>NC_143054.1:51675000-52925000 GCF_052426305.1 Pelodiscus sinensis
TATTGCCTGGCCAACTTTTAGGGTCAATGTGTTCAATCTCTTTTTATCTCTTATTCAGTTTATTCTAAGTATCTATCATCTCATTTTGAAGCAGTGAAACTGGAAACATGCTCTCCTTGCTGCCATGTCTGCTTATCCGTCTTGAACTCTAGGGTAGAGAGATGTCACACAGCACACTTAACCTGAAAAAATTATTTTTCTCACAAGTCGTATTAGCTAACATGTACATTTTCTGATTTAAACAGGGAATTTGTCACAAAATTCCCATTTCATTCAAATTAAGTTCTACGGCTATATTTCCATATTTATCATTAAATATATAAGGATTAAAAGATTACATAGTCATGTAACTAAATTTTAAAAACCCATAAGCTGATTCAATTTTTGAACAGTAATACCATGTAATTCCTATTAAAAACAGCATTATATTAACCTATCTTTTAATAAATTGCCCTTAGAAATATTTCTTACAACACCAAAGTATACCATCTTCACTGTGGGTCTCACCAGGTTTCAAATACAAATTGCTTACATGTGCTGCGATAGCTGGAGGCTATGATCTACAACAGAAGTTCCCAAATGCTGGGCCGCTCTGAGGGCAGGAGGCTGGCACAGGTTGGGGGGGAGGGGTGCAGAGGGGCACTGGAAACAGGAGGCTGGCATTAGAGATTAGTGAAGGGCTGGGGTGCACTAGGAGTTAGGGCTGGCACTGGAGGGCTCTGGTAGCTGGGGCTTTTGGTGGACTGGTAATATTTTTGCATATTTGAATATTCATAATTTACATAATGACTATGACAAAATGCAAACAAAAAGTTACCAGTCTGCCGTAGATTTGTGAATGGGTTGGTTGGTCTCCCATGCCAGCGCCTCATCCCAAACACCTCAGTGTCTGCCCCCTGCCCCTTAGAGTCCCTCACCACCAGGCCCACCCATGCCAGCCTCTTGTTTCCAATGTCCCACTGCAGACAACCCCCCCAACCCCAGTACTAGCCCTACCTTCAGAACCCCCCACAACTCCCGCCCCCAGAACCTCCCAGTGCCAGCTCCCCACCCCAGATGCCTCAGTGTCCCCTGCCTCTTAAAGCCCCCAAACCCTTAGAGCTCCCTAGTACTAGCCCTGCCTCCAGAGCCCCCAGTATTAGCTTCAACCCTGAGCCCCCCAGTGCAAACTCCTCACCCCCAGAATCCCCCAGGACTAGCTCCACCCTTGGAGCTCACTGTTCCTACTCCACCCCCCTCACCTAGCCCTGACCTGCCTCCCAGCTGCCAGCTGAGTGCTGCTGCCCATGTTGAACCTGCTCTAAAGCTGCTGTGCCAGGCTCCATGCAGCCCTCCTATTGAGCATCAAAGTGCTCTTCCATGTCTGGGAAGAGACCCCCACCCCTGCCCAGCACTGGTTGGCTGAGAGGCAGGGCAGGACTTGCCTCTCCCAACTTCCATGGTGGGAATTGTGTTCCCCAGCCTCAGCCCCCAGAGCCACAACAGCCCTGAAGCCAGAGGTCAATAGCCCAGCAGTTGGGAACCGCCGGTTTAGAAAACCTGACTTTTGAGGAAAGGCCAAAAACTAGGTATGTTAATCCTGAGAAAAGATCATGTTAAGGGATATTAAAAAAAAAAAAAAAAAAAAAAAAAGATGGTGTTGGACTATTCTCCCATTTCATGGAAGGTAAGACAAGTAGTAAAGGGCTTAATCTGCAACAAGTGACATGTAGGTTGGATATTAGGAAAACCCTTCCAATAATAAGGGTGCTTACGATCTGGAATGTGTTTTGTGTTGTATGTAATCAGTCCATTTTCAACAGATCTTAACTGTGCAGATTCCTTATTTTCTCAATATCCATCCCATGTAGAAAAAACAACAAATGGTCTGGTAGCACTTGTTTTTTTTTCTGTAACAGACTAATTCAGCTACCCACTGAAGCTCCCATATAGAGTGCAGGATCAGAATTAGAGGGTTTAGACATAATCTGAAGAAGATTCTGACTTAAAGGAGAAGCCACTAAAGGAAAGGACAACGATTGTGACTGCTCAGAGGCATTAGGACTGCATTCACCTCCAAAAATAAGGTTCATAATCTTGGGAATTTAGAATCCTTACCGTCTCCTGCATTGTTAGGTAGCAATGATGGTTTATATTGATTTTATCACTTACAGCTAAGAGGCATTCCCTTTATAATATGGATCCTAACATAGTCATTAATTACATTGTAATCTCCAGGCTGGAGTTCTGCAACAATGTCTACTTGTCATTACCTCTGGTGATCATGCAGACACTTCAGCTGGAACAGTGGGTCATCAATTTTATCAAGTAAGCCAGCAAGAGAATATTGCACATGTGTTCCATAAATTATACTACCCGTAGTTTTGCATCTATTTCTGCAGGAAGCTAAGGATCGTGGTTCTAACCTATAATCCAACATGATTTGAGATGTAATTGAAAATAAGATGAGGTATTATCATTGACACTTCTTACATATGCACACCTGTAGCTTGATGGAGGGAATTCTCAGTGGAAAGTCCTCACCTTTAGAACTGTTTCTTGGTGAGGCACCAGAGCATTGGATGATTAAAGTTCCTATCATTGTTCAAGACATATTTGTAGTAACATATTTGCTTTATTTATTATTGGTTCGAGCAATACATAGAATGGAGCTTCTCAATAGCAGATTTCAGCTGTCCCAGAGAGCTCAAAACAAATATATTTTTTAAATTTCTGTTTAGCTCTTAAATATTTTTGAAAACAGATGTATTTTTTCATAAAAGAAAAAACTGAATTACCACATATAATTGTTACATCATTTTAAAAAGAGATGCTACTTGCTCTATCTTTAGTCATCCTGTCCAAACCCTTTTTAAATAAAGACTTTGGAATATATTCCTGGTATAGCTTAATATGGTCAATATTTTATTCTAACAGCTACATTTTCCCTCTGCAGGTTCTGATCTCAAAAGCATTTGAATTGATGCCAAATAAATGGATAAAGATATATTTTGTTCTATTTTTTAAAAAACTATCCACTGCTCCCCCCAGCACTCAACTGCAGAAAAATATTCAGTTGAACAACATTTACTGAAGAAGAAGCATAAGGCAGAGGGATTCAACAGTATTATCTTCAATTTTAAAAGATAATTTTAGAATTATATTCACAGGATGTCAACTTAATTTTTCTCAGTGTATATATTGGGAACCATGGCATGCTTTGGCCCAAAGATCTAGAGTTATATGTCAATGACATCCCTTTGTTAAATAGGAGCCAAATATCATTATTTGTGCAGGAGTTAAAAACAACTTTAAGTTCCCTTGCAGTTTTTCAGAAGATCTAAGCTACTGCAAGCTTTTTTAAAAAATAAACATTCACAGATTGCTGCAGGCCTATTGGATATAAAGAAGGTAAAACTGCATCATCCATGTAAAACAAGAGAGTAATGTAAGTCATTAAACAGCTGTGTATAGAAATAAAACAAGTAATATCTCATAACACTTGCATTTATATGCTATTATGCTACAATTTCTATGTAAATGATAAAAAAAACCTGCATGAGGTAGTTACAGATGTGGAAACATATAGCCCTAAAGAATATATATAGCACTGAAGGAAACAATATGAGAACAATATAGCAAATGCATTCCCAGACTTAAATACTTTAGTTACTGGACAATAAACCCTAGCATGGTCAAAGTCATATCAAAATGCCTCTCTTAAGTGCAACACTACTCACAACCCTTTCGTTGTGCTGAAAAGTTCTCCGCAGTCCTTCGGGTTTTACCCTCTTTCTGTTTGCCACTTGTCCATGAATAAATTATGGTCTGATTTTCGGTGAAGCTGAACACCTACAGAAGTCAATGGAGAATGCAGATGCTCGACTTCTTAGAAAATCTGGCCATAGGTAAGAGATCACTTTGGCCAGTGTTTGTAGTTCTTCAGTTAATATTTTCATAATCATATATTTTGGATTGGATTACTCAATTTGTAGGCTAACTAGATGTCTAAAACTCTAAATCACATTGTTTGGGTTCTGTTGCTTGATACTTAAAATTTACAAACAGGAGGGCCTGAAGAACTCAAAGAGACACTAAGGGTGTGTCTAGACTCCATGGTTCCGTCGACAGAGTACATGTAGATGAGTGTACTTGGCAAAGGGAAATGAAGCGAACATTTAAATAATCGCCACTTCATTTACGTCAAATAAATGTAAATGAATTACATTTATTTGATGTAAATATCAAATTACATGTATTTGATGTAAAACGAGGCTTACAGGATCTGACAACAAAGGGATCTGGGGTTGGCTGATCCCCGTCTAGACTACTGTGCTGCGTCAACAATCAGCTGATTGGCATAGCACAGGCCATTTTGATATAAATGAAGTAGCGATTATTTAAATCGCTGCTTCATATCCCTTTGCCAAGTACACTCATCTACATGGCTCCGTCGATGGAGCCATGTAGACTAGACACACCCTAAATATTTCAAGCACAGTATCTGAAGGATTACAGGCAGAAACATAACAGGAGAGACAAAAATCACAGTCCTAACTTGCATAAGAAATATTATATCTGGGGATCTAGGGTTAGAAGATTTGGTAGGGCCCCCGTAAACTCTGAGAGGGAATTTGGGTATGTCTACACTACAAAGTTAGTTCGAACTAATGGACGTTAGTTCGAACTAACTTTCATAGGCACTACACTAGCGCTCCGTTAGTTCGAATTTAATTCGAACTAACGGAGCGCTTAGTTCGAACTAGGTAATCCTCATTCCACGAGGATTAAGCCTAGTTCGAATTTACTAGTTCGAATTAAGGGCTGTGTAGACCCTTAATTCGAACTAGTGGGAGGCTAGCCCTCCCCAGCTTTCCCTGGTGGCCACTCTGGCCAACACCAGGGAAACTCGTCTGCTCCCCTCCTGGCCCCGGACCCCTTAAAGGGGCACGGGCTGGCTACGGTGCCCGTGCCCGGTGCAAGCCTGCCAGAACCCAGCCAGCAGACCCTGCACCTGGCACGGATCAAGCCAACCACCCGATGCCCCCCAGCCCTCCCCCTCTTCCCGGGACCAGGCTGGCGGCTCCCGGGAGTTTGCCCGGGACAGCAAGAGGCGGGCACCCACCTGGGCTAGTGCGGACATCGTGGACTTCATCCCCGACCTCTGCACTAAGCACAGGAAAGTGGCCGGCTTGGGCAGGAGAGCTGCCAGCCTGGCCACCCAGGAGCAGGTGTGCATGAAAATCAAGATGGTCCACTGAGACCCCCGACCCTGAGCCCTGAGCTTACAATGGTCATCCTGGGTCAGACCAAAGGTCCATCTAGCCCAGTATCCTGTCTGCCGACAGTGGCCAACCCTAGGGACCCTGGAGGGGATGGACCGAAGACAGTGACCAAGCCATTTGTCTCGTGCCATCCCTCTCCAGCCTTCCATAAACCTTGGGCAGGGACACCACTCCTACCCCCTGGCTAATAGCACTCCATGGACCCAAGCTCCATGACTTGATCTCACGTCCCTTTAAACTCTGTTCTAGTTCTAGCCTTCACAGCCTCCTGCAGCAAAGTGTTCCACAGGTTGACTCTTTGCTTTCTGAAGAAGAACTTTCTGTTACTAGTTGAAGCCTGCTACCCATTCCTTTCCTTTGGTGTCCTCTAGTCCTTCTTTATGGGAACTAATGAAGAACTTTTCTGGATGCACCTTCTCCACCCAACTCCTGCTTTTAGAGACCTCTATCCTGTCCCCCCTCCTTCTCCTCTTTTCTAAGCTGAAAAGTCCCAGTCTCTTTAGCCTCTCTTCATATGGGACCTGTTCCCAACCCCTGATCATTTTAGCTGCCCTCCCCTCTCCCAGCCTCTCTCTTCCCCTCTCCTCCCTCCTTTTCCCAGTCTCCCCCAGTTTTGTTCAATAAAGACAGATTCCATTTTTGAACACAATTGTCCTTTATTTTGTACATCAAGAAGAGGGGCTAGGGAAGGGTAAGTGGACGGAGGTTAGAGAGGAATGGGATTCGCGCCCCCGATGGGGAGGACTGGGCTGGCTCTGCGGGCTTCTGGGGGTGGAAGCTCTCCTGCAGTCCCCCAATTGCCCCCTCTTCCCAGATGGCAGCCTGCGGCAAGTGCAGCCGGTCTGATGGCCGAGTGCTGTCATGTGCCCAGAGTGGGTACTCCGGGCAATCCAAGCCAGGACTGCTTTGCAAGTGGGGCACCCTGAGAACTGTCTGTCTGGGGTGGGGGTTGGGACCCTTTAAGCACAGCCCTCGGCTAGCCTGACACAGCATCTCCACGCTCTAAGTCCTCCTCTGATGCCCTGCCGGCACTGTTTCCGGCCATCCTTAAGCCTGGTTTAGGGTCCACTTAATGTGGACATGCTAGTTTGAATTAGCAAAACGCTAATTCAAACTAGTTTTTTAGTCTGGATCCATTAGTTTGAATTAGCTTAGTTCGAATTAACTAATTCGAACTAAGTTAGTTCGAATTAGTGCTGTAGTGTAGATGTACCCTTTGTTTCCCTGCCTTCAGGGGATGGTGGGGGTGGCAGATGTGGCCTCCCTGAGAGACAGTGCTAATAGGTTCCCCTCCCTCTCCTCCGGGAAGGATCCCATGCAAGATATCTGTCTTCTCCACATCACCACATTTGATTAGGAGTGAATGCTGACTGAAATCAGGCATGTACCTTGGCCTTATGGTGCACTGGTGTGTGATTCTATGACCCCAGACTACTTACCTGTGGCTTGACATGGGAAGGTGTCCTGCCATGGAAGCTGGAATAAGGCAGGCCTCCCCAGGAACCTTGTGGGAAGGATTGAAGGGATTCCTGTGTAGGAATTTCATGGAGCTGAGGGCTCAGACTAGTGATCCATCTGGAAATATGTGAACAAGCTGTAGGCCGGGAGAGAATATGTCACCCACTGCCTGACCCCACTTGTAGTTAGAGAGAATTAGAGAACTCACCAGCAGTGCTCTCCCTAGAGTCATGGGTGTCCTGAGAAATGTCCTGGGAAGGAGGCTCCCAGATGAGGAGCTGCTCCTGGCTTTCAGACATCATTGCCTGGCTGATCCCCTCCTCCTCCAGCTTCTTGTTCTCCTTGTGGCACTGTGCCATCCCACCCTTCTGCAGGCTGATGCAAGGCATGTCTTGTGCAGACTCCATCACCATGGCAGGGGAGGAGGCTGCCCCCCAGAATTGCATACAGGTGTTCATAATAGCAGCAGGTGTGAGGTGCCACCCCAGAGCATCTGCTCTGCTCTTTGGCCTTCTGGCAGGGCTGGCACAGCTCCTTCATTTTCTGCCTTCACTGCTTGAGGGTCCTGGGATGGTCTTTGGCTGTCATGCTGGCGGCAATCCTGCTGTAAATGTCAGCATTCCATTTTTTGGTGCAGAGATTATGGAGCTTGGATTCCTCCTTCACATCTCGACGAGGTCCAGGATCTCTCGAGCACTGCAGGGGGAGCTCTTCTGCAGCCCTGGGCAATGGAAGCTGTGGTACCAGAAGTGCTCACAGTCACTTGAGTGTCTGAGGGAGACTGGTGGGCTCTCATGTCTTGGAGTCCTGGCTGCTCACACAGGGCTATCAAAGCTGGCCATATGGAACAGGTCCTAATCCAGTTCTGAGGACTTTTAGAGCTCAATGGGAGGAGGAGAGCAGTGGAGACATAAGGTGTGGACAGAGCAGTCATAGTAGACAGCTGTGAAAGGCCTCCCAGAGGTTAATGGATTAAGATTTATAGCAGCACAGCATCTACACACTACCATAATTTCAGACATGCATGTTCAGGAATAGTGTTATTTCTCGTGAAAAGCAGAAATAAAGGGTTTGAAATCTGCAGCCCCAATGGCAGAATAACAAGCTTTGTAGTGTGGGTGCAGTGCTTAGATAAGTGACCCTGGGAGGAGGAGTGTTAAATTTGGGGTAAAGTCCTAATATAGACCAGGCCTTAGCAGTCTGATATTGGAAAGAACTGTCTCAAATTAATCACAGACAATGAAAAAATGTCATGTCCACCTTCACTACAATCTCCACTGAAGTGAAAAAGTTTTTACGTTAGCAGTTCCAGTTAGAACTCAAATGTGGATTTTCACTATTTTTTTTAGTTTGCATTGAATATTTCATAAAACCTGAGTACTGCAGTACATTGGCGTGTAAAATCACTTGATCTGAAGAGACCAGAAGTGTCCAAACACAACAAATGGATAAAAGATAAAATTTCTGCCTTAGCTCTGAATTTATAGTCTATTTTTTGTTAAAGCTAGAAGTATAATGTTATTGTAATGTTGCTTTTCTGCAAGAATATATATCACTGACAAGAGAGTGTACAAAATGCCACTTTCACATAAGGGCCTGTTGAACATACTGCTCCTAATAAAAGAGTCATGTAATCACTCCTAAAAAAATATTGATGGTTGTATAAAAGAATTAAGAAATGAGATATGGCACAATGTCTTAAGTATTCCATTAGTGGTAATATCTTCAGGTATGTCTACACTACAAAGTTAGTTCGAACTAACGGACATTAGTTCGAACTAACTTTCATAGGCGCTGCACTAGTGGGAGGCTAGCTCTCCTGCCGCCCCCCAATTGCCCCATCTCCCCAGATGGCAGCCTGCGGCAAGTGCAGCCGGTCTGATGGCCGAGTACTGTCATGTGCCCAGTGTGGGTACTCCGGGCAATCCAAGCCAGGACTGCTTTGCAAGTGGGACACCCCTGAGAACTGTCTGTCTGGGGTGGGGGTCGGGACCCTTTAAGCACATCCCTCGGCTAGCCTGACACAGCATCTCCACGCTCTAAGTCCTCCTCTGATGCCCTGCCGGCACTGCTTCCGGCCATCCTTAAGCCTGGTTCAGGGTCCACTTAATGTGGACATGCTAGTTCGAATTAGCAAAACGCTAATTTGAACTAGTTTTTTAGTCTGGATCCGTTAGTTTGAATTAGCTTAGTTCAAATTAACTAATTGGAACTAAGTTAGTTCGAATTAACGTTGTAGTGTAGACGTACCCTTCTATTGTTAAAATCATATACTGAAGAATAGATTATCACATCTCCATATCATTGTGCTTTTTAGTAATTACTTCTTTGTAGCTTTTTCGTATTGTTGACAGTTTTTTAATAATATGAATGATGTTTGATAGCTGGTTCTTGGAAAATTGTTTATATGAGTACAACAGCATTTAATGACAGTTTTAATGTATTTTTCTGCTTGCAATGTAAATTATGTAGCATTTAGTTTAGAAATCATAGGACCAACTTTACCCCAAGGTTGAATTAAACCTTAAGCCCTAGAGAACTTATTCTTCTCTTCTTTTAAGCCATAGAGAACTTATAAAAAGGGAAATAAGAAAAACCCAGGAAACTACAGACTAGTTAGTTTAACTTCTGTGTCAGGGAAGATAATGGAGCAAGTAATTGAGGAAATCATCTGTAAATGCTTGGAAGATGGCAAGGTGATAGGGAACAGCCAGCATGGATTTATAAAGAACAAATCATGTCAAACCAATCTGACAACTTTATTTAATAGGATAACGAGTCTTGTGGATAAGGGAGAAGCAGTGGATGTGGTATACCTAGACTTTAGTAAGGCATTTGATATGGTCTCGCATTATATTCTTATCAATAAACTAGGCAAATACAACTTAGATCGGGCTACTATAATGTGGGTGCATAACTGGCTGGATAACTGTACTCAGAGAGTAGTTATTAATGGTTCACAATCCTGCTGGAAAGGTATAACAAGTGGGGTTCCACAGGGGTCTGTTTTGGGACCAGCTCTGTTCAATATCTTCATCAACGATTTAGATATTGGTATAGAAAGTACGATTATTAAGTTTGCAGATGATACCAAGCTGGGAGGTGTTGTGACTGCTCTGGTGGATAGGGTCATAATTCAAAATGATCTGGACAAATTGGAGAAATGGTATGAGGTAAACAGGATGAAGTTTAATAAAGACAAATGCAAAGTGCTCCACTTAGAAGGAACAATCAGTTTCACACATATAGAATGGGAGGCAACTGTCTAGGAAGGATTACGGCAGAAAGGGATCTAGGGGTTATAGTGGACCACAAGCTGAATATGAATCAGCAGTGTGATGCTGTTGCAAAAAAAGCAAACATGATTCTGGGATGCATTAACAGGTGTGTTGTGAGCAAGACACGAGAAGTCATTCTTCTGCTCTACTCTGCACTGGTTAGTCCTCAGTTAGAGTATTGTATCCAGTTCTGGGCACCATATTTCAAGAAAGATAAGGAGAAATTGGAGAGGGTCCAAAGAAGAGCAACAAGAATGATTAAAGGTCTAAAGAACATGACCTATGAAAGAAGGCTGAAAGAATTGGGTTTGTTTAGTTTAGAAAAGAGAAGACTGAGGGGGGACATAATAGCAGTTTTCTGGTATCTAAAAGGGTGTCATAAGTAGGAGGGAGAAAACGTGTCCATCTTGGCCTCTGAGGATAGAATGAGAAACAATGGGCTTAAACTGCAGCAAGGGAGGTTTAGGTTGAACATTCCTAAAAGTTCCTAACTGTCAGGGTGGTAAAACACTGGAATAAATTGCCCAGTGAGGTTGTGGAATCCCTATCTGTGGAGATATTTAAGAGTAGGTTATAAAACTGTCTATCAGGGATGGTCTAGACAGTATTTGGTCCTGCCTTGTGGGCGGGGGGCTGGACTCCATGACCTCTCGAGGTCCCTTCCAGTCCTAGAATTCTATGACTCTATCATTCTTATAATAATGGAAGATGTGGGACCTAACAGCTTTTGGAGAACCAGATCACCTATTTAGATACCCAAATATAAATTTAGGAGCCTAAATTTTGGGCATTTTTGTTAAAAAAACTTGGCCTTCACATAAATTTTCCTCTACTGAGGCTTTGGATTTATCGATAGGTGATGTCTACACTACAGAGTTTGTTGAAATATCTTATTTGAAATAGTTAATTCGAAAAAAGTTATTTTGAAATAACGTGTCTACACACAAAATGCATTTCGAAATAGTATTTTGCTATTTCGAAATAACACGTCCACACTGAGCGGACACTGAATCACATTTAAGGCCAGCTGGAACCAAGTCTGGCAGGGCATCAGTTCAGGAGTTACTTTGTGTGGCTTCTGCCTGAGGCTATCTGAGGCCTGTGCTTAAAGGGACCCCTCCCCCGCCCCACCGGACAGCTGGTTCTCAGCTTTCCCTGCTTGCTTCTCCACCTCGATGAGGGACAGCAAAGCATTTTGTCTCTCCATGCTCTGGTTGCCCTCACTTAGGACATCACAGCACTCTGCAACATGGAGCCAGAGCTGCTCCTGGGCACTCTGGTGCTTCTCGTGGATTCATTGTTGCGAGCCTGGCTGCACTTTCTGCAGGCTGCCATACGGGAGGTCCATCGAGGGGCTGTCAGTATGCAGGAGGCCCTGCGGGAGAGCTTCCACTTTGAGGAGCAGTAAGAGCCTCCCTGGTCTGCCCCACTGGGGGCTTGTGCCTCATTCCTCCTGCACATCCTTCCACTTACCCCTCCCTAATCCCCCTTCCTGATGTCAAATAAAATACATATATTTTAATGAACACAAACTCTCTTATTTAACATAACTGGGGAGGGAGGGGAAGAATGAAACTCTGGTGAGACTGGGGAAAGGAGGCAGGAGAGGGAAGAAGAGAGGGTGGGAGAGGGGAGGGGGAAACCTGGGAGGAGGGAGCTGGAAGGGGGAAGCAAGAGGAAGAAGGGAGAGGGGAAGCTCAGGGCTGAGGGTTGGGGGTCTCACCGGACCAACTTGATTTTCATGCAGACCTGCTCCTGGGTTCACATGTGGCCTTTGATGGCCAGGCTGGCAGCTGTCCTGCCATAGATGGCTGTGTTCCTCAGTCTAGTGAAGAGATCATGGACATTGGGGGCATCCCCCCAAACCTGAATAAGGTTCATGATCTCCACCCTGGACCAGGAAGGCGCCCGCCTTCTCCAGGCCCTGGCAGGCTCCTGGGGGCTGGCAGATTACTCCTTGGGGGTATGTCTACACTACCCTCCTAGTTCGAACTAGGAGGGTAATGTATGCATACCGCACTTGCTAATGAAGCCCGGGATTTGAATTTCCCGGGCTTCATTAGCATAAGCGGGGAGCCGCCATTTTTAAATCCCCGCTGCTTCGAACCTCGTGTAGTGCGGCTACACGGGGGTCGAACTAGGTAGTTCGGACTAGGGTGCCTATTCCGAACTACCGGTACACCTCCTTGAGATGGGGGGTGGCTGGGCCCTACAATCCCAGCCCCCTCCCTAGCTCCTTCTCCCCTGTTTTCCAGACCGAAACTAAAGACCGTCCCTTCCAGCCTTGCCCCCAGCCAGGGTGGCATTCCACCTTCCTTTGTTCCTCTCCCTGGGGGATAACTGGTAGAACAGGTTACCTTCCTGTCCCATCAGCTACTCGGCTGGGCCATGGCACAGTGGGAGTCACCCACAGCCCAAGCCTAGCAACCAGCAAGGTACCCACACTACGTCACATGGGGTTTAAGCAGATTATAAAAAGATGTCTCAACTGAGGTATTCAATTGCAAAATCCTATGCTGCAACCAAACAACTTATTATCAAGTATGTCAATTCATTACCATGGGCCTTTGTGGTCATCTATCACATCCTGTGTCCTGATAACTCAGCCTGAACCGGTTATTGTGGGACTTTTATATACAGGCAGTCCCCGGGTTACACGGCTCCGACTTACATCAGATCCCTACTTACAAACGGGGTGAGGCAACCCCTCACTAGCTGCGCCCCCCCAGCAGACCAGGGAGACGCGAAGCTAGCGCTCCCCCACAGCAGACCAGGGAGACGCGGAGCGGCTTTTCTCAGCAGACACCTCAGCTTGAGAATAAAGGACTGAGGGAAGTGAGGTGTGGGAGAATAAAACTGAGCTCTGGAGAAACGTTTGGCTAGAGTTTCCCCTACAATATGTACCAGTTCCGACTTACATACAAATTCAACTTAAGAACAAACCTACAGTCCCTATCTTGTACGTAACCCGGGGACTGCCTGTAATGATGCATCTGTTGAGTTTGAGGGTATTTTTTCTTCCATCCTATGTGGGTGAAAGGTCCCAGACATAAGTTCCCCTTTTCAGTCCTGGGAAACCATAAATAATCTGTGACCTGTGTCTGCATGAGACCGTGTCTCAACCATATAAATCTGCTAACCTTAGCTTCTGCTGTTCTTGCAAATGGCCTTTAGCAGATTTCTTGCATTACAACTCTTAACTATTACCTCTATACTAAATCTACCCATTAATATATTAATGAATTAATCTAAATAAACACAACCATATTTTTAGCATGATAGGTAAGTAACTTGATAGACTACATTCTGAACTCTGTAACCTTCATTCCATGAGGAATAATACCTATTTTGAAATAGTTATTTCAATACAGGGTGTTTGTAGACAGCAGAGTTGTGGTTATTTCGAAATAAGTGGCCTCCAGGGCTGTGTCTACACTGGCACCCTTTTCCGTAAAAGGGATGCTAATGAGATACTTCGGAATTGCAAATGTCGCGGGGGATTTAAATATCCCCCACGGCATTTGCATGAACATGGCTGCCGCTTTTTTCCTACTTGAAAGTAGGAATAAGGGATCTTCCGGAAAAGGGCTTATTTTCCGCAAGATCCCGTCTAGACTGGCGCTTTTCTCCGGCAAAACCCCAAGCCGGAAAAAAGCGGCAGCCATGTTCATGCAAATGCCACGGGGGATATTTAAATCCCCCGTGGAATTTGCAATTCCGAAGTGTCTCATTAGCATCCCTTTTACGGAAAAGGGTGCCAGTGTAGACACAGTGCAGGGCTTTCCACATGTGCTCTGATAGCTTCTCTGTCCATACTCATCAGAACTTTTTAATTCCCCTTCCCCTGAAGCCCTTAAAGGTGCAGCCACAGGAGAAAGGGCTTGTGACACAATGCAGGCCCTACTAGTCCTGTGTTTCACACCAGCAGCCATCACTGCCTTCCCTGCTGCTATCACAGAGACCTGCACTCCCACCAAGCTCCCCCCCACACACACACACAGCTGCAAGGGTTCCAGCAGCCACTTCTGAAGCTTCTGGCCAGGGGTGAAAGAGGAGGGCTCCCCCATGGACTGAAGCAGAGACCCTGGACCTGATCAAGATCTGTGTGACTCAATCCAACTTCCAGTATCTTTGCACCAGACAGGAAAAGGTCAATGTCTATGGCTGGATGGCTGACACACTCTGGACCAGGTTACAATGAATATTAAGAAGCTCTGCCAGGCCTACACCAAGGCCAGGGAAAGAAGCTCCCAATCAGGAGAGGCAACTCAGACCTGCTGCTTCTACACTCCGCTGGATGGAATCCTGGGAGCGGGGGCTGGTTTCCTCCCCTCTCCTTGTCATCAACTCTGGCCTGGACACACCCATTATCAACCTCCATGAGGGTGGGGCTGTGGAGGAGGGGGAAGAAGAGAAAGAGGTGGAGGAGGGGGAGGCCAGCACTGACAAGCCCATCAGCCAGGAGATCAGCCTGGAGCTGGTCCGCCACTCCTAGAATGTCCCCCAAGGGTCAGACGAGGCCAGGAAAGGTCTATCAGGTGAGTCCTACTGCACTCAGGGGGAGACAGCAGGCAGTGAGGGGCTGTGTGCTCTTCACCTGGCCTTCTCATTCTGGGCATCGTACAGCAGAGTGTCCATGTGGATGTACATTGGAGCACTAGTCTAGAGCACACAGCTGCAATGAGTCTGTCACACAGGACCCCTGTGCTTCTGCTCACAGGGTTTCTGGAGAGGCCTGCCTCACTCCTGACCCTCTGGTGGACACCTTCCCACCAAAAGCCACTGATGAGGAGGATGGGGTCATGGACACAACAGTGGTGCACAAGACACTCAGGCATGGCTGCACTCTTGGGCAGCATCTGCCCCTGCTCAGTCTCAGCAAGGTGGAAGACACTGAGTCCCTACTAGAGGAGTGTGCCAGGAGTGGGAGGAGGTGGAGAGGGCCCAAGTACTATTCTCTCTGGCAAGCACTTTCTGTAGCTTGCACTCACCTCCCCAAATATCCTCCCCTATGCTATCCTCCAGCAGTCAGTGATAGAAGTCCTCTCACTGTGGGATGCTGCCACTGCCAGACCTGGCGTGTGCATGGCATGGAGGCCAGGAGAACCAGCCCATCCCCACCTCCCATCCACAGGCTCCCTTTCTGTCCAATACCTTCCCATGCCTGCTTGTGCCTGGGATGTGGGGGTAGCGAGGCTCCCCTGGGATGTCCATGCCCTTGCAGAAAAGTGCCCACTGTCTAGGCCACAGATGGCCTTGCTTGAAGCATTTCACCTTTGTCTGACCCAAGACCTTTCAGTGTCACTGAGAAATGAGGGCTCGGCTTCAGGCACCCTGTCTCAAGGGGTGAGTGCCCTTGTATCTTTTCTTCACAGCTGGACCAGCTGTGAGTGAGGTGTGTCTACCACCTCCTGCACCATTCTCCAGACCCTGTGAAACCCGCAGGCACCAGTGACCCCCGGAAGACCTGCAGTGGGAGCATGTTGCCTGCCTACATGCCCTGCAGCAGTGGAGTGGCAGGACCTGCACATACAGTCTTGGACCTGCGCCATGCTACCTGGTAGGAACTTTTGCAGCAAGCCCACAGCACGTGTGTGGCTTTCACTGCCACCATTGACTGCCTGGTGGCCACTATTGAGTGGTCAATCATCTGACACTCCTGCTTCTGCTCCTAGTCTAGCCCCAACTGTAGTTTCAGCACCTGTCCTACCTCCAGCTCCTGGCCCTGCTCTTTCCCTTGCCCCTCCAGCTTTTCCCCAAGCCCCCACTCTGGGCACTGAGGGCACCACAAACAAGGTGGTGGGACCACCCACAGCAGTCACCAATCCCAGCCCTATCCCTGAGCCTCTCCTCTGTCCTCCTCTCCCTTCTCCCTCCTCCCAGATTCTTTTCCCTGTCCCTCCACAGTTATATTTACCTCAATTAAAAAACAGTTTATTGTTCAAAAACAAAAAGTCTTGTTTATTGTGTCTGCAGAGGAGGGGAGGGGACAGAAAGGAGAAGAAAGGAGGGCAGGGAAAGGAAAGGCACAGAGGAGCAATGCAGAGGCTCTTTATGGGGAGGCCCAGAGGAGAGTGTCACAGGCGTCCTTGTCTGAAACTCTCTCTCAGGACCTCTCAGGTGTGTACAGCCCCTGATGGGCTTGCATATTGCAGCCATGTATGGCTGTTCAAAGGCATTTGCGAACTGCTGAGCCTCTGCCTCCCACCCTGGCAAGAACATCTCCCACTTGTTTTCCCACAGGATGTGGAGGTCACAGAAAGCCACCACCATGTGAGGGACGTTCTGCTCACTCTGGTCCAGGCAGTTGAGGAGACAGCAGAACATCTCTTTTAGAGAGCTGAAGGTGCCCTCCACCACCATGTTGAAACATTCCTTGGTTTGGTCAAGGTGTTTTGTGTAGGGCTTTATAAGCCAGGGGAACAGGGAGTAGCCTGAGTCCCTATGATGCACATTGGCATGTCCACCTCCCCATCCCTCATGGAGTGGGGGAAAAAGTGCATCTTCTGGCGTACATCTTCCAAAAGAGGCTGAAGTTGCAGAAGACATAGGCTTCATAAACCTTTTCTGACCACCCAATGCTTTAGTGATCCATGAGGGCCTGCAGGACTGAGGAAAAGTACCCCTTCTGGTTGATATAATCTGATGCTGAGTGGTTGGGGGCCCAGATGGGAATGTGGGTGCCATCAATTCCCCCACCCTGCAGCTGGGGAATCCCATAGTGGGAAAGCCAGTCACAATGGGGTCTACATTGTCAAGGATGATGACCCAGCCAAAAAGGATGGTGTCGATGGCCCTTACCACCTGTAAAAGGAGACAAATCGAACCACAAGGTTTCCAGGAACTTTGATAGTTTCTTGAGCCCAACCTCCCTTCCCACACATCAGGCCCAATCCCAACGAACCCCTTCTCCCAGCAGGGCTTTGTGAAGCCAGAACTGAAAAACCTTCCCAGGAGGGAGCTTCCACCACCCCCCTTTCCTAGGCAACCCCTTGGGTATGTCTACACTACCCCGCTAGTTCGAACTAGCGGGGTAATGTATGCATACCGCACTTGCTAATGAAGCCCGGGAAACGAGGTGTACCGGTAGTTCGGAATAGGCACCCTAGTCCGAACTACCTAGTTCGAGCCCCGTGTAGCCGCGCTACACGGGGTTCGAAGCAGCGGGGATTTAAAAATGGCGGCTCCCCGCTTATGCTAATGAAGCCCGGGAAATTCAAATCCCGGGCTTCATTAGCAAGTGCGGTATGCATACATTACCCTCCTAGTTCGAACTAGGAGGGTAGTGTAGACATACCCCTTGTTAGCAGTCCACTGCCCTCCTGGGACAATAGCCTGAAAGAGTCATACCTGCAAGAGCATGGTCCCAATGGTCGATCGCCCCACGCTGACCTAGTTCCCAATGGAGCAGTAGCTGACCAGCTTGGCGAGCTTCCAAAACGTGATGGCAAACTGCTTCTTGAGGGGGATGGCAGGTCACAGTGTGTCTGCCATCACCGAAGGGCAGGGGAGAGCCACTCACACACCTTCAGGAAGATGTCCTTCCACATGCAGAAATTCTGGAGCTACTGCTGGTTGTCACATTGCTTCATGACAATCCAGTCCCACCAGTCAGAACTGATATCCTATCACCAGAACCGGGAGTGAACAGTGTGCAGGAGAGGGCATGAGGGGCTGTGCTCAGGGCCGGACAGAGGCATGGGCGAGCCGGGCAGCTGCCTAGGGTGCCAACCAATGGGGGTCGCCTGATGGCAGCTGTAAGGGGTGCACGGCGTCCCTTACTGCTGCCATCAGGAGCTATGCACCTGGCTCCCACAGCACCAGCCCACCCACATTCCCGTGGCGCCAGCCAGCAATGCCCTTCCCCCCATGGCCATGGGGTCCTACACGGCCCAGCACACGCACCAGCAGCGACGGCCAAGCTGAACTGGGCCGTGCTTGTACCATGCACCCTAGGGGCAGGCCCCAGGCTGTGTGCCAGCATCCGTAGCCGGGCCACGCATGCGTCGTTCACCCCAGGGGAGGGCCTGCACACCTTAGGGGTGAGGTGATGAGATGCCCCACAGGGAGTAGCGGGTTCTGTTTCTGCAGAGCCATGAAGGCAGCCTGCAGTAACTGCACCAAGAGGTGCAGCAGCAGATCCAAGAGCTGGCTACTGCTTTGCAGCAGATCCAGTTCCATGGCAGGAGTGCTGTGGTGTCTGCATGGTGAGGAAAGTTTGCTGTCCCTCAAGGAGGTAGGCAAAGGTGAAGAGCCTGAGACACAACTTTAAGCACAAGCCTCAGCTAGCCTAAGTCAGCAGCTACAGAAAGTGACTGCTGTCCTGATGCCCTGTTTGAAGTGCTTCTGAGAGCCTTTAAATGCAATTCAGGCTCTAATAAGAGTGGATGCTCAATTTCAAAATAGCTCAGTGCTATTTTGATGGGCTTTTGTAATGTAGGCACTCTATTTTGGAGTTTTTATTCTAAAATTGTTTATTTCAAAATAAGCATGAAGTGTATTCCTGCCATAAAAGCCCTCCCTGTCTCCCCTAAAACAACTGTTCAGGATACTGATTGGAATACTGCCCACTTAGGCTACATCTACACTACATGCTTCTTGTGCGAGAAGCCTTTTGCACAAGAGTTTTTGCTCAAAAACTTCTTGTGCAAGAGCACGTCCCACCTCAAAGCACATTGCAAAAGTGATGTGCTTTTGCACAAGAGAGCATCCACACTGCATGGATGCTCTTGCACAAGAAAACTCTGATGGCCATTCACAGCCATCAGAGTACCTGTGCTTTTCCCTCTGGAGCGTCCACACTTGCCTTTTTGCGAAATAGCTGTAACACAGAAAGGAGTTATGCCTCGTAAAAGGAGGTTTACCTATACCAGAAAAAGCCCTCCCTTCTGCTGTTTTACTGTTCATTTACTTGCACAAAAGTGTATTTGGGGTGTGGATGCTCCATGGGTTTTTGCACAAAAACCTTGCAGTTTAGACGTAGCCTTAGGATATGTCTACACTAGCCCCCTAGTTCGAACTAGGGAGGCTAATGTAGGCATTCAAAGTTGCAAATCAAGCCCGGGATTTAAATATCCCGTGTTTGATTTGCATTTTCCTGGCCGGTCACCATTTTTGAAATTTACAAGTCCGGACTAACTCCCCTCGTCTACACGCGGCAGGGACCCAGTAGTTCAAATTAAAGCCCTAGTTTGAACTACCAGGTCCCTGCCACATGTAGATGCGGGCAGTTAGTCCGGACTTGTAAATTTCAAAAATGGCAACCGGCCGGAAAGATGCAAATCAAGCGTGGGATATTTAAATCCCAGGCTTGATTTGCTACTTCGAATGCCTACATTAGCCTCCCTAGTTCGAACTAGGGGGGTAGTGTAGACATACCCTTAGAGTCTACCCACCTGATACTTTACTCAAAAGTAGATTGTATATTAGGCGTATGTCCTGAGATCATTGTGAACACAAATTATCAGAATAAATTCTAAACTGATGCTTTAAACAGCTAAGCCCATATCTGAAAGACTATATATCATTCCTCTACTATCTGCATGGACATAAAACAACCTCTGAAAGGTCAGACCTCAGCAGAAGCATAAAATGTTACCAGAAGGGATGCTATTTTTGTCTATACCCCTGTCACTTGCAAATAATTGAGATTATTTCCAAATTCAGTAATTCAACATCAATAAAACTATTAGATCTTATACCATCAGTTACTTCATACAATCTGTCTCTACTACATAACCACCAAGAGCCTCATCAGAATTCAGTGTCATTTTTCCATTAAATATATCTTGGAATTACTACATAACATTTATTAAAACAATACCCGCAAACCCCAAATAGCAAAGTTCACTGAAAAATTACAACACTGTATTAGCAAAATATTAACATAAGTCGCTTTTCATCATTTCACACCAACTATATATTTGTATTCTAAATTTTTGTTCATCCCATAACATGATAATGATAGGCACTACAATTCAGAACATGAACATTAATCAGAGAATCTTTCTGAAGGTAGTGGGATCACTTTAATCTAGCTAACACTACCATGTACAATGAGAATAGTACAAAGTCTAATAGAGAAACAAATTATTGTGCATCGCATCCAATTTTTGCCTCACTTTATCAGAAGTCACATAAAAAATCAACATAATCTAATAATGGCAAAAATAATGAAAATCTGGTTATTCATCTGTCTCAGTAAATGCTTTTCAAAAGCAGATAAATTGAATATTTTCTATGTGGAATCTGAAAGTGAAGTGCTTGTTGCATATTTTATACAGTTATATATTGGAATGTAGTCAAAGTTATCTTACAAACATATTTCTATATATATTTGGAATTAAAGAATCAACATAGAACTCTTTTATTACCCTGTCATACACTCTGTCTGTATAATACTTTCATAATGGAATATATAGCATTCTTTCCTGGAAATTTATTAAAGAATTATGGGCCTTTAATATGAAATATATTTTCCCCAAGAACTTGGAAGGAGATATAGAATGACAAGCACTTATAAGCTAGAAGCAACATCAAAACACTTTGCAAGCAATTTATTTATAGCCAGAGAAAGTAAACATTTTCAGTTGCCTCTAGGATGGAGGCTACAGTAGCATATTTTAGAGGGCTTGCTAGACATTTCTAGGTTTGAAAAGGTCCAATGTTCCTTTCCAGCATCATTCCTAGTATCTACAAGGTGGGAAGGATCTCTCAGTACCTCCAAGGGCCCAGCAAGAAAGAGTAAGAAGAGTTTCTTGTGCACAGTTACAAGAATAGGAAAGAAGAAATTTCCCCTTGGAAATTTGAGGTAGCTGGACAAAAACTTTCAAGTACAGTTGAGAGACGTTACCGAAATGTTGAGACCTGAAGTATAGGAGTCTGGTTTCTGAATCTGTTATAAACCCAACCCTTTGCCAGATCCTCACCCTGGGTAAAATGGCAAATTCTTGTTAATATCAATTTTAAAAAAAACATTTGAAGTCATTGATTGAGAATAATTTGAAAGTCTACTGAAATATAAATCTGTTCCTTCATGCAAGTACTTAATGGATACAAAATTCTCACCTATAGTAAATTGATGTATGTCCACTGACTTTCATGGAGCAAAGCTAAATTTACACTAATTGAAGACTATGAGGTTTTTTTCCCCAAAAAACTTGCAAGCTCCCCTCAGATGTAGTGAAGAGTGAATCCACCAGGACCAATTTTCAGGTCCCTAATACCCTAACACCCATTCCTGAGTATTGGAGACTGTATTAAAAGTGTAAGCAATCATTTGAAATGCTATGGTTTCCTAGTTTCCTAGTTCTGCTTCCAGGCAGGGAACATTGTATGGAATTATGCAACTTGGACATTGCACAGTCAGTCTGGAGACAGACATCATAAAGGAAGATAGAATTAAATTATTCCATACTGATCTAGGAAGCAGTCTTTCTCTACAGTTTGGGGTTTCGGAATTCTATTCTGAATTTTTTAAAAAATGAAGAAGTATCACATTGCAACCTTTCAGCAGGAGCATTTTCTGTTTTTATATAACTTCTCTGCATATATACTGCAAATATAATACCCTAACATAAGCTAAGACCTGCTTAAGAGAGCAGTCTTCACCTTAGGGTCCTTATCAGAGTGGAGAATCTGGTGTAGCAGAGCTCTGATATACCACATCCTGTCCTCTCCCTATCCCACCAATGCCCTACACTTAGAATGTCCCTGACACATTCTTCTCACACCAGCATCAGGATATGATGGAGCCATATCTGCCAGTTAGCCACCAGCATACAATTTCGGTACTCAGGGAGATTTCTCTACTAGCAATCACTGGACACTTTAAGGTGTTGCAAAGTCACTTTGTGATGTTCATATGATCCTAGTGTATCCTATCCCTTGTATCAGACATTTGCTTGGATGAAGAGCCAGAAATACTTCTTACAGAAAACTCCATATTGCCAAGACTTGGGGCATGTATGCGAATGAATGACTGTACATTATTTTTATTTACTGTTTCATGGGATGTCCTTGAGAAACACTGAAACGGGAAATGTCTTATGTTCAGGTGGAGAGAACTAAAAGATGTTTGCAAATCTTTGTAGCTTTCTTTTGCACAGATCACATAAGTGATCACAGAGGGCAGAATTAAATCTCTTCATTCTACTTGACATTTATATTCTCTTACTTCAACCTTAACCTAAATATGTAAAATTCAACTGGCAGTGTGAAGACATTTATCATTCTGCATTGCAAGGACGATATTGATATACCCTGGGTTACTGTTCTTGATGCTTTTTTTAGCTGCTCAGACTCCCCTGCCTTTTTTTTCTTTTGTTGAATTTTTTCTGCTTTCGATTTCTAACCTAATTTCCAATGTACCATATCAAAGAATAATATATCCAATTAGCAAAATTATCAAGGACAGGGCTCAGGGAGCATATAACTTAGATACATCACAAGGTAACTTAAGAGTCATAAAATAAAGTAAATCTTAAAAATATAAATATTGTATTATTAATTAATTAATATTAAATAATTTAAAATGGTTCATGTCACAAGGGGAATTACTAATTATTAAGCAAATTGCCTCTAATATTTGCCTATCCCCTGGTAACAAGTCAGCTACAGCGGTTGTAACATATCTGTGAGGGTGTATCAGTGCCCTCTGCTGAGTTGAAAGTCAGACCTGCTTACGTGCACTGATTATATTGTCCTCTAATGACTGGCCTACAAAGACAGAGGAGACAGATCAATTTCCTGAAAATCAACATGTTAAAATGCTTGAGATGTTGAATCATTTAAAAAAGAAATCATGAGCATAAACTGAGCATTGGACAGAATATATATAAAATAATACCACCTTCAAAGAGAATAAGAGAATAAATAAAGTTCTGATGTGCCTTACAGGACCTAACTTGTTTGACAGATAAAGAGGAACTGATCACACAACCAAAAATTATTAGTAGCATAAGAATCAGTGATCATGCCTTGATCATATTTATAACGTGAAAACATGTCTGTGATACATACACATGGCATTACGTTATTTGAAAGCGCCCAGTTTCACAAACCTGAAAACAATCATAATCCAAGGACTTGGGAAGAAGAATTTCCTCAATAAAATGTGAAAAATAATTGGGAATTATTTAAGAATATTCTAGTGGATACCCCAAAAGCAACTTCTACAACAGAGAAAGAAGGTTAGATTGGTTAAAAAGCTGATCTGAATTAGAGGGGAATTGAAGGAATCCACAAGTATATTATATAACTAATGGAAGAAAGGGGAAATTGATTATTCAGAATATAAATCAGAGGCAAGGAACTGTAGATTATTGGCGGGGGAAGGAAAAGAACAGAAGGAGAAATCTATGGCCAACAGATTAAAGGACAGTAAAAATTATTTTTTAAAAATATTAACGGAAAAAACATTCTTCACAATGGTATTGGTCCAGTAGTAGATGGAAAAGGTAGAACTATCAATAATAATGCAGAAAAAGTGGAAGTGTCCATAAATGTTTCTATTCTGTCTTTGGGAAAAGAACAGATGATGCAGTCATATGGTAAGATAGTACTCTTTCCATTCTGTTAGTGTCTCAGGAGGCTGTTAAGCAGCAGCTACTAAAATCAACATTTCTAAATCAGCAGATTCAAATAACATCCTACAAGAATTTTATAAGACCTGTCTAAAGGAGTCACTGTACCATTCATGATCAATAAGTCATTGATCAACTAGGGAAGTTCCTGAAAACTGGAAGAAAGATAACATTGTACTAATATTTAAAAAGGCTAAACCATTATAGACCTGCCAGTCTGACATCAATAATGGGCAAGAAAATGGGAGGATGATATGACATTCAATTAATAAAGAATTAAAGGAGGGTAATATAATTAATGCCAGTCAACATGGCTTTAAGAGAAAATAGATCCTGTCAAACGAACATGGATTTCTAAAATGAGATCAGAAGTTTTATTTGCAAAGGTATAGTGTTGACATAATACACTTAGACTTCTGTCAGGGATGGTGTAGAAGGAGCTTGATCCTGCCTTGAGGGCGGGGGGCTGGACTCGATGACCTCTCGAGGTCCCTTCCAGTCCTATTATTCTATGATTCTATGATTCTGTAAGACATTTAACTTGGTAACACACAGTATTTTGATTAAATAGCTAGGACAATATAAAATGAACAGAACACATATTAAATGGATTAAAAGCTGGTGAACTGTTAGGTCTGAAAATATAAACAAGGATTCACTGAGCAGGTGTGTTTATCTGAATCCCACAGGCACTGGTTCTTAGTTCTACACTACTTAACATATTTATTAATGAGACAGGAACTTAAATTATCACTTATAAAGTTTGCAGATGACATACAATTTGAGAAAGTTGTAAAAACTAAAGAGGACTAGTCACTGTTACAGTGCAATATGGATTTCCTGGTAAGCAGGGTGAAAGAAAACAACATGCATTTTAATATGGCTTTATGTAAAGATGTACATATAGGATCATTGAATGTAGGGTCTACTTACACTATGGGAATACATTTATAAGAACATAAGAATGGCCATACTGGGTCAGACCAAAGGTCCATCCAGTCCAGTACCCTGTCTGCCGACAGTGGCCAATGCCAGGTGTCCCAGAGGGAGTGAACTGAACATGTAATGATTAAGCGATCTCTCTCCTGCCATCCATCTCCACCCTCTGACAGACAGAGGCTAGGGACACCATTCCTTACCCATACTGGCTAATAGCCATTAATGGACTTAACCTCCATGAATTTATCTAGTTCTCTTTTAAACCCTGTTATAGTCCTAGCCTTCACAACATCCTCAGGCAAGGAGTTCCACAGATTGACTATGCGCTATGTGAAGAAGAACTTCCTTTTATTTGTTTTAAACCTGCTGCCCATTAGTTTCATTTGGTGGACTCTAGTTCTTATATTATGGGAACAAGTAAAGAACTTTTCCTTATTCACTTTCTCCACACCACTCATGATTTTATAGACCTCTATCCTATCCACCCTTAGTCTTCTCTTTTCCAAGCTGAAAAGTCCTAATCTCTTTAATCTCTCCTCAAATGGGACCTGTTCCAAACCCCTAATCATTTTAGTTGCCCTTCTCTGAACCTCTTCTAATGCCACTATATCTTTTTTGAGATGAGAAGACCACATCTGTATGAAGTATTCAAGATGTGGGTATACCATGGATTAATATAAGGGCAATAAGATATTCTCCGTCTTATTCTCTATCCCTTTTTTAATAATTCCTAACTTCCTGTTTGCATTTTTGACTGCCGCTGCACACCGCGTAAACGTCTTCAGAGAACTATCCAAGATAACTCCAAGATCTCTTTCCTTGGCATATTCTCTATCACTGACAATTTTTAAAACAAGATTGGATTTTTTTTCCCTACAGATCTGTTTTAAGAATTATTTTGGACTATATTGTTATACAGTCTGTCGTGAATAATATAGGTCAGACTAGATGATCATAATGGCCCCCTCTGGCCTTAGAAGAAGCTATGAAACCATATTTAATCTTTATTGTGTAATATAAATGCATATTTCTCACTATATCATTTATATTACAGAAAAACAGCAAAAGTGTACATATATATTTTATAGATTATTAAGGATGGGTTGTCCAATGATCAGGGCCTGAAAATGTGCCTCACACTTAGGAGCATTCAAACTCATCTTTATAGCTAGGGTAAAAAAAATCTGTGCCTACATGTTCTCTGCAATCCTGTAACTTAAAAAAATCCAACATTTTCATGTGTTTTTAAATATGTGCTGTGCTTAATTGTAACACATTGTCCAGCAATTATCTAATATTGTTTTTAAATGCAAATTACAACTAGGTCTGGTGAAATAGCAGAAGAATACATTTTCTAGTTTATTATTCAGCACATTTGCCCCCAAAAGATTTGAAGATCTGAAGGAATGGGTTTTGCCCACGATAGCTCATGATACCAACTACATGTTTTGTTAGTCTTTAAAGTGCTACCAGACTATTCGATGATTATTATAGATAGAGAAAATTTAGTCTTGAAGTTGGGTCCCTGTTTTAGGAGAGTGGAGATCAAATCCCAGTATCAGAAAAAGCAAGTTACTTAGTTTCTCTGAGCCTCAGATTCCCATCTGTGAAATAGGGATAGTAGTACTTGCATTCCTCACAGAAATGTCAGTAAAATAAATACATTAAAGTTTGTGACATTCTCAGGTACTGGAGCCATGAACAAACCTAAGAAAAATCATATTTGGCCTGATATTGATATGACTGACGATTGTAAAATTAAATAAGATCTCTTGGTGAATTTTGTCAAATCATAAACAACCAGTTCTATAGATTTTTGATTTCTTATTCTTGTCTATAATTCCTTTGTTTTTCCTATGATTACGATTAATATTTTCCTGAGTTACCATCAATGTCTATGAGTTACCATCAATATCTATCACTGTCTATGACCTGTCTTAATTCTCTCTTTCATACTTTTCCCTGGTTAGACCTCTCTATTGTATCCCTTCCTTTTCTCTCATTTTTTCTTGCCAAATTTCTCATATTATATTACACCTCTGTTTTGTACAGTGAAGGTTACAGGAGTCAGAGTAAGCAGTCCTCCAACTCAAAATTATTTTAATAGTATGTTGAAATAACGCTTGTGTGTAGACGTAGATTATATTATTTTGGAATAACGTCAGTCATTCTGAAATAACGCTGCTGTGTAGACAAAACCTTAAGTGCCTAATCACTGAGTGGAATCTGGATTTCTACTTTCTATAAATAATTAAATGTACAGTAACCCAGACAGTATAACTCTACTGTGAATGGCTAAAACATTCCACTGGGATGTGAAAGAGTCTAATTTGATTTCCTCCTACATTTGATAAGGACAGGGGATTATAACTTGGGTAGCTTACTGCTGCAGGTGAGCATTCTAACCATGAGACTATAGAGTCCCTTTGCTCTAAAGGGGCTTTTTAGCTTCAACAGGTATGTTTGAGTGTGTCCCATTTCAAACTAGCCTGTAGTTATGCCAGGTATTGGAAAGGCGAGAAACTCAACCTCAATGCCCTCTACCTAATTAGGAAGATGGGAAGACTGAAGCGGTGACTTTTTGAGTACCTTAAATAACTAGTTTAAAGTTTAGAAGGGAGACTTAGGCATGCTTTGAGATTCCCTGTGCTCTTGGTGCGATATGAAAGAGAACAGATATCTTTTACCTGGGATGTGAGAATATAGGCATGATATTGTGCCCAGTCACTTAGACTGTGTCAAGCACATGCTGAGATGAAGTAACATAGGAAGCTAGGAGACTTTTATGATGAAAATATAGGTGCTGAGGAACTTTATGACTCTCCAGGGCTAGGCAGCAGCTGAGCAGCAGGTTTGAGAATCTCAGAGGTTCCTCTGAGACTTAGGCAACTAAAACCTTTTGTTGATATGGGTCTCAATTTTTTGGTATTTTTCTGTTTAAGAATTTTGAAGTCTTCAATTTTTCCCCCAAAAAACATTATCTCTCTCTTTTCCTGTTCTCCCTGATCTATTCCAGACAAACTCCTTCTCTTCTCCTATCCCTTTCAGGCCTGTCTGATATAAGGGGATTGCTACTGGTATTGTATATATTCTCAAGATTTCAGTTTTGAATCCTTTTTCTAGGTCAATAATTGTAGTGCCCCAAAAACATCACAATAAAAGTGACAAGAATCTTGTCACTTTCAATGCTGCCAACAAGACTCTGAATCAAATCAGTGAAAACTGATGACTGGCTAATTTCATTGGCTGCAGTGCTGGAAAGCTAGGAGGAAGAGCAAAGGAACCACTGCTATGTGTCTGCAAGCTCATGATGACAACCGTGGAATGGTTTATTCTTGGTTCATATTTGGAAGGTTTTCTTCAAAACCATAAGGACTTGAAATGTAAAATTTTAAATTAAATCTTAGATTATGCAGAAACTGGAGGCAATTTCTTGTGCAAGTGGAGGTTTTCAAACTCTGTCAAGAAAATTATACCAGTTAATTTGTATTTTCCTTGTATTGAACTGATTTCTTCTCTTTGCTCTCACAAGTCCTGCTTTGCACTTTCTTTAGAATTGACAAGGTGGCAAAAATACTTTTAATTAGTCAAGTTCTATGACTATGTCAGAATTCTATTTGCTGGTCTCCAAAGACTTAACATTCCATGTTCAATTAATGAAGATTAAGGAGTACCACTGATGAAAATAATGATTGCTTATTTAAAGAAAATATGAAAGTAATTTATCATAGAATGTTCAAGCATTTTAGTTTAATTCATTGCACTTAGTTATATGGCTTTCCTAAATTAGAACAGAGACAATGTGCTGTTATGAGCCAGCTGATTCTTTTGTTCATATATCTTGTTTATTAAGTCATTTTTTCAATCCTTTTTATTGGCATATTAATTGTGAGTAGTAAAATTGGACAATATGTATTGGTTGCTAAAGTTGCCTACATTTTCTAATGATTGGAAGTGATTGATCAATGTACACTGAGTATTTATGAAAAGAAACATTCTTGTCACCTATAACCTCATATGATTTGCTGTATCCAAAAACTGCTTGTGAATTAATTATATTTTTTTAGGCTTACCATGATGCAGTTCATCTAAATTGAAAGGGTTCCTTTTAGGTAAGTATAACAGATATTCTAGAAAAAACATATCCAAAACCTTCAAATACTTAGCTCCAGAATATGGCATTCCAAGGCCAGATCCAAAGTTTATTTAATAGGAACAACTCTCTTTATCTTCAGTGAGATTCAGTGTTATATATAAAGGCTAAATCTACACTATGAGTTTTGCCAGAAGAGGCAATGCAAATGAAGAGTTGATTATCATGTTCTTGCACTTCATTTGCATAATCTCTTCTGATCCGTTTTTGTGCAAGAGTTTTTGTGCAAAAAGCAGTGTGGACATTTCCTTTTTGCGCAAAACCCCCTTTTTGAGCAAGATCCTTATGTCCTAGGGAGGGCCAGAAGGGTTTTTTGTGCAAAAGGGAAACATCCACACTGTTTGTTTTTGCGCAAAAACCTCTTGAGCAAAAATGGATTGTAAGAGAGTATGCAAATGAAGTGTGAGAAAATGCTAATCAGTGCTTCATTTGTATTGCGTCTTCCAGCAAAACCTGTAGTATAGACGTAGTCAAAATGAAGCATTGTTTTGTATAACACCATTTTTTCTTTCATATGACAACTTTCAAAGCAACAATAAAGATCAACATACAACTTTGTCATCCACTCTGTGCCTGTCAGAGACATGGAATGAACTAAGGCTGACTATCCAAAGAAGGACCTGAGAAGGAAGTGATTAACTACATTTCTTTGGATGTCTTTTCCACATTCACATAATAGGCTGTCATTCATTTTTCATTTGTGGAGTAGGTGTTTGTATCCTCATGTAAAGTTCTGATGCAGTTTGCTGTGATCCTTATTTTACATGGCATGTTGAAGCCAGGTGGCTGGTTTGTAGGATATATAATCAGGTCTTACTTAATTCTTGGTTCTGCTATTTTTGGAAGCTTCTGGGAGTTGTCTTTCAGTGACAGTTTAAGGTTTTAAGAATTTTGGCTGCTAACCAGAAGCTGTTTCACTTTGGAAGGATGGTGGTTAAATATGTGCAATGATAGGACTACAGATTGTCTATGTTAACTTCAGCATGTCTGTGACAATTCCTATAACACTGTTCAACTGCACTTCAAAGAGTTTTGCGTGTAAGCTGCCTGCCCATATTGGCATTCAATATTCAGTAGCTGAGAAAACAAATGCCCTGATGGCTGTCTCCAAGGTGTGAGCATCTGCTCACCAACTGGCCCTGCCTTGATTGTGTATTATATTGTTCCTAGCCTTTCCTGTGGCAGCAGTCTTCATCAGATGTTGGTGAGGCTGTGATCCAGAGCCATCCCAGGATATTTCAGAAATCCTCATGCTTGACTTTGATATTGCATAACATGACTTTGTGTCATTTATCTGAATGCTCTTGCTCAGGAGCTGATTTTATGAGGGTGCCATGAAAGTCTCCAGAACCTATATTATGCTTCCATTTTTGAGATTGTCTATGAGGATATGCTCCACTTGAGTGAAATTACTTGCTTAGATTGGCTATGTATTCCAAATTCTGTACTGAGTTGATAATATACACCTTAAAGAGCAATGGAGAAAAAGGCAGATATCTACCTGTGGGAACCTGTTGTTAAATGAGGTCTTTTGGTTTCTTGCACTGAAGGTGCATGAAATTTGTATTCAGTGAGCATAACTGTCAGGAGGAAACTGTTCTGCAGCACCCTATTTCTGACACTTTCAAAAACAGGCTGTCCTCCCAAACCATGCAATATGCTGAGGACTAGTCTGTTGCACAAAAAAGCCTCCACCTGAGCTCACTAGATTTATATACATGGATTTCCTGAAGCTACACCAAACTGTAAGGTCTAAGGTTTTAACCTGTAACTCATTGTGATCTTTGTCAAACTTTGTAATTTGTGTAACTCTCAAATTTACTGTAAACTGCAACTTTGTAATCTTTGTAACTCTCAGCCACCTTGCTTGTAACTTTCCCTAAGCTGCATTTTCACCTGAGTGAGTGAGTGTGCGAGTGTGTTTGAAGAAGGCTTGGAACAATGGAGCACATTTCCATTGACAGTATGGGGGCATGCTCTCTGCTGGATAAAGGGAAGTCTGGGCATTCTCCCTGATGACAAGGTGAATGAGTCACAGGAGCCATTGAGACACTATATAAAGAGAAGGAGCACATGTGAGAGGCTCTCTTTTTTTTCCCTCCCCTGCTCCTGAGAAGCTCCTCTTCAGTTTCTCTCCTCCTGACCAGCTTCCCCAGCCATGATGAGCAGACAGACACTCCAGGATCTACATGCCTTGGCTCCTTCTGCAATCCACATGTCTGTGTAAGTGTGTGAGTGCCTGAGGGCAGGAATGAATAGATGTGAATGAGTGAATGAATGGAGGGGTGTGTACTTGCTTGCTTGTTTGTGTGTGTGTGTGAGAGAGAGAGAGAAAGAGAGAGAGAGAGAGTTCTATCTTCTTTAGTTTAAATCTTTGGTGGCTGCTTTATCCTCTTTGGTGGAAACACTCACTGGCACTCCTGAGTGATACGCTGGCAGCCAGGGCATGGAGCTATATTGCTCCATTTCTCCCTGTAGCCATCAGTGAGGAGAGGAGGGGGACTCCTGCTGTGAGTGCCAACCACGAGCTGGTAGTTCCCCAGGCTCCCCTCAGGCTCTGGCCCCTTGGCCCTCCCACCTGCAGTGTTCTGGGGGCACATGGCCCCCTTGAACTCTCCTTATGCATCACCAATGTTGATAAGAAAGTGCTTGCAATGAGGAAAATCATAAAGGACAGATTGTTCTGCTATTAGAGGTCATGCATTCCAGACACAGAACACAAAGCACAGAGTAGTCTTTTCTCCATCACATGCAACGACATCTTCCTAGCTGCATGGGATCAAATACTAGGTACTTGTCCTGATTTGAGGCCCATTCAAAAAGTTGTTCACATGATAAATGACAGCTATTGAAGTTTCTAATCCATATTCAAGGGTGGCTGTGATTTGGAAGAACCAGTAAGGGCCAGACAACATTTAGAGGCTGTTGGTAGGTACAAATTCACCAGTTCTTTTTGTGATCTTGAGAAGATGTTCCAGAACTTTTCCCTCATAACATTTTCCAATCCATGTGTTGGGTGGTATTGCTTGCCACTACGTGACATACTTGAATGTAATATTTTGATGCTTGTTTGTTATCTAATGGCACAAGAGCATTGATCTTGTGTTTGCATAGCATCTTGGCTAAGTGACCAGACTGGTATACACCATGGTCACAATGTTGATGTCATAATTTGTGCTGAAGCTCTTAACAGAGATGACCTCATAAAGGTTACATCTTTCTTCCCAATGTCTAGAATTAGGGGTCTATCAATATCTTTTCTGAAAGCATCTAGGTCCATAACGCTATATATAGGTCAGGATATGTAATACAGTGCATGCAAATGCTAAGATATTTGTGTATATATCTATGTGTTTGCATCATGAATCTTTGCTATTTACACTAGTGGATAATTTGGATCAGCATTTACAGTTTTGGTTTGTTAAACAGCTCAGTTTCTGTGAATGAGGAGAAGAATGCATGGATGTAACAACTAGTCATCTGTGGAAAGTGCTTTTTTTGTGAGCAATGGAGTTTGATTGTCCAATTCTTGATAAATGGAACTTATAAGTAACAATTAGCAAGATTTAATTAATCCATATAGAATTTTTGCTCGAATATATTTGGGTTAGTGGAAGAAAAATCTCAGAAGACTACAGGGAGAAATATCCCATGGGAAAAAGAGACTGCTTAATGTATTCCTGCATGTAGATTGTAATGCTAGGTATTTACATAGTACTTTTTGCCTTCTTAATATTGCAAAAACTAATTAGCCCTCATAATACCCCTTTTAAAAATAAGTAAACATTATGGGAAATCTAAAATAGAGGAAGTAAGTGATTCACCCATATTTACTAAGATTAGAATAGAGCTTGGAAATGTAGTCACAATAATATACATCTGTGTAGTCTGGCCTTGAGACTGAGGGATGTCTCTGCCTAGATTCTTAAGAAAGCTCCATTGACATCCTCATCAGCATGCTATAACATTAATTGGAGTTGATTTGGTGGATTGAGAGCAAGATGCACTCTAAGAGCTGAAAGGAAGTATTACTAAACCTGCCCATCATCACAACTGACCATCTTTTTAATAATCCCTGAAGCTCTAGCTTCTATTAGCCAGTAGAACAGGTCACACAGATTTGCACAGGCAGAGTGAGATTTTCTTCACTTCGCAGTAAGCTGATTATCGCCTTTGTGATGGCATGTCCATAGTTTTATGCATGCAAATTTATACACAACACATAGTAACCAGACAAAATTGACTTTACAGCCCTATCTAATCTTCAGTAACTATACTTTTGTTTGTATAAATCTGGAAGTTTAATCTTAAACTTTAATCTGTAGGGATCACATTTGACTTTATTCCATGTGTGGAAAATCCACTGAAATCACTGGGATTTTAAAGTAGGCATCGAGGGCATGGTCCTTTATAAATGAATTTTCCTTTTCAATATTTTACATTTGACATAATAATTCATGTCTGTGCCAGTAATCTGTGTCTTTTTTTTCTCCAAATTATACACTGTTAGGACAAATGATCAGATCCAAAAATTCTATCTGTGTCAAGAATGACTATATTCTTTCTTTCACAATTTTCTTCAGTTTTATGCTTATTTATTGAACTCAGGAATCCAATACATTATGGGGATAGTGCTATACTGAGAATTGAAGACATACAACATTAAGCATAGTCTTTCATAGAAAAAAAATATATATCTCAAAATTAGTTTTTGCAATAACTTCAAGATTCGTGACCTTCATATTTCTTGAGCAGAAAGCTAAGAAGTGCTCTATAAATTATGAAATTCCCTGGCAGTTTTATGTGTCAGCACAATTAGGAATGGATCAATTACTGTTGATTTACTATTAGTTAATAAATGTTGGAGTATGAATCGGGGTGGTTACAGTAGAATACCTAGAAATCCATGTAAATAAACAGCTGATTTAAGAATAAGCCTGTTAGTGCAACAAATCTGTTGCATGCAAACCACCTGTTCTGTATTCAAAATTAAAATATTTTAAGTAAATATGGATGAGAAATAAACCTGTTAAATGGACTGAAAACCATATAAAACATATAATAATTACTAGAATTGATAGACTAATACATGTGCTGTGTAACAGGAATTACATTAGCATTCCCCTACGTTACAGAGCTTACATAGAGTTGCACACTAAGGGTATGTCTACACTACAAAGTTAGTTCGAACTAACGGACGTTAGTTCGAACTAACTTTAATAGGCGCTACACTAGCGCTCCACTAGTTCGAATTTAATTCGAACTAGAGGAGCGCTTAGTTCGAACTAGGTAAACCTCATTTTACGAGGATTAAGCCTAGTTCGAACTAGCTAGTTCGAATTAAGGGCTGTGTAGACCCTTAATTCGAACTAGTGGGAGGCTAGCCCTCCCCAGGTTTCCCTGGTGGCCACTCTGGCCAACACCAGGGAAACTCTATGCCCCCCTCCCGGCCCCGGACCCGTTAAAGGGGCATGGGCTGGCTACGGTGCCCGTGCCAGGTGCAAGCCTGCCAGCACCCAGCCAGCAGACCCTGCACCTGGCACGGATCGAGCCAGCCACCTGATGCCCCCCAGCCCTCCCCCTCTTCCTGGGACCAGGCTGGTGGCTCCTGGGAGTTTGCCCGGGACCGCAAGAGGCGGGCACCGCCTGGGCTAGTGCGGAGATCGTGGACCTTGCCCACGATCTCCGCACTAGGCACAGGAAAGTGGCCGGCTTGGGCAGGAAAGTGGCCGGCTTGGGCAGGAGAGCTGCCAGCCTGGCCACCCAGGAGCAGGTGTGCATGAAAATCAAGGGGGTCCAGTGAGACCCCCAACCCTGAGCCCTGAGCTTACAATGGCCGTCCTGGGTCAGACCAAAGGTCTATCTAGCCCAGTAGCCTGTCTGCCGACAGCGGCCAACCCTAGGGACCCTGGAGGGGATGGACCGAAGACAGTGATCAAGCCATTTGTCTTGTGCCATCCCTCTCCAGCCTTCCACAAACCTTGGGCAGGGACACCACTCCTACCTCCTGGCTAATACCACTCCATGGACCCAACCTCCATGACTTGATCTCACTTCCCTTTCAACTCTGTTCTAGTTCTAGCCTTCACAGCCTCCTGCAGCAAGTAGTTCCACAGGTTGACTCTTTGCTTTCTGAAGAAGAACTTTCTGGGTATGTCTACACTACCCCGCTAGTTCGAACTAGCGGGGTAATGTATGCATACCGCACTTGCTAATGAAGCCCGGGATTTGAATTTCCCGGGCTTCATTAGCATAAGCGGGGAGCCGCCATTTTTAAATCCCCGCTGCTTCGAACCCCGTGTAGCGCGGCTACACGGGGCTCGAACTAGGTAGTTCGGACTAGGGTCCTATTCCGAACTACCGGTACTCCTCGTGAAACGTGGTACTCCTCGTGAAACGTGAAACGAGGAGTACCGGTAGTTCGGAATAGGACCCTAGTCCGAACTACCTAGTTCGAGCCCCGTGTAGCCGCGCTACACGGGGTTCGAAGCAGCGGGGATTTAAAAATGGCGGTTCCCCGCTTATGCTAATGAAGCCCGGGAAATTCAAATCCCGGGCTTCATTAGCAAGTGCGGTATGCATACATTACCCTCCTAGTTCGAACTAGGAGGGTAGTGTAGACATACCCTAGGTTACTAGTTTGAAGCCTGCTACCCATTCCTTTCCTTTGGTATCCTCTAGTCCTTCTTTATGGGAACTAATGAAGAACTTTTCTGGATGCACCCTCTCCACCCAACTCCTGCTTTTAGAGACCTCTATCCTGTCCCCCCTCCGTCTCCTCTTTTCTAAACTGAGAAGTCCCAGTCTCTTTAGGCTCTCTTCATATGGGACCTGTTCCCAACCCCTGATCATTGTAGTTGCCCTCCCATCTCCCTGCCTCTCTCTTCCCCTCTCCCACCTCCTTTTCCCAGTCTCCCCCAGTTTTGTTCAATAAAGACAGATTCCATTTTTGAACACAATTGTCCTTTATTTTGTACATCAAGAAAAGGGGCTAGGGAAGGGTAAGTGGAAAGAGGTGAGGGAGGAATGGGGTACGAGCCCCCGATGGGAAGGACTGGGCTGGCTCTGCGGGCTTCTGGGGGTGGAAGCTCTCCTGCAGCCCCCCAATTGCCCCCTCTCCCCAGATGGCAGCCTGCAGCAAGTGCAGCCGGGCTGATGGCCAAGTGGTGTCATGTGCCCAGTGTGGGCACTCCGGGCACACCAAGCCAGGACTGGTTTTCAAGCGGGGCACCCCTTAGAACTGTCTGTCCGGGGTGGGGGTCGGGACCCTTTAAGCGCAGCCCTCAGCTAGCCTGAGACAGCATCTCCACGCTCTAAGTCATCCTCTGATGCCCTGCCGGCACTGCTTCCGGCCATCCTTAAGCCCGGTTCAGGGCCCACTTAATGTGGACATTCTAGTTCGAATTAGCAAAACGCTAATTTGAACTAGTTTTTAGTTCTAGACGCGTTAGTTCGAATTAGCTTATATTAGTGTAGACGTGCCCTAATATATAATAATTATATTTTTAATACAAGGGCTCCAAAGATATTATCCAAGCTATTGAAGGATATTTTTATGTATGTTACATTTCCCTCCTAAAGAAGTGGGTGTAACTAGGGTGATTGGCAGGCAGCCTAGGAGAACTTTAATTTATTTATTGAACAAGTTTATTTCCTTGATGGTGTTTCTGCCATTACCTTCCATAAGTTCATATTTCTAGTATGTATATAATAAACATTCTGCTATCAAATCAGCATACACTCTTCAAAAGGACATATAGTCATTTATCAACCATCCTGCATAATTTCTTTTTAGAACCTCTGAGGCTGAATTTTCACATGTTCCTTACCATTATTATCCCTTTAACCTTTGGCTGTGTCTAGACTGTCCAGTTTTTCTGGAAAATCAGCCACTTTTCTGGAAAAACTTGCCAGCTGTCTACACTGGCCGCTTGAATTTCCGCAAAAGCACTGACTTCTTACTGTAAGAAATCAGTGCTTCTTGCAGAAATACTGTGCTGCTCCCGTTCAGGCAAAAGTTGTTTTGCGCAAAACTTTTGCACAAAAGGGCCAGTGTAGACAGCTGAGATTTGTTTTCCGCAAAAAAGCCCCGATCACGAAAATGGTGATTGGGGCTTTTTTGCAGAAAAGCGTCCGTGCCAATCTAGACGCTCTTTTCCGAAAATGCTTTTAACGGAAAACTTTTCCGTTAAAAGCATTTGTGGAAAATCATGCCAGTCTAGACGCAGCCTTTGTGTATAAACTTAAGACCTTCCCCTTCTATGCTATTTCTAGGGAAGGTGTGTGGCAGTCCTTTTGTTTCTCGATGGGTCACCTGCTTCAATGATGAGTTGAAAGTATTACGAGCCAGCATTCTTTGGACCAAAGGGGAATAGGTTTAGGTCTGCTTCCTTGTGAAGTGGCTCTTAACCATGCACTGCTTTTCAAAGAAGTGATGTTATGATGGGAGATTCTTCAAACCTCCACAATAATCAAATTTATTTGTCCACTGCACTTTCCATGAGGTTTGGAGCAAAGGACTCTGTGGTCTAATCCCTCGCCCCACTGAAGATGGCCTTTCATTCCCCACACTCTGGCTATGTCTATACTGCACTTTTCTTGAGCAAAAGCCTATGCAAATGAAGTGTAGATTAGCATATTGCCATGCTTCATTTGCATAATTAATTAGGGGGCATTTTTGCACAAGAGACTTTTGGAGACTACCTAAATGATTGACACTTATTTTGTGCTCAGTACTAGGCCAGACCATCACTTTGACTAATTATCAAATCCCTTAAAATCACCTCCTCACTCATTCACCCAATTTCACCTGTTACCTTCTGTGTAATCATCTCTCTCCACTCCACCACAGACCTCCAAAAAGAACCACATATACCAATTCCCATGTTTATACAGGTCCTTTTTCAGAGTCATGGTCTAGTTCCTAGAATCAAAACATCTATCAGCAACCAATTTTATTTTTGCCAGCAATCCAGTGCAATGTATATGAACCAATGTGATTCTCATACTAATAAACATTCAGCTTATTATAGTATGGACATATGTCAAATTGCTTCATAAAGAATCAAACTGTCATCCAAGGCTTGGCTTTCTTTATGTTAATCGACCTGTCACAAGCCATGAAGCCTGACTCAAGGGAGGTAGTGCAAGATGGGGGACTGATTACAAGACAATGAGTTACACTTGTAGTTATGCCACTTGGTCACTGTGCAATTTCAGATTTCTCCCTTAGATTAAAATCTTCAAATTTTCAAACTAAAGTAAGCCATTTGATACACTTTTCGCACCATGATTTTAGGGCATCCTGATTTGCAGAGGTGCTGAGCCTTGCAGATACCATTGGCTTCAGTATGACTTCTGTTTGACTTTCTGCTGTGAAAATCAAAGAACTCAGAAGTTACAGGTGTTCAATATATTGGCGATTCCAACCATCTGTGTGCTAAAAATATGGATTTAGGTGTCTAAAATGAAGTAGTTTTGAAAATGTTTGGCTTTACTTCTGATAACTATTTTACATACAGCTGAGGGATGTTGAGAGAATTGTTTCTTTATGTATTATTTTACATTTGGTAACATTACAAAAATGTATAGTGGTAAACATTATTATTGCATAAAGCAACATGTTTAATTAGCAAATCACTTCATTTCAGGTTAAAACAATACATCTGAATGTAGAATCACAAACAAATTACAGGAACTAATCAAGTACCTCAAAATATTTGTTGTGACTAGCTGCTTGCAATTTCAAAATGAGGTTTCATCTATTTTCATGTCTCTTTTGGGATTGTTTTCCATGAATATTCAACCAATTGAGTTTTACTCACATGAATGCTCATGAAACGTGAAGTTTGACCCTTAAGTGATTGCATATTCTCAAATAGTGAATTCAAAGCTTCCATGCATGGGAGATGCTATATTTCAATGATAGTTTTGACACAGTACAGAGCTATGGCAAATAGGCATTAGAATGGTAAGATAAGCAACAGACTGCACATGGTTACTTTATGACACAGAGTGTGATGATAAAAGAAAATTACAGACCATTAAATGCAATGCAGTGGAATTGAACACTGCTGTCACAGCATGAGCCAAAGGTTCCCAAAACTCCTTGCCAGAGCCTTACAGAGAAGTACACAAAAGAGATAGACAAGAATGCGTGACTGCATTTTGTTAAGGGCGTATGCACATGCAATTACTTTGTGTGACCATGAGTAGAGACAATTATATTTTTTCTGTATTGACATTTTACAGTGGCCTAGTTTTTCTAGGAACTTTATGTCAGTAATGAGTAGGCATGCTCTCCCTTAGACAGTGACAGAAAGGAAGCACCCTTGCTTGGCCAAACCACGAGAGCCTCTGGAAGCAGAAAGGTAGGACAGGAAGGGGAAGTATAAGAGATGAGCCCTATAGCTCAGTTTGTCTGGGGCCACTACAGGAGATCCTGTCAGCTGGAGCCTACATAGAAATTTCCAGTGCGCTCTCTGGAAGATCAATGGATGACTGAGATGCTGAGGAGCTGCTGGGGCTGTGGACTGGCCAGAGCTCAATGAGATGACAGATGCAGGTAGGCACTTGAGGGGAAGAATAGGAAGCAGCCTAGGAAAACCAAGCAACACTCTGTTTGGAAGCTTCAGGGGGTAGCTGAGTTAGTTTGTTAGGGTATGTCTACACTACAGCGTTATTTCGAGATATCTAATTTCAAAATAGTTATTTCAAAATATCTAATTTCAAAATAACGCATCTATACACAAAATGCATTTCAAAATAGCTTTTTGCTGTTTTGAAATAGTGCATCCACACTGATTGGATGCTGAATCACATTTAAGGCCAGCTGGAACTGGTTCCAGCAGCGCATCAGGTCAAAAGTTACCTTGTGGCCAGGGTGGCCAGAAGGGCACCCTGGAAAGGGCTGGACGCCCCCTATTTCAAAATAAGTGTCTACATAGTGCTTATTTCGAAATAGCAATTTCAAAATTGGTGCTATTCCTCATGGAATGAGGTGTAACAATTTCAAAATAAGCCCTCCACTATTTCAAATTAATTTCAAAATAACAGTTGGCTTGTGTAGATGCTAGGAAAGTTATTTTGAAATAACAGCTGTTATTTCGAAATAACTTTGCTGTGTAGACATATCCTTAGTCTGATAACTCCAGTCATCTGAAGTGGGATGTGCTCATGATACCATGTACATGTTTTGTTAGTCTATAAAGTGCTATCAGACCATTTGTTCTTTTTATTCTGTTTGGAGTTGGCTTGATATATGGTCAGTATGTTGCAGGCAGGTCCCTGCTGACTCAATAAAGGACTGTTTCAACTCTTTTAGGTCTCTGGGCTATTGCCCCTGGTATCCCACCCCTGAGATGGCAGTACTTCCATCCTTAGGCCAGGAGGTCGGTGCTCCTCAGGCTCCCTTACGTGAGCCTCTAAACTTTATTGGTGCTTATTCCTACTTGGGACTCCTAGACTGCATAGCCATTCTGTCTGAGCCTGTTTGTTCTTCTCCCCACTTCCCAACTGAGGACCTGAGCTCATAGACTGCCTTACTGTTCTGCCTCTCTGGAGTATTAATGCACTAGATGTTTCTAATTCCTCCATTTGAACTCACCTTTACAGGTGTGTGACAGCAAGGACACATGGCCTCCTCCAAAGACTGACAGGAAGTGATGGCCTCACAGCCTTCAATGTACCAGGAAGCAACATATTTAAAATTCCTTAATTTTGTTTTCTTGCTGCCTCCTCATGTAAATTGAACATCCCAGTGCCCTCTTAAACCCCCTTCCAGATGATTACAAGTTAGACCCTTCCATTTAGCAAACAAATAATATGTGATTCATGTGGCCAATTATAACTAATCAACGTAACTTGAATTTTCAATATAACTTGAATCAACTATTGAATATTCAGAGGGGATAGAAATCAAATGTGTAAATTTGAATAATGAATATATCTGGAAAAATTGTGATCTGTTTGCAGATATTCACAAAAAAGAAAAAAAATAGTACATGTAATAATAGAGTACAATACAGTAATTGTGGCAATAGTTGACAGTATTACCATTTTTCCAGGGTAACAGTGTTATTTGTCATATTTCCTTTATATATTAATAAGGATTTCCACAGTAAAGGTAATTACTTGCAAACAACAATTATAAAGATTCAAGTGGCTGCTACTGCACACAACATTCAATGAACTGGAAATGCATTTGGAATATTCCTATAGGAACAAAAATGTGTATCTTTGTAAATAAACTTCATAATTTTGGATCAATGCTTTTCTGTGAATCAATTAAAATTGATTTTTAATTTTACTATGATATGATTTATTTCCTTTTCTCATTGTTTTCTTATGTTATTCATTTGTAAATTGAATACATATGGAATCAAATGTATTAATTTAGCCTCATTCTCTTTACACAGAGAATCATTGGCCTGAGAATAAATTTTAGTTTTATCATAATAAGTGATGGATTAAAAAACAACATCAACAAATGAAGAGACCTACTTTACAAACCTAAAGATCAGCTACATTTTATTAATGTTTGTATACTATGGGTCTGATCACAAGTCAGATTTTTTCTTTAATTAAAATAATGTAAATCCAAAGTAAATGCATTGGGTCAGATCCTCAACATAGTTACCTTGAAGTCAACTGTTCTTTGACTTCAGCAGAGCTAATCCAGATTTAAGCTGGGTTAAATTATAGCAGAATCTGACCCCCTTAGGTCTACAGTGCTGCTCACTTAGTATTCCAGTTTGAACCAGTTCAAGTACTCATGTGTGTGGTGCTTCTTGATGGTCTATTCGGGGATTAGCTCTTCCAGCCCTGGAATGCTTCCTGTTCAGGAGTGCCTCATTCTCAGTTACCTGTCTTCTGTTAGGGTGTGTCTAAACTACATGGCTCCATCGATGGAGACATGTAGATTAGGCTGATAGGCAGAGGGAAATGAAGCCATGATTTAAATAATCGCGGCTTCATTTAAATTTAAATGGCTGCCGCGCTGAGCCGACAAACAGCTGATTAGCTGTTTGTCGGCTCAGCGCGCTAGTCTGGACGCTCCCGCGCCAACCTGAAAGCCCTTTATCAACCTCCCCGTTATGCCTCGTAGGATGAGGTTTACTGGGGAGGTCGATAAAGGGCTTTCATATCGACAGGGGAGCATCCAGACTGCCCCGGTCTGATCGGCAGAGCAGGGCAGACATTTAAATTTAAATGAAGCTGCGATTATTTAAATCACGGCTTCATTTCCCTTTGCCGAACAAACAAATCTACATGGCTCCATTGACAGAGCCATGTAGTCTAGACGTACCCTTATTGTCTTAATTACTTATCAATTCCTATGTCCCTCACAACCCACAGTGTACCTTTCTTCACAGTGCTGCCTTCTGGCAGTGCCTCCTCACTCCCCTCCCAAAGAGCCCCAACCCCCTATACTCACCTTGCCTCAGTGGTCCACTGCCAGTCATCCTCTAACCCCGCTAGTGTCCCCCCAGAATGTAAGAACAGAGCCTCAGCCTGAAAGTCTGTCTGTTGAGAGCTCCTCATCTCTTCCTGCCCCTCCTCTGCACTATTCTGAGTTAGGTACCCTTTCTAGTTTTCCAGGCAACCAGGTTCTTCTTACTCCACAGCGGTGTGTGTGTGCTCATCCTTTTTAGAAGGCCTAGGCAGGCCCCATTTGGGTCTCTAGCTCTCTTCTGATTGATGGTCTCAGCCCTCTCTTAGGGCTGGATTTAACCCTTATTTCTCCAGAGTGGGGTGATCGCCCCGCTACACAGCTTTTAACTTTCTCCAGCTTGTGGAAAGAAAGTAATCTAGATAGTGGAGCAGTGGCTTTTACATTTGCTTTAATGAACTGCACAAGGCTTGCTCATCAGATAATCTTTCCCTACTTGATTCACTCAATATAGGTAAAAAGGGCAGGGGAGTGAGTACCACAGGGGGGAGAATGGCAAAGCTCAAACACTATTACCTTACACTGATTTAAATAACAACATAGTTTGGCTCGCAGCCTCCCAAACAGCCATCCATAAGTTCATCATCCTAAGAGATTTGAAGGTTTTGGGGATAAAATACATGTACTTCCAGCTTCATTCATGCTCTAATAAATCAACTTCCATCTCTTGAATTGTTCTTACATATCAGGAAACATATAAATGTACCAAAGAAAACAACTCTTTTTCTCATTTTTGACAAAAGCTTTATTGTCAGCGGGGAAAAAAGAATCAGTAAAAGTAACAATCTGAGGCAATTTCTCTTTTCTGTAGAGTCTCTAATACCGACCTTACCACTGTAGCATATAGAATCCTTCCCATAATACATCAAGTGTTTTGACTAACATCTGTCACATGTGATTCATTCTCCTCTTTGCAATCATTACTCCTTGTATTATTGACAACCCTGAGTTCTGAAATCCTTTCTGCAGTTGTAAAAGTGGCTCAAGTGCTGAATAAAAAAATCCAATATATCTAATCTAGCTAAGGCTGACATCTAGGACTGTACGCTCCAAATCTTCTTGAACACCCAGAATTCAGCATTTTCCTTAAGATGTTCTCCATTTATGTTCTTGTGTGCAACCTAGTACTCACAGTCACTGTTTCAAAGCTTCCCATCTCCAGTAACACTGTTCCTTGGTCCTTAGTACCAGTTTGTAAGTCTTTGAGAAATATCAACAGAACCTTCAATTTTCAAGTCTTGGAAAAAGAGCTGTCTTTCACCTTCCACAACCTTAATGACAATAAATACAGTCTATATAGACATTTTAGGAGACTCACCACTTTCCACACAGATTTCTATGTCTCATGGTTTATTTATTGTACTATCCTTTTAGTGTAGCCTCTAAAAAAATTAAGTAGAAAAAGAAAACCCACAGGAAACTACCTACCCTTCCTGCCATTTAAGGAATAAGGTTTGACAAACATAAAAAAATCCTTTGTCAGATTATCTGCATGATGAAAATCCAAACAAATTCAGTGAAACAATCTATTGTGAGATTCATAAAGGACATTATTTATAGTAGTCAAATTTTAACCCCACTGTTCTCTTTTAGTATCCTTGCCACTACAGGTTGAACCTCTCTAGTCCAGCATTCTCTGGTACAGCAACATCTATGATCCGTCATGATTTAGTTAGCTGAATGTTCATGTATCGTGTCTGTGGCCAAGATTCCTGAGCAGTCCCATAAAGTTTGTTTACAGCCAATCTTGGCTCTCAGTGTTCTGTGCTGTTATTTAGCTCTATTTTACCCTATATATCTCAGCTAGAGTGCTGAGATATTTTACCCTATATATCTCAGCTAGAGGGCTGTCCAGAAGGGCCAGAAGCCTGGCGCACTGCAGCCAAGCTGCCTAGAGGATCCAGGAGTGGCACGCCGCAGTGAGGCTTCTTACCTAGGCTGCGCAGCACACCACAGTTGGACTGCTTGGTGGGGCAGAGAACCAGCACATGGTAAGCTGGGTTGCCTGGCATGGCAGGCAAAAAGCGGGAGGAGGGTGATGATGTCAGCCAATGGTCAGGGCAGTGTGTGTGTGTGTATGTTACACCCGACTCTTCAACTGCTGGGACACAAGGCCCCGTCGCAGTGGGCAGTCTAGGAGAGACTGACGGGCGCCCTGAGGAGTTTAACGTCCGTGTCTTTGTCCACTAAGATCGGGATCCCTTCGCGGAGGGCAGCCAACAGTCTGACAGACGCCCCAGAGTTTATAGGAAGAGCTTATTACATCTCAGACTTTGACTGCTAGGATACATGATCCATTCACAGTGGGCAGCCTAGGGAAGACTGAGAGATGCCCCTCTGGAAGTGACACGATCCAAATGCCCCAGCTCTTCCTATATCTGTCCCTTATGACTGGCTGGAGTTCTTTTAAATTGTGCTTGGTTCTGTTACAGCAACTGAAGGAATCAGGTAAAACGTAAACAGTTACAGGTTTATTAAATAAGCTTATAAATCATATGGTTACAATGGCTATTGCTCTATTTCTTAACTGCTAGCAAATATAGATCTTAAAAATGGTTACAAAGAAAATAAAGATAGAAAATAGAAATAATGGTACCAAGTGACAGCTTAATCTTTAAAGAGCTCTAAATCTATGTGTACACTTAAGACAAAGGACCACATCCAGGTACAATTTTTACCCCCTTCGGTGCCTCTCGACTCCAGCGTATCAGGCCAGGGCCGGTCCCTCAATTCCTAGGACAGACGAATACGAGGTGGGCATCCCCGTGGAACCTCGGGAGGCCAATCAACTAACCCGACCAGCAGATAGATGGTAGATTGACACTCAGAGTAAGTGTGCTTCTGGGCCCATCTTTATACCCATAGGGGCCCATATCCTCTTTCTTATCTAAAATGCCAAATTGTGTTGGTCCATCTTTGTGACGCCAGTTCTTACAAGGGAGTTTCAACTTAATTTACACTTGCAAGAGAGATAACTAAACTGTGAGTACTGGACATTTTTTTACTGGGTGGGAGATTCCTCCCCTCGGACAGTGTGTGTTCTTATCAATATGGGTTTCAGTCAAGGTCACTCCTCGGCAGCCTCTTGGTCAACAATTGGTGTATCTCTGTTTACAGCCATTCAGGGTCACAGCAGCCTGCATATCTGGGCCTCCTGTTCAAGACTTTCAAAGACTATGCTGTTTTACTGCTCTGTGTGCCCTGCATGCTTCCAGGCAAGCAAAGATGGATGTTATAGGGGGGGTTCATGTCTGGCTACAGATGACCGGAAGGGCAGTGGAGCCTGCAGCTAGTCTAGTACTGAAGAGCTGGTAGCGGAGAGAGGGGCAGAAATAACCTCCCCTGGTCCAGCAAGATCTATTATCTAAAACTGGTCAGGTCCCAAAGGTGACAGACCAAGGAGGTGGTATAGAAAGAACGTGAGAACATGAGTGGGATCAGGACTGAACCATATACTGTACATTAATTTCTAATATTTTACAAAAATTATGTATTACTCCCACTTTAATGCCAAACTACCTCTAAATAAAACTAGAATGTATTGGGAGATGACAAGACAGGATGTTTTTGGATACATACTATTTAAAAATGGAGTTACATGTTCTCTAGACTGCATCTCTAGGGGTAGATATCCATGTCTTCCAAGTCAAAGAAGAATTGGAATGCAATGGATTTTACCATACCTGTAATAGTAGGTAAAGGATTTACTGTTATTAATTATTTGTATTACTATATCACCTAGTAGTATAGGCCATGGATCAGAACTCCATTATGCTTGGTGCTGCACATATACAGAATGTAAAAATGATCTCTGTACCAACAACCTTAAAAGCAAAGCATAAGATGAGCTAGCAGATGGATACAGGTAGTGGAGTATAAAGAAATAGAGAGTCATTGTTGATCAGCATGATAGACAATGTTCTCACCATAGCTATGGCCTAACTAATGTAATCTTTTTTGCAGTCATCATAGCAAACAAGATTTTTGAGGAGGGATTTTGGGGTGGGTAATGAGACGTCTTTGTGAATGTTTATGGAGAGCTTCTCCCAAGCACAGGGGCAGATGTAACAAGTGGGTGATAGAAGATGGCCTCCTAAACTGATTAGAATGGAGAGTTGTTATCTTGATAGTGAATGAAAGACGTAAGTCAGTGTTAGATCATTATAGCCCTTGAAAGCACAAGGAAGCAGCTAATGTGTAATGAAATAGATAATGGGGTGCAAGTGGGGGAATGTGAAGCAAGATCAGTCTGTCAAACAAAGGTCTGAGATAGGATTTTTGCAAGAGCAATACATTTACATAATATATTAACAATCTGAATTAGTATACTCAATTCTGTTAATATACAAGTATGCCTTAATAAGGGAAAATCTCCAAAGATTTCGATCTCTGCTTTGGTTTGCATCAAATTCTGCAGATTTGGATGCTATATGATATTTATATCAACCTCTTGAGACTGCCAAATTGGTTTGTGCATTTTATGAAGACAGTGTTTATATGATATAGAATTTTAGAAAGTGGGAATGGAAGAAAAAAAGTATCCAAACATTTTTGGAACAAAATATATTAATTCAAGTTGGCTTGTAAAAGAAATGGGAGAATTTTGATGGGTTTTGTTTCTATCCCTTATCCGTGAACTTCTTCACCCATTTCTATAATATCCGAGGGTATGTCTAAACTACCCCCCTAGTTCGAACTAGGGGGTAATGTATGCATACCGAACTTGCTAATGAAGCCTGGGATTTGAATTTCCTAGGCTTCATTAGCATAAAGCCGCGCCGCCATTTTTAAAAGCCGGCTAGTGCGAACCCCGTGCCGCGCGGCTACACGCGGCACGGACTAAATAGTTCGGATTAGGCTTCTAATCTGAACTATCTGTACGCCTCGTGGAATGAGGTGTACAGATAGTTCGGATTAGGAAGCCTAATCCGAACTATCTAGTCCGTGCCGCGTGTAGTCGCGCGGCACGGGGTTCGCACTAGCCGGCTTTTAAAAATGGCGGCGCCGGCTTTATGCTAATAAAGCCCGGGAAATTCAAATCCCAGGCTTCATTAGCAAGTTCGGTATGCATACATTACCCCCCTAGTTCGAACTAGGGGGGTAGTGTAGACATACCCCAAGTCCTTAAGACTTCAAATAGAAGTAATAAAATGTTTTCTGTTGACTCGTTGAAGACTTTTCAAAAATTACTTTTCTATGAGGCCCCAAATAATTTCAAATAATTAATTTTAAAAAATGAAAGTTTTTCTTTTTTATAAAAAGTTTTTCATTGGAAAAAATACTTTCTGACAAACTCTGGCTCCAAAACAATTTATTCAGATGTTATGGAACATGACAAGTCAGAAAAATCTGGCCTGCCACACACTTTCTTTACAATATTAGTGCCTCAGAAAAAGGCAGATAAGCAGAAAGTAAGTTTTTTTCTGTAAGTTAATATCGAACTCTACTGAAATAACATGTTTTTCAACACCCCTACATGTGTAGTCCCTGGGAGTTTTCAAGTTATATCAGAGATCTAAATGCAAAATGTATCATTCAGAAATATTTGTCTAGATTCACTGCTGTGTTACTCCACTGGCACACCAATATAATTCCACTGGTGCCAACAGAGCTATGCTGACATGAAATTGCAATGTTGAACTAGACCTATTATGTGTTTTTTCTGATGCCCTTTGGAAAATGTTGCTTCTGTATTGTAATCGAGTGGATTATGCCAAAACATGTAAATGCTTTCAGTATTTTCATCTTGACAAATATAAAATTGATCTAATATTTTTCACATTATAGGGAGGAAAATTATATCAATTTTCTTCAGACCTGCAGTTTGGATTTTTTTTAAAATAAGAGAAGCTTTTCTAAGACTGAATAAACAGGGAACTATATTTGACAGTTAACTGATGTCATCCTTTAAAACTCATACTTCATGCTAGACAGGAGATGAATGTCCAGATCAGATTATTGTTCTTATTATTTAAGAAATAGAGTATGATAGGTATGCATGCCATAAATCCACAGGGTATTTTAGTATCTCAGGATTTTTGGAATCATTGTTATAATAAAAATGTATGGAATCAGATTTCGAATCAATTTAGCTCCTTGAAGCATTGCAGAGAGGGGTGAAATCGTAACCTTATTGATATAAATGGCCAAGCTGACATTGACTTCAAACTGGTCAGAACATCACTGAGACCATATAAATCCTTAAATCATATTATGCAGGTTATTAATATTTAGGATTCAATCAATGTTTATACTTTTGTTTTTGAAAGTAGATAAATCATCACAATAGCTAGAAGAAAATAAGTATGTATTCCTCATAAGTAAATCGCTGTTTGAATTTGTGAAGTTAACGTATTTATTATTTAACATCATAAACACAGAGAAAATATATTTAAGATATTTTAGTTTACTGTATATTATGGAAAAGAGCCATGTGTGAACTAATACAGCAATATGAAAATTCATGAGTAAGGAAGGATGCATCGTAGAATCCACTTTTTCCTTACTTCTATATTGCTTATCATAGTTTATTACTGGCAACTTAAGGCAACAGTGCATGATTCTATAGTGTGTAGTTTTATTTCTTATAATTTATCTAAGAATCAAAGTTATAACCTGAACCTTCTGTACAATTATATTTACAATATTAAATGGTAGTAGGTTACATTTCATAAGTCTTTTCAGCATGCTGTACATAAATGAACGGTTTGCATTAGAGCTCCAGGCTGAATAGTTTATCAATTTCGATCAAATCTGGTCCATAACTAGCAAATCACTCTAGGCCAGATTTTCTCTCCTGCTTAGGCTACTTTATGTTGTTTAGGTAAATACAAGCAAAAAATGTCCTTAAACTGGTCAGACATGCACATTTCAATGGGAAAATTTCCATTTGCACAGAAGTATTGGTGGTGACAGAGCTGCACGAGCTGTGCTCAGGCATAGTTGAGACTTTGGGACTCATTTCAGAAGAAAAAAGGAATGCATTTCTTTAATTAGGGTATACTCTGATTGTGGGCCTGATATCAGTTGTTCTACATCATGAATAGTCATTTACACCAGTCCGAAGTTAGTGCAGAGTAGGTTAAAATTGCTATCATTCTAATTCATTAAGGATTTACGCCCACTATTTATGCCTATCCTATTGCTACTGAAGACATTATCAAAGCTCCCATGATTGGACACCTTATGAAGAGCCTTTATGTATGCCTTCAGAGATCCTTACAATTAGACTGTCCAGGTCATTAACCAACTGGGTCTATATTTGTTCATCTCTAGATCCCTAAGGACATTGATGATTTTAGTGCAATATTAAGGGTAGTTTCACTATTGAGATCATATTCAGACGATAATGTGAAGTACTACATTTTTCATACACTTCAAAACATTTTGACTGTTCTTTTCAAAACAATGTTACACCATACTAATTAATTTATTCTTTGTTAATATATGGGTGCCAAGCACAATCTGATCTTCATAGGAAGCAATCCATGTACCTGGCTCTTTTCTACAATTTCTACTGTAATCATCTGCAGTTGTCTAATTTGATAGAAGCTGCAAATTCTGTCACTCTTTATGTCCAAAACATTGGGTATCTCAAACAAACAGGTTGTCAATAAACATCAGAGATGTGTAAAAGAGAAGTAAACTGCAGAACTAAGTACTGTATTTGTTTTTTGCCATTTGCAAAAAATTAATTTGAGAAGAGATTGTCACATGGGCAGGACTCTCTAATATAAATACCATAGCCACAGAGCACCCCATTGCAAGTCGTGCTCTGAGAAAGGGGTAAAAATGCAATTTACAATTGTCGTGGCTCATTTAAATGAGTCTTGAAATTCTGCTGGTGATAATGAACTATTCCAGGGAATTCCAGACATGACTGTTTCTTTCTGTGTTTGACACTAAGCTCAAAGTCTCCTTAGCTCCTCACTTCCACAACATGGACCAACAGAAGTCTGGAAGAGATTGGAAGGTATTATTTTCTTAATTTCTTCCAGCATAAAAGAGTGAAATCCGTAAATGGAGAAATGAAGGATAATTTCCCTTATGTAAAGAAATAGTTTGGTGAGACTGAGGAAAAATAGTCAAAGAGGAGGGAGGTGATGATAAGAGAAAAAAGGATGCTCCCCCACCTAGAGGGAATTGCAACTAGAGGGCTCTGAAGGGACAAAGATATAAGGGTATGTCTACACTACCCCGCTAGTTCGAACTAGCGGGGTAATGTATGCATACCGAACTTGCTAATGAAGCCCGGGATTTGAATTTCCCGGGCTTCATTAGCATAAAGCCGGCGCCGCCATTTTTAAAAGCCGGCTAGTGCGAACCCCGTGCCGCGCGGCTACACGCGGCACGGGCTAGATAGTTCGAACTACGTAGCCATTCCGAACTATCTGTACTCCTCGTTCGACGGATAGTTCGGAATGGCTACGTAGTTCGAACTATCTAGCCCGTGCCGCGTGTAGCCGCGCGGCACGGGGTTCGCACTAGCCGGCTTTTAAAAATGGCGGCGCCGGCTTTATGCTAATGAAGCCCGGGAAATTCAAATCCCGGGCTTCATTAGCAAGTTCGGTATGCATACATTACCCCGCTAGTTCGAACTAGCGGGGTAGTGTAGACATACCCAAAGAGAGTAAGTAGCACAGTGGGTCTTGATGGATTGAGGGAAGACTGAGTGGTGTGGCACTAAAAATTACACTTATTTCAACGTCTTAATGGGGATTTCAGCGTTCAGAACAGGAGTAGGATGAGCTTGAAAAGTGAACCTTCATCTTAAATCTCAAGGTGGACAGCTTTCTGTCCAGGATTGGTGTATCTTGGTAGGACAATGTGGAGAAACATGAACCATTAATACTTGGCTTGTATATATGCAAGGAATAGAGGACATCAGTGGCCCCAAGTCTGTGAAACAAAAACATATGGGCAAGCCACCATGCTCACACATAAATCCACCACTGTAAATAGAGCTTGATGTGGGGCCACAGATCTTCTTGTGAGTCAGTTGCAGTGTAGTGGGGCGGAGTGGCCTCCCACTGACCCCAAAGGGGAGATACCCTAATGACCCACCTGACGGGAAACCAGGAGGCTGGATCAGAGATATAAAAAGCCTGCCAGAGAAGCCAGTGAAGCCCGGGTGGCTGAAGGAGCCAGATGCCTCCCCTGTGCACCCATAGGAAGAACTGGACCCAGGAGAAGCTCAGGACTAGCCTGGGCCTTTGGGCCCACAACTCACAGATAGTCTGGAGGGACTGCTTACCTGTCCAGAGCTTCCAGTGCGATGGAGCCCCAAGGATTGGCCCTGGACCCAGGTACAGCATGAGGGGGAGTGTGGAAAGAGCCTAGGGAAAGCCAACTGCCTTTTGGCCAAGCCCGAGCCAGGTCAGCACATTACAGAGTGGATCCCTGCTGATCCAGCTGCAGACTGCTCTGCTGCTACCAGGGCTCTGAGCTGGAATTCAGTGGAGTAGGTAGGCCTGTGTCCCCCTTGCCACCCCACTCCTGGGTGGCAGTCTCCCTGTTTGGCTGTGCCTGAAGTGCAGCCTACATTCACTGGACCCCCGCCTGAGCAAGGGGATCCAGCTGGGCGCTCAACTTAAAACTGTTGGTTTGTTTTGAACTGTTTACTTTGCTGCTCCACCCTGAACCAAGGCTGGGCTTTTGAACTGTTTGCTCTCTGCCCCACCCTGAACCAAGACCCAGCTTTGACTGTTTGCTTCCCTACCCTGAAGCAAGGGCCTGGGCCTCTGAACTCCCCCGCTTCATTAGCATAAAAATGGCTGCCACTTTTTTTTGGCTCGGAGCTTTGCCGGAAAATAGCGCCAGTCTAGATGCGGATCTTTCGGAAAATAAAGCCTTATCCCTTATTTTAATTTATAATTTAGTGCTGGTGCTCCCATAAACTATAGTGGTGAGGAAAACATTCTACTTCTGTGTCATTTACTTGGATTATACAACTTAATTGTTTCAGTCTTGTGTTTTTGTGAGGATTTGGTAATTAGGCTCTCTCTATATTAACAATGATGCAAAAAATTATATTGTATTTGACCAAAGTATTTTGTCTCTTATTAATAGCCTTTGCCAGAAATTAAGTAAGCCTTAAAACATGAGAACTACAATCCAAATACTGCTCTGATCAAACATTTTAAATAATGTAGCTCAAATGCCTCTTTATATTTTGATTGCTTTTTTAAGGTTTAATTTAATGAGATCTGATACTAACATTGCATCTATTGTAGGCACACAGAAGACAGAGCATGAATAAATTACATTTTTGCAGGGGAATGTTAAAATAAGTCTGTTAAAATATGCAGTTGTATTTTGTTATCATTACCTACAACTCTGATGGCATTATCGTAATCTTAACTTGAATTTCTTTACCTTGTTAAAAATTCATTTATAGCATATTGTTGTTGTTTTTTTTAATCTGACAATATTACTAAAGAAATTCAATAACAAAACACTAAATGAATGCATATGGATTTTTCATCCATAAAATATTTCTGGTATAACTTGGGTAGTTAATAAAATTCAAGATGCATACATGTGAATGTAATATTATGAATCTCCTGAATTATGTTGGCTGAAAAAATGCTAACATAACATAAAGTTATCAGTCTCCAAAGATAAAATAGGTACTGAAAAATTTGTGTTTTCATTCAGAATGGCAGGAGGGCATTTCGTTTTGATCTGAAGTACATGTAGTTACAGATACAAAGAAACACCGGAAAGGACTGGATCTTTTTATATCATTTTATAGTGAAAAAACAAATGCCAGACTATTATGAAAGACCTGATAGATATAATTATAATGTACTTTTTTGTCTTACATGGAGAACTTCTTACATTCAAGTATTAATTAATGCTCACTATAGCAAAGAAGAAGCAAAAATAAAATGTTGACATTTATATATTTTGAAGCACAGCAAGACTGTGCTCCCACTAGTTAAAATACATATCTGCAGTCATTTATCCAGATACCTTTGTTAAAGAGAAAGAAAAAACTGAAGCAGGGAGAGGATGACAAAATATGGGCTATATTTTATAGTTGGAAGTCAGTGGGACTTCATGAGTGCAGGAATATGCACACTCAGATTTAATGGCAAGAACTGGGCCTAAATAATAGTACAATACTATACTTTTGACAGTAATTTAGCAGTGCCATATGCACTCCATTATTGTGTTTGCTCATGTAAATAAGATACAAACACATTAATATGTGATGAACAACCATTAACCACAAGTTTATTTAGAAAAAAGGATACCTACAATAAAAAGTGGTTACTGGCCTGGCACAGTACTGAACATCACTGGGTCCAGTGCAACCCAAAAGTCTGGTAAAGTTCTCTTTGTATGGATATAACCAGCATCTCAGAAATATAATATAATATAATATAATATAATATAATATAATATAATATAATATAATATAATATAATATAATATAATATAATATAATATAATATAATATAATATATTTCTGAGATATTTCTGAGATATTTCTAAAATCAGCATCTCAGAAATATATTATAATTTCATAATATTCCAACTGCAAAAATGAATAATATATATATTATATATAATATATTTCTCAGATGCTTCTATAACCATCATCTCAGAAATATATGATAATTTCATAAAATTCCAACTGCAAGAATGTAAATGTGATTAGTTTCTGTATTATGTAGTAGTGGGGAATTTGCCCTTTCCTGTAAGGGTAAAATCAGGATAATCAGAAACTCCTTAACCTCTTGAGTCTCATCTAAAGAAATAAACTGTCAGATTACACAAGTCTCTGCTTAATCAGTCTCCAAAGATTGAATTTTATGATACAGCCCTGAAACTGAAAAGCCTTACTATAGAACTAGATCGTGTAACTTGGCAGTTTATTCCTTTAAAACTGACATGGGGAGGGAAGCTAATGAATTTTTAATGATCCTGATCCTTAGAGAAAAGGGCAAATGCTTCATATCCATCAGAAAATGCAGTCTGAACTGTCCCTTTACTGACCTTAGGGAAAAAAAACTGATGCAAGTCTTTTAAATAAAACTCTTGTATTTTCTTTCAAACGATCAACAATGGTAGCTGAATAATAACTATCTCTACCTCCTGCATTGCCTTTCTTTATTCATTATAGTTGTAAGCAGAGTCTGCTTCTAATGCAGTCAGCTAAAATGGGAAAGAAATCCTGGGTGTGGTTATATAAATACAGTTCAGTCAGTGTTATAGGCCTGACAAATATTCACCTGTTAGAATGGTATCTTGCCTATTATAACTAATTTGGCTGTTATGGGATCACAAACCATGTTACCCTAAATGTAGGAATTGTAAAATATGACCACCAGTGCATGCAGGAGAGATACTGTCATTGTAAAGAATCTTGGATGGACAAGGCTTTCTTTTCCAAACTCAGTGAAATCTTGGGGGAAAGGGCAGAGATCTGAACCAACAGGCTACATGACCTCCAGGTGTGAGCTATAAGACTGGTTCAACCTGTTTCTCCCCCCTTTCCCCTCCCCCCTGCTTCTAATGATAGAACTAAAACTGACTCCATAAGTCTCTTTATTATTTTAAAATATTATTATAGTGGATGCTGGAATCTTTTGGCTGGCCTGTGTTACAGACCAAGAGTTGAAATCACTAGGTTTGGCCTAGAGCCAAACCCATCATGGGAGCAACACCAGGCAGCTGACAGAGTGGCTGGCAGGAGCAAGCTGCCAGCAGGTGGACAGCAGGAACAGTGGCAAGTATCCAGTGGGGCATCTGGCAGGAGCAAGTGGCTGGCTGGCAGGAGTGTCCGGGGGGAGCAGTATGTAGGTGGCATTGCAACATGGGTAATGACTGGAGACATCAGGATGATGTGACTCTGGACTCTGGGCCTGCACTGACTAGACAGGGCCGTGAGTGAGGTGTTTAAAGTGGATGGAAACCACACTATAGGAAAGTTGGACTAAAGATCTTCAAGCAAAAGACTCTGCCTTGCGGACTCTGGGGATGTTACCTTGCTTATGGGTTTTCTTTGTTTATGTTTTGGGTTTTCTTTGTTTATGTGTGTTCCTGTAGGTTGATGCTCGATTACTGTTATTAAACAGACTGCTTCTATCTCTGACTCAGTGCCTGCAAGAGGGAAAGAATTGCCTTTAAAGGAGCCTAGTGGGTAGGTTGGAATTTTCCCAGTTTACTGGGTGGGAGCTAGAAACAGTTTGGTTATCTTGTTGAAAGAACCTCTCAAGATACTGAACCTGACCCTTCTGGATACCAACTGCTACCAGCAGAAAGGTTATATAGTATTTGGGGGGGCGGGGAAACATTGCAAAGTGATGTACCATGAGGACAATTGCAAGACACTTGTGCTTAAGTGTATGCCATGTAGTCACCAGAGTTCAGCTGCTTATTAAAAAACAAGGAATAAACAAATCAGCTTAAATGGTTTAAATGTGACTGGGGCAATCACTATATTAGTTAAGAAACCATTCTGGTATTCTGCAGAAGCCCCCACTTTTCTTATTCAAGAAAGGCTCTACAAGAAGAAAGACTTTATATCAAAGGGATCACTGGAAATTCATTTACACTTTGGAAGACACCTAGGCTACGTCTACACTGGCATGATTTTCAGAAAATGCTTTTAACAGAAAAGTTTTCCGTTAAAAGCATTTTCGGAAAAGCACGTCTAGATTGGCAGGATGCTTTTCCGCAAACGCACTTTTTGCGGAAAAGCATCTGTGGCCAATCCAGACGCGGTATTCCGCAAAAAAGCCCGATCGCCATTTTCATGATTGGGGCTTTTTTGCAGAAAACACTACTGTGCTGTTTACACTGGCCCTTTTGCTCAAAAGTCTTTCGGAAAAAGACTTTTGCCCCAACGGGAGCAGCATAGTATTTCTGGAAAATCACTGACGATCTTACATGGGATCGTCAGTGCTTTTGCGGAAATTCAAGCGGCCAGTATAGACAGCTGGCAAGTTGTTCTGCAAAATCACATGATTTTGCAGAAAAACTTGCCAGTCTAGACACAGCCCTAATGTATCTGAAGGTAAAAGAGAAGATATACAAACATATCATAAAAAGCAATCTCATTGTAAGCACATCCCATTTTCCTGGAACAACCAAACCCTTATATTGCTTTAAGTTATGATAAGAGGAAGCTGTGTACTGAATTTGGTGGTACGAGCTCCTATTTGTTTAGGAAGAGTTTTGATGAAACAGAGAAACTCTTTAAAGTATTTAATAGATATATTGGTGTTATATTCGCTAAGATTTTATGCTCATCCACCTTTCTGTTCATTCATATCAAGCATCCCACAACACTTTGAAAAGCTGAAGTCAGATAGACATTTGAAAACTGGGACCTTGTCAAAGCAAAGATGTGTGAATACTCTGTATCAAGTATAGTTAGGGAGTACTTTCATGGCTCATCAACACTTGGAAAGCAGTGTTCAATATAAGATATGAAAAAGCATAGGGAGGTACCAAGGACAAATCTGTCACAAAACTCATGGGTCAAATTGAAAGTTTTAGTGATATATAAAAGCTTGCAATATGTAAAACCAAATTATAAATATAATTAGCTGAAATGCATATCTCTGAAGCACACCTTTTATGTATATGGAACATTTGTAGAGACTTTTCTTCCAAGAAGATGTGTTGTGAAAGAATATACCCCTGTTCCCACTGTTATAATAATCTTTGAACAAAGGAAATTTGCTGATCACTATTGTCCTGGTAAAACATATGTGGCAACATTGTATGCAAAATTATAAATTTCCACTGTATGGTGTTACTGAAACATAACCAAGTTTGGAGAGAGGTCAAACCAATTCTTCAGGGACAAAGGGCTAGCTGACTCTTCAGACAAGTATTAACAAGGCCACTGGGCCATTGCTGTTATATGGCCATTTTCTGGCAGTAAAGGAGGCAAGAACAAAAAAAAAATGTGCATTTCAGGAAATAAACAAGATTGATCTTACCATACAATAGACTACCTCTTGTTATGGTCCCACCTGGAGATACTTCTCAAAGGGAGGAAAGGACTAAAACAAGAAAGCTGAGACACCTAAAAGAACCTCCTCCTTCTCACTGTCACCAAAATCACAGCACTTGAAGGAGATAGAAAGCAGTGCTGAACTGAAAGAGGGTTCCTGGCCTAAAAGTTGGACTACTAAGATGCTAAAGGATGTGCTGAGGAAACCTTTCTTTGAATTTAACATAGTGTGTTAAATTAGGCACAAGTTCTATTTTAGCTTTATTTTACTTGCTACCATTTTTAACTTGTATATCTCATTACTTCTACTCATTTAAAAGCTATTTTTCTATAGTTGACAGATTTGCTTTTTTTGTTTTATCTAGTATCATGATTTTTAATTGAATCCACTGGAAAACCCCTTTTGGGTAACAGGACATGTGCACATCATTACTCTTAGCTAAATAGTAGATTTTATATAAGCTTGGATTGTCCTGGAGGGAGATGAATACATATTACATTCCACGAGGCGTAACAGTTAATTTGAACTAAGGACTTAGTTCAAATTCACGTTACACTGCTGTGTGTAGCCACGCGGCAGTGAGTTCGGGCTAGTGAAATTTCAAAATGGCGACCAGACGGGAACATGCAAATAAAGCCCAGGATATTTAAATATCGGGCTTCATTTGCAACTCCGGTCACCTCATTTGCCTACCTAGCTCAAATTAATGAACTAGTGTAGACATACCCTTAGATTCTCAATAAGTGTCACGATATTCAAAAGTGAAAGATTCAGAATGCTTCCATTTATGGTAATCCAGGGAGACATTGAGAGACCTGAATGGCAGAAAATATAGGGCAGCCACACTGTAAAAATCAGGCCTCTTGAAACTGTGTCAGTTAGGTCACCCAAAAACTGAGGCATCCAAACATCACAACTGTGTCTAAATTTTCAAATGTTAACTTTGACATAACTGAGAGAAGCATTTCTAGATTAAATAAATAAAACATATAGTGAAGGTTGTCAGTTTGATGTCACCTCTAATAAATAATTTAAAAATGCTGAGTTTGGTATGTGTTGGTACTATACTTTATAGAATAATAAGTTACATCCCTGTCTTGTACATTTTAATACTGTGTAGGACTTTACCGGTGTTTTTCTGTATTAGTGTTATGGTGGTAAAGTGTCTAACCTATTGAAGCTTTGCTCTCATGATTTATATCACCAACAGAACTGACTAAAAATCCTGCATTATTTTACAGACAGAAACAGATTGTGGTGTAGATCTGCATGCTTTTTGTATGTATTGTAGGCATTTATAGTGGTCAAGTTGCCACGGAAAATTCTAAATGTACACACATATAGGCTCCTCAGCACACATTTATTTATACTATTATTTATTCATTTAGATTTTGATTTAGCAAAGGTACTTTAATATGTTTAGAACTTTGAGCACATGTGAATTTCCACTGAAGTCAGTAGGACTGCCGATTGTTTAAAGTTATTTGTGTACATGAGAATATTCCTGAATTGGGGCCATGAGGCCAGTTTTTTACAATTCTCAGTACAGATGTGAAAGGAAGGAGGGGAAAGGATGTCTGTGCATGAGCCCATAATCTGCATGAGCAAGGCAAAAATCACACTCCATGAGAGCAAGAATTTCACCTGGTGAGTGGAGCTAACTACTCTACAGTGGGACAGCCAGGTCTGCAGATGGAAGTGGAGAGGAAAAGGCAACTGCCCTGAGGTCCAGCGATACAAAAGGCCCCAGAAGTCTGGTCCCTTTTATATCACCAAGACTCTGGGTCAGCAGGGAATCAGTTGGGCCTTATACCTTGGAAGTCATCTCTCTACCAAAGTTGACATTGACATGGAAATCCAGTATTGCCTGAGCTGCACAAGCTCTGCTTTTGCCTGCCTGAGATGAAGGGTCTTTGAGAACTGAGACATCAATGTCAAGACAAAGCTCCTCGTGTATCGCACAGTGATTGTTCCAATACTGCTGTACACTTGTGAAACCTGGACAACATATAAGCATCACCTGAAGGTACTTGAACAATATCATCAACGCAGCCTCAGGAGAATCCTAAATATCCCTTGGGAGGACAAGTGCATGAATATAGCATCCTGGAAGAGTCAAACATGACCAGCAATGAAGTTATCATAATCTACCAACAATTTTACTGGACTGATCATGTGCTCCAGATGCCTGATCAGCACCTCTCAAAACAGATTCTGTTTTCCAAGCTGAAGAAAGGACAGCGGAGCATTGGAGGCCAGAGGAAGTGATTTAAGAACATGTTGAAGGCAAACATGAAAAAATGTGGCATTGGTGTTGACACTTGGGAGAACCTTGCCCAGAACCATCCCCAGTGGAGAGTGGGTGAGGTGAAGAGGTTGCGCAATTTGAGAGGTTCTGCCACAGTGCAGATGAGGAGAAGTGGAGAAGGTCCCTCCAATAGCCACTAGCACCTACCCCTTCTGCGATAAGCTTTGCAGCTCCAGAATTGGGCTGGTCAGCCATCTACAAATCCACAAATAGGAGGGTAACAGGAAGACATCTTACTCGTTATCTAGTGGCCACTGAGAGATAGTCTGCTCTCCCCTATGCCACAGAAAGGAATGTAAACTACACTCCTCACTGAGCAATATCAATGGGCACACCCCTTTATGATTTCTGGACTCATTTTGCTCTGTTATTCTTCAACATTAGGAAGTGCCTCAAAAGGTTGGTTAAGCCCCATAATTTGTACACACTTATTTTAATTTGTTTAATTTAGAAGCACTAATTGATTCAATATCTGTCTAGACATATAAGGAATAATTCCACTAAAAGGCTGGAATAGCAAAGGATAGAAAAAATCTGATTAATTTTTTTTGTGGCATGCTCCTTTCTCAGTCACCTGTAGTAGAGTGTTCTCACATAGTTTGTTAATGAATCAGATTGACCTCTGATAGTTTAAACAAATTTGTTCCGTGTCCTCCCTGCAGCCTTCAGTTATTGGATTTTTCTTTCTGCAAGCTAGTTGGAACCTCCTATTTGGCAGGGTACATCATGAATCTAGATACTTCATAGTAATTAATGTAACTTATTTTTTTTTCTGGTTATCATTTCAGGTTCAAGGTCACTCTATTAGTAGGAACATATTTAATGTCAGCAGCAACTACAGCTGACAGCACAGATTGTACCATCTATGATAGCTTGTTTCAACATCTTTTCAGAAAAGGTAGCAGTGAACATTTCTTGTCATCAGATTAAAAAAAATAATCTGTAGGTGTCCACATATATAGACCCATGTAGTAGCTCAATGTTCAAACTCTACCAGAAATTTTGTGTTGCACTTGTAAATCAAAGTTACCCTTACCTTCTTTTGAAATCTGAGGAGAGAAGTCTCTCACAAGAAAACCCCCTTTTCTTTACCTCTTCACCGAGAGTTTATTACATTAATATAAAATATAATTGTAGTCCAAATCTCAAACCTCATGGCAGTGTTACAATTTAAATGTATATACTACACTATAAGGGTATGTCTACACTACCATACTAGTTTGAACTAGGGTGGTAATGTAGGCAAGTTGCAAATGAAGCCAGGGATTTGAATTTCCTGGGCTTCATTTGCATCTTGCCGGGTGCCGCCATTTTTAAATGTCCGCTAGTGCGAACTCCGTGCTGCGCGGTTACACGCGGCACGGACTAGGTAGTTCGGACTAGGCTTACTAGTCTGAACTACCGTTACTCCTCATGAAACCTAGTCCAAACTACCTAGTACCGTTACTCCTCGGAAGCCTAGTCCGAACTATCTAGTCTGTGCCACGTGTAGCCGCGCGGCACGGAGTCCGCACTAGCGGACATTTAAAAATGGTGGCGCCCAGCGAGATGCAAATGAAGCCCGGGAAAGTTCGAACTAGGGTGGTAGTGTAGACATACCCTAAGAGTTTTAATGCCCTAGTACAAGACTATGTGAATTTCTTGATATTAAAACTCTGGAACTGGGGAGATGGCAGATCAGTAAGTATACATCAGACATTAGGGTATGTTTATCACAAAACGTTTGCATTCATAATCAATAACTAAATGAGCTTCCTTTCTTACCTGCTTTTATTTTTCCTCTTCCCTTTCAATTATTTCCTTCTATCTTATTTAATAGCTCCAGCAATGACCTGCTTGCCTCGGGTGGGTCAGTCACAAGAAGCTGGATTTCATTTGTAATGAGTACTCTTGTAGTTTCATGTTCATTTTCTAGAATTTAGATAGTCCTTTGCACAATAAGTTCTCTAAAATATATTAGAATCTGTTTTCTCTTTGGCTGATTTCTGCCCATAAATATGTCTGTGAGTTGTTTTATAAATAGCCAGTACAGCTAGTCAGAAAAACCATTGATGGAACTATTTTCTGTCACAGAATGCATTTCCACCATAATCAAAGTGTCTCATGAAATAATGTTAACTTCACCAAAACTTTGATTAGAAAAGAGCTGAGAAATTTCTAACATGTCTCTTGCTTTTTTTGGAAAAAAAATGTTTACCTTTTTTTATTTGTACATATAATATAAAATATAAATACAGATGAAACATTTCAGGGAACATCTTTTTGTTCTGTGTTTATAGAGCAGCTAGTACAGTGATGGCATGCTACTTTACTAAGGCTCTTCAGTGATAAACCAATTAGAAATATCCTTTGAAGAGATAAGAAATGCTGGCCATGATCATTTGACAGAGAACAGAAATTCCATTTTGCAAAAGATTTGAGATTCTGAAATTTGTCTTCAGAATGAAATATTTCAAAATTCCCTGTGAAAGAAAATTAAGAAAAAATTGTTTTTGATCAATCAAGATGTTTCAGAAGAATGTTAGGACCCTGCTATTAAACTGAAGCTCACCAGACCCTGAGCTAGCAGTCTTAATTCTCTCGTACCTATCAGAGCTGGTCTTGGGGCGGGCGAGCTGGGTGATTGCCAGGGGCTGCCATTTTCAAGGGGCTGCCGAAATGTATGTACAATGAATTGTATATATAAAGAGGAAAATTGCATGAGTTTTGGCTAGATATTTTTCATGTGTTCTTGGAAGGAATTAATAAATTAAACAAGGTGTCAGGAAACCTCAAAGTGGAGTCCCGGGCTGGTTTGCTCAGTCGTCAGGAAGGGCAACTTGGGATCCAGCCCTGACAGATACCACCCCACAGAAAGAGTCTCACTCCAAGGCAGCAGGAGCGGCTGGTAGGTAGAAGCTCTATTAATTGCATGAAAATCACTGTGGCAATTTTTCATCACCTTTCTTCGATTGGTAATTTAATTTTAATAACTTGCACCTATGTGATGTCAGAAAACAAGGTATAAAGGATGTGTGTTTAACAAAGCTGTGGATAGGATGGGAAAATGCAAAACTTAAATGAGATTGGATCAGATGACAAATATTACCTAACTGCATTCCGGACCTGGGTAACTAATCACTATGCTATCCTGTCCTGCTTGCCATGCTTAAATAAGGTGATACTGCATTGTCCTAATATTTTCCTATAGCTTTAATTTAGTTAAGTGTAGTAATCAATGTGAACAGTGCTTTTCACCAAATAGGCCCCAGTCTCTCCTCATGCTCACTGTGGGGAACCTGGGTGCCTTAACTTGGGGTTCTAGATTCCTCTGAAAGTGTGGGCATCTATAAGTTAGGAGCTACAATACTGATCCATTGCAATGCTTAAGTCCACTCATGAAATTAGCCCAGAGTGATGCCAAAGACACTACTTTTACAATACCCAATAGACTGGGAGTTGGGGCACTCTTAGGGTATGTCTAGACTACAAGCTTTTGTCGACAGAAGTTTTGTTGACAGATACTGTCGACAAAGCTTCTGTCGACAAAGAGCATCTAGACTACATTCAGTTCTGTCGATAAAGCAAGCTGCTTTGTTGACAAAACCCTGTAGTATAGGCACAACCCTAGATGCAATAACACCTTCTGTCGACAGAACTCTGTCGACAAAAGGCGTTATGCCTCGTAAAACGAGGTTTACCAGCGTCGACAAAACTGCTGAGTTCTGTTGACGTTATGTCGACAGAACTCAGCGGTAGTGTAGACGCAGGTATAGTTTTGTAGACAAAAGTCCACTTTTGTCGACAAAACTCTATAGTCGAGACACACCCTTAAGGATTGAGGTGGGACAAAAACATGGTTTCAAGTTTCTACTTTGGCATGATTCAAATCTGGGTCTTCCAAATTTCAGGTAATTGCCCTAAGAACTGGCAAAAATTCTAAGAGGTCACCAACTTCTCCCTTTAGGAAAGGAATCTATTTTTTGGAGAGAGGGGGTCTGATTCACAAGGCACTTTAGTGTTTCCTTTTCAACAATAAAAAAAATTAGGTTTGATGTTTATGATTTTTTTCTTTCTCTTCTGTCCAAGCTATGTAGAATCATAGCAGCATAGAGCTGGCAGAGACCTCAGGAAGTCATCGAGTCTAGCCCCCTGCCCAAAGCAGGAAAAATCCCAACTAAATCAACCTAGCCAGAGATTTGTTAAGCCGAGACTTAGAAACCTCTAGGGATGGAGATTCCACCACCTCTCGAGGTAACCCATTCCAATACTTCACCACCCTCCTCGTGAAATAGTTTTTCCTAATATCCAACCTAGACCTCTCCCACTGTAACTTTTGACCATTGATCCTTGTTCTGCCAACCATCACTACTGTGAACAGCCTCTCTCCATCCTCTTTGGAACCTCTCTTCAGGAAGTTGAAGACTGCTATCAAATCTCTCCTTACTCTTCTCTTCTACAGACTAAATAAACCCAAATCCTTCAGCCTCTCCTCATAGGTCCTGTGCTCCAGCCCCCTAATCATTTTGGTTGCCCTCCACTGGATCCTCTCCAATGTGTCCACATCCTTTCTGTAGTGAGGGGCCCAGAAGTAGACGCGATACTCCAGATGTGACCTCACCAGTGCCCAATAAAGAGGAATAATTACTTCTCTAAATCTGTTTGCAATGCTCCTCCTAATGCAACCTAGTATGCCATTTGCCTTCTTTGCTACAAGAACACACTATTGACTCATATCCAGCTTCTTATCCACTGTAATCCCCAGGTCTATTTCTGCCGAACTGCTACTTAGCTATTTGGTCTCCAGCCTGTAACAATGCTTGAGTTTCTTCTGTCCCAAGTGCAGGACTCTACACTTGTTCTTGTTGAATCTCATCAGATTTCTTTTGGCCCAATTCTCTAATCTGTCTAGGTCACTCTGGAACCTATTCCTGCCCTCCAACATATCTACCTCTTCTGCCTCTCAAAGTTTACATGAATTTGCACAAAGTTTTGGTCAAATTAACATTTTTCAGAAAAGAAATTCAGCCAATAATTTTCACCTAACTCTACTAAAGGATGTAGTGGGCTTACTTGCAAAACCTAGAATTACACCTAATTATTTTTAATACGATTGTGTCAATAGATTTTAATCTAAAATTGTACATAGTTGCTGAATCTGATTTATTTTACTTTTCTCAACTTTTCTTATTGGCCATAAAATTATTGATCTTCTACTTAAGCCATATTTTGTCCCATCCTAAAGAGGAGATGATTGTATGACTTTGATTTTTCCTATTCTTAGTATTTCTTTCCAGTGCCATATCAGTATAAATATTTAGCTATTATCTTTTTTCTGCTCTATCCTTTGCATTTTTTGTCCATATGCTTTTATGTCTATATTTACCTATAGTCATCTTAGCACTTTGTGGGGAAGGTTTCTGTTGTCTAAAGATAAAATAGCACAGTAATTAAATAGACTCCAATTCAGAGATTCCAAATTTAGCTTTACAGGTATGTGACTTTCATTGATTTATGTGATGATGGTTTATGTGATGATGGAATTTTTACATTTTCTGAGATATAAAGTAATATAAATAAAAAACTAAAAACCTTTAATTTTCAAGGAAGTTTGTGCCTTTATTCTCCTGTTACATAACTGTTTTGTTCTTTTACAATTAAACTGATAAATTTAGTAAATCAGATTGTCCAATATGTATAGTACTTTGTTTATTTTTCAAAATGTAGTCTGACTATCCCGGAAAATTAGTATTGTGTGCAGAATGTTTTATTTTTTTTTAAAGTCCTGTTATTGTGGAAATTCAAATAGCAATAAAGCAATACAATGTACTGAATATTTTGCTTTTTACAATGTCTCAGAGGTGTTACATGTTGTGTTGAGTAAATGGCTTTAAAATAAAGTGCACATGAACATACTAACAACTATCATTGAAGCTTATAACATGCTTGGGTATTCTTGGGTTGAATGTAAAATGATACATCTCATCATTTGTTATTTTCAGCCTCACAGTATATTATTTATTCTGTACCAGGAATGGAAAATCAATGGATACTTTTAACAAAATATCTGTGCTTTTAAGAATACACTAGTGAACAGTCATACAACTTCCTTATGACAGTGAGTTGAAAACAAGATTTTTCTAACTCCCAAGCCTGGGCTGATAGAGTTCCTCAGCATTATAATTTTTCCAAAGTGTCAGTAGTTCTATTTGCCAGACCAATTGCCCTTGAGTCTTTTGTCCTTCACCCATTACCAATCATCTTACATTTATTCCTTTCATCCTCAAAGAATCCAAAGTGGATTTTTTTTTAAAATACTGGTGAGACTTTACCAGGAAATCCGAATAAGCTGTCTCCAAGAAAAACAGTGAATGTGGAAGACAGCTGATAATGGATATATATCTTAAACAAGACTTAGGGCTCAATTGTGCCTATATACTAGAGGAGGCTGGTGACAAGATGAGATGTCGGCTGTTAAAGAAAGTGCAAATTCACCTTCTCAGTGCTCCTCTTTAAAAAGGTCCATGAGGCGGTTGTAGTGGAACTGTACATTTGTGCCTGGCACAATTCTGCCCCACTTTGGAACCCTACAGTGTGAGACATATAAGTAATATGTAGGCATTACCCACATTTGAACAAGTAGAAATGAGTTCCTTGTTAACAGACTTTGCTGTATTCTTTGCAAAACGGTTAAATAATTTGTCTCTGCTTCATGGAGTAATCAGTATGCATGAATAAGTTGTATAGCTGTCATAAGCAAATAGCTAGTAGATGACAGCAGAGTTTCTATAAGTGTTTGTAGGTGGGCATTTAGGAGTGATTTTTGTCATCTTTTTTTCTAAGCTTCCCACAATGAGCTGTCCATCCACTGTACTGCTGTTCTCTCAGCCAGCCAGCAAGTCACCCATTTTGCACACTTTGAACTCCAAACTAACTGTTGCACTGTTTCACAGCTCCTTTTATATAACTTTCCTGGCCATGATTGGCTGCTTCCCCTGCAGCCACTCTAGCTTTCTTTGAGGATCTTTCTATTTTGTGGGGTGAGGTTTTGCAGGACCACCCGGCCTCCAGTGGTGGGTCTCAGGGCATAGCTCACTCCATCACAGGGACATATCAATAAGGGATAGTTGAGATGATGGCATACATCAGTGATACAACAAGGAATAAAAATATATATTTGTATCACCAAAACTGAATATGCTTTGATCAAAATCACTTTGGAGAAGAATTATAAAGGAGTTTCTAATGGAATAGTAAAAACTAAAAAAAAACAACAAATAGTACCTTAAAGACTAACAAAACATGTAGATGGTATCATGAGCTTTCATGGGAGCAACCCACTTCTTCAGATGGCAGTCGTATTAGAAGTCCAGATCCAAGAATAAATAAGGAAAGGAGAGGGGGAGAGAAAAAAAGAAGACTTTTTTCTCCTTTACCTCTCCTTTTTCCCCTCCCGCCCTCTCCTCCCGCCTTACTTATTCTTGGATCTGGACTTCTAACATTCCTGTTATCTGAAGAAGTGGGTTGCGCCCATGAAAGCTCATGATACCATCTCCATGTTTTGTTAGTCTTTAAGGGTATGTCTACACTACAAAGTTAGTTCGAACTAATGGACGTTAGTTCGAACTAACTTTCATAGGCGCTACACTAGCGCTCCGTTAGTTCGAATTTAATTCAAACTAACGGAGCGCTTAGTTCGAACTAGGTAATCCTCATTCCACGAGGATTAAGCCTAGTTTGAACTTACTAGTTCGAATTAAGGGCTGTGTAGACCCTTAATTCGAACTAGTGGGAGGCTAGCCCTCCCCAGCTTTCCCTGGTGGCCACTCTGGCCAACACCAGGGAAACTCTATTGCCCCCCTCCCGGCCCCGGACTCCTTAAAGGGGCATGGGCTGGCTACGGTGCCCGTGCCAGGTGCAAGCCTACCAGCACCCAGCCAGCAGACCCTGCACCTGGCACGGATCGAGCCAGCCACCCGATGCCCCCCAGCCCTCCCCCTCTTCCCGGGACCAGGCTGGCGGCTCCCGGGAGCTTGCCCGGGACCGCAAGAGGCGGGCACCTGCCTGGGCTAGTGCGGACATCGTGCACCTCGTCCACGATCTCCGCACTAGGCAAAGGAAAGGGGCCGGCTTGGGCAGGAGAACTACCAGCCTGGCCACCCAGGAGCAGGTGTGCATGAAAATCAAGGGGGTCCACTGAGACCCCCAACTCTGAGCCCTGAGCTTACAATGGCCGTCCTGGGTCAGACCAAAGGTCCATCTAGCCCAGTAGCCTGTCTGCCAACAGAGGCCAACCCTAGGGACCCTGGAGGGGATGGACTGAAGACAGTGACCAAGCCATTTGTCTCGTGCCATCCCTCTCCAGCCTTCCACAAACCTTGGGCAGGGACACCACTCCTACCCCCTGGCTAATAGCACTCCATGGACCCAACCTCCATGACTTGATCTCACGTCCCTTTAAACTCTGTTCTAGTTCTAGCCTTCACAGATTCCTGCAGCAAAGAGTTCCACAGGTTGACTCTTTGCTTTGTGAAGAACAACTTTCTGTTACTAGTTTGAAGCCTGCTACCCATTCCTTTCCTTTGGTGTCCTCTAGTCCTTCTTTATGGGAACTAATGAAGAACTTTTCTGTATGCACTCTCTCCACCTAACTCCTGCTTTTAGAGACCTCTATCCTGTCCCCACTCCTTCTCCTCTTTTCTAAGCTGAAAAGTCCCAGTCTCTTTAGGCTCTCTTCATATGGGACCTGTTCCCAACCCCTGATCATTTTAGTTGCCCTCCCCTCTCCCAGCCTCTCTCTTCCCCTCTCCCCCCTCCTTTTCCCAGTCTCCCCCAGTTTTGTTCAATAAAGACAGATTCCATTTTTGAACACTATTGTCCTTTATTTTGTACATCAATAAGAAGGAGGGCTAGGGAAGGGTAAGTGGAAGGAGGTGAGGGAGGAATGAGGCACGAGCCCCCGATGGGGAGGATTGGGCTGGCTCTGCGGGCTTTTGGGGTGGAAGCTCTCCTGCAGCCCCCCGATTACCCCCTCTCCCCAGATGGAAGCCTGCGGCAAGTGCAGCCGGTCTGATGGCCGAGTGCTGTGATGTGCCCAGTGGGGGTACTCCGGGCACTCCAAGCCAGGACTGCTTTGCAAGCGGGGCACCCCTGAGAACTGTCTGTCCTGGGTGGGGGTCGGGACCCTTTAAGCGCAGCCCTCGGCTAGCCTGAGACAGCATCTCCACACTCTAAGTCCTCCTCTGATGCCCTGCCGGCACTGCTTCCAGCCATCCTTAAGCCCAGTTCAGGGTCCACTTAATGTGGACATGCTAGTTCAAATTAGCAAAACGCTAATTCGAACTAGTTTTTTAGTCTAGTTCCGTTAGTTCGAATTAGCTTAGTTTGAATTAACTAATTTGAACTAAATTAGTTCGAATTAACGTTGTAGTGTAGACGTACCCTAAGTGCTACTAATCTATTTGTTGTTTTTTAAGTTTTTCCTGTTACAGACTAACTTGTCTACCTCTCTGAAGCTATTGGGATAGTGTTAAGGATCTGCTATATACCCCACACTGAGGGTACGTCTAGACTACATGCCTCTGTCGCCAGAGGCATGTAGATTAGGCTACCAGACATAGTAAAATGAAGCGGCGATTTAAATAATTGCCGCTTCATTTAAATTTACATGGCTGCCACGCTGAGCCGACAAACAGCTAATCAGCTGTTTGTCGGCTCAGTGCGATAGTCTGGACGCGCGAGTGTCAACATCAAAGGTATTTGTCGACCACCCAGGTGAGCCTCATCCCAGAAGGCTTACCTGGGTGGTCGACAAATACCTTTGATGTCGACACCCGCGTGTCCAGACTATCGTGCTGAGCCGATAAACAGCTGATCAGCTGTTTGTCGGCTCAGCGCTGCAGCCATGTAAATTTAAATGAAGCGGGGATTATTTAAATCGCCGCTTCATTTTACTATGTCTGGTAGCCTAATCTACATGCCTCTGGCTACAGAGGCATGTAGTCTAGACGTACCCTGAGATTCTGCAATGGATAGAAAGCTTCTTAATAATATAAAAAGAAATAAATATCACTAGGATTTGTATTATAAAGGGGAAATAAATGTTTCTTACTACTTGTGGAGCTCAGTTATCCCTATATGTGATAGAGGACAGTTTTCTTTATAAAAGCCACTGTACCAGCAAGAAGCTAAGCAATTTTAGAGTTGGAATTAGTAAGTAATGAGGACATCATAGAAAATCTGGTCATAACCTTGGATAGAGCACCCAACCATTGACTCAGTTTAAATTAAATGGAAGGATAATCAAAACCAAGTAATCAACTATGATTTTTATTTCAATTGGAAATTAATGGAGGACTCTGGATGGCTTTAAAATCAATCATACAAAAACTATTTGCAATTTGTTTTAGGGGTAGGCTTCAGACCCAACTAGATGAATAATCACTGCAAAAAATGTAGGAGAAAGCAGAGAGCCTATAGGAGATGGAAAAGGGGATTGATCAACAAACCCTGCAATATCCTGAAGATCAGGACACATAAAAATAAATTAAGCATTTCTAAAAAGTCAAGCTAAATTGTCAGTTATATTAGAACAAGAGGTTTTTATTTATATGACTAAAAATAATAAGGACAAATGAAAGTGTGTTGATATGCAGTTTGGATGTGGGGAAATTAAATTTACAGGTATGACACAAAATGAAATAAATTGCATTGGTTTTGAATAATCATGTTAATATGGAATGTGGACATAAAAGCATGACATTTGATGTAAGTTACTACATCTGAAGTGAAAGGAAAAATGTAAAGGGCTTAATGGACTCGATTTAGGAGACTACTGAAAGAACTGGCACATGAAATTGCTAGTCTGATAGCAAAAAACACAATGAAGATTAAAGAGCTATTTAAGCTATAAAACAAACTTGGTACAGGAACAAATAAGCACAAAATAGCCATGAATAATTTCAAGATGGGCATTCAAAGGTTTCTAACCATCAGAGGGGCTAGGTTTTGGAATATCCTCTCAATAGGAGTTGGGCAAACAACTTAAAAATAGAAAGAGGGATTGTATGATTTGATTGTGATGTTGGTGGGAGAGCAGAGCACCCCTTGGAGTTCCATTTGGTTCTGATCTGATGCTCCTAAAAATCTCAGACTTCAGAGTTCCCTGACTTCCTGCAGGGGTCAGGAAGGGATTGTTTTCCCTAATGTACCATGGATGAATTTGGGTATTTTTGCCTCTTTCCACTGAAGTGTCAGAAATAGCTGCAGCTGAAGATGGAACACTGGATGGTATGGGCCACCAATCACTTCCTCTTTCTCAGGTGCTTGGCTGGCTGATCCAACAGGGTTCAACAAAGAATGAGAATCTACCACACCATGGAGCTCTTTGAATGATTGCCATCTGAATGATGGTCATGCCTGGCCTGGCTTAAATCACAAGCCAAAATGACAAAAGGTGTCTGGTCTCAGTCTCACAGACCCAGTCCAAGTATTGTCATCATTTTTATAACTTCACAATGGTTATGTGTAAGCACAGTCCTGCCAACAGTGGTGAGGCGAAGGGTTTCCAGCTGCTGCACTGCCACTGATAGTGCAGCAGTAGTGGTGGATGGAGCCTCTGGCCCTTTAAATCACCTCTGGAACTCTTCTCTCCATGCTCTATTCAGCTCTGCTGTCTGTGGGGGAAATGTGCACTGTGGGAAGCATGATTGGCTGGCTACCCCTGCCGTTACCTCTTCTGCTCAAGGCCTTGGCCCCTTCAAGGGTATGGACTATCCCCTCTACTATACCCAGGAGCCCATGAAGACTGCTGGCTCCTCTGAGTAAGAATACTAAAGGGATACTGTCTCCTGTAATTTTGTTTCTAATTTTTTTCCCCTGGATCAAGCAGGTGATCTGTGTGTGCTGCACCAGGAAGAACTGAGGCTTTGAACAAGATCAGAGCTCATTATTTTACATTCTGCCAGCTTTCAATGGGTTCAAAAACCTCTTATCAAAATTCGATAAGCTTTATATGAAAGCTTTTGATGAAAATTGATAAAACACCTTGGATTGGAAAAAAGGCCGATTCCTTTTGATGAGTCTGTCTATGTATTTCAAACCATACCAAATACACTATGTATAGCAATTCAGTATTTGTCTTCCTTAATCAAGTTGCCAATTTAATGATATTTTTTTTATTTTTCTGTGAGAATTATTTTCTCTGTAGAATAAGTAACTATAAAACGCTGATGTCACTATACAGCATGAAAGGTACAGCAGATCTGGGAAACAATCCAAAGTGCTTCACACTGATTTTCTGCCAAGCTAAGGCTTTTTACCTGAAGCTCTCCATTCCCCAAAACACAGTCATCTTTGAAGATAATGCAGGTGCAGTCTGAAAAGATTAGACTTATGCAATATGTCAGCCCCTTTTATCACAATGGAAACAACCTTTCCAGAAACCTATTGCCTAATAATTATGTAGCCATTTATCATCTAGAAACATAATTTAAAAGTTTTGTTGTGCTCTTTCTTCAAAAGCAGTTCTTGATCCCCCAGAAGTGTTCATATTTCAATAAAAGTAGGGGTGGTTTACCTAGTTCTCTCCTTTGGAAAATATTTTAATATTATAAACATACAATCAATGAAACATTCACACAGTTCTTTAACTACAGTACAGAGCACAGGGGGAGACACTAGTAAGTGATTGGTGCCCAAGGAAAGGATAGAACAGGGAAGGTCAGGGGTGATAAACTATATGTGAGTTATCCTTTTTGCCCAAATCTCAGACTTCAGTGCCCACGTCCTTTTGAACTGCAGGGTGACTGAACTATAAAAGACTGACATGGATTGTGATTGACGAAGCCTGAACTGGTTTTAAAACAACTTGTGCGTTTGTTGAAGCTTGTACCACAGGACAGTAAAAAGAGTCACAGTATGAGGGGTTTAGACTGGAATTTGTTTAGAGCTTGGTGATTGTCTTTCCAATGGAAAAAATAAACCTCAGTGGGGACACACTGTAAAAAATATTGGGTCTTTAAAACTAGCTGGTTAGACTCATAGACTTTAAGGTCAGAAGGGACCATTATGATCATCTAGTCTGCCCCCCTGCACGGTGCAGGCCACAGAATCTCACCCACCCTTCCTAGAATAATCCTCTCACCTATATCTCAGATATTGAAGCCTTCAAATACTGTGAAGACCCCAAGATGCAAAGAATCCTCCAGCTTTGATCTGTATCCCATGCTACAGAGGAAGGTGAAAAACCTCCATGGCCTCTGCCAATCTACCCTGGAGGAAAATTTCTTCCTGACCCCAAATATTGTGATCAGCTAAACCCTGAGCATGTGGGCAAGACACCCAGAAGGTTCTCTATAGTAACTCCTATCATCCCTCCATTGACCTATTTCCCACTGATAATGAATGGTCAATTAGTTACCAAGATCATGTTATCTCATCAAACCATTCCCTTCATAAACCCATCTAGTTTAATCTTGAAACCAGATAGATCTTTTGCCCCCACTACTTCCCTTGGAAGGCCGTTCCAGAATTTCACTCCTCTAATGGTTAGAAACCTTCGTCTAATCTCAAGTCTAAACTTCCTATTAGCCAGCTTATATCCATTTGTTCTTGTGTCCACATTGGTATTAAGCTTAAATAATTCCTTTCCCTCCCTGGTATTTATCCCTCTAATATATTTAAAGAGTGCAATCATGTCCCCCCTCAGCCTTCTTTTGGTTAAGGTAAACAAGCCAAGCTCCTTGAGTCTCCTTTCAGAAGACAGGTTTTCCATTCCTCGGATCATCCTAGTGGCCCTTCTTTGTACCTGTTCCAGTTTGAATTCATCCTTCTTAAACATGGGAGACCAGAACTGCACACAGTATTCCAAATGGGGTCTCACCAATGCCTTGGATAATGGCACTCCTTATCCCTACTGGAAATACCTCGCCTAATACATCCCAGACTGTATTAAGCCTTTTTCACGGCCATGTCACAATGGCGGCTCATAGTCATCCTATAAGCAACCAGGACTCCGAGGTCCTTCTCCTCCTCCGTTACTTCCAACTGATGTGTCCCCAGCTTATAACTAAAATTCTTGTTATTAATCCCTAAATGCATAACCTTACCTTCTCACTATTAAATTTCATCCTATTGCTATCACTCCAATGCTATCAGAAGGTCAAAATACTTGGGCAATTGTCAAAGGAAGTAAGTTTTAGTCATGCTGTTTAAAATACTTTTTTGCTTTTGTTAAGTATTTTAATTTAGTGATTAATTAACATTGTGAAAAAAGAAAATTAAAGATTCAAAAGAACATCACAAATTAAGTCATGAGAGCTCCCAATATACTTCCTCTGAAACAAAGATAGTGTCTTCCAGCAATATTGTGGTAGGTCAGAACTAGCATATGTGCTATTTTTAAGATAGATAAGCAGTTCCAAACCTCTAAACCTCTTCAAAAATAATAAAAATAGGTTTTCTTTATATATTGTATGAAAAATATCCAAAATGTCAGAAGCCTGTTTTTAGAAAGTCTATTGTAGTTCAACTTTTGCCTCTACAATCTGTAAAATGAATATGGAAATCTCAGTTGCAGAGCTTCATGTTAGATTTCAAACACTTCTTTTCTATTGTTTGGTTCATTTAAAAAAAAAGTCTTATCAGATACTTTTGATACTAGCCCAAAGAAAGAAATATAGAGGTGCACAAAAATAAAAATAATAATAATAAAAAATAACAGAACCAAAGGTTAGAGACTTGTTCTTTATCTTAACAATAATTTAATTAGCATTTTAGATTAAGGCCATTTGACTTTGGTACTGATTCTGCAATCCTTCCCTCATGTAAATGGGCCATGTTCCTCCTTCCAGACCCTCCTTTTGCAGGGTTAATGTAATGATGTCCTGCCAATTCAGCAGATAGCCTGAGGTTTGGGGATTAACTCCCTAGTCAGATTTTAGAATCAGTTCAAGGAGGCATGATCATCTCGGAGCTAATTAAGTGAAAATGAACCTAAATAGGCTCAAAGCCTCAAAAAAAAAAGGGGGTGTTATGTTCAGTGGTTGGAAGTTTGTTTCCTTTGTTCTGCTGATCAGAAGCCAGGATGGATGCTCTGGAGGGAAAAACAATTAGATGGTCTTCCATAGGATTCTGACTTTTTGCTTTGTATGGGGTTTTTTTCCCCCTGTTTTTAAAACTGCATGCTAAGAATGCAACTAAAGTGCTTCGCCAAATAGGTATCAGTTTGAAATTACACCTTATATCTCCATTAAAGCCATATCCAGATAAGGGCTGGAGTCCAAATGAGAGATGGTTGTGAACTCTTTAGTCCAATTTATATGTTTCTTTTCATTCCACTGATGGCCTTCTAACACCTTCCTTTCCTACATAATTTGTGAACTTAATGAGGATTCCTTGAAGGCCAAATGTTGAGAGCTTTATTTTGATGGTTATCCCACTAAGGTTAGGGATTTGTTTGTTTTATAAATTGACACTGAACCATGTAAGTAAGAATATCATGATTTGACCTATTAGTTTTGCTGGTGCAAGTGAGTAGAGAAGTATACTCTTAGCTCTTGGCTTCACTACAGAGAAGATTGCTGCAGCTGTGATCAAACTTACAGAGTTCTATTTAGTGAGTCCGTTAAGACTCACTAAATAAAACTGAGAGGGTGCCCCTGCCAGCATCTAGTACTTCTCTTTTTGTGAGGAGTAAGGGAAGCCAATAGGAGTGTTTCCTTCTGTTGACCTCCCGCTGCGGGAACGCCACCAAGTTTGGCTTAAGGTAAGCTGGCCACAGCTGTATATTCTACATAGCTGGAGATGTGTACTTCAAGATGAGTTGCTGGGTCTACTGTAGACGTGGCCTTAGATATAGATCTACAAAAGGACTTAGGCACTGAAGTCAGAGATTTGGGCAAAAAGAATAACTCATACTGCTACCTAACTTGACAACCGAAGAGAACTTAAAAGAAAAAAAGATTTTTCTCTGGTAAAGCTTACCACATCCAAGACTTCCACCTTCCTCTGTAGTTCAATGAAGTTTCTTTGTCTTTCAAATATTGTAGCTCCCTTGAGTATTGATGAAAGGGTAGAGGTTGTGTTGTTTATGTCCTACATTGTTATGTGATTCTCCTCAATTTGAGGACAATCTCTATGGCTACGTCTACACTGGCCCCTTTTCCGGAAGGGGCATGTAAATTTCATGAGTCGTAGTAGGGAAATGCGCGGGGGATTTAAATATCCCCCGCGGCATTTAAATAAAAATGTCCGCCGCTTTTTTCCGGCTTTTAAAAAAGCCGGAAAAGAGCGTCTACACTGGCCCCGACCCTCCGGAAAAAGTGTCCTTTTACGGAGGATCTTATTCCTACTTTGAACTTTGAAGTAGGAATAAGATCCTCCGGAAAAGGGCATTTTTTCCGGAGGATCGGGGCCAGTGTAGATGCTCTTTTCCGGCTTTTTTAAAAGCCGGAAAAAAGCGGCGGACATTTTTATTTAAATGCCGCGGGGGATATTTAAATCCCCCGCGCATTTCCCTACTACGACTCATGAAATTTACATGCCCCTTCCGGAAAAGGGGCCAGTGTAGACGAGCCCTATGGGTATGTCTACATTGCCACCCTAGTTCGAACTAGGGTGGCTAATGTAGGCATTCGAAGTTGCAAATGAAGCCCGGGATATTTAAATCCCGGGCTTCATTTGCAACTTCGAATGCTTACATTAGCCACCCTAGTTCGAACTAGGGTGGCAGTGTAGACATACCCTATCTGAGTAGAGATAGGCAGTCAGTTTACACAGAAACTCTCAGCTGTTTCTATTTTAAATATATAAAGTTCTCACTCACCACACCCTTCTTACTAAGAATTTGCAAAGTACAGAATGGCTGCTTAACTAGATGATAGTCTATAATAACTCATATGATTAAGCTGACATTTGGCTGGGTGGCCCTGCTTCTTTTAACATTGAAATATATTATAGCAATGTTATATAATGGAATATTTTAACTTTACATACAATGTTGCCACACATATTTTACCAGGACAATAATGATCAACATATTATGAATTTTGAAATGATACTTCACAAGGCAAACTTTTACAACATATATCACAGTTTTGTAAAAGGGATTATCATAAAAATACAGTCTCTCACACCCATCTAAAGGATCCTGTCCTTTTCTGGCTCAGGAAGGAATGTTTACATTTCTTAAGCCAGCTTCAAACTAAGTCAATTTAAAATTAAATTATATTATTTTAGGTGAACCCCTATGTGAGCTATGAAGTCCATGACATTTAAAAAATGTTCCAGGACTCAGTGGCTTTGGAACAATTTTAGGGTGGGGGGTCTGAGCTGTGCCCCCACCACCACTTCACCATTTCTACACCCCTCACCACTCCAGGCTTTAGTCATAAATGAGGATGGAGCAGAGCTGTAGGTGTGAGGCTGATGGTCGGGTTGCTGGGGCATGCATTGGAGCCACTGGAACCCTGGGCAGCAGCAGAACCACAATGGTTGGGATGCTGAAGCCTACAATACAGCCTATATAGCTATAGGGCTAATGGCTGGTAATCCCAGTGACTGAAACACCTTGGATCTGGTGCATAGAACCTCAGGTGGAAGTGGGGCCCAATGCATGGACTCACCACTGGGACCCCAGTGCAGGATGCAAAATCCAGGGATGCTATCCATCCCAGCACCTGTATGCCCAATCCCTATGAAGGACCAATTCAAAAGTATAATAAAAAGTCAGACAACTATCATTGCTAGGTCACTTTTGATTCAGTTCCAAGAATTCTTATAAAACAAAAGTTCTCTATTTCCTAAAAGGGATTCTGTCATTTGTTTGAATTACACTGAACACCAGGACCAGAGCAAGGGATGCTTCAGTGTTGGTGAGGGCTCTTTCAGGTGTCTGAAGGGGAGTTTCCACTGCTTCCTCCGTTGCCTGGATGTCGGGAAGTGGAACATCCCCCAAGGGGAAGTGGCATGTTTCATCCTTCACAATTTTTGTGAAAGTAAGGGGGAGATGTTCCTCCCGGGGGGCGGGGGGGCAGAGGCTGACCAGATTGGCAGGGCCTTTGAGCAGCTATGCATGGTTGCCATCCAGTAGGCCCATCAGGCAGCTGTGTGCATCCGGATGGCCCTGAGGGAGAGTTTCACACAGGACCCTACCGACATTCTCCCCTAGGCCTCCCCAAAAGGGGCCTGTGAATTGCCCCTTTTTGCCTATACTCACAAACTCCTCCCTTCTCCCCAGCTGCCCTCCCCTGCAAAGACAATTAACTACACTGTTGTTTTTTTTTTAAATAAACTCTTTGTTTGTAATTGGGGTCAATGTGACTGGGAAGAGATGGGAAAAAACCATGGACGGGGGAGAAGGGAGTTGGAAGGGGGAGGAGCTGGGAGTAGAGGCTCAGAGCTGGAGCTAGGAGTGGCACCTGGTTCTGGTTGTCCTACTGCTTTGTGTGTGTGGTTCCGATGGCTACAGGACAGGGCAAGGGAGAGAAGCAGGAAGAGCAGGAACTTGGGAAGAAAGTGTCATGGGAGCCGCAGCAAGAGCAGATACCATGGTGACAATCACTGCCTACAGATCAGCGCAGATGACCTGCCCGGCTCCCTCATCTCCCTCCAGGTCTCACGGTGCAGCTGCAGGTCCTCCTGTATTCTGTGGTCCTACTGCTCCATGCAGGGCTGCAGCGCCCACAGGTTGACTATATGATCCCTCTGGAGGTTCTTGTGGGTCTCTTGGGGTCACAATGGGTTGGGAGGTAGTCATAAGAACATAAGAATGGCCTTACTGGGTCAGATCAAAAGGTCCATCCAGCCCAGTACCCTGTCTGCCAACAGTGGCCAATGCCTAGTGTCCCAGAGGGAGTGAATTGAACAAACAGAGGCTGAGGACACCATTTCTCACCCATACTGGCTAATAGCCATTTATGGACTTAACCTCCATGAATGTATCTAATTCTCTTTTAAACCCTGTTAGGGTGTGTCTACACTAGCTTGTTAATTCTATCTAGGTAGGAAAATCAGGCAACCGGAGTTGCTAATGAAGCCCAGTATTTAAATATCCTGGGCTTTACTTGCATGTTCCCGTCCAGCCGCCACTTTTAAATCCCCCTGAGTTCGAACGAATTGCCCGAGGCTACACGAGGAGTAACAGTTAATCCGAACTAAGGACTTAGTTCGGATTAACTTTAAACTGCCGCATGAAGCCATGGGCAGTTTGTTCGAACTAAGGGGCATTTAAAAATGGCTCCCGGATGGGAACATGCAAATAAAGCCCGGGATATTTAAATCCCGGGCTTCATTTGCAACTCTGGTTGCCTGATCTGCCTACCTCGCTTGAAGTAATGAGCTAGTGTTGACATACCCTTATAGTCCTAGACTTCACAACCTCTTCAGGCAAGGAGTTCCACAGATTGACTATACGCTGTGTGAAGAAGAACTTCCTTTTATTTGTTTTAAACCTGCTGCCCATTAGTTTCATTTGGTGGACCCTAGTTCTTATATTATGGGAACAAGTGAAGAACTTTGCCTTATTCACTTTCTCCACACCACTCATGATTTTATAGACCTATCCACCCTTAGTCCCCTCTTTTCCAAGCAGAAAAGTCCCAGTCTCTTGAATCTCTCCTCATACGGGACCTGTTCCAAACTTCTAATCATTTTAGTTGCCCTTCTCTGAACATTTTCTAATGCCAGTATATCTTTTTTGAGATTAAGAGACCACAGCTGTACGCATTATTCAAGATGTGGGCATACCATAGATTTATATAAAGGCAATAAGATATTCTCTGTCTTATTCTCTATCCCTTTTTTAATGATTCCTAACATCCTGTTTGCGTTTTGGACTGCCACTACATACTGCATGGACGTCTTCAGAGAACTATCCACGATGACTCCAAGATCTCTTTCCTGATTAGTTGTAGCTAAATTAGCCCCCATCATATTCTATGTATAGTTGGGGTTATTTTTTCCAATGTGCACTACTTTTACATTTATCTACATTAAATTTCATTTGCCATTTTGTTGCCCAATCATTTAGTTTTGTGAGCTGTTTCTGAAGCTCTTCACTGTGGCTGTGTCCAGACTCAGGGGTTTTTTCGAAAAAAGTAGCCTTTTTTTGAAAAAACATCCCCTGCATCCAGACTCAAGCCGCGTTCTTTCGAAATTAATTCGAAAGAACGCGGCTTTTCTTTCGATGGCGGTAAACCTCATTTCACGAGGAAGAACGCCTTCTTTCAAAAGTTCCTCTTTCGAAAGAAGGCGTTCTTCAATGTAAATAGGGCTTCTTCAAAAGAGAGCATCCAGACTCACTGGATGCTTTCTTTCGAAAAAGCAAGCCGCTTTTTCGAAATTTCTCCGTGCAGTCTAGACGCTCTCTTTCGAAAGAGGCTCTTTCGAAAGATGCTTTCGAAAGAGCCTCTTTCGAAAGAAGCCTGCAGTCTAGACATAGCCTGTCTGCTTTGGTCTTAGTCAGGAAAGGTGTCGACCGCTCCCCTCTCACAGCTGATCCAGCTGTGTAGAACAATGAGAAAGTTAAGTCATCCCTGGAGACAGAGTGCCTGAAGCTTAGTCCCCATTTCTGAGCTAAGACTGAAAGTTCTTGGGACAGATGAAGGTGATGTACTTGGAATAAGGTCTTCTGTGACCTAGACAGTAGGCCTTTTCCTACAGGGGCACAGATGTCCTGAGGAGAACCTCACTACCCCCATGTCCCAGGGACAGGAAGGCATAGGAAGGTGCCAGCCAGATTGCGATCCTGCTGGCGGGTGGGCTTTCCTCCATGCCACTCACACACTGGGTCTGGCAGTGGTGGCATCTCACAGGGAGAACACTTGTATCCCAGCCCACTGGAAGAGAGAGAGAGGCAGGGTGTTGGGGGAGGGGAGGTGTGTGTGTGTGTGTGACAGACACTTCTCTGCCTCCCCACGCTGTACCCAGGAGCGGTGCTGCCCCAAGCATGTGGCCGTGCCTGTGTGCCGTGTATGGCACACCTGAGTGTGTATGTGTGTGTGTGTTTCTCCATGTCCCCAGCTTCCTTTTAGTGGTGCCCTATGATGGAAAGGTGTCCCACCCCAGTGTCAGGGTAAGGCAGGTCCCCCAGATCCTGTGAGCCATAACACAAGGAGTATCTGTAGCATCCTCCTGGGTCTCCTCCTGCACCTCAGACTGGCACTCCTTGTGCACAAGTTGGTGTGCGATCCCCAGGCCAGGAAGGCTAAGCAAGGAGCATGTGGCAGTCCCTCTCTGCTGTGTGTGTAGGGAAACAAATGACACTAACCTGATGGGCCTCCGCTGGCTCCTGATGATGCCTGGAAGACATCCAGGATGTGGGGTACTGCACCAGGGTGAGCCTGAAATCTTGAACACACAGAGATGGTGCTGGCCTCATCTGGTTCCTTCTCAGTGTCTTTGCCCGCAGCAGAACAGGAAAGTGCACACCTATTGAGGCCCCAGGCAGGGTTCCGGGTGCTGCCTGAGGCAGTGCTGACAGCTGTAGGGGCTTGGTCATGGCAGATGGGAAGGCTGGGAAGGGTCCTGCTGTGTGGCACGATGCGAGCAGGGCCTGCTTCATGCCACGAGCCCTTTCTCTTCTGCCTGCAGCTTTAAGGGCTACAGGGGAAGAACTACAGAGTTTTGATGAGTGTGGACAGAGTGGCCAGCAGGGCACCCATGGGAAAGGCTGGAGGCCCCTTATTCTGAAATAATGCTGCTGTGTAGACATGCCCTTTCTGCTCATTGAGGGCCCTGTGTGCTTTTCCGTGCTCTCCTCCTTGTTTGTTTTAAAGTCTGGATTGCATTGTATTTGTTTAGATTTATGAAATGACAGACAATACTTTACTTAACATTCCAGGTGCCTCTGATAGATACTCAGAGATGTAATGAACCAGGATTTTTTTTGAACCTTAAAAGTACATGAACTAATATGCAACTTGATGGAGAGTGGGAATGCAAATACTATTGTTCAAAGCATTGGGTACTACAATATCTGGCTGCCCTACTTTAAATTTAAAATTCCAACACCAAATTTTGCCACTGCTTGTAAACAGATGCAGGCGTAAATTACTCTGGTGTAAAACAGAAGTAACACGTGCAGTGAAATACTCTTGATTTACAGCCAGAAGCACAAGTGAGAAATTAATTTGGCTCACAGTCTGTGCCTTTGAATAGACAGGATACAGATTAATCCCTATAATAAGTGAATGGAATGGCTTTCAAATACATGCTGACATTTCTCAGATCACAAAAGAACAAAAAATGCCAATGTGAAAAAACAAATAAGCCTGATCTCACATTCATCTTAATATTCAAAGACTACTAAGCTTGTTTACTAACCAAAAATTGTTCCACAGATTCTCAATAATTTATTTTGATGATGTGCATCAGGCTGCTACTTTTAAACATTCAACAAATATACCATTGAAAAGATTATGCAGATGCCTTAGAGTATCCTATTAAGTAATCATTGTACCGCATATCTTTAGCCAAAAAAACCCCAAATACCTTTCCTAACATTGCAGACTCCAATGATGTTATAAAGCAATGCTTTTCAATATTCTGGGCTCAGGACCCATTTGTGTATGTATATGAGCTGTCGCAACAGAATACACAGCCTGGAGGTGGAGGCCATGGGTGGTTTTGACTGGGTTTTGCCCCTTCTCAGGTACAGAGAGGTGGGAAGAGGAGTCCTGCCTGGCTCTCAGTAGCAGCTCCTGTGCTGTGAGACTGGCTGAACTTGACTCTTAGCTCTGGGATTGCAACTTCCATGCTTGTAACTTCACTTTGATTTGTTCCCATCCTCCTGAATGGACCAAATCTGTGAGAGTGGAATTGTAACATGAGGTTGTTGTGCTACTCACATATTTGGGCCAAACCTGAGTGGTGCTGGGACCTCACAAGATGTAGTACTTAGAGCAGCCAGACATCCCTGTGGGACAGGAGCCAAAGGAGCTGTCAGGTGACTCTTTGAAACAATATGGTGACAAAATTTTGGGTCCTAACTCACTAGTTGAAATACCCTTTTATAAAAGATCCACCATTATCTGTATTTTGTTGGTACTTCTGCTGTATCTTTAATCTTAGTTGAGAGGAACAATTTTGACTGTTAAACAACACATATTTTGATCAGAAACTCAGATTATGACCTGTTTTCAGATTTCAGCTGTTGATTTCAGATTCAGGGGAAAGTGTTAAATTACTTTTTAAAAATATTTTCTCATCTCCACTTTGTCCAATAACTATGTGCTTATTAGTATCCTTCTTATTTTGAAGATACATCTTTTAATCCTAGTTCATTTCTTTCTAGCAAATATTTTAACCTATGAACCTCTGAGATGTGTTTTTCTCAGAAAAAATATGAATATATGTAAACTGTAAGGCTCCATATAGACTACCCACAGCTTCCAAAAGAAGATATGCCAGTTAGGTGTGAATTTACCTATCTTCTTCTGAACCCTTTTTTGGAAGAGTTTTTTTTTTTTTTTAAAGCAGTCTAGATAGAGGTTTTCATACGAAAACCCCCTTTTTTGAAAGAGCCTTTATTCTTCAGAAAAATGAGGTTTACAGGGTTTTTCTTTTGTGCAAGAAAATTTACAGTGAATCAGCAGAACAGATGGGTTTTTTGCAGTATAGGGTATTCCTTTCTATGAGGAATAACTCCTTTTTGAACAAGATAGTCATAGTCAACAAATAACTTTTCCATTGACATCTTATATGATATACTTTGCACAAGATTTATTGAAATTGTATAACAGTGGTAGCAACAATGATCTACACGGGCATATAACATCACAGCCAGCAAAAAAGGCATATTACAATGTTTATAATAAATGGAAACAATATATCCAATGTTAAGCATTCATGTAAAGAAATATACAGAGAAGCAATTTGCAGTCCACAACACCAACACATTTGATTGGTCCTACAGAAACCTGTGTTATGCTATATATTTTTAAAACCTCATGTAATAGCTCTTTATATATATACATATAGAGAGTACTCTCATAAGACAGAGTGATTGTATAAAATCCAGTTTTGTCTCTTTAGACTAAATACTGTAATATTAATAACTATAGAGCTGCCCAGATCAAAGATAAATGTCTAGTAAAGATTATTGAAGTGAACTCTGGAGCATTTCTTGGCCAATGCCACACACAAGATTCTGATATGGAAAACAATGGATTTGAGATATGGGTTCATACGTAATGCTTGGCTGATTTTTGGAAATTGGGATGCAATGAATTTGAGAACTTTGGCCTTGTATTACTACAGTGTATAAATTGTGGCCCATAGAAAACAGTTAAAACTGTTGTACCAATTGAAACTGTTGTAGTTACAGTGAAAAATGACTTATCTGAAATAGCACTTTGGCCCCAATCCTGTTTCCATGGAAGCCAAAGGCAAAATCCAATGGGAGCAAAATTCGTTTTTTTATCTTCAGCCATCCTGTGAACTAGTGGATTCTCACCTGGAAGTTCAATAAGCTTAACCATCCAGTTAAACTCCAGACCACACAGCATCAAATGTCACAAAGTCATTGCCTGGTGGTCAAGGATGGGCTCTTAGCAAGTCCTCACAATTTCCTGGGGAGGTAGGTCTCAGCCTGTTCTCAACTCTCCCCACATTCTATATGTTATTTCTTTCTAAAAGGGATTTCCCCCCCCCCCTTCTGAAGCTGCCCTCCTCTCCCCCCCTACCCCCCGCCATGGAACTCCTACAGTATCCTTATGTGGTGCCTCTTCTCCTTCTAGAATGATCCAGGTCCATCTCATTTAGACCCTAGATCCTTTCCACTCCTAGGAGGAAGGGTATGTCTACACTGCAGGCTAAAGTCAAGTTATACTCAACTTCAGCTACATTACTTGCATAGCTGAAGACAAAGTAGCTTAACTTTGATGCTGTCTACCCAGCAGGAAGTTGAAGGAAGAACACTCTTCCTTTGACTTCCCTCGCTCCTTGTGAAATTGGGGTTACAGAAGTCAGAGTAAGAAGCTTGTTATTTTGAAATTATTTTGAAATAACAGGCTTGCTGTGTAGACATGAACTCTGTTATTTTGAAATAACACTAGTTACTTCAAAATAAGTATGCTGTGTAGACATAGCGGCTGTGTCTAGACTGGCAAGTTTTTCCGCAAAATCATCTGCTTTTGCGGAAAAACTTGCCAGCTGTCTACACTGTCCGCTTGAATTTCCGGAAAAGCACTGACGATCTCATGTAAGATCATCAGTGTTTTTCCAGAAATACTATGCTGCTCCCATTCAGGCAAAAGTCTTTTTTCCAAAAGACTTTTGAGCAAAAGGGCCAGTGTAGACAGCACAGTACTGTTTTCTGCTAAAAAACCCAGATCGTGAAAATGGCAATCGGGGCTTTTTTGCGGAAAACCGCGTCTAGATTGGCCATGGACGCTTTTCCGCAAAAAGTGCTTTTGCAGAAAAGTATCCTGCCAATCTAGATGTGCTTTTTCGAAAATGCTTTTAAAGGAAAATTTTTCCGTTAAAAACATTTTCGGAAAATCATGCCAGTGTAGACGTAGCCAGACTGAGAGGATGGGTTAATTTGTTTGCTTGCTTTTCTCTCCCATGTCCCAGACATTAAAACAGAAATTGGGGAAGAGCCAAATTGTTACCCCAGCTGAGGATCTGCTCCATTCCATAAAATTTTCTTCTCTCAAATATGTATGTTTTATCAGGGCATATTTTTTTAAGTTTAATTTGATCTCTTTGAAGAGACCTGGTATACTCTAAACATGCTTTGTTCTGAGTCTGAAGTAGATACTGAAATCTGTACCTACATATATTACAAAACACATTAGGAATGGTTTGTGAGACAAATATTTTCCCCATTTGTTTACAAACCACAATGCTAAAAATGAATGCAAATATACTTTATTTTCTATTCTGTTTGGATAAAATTCATCCACAGGCAGAGGGTCAGCTCATGACCTGTTCCTTTGTTGTATCTTAGGTACTTCTGTGGCTTCAGTCAGTGTAGTAGATGAACACCTTACAACATTTAAAGTAATCATCCTCAGAACACCCCTGGGAAGCATGGAAGTGCAATTATCTTCATTTTACACAGGGGAAACTGAAGCCAACAGTGATGAATGCCCAGATACATAAAAGTACTTAGGCATTGCAATATTAAACTTTGCAAAACCATTTAGGTGCCTTGAAAATAATTGGAACAAAAATGGGACCACAAATACTGAATTAGGCATCTTGACTTCCTATATCATTCATGAAGAGAGATTGGTTCCTAAGAAATCAATCTGCAACAGGCAGAATGCAAAGTGGGGAGATATTTATGCTAGCCAATGGAAAATGCTGAGGAGATAGCTGCATTTTAATTCCCATCCTTCTAACAAAGTTGCATAAAGATTTCTATATCTGCTGTCAGTGAACATCTGTCCGATGATTTAGGGTATGGCTACACTAGCCACACTAGTTTGAACTAGGGTGGCTAATGTAGTCATTCAAACTTGCAAATGAAGCCCAGGATTTAAATATCCCAGAGTTCATTTGCATGTTCCCGGGAGCCGCCATTTTTAAATGCCCAGTAGCTTGAACTACCTGCAATGAGGAGTAATGGTAGTTCAAATTAAGAGTGTTAATTCGAACTACCTAGCCCGTGCCGCGTGTAGCTGCGGGCAGGTAGTTCGAGCTACCAGGCATTTAAAAATGGTGACACCTGGGAACATGCAAATGAAGCACGGGATATTTAAATCCTGGGCTTCATTTGCAAGTTCGAATGACTACATTAGCCACCCTAGTTCGAATAGGGTGGCTAGTGTAGCCATACCCTAAGGTGCCTGTGTCATACTAGGGCACAAATCTGAGGTACTTTGGAATACCGTCAAGTTGTAGCCTCCACCCTGGACTGCTCTCAACCAGCTGCCATCATTTACTCCACTCCTAAATAAGTTTGTTAAATGGTTCTTCTGCAGTATAACCAAGGCTAGCAAGAGTCAAAGTATGACTGGCAGGCTATACTTACACAGGCTTATTTGTGAGTGGCCTGCATGCTGGTGGCTGGTTGTGAGTAGTCCAGGTTGGAGACTACAGCAATGAGGCATTGCAATGAATCCAAGATAAGCAGGCAGGGGGTGACACAACTCTTAACTGGACTGTATTGTCATCTGATACATGACTGTGGGACAGGGAACTAGTGTCTATGCACACATTGTTATTTTAAATAAGACTTACACTTTAAGCATGGTAGAGCAATTTCAAGTGAGTCTAAAGTGTGGTGGCTAAAAAGAATCAAAGAGAGATAGAACTGGCCAGATTGAAGAAAGAAAAAAAAGACAAAGAACATGAACACCAGAAGTGACATGCAGAGAGGAACAACAAAGGAAGGGAGGCAGAAGAGCAGCAGCAGAAAGCCATCCTTTGGTAAGTCATAGAGATGAAAGAAAAAGTAACAGCTTCCTTCTCTTTCTCCCTGACATGATACTCTCTGCACTTAAAAAGACAAAAAAAATAGCTGTTACATTTGTGGGAGAGGTGGGCATCAAATGAAGTTTAGGCAGCAACAGAGTGGGGGCTTTGTGAAGACCAATGGCACTTAATCTGGTATTTGGGCATTGAAGTCCTTTTGCGAATGTAGCTCTAGATGCTTAAACCCCTTTGAATATCTGAGCTTAGCTGAGTTGCCCAAGGTCATCCAGGAGGTCGTTTTAGAGTATGGAGCAGAAGCTCAATCTTTTATGTCCAGGGCTAGTTCTCTTACCTCTTAATCATCTTGCCTCAGTCCCCTTAAACCATCAAAATAAAGGATGGAAAGGGCTGACGAAGTGTGCAGGAATGAATTTCACAGTTTGGTCGTTTTTACATGGGAACTTTCTATGGTTATGTCCCACTGATTCATTTATAGACAAAAATCTGATTCATTTCTTGATTTAAACTAGTGTAAAGGACTTATACATTTAGGAATTTCAGTAGAGATACTATTGATATATCCTGTCATCTATTATCAGTGTTGATCTCTGCATTTTGCTTTACAAGAAAACGATTCTAAGTAGGTACCATTAAATCAGAGTCACCACTGATGCAAAAAAACTAATCACACTAGAGAAAGTGGTAGACAGAATCCTAAAATGAGCTTTTGCTGCTTTTTTTCAGAGTCTACATCAGTTAGAGTAGCTGTTACTGTTGCAAAGAAAATAGATAGTATTTGAGTGTGAAGTATACATAATTTCTAGAGCAAAATGTTTGGCTTTTTTGTAAATTTTAAGGTAAAAAATGTTTTCATTTTCATTGCCTAAGCATGTAAAATAATAACACATTAAATTATACATTCATTGTATCCTTTACAGTCTTGTGGTTTATCATCATGACTTACTTTTTTACATTTAAAAAGTAAAATATTTATGCATTAAGTAACATAACAACTTGCATTGAATATTAGTCATTAGTAAATTGTATAGAAGTCCTTCATGCCATGTCCAGTACCTAAGAGGGACATTGAATGTAAATTTTCTTTTAAATATAAATTTCTATTATTATAAACAAATCAGACCTTGATCCAGAAAAGCACTTAACCAAGTGCTTACTATCAAGCTAATAGTCCCACTGAAGTTATTAGAGAACCACCTTAAAATATTTCAATTAATATTATGAGAATTGGAGTTTCCCAATCTAAATACCTTTTAATTTTGTAGAGATGAGCAAGTATTTTCTTTATCAATTAGCAATTTTAAACTGGCTTGGCAAATCTAGCTTTGAAAGAATGATAGAATCACTTATCCTGCTTTCAGAAAATATGGAATCATTGGCTTCATGAATTTCTTGACTATTAACTAGAAATTAAGGGTCAAACCTTCCTACATTACTATTACTCAGGGGGTGTGTCTAGAATACATAGCTCCATTGACAGACCTATGTAAATTAGTTTATTCGGCATAGTCAAAGAAGCGAGGATTTAAATAATCCTCACTTCATTAAAATAAACATGGCCACCACGCTGTGCCGATCCGGCACAGCCTGGCAGTCTAGACGCAGATCTGTCGGCTGGGGAAGCCTTTTGCCGACCAATCCCTTATGCCTCGTGAGATGAGGTTTACAGGATTGGTTGGCAAAGGCTTCCCCAGCTGACAGATCCGTGTCTAGACTGTCACGTTGTGTCAGATCAGCTGATCATTGGCACAGCGCAGCGGTCATGTTTATTTTAATGAAGTGAGGATTATTTAAATCCCTGCTTCTTTGACTATGCCGAATAAACTAATTTACATGGCTCTGTCGACGGAGCCATGTAATCTAAACACACCCAAGGAGATCTGGAAATTTTCTCCAATATTCACCTCTTCCCATTCTCCTTCCTTGTATTGTAGTTTAAATAAATGATCTAAATAATTGAAGCATACGTGATTATATTGCATTATTTTTACATATCAAATATGCCAAATTTTGCAGAATTTTTAATTTGTTACAGAATTTTTAATTTCCCCCCGAAGTAATACTTTTCTTATAGGCCAGGATTTCTAAAGTTTTTTTGCTGGTCTCCTCTGGACTCTCTCCAACAGTTTCATAGCTTTCTTAGTTTGTGTTGCTTAAAACTGTATACCATACTCCATTTGAGGTCTCGCCAGTATCAATAGAGTGAAACAACTACCTTTCCCATTTTACAAAAAGTACTCCAAAATTATACAGTATTAGATTAGATTTTTCCCACTGCATAGCAATCAGACATTCAATGTTTGATCCATCATAGTCCCCTGATCTCTTTCATCAATGATACTGCTCCATTTTGTAGTTGTGCATTTGATTTTTCAGTCATACATTTAATACTTTGTATTAAATTTAATCTTGTTGATTTCAGATTTTTAAAGTCATTTTGAATTTTATTCCTAGTATTGCCAAGAGGCCATGGTTCTTCCCTTAAGAGATCAGAGCCAATAAGCACACAAATTGGGCAAAGGCTTAAAGATTTTACTAAGCAAATATTAGGGTAAGATACAGTGCCTAATATTAGAGTGAAATACAATAAAGCAAATCTTAGAATAAAATACAATACTTATTAAGCCTAAGCAGATCTCAAAATGAAATGCAATGTCTATTAAAAAAGTACAATGCTTATTAAGCCTTAGCAAACCTAAAAATAAAATGCAATGCCTACGTCCCTTCTGCTGCCGGTAACCCCCTGAAGAAGGACAGCAGACGGACCCCAGTGGCCAGTGCGTAGCACCTCCTGTGGCTTCGGTCTACTCTGACGTTCCAGTATTAGGAACATTCCTGGCCTTTATATACAATTGGATCTACAGAAATCATACCTGTTGTTTTGAGAACCTAACAGGATCGTTGATACTTTGCATATTTTCCCAGGCCAAATAATTAGCATTATCAGGTGGGAAACATTCAGCACAGATCACTATGTGATATTCCCAAGAGCTCCTATACTCCCATACCAGGTGCATGGCTTTGGGACCTGTCCCAGAACGTGTTGAAAATCAACAGTGCATTCCTACACTGTACCGTCTTAAGCAAACAGCTAGCTCTTTGAGAATAACAAAAGAATAATAAGTAGCAAAAAGCACAAATGGCTTCCTAGAGCATCCAGGCCTGACAGGAGATGCAGGCATAAAAGGAATGATTGTGGTACACCACCTAATTTCCTTGACCTCACAATTGTCTTTCACATTTCCACCATAGTCTTGTCCTCCAAAGTGCTAGCAATCCCTTCCTTTTTGGTATCATCTGCAGATTTTATGGCCAGACTCTCCACTCTGTTATCAAAGTCACTAATGAAAATGCTAAGTAATGCCTTGTGTCTATACTCCCAGTATAAAAGGGAACTGTTAATAATTATTCTTTGAATACTGTCTTTCAACCAGTTTTGCACCTACCTCAGTAATTTCATCTAGCCCACATTCTTCTAGTCATGCAGTACTGTGTTTGAAATCTGACTAAAAATGATATATAATTCCTAATGTTTTCTCAATACACTAGGCCAATCAACCTGTCAAAGAAAGCAATTAGGTTGGATTCACATGATTTTTGTCAACAAAAGTGAAGATTAAAACAAAACAAAAACTGGCCTATGAGCAAAAGTTCTTAAAATGGTCATGTTACACTTGAGCAAAAAGGCTGACGGTGACATCTTTAGACATGTTAGGGTTGTTATAAAGAGGATAGCGATCAATTGCTCTCCATGTCCTTTGAAAGTAAGATTAGAAGTAGTGGACTTAACAGCAAGCAAGATTTAGACTAAATATTAGGGAAAACTTTCACACTGTAAGAGCAGTTAATCTCTGGAATTAACTTCCAAGTGAACTAATGGAATCATGAGAGGTTTTTAAAAACATGTGTTACAAACACCTAGCAGTGATGATCTAGGTTTATTTTTATCCTGCTACAGCATTAGGGAGGGAAAATTAATGTGAACAGACACAAATCAGACATAAAAAATGAAAACATACAAAAACAGTTGAAGAACATTTTAATCTCCCTGGAAACACTGTTACAGACTTGAAAGTTGCCATCTTCAAACAAAAGAACATCAAAAACAGCCTTTAAAGTGAAATTGCTAAGCTGGACTTCAGGTGCAAATTTGACACCATCAAAATGGGTCTGAATAGCATCTGGTAATGGCTTGCTCACTACCACTTCAGAGACTTTACACTTTAAGAATAATTCTCACCTCTTTATCCACATCTGCCATGATTGAATTAATTCTGATGTAACACTCTCCCATTTCTGTATCCCTACTATCTGTTTCTTTTTCTTTCACTTCAGGCATCTGATGAAGTGAGTTGCAACTTATGGAAGCTTAATAAAATGTTTAGTCTTTGAGGTGCCACCAGACTCCTTGTTGTTTTTTAAGTAATTTGTTATTAGTTCTCCTTCCTCTTTAAGCAGTGGACCTACATTTCCCTTTATTTTTCCTAATACCAAAATAGAACCACTTCTTACTACCTATGATGTCCCTTGATAGGTGTAACTTACTTTGTGCATTAGCCTTTCTGACTTTCTCCTGACATGCTTGCGCTATTATTTTGTATTTATCCTTAACAAAAAGTCAATGTCTGGCATTCTCATCAAAATTAAAAAAAAAAACCTAAAACTCAAGTCCATAATTTATTTCGGGAATTAAATACACTACAGTGATTTTTTAAATCTTTTCTATCTATAATAGCTTATGGAGGATATTTTCCTAGCGAGGATCAAGGTTAGCTTTGATTAATTGAGATTTTAAGAAATGAAGTGGTACTATGAAAGTTGAGTGATTTACCTAAATAAAAAGAACATAAATTTGAAAAGAATGTACAAAAGCACATCCACCTAAGAAATTAAAGCCATTTTCAGATTAGAAAATAATAAACTTGTTAGATATGTATTAGAAACATTCTTTTGGTGTCTTTTACTTATATCATTTGCATAGCTTTTTTATGCCCTAAAAGTCAATCAAAAGTACTTTCTTGAAGCTAAGAAATCACAAATTTGTTTCTTTAATTTTCTACTCTCAATTATAATGGCTGAAAGCCTGCTCATGCCCTGAAGCATGACCTAGACATCAAAGGGTAAATTGTAAGTGCAATGTGCAGGAAATCACACCACCATTTCCATTAACAATAATAGGAGTTTCTCATCTAATACCCCATTCATCACCCTGAAAATTTTCCCCTTAAGAGTCATGAAAGCCATGAAACGTACCATGAGAGTGAAACTCTTGTAATGGACTACTTAACTAGATTTTGATACCTGGAGAGAAAAGAAATATGAAATTTCAGGAACTGTATTTAACTGATAACATGCTACATTCCAAAGAAGGCTCTACAAGAATAAGCAATAATGTTAGGAAAATATGCTAGAAGCAGCAGTTGTACAGAAAGATAAAATATCAGGCATAATAAGAACAGGTTGTCACTTCTGGGATTGGAAGGGAACATTAAATTGCTGAAGGCTAAAAGCAAGATCAGTTATTCTTGGATCACCACAAAGAAGATATTCCCCTAAATATATTTTTTTCTTGAAAGACCTGGAAAAAGTGAAAAGTTGGGAAAGGAGGTACCAGACAATACAATAATAATCAGTTGCTAAGAAGTGAAGTGTGATGATTTTGTTAGCTAGTACAGCTTGAACCTTTCTAGTATGGAACTCTCTGGCCCGGCAACATCCATGGTCCAGCATGATTTTTGTTAGCAAGATGTCCAGTTATCACGGGTGAAGTTTTTCTTAGTCCCCTAAAGTTTGTTCTCAGCCACCAGACCTGGCTTTCAGTCATCTGTGTTGTTATTTAGCACTAATTTACCCCAAATGTCTTCTAAGAGTCCACTAAGCAGTGGAAGTGTTGGCTATATTGACTTCCCATAGTCTGGCAAATTCTCTGGTTTGGCATTGGTCAGGTTCCAAGGGTGCCGGTCTAGAGAGTTTCAACCTATATGCCATGTATAAATAACAATATTTAGGAAGAATAAAAATAAAATGTTATTTCATCTACAAATGAATGTGTTAGGAAGAAGAGGTAGCACTTTGTGTATCATTGCACATCATTTCATCATTTTTAATTGGTTTATCCTCTGTACAGCTTCACCAGGTCACGGCTCTGCATAGCACAACACATACAGCATGCTATTGCTGTCTTGTCAATCACTGCCATTTATTTCATGGACAACATATATAATCCTGGCCATATTGAAAACAATGGGAGTTTTGCCATTTAGCTTCATTGTAGTCAGAACTTAATCTCATATTTCTCTCTAGTCTCCTACCTCATCCATTTGCTAATCCACACAATCCTATCTTGTTTTTGCTGCACAGTTTCACCACTACTGGTACAAGAATATTCTCCTCTTTACTTATTGCCATTTGTAACCACCTTCCTGTATGTCATAGAGTCTCATTCTGATTTCCAGTATCAGTCAAAACATATCTTTTCTCCATTGCTTCTATGGCACCTTTTAATTTCTCATTCTCTCTGCTGTGTTCTCTATTATTTATTATTCATAATAATTACTACCGATTGTATTGAACTCTAAACTCTTTAGATACACAGTTGCTTTGAACAATCTCACACTAAAAAGAGTTACATATTAGTCTATATACAAGAGCCAAATTAAGAGGAATGTGTGTTTACATGTAGGCTTCAAACTCCATATTTAGGCATTTAAATATGTTCTGATCCTGTACCACTGAAGTCAGTAGTAGCTTGTAGCTGGCCAGAGTAAGTCTCAGGTCCGACGCTGGGCTCTCAAAGTACAAAGGACACCACACAGGTATCTGTCAAGTAGTTTATTTCCTGATAGCTAACAGCTGTGCCCCATAAATGGAAGAATAATATAACAAACAAGCAGCATATCTTATGTCCCTTCCTGCAACCCTGGGACTCGGGGTAGGCTACGGATGAAGTGGGAGGTTGTCTCAGCTTCTGAGGTGCCAGTACCCAAAGCCCATCAGTGAAGTCCGATTTGCTATAGGCTCTGAGGCAGCCTTAAATACAGTTTTCATGCCTTGGTTGGCAGTTTGGAAATTTCCAGGGCTTACTCATTAATGCTGATGTAGGGCTTAGCTGTTAGTTATCTATCTGGTTCTGATCTGGATCTTCTTGTCCTTTGGCCCTGTTTACATGATCAGTACTTTAGGGTAAAAAGAATTGTTTATGCGTTCTTGTCCTTTACCCTTATCTCATAGTTATTCTTGCTATACTGGCAACAATGCTTATCTTAAGGGCATATGTTCCCAAAGACTTGCTTCTGGCTCGTCAGATATAGGGAAAAGGGAAAAGAGGGAAGGAATGCAGGCCTCACCACTCCTAAACTAACATGTACAAAGTTCTTCCACAATTAACCACTACATAGCTCAAGCATAGATTTACAAAGTGGACTTAGTCCCTGCAACACTGAGTGGTGAAATATATAACTGTTAAGCACGCTGTCAGTGAAGGCTATGTCTAGACTACAGAGTTTTTCCAAGATACCAGAGGTATCCTGCCAAGTCCAGGGAACACATCTGTTCTTCCAACATTTTTGCGGAAGAGCAGACGTGCTCTTTTGGAAGCCCTGTCTTCCTCATGCCACTAGGAAGAAGAGCTCTTCCAAAAGAGGAGGTTTTTCTGAAATTTGGCCCAGTGTAGATGGCCCAAAGTCCAGAAAAGCCTCTTCCAACAGTACTATCAGAAAAAGATATGTAAATTCCGGAGCACAATTTGTGTACCTTTTTCCAGTAAAAAGCAGCAGTCTAGACATAGCCCAAGATAGGTGCTCATGATCCCTGTGAACAGAACAGTGAGAGTTTGGTGTCTAAGAAAGGGATTTTTCAGGTGAGGATGGAGCTGCCTAAAATAACCAGGAGTTAATTGTAAATGGATGGAGTGGGGGTTAGGGACCAGATCCTAAAAGTTATACGGGGGCTAAATTCCATTGATTTATGTGGGAGTTGTGTACTGAAATGCCTATCCTAAGATCCTCAAGGGAACTCAGGCACCCAGCTTCCCTTTTTCTGGGTCTTAAGCATTTGATTGACAGGACACTGGGAAATGTTTATTTCTGTTTGGGAGTCTCAGCCATGAACCCTTTGGAATAGAAACCTAATTCAGGTCTTCCCTTTCTCACAAAAAATCATAGAAAGTGTGTTTGATTGTGATGAATAATCCCATGGTTAAGACACTCATCTGGAAGGTAGCAGATTTATTTTTAAGTCCTAGCTCAGCTAGAGGAAATCAGGGACTTTAACCACAGCCTTGGACATCCAAGGATTTGCTTTAATCATCAGACTATTAGATATGCTGGGGTGGGGCAGTCTCAGGTCTCGCCTCCTGAAGTTTTTCTAATTTGTAAGAATAGATATATATCAAATAGGCCAGAGTGAGTGTTCATCTCTCAAGCCTAGTAATTGGGGGACTCCAAGGGACAACACAATGTCAATTCTCAATAAGACTTAAATTATGTATACAAAATGGTACAACGATAATAGAAGAAAATGTGAAATACTGGTGTTAGACCAGAAACATTGTGGTGTGTGCATTTACTTGAAGGGTGGGACATAGGTGTGGGAATTAAGGATTTAGGGGGTCTGCAGCACTCCCAGGTTTTGTGTACACTGTGTCCCCATACTGGGTACCTACCAGTCACCAGCCCTTGCCCAGGGACACTGCTGACATCTTGGTTCCCAGCTACTGGCCCTTCACCCAGGGTCTACATTACTGTCCCTTCTGTTGCCACCCAGGATCCTGGCCACCATCCTTGGGCTCCATTCCCAAGATGAGTCAGTGTGGAGCTCAAACAGAGCTAAGAGGGGCAGGGGAGGCGTAACTCAGTAACCCTACCCTAACAATTGCTCCAGCACTTCTGATGTGGGATACCTGAATTCAATTCCATGATGCAAATTGGGTACAGAAGGTAACTACTGTAACCACTGGGATATCTTTTATGTTGTTCAGGCATGCCTTGAGCACACCTACCAGACTGGGCCCCAGAACTGAGATAAGTGTGGGGACACCAAACTTAAGAATCCTGCTACGTTTTAGCATAAGTAAGGACTCTAGGCGACTCACTTTCTGTAGCATGGCTTCAGAACTTTGGTGGCCCAGTTAATGCCGTTAGGAGACTAGATAGATTGAGGCACTTACAGTGTGGTTTTGTGACTGTCAGTGGTGCCTAGATGTTAAATTTAATCACTTCAAGAGGCAGTTAGGTACCAATATCCATTTGTGAATCTAGCCATTAGGCATTAACTTCAAATGCAACAGGATCACGCTCTGAATAGCTTGATTTTTGCTGAGTACCTAACGGTCCCCATTGACTGCAGGCACATATCTTTTAAAATTCCTGGTCATTGCTATATATATCTCTATCTCTATCTAGATATATCTCTATATATCTCTATATAGATATATCGCTATATCTATATACAGGGCTCAACAAATAATACAGTCTGCTCACCCGTGGCAAGTAGATTGCAACCCGGAAGAGCCGGGTTCGGGTGATCTGTGCATGAGCAGAACGATCTGTGCAAGCGCAGATCACCGGAGAGCGCGGCTGGCAATCGGAGCTCACCGCAGTTCAGAGAGCCCTGCCTATATATATAGATAGATATCTATAGATATATATTTATATAGGTTGCATTGCTTCTAAGTGATTGGTAACATGCACTAGCATGGGATATATTCCTTAATTGAATTTTTGTATACTTTTGTATACCACACATGCAAAAATAGAGACAATTTTTAAAGTGACACCTTTAGTGTTGAAGTAATAATAATATTAACTTTTATCCCTGTTAAGGCTGTTTCCCACTCTGGCACTCCAAGGCTATGTCTAGACTGCATCCCTCTGTCGACAAATCCCACACTTCATTAGCATAAACATGGCCACCACTTTTTTTGACATGGAGCTTTGCTGACAAAAAGAGGCAGTCTAGACGCGGATCTCTCAAAAATAAACCCTTTTTCGACAGATCCTGTATTCCTCAAAAAATGAGGAATACAGGATCTGTCAAAAAAGGGTTTATTTTTGACAGATTCACATCTAGACTGCCGCTTTTTGTCGACAAAGCTCCATGTCGGAAAAAAGCGGTGGCTGTGTTTATGCTAATGAAGCATGGGATATTTAAATCCCTGCTTCATTAGCAATTTCTATGTGCCTAATCTACATCTCTCTGTCGACAGAGAGGTGTAGTTTAGACATACCCCAAGTGCAGAATGTGTGGACCTACAAGAGACCTTAAATACCTTGCCTCTATAGGCTTCTGCTTACAAAACTCCCCAAGGTTACAGATTTCATGCCCTTCGGAGGTAGCTACCACCATCAAGTGTAAAACCAAAACCCCTTCTCCTGAAACCCAGGAAGAAGCACTTGAACGTCTTCCAGAGGGGTACCTGCAATCTCTGATAACTGAGATCTGAGTTTGGGGCATGCATACAGAGACTCCTTGCTACTTTCCAGGACACAAGAATAAAAATCATCGCCTTAAAAAGGGTGATTTTATTAACAAAACAAAAATATATACTTGATAAAGCATACTTGTTTTCTAGGTGTTACAGAGCAACTGAGTAAAAACAAAGTAAAACACACAGAAACATAACATCTTTGGGTGCCGCTTATATATAGAAAATGGGGAGAGGGCACATGGACATAGCCCAGAGAAGTTTAACCAAGCAACAATCAAAGAAAATAACATGATGGCAACTAAATGTACATTTTCCTATCTACTCATGATCCATACAGTCATGATCAAGATACAGTCCATTTCCTTGTCCAGTATTCCTTATAAGCATGGTAGTTCTGCCTGGATTAATTATGCTTGTTTCCCCTGGCTCCTAGCTTAAAAACTCACACAAAAGCATAGCAGGCAGGTATATCTATTCAATGTAAATTCCAACAATCTTTCCCATTGGCTTTCCTGGCTTCCTGCTAACACTCTTCAGCTTCCTGAGTTTAAACATTGAGTACTGGCCAGCACTCCTCGTATCCATCATAATCCAATATATTATATTTGGATAGGTCCTGAACGTGCTTCACAAATATCTATGGTGATCACCTTTATATTTTTAGTAGTGCAATCCACACGAACATAAAGTTATCACAGTATATGCTATATTGGTTTTTATACTGTACATGCTGAGGTTCCAATATCTATTGATCTACACTCATTTGAAAAGTTTAGAAGTATGATTAAAGCCTTGAACTTTTCTAGTATAAGTATTGGTTCTTAATCCCATCTATTCAGTACTTCATATCTGCAGAACGCTAATCAAAATGTTAAATGTTACATTAGCTGTAATGTACCACTCCCTAAACAAATGTACTGAGCAATATTCACTCAATGTGTAGTTCCACTGATCTCATTAAATTTACATTAGGTATGAATATGTCCAAATACCAGTGGTTCTGCTTCATTCCATCTTTCATTTCAGCATTCGTAATTCATTTCCCCCCAAAGTCTATTTTCAGGTACACAATAATTTAATTACTGTTTGTTTGGTCCACAATGTAACATGTTACAGACATTACCACTGGGGATATAGCTATATATCTTCTCTCTGGGAATATCTGTGTGATTTATGAACAGAAATTTGGAAAACATGAAGTAATGCCTTCCCTTAAAGGAAGAATTTATTCTACCATTAACACTAATAGTCTATTGAATACTAAAGCAAGACTTTAGGAATTTAGGGAGTGCTGTTTGAATTATCTATAAAACCTACAGTTCTATGCCTCACTGTTGACTCTCAATGAACTGACTGAAAGAGTTTTTAGGGACACAGCTCTTGATATATTCAATACCTAATGATTTTTTACGTATCGTCAGTGTTTGTTTCAATCACACAAGATATTTTCTGCATTTTCCCAAATGTAAGAATATGCAAAAGTTTTTCTCTGAAGGAATTTTTGTCTTTTATTGGAAAATCTAAAAAAGCTTTATGGTGCTGTTAATCACAATGCTTCTCCTTAAAATTAATATTTTATATTTATTTTAAATTCTTCATTTCATATTTTCTTTGGATGAGATTCTGACCTTGCACTTTTGGGCATTTTTTCACTTACTTTAATGGGTCCTGGATTTCACTCCTTGTGTCTAATAACACATATGGTACAATCATTCTTCCACTGAAATCAAGCACAAAATCCTATGGGATTCTTTCGGATCTGGATGGAGGTCAGTAGGCAAATTTGCACTGATTTTGTAAGATGCTACTGTAAAAACTAAGTTTTAGTTATATATTCTTGTGAATGCACCTATACCTGAGTTTTCATCAACAGTAAAGAATTCATCTATGTCAGAGAAAAAGTGAACTGGCATTTTTTATTGCAGCAATTTTTTTGTCAAACTGTGAGTTGGAACTCAAAGTATGTTGTGATGTCCATTTTAATGGGACCACCATATGTGGAGTTAGACTTAGCAGGGTCCAGAAAAGGTTCAGAAAATGACAACAAAAATGATTAGGGGTTTGGAATGGGTCCCTTATGAAGAGAGGTTAAAAAGACTTGGACTTTTCAGCTTAGAAAAGAGGAGACTAAGGGGGGATATGATAGAGGTCTATAAAACCATGACTAGTATGGAAAAAGCGAATGAGAAAAAATTATTTACTTATTCCCACAATATAAGAACTAGAGGTCAACAAACAAAATTAATAGGCAGCATGTTTAAAACATACAAAAGGAAATTTTTCTTCACTCAGTGCATAGTCAGCCTCTGGAATGCCTTGCCAGAAGATATGGTGAAGGTTAGGTCTTTAACAGGGTTCAAAAAAGAACTGGATAGATTCATGGAGGATTGGTCCATCAATGACTATTAGTAGGATGGGTAGGAATGGTGTCCCTAGCCTCTGTTTATCTGGAAATGGGTGACAGGGGAGGGATCATGTGAGGATTACCTGTTGTGTTTCCTCCCTCTGGGGCATCTGGCATTGGCCACTGTCAGAAGACAGGATACTGGGCTAGATGGACCATTGGTCTGAACCAGTATGGCTGTTCTTATGTCCAGACTGAAACCAAAGTCTGAACCTTATTGCCTAGCGCTGATGCCAAAACCCAAGGGTGTCAGTTCTGGGTGGCGGGGCTCAGGTTAGACACCATCACCTAAGCCTAAAGACCTCAAACGTCCCCTCCGAAATCAGAGGGGTTCAACTTTGGCACTGTTCCCCCAGGGTATGTCTACACTACCACCCTAGTTCGAACTAGGGTGGTTAATGTAGTCATACGAACCTGCAAATGAAGCCCGGGATTTGAATTTCCCGGGCTTCATTTGCATGTTGCCGGGCGCCGCCATTTTTAAATGTCCGCTAGTGCGGACTCCATGCCCGCGGCTACACGCAGCATGAACTAGATAGTTCAGACTAGGCTTCCTATTCCGAACTATCTGTACGCCTCGTGGAAGCCTAGTCCGAACTATCTAGTTTGTGCCACGTGTAGCCGCGGGCACGGAGTCCGCACTAGCGGACATTTAAAAATGGCGGCGCCCGGCAACATGCAAATGAAGCCCGGGAAATTCAAATCCCAGGCTTCATTTGTAAGTTCGTATGACTACATTAACCACCCTAGTTCGAACTAGGGTGGTAGTGCAGACCTACCCCCAGAGAGGGAGACAGGGCTCAAGCATTGGTTCCCCTTCCCTGGGTCATGAAGTAATTCTTATTGCCAGAAAGGGTTCATGATGCAATGACATTTGAGAAACCCTGTATTTGTTAGTTTTAGCATGAGGCAGGTGCTAACTTTGTCACAAAAAGGGCAACAATTCTTAGGCTTATAAAATAAATTTATTGTTATCATCTGCATTAGGCAATTAAGCTGTAAAGATGACATTGTTGCCTTTTAAAGGCAACCCAGGAAATGAAAGGGATTATAAACCATCACAATGTAGCTACTGATAATTGGGATGGTTATTAAATTGGCACTCTTTCCACAGGGATGTGCCAATTGAAAGGACTCTATTATACTTTGCTGTTACAGGACATTTTATAGGAGCTCTGCTACCGTTACCTGATTTGGAAAATTAAAATGAAAGGAGATGTGGACTTTTTCAATTTAATTTTGTTCACCACACAAACATTGGAAGCTTCAATCCTTATCCTGGTTTGGGTGGTAAAAATATCCAGGGCTTCATTTGCATGTTCCTGAGCGCCGCCATTTTTAAATGCCCAGTAGCTTGAACTACCTCCCCGCGGCTACACTCTTAATTCGAATTAACATTCTTAATTCTAACTACTGTTACTCCTCCTGCAATAAGGAGTAATGGTAGTTCGAATTAAGAATGTTAATTTGAACTACCTAGCCCGTGCCGCGTGTAGCTGCAGGCAGGTAGTTTGAGCTACTAGGCATTTAAAAAAGGCGGCCCCCGGGAACATGCAAATGAAGCCCGGGATGTTTAAATCCCAGGCTTCATTTGCAAGTTCGAATGACTACATTAGTTTGAACTAGGATGGCTAGTGTTGCCATACCCTTTCTTATTCCATATTCCTCGACCTCCTTCTCATTTTCCTGACTTTTCTAATGTTCTTTAACTTGTCATCCTTGTGTCTTCTAAGTGTAGATTGCAAGTTTTTCAGGTATATCGCCACATCATATATTTCTCTGTGAAACATCTAGCCTTCTGTTGGTGCACTAGAAAAAATAATAATGAATAATATACAAAATTATAATTTGACTGATGAAATGAAGCACTGAACTCCTAAGAAGAAATGAACAATAATAAGTCCAGCCAACAATGTATTTATTTTTTGTAACAAATTAGAGACAATGAAACAAGAAGGAAATGATGTATAAATGGATTTTTCAAGCACACAAATGATGATAAATAAATAATTAGGAAGCACACACATTTAGGGTTTTTTATATTAAAGATGAAAGTGGAGTATTTTGGGGTGATCGTTCATTAAACGTACTCAGGTTAAAAGAAATGGAAATGCAACCAAACAGGCTTTGCCAAAATTAATCAAATTTTGATAAACTATTAACCATAGTTAGGCAATGATGTTGCCTTTGGACCACTGAAAGAAGAACTAACATTTAGTTTACTATCTACATTTTCAGTAATTTTCTATGTTGTCTAATTTTCCAAGTTGACTATTAGCAAGCAATTTGTTTTTTTCTTTTACTGGGAATCAATGAGAGATTTGTCATTTTTTAATCCTTTACAAACTTAAAAATGATTTTTATTATTCTTAAATGAGTTATCAGAACCCTATTTTAACCCAATTTTAATATAGTAAGTTTATTAGAAATTCTATCATAATGTCTTATTGACTTGAAAATTCTTCTTTTATTTTCACAGAAATAACTGTCCACTCAAATTCACATATTCAGTGAAATTCATTCTATAATTATTCACTTTACTGCATTTAATACTATTCAATGATAGACATCCATCACTCTTGGCAGCTGCAGTATTGCATGCCAGTCTGAAACATTCTCATTTTGCACCTGCCACCACATTTCTTCAGACAGGCACTTTTCAGCAATTCTCTAAGGAGCTATGGGTTTCTTCTTTTCGATGTGTAATGAGAAGATCAGGAGACAGAAACATTATCAAAAACATTTTCAGCATGGTTCATTTTTACAAGCTGCTTTCATTTTAAAGTTGATTGGGTTGAAGTGGAGGATAGCAGCCAAAGGGCAGGGTAAACCCGGCTTATTATTTTAGCAGTGAAATGGCGTAATGTTGGCCGTACTACCAAATAGCTTGGGCAAGTGTTATGCATTAAAAAGTGAGGATGAAAAAATAAATATTGGATAGTTGCCTTATAGTTCAGATTTACCAAAAGAAGGACAGGAGACACTTCTTATGGGTTTAATCAGGCTGCAACAGAGATCTTGATGCTACCAATATCTTATGCCAGAATTCCACATTGCCAGTGACATCCACATGGGGTCATTGCTCGCTCCTGATGCAAGCTCCTGACATCTGTCAAACTGAAATTGAGACAAGGCCTCAGCTATGCCATTAACCACTTGGCACCTGCTTGCGGGAGGGGGGGGGGGAGACAAGATATTATGGCTTAATCATTGTAACACATGAGAAACATGCCTTAATATTAGTCAACTCTGGTCTCCCAATAATCATTGCAACTAAAGAGGGAATACATTCTAGGAAAGCCATGTCATTTTTCTCCCAGATGGCATGCCATTGTAAAAGCCCCTCAAACCAATACCCCTGGAAGCATCCAAATGGATTTTAATATCTGTCTCTAATAGCCTTTCATTTGTTTATAATGGCACCCAATTAAATTGACTTAAAAAGCATTCCCACACCTTCAAGTCGTCCTTCAGTTCTCAGAGTATGTCTACACAGTGCTAGCATTATTTCAAAATAACAAAGTGAGCATCTACACAGCAAGCCCGTTATTACAAAATAATTTTCACATTTTGTAACCCTCATTTTACGAGGAATAACACCTTATTAGTTATTTTGAAATAGGGTGTGTATAGACAGGACAACTAAAGCTATTTTGAAGTAAGTGGCCTCCAGGGCTTCCCACAGGTGCCTTGGTAGCCACTCTGTCCACACTCATCAGAACTCTATAGTTCCCCTTCCCCTGTAGCCCTTACAGCTGCAGCAAAAGGGAAATGGCTTGTGGCACACAACAGGTCCAGCTCGCAATGTGCCACACAGCAGAGTCCTATCAGCTATTGCTGCTGCCATGGCAGATCCCTGTGCTCCCTCTGAGTCTCCCATGGCTGCAAGAGAGCAGGCAGCCACCTTCCAAGCCCTTGCCTAGGGCAAAAAGAGAAGGTGCCTTTGTGGACTAACATGGAGATCTTGGATCTCATTGAGATTGGGGGGAACATACCAACATCCAGGATCTCTGTGTCAGATGGTGAAATTCCAGTGTCTAGAGCTGGACAGCTGATAGCCTGGTCCAGAGGGGATGCATCTGCACTTTGGACCAGGTGCGAATAAAAATTAAAGAACTCTACCAGGCCTATGCTAGAGCCAGGGAAAGAAGTTTCTGATTGGGAGTGGCACCTCAGACCTCTCCTGTGGGACACTGCCACTGCCATACTCAGCATGTGAACAGCATGGACGGAAGCCGAGCTGCTCCATCATCCCACTGTGGGACACTTTCCCATGGCTACTTGTCTCCAGGGTGAAGGAGTAGTGAGGCTCCTTCCCAGGACTGCCTTGGCCACAGATGGCCTTGCTCGAAGCACATTGCCTTCATCAGACCTGAGACCTTTTGGTTTTGGCTCAGAGATGAGGGCTCAGCTTCAGGCACCCTGTTTCCTGGGATGACTGCCCTTCTCACTTTTATTCACAGCTAGACCTGTTCAGAGTGAGGTGCGAGCCACATCTCCAGCAGCAGCCTCCAGACTCCCTGTGACCTGCAGGCAAAGACAACTGCAAGAAGACCAGCACCAAGTGCACATCACCAGCTGACATTTCCTGCAGAGGTCTCTGGAATGGCAGGACTGCACACTGGAGGAGGACCTGGAGCAGCACTACAACATATGGCAGCAGCTGTTGCAGCAGGCCCAGGACATGTGTGCAGCTTACACTGCCACTATCGACCACCTGATGGCTGCTCCTGCTGCTGCTTCTGCTGCCACTTCTGTCCCAGCCCCCACCCCAGCTCCCACCCCTCTGGCTTCTTCCCCAGCCCTCCCTATGGTTGCCGAGGGTTCCACACAGGAAGTAGTGGGGCCACTTGAGGCCGGTGCTACTCACAGCCCCATCCCTGAGCCTCTCCCCTCCTTACTTTCCTCCTTCTCCCCCTCCTCTGTTCTTTTCCCAGCCCCTCCCCAGTTACAACTACCCCAATTAAAAAAAAAGTTGAGTTTCTCATTCCAAAACAAAAGGTCTACTTTATTTTATCAACAGACGAAGGGGGGAGAGGGAGAGAGGGCAGGGGAGGGCAGGAGTGTGGGAGGAAAGGCACAGAGGGGCAATGCACAGACCCCTTGTGGGGAGGCCCAGGAGAGACTGTCACTGGGATCCTTGTTGGAAGTTCTCCCTTAGGGCCTGTTGGATGCACACAGCCCCCTAATGGGCCTGATGGATGGCCACCCTCTGTGGCTGTTCAAAGGCCCTGGCAAGCCACTTAGCCTCTGCCTCCACCGTGGCAGGAACATCTGCCCCTTGTTCTCATATATATTGTGGAGGACACAGCAGGCCGCCATCACTTGGGAGATGTGTGACTCGCTGAGGTCCAGACAGGTGAGGAGGCAATAGAATTGTGTTCATCTGATTGGATTCTCCTATGTCACATTTTACAGAGACATGATAGTTCTTTAACTGCAGCAGTTTCTGAAAGGGCTTTAATAGTAGTAGCCACTAGTTTAAATAAGTGTTATTATGCAATTCTACTTGGTGGTTAGAATTATGCAAGACATAGGGTATGTCTAGACTACATGGCTCCGTCGACGGAGGCATAAAGGCATAAAGGAGGCATAAAGGATCTGCCGACAAAGGGTTCTGGGGTCGGCAGATCCCCGTCTAGACTGCCACGCTGTGCCGACAAACAGCTGATCGGCACAGCGCGGTGGCCATTTTGATTTAAATGAAGTGGCAATTATTTAAATCACTGTTTCATTTCCCTTTGTCATCCTGCCTCATCTACATGGCTCCGTCGACTGAACCATGTAGTCTAGACACACCCATAGGCTCTTCAGCTGAAATTAATTAAAGAAATTTTCAAAATGCACTCTGATAATTATCTATCAATCATTCTGATTTTTCCCCTAAAACTCAAGTTCTAGTAGATTAGATGTGCCTGGAATTAAGGATTTTGCAACTCTTAACTAAAAACAACAAAAAAATGAACACCAAAAATGCAGACTAACTAGTTAACTATGGCTAATAATGATAATCAGAGAATGATAGAAGGCTAGACCTCACGATCCCAAATAAATCTTTCCTCAAAGAGCTTGGTTAAGCCTGGGTTTAAAACCACTAAGGATGGAGATCCCATCATCTCTCAAAGGTAATCCGTTCCAGTGCTTCACCACCTCCTAGAGGAGTAATTTTTCCTAATAGCCAACATAGACTTCCCCTACTGAAACTTAGGATCATTATTTCTTGTCCTGTCATCTGTCACCACTGGAAATAGCCTGCCTCCATCCTCTTTGGAACCTCCCTTCAGATAATTGAAAGATGCTTTTAAATCCCCCCTCATTTTTCTCTTCTGAAGACTAAACAAGCCTAGTTCCCTCTGTGTTTCCTCATAAGTCAAGCACCCTAGTCCCCTAATCATTTTTGTTGCTCTCCTCTGAACTCGCTCCAATTTATGTACTTTCTTTCTTTAGTCGAAGGCCCAAAACTGGATGCAATACTCCAGATGTGTTGTCACCAATAACAAATAGAAAAATCACTTCCCTCCATCTGCTGGCAATGCTCCTACTAATGCAGCCCAATATGCCCATTAGCCTTTTTGGCAAGAAAGGCACATTGTTGACTCACATCCAGATGATAATGGTTTTCTATCCTAGAAAATAGAAGTGTGTAAAAAAACACATATTGGGATTCCATGTTAGTTGTGTGCCTATGACCCCACAACAAATTTACTCATTTATTTTTTCCTAATTACCAGATGTTTAGCCTCAGTCTAGGATTTCATTGTCAACCTATATTATTTCCTTTTCATTCATCATGATTATTAAAGTCCTTCAGGTCAACTGAGAGCCTCATTTACATATGAGTTCAGTTATATGTATGTGCACTCTTAGCTTCTAGTAGCGTTGCAAGTGTAAGTGAAGGCCTAATTCTAAAACACAATGGAGCTGTACATATGTTTCGCTGAATTAAGTTGATTTGACTGTATCAATCTCAGCTCCACCAACTCATATCTCTTCCTTGTTCTGTTGTGTCTTTACCAACAACAACCTTATACTTCTTTACATGTCCCATTTGACTAAGATCATGAGTGCAGGGTGGAATGTGTTGAGGAAGTAAGGGAATTTGGCTTCAGAATTTCTTTACCTTTTTACACCTCTGCTCTATGTGTGAAATTACACAATACACAAGAATTGTTTTATTGAAGTAGTTTGTTGAAGAGTAGACATACAATGATATTAAAACAAAATGAACAAATCTCATCTGAATGCTCTGCAAACCCAACTGAGATCAATTTCCACTAATTAAAAGAAAATGTTACATACTTTGCAATCAGTGCTCACCCCCAAATCAGTCCTGAGACTCTTTCCTTGTTCATCCATAAATATCTCCCTAACCAGTCCATACCTTGCACTGGTATTAGACCTTGTTAGTTTATCAGAGTGATGTCAAATCAACATTTCTACATGTGTGTGATCAGGAGAACCACCTGGAGGAACTGCAACAGTTCTGATGTCCCCCATACGTGGACTATTGTCCCCTAATCATCCTCTGGGATGTTCCCCTACCTTCATTTTTCCAACTCTTGTACTTCTACTTCCTTAGACGCTATCTTATTCAGCTTAAGGGTTCACAATGCCACTCATCACTGAAGCAGCTAAACACTTTTCACATAAAATTAGTACCAATAGCAAAGTTCCTAGTGTGGTCTCTGGAAAATTTTCCTGTTTAAGGTTAAAAAAAATCTGCTTTGGTGAGTGTATTTTGTGGGTCTATCTACTGTAGGATTTTTGAGCTGTAGGAGTTGTCAAAATTGGCAACATCATCCCTATGGTGGAAAGACTTTTTAGATAAGGCAGGTTTCTCAGCATTTTTAAAGATGAACTTAATTTACCTGTTCCCTTCTGAGGGAAGATTGTTGCATAGTCAAATCCCTTCAACTGAGAATGCTTTGTCCTCAACTCTCCCACATTTTGTCTTGGTCTTTGTGATGTGTATTGGCTCAGAAGAGCATATCTGACATACTAATTCATAGACATGAATTTGGTCATTTATGTGTCTGGGGCTTGATCTTTAATTGCTTTGAAAAAAGATAGCCCCAGTCAAACTGATTGACTTTCCATGATAGTATTCATTTTATTTAGCTGTAAGAGTCAGAGCACTCCTTCTAGCTAGATATATCCAGTTTCTATTTCAGCTGATCACAGGAGTAGTATAAATTTATCAAGTTCATATGCCATGAAATTATTGATATTCCCCAGGCCATCTGCTAGAAGTTGTATGGGGGTAACATAGGGCATATATTGCACTGCCAAACCTTTAAAATTAGATAATGCAGACGAAAGAAACAACTAAGCTTAATTTTCAGATCATAAGTTGAGTTTGCAGTTCTGGCAATTAGGAAAAAAAACATTTAAATTAACCTTTTTACTTCCAATATGAAACTATAAGATATTTTAAAAGCTTCTATTCAGGGAAGAACAGAAGAACTTGAGAAGTTGGGGTCCCAACTCAATTTTCTGTGATTGTGATAGGTGCCAAATTGTCATTTAGAATGACCTTTCCTTGGATATAGATTGGATAAGGCAATGAGATATTCTTCATTTTACTTGGAAGAGAATGATACTATCCTTCCAAATATATAAAAGGTACCAACTTCATTAAAACTATCAGAAGACTCATTACCAATTTAACTTATTTTAGAAGCCTTCTGGAAATATTAATAGCTTAGCAGTTTCAAAAGCCACTCATTTAGCACTTTCAATATCATACACACACACACACACCAGTCCTAGCACTCCTCATACTAAGTGTACATCTAGACTACAGGCTTTTGTCGACAGAGGTTTTGTTGACAGATAGTGTTGACAAAGCCTCTGTCAACAAAGAGCATCTAGACTACATCCAGTCCTGTTGACAAAGCAAGCTGCTTTGTTGACCTGACAGTGTAGACGCAAAGGACAGTGTAGATGCAATAACACCTTCTGTCAACAGAACTCTGTTGACTAAAAGCATTATTCCTTGTAGAATGAGGTTTACCACCATCGACAAAACTGCCAAGTTCTCTCGACGTTATGTCGACAGAACTCAGTGATAGTGTAGTCCACTTTTGTCAACAAAACCCTGTAGTCTAGACACACCCTCAGTGTACAATCTCCTTTTATCTTTCCCTCTGAAATTAATGTACCATCTTACCAAAACTAAAATAGTAGCATGATTCCTTACAGACTATTGGATTCTGAGAGTTTATTTGTGCGAGAAACTGACAATTTCCACACATAAAATAATAGGTCACATGGTGTAACAAAAAAACCCACCTTTTCTTTTGTGGAGACATGCAGCAGGAAACTGAGAAGGATAAAGCACAAATGGTCCTTACCCACCTGAAAAGAGAGAAGACATAACAGATAAGTCATCAATCTGTGTATATCTGGTTTTGATTTGTTCTACCCTTGTTTATCACATTCCTGGGTAAAATTCATAGGTGTCTATCCTTAAGCTATGGCTCTTAGATGCATGGGTTTGTGAGATTTTATTTCAAACCTCATAGTGCAACATTCAGGATTTCAGCTCTGTCAGAATGGTAAACAATACAACAATCTCTATAGAGAGTAGTATTTTGGAGAGATTGAAGTCTTAAGTAATTTTACTTTAATGAATATTTTTCCCAAGATACGTGCCTGGAAATGCTGCCTTTGTAGCCTAAATTTTCAGACGTGACAAGTGTTTCGTGGTGTCTCATTTTGGGTAACCAGCATGAGGCATTTTAGAGGGTATTCAGCTTCAGCATGGCCACCAAAATATGAGACATCCAAAATCACCAGTCACTGCTGAAAATTTAGGCAGAGACTTTGATATAAAAGTTTCTTTTTCAGATATAGAAGTATGTTTCCCAGTTTAAAGGGTCAGACCACTGTAAACTTACTAAAGAGCTCATCTCAGTGTAAACAACTTCAATAAATGTACATAGAAAATAAGAGTCAAACCCGGGCCAATGGGAGTTGCAGGGGTACTGCCTGAGGGCAGAGGTAGCATGCCTATTTGCACCTCTGCCAAGGAGTCAAGGGATATATTGCTACTAGAAGGGAGCACCCAAGGTGAGTTCTGCCCTGAGACCATACATCTCACCCCCCGTCATGCCCTAATGCTTGATCCCATCCTGGATCCCCTACTTGTCTCCCAAATCCCTTATCTGTGGCTCCACCCCAGAGCCCACCTCATCTCTGCTTGAACCCTCACCCTATCATGCACCCCAACTCCCTGTCACAGCCTGGAGAAAACAAGTGAGTCAGTGAGGGCAGGGGAAAGGGAGCAGAGGGAAGACTGAGTGAATGAGGACACAGCCTACAGACTGTGCCAGGAAGGAGAGTCTGAAGGGTTTGGAGTGTTAAGAAGTGAAGAATTGGCTTGTTTATAAATGTGTTAGTTAGCATTCACCCTTTCTGTGCTGAGCTCCTAATTTCCAGTCCCCCATTTTTATACTATTATTTTGGGTGTGTCATTCCTTTGCTGTGGTTTGTTTTCTTTAGTCTATTTTCTCCATGTGTACTGTACTTTACATGTCTCGCTAACTTGTTGCACTAATGAGTTTTTCATGGCACTACACTGCTGGTACAGTAAGTGGTTACATTGGGTGAAGGCAAGCAATTAACACAGGAGTAAAAGGGAGAAGCCACTGCAACTATTGTTAATTACAAGCTCCAGACTAGGGGGAAAAAAGAAGAAAAATGAGGCTTTAGCTATGTCTCTGGGGATAGCATACACATTATTTAATTATTTAATAATATGTCATGACTTCACCCTGACCCAATGGCATCTCTGTTAGGAAGCCCTTTCAAGTCAGTCCACAGCCTAGTACTCCAGGGATTAATTCCCAGGCAGGTCAAAGGGGCCTTACTTACCATCTGGGAACTAAGTGCAGCTGCAAGTATTAAGACTGAGGAGTATAAAGGAAAGTGTGACTCTCTCATAAAATTACAGAACTGTAGGATTGGAAGGGATCGGGAGAGGTCATCTAGTCCAATCCCCTGCAATGGGTTATACCAAGCAGAAATTAGAGAAGAGTTTGCAAGGTAAACATGAAAGTGACAGACACACGCAGCCATTTTGACTCCAGGGTCATACATCACTTTAAAAAGGCCTATTTTTGTGGGACTGAAGAGAATAAAGCTCAGTAGTTCCTTTGCAATCATTTCACAAAAGAAAAATGTGGGGTCAATCTCAGGGACTTTATCTCCCTTTGGACAGAAATTGCCACACATAATATAAATACACAAGATATTGTATACGTTGTAGAATAATGGCAATATTTTCCTAGATATAATTTATGTATCTGTACCTTTGAGGAGTAAGTGGAAAGTAAAAGAACTCTTGAGCCACCTATGGTAGCCTAGAGATTCTGCTTGCTTTGATTATACACAAAGAGCAATCCTACAATTTCAATCTTAATTATTTTCTATAGATTAAGAAAAACAACATGATGTATAAACACAAGCAAAGGCTCCAAAAGCATAACAGAGTTGTGAAGCACACGATGAAGCCTTAATTTGTGTGAGAAAGACTGACTTACTCCGGTAATGTGCACTATCGAAAATTGATAACATATGTATTTGTGTTTCCTCTGAAACAGGATGTGGCAATGCTGGGGTCAAAATGACTGCCTGTCTTTGCCACTAGACAAATCTGTTAGGGTATGTCTACACTACCCTCCTAGTTCGAACTAGGAGGGTAATGTAGGCATACCGCACTTGCAAATGAAGCCCGGGATTTGAATTTCACGAGGAGTAACGGTAGTTAGAACTAGGAAGCCTAGTTCGAACTACCTAGTTCGTGCCCCGTGTAGCCGCGCTGCACGGGGTTCGAACCAGCGGGGTTTTAAAAATGGCAGCTCCCTGCTTATGCAAATGAAGCCCGGGAAATTCAAATCCCGGGCTTCATTTGCAAGTGCGGTATGCCTACATTACCCCGCTAGTTCGAACTAGCGGGGTAGTGTAGACATACCCTTAGAAATTTAGAGGTGTGTTATGCAGTTGCATACATCACGCCATCAGTAACTGACTTTCTGTCATTTGATAAAAACAGATTTTCTTTTCCACCTCAGCAGAATTGACTTCCATGAGGGGTAGATAAGCATCATCTTTTATAACCACCATGTCCACTAAGTGATAATATCTTGGTATAAATCTAAAACTGTTTACCAAGTTTTTATGTGCTTTGCTGTTTGGCATGGACTGCCTCAAGGTCTTAAGAGTCACTGTTTACAAAGGTGATTTTCTAGTTAAGTAGAGCATTCTCAGCTTCCATGTGCATCCAATTTACAAGAAAATCTTAAGGTCCTTCTGCAAAGGAGCTTTGTATTAAAGCAAAGCAATGGTGTTTAACTTGTATATTTGTCTGTTGGGTTTCTATCATCACCTTAGGTTTCTAGGAATAAAAATGCTCCTCTTATCTGATTGCTTCAGAGTCCGGACAGATAATTAGTCTGAATATTTTAGTGAGAGTCCACTGATTGAAAGACCGCTTCATTTTTGTTCTGGCAAATGTAGAAACATCTATTGAACACTTTCTCCTAATGTAGACTTTTTGGGATTTCATTGTAGATTCAATGGCTACGACACAAAATAGAATCTGTGCCACAACTATTGTCAGCAAGCGTTTTTCTTCTTCCCTTATCCAGATATATTTATTAAAGCTGCTGGCGTGAGCTGATTTTTTTTTTCAGTGAGAGAAGAAATTAGGTATTGGAATTAGGACACGACCATGGAACTGAGACCATTTGGAAATCTTTTGTAAGATTCTAAAAGCCTGCAAGCCCTTCTAGAGTTCCTTACTAATTACAGGGAACTTTTCTGAGTCTGAGGATATTTCTTACCAAAACTCTGTGTTACATCCTGAATACAAACCCTTCCCCCCACCCCAAAAAAGAGAGGTCCATGGATGGAAAAGTTGGTATGGATATCATCTTTGTTATAACTGGCTGTCTCTATAAAACTTGTCATAAACAAGGAATGACTTGGTGACCAAGGTGTGCCTAACCTTTGCAACTCCCTAAAGGAGGTCCTATGTTCCTACTACACCCTGCCCAGGAAAGGAGTAGCAATGCTGAGTCCTCCAGCTTCAAGGAGGTAGCCAATCAGAGTCTTGAAGGCTCAAATAAAGAGTTGTAGGACCTTATCAAGTGGGTTCCTGGCTGGTACCAGAGGGGAAAAGCAGATTGCTCCCCTTTGACTAAAATTGCTTGAATGATAATCAGTTTGTTTCTTGGTTGCAGAAAGTGAGAAAACAGAAGAACTTTAATCCTAAAATGGCCCAGCTAGGAAGAAGCCATGAGAAGAAGCAGAAATGAAATAAAATCGAGCAGAATGTATCTACTGTTTATAGGGTCCTTGGCTTTGAAGCTTCTGTAGTGAGCAGGCTTGAGTTTCTCTACTGGCTACAGTTGCAAAAGGATCTTATTTGAGGGTCCAACTGAAGAGATGAATTTAAAGGGCAAGAGATGGGTATAAAAACCATAGTAAGGACAATCAGCCAGTTCATTTATAGAACTCTTTACTGCTCCAGAAAGGTTTCAATCAGACTTTGTGACTTGACTGAAGGGTCAAGCCCTGGAAGACCAACCACGGTCATCTGGCAACCTGAAAGATATAAGAAAAGGACTGAAGTATCATGTCCAGCTGATAGGAAGTGCTCAAAAGGTGAACCCCATGATTTACTCTTGGCTTCAATTCCAAAGGGAAATGCAGATTTGAAACTTCTGGAACCCAAAGAGAATAGCTGTATTTACAGCAGTCATTAGGGATTATGACACATATCCTCAGCACTATCTGTAATCCATTAATGTGGAGACAGAGCTTCCATTAAATATCACTGGAGATCCTGAGACAAGTTCGGCATGACTGCTATGAGTCCTGGATATTGAAAGCTATTGCTTTCTATGAAATATGTATAAAATAATGTAGTATTCCCAGTGGATAATACATATTACCATTCATTTAAAAATAAGTAATTCTAGGAAGCATAGGAATTTCCAAACTGGACCAAGTCAATCATTGAGAGGCAAAAACCCAATTTTGCCCTTTCCCAGTTCCTTAAAAAGAAAGTGCTCAAATGTCTAAATTAGACACTTACACAATAATCTTCTCCCTGAGAAAATGTTCTCCTAATCCTCAATAGATAAAGGTGATCTTTATTCCCTGAAATTGAGCTGGCTATAGAGTTGACAAACCATTATTCACGAATCTCTTGAAACTATTTACATATCAGAAATTATATAATGAGTGTAATTTTGTGACTCTAATAAAAATGGGGAGTTTTGTGGCACAGCAGAGGACTGCAGATAAGTTAATGCACATTCATCTCAGGCTGCCTATGGAACTTGGGACAATCAAACTGGAATCAAGAGCACCCCTCTATGGTGTCTCACTAAAATTCAGCTTCAGATGGAAAAGTGCATAAAAAAACCCCTGAGCTGTGTATAATTTTCATTAAAGACACCCACTTTCCCCAGGCTGAGAAGAAGATTAGAAGGTCAGAATTGCACAGAAATCATTCAATAAAAGACTACAGTATTTTTACAGGACAAGGGGAAATCTAAACCTACCAATTATCATTTAAATATTCCCCTAAACATAAGCTAAATCAATACTAAATGTGACTACCCTCTTCCCTTACACCAGTGGCACAATATAAATTAACAAGAGATTGAATTAGAAATTGTTCCTTGGTTTCATTATTAAGTTCAGGCAGTTGTTAATTCAGTTTCTTTCCTTCAGTTGCCTAGCAAAGACTTTAAAAGGTTTACAATATACTCGCTGAGATAATGATCCTGAAGTGTTGGAATGAGAGCAGTTCCTGACAGTAACCGTGCTGAGGATATTTGGAGGTGTGAATTTCTAAAATCTCTGTTTCTTTTTTGTCCTCATTTTCCTTCTTTATAAATGGTATATACTCACCATTCAAATTCTAACACTTGACAGTAGATACCATGGAGTTACCACAGTTTTCGATCCAAGAGCCAGCACAGAGAAAACTATAATATCTAGGATATCAGTGTGTGGTAAATGATGACTTTGTAATAGTGATTAGTGTGTCTAGTAACAGCACAGATTTTAGGGCACATCTAAACTACATTCCTCTTTTGAAAGAGGAATGTAAATGAGGCAAATCAAAACTTCAAATGAAGTGCGGATTTAAATATCCCACGCTTCACTTGCATATTTGCATCCAAGTGCTTTTTCGAAAAAGGGTTTTTTGAAAGTGAAAGTGCAGTCTAGTGGGGGGTTCTTTCAAAAAAAATCCTTTGCCCATACTCCTGAAAAAATCAACCTGTACTACTGAAAAAGAATCCATACTCCTGAAAAAATGAGGAATATGAGTGCTTTCGAAAAAGGGATTTTTTTTCGAAAGAACCCCTGTCTAGACTGTGCTTTCACTTTCAAAAAACCCTTTTTTGAAAAAGCACTTGAACACAAAAATGCAAATGAAGCACAGGATATTTAAATCCATGCTTCATTTGCACTTTCGATTTGCCTCATTTACATTCCTCTTTCGAAAGAGGAATGTAGTTTAGACGTGCCTTTTGAGTTTCTATGTGTGTTGAAGAATGGTTTTATGGAATGAAGTTGCACTATTACTATACCCAAAGTAACAGTTGAAATCATTCAGAATGGTTGTTAATTGATCTTTATTGTTGACCTTTACCTGTATATATGCAGTGTTCACTTATTTTAGTATAGAAATTTGATTAGTATAGGTGGTTAATTTTCACTTTTAATGGTGCCTACTTCAGATCTCCAAACAAATTAAACTAATTTTCATCAAACAAACATGTTTACCTAGTCCATATGTATTTAACTAAATAATGTACTCAGTGTTGCTCAGATCTTTGTTGGGGCTCAGGGCAGGTGGAGGGGATGCAAGAGTCAGGGATGAGGGCTGGAAGGTCTGGGGAGGGGTTCTCTGGGACTACCCACAGAGGTGAGGGCAGTGCTGCTCTGCTGCTAGTGGCTCTCTAGGGCAGCCAGGGCCATACTGCCTGGCCGGTGGCTCCTCTTTGGAGGGTGGGAAATGTTGTCTGGCCCTCGTCCATATGGCTCCTCAGAGTCAGTGCTTCAGGGGTGGGGTGAGGTGGGGGAGAGGAGACAGCATCAGGGTCATGGAGGTGGAACTACTGACTAGTGGGGCTCCACTCTCCTTCTGGCATTGTGGCCAAAGGCTGGGAGAAGAAGTTTGGGGAAGAGGAGCCAGTAATATGGAGAGTTCTGGCTCCAACTTCACCACTATCCTCCTGGTGCCACCACCCCTCTGTGATCACTCTGCAGTATAACTGTCCCTTACATTCACTGCCCTAGTGATCGTTGTGGCACATAACTGTCTCTGCTCACGAACTGCCCCCTTTCCATGTTATGGAAAACAATCCCATTACAGGCACTTCCCATTTTCCTGGCACAGCCAAAACCTGACTTTGCTTTAAGTTAGGATAAGTGAAAGCTACATACCAAATTATTAGACTTAGCTATAAATACGGAGCAGATGAGAAATGGTACCATAAAAACAAAACTGGTTCCTCATCTGTCCCTAATTTGTTGTCTTCCTTATCCCCAATTTTATGTTCTTGTCTTTGCAGTAAAAATATGCCTGGAAGACACCTTCTTTAAGATCTTTATGTTTACAGACTAATCTAAATGTCAATGCTTGAGCCCTCTCTCAGACAACATACTGTATTGTGGCCTTTCTCTGAACTTAGGGTCAAACTGTTTTCCTCATCATTGACAGCAGGGTCAATGGACTGTGCCACTAAATTAATCAATATAGATTTAATGCTGTGCACACTCTGCAGTGGGTTATCAGCAGGTTGAGCCTGAGGTGCAAGGCAATGACTTGGCAGATTTCCCCTTTGCTTCCATGTTAGCATGTCAGGCTTCTTATTCACAAAGAGACACTAATAAATTATACTAGTACTGACAGTTGCTTCTGCCCACTGCTAGGCATGTCAGACTCTGTTATATCACTGTCAGATAAAAGGACTCTACAATATTCCATACAGTTTCCTTCAGATAGAAATCATCCATAATCTTCCACTCCTTGTTCCTCCACTTCTCACCCACAAACTAGGTGAGCATGCACAGGTGCAAAGCTGTAAGGCAGTTGAATTTAGGCTGAGGGTTGTTTTTTTTTCCTGAGCCATTTAGAGTTGAGAGACTGAGTTTATCCTTCGTAGCAAATGATGGATTTTGGAAGAAGACTATCTGACATTTATCTGACTAGAAGAACAGTGGTGTGTGTGTGTGTGTGTATGTGTGTGTGTGTGTGTATGTGTGTGTGTGTGAGAGAGAGAGAGAGAAAGAGCGAGACAGAGAGAGGGTGTAACAGAAGGAAAAAATAATTGTATGTGCTTCACAAAATAGGGTTTTTAAGATGAATAGTAAATGTAGTGCTTTTGAAAGCAGAAAAGACAGATATCTTCCTTTTTACACACCCCATAAGCCTTTTAAAATAATACATTGCTGTGTGTGGAAAGCTATTCTTTTTATCCTTTAGAATTTTAGAATCTTTTTTATCAGACCATTAGTGCAACATCTGAGATTTTAGGTACATTTTCATCCTAAATTCTTCAGAAACCCTGCTTTAAAAGCAGTAATTTAAAAGTCCCTGCAGTTCCGAATTACATTTGTGAATTTGATAGAAACAATCTTCTAGTGAATGGGGCAGATAGCCTGGGAAAATGATATATAATTTCTAAGGGCCCAATTGTGGCACTTTTACTCATGTCAACTATTGCTTTCATTGGAAGTAGCCTTCAGTTCAGTGGTTTGTTGATACTACTTATGGAGTAAGGGTCTTCTCTGTGAACACAAGGATATAGATAGCAGAATCTGAACTTGACTGTTTTTTAATCCCCGTCATGCTACACTAAAATGATTTTTGTATCATTTCATTTAATTGCATAAGAAACAATTAGATGCTCGTTATTTTTTCTATGCTTTCTGTATTTACATTCTTGGGGGTATTTTTGTGATTCAGGTTCTTTGACAACTTTGAGTAGATGATAGGCATTAAGAGCAGCCTAACCCAATTAATATTTTCTAGCTTTGCTGCGAGTTTCACATATCCTTTGACAATCTGCACAAACACATCTCCTAGAGCAAACACTAGCAGGAAAAGAAAATGAACCTGCTGAGAAGCAGATACTGGACAAGATGTGGTGTATTTTCTTGCCAATGATAAGAATGGCAAAGCAGGTATACCTGGCAGTGGTTGAACAAGAAAGCCTGTTTACTTGCAAAAAAAAATCAATATTTGTTTTTGGTTTTCCATGAGTAGTCCAAATAGTGCTCTTTTTTTTTAAATTGTCATGAATATTATATATAACATATATGACAATCTTATCACAATGGTTGAGAGGAGGTGGATGAAGCTGGTGAGGTTGCATCCACAGGCTCCAGCTTCATCTGGGTCTTGGGGATACTCATCAACACCTCGCTTCACCTCAAAACCTGTTCCCATCCCGACTTCACCTCTTTCCACTCATTTCTGCCCCTTCACCTGAGCGTGTCCCATCCTCACTCCTCTCTTTCCCACCAGCATGCCCTGTGCACCTCAGAATAGCTGGTTGCAGAAGGCAGGAGGCACAGGGAGGGAGGGCGAGGGGTTGATTGGTTCCAGGGGGTGGGGAGAAGCTGTCTGCCAGAGGGTGCTAAACATTCACTAATTTATTTCCACAGGTGATTCAGCCTTGGAGCATCCACAGAATTGGCACATATGGTAATATCCATTATTCGACCAACTTCTGCTCATAGAAGAGATAAGGTTTAGAAAAGGTAACCAGAGTCACAACTAAATATAATGTGGGATAAAACAAGGGGACTGACAGACTTGCTGTGCTATAAGCAAGGTGGGAGGGGCCATCTCCATTCTTTCAGAAGGGGCAGGACCTCATGTGGAAGGGGCAGGGCTGGGGCAAGCCAGCCTTCAGCACCACCCAGAGTATGTCATACCTTCACCCCACCACTGCTCCAGACAGCTTTGAGAGGTGGTAGTGATCTAAAGGGGGAAAATAGTAGTTCAGAGTTCCATGCCCTTTTGAATTGATTGGCCCTGGGGCACTGGCTCCACTTGGTTTCCCTTGTCAGCAGGCCTGGGAGAGATTGTTAAGCATAAGAGGTTAACACATGTTGCAAGAAGCCATGTGACATGAAGTGGACAATTAATACCTCTCCAGAGATAAAGCAAAGGTCTAGTAGGTTAGAAATTGTTGTTACAAGTCATAAAATCTGAGTCTCAGATCATAATTTTTAGTGATTAGCAGAAATACAAAATCCAGGTCCTCTTTGAAGATACCGTGAAGGTTTCCCTTGAGGATGAGCAATGATAGATCAGATATAGAGTGATCAGTGTTGAGAAAAGTATTCACCCCTGGGTGAAAGGATGCATTTGTCTATATGTACTGATTTGAGAGTGTAGTGATTATCTGGCTTCACCCATATACTTGCTGCTGAGGCTTATTGTACACTGGATGGGATATATCATATGTGATAGGCATGTGTAATATCCAGGTATCTTGAAATATGTGTTGTGGAGATATCCATCCTTGAGCAGGGGCAGGGTGGGAAGATGAATTCCAGAAAGGGTTCAGGAAAGATTCCTTCCAGGATGTGATCTTAATAAAGTATGGGCTGTAGCTGTTTGAAACCTGACATGGGTTCCCGTGTGGGGCGGTAGGTGAAAAGCAGAAGATAAGGGTTACTGGGGGGAGTTCTATTTTCTGCATTGAAACAATTTTTCTAGTTGACTGTGAAAGAGTTTGGGAATTAACTCTTATCATAGCTGATGCCCAGTTCTGTTAATTGTTCACACTATGGCATCTCTCTCTGCGACTTAGGCCTATGACAAGGTCACTATATAGTGTTCCCTTTCAGGAGGGCAATATGTTTGTTTTGTTTAACACTATCCTGATTTTTGGTGAACAACAAATCAAAGTAACAGTTTTGACAGACTTTTTATAAATCCTTTTGGAAACAAAAACCTTTGATGGCATTGATAATTTTTTACCACAGTTTCCAAAAATTCATCAAGAAATGTATTTGGAAAACATACATAGTAACCATTAGCTACTCTTATGCTATGTTTCATTTGCTTGGAGCACCTTTAGGAGCTCTTAAGAGTTCTACAGTTTTAGTCTTTCTTGCTCTTCCCCCCCTCCCCCCTTTTTTTCCCAATTCTAACAGAGGCTCTGCAATTTTTATTTTTATTTTTGAGGAGACTCTTTAAAAATCACATCTTACAAAAAAGGGGGTTTGATTAGGACATTTGAATTCCTAAATTGTGAATGTATCTGCAGATAAGAAATTAGGGCTCCATACTTGTTAACTAATAACTAATTAAAGTGTCCTAATTTTATCACCATAACACTTACTTATACTTCAGTAAGTTTTGTGGATTGTTGTTCTCTGATTTTGTTAACTGAACATTAGGGTAATGAATAGTAATGAGAGAGGATTATGTTCAAATAAGAGCAAGTATCCTTTTATTAACAAAGACTTACTCTTGGAAGAAAACATGATAAACTTCTGTCTTGGATGTTATCAAGCATGCTGTGAAACATTAAATATTTTGAGAGGTTTTTATCTAAAATGTATGTAATCTACAGAGTATTACATAGATTGGTAATCAGAAAAAAGTGATGTTTATTATGTTGCTCCTGTACACCAAAAGGTAATCACTTGTAGTTTTAATATTCCATAACGGGAAAATTTGTATCTGTAATGTAATATAAGAGTTTACTCTAAAGACATTAAAATCTTAGTTTATCTCTTTTCCCCACAAAAAATAGAACCCTGCAACACCATTAACTGAAGATTCATTAATTGATTTATCTGTCTTCCCTTCTAATATTCAGATATGTCATCAAGAGAATCAACATAACTATAAGCAGCATTAAGGACTCAGAAAGAAAAATACACATACTGATATGTCATTATGTAAGAATATGGGTTCTATTCTTTTCTTCATTGCCCTTCATCTTATGTATATATTTGCAACATTGCAAACTGAATGTGACATGGGTGTGAAATGTCATCAGATCAAAATGGTAGTCTTTTGCACACTTTTTGCACTGATGTAAATGACTAACTAAGGCTTGAGTTAATGAGGTGTCTTAGCTTTTATCAGAATGAGTAGAGCTATTTGGTAATTTTTCAACAAGAAAATTGTCTTTTGCGGATCTAGATTTGTCATGGAAATATGTTGGTTTGGACAAAAGTTTCTGAGGTCCATGATGATATTTCTGAACAGATATGGAGACAGACAAACCCTGAGTAGCCAATGGCATTCACTTTGGGTGAGAAAAACTCAGGTTCAAATCCCTGCTCTCACTCAGGTACTGCAGGCATTTAAATCTAGGCCTTCTACCTACAACATAAGTGGCCTAACTAGTAAGTTGTTGGGCCTCTCTCTAAAATTTTGAAAGAAATCATTTTTGTTATTCACTCAAATGAAAAAAGAAACATTGAGAACTTTTTTTTCTTCATAAAACAGAATTCAGATTTCTGACAAGCCTTAAGCAAGAGTTCAGGACTGGTCATGTTAATCACAAGTGGTGGAAGCCATGAGTAACTACACAAGTCATTTTGAAAGTGTGCAAACCAAGTTACATCATAACATATGCTGTATCTGGCACCACATGTTATAGAAACAGTATTATGGATATATTTTATATAATTACTTCAATTTGTTTGATTGGTATATTGATTTTCTCTGTGTGCACCAGGCTGCATTTTGCTTTGAAGAAATTTTGCTCACTCTGTAGAATATCTTTCCTGATGTCTAAAGGTCAGGTTCTGATATCTGTATTTATGTTAACTGAGATTTTACTCGATTAGAAGTTCTATTAATATAAATGAAACTACTCATGGAGCAAGGTGCGGCATGAACAAGGGTGTTGGAATCTGAATCAAAGCAAATGTAATCATATGATAGATCCAAAGAAGGAAGGAGAAAAAGTAGTGAGACTTTCACAAAATGGATAGTTTAGATGGATCATGATTTTGTGACATGGCAGGGTAATGTTCTTGTCTCTTTCAAGTCACAAAACAGCTTAGAAAACTTCTGGTAACCTCCTCGTGTGTTTTTTTTAACACTGTCCTCCCTGCCACTTTTAGAGTGGGGCTACACAGCAACATTATTTCGAAAAAACTAGCGTTATTTTGAAATAACTTAATCCGCATCTACACAGCAGGTAGTTATTTCAAAATAATGTGGAATACTGTCAAGATGGAGGACTTCTTACTTCAACTCCTGTAACCCTCATTTTATGAGGAGTAAGGGAAATTGGAGGAAGAGTGCTCTGTTTTAAAATAAGTATTGTGTAGACGCTCCCAATTTCAAAATAATCTATTTCAAAATAAGCTATGCAATTGACATAGCTCAATTTGCGTACTTTATTTTGAATTAAGCTCTGCTGTCTAGACGCACCCTTACAGATTAGTGCAGGCCTGCATCAACAATATAGCATCCTTAGCTCCCACAGACAAGAAGGGAGGAGATGGAAAGGCGACTCATTCAAACTGCCTTTTCTCTCTGTAATTTCATCCATTGCACTTCCATCCTATTTCTTTTCTACCTTTGTCTTAATGGGCTAATTAGCCTTTTAGCTCACCTTTATCCTTGACAATCCCTCAATTGGACATAATTTTTCTTAGTCAGATCTAGTCTCCAGCAGTTAATTGGAGTTGCAGTGATCAGAGTGCTAAATTGGTGGCTGTTGCCCAGCACTCTGACTTCTTTCTCTGTTCAAATATATCGAACAACTTTTAGGCCCAGTACGTTCAGTCTCAGAGGAAAAGAAAATGAGTAATATATAAAAGTAAATGTTGGGCTTTAATAGCTAATTCTTGTTTCCTGGTTGAAGGACAATAAACTCAACATACATGAAACAACATACTACCAAAACAGGCAGTGCAGGCAGGGAAAGTCTCATTCTCACCCCTGTGCCACACCTTCAGCCTGATTGGCATCACTGACAGCAAGCAACCTTTTCATTCAGCAAAGTGTCAAGGTAAATTTTTAGGGATCTTATTAGAATGCAATGCAGTAATCTAGCTTCCCTCTCTTAGAGGCACGTGCTGCCTGAATACATGACATTATGTACATGGAAGGGGTTAAATGTTTTCTTTAAACAGCTCTCTCTCTCTCTCTCTCTCTCTCTATATATATATATATGACTGTCCTTCAGGATGACAGCGTAACACCATTACACCATCCGTGTCGCATGGCCTGCCTCTGCCTACATCCAGCTGTGCTGCCTCCTCTCTCCCCCCTCCTACATACCCCACGTGCAAGAGGGGGTGAGGGTTCATAGTCTAGCCAGGAGGGAGGATGCAGGAGCAGGCTGTTGGTAGGTTGTGGGGCCAACGGGAGGGTGCAGGAGGAGGTTGAGGTAAGGTGTCTGGCTGGGGGGGAGGGGAGCGGAGCAAAGGAGGGTGCAGGAGGAAGCTGTTGGTAGAGCATAGTGGCAAGAGGGAGAGGTTGGTGAATTTACTGGCTGGAGAGGGGAGGGTTGGCAACCAAGAGGCCAGACTAGATGCGGGCGGGGGGTGATTAGTGCATGTAGTGGACAGAGGAGGGGGTTGGCCAGCTCCTGCACCCTCCCTTGCTCCTGTACCTCACACCTGGCCAGACACCCTCTACACGCCCAAACTGCTCCTGCACAATCCCTTGCTCCTACCTCCTCACACTGTCCAGACACCATGTTCTCATTCTGCTCCCACACCCTACCTCCCACCTAGACCTCACACCCTCACCCCTTCCTGCACTCCATCCACCACCCATATCCTACACCCTATCCCTATCCCTATCCCACTCTCTGGCAGCCTTGTTCTGCATATTTTGAACTCCTCATTTCTGGCTCTACTCCAGAGACTAGGGGAGCCCACAAAATCCACTAACCTAGGAAACCAAGAAGAGTGAATCTGGCTTGAGGCTTTGAGTCCCATTCCTCCTACACTCCACCATGGGGCCGGAGCACCAAAGGAGTGAGGTGTTTCCATTGTGGGCCACATAAGTGAGGGTTATGGGTTTTAGCCCCTCGGTTTTTTTTCCTTCTCACTTATGTGGTTTCCAACTGATTTTTCTGTGGTTCAGTGGCCTCTAACCCAAAGGAGGCCCTGACCCACCCCTGCCATAAATAAAGACAATGATGAAACCATTTTTGTTGGACTTAATATTTTACTTTATTTAAAATGAAGTCTGGCCAACAAGGCCCCAAGCAGGGATCAGTCCCCATTTGTCTGCAGCATCCCATACCCGGCCCCCATCTTGGGGCAGGCCCCATGGCCCTGCCCCCATCTGGCCACAGGAAGGGCTGGTGGCATCCCTCTCCTCTTGAGGCACGGGTAGTAGCGGAGGCCATGATTTGGCTGCAGTGGTCAGAGGGGGTTGGCAAGTGTAGTGAGCAGAGGGCACAGCCTCGTAGTGTTTCAAAATCTTAAGCAGCATTTTCTCTTAGTCTTCTGATATTATTCCAGTTTTCAAAATTATCCTCAGCGGATGTAGATGGCTGCCATTCCATTTTTAATAGTTACATCAGTTTACACCAGAAAAGGAATGTGGTTTATAGATTTCCACTTCTTCCTTAGCATCTGAGATATTATAGTCTTCTCTCATGCAAGTGTCCATTTGTTCCTCTAATCTTGGGGAAATAAAACAATATTAATGTATTAGCTTGCTCATTGTCTCCCAATATAAAATGATTCTATGTAACTGAGTAAAATTTTGTGAATATAGGGGTTACTGGAAGTGGATAATCACCTTACTAAGAATCAATTATTTAGTATATTTTAGTCTGCTTTGAAACCTAATCATAGTTAGGAGACTCTCAATGGGGTTTGTAATGATGTGCGATTTTATGGTGATTTTGTGGTGTAGCTTTGATTTTTCTGATTGACTACTGAATTTGCTTCTGCTGATCACTGAGAATGCATATCTTCTAAAATTCTGGCTTGACTCAATTATGCTAAAGTTCCTTTAACTAATAGTTTTAATTGTGAAATTATCTTTGTATGATCTAGAGTCTGTACTTTCTATAGCACAAATTGTGTCTCTTTTTAAACATGGGAAAAACAATGAGTTTACACATAATTTTGAAGATAGTATTGGTGTTTCCAGTTCCTAAACTCATTTCCAGCTTCCTGTTGCTGCTCATTATTTATTTGTGGAGTTTTTGACAAATTGTTCATGTATTAGTTATAAGAATCCTGAGATTTGAATTAAATCATGTTCCATCTTTTATGAAAATGTCTGTTTTTTAATCCCCTTTTCATGACCTAGTTCTGTTTATAAGGACTACTGTTGGTATTAATTTCCATCTCAATCACAGCTTTTTGACCATGGCCATGTCATCATTCTGATGGACTATCACAAGTGGGCAGGGCCAGCTCAGTGCATCAGGGAACCAAACAGCTACTCATCTGTGTCTTCCTTTGAAATGTGACTGAAGAAATTCAAGCAGTATAACTATCCATCCATGTACAGACTTTGTCCACTAACATTTTTTTCGTATATGCAAGCATCACATTTTGTAATGATCTCTGGTATGTGGCAAAAATTTGTGCTCGGAGAGGGAGGGAGGGTCTACTCTGAAAAATTAAAATGGAACTAATAGTACCATCCTAATCATTAAATTGTCTCATTGCTTTATTTATTACAGTAACTCCCAAAATGTCTTAGGGAAGAGAAGGGAATGTGAATGGAATATAGAAAAATGCAGACCCTTACCCGAATATCTTACAATCTAAAAGTCACTTGTACCTATTTTGTTGACAAAATATTTTACTATAATTCACTCCTGAGTCATGAGTCAGTCAGTGTAAGATAGGGAATAAACTGGATTCTATCCCTTTCTCAACATCAGCAGCAGTATTGTTTACTAAATTCTAATTACAAGGCCAATCACTTACACCTGTGCAAACCCATTAAAAACAATGGGTTTGCACAGCTGTTGCAAAAACCATAATCTGAAGACCATATGGTTACACAGGTGCCATTGAAAGTATTATTGAGCTTGCACACGCTTTGTTACTATTGGTGATGGGTAAGAGAGAATGACTGCTTGACCCTCAATCTCAGTTTTATTTTGAAGGACTATCAAATAGGAAAGACACCTTTTTACCTGGGAATTATTGCAACATTAATCATGGAACCCCACACTGTCATTATTGGTCACTGTTAAGTTAGAACCGCATCCTAACAAACCTGCAGAGGACTACAACTTCTTGGTAGCTAGCTCTAACAAAAAAACCTAAAGTTCAGCTATTACAGAAAGAAGCTACCCTATTCTTCATGAAAAACTAGACATCTGCCTGCTCCAGAAATAATTCTTATGACCATTTGTCCAAGACTTAATATTCAAAATTAAGAATCAAACCAGGAGTACATAAACAATAATACTTATCTAGTATAGAAGTTGGAAAGACACTAAGTTCAACTGAAAGTAAGTCATGTTCACGGATCAGTGAATGTGCAAAATGATCACGATGTACATGTCCAGAGGAAGAAATGAAGGGGGTATTTTCGGACAAGCAATTAATAGGTGGGCTTAAGATAGTGTCACATGATTAATTTAGTATAATAAAAGTAAGGAGTATTGAGAATGACTCCAAAATAAATTTAAGGATGAGTGACTCACCTTTAATTTCAGCCTCTTCTTAGTTGCTTTTTCTGTCCAACCATCCCTTTACACCCCCTTCTGTATATATTAATCATTTTGCAAACCCAATGAATTCCAAATGATTATCAGCATAAATACTGTAACCATTTTCATACATCTTCTTACTAATTTACACCTGACTTGAGGAACAGCATTCCTACTATGAATATTGTAGTATTTCTTATTAAGAAAGAATCAGTAAGATTTTAATGGGGACCAACACTATTGCATATGCCACAAATAGATTTACAGTAAATATACAGTTCCATGGGGCCTTATTTATTTGTTCCGTTCTGAATTTGTCAGAAACTCACACAACTATAATTTGTAAATACTCCATGGCCTCCATCTTTTATACTGCTCTGACTTTTAATGTTTGTGGGTAACAGCTAAAGTTGGGAGAGACACATTTTGGGGGGGTTGAAGGTTTGCCTGTAAGCTTAAGGTGATAACAGATTTAGCAGATACTTCTGCTACTCTGTGAAATAATCTTCATTCTGGAATTTTTGTTTGTAGTACCTTGAAATAAAGGTTAAAATCTCGTCTTTTTGGTTTGCTTGTACTATATTACAGTAACCATATCCCATATCAAGATGGAACACAAATGCTATAATATTTGTATGGCTCTATCTGTAGACTGATCTGTGCTGTACTGCAGAAGTCTGAAGCAAAAATTTACAAATAAAAATGAATTCCAAATTCTACACACATTGACTCCAGGGGCATTTCATGGGCGTAACTGATAATACATCTTGGCCCCATACTCTTATTAATATTTTCAGTAGTATGCATGGTAAAATATTTTCCAGACCTTCAAGAAGGAATGATCTCTGTTCTCAAGCACTCTTAGTCAAATAATAGAAAGATAAGGAAGCAGAAGCGAAGGAGAAAAAAAAAGATAGGAAATTTTAACTATAAATCACCTTGGTTCACGCTAAACAATATGGCAGACTTGGATATTTCAGAGGAATTTAAATGTGAACTGAGATGGAGGTACACATAGGAATTCAGGGAGACTGTACCATGCAAACTTTGCCACTACACGGTTAACCCCCTTTTTCAGACTATATATCAATATGTTGAGCATTCCCACCAATGAAGCTGAATATTCTGTCCCTTTAAATCTCAGAGCACTCAAAATTCTCCCAGATATATGATATCCATAGGAAGCAAGTTTCCCATATGGATGTCCTTCGCCTCAGTTCTGACACCTCATTCTTGAAGTCATGTTTCCAAACTTTTGTGCCTCTGAACACTTCCCATCATCACCACCATGAGGAAGATCTTTCCTAACAAAGATAGGAAAGCGAATTGTGTGGAAAAACCTAGAAGAGGACCTTCTTCCAAATCCAGAGAAAGGAAGAGGATCATTGGAATCACCTGGAGTGGCTGCCGCATGATTGTCAGAGCACATAGCAGAGGACAAACTCTGCTTTCTGCAGGTACAGGTTCCACACAATCTAGTTGTACATACCATGAGTGCATAGTTACATGCTTATGTGTGAGATAGTGTTACTTAAAAAGAACAACAGAAATTCCTCCTCCAGATATATGGATGACAAATTTAACTTTTTAAGAAATGTACTATTGTTCACTAAGACAGACATGTTCTAAGTTACTTTTGCCTTAGCTTAATGAATGTCACGAGTTTGTGGGGTTTGATATCAATTTATCATTTCATGTGTTATTGATATTGCAACACATGTAAAATGATTAGTCAATTTGCAATTATGAGAATAAGTTTTAATGTTTTATTTCAATGATACACTGTGTCAGCTGTCTATTGATTGTGAATTGTTACCTGTCCAGAGCCAATTAAATGATCCTAATCAATTTTGGTGTGAAATCCTATCCTACTCTGTATGCAAAAGAACTTTAAATAATATAAATGTAGAATAAACTGGTGAGATTGTATTGACTGTTCTGAGTACAGGTATCTGGGGAAATAGCAACTAATAAATAGCTGATGACTCATTTTTCACCCTTTCCCTACCCATGAATAAATTTATTACAAAATTTGCAAAGGGTTATGAGAAGTGACAAAAGAGAGTAGAGATTAAATGGGATGCAATGTAATATTACTTCTAACTCTCAGTTATCCAGACTAGGTCTGTTTAGAGCTACAGTCACAGCCCCTTTATACCTACAAATGGGAAAGCAGAATTGTTAGGGTGTGTCTACACAGCAGGGCTTAACTCAAAATAAACTATGTCAATTGAGTAGCTTATTTTGAAATAGCTTATTTTGAATTTTGGTGCTGTCTGCACAGCATTTATTTTGAAATAGAGCACTCTTCCTCCGACTTCCCTTATGCCTTATAAAATGAGGGTTACAGAAGTCAGAGTAAGAAGTCCTTCAGTGTTTCAACATCATTTTGAAATAACTGCTGGCCGTGTAGACGCGGAGTAAGTAATTTTGAAATAACAGAAGTTATGTCAAAATAATGTTGCTGTGTAGACGTACCCTTAATGTTCTGCCAAGTGTATCAAGCTACACAATTAAGGCTACTTTCGCAAAGGGATATAGGTGCCTAAGTCCAAGGTTTATATGCCACAGATATTCATAAAGTCCCCACTCATCTGAGGCCTAATGCATGAGTACATATACTCATTCAGCACTTAAGGTTTTTCAATAAAAGTTCTCTACGCGCCGATGTTTCTGCCTCTGGAAATGCACACCTCTGCCTTACTGTAGGCATACAGATTCCACAGTTCCAGTATGAGTCATGAACTGGCAGAAGTAGTGACTACTATGCCTAGATCACCTGCAGAGCTTGATCGTGTAGCTGTTGTCAGAAGCTGCCTATCTACACAAAACATCTTGAGCAGGGGGTAGAACTCCTTTGTAAATTTTAGCCCAGTTGCTAGCATGGTCACCTAGGGTAACACTACAAAGTTAATTCGAACTAACGGACGTTAGTTCGAATTAACTTTGATAGGCGCTACACTAGCGCTCTGCTAGTTTGAACTTAATTCGAACTAGCGGAGCGCTTAGTTCGAACTAGGTAAACCTCATTTCACGAGGACTAACGCCTAGTTCGAACTTACTAGTTCGAACTAAGGGCTGTGTAGTCCTTTAGTTCGAACTAGTGGGAGGCTACCCCTTCCCGGCTTACCCTGCTGGCCACTCTGGCCAACACCAGGCAAACTCTACTGCCCCCCTCCCGGCCCCGGAGCCCTTAAAGAGCCACGGGCTGGCTACAGTGTTTGTGCCAGTTGCAAGGCTGCCAGCACTCTGCCAGCAGACCCTGCACCTGACACCCCATGAGCCAGCCACCCGATGCCCCCCAGCCGTCCCCGCTTCCCGGGACCAGCCTGGCGGCTCCCAGGAGCCTGCCCGGGGACGCAAGAGGCGGGCGCCCGCATGGTCTAGTGCGGACATCGTGGACCTCATCCAGGTTTGGGGGGAAGCCTCCAATGTCCACAATCTCTGCACAAGCCACAGGAACACGGCAGTCTACGGCCGCATAGCTGCTAGCCTGGCCGCCAGAGGCCACCACCACAGCAGGGAGCAGGTCCGCTGCAAGATTAAGGATCTCCGGCAGTCCTACTCCCGGGCCTGCCTGCCAGGGGCCGACCCAGAGGCCTGCCCCCACTTTCTGGCTCTGGACCACATCCTGGGGTCTCATGCCATCCCTGTCCCCTGGGAGGTGATTGACCCCGGGGCAGAGGGACCACTCCCTGACACGGAGGAGGAGGAGGAGGACACCGAGAGCCAGGAGCCTGGTGGCAGCCTGCCCAGGACCCAGGACCCCTGAGGCACCCCACTGAGACGCTCGCCTGTGCCGTCCGAGGCTGGGGAGGCCTCCACATGTGAGTACCATCATGCTCCCCTTATGTGTACAGGGAGCTGGAGGGAGAGGGAGCCCAGGGACCATGCGCCTGGGCCTTGCCCACCACGGGGCAGCAGCTGGGTGTCATGCAGGGTCCCTGGCCTTGCAGAGGGGGGCTGGGTTTCACCCACCTGGGCCCCAGGGATAATTGACCGCTGCTCTTGTTTCACCATAGCCACAGCACCTGGGCCTGCTGGGCGCACCACTCCACCTGCAGCAACAGCCCGGGCCTGGGCCAGCAGGAGAGCCAGGAACCAGGAGGAGTACCAGCGGCGGCACCTCCGCTTCCTGCATCACCAGCTCCGCATCCAGGACCACTGGGTCCAGGAGGACCTTCGGCTGCACCAGCAGAGCTTGGAGGTGCTGGAGGAGCAGGGCCGTGCCCTCAGAGGCCACCTCCAGAGCCTCCTCGACCAGTTCCCGCTTCCTCCTGCTCCTGCTCCCCCTGCTCCTGCTTCCTCCTCTGCCCCTGTCCCTCCTGCCCCAACCTCCACACCCATTCCTCCCAAGGCCCCCGCACCCGCAGTGCTGCAAGACGGGAGAGACAGCCGGACCACCACCCCTGAGCTTTCCATTCCCTTCCTCCCTTCCCTCCCCTTCCAGCTCCCTCCTCCCAGGTTTTCCCCTCCCCTCTCCCACCCTCACTCCTCCATCCTCCCACCCCACTTATGTTAAATAAAATGAGAGGTTGTTTGCCAAAACAGGTGTCTTTATTTGACATTAGGAAGGGTGGATAGGAAGAGGAAAGGGGAAGTGGGGAAGGGTGGAAGAAGGCCCCAGTGGGGCATGCAGCGAGAGTTCAGTCCTCCTCCTCCTCCACCAGGAAGCTGTCCCGCAGGGCTTCCCGGATCCAGACGGCCCCCCGGTGGGCTTCCTGGACGGCGGCGGTGCGGGGCTGAGAGTAATGGCCAGCCATGCGGTCAGCCTCAGCCATCCAGGCTGGCAGGAAAGCCTCCCCCTTTCTCTCACACAAATTGTGTAGCACAGAACATGCTGCCACTACAGGAGGTATATTGTGCTCGGCGAGGTCCATGCAGGTGAGGAGGCATCGAAAGCAGGCTTTCAGTCACCCGAAGGCCCCCTCCACCACGATGCGGACCCTGGTGGATCTCCGACGGTGGATCTCCCCACGCCAAACTGGTTCCCGACGGATAGGTAGCTGTCCGGCGTGGAGAGCTTCCAGAGGGTGATGGCCACATGCTTCTGGAGGGGGATGGCGGGCCTCATGCGAGTGTCCCTTCTGCGCAGGGCAGGGGCGAGCCACTCGCAGAGCTCCAGGAAGGTGTCCCTCCTCATCCTGAAATTCTGGGTCCACTGTCGGTCTTCCCAGCACTCCAGGACAATGTGGTCTCACCAGTCACTGCTGGTGTCCAGACGCCAGATGCGGCGGGGCACGCCGGTGTCCGCGTGCCACCGCGGCTTCTCCACGGCCCCCAGGGCGGCCAGGCGGAGAGGCAGGGGGCTGACATGCACCAGGTGGTGCCAGGCAGCCTCCAGCCATTGCTGGCAGGCTTGTAGCAGCAAGTCCAGAACGTGCACCAGAAGGTGCAGGGCGAGCTCTGGCTCCATGTTGCCACCTGTGGTGGCCCCCCTGAAGGGAAGCACCGACACAGACGGGTACAGAGACCAACACTTTGCTGTCCCTCGGCGAGGTTGGCAAGGAAGCAGGAAAAGCTGAGAACCGGCTGTCCAGGAGGGTCCATTTAAGCACGAGCCTCAGATAGCCTCAGACAGCAGCCACACAACGGAACTACTGACCTGATGCCCTGCCAGAACCGGTTTCAAGTGCTCTTAAATGCGCCCCTGCGTCCAATCAGTGTGGACATGCTAGTTCGAATTAGCAAAACGCTAATTCGAACTAGTTTTTAGGTCTAGCTATGTTAGTTCGAATTAGCTTAGTTCGAATTAAATAATTCGAACTAAGTTAGTTCGAATTAGCGCTGTAGTGTAGACATACCCCTAGATCCATGTGGGAGGCGGCTGTTCAAATACCCCCTTTGGCTGATGAGAAAGTATTTGAAAGGGGCTCTGCCATCTCTCAGGTGAATGCCTAGCCACTGTGTTATGGGATACTCTGATGGGGAGTTCCTGTTGTGGCATCTACAGAGCAAGCCCTGTATCTGGTATTTAAGCTTAATTTTAAAGAGGAGTGGAGATCCTCTCTGCAGGGAACTCCATCAAAGCAGTGATTTGAGGGAAATGTTCCCTTTCATGCTCCACTTAAACGAGGCAAAAATTAAAAAGACAATTACTTTAATACAGCACATGTGACAATTGGAAAATTCTCATAAGAAAATTAAGGGTGAGTGGGATGGACAGATCTATAAAAATGCTTTAGACAGCCACAGGAAACTGGCAATTCTCCAAACCTCCGAAACAGAAAAATCAATTAGATACACTGAGCAGAGGCACTATGTGCATGGGGAAAAATCAAAAAGTTTGTGTCTTATACAGAGTGACAAAGATGCACTAGCATCTCTGTCACCAGGCGCAGTTTGATTCAAATCCACACAACTCATTGCAAAAGCAGTCATATCTTTGTGGACATCAGCATGACTTTTAGTAAACTCACAACTCAAGATTTCTGACTCTGAAGTGAAAGGGTTCTTGGAAGCCTTTAATTGCCAATATGCATGAGCTACAAAAAGATAAGCTAAACTCTGTACATGTGGAAGAAGAGGTAAAGGTAAATTGATCAAGACAGGCAGAAAAATCATGACCTTGGATAGCAGGTAGAAATGTATGTAAGTCATTTTTACACATTGAAACCTAATCTTATCAAGCCAGTGACTGCCCAAATCTAAAAAGGGATAAAAAGCTTCTAGATTGTGGATCATTAAGTCCCACTGTACTGAACTTAGACGGGGGGGGGGGGGGGGGGGGAGTGAGGGGACATTTGTAATTAATTTAATTAGTGAATTTAGCATGGTTTTATGTAGATAAATTATCTTCAAAAAGTGCTTCAAACCTAATCTTTAATAATGGATGGTGCCAACCTGTATTGCTCCAAGTCAAGCCCAGGAAAGGATCTATGCCCTCTTGATCTTGATGAAAGGAATCTAATACTGGGCCTGTAGTAGTCAATTGCCGAAGAACTTAGTACATGATAGTTTAAGGGTGGTGAGGCCTGTATTCTTTCCCCCCTTTTCCTTTTCACTATATCTGATGATGCAGAAGCAAGTCTTTGGGAACATATGCCTCTTAAGATAAGCATTGTTACCAGTATAGCAAGAACAAGTATGAGATAAGGGTAAAGGAAAAGAACACATAAACAATTCTGTTTACCCTAACGTATTGATCACGTAAACAGGGCCAAAGGACAAGAAGATCCAGATCAGAACCAGACTGATAACTAACAGCTAAGATCTACATAAGCACTAATGAGTAAGCCCTGGAAATTTCCAAACTGCCAAACAGGGCAGGAAAATTGTATTTAAGGCTGCCTCAGAGCCTAGCAAATCGGACCTCACCGATGGGGTTGGGTACCGGCACCTCAGAAGCTGAGATAACCTCACACTTCGTCCACAGCCTACCCGGGGTCCCAGGCTTGCAGGAAGGGACGTAAGATATGCCGCTTCTTTGTTATGTTGTTCTTCCATTTATGAGGCACAGCTGTTAGCTGTCAAGAAATAAACTGTTTGTGTTTGACAGATACCTGTGTAGTGTCCTTTGTACTTTGGGATCCCAGTGTTGGACCCGAGACTTACTCTTGCTGACTACAGGGACTGTCCATTAGTTCTTCAAGGTATGATGCTCCCTGGATCTCTTCAGGGTACAGATCACATTTTGCATAGGATGGGTCTCTACTTAACAGACATAATACTACTGTGCATATTCTTCAGCGCAGGGACTCTGCAGCCTGGGAATTTCAAAAAAGGCAATGAGCATTAGGTGTCAATTTTTTAATTGGAAGTCAGTATGCAAGCTGGTGTCTAACTTCCTATTTTTGCCTTTGAAAATCTCCCCTTAATATAGTTAGGGTAGTATATAAATATGAATTATTAATGGTAATAGCTTTTGGCTCAGTTGCACATATATACAATGCATTAAGAAATATACAGCAGGGAACAATTCTGTATTGGCAGCATAATAGACTAAGTTGCTTTCTAGGTCCTTTTTTCTCTAATTTATATGGTAATATGCTACATAATAGGTACAAAAATATACTTTTAGCTAATATGTGCATCTAATTGGTGTCTAAGTGGCCTCCAGTATTAATGAATATATTTCCCTGATCATCATCATAATAATAACGTGTAGCACTTGCTGAAAGCAGAGAATTATATTTTTTCAAATACATTACAAACATTAATTAATTAATAATTACTAAAAGGAAATATGTTGCTTTATGAGACCTAATATCATATCCAGAGCAGAGAGAAAAAGAGATAGAGAGAGAGTCTATACTCAGTACTTTTTCAGGATAAAGCCAAAATGGAGAATAATACACTAGGTCAGACACAGAAAACTTTAATTTCCCATCTTTTTAATATTTTTGTCTACTGACACATAGTATTTCTTTATAGTGTCTTTTTGTCAAATAATTATTTGACAAATAATAACTAATGGGGATCTCTGCAGATAATTTGAGTTGACCTGGCAGCTGTGGATAAACGTTCAGTACCTGCTCTGCAGAAGTGGTTCTTTCTATATCTGCACAGCTGTAGCTCTGTAGTATGAGTAAGACATAATGTGGCAGTTAGCTAGAGTAGCCAGAGTATGATTATTTTATGATTTGCAAGTTACCTAGGAGCATAAAATCATATATAAATCAGGGGATTAGTTACAGCAGCTCCAGGCTGAACAAACTTTTGTAACCAACTTTTGTCATGATTTTTTTCCACATATTGTATGTGGGAGAGAGATTTGTGGTATTTCACAATCACATGTTTCAAGATTACAAGAGAGTACGTGATTTGCATAACTGGTGAAGATAATTACATTCTGAACTATGATAAATAATGAAGGGATCAAACATATGATTTTAATGATTCATTTTATGACTTATTCAATTAAATGAGTATGATTCACCAAAAGCACCTAATTAAATTAAATGTTTACAAAGATGTGGGGGCATTATACACGAAATTCCTTCTAATTTGCTTGGCACTGACTCCTGCCTAAGAATTAATGATATCGATTGTCAAGATGCACTCAGAAACTGAGCTGTCACAAAAAGAAACCCAAGCAGCCATAATATTGGCTTGATTGCAGACTTGCACTTTAACTGTGAGCATTCACTTGCCCTTTGAATCCCTATCAGGAAGATTTCAATGAATGTAAAAATGTTAACTATTGTCTTTAGTTCTTTGGGTTACTTGGTCAGACTTCATGTGAATAGAACTTGGGTGCAGGCTGTGATTCTACTTTGTTCTTTGCTATATTAGACGAGTGATGGGGAGTGAAAGAGAAAGTGGGAAGCACCATGTTATGCTTGGCTGTTTCTGAACTGGAAATTCCCAAAGTTGAAACTGAATTGTCCACTACCAAAGCTGAATATCTTGTTCATGATGGGATACGAAATGTAGTAAAAAGACCTACCTTACAAAGAATCTTCTGGAAAACATGTCTGATAAGTTGGGTAGTACATATCCATTATTTATATTGGAAGGTAAATAAAGAAAAGGACATAAGCAAAGCATAGAATGGGACTTATGGTAGAGAAGTTATAGTTTTTGCGCACTCTCTATAATTGTTAGATCCTTAAACATTTTTTTCAAGTGTCTGCTGCATGGTTCATTTGTTATAAAGAACATTACACTTTCAGAGTGAAAGTTAGGAATTGGTGAAATTAAGGTGGCAGATGAGAACATAAGAAAGACCAGACTGGGTGAGACCAATGGCCCTTCAAGCCCAGTATCCTATCTGCTTACAGTGGCCAATGCCAGATGGCACAGAGGGAGTGAACAGAACAGATAATCATCCAGGGTATGTCTACACTACCCCGCTAGTTCGAACTAGCGGGGTAATGTATGCATACCGCACTTGCTAATGAAGCCCGGGATTTGAATTTCCCGGGCTTCATTAGCATAAGCGGGGAGCCGCCATTTTTAAATCCCCGCTGCTTCGAACCCCGTGTAGCGCGGCTACACGGGGCTCGAACTAGGTAGTTCGGACTAGGGTCCTATTCCGAACTACCGTTACTCCTCGTGAAACGAGGAGTACCGGTAGTTCGGAATAGGCACCCTAGTCCGAACTACCTAGTTCGAGCCCCGTGTAGCCGCGCTACACGGGGTTCGAAGCAGCGGGGATTTAAAAATGGCGGCTCCCCGCTTATGCTAATGAAGCCCGGGAAATTCAAATCCCGGGCTTCATTAGCAAGTGCGGTATGCATACATTACCCTCCTAGTTCGAACTAGGAGGGTAGTGTAGACATACCCCCAGCGATCTCTCTCTTGTCATACATTTCCAGTCCTGACAAACAGAGATTAGTGACACCATTCCTACCCATTCTGGCTAATAAGTATTGATGGACCTAACCTCCATGAATGTATGTAGTTCTTTTTTGAACCCTGTTAAAATCCTGGTCTTCACAACAAATTGGTAAATTCAAAATTAACTCTGCACGCTTTCCCAATGTGCATTATATCTACCCTATAAGATAAGATTGTGATTCCCCTGCCTGTGTATACAGACTGAGTCTAACTTGAAGAAAGCTAGCGCATTGTAAAAATAATCATTTCACCGTGGTAGCCTGGGTAGCAGAAGAGAAGGCACAGCTTAGCTGTGCTGAATCTGTACCTGCCTGAAACCAGTAGATACTTGGCACAGCCTAGCCAAGCCTCCACTGCTGCTCCCCATGCTACCATGGCTACAGTTCTATTTATGCTCAGACTAGCTCAATGACAGATAAAACGAATATGTTTATGCAAGCAGGAATTGAAGCCCCTAGCACAGAGTTTAGGCAAATCTTTATCTCTTTAATGCATGGGTACTACTGTTTTTCAAATAATATAATCAAATAGCATATAGTTGATTGATTTTAAAGAAAACTTTTGAAAATATCTGAACATCTTGGAGATATGCTCTTTAAGCTGTTTATAAATCATAGCTTATGATGTATCCTCCTCCTCTCTCTGTCCCCATGGAGGTTTCACCCAGTCTCTGAGTTGCTTTGCCTCTTTACTGATTTCATCTCTTCAGACGGTTTCAACTTCAGTCTCTGCTGATGATTCACATTTCTACCTTCCCACTCCTCACCTGTCTTCCTCTAACCAACTCCACATCTCAGCCTGTCTCTCTGATATCACCTCCCGCCTGACTTCCTGTCAGCTCAAACATAGCATGGCCAAATGATGATTCCTATTCTTCCTCTTTAATCCTTCACACTCCCTCTACTCATGTGCTGCTCCTGATTGTGCCATTCTTCCCTGTCACCTGGAAGTCACTTTTGCTATGAACTCCCAGTCTGTGACCTAAACCTGCCATTTCATTCTGCATATGTCTAAGATGCTACCTTTTCTTTCTGTTCAAACAGCCTTGCCTTACTGAGGTCCTCATCATGTTCATCTAGGTTACTGAAACGTCCCCCTCTGTGCCTTCCCTAATAGCACATCATGCACTATTCCACAAAAGCAAAAAAAGAAGCTGCTAGGATATTAAGCCTGGACTGTTGTTCTGGCCTCTCTTTCAAATACTTATCTTGGCTACTCTGTCTCTACCCCAATGACATTTAAATTTTGTTTCCCTGTGTAACTCTTTCCCACTCCGGCCACTATGTGCATTATTGTGTTTCACTTCACATGCCTTTACTGTGCAGATTCCAGTCCTGATGTTCTGCTTGTCACTTTATCCATCAAGTATTAGTGGGATTTTTTCCGTTCCACCCCAATGCAATGAATGCCTTTCCCGGATGGAGATGGCTCAGGCTTCCAATGTGGCATATAGAAAACAAGGGTTGCTATAAGACTTCTTCATATCACTCCAGATAAGTCATTTATTCTCTTTATGCTTGTCTGTAAAATGGGGATAGATAGTTTTTCCCTATCTCACAGTGGCATAATATTGGGTGGGGGGGGGGGGATTAAATCCATTAAAGGCTGCCAGATAATCATATAGTATTTTACTTTAGTAATTAAGTACATTTATATTGATAGATTACCTTCATTTCACTCAAATCCCTCCTTAAGATCCTTGTCTGTCATTACATATACTCAAAATGGGTCAAAATACTGTTAATTCCTGTATTGATTTAGACTAAAACAAACTAAAATTACCAAGATGGGGCAATAATCCCCCGTCCATGTTGCTGGTTTGTTGTATTCTCCTTTCACAGCTTTGGTCTTGTCTTTTTTTTCTCTTTATACAGTAAACTTCCGATAATCCGGCACTTTAAGGACCCAGGGGGTGCCGGATTATCAGATATGCCGGACTATCAGAAGGGGGGGGGGGGCTATGAGGGGTCTGGAGTGGGGTGGGAGGGGATGCCACCCCAGACCCCTCATAGCCCCCCCTTACGATAGTCCGGCTCTGCCCCAGGCAGATTCAGCTGCTTCTAGTCAGTTTCAGCAGCAGCTGAATTGGGGATGCCTGCAATAGAGCAGCTGGGGTGCTGCCGGGTTGGTCCTGCAGCGCGGAGGGGCGGCGCTATGGCACCAATCCAGCAGCACTCCAGCTGCTCTTGGGGACGCCTGGGACAGAGCAGCTGGGGTCCTGCCGGGTTGGTCCCTCAGTGCCGAGGGGCGGCGCTTCAAGACCAACCCGGCCGCACCCCAGCTGCTCTGCCCCAGGGGTCCCCAAGTCAGCTGCTGCTGAAACAGATCAGCGGCTGATTCCAGGAAGCCCCAGGCAGAGCAGCTCTGCCCCAGGCTTCCTGGAATCAGCCGCTGATCTGTTTGAGCAGCGGCTGAATCGGGGACCCCTGGGGCAGAGCAGGTGGGGTCCTGCCGGGTTGGTCCCGCAGAGCCGCCTTTGGCTCTGCGGGACCAACCCGGCAGCACTCCAGCTGCTTTGCCCCAGGCATCCCCAAAAGCAGCTGGGGTGCTGCCGGGTTGGTCCCGCAGCCCCGAGGGGCAGCGCTATGAGACCAACCCGGCAGTACCCCACCTGCTCTGCTCCCGGCTTCCCCGATGCAGCTGCTGGTCAGTTTCAGCAGCAGCTGAATGGGGGAAGCCTGTCCGGCTGCCCCAGCACTTCCGGGTTCCTGATGGTGCCGGACCATCAGGAGTCCCGGAGCATTGGATGCTGGACTAATGGAGTTTTACTGTACATTAGAGTGCAGTGGTATGGCATAGCATTGGCTTTTTCTCTGTTTATGTCTGGACACAGGCTAAAGTATTTTGGTGTTACTGTAGGGAAATAATACTGTTCTTCTCATCTATATGGACACTTGTCTGGTATGTGGACTTTCTGTGACTATCTTTCAGTGCCTTTATATGATCATCTAAACAGGATTTTTCTTTTGTTTTGGGAGAGGGGTATGTTTTTCTCAATTAAGATACAGCCCTGTCACAGTCATATTTGTATTCTGTTCTACAATTACTTCTGCATGCCTAAGCTGGTCAAGAAATCTTGTCCCTCAGTTACATTTTTCTCTCCCACTCACCAGATGTACAAAAGAGAAATGGCTCTGCTTCATTCTGCTTTCTTTGCATTTATCAGACAAGTTCCCTGCTGTGGACTTCCCCAGTGTATGGGAGATTTCAGTATGAAATGAGACAGCATCAATGGCTCCTTTGCCTGTCTCCCCACAGACCCTAGTGCAAAGGGTGGGAAAGAGGTACCATAGGAGATAGAGGTGGCCAGGGGACACTACACTCTAGCTAAACCAGGTGGTGTATGGCCTCTTAGGATATAGCCAGATGATTCAATTTAAAGAATATTCCTCAAAAAACCAAGGGCCCATAATTAAACAGTTCTGAAGCTTGGTGCAGCATGGAATCAGACCCCTGGACCAAATAGCTTCTAATCTTGTGCTTTTTGCAATACAGAATTTCAGCATCTCTTTACAAAACCAAACCACCAAAGAAACTGGCTATGCCTAGACTGGCATGATTTTCCACAAATGCTTTTAACGGAAAAGTTTTTCTGTTAAATCATTTGTGGAAAAGAGTGTCTAGATTGGCACGGACGCTTTTCTGCAAAAGCACTTTTTGTGGAAAAGTGTCCGTGCCAATCTAGACATGATTTTGCGCAAGAAATCCCCGATCACCATTTTCACCATCGGGGCTTTTTTGTGCAAAACAGTTTTCAGCTGTCTACACTGGCCCTTCTGCGCAAAAGCATTTCCGGAAAAGGGCTTTTGCCTGAACGGGAAGTCAAAGGATTTGCACAAGAAGCACTGATTTCGGACAGTAGAATGTCAGTGCTTTTGCACAAAATCAAGCGGCCAGTGTAGACAGCTGCTTTTGCGGAAAAACTTGCCAGTCTAGACACAGCCACTAAGTTACACTTCCTAGGAAACTTAATGAACAGGTGTCCGGAACAATTGTAGAGTATCCATAACACATAAAACTTTTCAAAAAACTGTAAAAAATGTGTATAAGTTCTCAAAAAGAATTTAGGACAAGCCAACAAACACTAATTTGCTAATAATAAAAATATTTGCAGTTATTGCCCAATATTTTCATGACTTCTTGTGGGAATACTTTAATACGGAGAATTTTTCTGACATTTATATAATTGTTCTTGACATTTAGCCTTTGCTGGCAAGCTAATTCAAAGGACTGAAATGGGAATTTTCACTCCTTAATACATACTTAATCTGCCATTATTTAGTATATAAATTAAATGGGTTTTAGTTACCCTATTTGCTCTCAAAAAATACATAATTAATTTTACAGTGACACAAATGATTGTAAGATGGGGAAAAAATCTAAGTATAAAATATACCCAGTACTTTCATAGATGAGGGAAAACATGACTGGCATTATCAGAATGTTTTATAGCAATTACATTTTGTCTTATTTTTTCTCTCTAATATGTCTACGTAATTATACTTGCACAGACAGCCTTAAGACCAGACCTGAATTACATTAGAAATAAAGGATACATAAGATCTACAGGGTTATAATTTCCGTTTTAAACTATTATCTGTTATACCATGATAGGAAAAAAAAGTGTCCCCTCCATTCCCCATCTCTTCCCGAGAGAGAGAGAAAGAGAGAGTGAGAGTGAGAGAGAGAGAGAGAGAGAGAGAATAAGTTATTATTGCAGAGAGTTTAATCCACATTTTCATCTTTTTGTTCAAGCTAATTCTGCACTGATTCTCACCTCTAATCTTCTCCTCTTGCTTTCTTCCATCTAACCTCTCCTATAACAGACCTCATTGTAACTTGTTCTTCCTTCAAAGCTACAAACTCTCATTCTCCAGAACACCAAATGGAGACAAAAAGAATTTTTTTTAAAAAGGGTTTAACGTTAATCTTAGGCCCTGAAACTGCAATCAGCTCTATATGACTCATTGACTTGAATACAATTCCATGTACATGTAAATGTTCACCCAAATGGATTCACTTGAAGGATCAAAGTCTGTTTTTAGGTGTCCCTTTCGGTTTTGTGTTTTTATCTGTTTAGGTTGAGAGCTCCTTTGTACAAGGATTATGTACACCACAAAACTTGTTTTCCATCCTCAATGTGTGTGGAGTAATGTTAGGCACGTTAGTTTATAAAAATCATGTGTGTTTATCTGGGTGGAGGGAAGAAAAAAATGATAATGGTGTTCCAGGAAATAGTACAGACATAGCATGTCAGAAGGAAAAACTCAATGAAGCACAGGTTGAACCTCTTTAATCCAGCACTCTCTGATCCAGCAACAAGCATGGCCCTCATGATTTTTGTTAGTGGGATGTCCAACTATTATGGGTGTGGCCAAGTTTCCCAGGTCCCATAAAGTTTGTTTACAACACTAGTCCAGAGTTCTGTGCTGTTATTTAGCTTTATTTTACCCCAAATGTCTTCTAAGAGCCCAGATAGAAGTGGAAGTGTTAGTAATGCTGCTAGACAATACTGATCTCCTGTGGTCCAGCAAATTCTCTGGTTCGGCACCAATGAGATCCCAAAGGGTGCTGGACTAGAGTGGTTCAACGTGTAGTATATTTTAAAATCCCCCAAGGAAACCTCTATCTGCATTTATTAAGTTTCTATATTATTAAAGTAAAGTGAAGCAAAATGTGGTTTTGTTTTAGTTCATTTTGACTGGTATGAAAGCCAGTTTCTTTTTTCCTTCTGTTCTTTGTTTGTGTTCACTCTTGTCTGTCAAACAGTGTCAAAGTCCATTCTGATGACCCATTTCCAGATGGCCCTTTGCTTGGCAGATTTGATATGCCACGTCACATAAAAAGCTCATAAAGCTGAAGTGGCATTCACGCCATACAATGCTTTGATTATCAGCATACATCCAGGGAATGGCACGGCATCTCACTGCTAAGCACTTAATGCCCATTGGGTCTATCATTGAAGTTCAGTTCAACAGTTTTAACATTCTAAGCCACTAAGTCACTCAAATAGCTGTTTGGCCTCTGAATCTGATTATATGAATTTGCAGATAAATGTTTAGCATGCAGTCAGAAGAGGAGCATATATTTACATTTTTCATTTATAAAAAGAATCAGAAATTGAAATTTCAAATGAACAAGAAATTTTGCTGGCACCATTTTTATTTTATTTTAAATCTTTAGGGGCAACTGTACATGATATTTACATTTTAGTAGCCCCAAACTGCTGCAAACTTTAGCAAACAATAGGCTATCTTTATTAAAGAATTCATCATTTCTACAGCTGAAACTGGTAACTATAGCAGTAAGTTTTATCTTCTTTTTGTTGATTTAAGCACCACCAATGCTAGGGCTGGTCAGAGATACCTAAAATTGTGTAAGTAGTATAATTCACTTCCGACACTTTAAAAATGTAAGCTCACTTTAATACATAGAAGCAATATTCAGAATCTGCTGAAGGAACTACAGCAGATTCATCTTAAACAGTCTTAATACAATTACACCATCTGTACTTGGTTTTGGCAAAGCACACAAGAATTAGAACAGCACTGAACAGCTTGCTCTGCTAGTAAGTCCCTTACTGCATGTGAGTTTCCTTTGTTTCATCTGTGAGGTTTGCTGTATGTAGGTTCAGCTAAAAAAGTAAGATTTAAGAAAAGGGGTTCATAACCCACAGGAGGGGCATCATCTAGGAAGCTAGGTAGGTAGACAGGTCTGCCGATAAAGGGAGGAGGGGTAAAGGAGATAGTTTTCCCAGGGCTTGGCAATTCAAAAGGATGCAGTGCTCTTGGCTAGTGCTGTCACTACTGCATGAGTGGTGGCAACCCGAGCCCCAGGCTCTTTAAATTACCACTGGAGCACCACGTTGCATGCTCCAGGCAGCATTGAAATCTGATTGGGGGGTGCTGATGGTTGGCTGCCCCCACTCCCAGCCCTTACACTGGAGGCTCTGCCCCTTGCGGGGACAAGGAACTACCCCTCCCCGCCCCACACACACACCTTGTTCAGGGGCTTAGCAAGTCTGTAGGTAAATAGAAATTCCAAAGAGGAAAAAATGTGAATTGTGTATATTTCATAATAGCCATAAAGAAATGTAGGTGCCTAAATGCTACTTCAGGAGTCTTTGGCCAAAATTTAGATCCTCACAACCACTGCTAAACATCTATTTAACCTTAAATCCAAAGTCTCGTAAGCTTCCACCAGTAAATCACTAAACAATGGGTAATCCTGTGAAGACGAACCAAAATATGGAGAATCATGAGCTTTCGTGGGCAAAATACACTTCACTAAATCACTAAACACTCAAATTTCTGCTGATGAACATGAGCAAAGCAGTCGGAAGCAACTGCTAACCTAATGTCCTGCCTGAACTGGTTCTGGGTGGCCTTAGATGTGAGATAGCATCCAATCAATGTGGGCAATATCTTTTGAAAAAGCAGATTTCTTTTTCAATGCACTTTGCTATGGAGACGCTGCCTTTTAAAAAATGTTTTTCTGGAATCCATAGCTTAGGTGACTTCTGGGTATCCACTGGGCTTTATCACTCTGTTTCTTCATTTCTCCATAGTTTTAAGAATGCTTGACAGAGATCCTGTAGGTGTGATGCCCTGAGGAGAAGAGTTTGTTTACAGGTTATATGTGGTTCAAGAGCACATCTTCTTGTGATGAAAATTATTGTCAGTAGACAAGGCTTGTATTTTCTATTTCTCTCTCCAACAGCTCCTCCTCCAAAATTTGGCAGTGAAACAAGTTGAAAATCAAGCAACTGTATGCCAAATACATACAGCTGTATGAGTGCCACTTCTGGATATACAGATGGATCAGCAATGAGCCAGTTGCTTTATATTGGTTGTGTTTGAGAACAAGGGCCATAAGATAAACTCAAAAGGATAATTAAGAAACGCATTTTCTTTTCTCTCTTTTTCATCTACATTACTTTTGCATCAGGTGCTAAAGTGGCTGACTTGCTGTAGCTTCTTATTTTGATAGTTCCAAATGGAACAGACAATTTGGGCCAAACTGATTTATAAAATCATAATATATTATGGGCTTTTTTCTGTACTTTCTTCTCACTGGCTATAGATAAAATTTACCCTTAAGTGTAATTGGTGCAAGAATATAAGAGAGAGAATACTCTTCTTAGCCAAGTTGGCAGACAAGGAATTCTTACATTGCTACCAATGATATCCATTGTATCAAGGGAAATACTTAAGCAGGTGTACAGTTGTTATTTAGCTGTTAGAAGCTAGGCCACCACATTCCTTGGCTGGTTCATTATAATTCCCACATGGTCTTACCTATCTTTAGTTTATCCCTTGCCTTGCATCAGAGATGACTGTCTTCAGATGCCTCAGGGCTTTTCTTGGACTGCTTTCAACTGTTTTTTTTTTCACTTTACTAGTCTGAATTTTTCATAACTTTCAAATTATCCATTGACTTTAATTCAGTATGTTTAGGGTAATGAGGGAAAACATTTTTGTTTCTTTATGCTACCACAAAATAAACCAGAATGCTCCTGTCCACATTTCCTTTAAAAGTCTGAACAAGAAGAAAGAATATGCAATAGAATCAAGAAACCTGTATGTTGCAAGGTATTTCTGTAGAGAATGATACTAAATGTGAGATAAATATCAGATCCTTCAAAGTCAATTCAACCAAGAGGAGAAAGTTCCTACAATGAAATCCTCAAGACTACATCCAGCAGAGTGTAAGGTACAGCCTATTCAAATGATCATTACATATGATGACACTCCATTTTCACACTTATCTAAGCAATAATTCAAAAGGTAGAAAGATGTGCCAAAAGGGTAACATTACATCATCATTGTTTTCCACAATGTTTCAGATATAGACATGCCCACTATATCTGCAGGAAAGAGAATGATCACTATTTTTAGAATAGCAACAATAAGCAGATCATGGAAAGCTTGGAACCTATAGTAGGGGGAGGCAACCTAGTAACAGATGATGTGTAAAAAGCTGAAGTACTCATTTTTGTACCTCAATCTTAACTGGCAAAGTAAGAACCACACTGCTGCATGGGACAGCAAAATATGAGGCAAAAGTGAGCAGCCCTCTGTGGTGAAATAACAGGTTAAGGACTATTTAGAAAAACTGGATATGCACAAATCTATAGCGTGTATGGATTGCATCTGAAGGTGCTGGTGGAGTTGGCTGATCAGATTGTAGAGCTATTGGTCATCATGTTTGAAAACTCATGGTGATCAAGGTTGGTCATAGGTGACTGGAAAAGGGCAGATATAGCGCCTCCTCTTACAAAAGTTAAGACGAAGAATCCAGGGAAGCATGAATTCACTAAGGATAAGTCATGGATGACCAACCTGATTGCTTTCTATGATGAGATAAGTGGCTCTGTGAATATGGAAAAAGTAGTGTACATGACATGCCATGACTCTCGCAAAGCTTTTGATATGATCTGTGATCCTATACTTGCCAGCAAGTTAAAGAAGTATGGATTGGATGAATGGACTAAAGCTGTCTAGATTGTTGTTCTCAGTGGGTAATGATCAACAGCGTGATAGCCAGTTGACATCTGATAGGTCCTGGGGTCAGTTTTGTTAAACATCTTCATTACTTATCTGGATGATGGCATGGATTGCACCATCTGCAAGTTGACAGATGACACAAAGCTGTTAGGGACAGGTAGATATGTTGGAGGGTAGGAATAGGATCCAGAGTGAACCGGGCAAATTGGAGGATTGGGTCTAGAGAAATCTGATGAGATTCATCAAAGACAAGCACAGCGTCCTTCACTACAGGTTGGGGACCAACTAATTAAGCAGCAGTTCTGAAGAATCTTTTATAACCTTCCCATATCCTACTCTGGAACTATTCATCTGATTGCTTACCTTAAAAATAAATATTTCCTCAAGACATCATATTTTTTTCTTAATATCATAATTGAGTGAATGCTGGCTATCTATATCCATGAATATTCATTAAAGTAAAGCAAATACATTCACTTCAGCTATGCTTGGGATCCTTTGTGTTCACTTTCTGTGAACATCTCAGTGATTGCTCATTGATCTGTCTCTGACAGACAATAGTTATGGATATCCTATCTAGAAATGGAGAAGAGATGCGTAAGAATATCAAAACAGCCACACTGTGTCAAACTAAAGGTCCATCTAACCCAGTATACTGTCTTCTAAAAGTGTCTACTGCCAGGGGCCCCAGATGGAATAAACAGGACAGGTAATCACTGAGCCAACCAGTCTCTGCCACCCATTCCCAGTCTCTGGCAAACTGAAGATAGGGATACATATTTAAGTATCAGGATTGTTATCTACACTATGTTTTCATGTTAACTGATTTTACTGTATCTATTTTAACTGTACAATCTTATCTCAGATACAGTGTAGCTATTTAAGAAGATTAAATAAAATCTAGTTCATTGACTTGGGAAAAGAGAGTACTGCGTGTCTTTTATTTCCAGTAATTAAAGAGAGAACAGGTGTTTCCATCTCCATGGACTTTAATTGACAAATATGCAAATCAGTGGCACACAAGGTTTGATTCTGTGATGATATTTAAGGCTAATGGCAAAAAGTCCTTTTTTAATATAAGATATCTCAACCTGATGCAAAGTATATTTAGCCAATAGTTTTTACTAATGGCCTGTAAATTAGTGAAGTCAGGCAAATAAGCATAAGTGACCACCTTAATTTTAATTATAAGCAAACTTTTTACAATGTTCTCTTCTTAGAAATTAAATGTCATAATATGCCAGTTCTCATTACGTATTTGAAATTTTCTTTTTTCATCTTAACTCCAAACAGGATATGTTGAAAAGGTCAGAGAAACCAGCTGATCAGCATTACCAAAGGCCAATTTAATTCCTTTTACAGTCAAATGAACTTACGAAAGGATGGTATTTAAAGCCTATAACCATTTGTAATTCTTCAGCCATCTAAAATGAGCCCCAACTGCTTTTTACCCAGCAAATAGTGGTGTCTTATCTATAATTTAAATAATTCTGGGCTCAACAGGTTGAATATTCCCTTGAACAAAATATCAAAAATCCAGACAAACTCAGAAATAAATTAAACCTACATGTTCCATCTCATGTCTTACTGAGTAACAAGAATAGATGACACTGAGTTCACTTTGATTCATAAATCATAATACAATGACAGTAGCCCTAAAACAGCAGGGACAGGCTGACACTTTCATGGTAGACCCTAAAATCTCCATAGGACTCATCCTGATAAAATTACATTTTACTCTCTTTAGCTTTTTACATCCCCCATCCCCTGTGAAAAACTAAATAGTGATTAACAAGTGGGAGTGATTGGAGTTATACCATGTCATTGCTGTGCCTGCAAAGCAGACTGGGAAGTATTTAGCAAAAACTAAAGTATAACTTAAAGGCTATATATTTTACACCCACTGTTCTAGAATGTTGGCTTGTAGTCCTTGGAATGACCAAGAGATTATTAATGGGCTGGGGAACTATGATTGGCCATTGCCTTTTGCAGATAGCTTCAGGAATTTGAAATACAAATAGCTGATGCAGAGTGGTATATATTCTCACTATATTCCCTACCCTGAAGATTATACGCAGAGGATCCCTTCAACATATAAAACATTCCCTCCTTATATGTCATGGTCTTCTATGGAAATTGTGTGTGGACAGAGGGTAGTCCCAGCTGCTACATTACGGCATACTGAAGCAGCATGAGTGAGTTGACATGCACTATCATGAGCCAAACAATTATAGGAAATACTATATTAGCTTTCCCAAGGAATAATTACTTCTCTTGGGTTTTCTCTTATCTAGGCTCCCAGCTGCAGATTCCAGCTGCAAAGTCCCAGAAGCATTATTTCCATGGAATCAGCCTGCTAGAATGATGATACAAAGCAGGTGAGTGACTCAAAGGGAATTGACAACTTATATTCCCAAAGAGTAAGGCACCTGACTGCCACTTTAGGTGCCTGAATCCCAGAATTAGACCCCATTGGGATTCACAAAACCCAAGTCAGATGCCACCAACAGCTGTTGGTGTCTGAATTCACACAGTGCCTAAATATTTGTATTAAAAGTTCCCTAGATGCCTTTGTTTCTGCCTCTGGGTGTGCATGCTACAGCCCTACACTAGGGCTTAGTCAATCTACACCACAGAGTTAGACTGACATACGTCATCTTAGGATGACCTAATTATGTCATTATCTACACTAGAATGGTGCATCCACTGAAGTAAGTGGCCTGCTGCACCAACACCATAACCCTGTCTCCACAAGATACATAGTGCTTATGTGCGTGTAGTTAGGGCATTTGGCTGTTATTCTTGTCAGCCAGCTGTTGCTGCTCAGAGCCACAGGCACTGAGAAACAGGCAAGAATGTCAGTCTCACTGCTGTAGTTTCCATGCTGTGAAACTGAGCCACTGAGGGGTTCACAGCTTGGGCTGTGCATGTCTGAGTGGATCTGAGGCTCTAGCTGAAAGCTCCACTCAACTATCAGTGCCCCGCACTTGGCTGTCAGTTCCTCACAATGCCCCACTTCAATTGGTGTAAGTGCTCCTGGAGAGGACATCAAACAACTGATTGGATTACTGCAGTGGCTATAGGCTGAACTAGATTAGGTTGATCTAATTTTGTTCTGCAGATAAGCTCTAGATGTCCACACACTTATTCCTCCATGCACTGCATGAATTAGGTAAAATTAAGCATTTCTCTTTCTAATTTACCCATGAGGTTCAATCTGGTAAATGTGCTCCAATTTGTCTATTGGATTGGCTCCCTTTTTCAGGCTCGCACAAAACAGCTGGGGAAAGAGGACAACTATCTCCCTCAAGCTTTCAGGCTAATGGTAAGGGTGCTTATCTAGATGTGAAAGACTCTTCATTCAAGTTTTCCCTTCACTTGAGAGGAACATGGTATTTGATGTGGGATCTTACCTCCTCAGAGACACCTTATACAAATCTGTGTGAAGAGGTGGACCAAGTCCAGAGGCCCCATTTTGAAGGCCTTAGGGATCTGCCACACACATCCAGGGAAAAAAAGCGGTAGAGTTCTCCTCCAAGTAGCCTAGAGTGGTTGTGAGGGAACAACTAATGGGAGTGTAAGAGGTCAGGGTCTAGAAACTACTGCTCTCATCTGCAGCCAATAGCATAACAGAGCAGTAGTTAATTACTGTTTGGAGCTGGAGAAGAAAGGACTATATGCCCGGGAGAGGAGTAGCATGACTATAGGCAGTTCAGTCTCCTGGCGGGGACCAAATGAACAAGAGGTGTGCCTGTCTGATTCCTAGGACTAAGCCAAAGACATTTTGATAAGAGGGGCGGGAGGAGCAATGAAGGAGGTCCTGGCTAGCTGTGGGCACTGAACAGGGACTGAGCCCAGAAACACCAATAGGAAGATACAGGCAGTCCCGGACTTACGCGGATCCAACTTCTGTTGGATCCGCACTTACAAACGGGGCTTTTCTCGCCCTGGAGCTCACGGGCAGCGGATCGCCACCCGTGTCCTCCGGGGCGAGAAAAGCTTTTCCCGGTCTCCCTGGTCTGCTAGGGGGGTCCAGCAAAGCCGCTGGACACCCCCCAGCAGACCAGGGACACACGAGCAAAGCCGCCCAGGTGGGGGGAGTCCCGCTGCCTGGGCGGCTTTGCTCGTTTGCCCTGGAGCAAAGCAGCCCAGGCAGTGGGACTCCCCCCGCCTGGGCGGCTTTGCTCCTGTCCCCCTGGTCTGTTGGGGGGATCCAGCAAAGCCACTGGACCCCCCCAGCAGACCAGGGACACCTGAGCAAAGCCACCCAGGCGGCGGGAGTCCCGCTGCCTGGGCGGCTTTGCTTGTTTACCCCGGAGCAAAGCCGCCCAGGCAGCGGGACTCCCCCCGCCTGGGCGGCTTTGCTCCTGTCCCCCTGGTCTGCTGGTGGGGGGGGGGGGGTTGCAGCTAGTGCCCCCCCCAGCAGACCAGGCTTTTCTTGCCTACCCCTGGGGTAGAGCAGCTGGGGCTGCCGGGTTGGTCCCGCAGTGCCGCTCCGGACCAACCCGGCAGCACCCCAGCTGCTCTGCCCCAGGCGTCCTGATTCAGCCGCTGCTGCTCAGTTTCAGCAGCGGCTGAATCAGGACGCCTGGGGCAGAGCAGCTGGGGTGCTGCTGGGTTGCTCCAGTAGAGCCGAGGAGCCACGCTACTGGAGCAACCCAGCAACACCCCAGCTGCTCTGCTCCAGGCGTCCCCAAGTCAGCCACTGCTGAAACTGACCAGCGGCTGACTACAGGAAGCCCCAGGCAGAGTTGCTCTGCCCCAGGCTTCCTGGAATCAGCCGCTGATCAGTTTCAGCAGCAGCTGACTTGGGGACACCTGGGTTTCTGAAGTTGAATCTGTATGTAAGTCAGAACTGGCATCCAGATTCAGCCGCGGTTGAAACTGATCAGTTTCAGCAGCGGCTGACGCCAGTTCCGACTTACATACAGATTCAACTTAAGAACAAACCTACAGTCCCTATCTTGTATGTAACCCGGGGACTGCCTGTAGTGTTCCCAGGGAACCTCATACCAGAGCAGGACTGATTTAAAGACCATGGACATGGCCAATCAGAGGACGGGTTCATGAGAGGTGGACGCTGACCCTATTACAAGAACTTTTGGTCTTGGAGAGCCACAGATGTTTGTGATCCATTTGTATTTCTCTCTAGAGTAATATACTTCCCTTACAGCAGTTGGAATGTTGTTGGTGTCTAACAACATTTTAAATGAAAAGGAGATTAGTACTACCTTGCAACTGCCTATTTTATTCATGTGTCTCTTACTTTTGGAATTTTGAAATGTATTAATTATAAAATAGAAAATAAGTTAGGACTTGAACACATGCAGAAATTTGTAAGGCTTAGGCAGCATCATTGGTTATTAACTCTTCAAGTTTGATTAGAGATGTGGTCTTACACTAAATTACATTATTTACAATTATTGGAGCACTTCAAATTCTTTTGTGTGTTATAATTTGGAAGATTTATATGTACAATGCATCACCAATATTTCACAGTGGATCTTAATGTGTTCCAGAGAGATTAAATTAGGAGTCAGGCCAAATAGTTTAGACTACCAATTAACAAAGTAGTTGCTATGCTTAAACAAAGCACACAAGATCTTTTATAGGGGAAAAGGCAGTACGCCGCATTTATTGAGAATACAACAGCAGCATATGCTTTTCAGTCACCCACCCACCCACACGTGCACACACACCCACACAGTCCCACCAGTTGATGTTACAGGCTATGTCTAAACTACACCACTCTGTTGGCAGAGGGATGTAAATTAGATGTTTCAAAAGTGAAAATGAAGCGGGGATTTAAATATCCCACGCTTCATTTGCATAATTGTGTCATGGCGCCGTTTCGAACAAGTGCCATTTTGAAACTGAAACCGCAGTTTAAATGCATTTTTTTCATCAACAGGGCACTTATTCGATTGCATAGAACTCTCTCAAAAGAGTTGTCAAAAAAACGCATCTAAATTGCAGATTCAGTTTCGAAATGGTGCTTGTTCGAAACAGCACCATGAAGCGATTATGCAAATGAAGCGTGGGATATTTAAATCCCCGCTTCATTTGCACTTTTGGAATGTCTAATTTATATCCCTCTCCCAACAGAGGGGTGCCGTTTAGAAATAGCCAAAGTTACCAAACCAGAGTCTGAATCAATCTAGTGGCCAGCCAGATCCATCACAGAGGGGGAGCCAGGCTCTGTTGGTCACACAATCTGATGCTCCTGGAGTTAGTGGCAAGATGAACCCAAAGTCCCATAGCAAGCACCCTGCCTTTTATAATCCTTTTCTCTGTTGAAGACTACGGATTTCGCTGTGTCAGTCTGTGTCCGATGTGTTATCTTTTTTATGTTAACATTCCAAAACATCTCCGAGAGACTCATCCTGTAATCAATTGTCTTTTGGGGGTGCTAGCTTCACTTTAGAGTCATCAATCTACCAATCTGCCAATCCTTGACTATGGGTACGCACTGATGGTTCTTCTGATGCCGATGAGTCTGTCTTCACCCACATTACCCCTCCTTTCTTGTCATTTCACTTGGTGTGAATATAGTTTTGTATAGTGTGCTCACTATGTTGGAGTAAGAGTTTTATGTCTTTTTATATTTTATCAGGCTATACAAAATGATAGTCACAGTGAGTGAAATGAGAAATTATCCTTTTCACCAGGTAAACAAGCACAGGTCCGGACATTGCTTTTTTTTGATAACTGACCAATTCTCCTATACCTAACTTAGTACATGTATGAGTTTGAAAGTTGGACTTGAACAATATTGCCGTTGATTGCCACTTAAAAAAGACTGTGGCTGATATTGTAAATGACACAGTGATGTATGAAGTTTGCTCAATTTAGTTTCTCTTATCGGGTTGAGGCAACTATAAAGGGTTCAAGATTTGATGCTGATAAAAATAATTATGTTATGGCAGTGATTAAATCAATACTATACTGTGCCGCTGTCTGGCTTCTCTTACAGTTATTGGCTTCAGTTGGTTCATTTATTTACGTCTATTCTTTAGTCAAAGCATATTTCAGTACCAGTAGCCCCTATTATGCTGCATATTCCTTTCCCCCAATATTTCTCCTGTCCCTGTCATGAGCAAGCACCTTCTCTGACAATGAAGAATTAGAGTACATATCACCCTCGAGTGATATTAATATTTTTGTCATGTTTCCATCACAAGGTTTCTATTGATATGTTTAATGATATTAATTACATGGACATGACTCTAATGTCATTGACTCCAATTTTACCCATCGTCAGTAGCAGAATTCTTCCTAATCTACACTGCTAGAAGAATCCATAGAATCCATATTGTGGAAGGTGGAAATTTTTCATGCCTAGCTCTAGAACCACTGTAAGGTACCAAACTTTGTGTCACTGCTTTTCCTGCTTTGCCCCAACTTCTTTAATGTTAGCTTCCCTACTGCACAACATAATGAATACTCTCTGCAAGTTCTGCTTACATCCTTATTTGCATTTTTTTGTAAATGTTGAAACTTCTTTGTATTCCATGGTTTCCAAAATAATAGTCTCTCTTCAAACATGTTGAACAACAGTGATCACAAATGTACAGCACCATTAATAGCTGTTCAGTTTTTCAGAGGTGCTAAACTGATGAATAATATTTCATGAAGAGTTCCTACAAAATGATGGAATGATTTTTGCACAGCTTCTAAAATATCAAGCTGTGTGTATTATTGAGTCTGAGAGCTACAATACTTTGCACAATTTTCCCATCTGAAAAACATTACAGTGTTCTTTTATCCATTGTTTTACCTTATTGCTTTTTAGAACACAAACCTTATTCTAAGTAGCATTATCATTACACAGAGAATTAATGTGAGGACATTATGAATCCCGATAAATACATTACACCACAAAGCTAATGTGAAGTGCTTGAATGATGCTCAACATTCACTTACTTTAAATTCAGCCCAAATGTTCCAAAACATTTATTCATAGTGAAACATTTGTTTTCATATAGCTACTCTCCATGAGTTATTAGCACGAAGCTCATTAATGCCAATAAAGCAAAAGGTCAATTTGTCATTTCCATGATGAAATCTGCTTTTCAAAAGTTTATAACCTGGCTATTTCATTTCTTATCAAACAAGTTGTCAGCACTTACCAAATAATGGCTGGAAATTGGTAAAGCACTCTGTAAACATGAAGGGTATAACTAGACTACATTGTTTTTTTGAAAAAACTGACTTTTTTTCAAAAAAATTCACCTGAGTCCACTCTGCAATCACGTTCTTTCGAAATTAAATCAAAAGAACGTGGGATTTTTTCAACATTGGTAAACCTGAAATTATGAGGAAGAACACCTTTTTCAAAAGAGCTCTTTCGAAAAAAGGTATGTGTGGATGTAGAACAGGGACATTTTTTGAAAGAAGAGGCAATCGAAAAAAGCAGAATCATGAATAGAAATCAGGGCTTTCTTTTGAGAGACTTCTATGCAATCTAGACACTCTCTTTCAAAAAAGCAGATTGCTTTTTCGATCCGGTTTTGAGGTGTATATGCTTTCTTTCAAAAGAAGCTTTTTCGAAAGAGTTCTTTAATATTAGCTTCTAATTTGCAGTCTAGACATACCCGAAGTAACAAAAACTTCCTACTCATATTTTTAATTCAGATAAAAAAAGAGGTCTTTATTAGTTTCTAAAATTCCGATTTCAGCTATTTCATTATGTAGTATGAACTTGATTTTACCTTTAAAAGTAATTTAAAAGTCTGTTGGGTTGCTTTGAAAAGCAGCTATGTGGCATACAGAGAAGACACTTTTTTATTATGCTTTAGCTTTTGCTTTAATGGTGATAACACATCACAATGGAATTGAAATAATTCCATTGACACTGTATTATTTTAATATTATCCAGACCCTCAATGAAAAAACAATTTTTGTCATTTTAAGTACCATTGTATTGATAAATGTATAAGAAATAGTTGTATTGACAGCCTAATTAGGCTGTCAACAAACACATAGCATATTGACATGTTGGTTGAGGAGGAGTCATTATCTTAACAATAAGCAGGGCTCATTTTTGTCCTGACATGTTAGCAGAGATACTGCAAGAGCTTCCATGATGTGGAAGAGTCCATTGATTTCTGTACTCATTTTATAGTTCTATCCCTTTTAAAGGCAGATGAAATTAAATTTAAAAAAAACATGGTTGTGAATTACCGGTGTGCACTTGAAAGGAAATGTAGAATAATATTCAGAGTAACTTGTTTAACTTACTCCCATTTGAAATATCACCCTGTAGGCATAGATGCCTAGATACTATGTTGACTGGTGCTTCAGCAAAACTTTAGCAAGGCAATCCAGCATATTAATATGCATTTGACCTTTTTTTCTTTTCGTTATTTTCCCACAACTATTTTTCTGTCTACTGAAAATAGAAATATTCTCTTCATCATTTAATGGTACTGCAGCACAGCTCATTATACTTCTTATCCTCCTTATCTTCTTGAAGCACTTACAGAAGGTATTTTTCTTTCACAAATACATTTGGCTCCCTGGCAGAATTCTCAGGCATCTGGGTTGTCAGCTTTAGAGTTGTCACTCGGACTGTCATGTATATACATTACTGATGAGTTCTCTGAGCTGCTGTATCCACCTACATATCACTGTCATTTGATTCATAGATGTCATTTTCCTTTGAATGTAACTTATGCACTTCCAATCCCTGGTGAGTGTTTCCTTGCAACCATGCCCTCATGAGCTCTATAGGCAAGATAATTTGTATTTGGGACCTTTAAAAGATTCATAACAGCCAGACTGTAGTACCAGGGTCATTTGCCTACTTAGGTTATTGTTTCTGAGAGTAAAAAATGAACAGGTTCTCCACTGTGCATTGAAATGCCTATTCATTCATTTGTGCATGAAAAATCCATTTTGTTGTGACTAGAATCCCGCCTGCTAATAGATGTGTATTTAAATTCAAATTCGGGACTGGATAAGTTATTAAATGTGATTCTGAACTCTTCCAATTGTTTTTAAACCTGTTAATATTTGGTTTTGTATTATCATTTGTAATTATATACACTTATCCTATTGAAGGATGTAAAGAAAAAAAAGGTTTCCTATTGAGAGTGTAATAGATGAGAGAACATGAGACTCTATTGCATAAAAAAAGGAAATATCCCAAAGAAATAATTGAAATATAGTTTTCTTGACCTACACTTACATTTTCTGGTGGCTCAAGCATTCATCTAAGTAGGCTAATTCCCTCATAGTCTTCTCTGATTTTTGCCCATTTAAATTTTTGTGCGTGATCCACAAATTTTACCATCTCACTATTCCCCCTCCTTTAATAAATCTATTACAACTGAATTTCTCACAACTACCTGTCACTCGGGGGTGACACATAAGCCCAGTAGCCCCAGGGGCATCCCATCAAAGACATTCCAATTGTTCCTTCTCATCTTGCTCCCAAGAGGCAGTGATCTGTAACCAATAATACTACCAGAAAATTATGATATATCCATTACTGGTTCAGATTGCAGAGCAGTACTTTACAAAAGTGCCTTTTTGAGGCTAAGCAGGAACAACAATGGTAGGAAATCAGAGGAATCAGGACTCCACACACCTCATTCATTTAAAAATGCCCCCTTTCCCTGTCCCTATTCTCTCCAATCTGTGATCTGCAGATGGAATGATAGCTGCAAAAACCAGCATAACAATTAGAGTGTCTGGCTTACAGGACAATCCAATATTTTGGCAAATATCAATTATTGGTGCACTGACTATGACTAGAGAGGCATGGTCAGGGGAAGGCAAAATAATGGCCCAGCGAGCAATGGAGGAGGTGTAGTCAGCAAACCACAGTTGTTTCATCAGGCTAGGATAAGAGAAGGAGGGAAATTTTCTGGAAAAGTATTTTGTTATAGGTGGAGAGCATGGTCTATGGATAATACTGTAAGGGGGCATGTTGGGATAGTGCTGCATTATTATGAATTGTGATTTATATGAATGAATATGCTGAACATAAATTTGTATGGCTTGGCATGCCTGAATTGGCTATATGATTTTAGGAACAGGTTTCTCATAGCATAAGACTATTTGAGTGGAAATTTACTAAGAGTATTGAAATTGTACTTAGAATAATTTTACCAGATGCTCTAGGTTTGTGTGTATTTCAGCTTGGAACTTTGATCATGATTAGCTAATGGCCAATTCACTAAGTAAATATGCAGGAAATATGTAAACAGTAAGATTTATATTAACTAACCTATATCAAAATGACACCTTTAGGATGGCAACACATTACTAGATAAGTGAATGATTATTGAGTAAGTAAATGTCAATTGCTCTTTGGTTTGTTTTTCACTAGCTCTCACAAAATATTTATTGGGAAAACTGGTAATGAAACATTCACAGGTCATATTTTTGAGTCAAGTGATTCATTTGAGAACAACAAAGGATAAATATTAAGAATATTATACATGAAGTGACAGTTTCCCAAATATATTTTGAAAAGGTATAAAATGGAAGTGCTCAAGATGTTAGTGTCCTGCTGTGAGGAATATTTGTGGGACTTTTGAATAAGAGTGCCTCAGGATAGTCAAACTCCACTTCAGAAGACAAAGGACAGACCAAGTACTTGAAAAGAGAAGAGAAGTCTCCATATAGCACTGGTATCAATATCGCCCTGTCCGCTCTGTTGTCAGTCAGGATACTGTGTAGAGCCAACATAATTACTGAGGGTTAATGCTTGAGAAATTGAGGCTTATTAGGAAAATATATTTTATAATCTTTTACTGTGACTCAAATGAATTACTCTGCACTGAGCAAATTAAACAGAAATTTTCCCTGGTACCAGTAACTGCCAATCTGTGGGCTATTAAAGATGCATTTCAACAGGACACAGCCAGGATGGCATAGCTAAAAGTGTTTTGAGGGATTTTTTTTTAGATGAAAATAATGTGGAGAATATGTCAGCCTATAGAGTGATCGGACTGCTTGTTAACTAGGCCTTTTCATATATAATATGTTTAATAAGGCCTATATTTAGGTATAAAGAATTTTGGTCATACCTACAGAATGGGGGACTGTATCCTGAAAAGCAATGAAAATGATTTCAGGATCATAATGGACAAGTGTTTCTCAGTGTGATGCTAAAAAAGGCTAATGTGATCTTGGGTGTGTAAACAGGTGAGTAGAGACTAGGAGAAAGAAAGTGATTTTATGTACATATGTGACATTGGTGAGACAAATATTGAAATACTACATAGAGCTCAAGCAAAATGCAGGACAATGTAGCACTTTAAAGACTAACAAGATGGTTTATTAGATGATGAGCTTTCGTGGGCCAGACCCACTTCCTCAGATCAAATAGTGGAAGAGAAAGATGATGTCTGTCTGTATCTGTGCAAGTTTCTTCGTATGGTTGATGGATTTCCATTCCTGCTGTCTACATTTTTAAAAGGATGTTAAGAAATTGAGGTAGATGAAGAAAAAAGTCAGATAAATGATTTGGGGGCTAAAGACATTTTTTTATGAGAACCACAATCTGTTTAGCTTATTAAAAAGAACAATGAGAGGTGACTTGATGATGTACCTTCATAGGGAGACATACCGGTTATTCGAGGGATCTTTAATCTAGTGGAAAATGACATAACATGAAGCAATGTTGGAACATGATTCCAAATGAATTGAAGTTAGGAATAAAGCACATTTTTGAATGGGAAGGATTAAGCACTGAAACACATTACCACGAAAAATGATGGATTGCCCATCTCTTGGTGTCTTCGCATCTAATTTTCTAAAAGATATGCTTTAGTCTAACACCAGTCATTGGGCACAGAGGAGGAGTAGGTGAGTGAAATTCTATGGCCTTTTATATAGTAAATCAGATTAGGTGATCTGATGGTTTTCTCTTACTTTAAAACTATGAATATGAGTATGTCTATGCAGCAACATTATTTCAAAATAACTAGCATTATTTTGAAATAACTCAGTCTGCATCTACACAACAGGCAGTTATTTCAAAATAAAGTCAAAATACTATCAAGCTGGAGGACTTCTTACTCTGCCTCCTGTAACTCTCGTTGTGCAAGGAATAAGGGAAGTCAGAGGAAATAATGCTTTATTTCAAAACAAGTGCTGTGTAGATGTTCCCAATTTCAAAATAAGCTATTTCAAAATAAGATAGGCAATTGACATGGGTCAATTTGCAAAAATTATTTCAAGTTAAGCCCTTCAGTGTAGATGCACCCTATCTGAATATGTCCAGCACAATCTACTCTGAGTCTGAATAAAGAACAACTGAGGAAATGCACAGTTTGTCAAATTGATCTTGAATATAAACTTTTATTTATTTTAAACTCTGGAAATACACTCCAGAAATAAGATTGAATATTAATACTTGGCTTTGAACAACAATTTTCATGCTCAGAATGCAACATGCTTTAACAAGAAGGTCATCATAAGTATCCTCGTTTTACAGATGAGAAAACTGTGGCACAGTTATCTTTCTAAAGATTTATCTTTATGATTATAAAATCCAGTCATCTGAGTTCTTGCTGCTTTCACTATTTTCACCTAATGTTTTTCGTTTTATAGTTTTGCACATTATTAAAAAAAGACTTGGGACTTCAAGTTGTCATAGTGTATTGATAAGGAACCTCTTGGTTACATAAATATTTATACTATCTTGTGATGACTCTATTAATATAATTCACCACTGCTTACCCTGAAAATAGATGAATTTCCAAAATTTCTAATTCTAGTAATATTCTCGTGAGTCGTGCTGGAGAAAAGGATAAATGAAATAGCCAAGTGATATTTTTTTTATTTCATTTGAGTGTGGTTTTAAAAATAACTCCCAGAGAGTATGGATTTGGAGCAGAATGTCTTTGTGCCAAAAGGTCTCTAAAAAGGATCTGAACTATTCATAGTTTCTAAGGGGAAAAAGAATTAAGAAGTATCTATACAGCTCACAGCCCAAAGACCCAGGGAGGCATGTCTTGCACTGCATATGTCTCCAAATTTTAAAAAGGAACATGTATTCATTATTGTAAGCTTCCTTTACTATATGAGCCCCTAACTTTTACTGGGAGGATCCTTTGTGCTGCAATCTAGCCCCAGAGACTACAACTTCCATGAGCCCTTGGGAAAAAGGAGGGAAACTGTTGCTGTCTTCCAGGCAATGCAGGGAGAGAGTTGAGGGGAGGGAGTTTCTATTTGGAGAGAGGAGCCAGTTTGCTGGTGGGGAGCCTTTTCCAGTCTAGGAGCTACTGTTGTAAGCTAGAGCCTGCTGCTGAGAACCTGCTGTGGCTTTTATGTAGCAAGCTGCTTCAGGGGCTGTTGGTGATTATCCCTGAAGGAGAGAGATTCTGGCTGTGCCTGTGATTGATAAGGGCCTGTGATGGCAGTTCAGGAAAGTTCTGCCTGCACAGAGGACAAACTGACTCTGGGTCTAAAGAGAGGCAGAGTGATCTGCCCAGTATACCAGAGCTGCTGGCATTTGGGGGGCCTGCTCCAGTGTCAGAGGGCGTTTGCAGTTGTTGCTGCCTGGACTGACACACACACAAAACCTGTGTGTCTCCACTCCAGCTGCAGATCTTCAAGCGTGCCCATGCAAGTGTCTGGGACTCTGAGATCCAGTGGCCTGCACAGTCCAGGTTGGGATAAAAGGTGGCAGTGTAAATGCCAGTTATGTTCCCTTTATTTCTGTGTACTTTGTTAATTGATTTTATTCACTTTTAGTCTGTTAAAGTCTGTGTTAAGTAAAGGTGAGTTAATTCTAATTTAATCAGTTAGATGTATATTATTTATAATTGTTGTTTTGGAGTTAAATACAGATTATTACTGGATTAAGTTTATTCCTGGAGACTCCCAAGGCACACAGTTAAGTGTGTAGAGGGGCCAGCCAGGTGGAGGTGCTGCCACTGTATATTCCTTTAGAAGCAAGGGACTGTAGCAAAAGGGTGGATAGGGGATCCCCAGCTATTCAACATCACCACTGGGGTACTCGGGATCTCCTTTAATGTTACAATCCTCAGGCAACCAGGGACATAGGTGAGCGTGGCCTGCTCCCGAGTAACCCAGGGAGGAAAGAGGGGGTTACATTATCATTAATAATTGTTAATCATATAGATGTCAACACAGAAAGGCCTCAATGAGGATTGTGTTCTTTGCTGCACAAACATTTAAAAGGAAGCTTTCACCTTAGAGAGCTTACAATCTACAAAGTACAAAAAAATTGAAAGGTTGGGGGATCTAGGACACAAGCAAATGAACATAATGATGAATGGCAAAGATTTGTTAGCTCATTATTTGTATTTTTCTTTTTTTAAATTCAGTTAGAGGTCACATGAAGGGGAATGACAGGAGAATGGTGGGAAGTGGTAGGAAAAGGTAGTGTAGGGACACAAAATAGTCACAGATTGTCATATGCTTAGTTATGATTCACAGGTTGGTTTTAGTAGGCATGACAACCAAAGTGAGTGTTAAGGAAAGATTTGAAAGAGGATATTAACATTTAAATATCTGGATTTGATTAGGGACTTTTCCACATGCATTTCTTCATTAAAAATTATTAGGAAGATGAAGATTCATCCTGAAACTCGAGACACTCACAAATGTCTATTTTCAAAATATATAATTACTCCAAAATAAAATAACTAATTTGTCCAGATAGGCCCTTCAACAGGTTTCCAGGGGCCAACCTGGAACTGGGTTACTGCTAAGCCTAATGTCTTACCAACCTGGACTCTCTCTCCATCTCCTGTGATTATGTGCCAAGATGCAAATCACTGAGGGCCTGCACTCACATGAAGATTGGCAGGGACACACTCAGCTGAGTTGTATGAATGCTCTCAGCAGCCTTTCATGAACCAACAATAGAAAGACTCCAGCCAATTCGCTGCAACCTCCAACTTAGGACCCCCTAACTGTAATTATCAGAAACCTGACCAGCGTAAGTTTTTGTCTGCCCCTCTCTCAAAGTAGAAAGGACAAAGCACCAGCTCCTATTCCTGTACAGATACTTTATACTTCAACTAAAAACCATTTATGTAAAAAATACCAAACAGATTTATTAACAACAGAAAGACAGAGTTTAAAGTTTATAAGTAATAACATATTTATCAAAGTTGTTTACTTAGGTAGTAAAACAAATTTATAACCTGAGTTCTATTAATTTGAATTCAGCAACGTCTCAGCCTAATAATGTGAACAGTAGACAGATCTTCCATACACAGGTTGGAACTCCCCCATTCAAAGTCTTTTTTCTCCAGGCATGTTTTCAGGTGTTGAGTTGTGGGGGGCATGAAGGCCAAAGTGATACCATCATTTCCCCTCTTTTATAGCTTTTCCCAGTTTTCTGAAAAGATCTTTTGCTGTGGTGTGAGTCAAACAGTCTTTATTGTATACACTAGCCAATTAGCCCGTCATAAGATGGGATTTTCAGGTCTCTCCTCCACGTCGGTCTTCTCTCCTGAGCCTCCAGTCTCTCTCTCTCTCTCTCTCCTCATCCTAATGCCTCCCCCCTCTCTCTCTCAGCTCTCCTCCGCCTCCTGCCTCTCTCTTTCTCTTCTCCTCCCCCTTACTCAGTGGACTGTGGAGCCCAAATGGCCATTTGGGTGCCGCACTCCCCGTGCTGCATAAGGGGCGTGGAGCCCAAACGGTCGTTTGCACCCATTGCTCCCACGTGGCGGCCTGGCTGAGCAGCACAGAAGTCAGCCAAGGGCCACGGCAGGAAGCGAAGGGGGGTGGGGCGGTGACGTTCATAGCCAGGGGGCAGGGCCTGGAGCTGCTGTCATGCTGCACGTCACCACCTCGCCCCCCTTTGACTCCTGCCGTGGTGCTCGGCTGACTTCTGCGTCGCTCAGCAGGGCTGCTGCAGGGGAGCAAGCGGCGCAAACAACCGTTTGGGCCCCTCACTCCCCATGCAGCATGGGCCACCCAGAGGGAAGAGCCAGCATTTCAGCAACAGCGCCGCCCACAGGGAAGAGCCAGCATTTCAGCATTACAGTCTCTCAGACACTGGGCTACTATATATATGATGCTATCTCTGAGAAGTTTCCATTGTATAGATCCCAGGTTAATCATTGTGAAGTGTGTGTATGCCCCTTAATGAGACAGCAACACTGTCTGGACTCTTCATTGTGAAACCAGAAAAAAACTGCTTTTGGGTGTTCCCAACCTCACAATGTATTTCAGAAACACATATATAGCAAAACTTCATTACTTCACATACAGTGATAACACAAAGAATCCAAAAGGATATTGATACTTAACAGATCAACTTTTAAAATGTTACCTCATAAGACATACATTTGTCCAAAACATAATTGTGTGACAGTGGTGAATATAATGCCAGGGATGTTGCTTTGGGGTGCAGACTGTCACATGCCTTCAACCACTAAGCAATCCCAGGTATCAGACTACTAATTCTGATTCTTCCTGCTTCATACTGCACCTTCCCCCTAAAGCACTCTTCCAGCCCTTTTCATCTCCTTTCCATGATGTGTTTCTTTATAATGTCACCATCCCTCACTACTTCAGAGGTTTTTAGGATCATTAACAAGAAAAGAAGGGGAGTAAGAGATTAGCTGCCAATCCAACACTGCTTTGTCACTGCTTTCACCTGTGTAGTGCACAGGTCACAGGAGAACAGAAGACATGGCTTTTGCGCCCTTCCCCATCACTTACACACCTGTTCAGGACACATTATAAAAAACCAATAGTATGCAGTGAGTTATATAGCCATCCAGGGAGTAACTGTTCTGCTACAGTTCTCAGTTTATCTGCTTGTTCCTCAGTCTCTCCTTTAAAATAAATTGGAAATAAAAAATGACATATATCAGATTATCTACAAATGCACATTTCCATCTGCTGTGGTTAGAGTTCACCTCCCAGAGGGAGAATGATACAGCTAACTCCAAAGTAAGCACATCAGTCAATTTTTATGACCACAGTTAATATTTATCTTGTAAAATATACACAACAGAAATAATAAAGGCAGAAATAAAGTCAGTGGGCACTAGGTGGATTAAAAGGAGTAGAATTGGTGATAAGGGTCCTAATTCTCAATGCTTTTAACTAGCTGAAAGATTCACCCATATCTTCAATGATGTCTGATCAGGTAAAAGCTATTTATAGAATCATAGACTCATAGAGTTGAAAGAGACCTCAGGAGGTCATTGAGTCCAACCTCCTGCTAAAACCAGGACCAACCCCAACTAAATCATTTACTGTGTAATGATGTTATATGTTTTAAAAATGTTACCCAGATTCTATATATATATTTTATCTTGTGTTCTCTACGCTACTACCCTCTTTTGAGCAGCAGTTTATGACAATGCTAATATCTGTTCCTTTTGGGGAGGTAAAAACAGGTTTTGCCAGGGTCTAAGAATTATTATTTTGCTGTCAAGAAGCTTATATTTGATCAATTTTATCGCCCCTCTTGCAACTGTTTTCAAATTAGTCATATCACCTGGTACACAGAGGGACTACGACATGCATATGTTTCAGTTCAATACGTGTCTCATTTTATCTGGCAAATTCTTCCAGAAATAATTTACTTCCTTACAAGATAAAAATGTATGACCATGTTCTGGGGTTTTAGGAGTAATGTCAGCACAAACTGATAATTCTAAACCCCAATTTACTCATCTTCTTAGGTGTCCAGTGTAATATAATCAACTCAGTCTCAAAATGTGTCGGCTTCCAGTGTGCATCCCAAACAGCTTTGTAGTTCATATTTAATAAGTTGCTCCATTCACCTTGTGAGTAGGATGAATTTAAATCACCATAACAAACCTGTCTTGTGCTATGTGGTATTTCTGAGTTTAGATTTAATAACCAGTCATACAAAAATGATGCTTTATATGATCTTCCTTAAAACATCTTCATTACAGATCCTGGCTAGACTCTTCTGGGCAAGGTCAAGAATTATAAGGGCCTTTCAAGTATTTTTAAAGACTGTTGGGATGTATTTGTTTAAATTTTGCTTTTTCTAAGTCTGCAAAGGTCACAAACATGATATCTTTTCAGATATCAGTAACAGTTAATAGGAATGTAATTATCCATTTCTTGAAATTATTTTTCTTCTTAAAATGTTCACATTTCTTCATATAGGTGAGTGCGGATTAATTTTTTATGGAACCATTAAAAAATTGAGCAATTTATTCTATGTTTTGGGGGGTTGATAGGTTAGACTAGTAGACCACATAAGAGCTATCTTCTTCAGTTTTCTTTGTATTTTTTTTTGAGCCCAGATATATAGGTGAAATTCCTCTGCCACCAGCTATAATCTTGCAATGAACCACTTGATCTATGGGATTGACATTCTAGGTGTTTAAGAATTGAATAAAAAAGCTATAGTTTATATTAATGTTTAAGAACATGAGAACATAAGAATGGCTATACTGGTTCAGACCAATGGTCTGTCCAGACCAGTATCCTGTCTGCCAACAGTGGCCAATACCAGATGCCCCAGAGGGAGGAAACTCAGCATGATCCCTCCCCTGTCACCCACCTCCAGAAAAGTAGAGACTAAGAACACAATTTCAAATGCATTAACACAATGTGTCAGCATTTCAAATAGAATTGACATTATCAAGCTATGGTCCATGTATCATCAGTACTTGAGCAAGTTTTTTTTTAATAGTCACAGGATGAAATACTTTGGGAACCAAACTGTGTAAGTGATGCTGATACAGAAATTGGTCATTCTTTTGAGAAATTATCTGCAGAATGAGAGCTACTAGAAGAGACTCTAAATATGGAGCTATGACCATTCTCAAAGCACTAATTTATCTACAAAGACTAAAATTCAATACATTCCGTTCCATAAGGACCTTTTTTACATTTTAAGATAATTGGACCCACCCTACCTTGATTATGTTCTTTAGAATAATGTTCAATTTATTGCCAAAGTCAGTCATAATTGTATTTTCCAGTTCTCAAAGGATTTATACCCTGAAACTCTGCTAAACTCTGTTGCCACTAAGGCTGTATCTAGACTACATGCCTCTGTCGGCAGAGGCATGTAGATTAGACAGATCAGCAAATGCAAATGAAGCCGCGATTTAAATGATCGCGGCTTCATTTACATTTACATGGCTGCCGCGCTGAGCCGACAAACAGCTGATCAGCTGTTTGTTAGATCGCCGCTAGTCTGGACGTTCCCCCTGTCGACATCAAAGCCCTTTGTCGGCAGCCCCGTTATTCCTTGTGGACTAGCGGAGCGCTAGTGTAGTGCCTATGAAAGTTAGTTCGAACTAACGTCCATTAGTTCGAACTAACTTTGTAGTGTTGACATACCCTTACATATAAACTCAACTTAAGAACAAACCTACAGTCCCTATCTTGTACGTAACCAGGGGACTGCCTGTATATTAAGCATATGCAGGTTTTGAGCTCTATTCCCAACTCTGCATTGGGTAATATGTGACCTGGATAAAGTATAATTAAATAATTTAGGGTATGTCTACACTACAAAGTTAATTCGAACTAATGGACGTTAATTTGAATTAACTTTGATAGGCGCTACACTAGCGCTCCGCTAGTTCGAACTTAATTCGAACTAGCGGAGCGCTTAGTTCGAACTAGGAAAACTTCATTTTACAAGGATTAAGCCTAGTTCGAACTAACTAGTTCGAATTAAGGGGTGTGTAGCCCCTTAATTCGAACTAGTGGGAGGCTAGCCCTCCCCAGGTTTCCCAGGTGGCCACTCTGGCCAACACCAGGGAAACTCGTCTGCCCCCATCCCAGCCCCGGACCCCTTAAAGGGGCACGGGCTGGCTACGGTGCCCGTGCCAGGTGCAAGCCTGCCAGCACCCAGCCAGCAGACCCTGCACCTGGCACGGATCGAGCCACACACCCAATGCCTCCCAGCCCTCCCCTTCTTCCTGGGACCAGGCTGGCGGCTCCCGGGAGCTTGCCCGGGACCGCAAGAGGCGGGCACCCGCCTGGTCTAGTGCAGACATTGTGGACCTTGTCCACGATCTCCGCACTAGGCACAGGAAAGTGGCCGGCTAGGGCAGGAGAGCTGCCAGCCTGGCCACCCAGGTGCAGATGTGCAAGAGAATCAAGGGGGTCCACTGAGACCCCCGACCCTGAGCCCTGAGCTTACAATGGCCGTCCTGGGTCAGACCAAAGGTCCATCTAGCCCAGTAGCCTGTCTGCCGACAGCGGCCAACCCTAGGGACCCTGGAGGGGATGACCAAAGACAGTGACCAAGCCATTTGTCTCGTGCCATCCATCTCCAGCCTTCCACAAACCTTGGGCAGGGACACCACTCCTACCCCCTGGCTAATACACTCCATGGACCCAACCTCCATGACTTGATCCCAGTTCCCTTTAAACTCTGTTCTAGTTGTAGCCTTTACAGCCTCCTGCAGCAAGGAGTTCCACAGGTTGATTCTTTGCTTTGTGAAGAACAACTTTCTGTTACTAGTTTGAAGCCTGCTACCCATTCCTTTCCTTTGGTGTCCTCTAATCCTTCTTTATGGGAACTAATGAAGAATTTTTCTGTATGTACCCTCTCCACCCAACTCCTGCTTTTAGAGACCTCTATCCTATCCCCCCTCTGTCTCCTCTTTTCTAAGCTGAAAAGTCCCAGTCTCTTTAGCCTCTCTTCATATGGGACCTGTTCCAAACCCCTGATCATTTTAGTTGCCCTCCCCTCTCCCAGCCTCTCTCTTCCTCTCTCCCACCTCCTTTTCCCAGTCTCCCCCAGTTTTGTTCAATAAAGACAGATTCCATTTTGGAAGACACGTTATCTTTATTTTGTACATCAAGAAGAGGGGCTAGGGAAGGGTAAGTGGAAGGAGGTGAGGGAGGAATGGGGTACGAGCCCCCGATGGGGAGGACTGGGCTGGCTCTGTGGGCTTCTGGGGGTGGAAGCTCCTGAAGACCCCCAATTGCCCCTTCTCCCCAGATGGCAGCCTGCGGCAAGTGCAGCCTGGCTGATGGCTGAGTGGTGTGATGTGCCCAGTGTGGGTAGTCCGGGCAATCCAAGCCAGGACTGCTTTGCAAGTGGGGCACCCCTGAGAACTGTCTGTCCGGGGTGGGGGTTGGGACCCTTTAAGCACAGCCCTCGGCTAGCCTGAGACAGCATCTCCATGCTCTAAGTCCTCCTCTGATGCCCTGCCAGCACTGCTTCCGGCCATTCTTAACCCTGGTTTTGCTAATTCGAACTAGTTTTTTAGTCTGGATGCGTTAGTTCGAATTAGCTTAGTTCGAATTAACGTTTTAGTGTGGACATACCCCTAGTTACAAGGGTTTCGTGATACCAAAAAGATATTCTTCAGTATGTTCCTGGGATGTCAGCTAAGGATCTGATGAAGCTGGAGAAGGCCCATCAGATGAGCTCCATTACCTTTCCTAGACATACACAGGGTAGGCGGCGGGCGCCAAGTGGATGCACACGCTTTGTTCAGCCTTCTTGGCCTGGGGATTGTACTAGGGATGTAAGCGAGTAGTTATCTAGTCAACTATCTGATAAGCTTAAGCTTGTCGGGTAGTTGAGTCAACTACTCGCTCCTCCTCCTTGCTGCGCCTATATCAGCAGTGCGGCGCATAGTACATGGGCATGTCTGCTCTCTCAAGGCAGCATCTGTACATGGGCAGGTGCAGTGAGGCAGAGGACACTGGACCCTTGCTAGAGAAGCCTGCTAGAAGGGAAAGGAAATGGAGGGGACTCCAGTAGCACCGTCTCCAGAAAGCACTGTCTGCCACTCACAAAGATCTCCCCCTACACTCTCACCCCTCTCCTCCAGCCGCCAGGGCTAAAAGTCCACTCCCTGTGAGACACTGCCAGACATGGCGCATGCATTTCATGGAGGGAAGCCAAGCCACAACATTGCTTCCCTCCCGCCCACAGGCTCTTGGCCTGACACCTTCCCATGCCTACTCGTCCCTGGAGCATGGAGGTAGCAAGGTTCCCCCCACAGACATCTGTGCCCCTGCAGGAAGATGCCCCTGTGTAGTCCACAAATGGCCTTGCTCCAAGCATATCACCTTTGTTTGATCTGAGACCTTTTGGTGTCGCCCCAGAGATGAAGGCTGGGCTTCAGGCCCCCTATCTCATGGAATGACTAATTTTCTCTTTGTTCTTCACAACTGGACCAGCTGCAGGTGTGGTGCCTGCAACATCTCCTGTGCCAGTCTCCTGACTAGATGGGAGGCACTGCTGCACACAAGACTGTGAAGACCTGGACTGGGAACACATCACCTGCTTGCGTGGCCTCCAGCGGGCTCTGGAGTGGCAGGACCAGCAGTGAGAAGTGGACCAGGAGCTGCACTACACCACCTGGCAGGAGCTGGACCAAGAGCCCCACAGCACATGTGAGGCATACATAGCCACTGTCAATACTATGCTCACAGCTATTGAGTGGTCTATAACCTGCCCCTCCACTCCTGCTCTAACCCCTCCAACTTCTCTATCCCACCCCCACCCATGGCCACCAAGGGTCCTGCTCATGAGGCAGTGGGACTGCCCAAGGCAGGCACCAATCCCAGCCCCATCCCTTAGCCACTCCTCCTCCCTCTGCCCTCTTTCCCCCCTCCTCCATCTCCCAGATTCTTTCCCCAATTCCTCCCCAGTTTTCTTTACTCCAGTTAAAAAAATAAAGTTTACTGATTCAAAACAACAGGGGAAAGGGAGGAGGAAGGGGAAAGGAAGAGGTGTGGGAGGAAAGGCATAGAGGGTCAATGCACAGGCCCAGGGGAGAGTCTCATGGGAATCCTTGGCTGAAACTCTCCCTCAGGGCCTCCCAGATATGAACAGCTCTCTGATGGGCCTGCCAGATGGCAGACCTGAACAGATGCTGAAATACCCTGGTGAGCTGCTCAGCCTCTGTCCCCCACCCTAGCAGGAACGTCTCCCCTTTGTCCTCACAAATATTGTGGACAACCCAGCAGGTTGCCACCACTTGGGAGACATTCTTCTCACCATGGTCCAGATGGGTGAAGAGGCAGCAGAACCTTCCTTTCAGATGCCAAAAGGTGCTCTTCACCACCATGTGAGCCCTGGTGAGCCTGGCATTAAACCATTCTTTGCTGGGGTCCAGGTGTCCAGTGTAGGGCTTCCTACATGAGGGGAGCAGAAGGTGGATTGCGTCCCCCATGATACACATCAGCATATCCATGTCACTGACCCTGATGATGCAGTTGGGGGGAAACGTGCCAGCATGCATCTTCTGGAACAGGCTGAAGATGTGGGTATCATGTGCTTTCCCCAACCATCCAACGTTGATGTCCATGAAGTGGCTGTGGTGATCCACAACGGCCTGCAGGACCATAGAAAAGTATCACTTCTGGTTGGTATAATCACAGGCCTAGTGGTCGGGCACCTGGATGGGGAGGTGGATTCCGTCAATGCCCCTGCCTTTCCCCCACAGTTGGAGAAGCTCATGGTGGCAAAGCTGGCAATGATGGGGTCCACATCACCCAGGAAAATGAGCTGGAGCAGCAGTCTGGTGTTGATGGCCCTCACCACCTGTACAAGGAGACAAACAGGGAATCACAGGATTGCCAGGAGCCTTGGAAGGTTCCTGAGACCAGCCCCACTTTGCCCATCCAGAAAAGCAACTTCCAACTCATGGCATTCCCTAGCAGAGCTTTGTAAAGGAAGGACTGAAAAACCTTCCAGGGAGGAAGCTTCCACTCCCCCTCCCCCTCCCCCTTCCAGAAGTTCAGCACCCTCCCAATAACATAGTAAGAGAATCATACCTGCATGACCACGACCCATACAGTCGATCTCCCCATGCTGAATTGGTTCCCGACGGAGTGGTAGCTGTCCAGTGTGGTGAGTTTCCACAGTGCGATGACGATCCACTTCTGGAGGGGGATGGTGGGTCTCATGTAGGTGTCCCATCTCCTGAGGACAGGGTGAGCTGCTCACACAGATCCAGGAAGGTGTCCTTCCACATGCAGAAATTCTGGAGCCACAGCTGGTTGTCCCACCACTCCATGACGATTGGGTTCCACCAGTTGGAACTGGTGTCCAGTCACCAGAAGCAGCAGTGCACAGTGAGCAGGGGAAGGCAGGTGGGGCTGTGCTGCATGAGCAGCACATGGAGAGAAGTGAGGAGGTGCCCCAGAGGTAGCCGTGGGTCCAGATTCTGCAGTGCAGTGAGAGAAAACTGCAAAAACTGCACCAAAGGGTACATCATGAGATCTAGAAGATGGTGAGTACTTTCCAGCAGGCCCTGCTCAATGGCTAGAGTGCTGTGGTGTCTGCAAGGGCAACCAGAACAAGCAGTGGAATGGGTTTGCTCTCCCTCAAGGTGGTAGGCAAAAGAGAGGAGCCTGAGATACGACTATACAGGGGGGTCTTTTTAAGCATGAGCCTCAGATAGCCTCAGGAAACAGCTCCAGGAAGTGACTGCTGTCCTGATGCCCTGCCTGAAGTGCTTCCAGGGGGCCTTAAATGTAACTGAGGTCCAACCAGTGTAGATGCTTTATTTCAAAACAGCTATTTCAATGGACATTTGCTGTGTAGATGCGCTATTTCAAAATAAGCTTATGTGGGAGTTTTTCTTGCGAAATAGCTTATTTCTAAATAAGTGTATAGTGTAGACATACCCCTAAGTACTCAGTGCCCGAGGTCCCTGACAACAGTCTGAATGGTCAACAGGGGGCTCTTGATTGGGATCTGTCAAACATACGTACTTTTCATAGAGACTAACTGTATCATTTCTTATATATCTACTTTCTATGAGACCAAATAAAGGATCCCGAGTTCATATGCCTAAAATAAAGTAAATCAACCAGGCTTTTTTCAGTTTACAGTACAACTTAATTTGTGTATTGGGCTGTTAAGTTTTCCACCCAGGCACAAAATTTTATAAAACACAATGTATTTCTATCCCCAGAGGTAATGCGTTTAATGGGAAATAATTTATTTTGTTCCAGAGTGCCATGCCGACTATAAGTAAACCATCCACAATGCTTGCTGCAAAGTTTTTCATCTCAGTATATTGATTTTAATGCTTGCACAGATGTTTCCCAATTTAACCTTTTTATTATCTTTTAGTTATATTGAAAATGTTGCAGAGGGAAGAGAGTAAAACTGCAAGGAGGCTCAGCAGCAGAATTGCTTTGAGATCACTAGCTGAACTTCTCTGAGATCTCTTCAAGGAATAAACATATCTAAGGCTATGCATCTCATTTTTCTGTTAGAACTGTCAGTTTTACTGATTCCAATAATATGAACCTGACCAAAATCTAACAAAAATAAATAGAGGAACCACATAAATAATATATGTGTGCATAAATAAATATATATCCTTCCCTGCTGGAAATCTTTCATATTGATATAAATCTATGATATTCCTTAAGGTGTTCATTTCAAATGTGAAACAGATACAGAATATATGATCAAAAGGTTTAAACCATTCCTCCTGTGTCCTCTGATATACATATAAAATTGGTTAGTGAAACATAATCTTGAAATATTTGCTGATATGTAAACATTCTACTCAGTGCTATGTCCAGGTGGTGGTTCAAATTGTAGCCACAAAAGAGAATGTTGACTTACATTCAATAAAAGACACAAAATTATAACCTCCCTGGAGGTCAAATTGAGTTGATATGGCCACTATGTCTTATTGGCACGCTTCAAAGTACCAATGATACCACCAGAATCACTCTTATCCTTTAACTTTACATGTGTGATGACTCCATAGCTCCTGTGACCTTCTGCTGGAATACTTGGTTCCGCCTCCTTACATAGTTCCTTCTCCTTCCTCTAATAAGACTATAAGACAGCCACTCAGTCAGACATTGTCTTCTCTCTCTCTCTCTCTCTCTTGGGGTACGTCTACACTACAGCGCTAATTCGAACTAACTTAGTTCGAATTAGTTAATTCAAACTAAGCAAATTCGAACTAACGCATCTAGAACTAAAAACTAGTTCGAATTAGCGTTTTGCTAATTCGAACTAGCGCGTCCACACTGATTGGACGCAGGGGGGCATTTAAGGGCGGCTGAAACCGGTTCTGGCAGGGCATCAGGTCAGTAGTTGCTTTGTGTGGCTGCTGTCTGAGGCTATCTGAGGCTCGAGCTTAAAGGGACCCCCCCTGGACAGCCGGTTCTCAGCTTTTCCTGCTTGCTTGCCAACCTTGCCGAGGGACAGCAAAGAGTTGGTCTCTGTGCCCGTCTCTGTCGGTGCTTCCCTTCGGGGACGCCGCCGCAGATGGCAACATGGAGCCACAGCTCGCCCTGCACCTTCTGGTGCACTTTCTGGACTTGCTGCTGCAAGCCTGCCAGCAATGGCTCGAGGCTGCCTGGCACCACCTGGTGAACGTCAGCCCCCTGCCTCTCCGCCTGGCCGCCCTTGGGGCTGTGGAGGAGCCGCGGCGGCGCTCCGGCACCGGCGTGCCCCGCCGTGTCTGACATCTGGACACCAGCACCGACTGGTGGGACCGCATCGTCCTGGAGCGCTGGAAGGACCGACAGTGGACCCAGAACTTCAGGATGAGGAGGGACACCTTCCTGGAGCTCTGCGAGTGGCTCGCCCCTGCTCTGCGCAGAATGGACACTCGCATGAGGCCCGCCATCCCCCTCCAGAAGCGGGTGGCCATCGCCCTCTGGAAGCTCTCCATGCCGGACAGCTACCGATCCGTCGGGAACCAGTTCGGCATGGGGAGATCCACCGTCGGAGCAGTGCTCATGCAGGTATGGCACTCGTCGGCCACCGAGCCGGGGGGAGGGGGGCTGCAAGGAGGGGATGGGCCGCCCCAGGGACAAAGGGGGGGCGGGAGGAGGCGAAAGCGCCCCGCACCAGAGGGGTCGGTCTGTCCCGGCCGTACTACACTCCACCAGGGGGGTTGCTACCGGGAGTGGGGCGCGGGGCACTGCCAGGGCACAAACGCTCCCAGCCACCCGGGCGCCCTACTGATTGGCACTTTGCTGTGTCTCTCTCCGCAGGTGGTCAAGGCCATCAACCGGGTGCTGCTCCGCAGGGTGGTCCGCCTCGCCGACCCGGACAACGTCATCCGGGGCTTCGGCGCCCTCGGCTTCCCCAATTGCGGTGGGGCCATCGACGGGATGAACATCGACCGGGAACACCAGGCGTCCCGGTACGTCAACCGCAAGGGGTACTTCTCCGTGATCCTGCAGGCCGTGTGTGACCACCGGGGACAGTTCACGGACATTAATGTGGGCTGGTCCGGCAAAGCACACGACGCCTGGGTGTACTGCAACTCCTCCGTGTGCCAGCGGCTGCAGGACGGGACCTTCTTCCCCGACCGCCACATCAGGGTCGGGGACGTGGACATGCCCATTTGCCTGGTGGGGGATGCCGCCTACCCACTGCAGCCGTGGCTGATGAAGCCCTACAGAGGGCACCTCAATCCCTCCCGCCAGGCCTTCAATGCCAGGCTGATCAGGGCCCGCATCGTGGTGGAGGGGGCCTTCGGGCGACTGAAAGCCCGTTTTTGATGCCTCCTCACCCGTCTGGACCTGGCCGAGCACAACATCCCTCCCGTGGTGGCAGCATGTTGTGTGCTCCACAATTTGTGTGAGCGGAAGGGCTTTCCTGCCATCCTGGATGGCTGAGGCTGACCGCATGGCTGGACACTACGGTCAGCCCCGCACCGCCGCCATCCGGGAAGCCGAGTGGGGGGCCGTCCGGATCCGGGAAGCCCTGCGGGAGAGCTTCCTGGTGGAGGAGGAGGACTGACCTCTCCCTGCATGCCCCACTGGGGCCTTCTTCCACCCTACCCCCCTTCCCCTTTCCCCTCCCTACCTACTGACAAATAAAGACACCTGTTTTTGAAACCAAAATGTCTGTTTATTTCACATAAGTGGGTGGTGGAAGGGAGGAATGAGGGTGGGAGAGGGGAGGGGGAAACCTAGGACGAGGGAGCTGGAAGGGGAGGGAAGGGAGGAAGGGAAAGGAAAGCTCAGGGGTGGGAGTCTGGCTGCCTCTCCTGTCTCGCCACACTGTGGGTCCGGGGGCGTCGGTGGGAAATGGTTGTGGAGGGGGGGGGCAGGAGGAACAGGGGGTGTGGAGGAAGCAGGAGCGGAAGCAGGAGCGGGAGCAGGGGGAGCAGGGGCAGCAGGGGGAGGAGGAACTGGGAAGCAGTTGAGCAGGCTCTGGAGGTGGCCTCGCAGGGCACGGCCCTGCTCCTCCAGGGCCTCCAGACTCCTCCGGCGCAGCCTCAGGTCCTCCTGGACCCAGTGGTCCTGGGTGCGGAGCTGGTGGTCCATGAACCGGAGATGCTGCCTCTGGTAGTCCTCCTCGTTCCTGGCTCTCCTGCTTGCCCGGGCACGGGCAGCTGCTGCAGGTGGTGTGGTGCATCCTGCATGCCCAGGTGCTGCAGCTGTGGTGCAACTAGACCAGCGGTCAATTACCCCAGGTACCCAGGTGTGTGAAACCCAGCTCCCCTCTGCAAGGCCAGGGCCCCTGCAGGATCCCCAGCTGCTGCTCCGTTGTGGGCAAGGCCCAGGCGCACGGTCCCGGGGCACCCTCTCGCCCCAGCCCCCCGTACACATAAGGGGAACACGATGGTACTCACAAGTGGACGCCTCCCCGGCCTCGGACGACACAGGCGAGCGGCTCTCTGGGGTGCCTCGGGGGTCCCGGGTCCTGGGCAGGCTGGCGGCAGGCTCCTGGCTCTCAGAGCCCTCCTCCTCCTCCAGGAGCGGGCCCTCTGCCCCGGGGTCAATCACGTCCCGGGAGGCAGGGACGGCATGAGCCCCCAGGAGGCGGCCCAGGGCGTGGAAGTGGGGGCAGGCCTCCGGGTCGGCCCCTGGCTGGCAGGCCCGGGAGTAGGACTGCCGCAGGTCTTTGACCTTGCAGCGGACCTGCTCCCGGCTGCGCTGGTGGCCCCTGGCGGCCAGGCTGGCAGCCATGCGGCCGTAGACGGCCACGTTCCTGTGGCTAGTGTGGAGATCGTGGACATTGGAGGCTTCCCCCCAAACCTCGATGAGGTCCACGATCTCCGCACTTGACCAAGCGGGCGCCTGCCTTTTGCGCCCCCGGGCAGGCTCCTGGGAGTCGCCAGGCTGGTCCTGGGGAGCAGTGGAGGGCTGGGAGTCCTCGGGTGGCTGGCTCATCGTGTGGCAGGTGCAGGGTCTGCTGGCACGGGTGCTTGCAGCCTTGCAACTGGCACAAACTGTGTAGCCAGCCCGTGGCCCTTTAAGGGCTCCGGGGCCGGGAGGGGGGCAATAGAGTTTCCCTGGTGTTGGCCAGAGTGGCCACCAGGGAAACCTGGGAAGCCTTAGCCTCCCACTAGATCGAATTAAGGGGCTACACAGCCCTTAATTCGAACTAGCTAGTTCGAACTAGGCTTAATCCTCGTAAAATGAGGTTTACCTAGTTCGAACTAAGCGCTCCGCTAGTTCGAATTAAGTTCGAACTAACGGAGGGCTAGTGTAGCGCCTAGGAAAGTTAGTTCGAACTAACGTCCGTTAGTTCGAACTAACTTTGTTGTGTAGACATACCCTTGTTTTCTTAAGTGAACTATATTACTGCATGTATGTGTTCAGTTGTAGATGCCCCATGCTTCCCTGTTAAAATATGACTCAGTAGAAAGACGAGAGACACTTTCATAGATGCCAGTGTAATCTACTGTGAGCTAAGGGGAAGGCAATACTGTAAGAGTAGACAGGATAGATCCCTCTTACACTACTCAACTGCATTCATCTTCTACAAAGATATGGGAAGGAAAAGGAAATGAGGAGAGGGGGAGGAAGAACACTGCCCCAGAGAAAAGCAAGATATCTAGAGCCCAGTTTAGTGGGAAATAGAAGATCCAGAGCTATCATGGAGAAAACAAAAAGAGATGGGATAGCTGACAAAGAGAAAGAGGGGGAAAGGGTGATAGATTATCCAAGATTTTCTCATGTCCTCTTAATTTTGTTATTTCATTTCACCTCACATTGAGGCTGGCCTACTTGTTTGTATCTTCCAATTATGTCTTAATTTCTAAAACATTCTCCATAGGTTTCTGCAATACATTCCACAATGAGACCCAACCTCTATAGGCTTTGCTGATACCAAGATATTGTTTTAGCTGGTCTGTTATCTCCTCATGCTCTGTGTTTGGACCTTTCACTCCCTGGCAAACAATGGTTGTTGGGGGAGGAGGGAAAAGATAATATCAGAATGGAGGGGCAGAAAGGATGGAAGAAAACAGGGATTGCAGGAGGGTAAGAAAGGAGAAAAAAGAATGCCTGAAAGGAAAGGGTGTATGAGAGAATTTTTTCCCCAGAAACAGTATTTTCAAAATGTGCTCCTTAAAATACTATCAACGCCCTTTTAATTACCTTCCCACATCAACAGCTGCATAACAACTTGAATAAAGATGAGACCTAGTTTTTTGTATATTTATGCTTAGTACAAATAAATATTGTTGCTTTCAGCTGGGTTGTTTACTATTCTTACTTGTAATATAAACATGATGCATTCTGTATCCTTAATGTAAAAATTCTGTAGTGGCCCTTAATTCTTTAATACAACATATTGCTTTAAACCTTAAACATCTTGGCATTAATTCACTGGTTCTAGTGTAAATTGATGCATGCTTGAATAGTATGTTTACAGTAGCCCTTTTAGCCAGATTTATGTCTAAAGTTAAAAAAAAATGTGAGGCTGCTGTAAAAGAGCTCCAATAAACTGACATGATGTTTTCAGAACCCCTGCTGGGATATCCCCATAAATTGATAAAACTGTATATTATATCAGCTTGTACACCTTTTATGGGTTAGTATGCACGGTCGACCCAGCATCATTCTAGTATAAAAAGATCTGAATTGCTTCCAATGCCAATAACTATCTCAGAAAACACATGGCTGTATTTATTGTTAAATATATTTTTAGAATGATTGCAGAAACTGACTCAGTAATGGTTGTTGTTTCTCTGACATTGATTCACTAACTTTGACTCATCAGCAGCCAAAAATATTTCAGACAGGGGGAATGGTGATGTGGTAAAGCAGACAACCTCATACCAGCAGAAAAGGGAGCCTATAGACCCAGCTAGCCCTGTCCTGCTATTTCTGCTGCCAGTGCCAGGCCTGAACATGGACCCAAGCAGAGAACATGAGTCAGTTCATGGCTGACTGGTGAAGAGTTAGGTGATAGTTCTTTTGGGGGAGAAGCACTGTATTTCTGTCTGAGAGAGAGAGAGAGAGAGAGAGAGAGAGAGAGGGAAAGTGCAGAGCAGCCATATATACTATCTCACTGCAAGGGGGACTAGGCCTCCCTAATCTTATCTATCCTTGCCCAGTGGGACCTGAGGCCATGACAGGATGCTGCAAAAAACATACTAAGGGGTGTTACCTGAGTTGAGCCACTAAAGACTGTTTAGATTACTGGGGTCATGCCCCAAACTGAAGGCACTTAGGTAGGAATAGCCTAAGGCAAAGAGTTTAGATTTTCTGCTGGGAAGATCCACCTGATGTGACTTCCCACAAGTCTCTGGACTGGGTTCAGTGCTGAGGCTCAGATGAGGATGGAGGCCAGAAGGTACATCAGCCTAAGGTGAGGAAGGATGCACCTCTGTCCCTGTTCTGAGCAGCTAGGAGATGGAACCCAGGTGACCCAGCTGCTAGGCCACCTGGCCCTTGAGCACACTCTTGCAAGTGACCTTACTGTAGAAAGTAAAAATTGTTTCCCTGTCCCTATCACAACATAATCTATAACACATGAAACTGCATCTTTAAATTATTGTCTGTTTAGGCAATATACGGTCTTCTTCCTACAAAGTGTAGGTTACCTCCTGCAAGGTACTGATTATCCTCCCATCCTATAAATATAAAAAGGGAGGCAAAGACACTCAGACTCCTGTAGGCGGTGCTCTGCACTCTGCACAACTGGTCTCTGCCCTTTTTGTAACTACCCACCTTCCATTTCTCAAGAGAGGATTATGGATTTTTTATTCATTTCATGCCGGACCCAGTCTATTGCTTTTATAGACTGATCTCTTATCTACAGATGAACTGCTTGTCAGCCTCTAAATGCTCTAGGCCTGCAAAGAGAACAAATTAAGAACAAAATGTAATGACAGTCCTAGAGCCTGATTCATATTGGTAAAAGCCCTCTGTGCCACTCTAGTAATTTTAAGCAGACTTGAGGTGGGCATAATTTTCAATTTTAATCCCCTGCCTCTACCTCCACTGAAGGTCCTGGATGCAGATGAACTTGTATTCTGCCACTACACAGGTAAAGAACTGCAGTACCCTCATGGTTATTCTTAGGATTTGTGGGGCCCTACTCGTTACTACTAAACTGGTGCCACTATATCAAATGGCACCTAAGAGGAGGGGGGCATTTCCTTAGAGATGTGATTTTATAACTCTCAGCAACACATTAATGAAATCATTTTAAAATAAATGTTACACCAAGATCCTGTAGGCTAACATGCTAAATTCAAAAACTCATTATACATACCATGGGTTGGCAAATGGCAGTTATATGGCTTCATTACCACTTGAATGGCTCTTTCACAGGTTCAGTATTCTGTTAATAGGTCTGCCAGGCTTTTCCACTTTGAAGTTAACTAGAGCCTGTCTTGGAGAAGAAGAGCCACAGAACAAGGATAGGAGGAGGCAGGTGGGTGAACAGTAAAACCCAGTGGTGCCCCCAAATTTTCAGGCATCCTATGCAATTGTGTATTCTGAATATGGATAAGAATTGCACTGTGTTTCCTGATGTGTAGGCGCTCCCTGTATACTGTTGTGTAAGGAAAATATAGGAAAGAGCCTCCCACCTGGGAGATGGCGGATTTCTCTGTACTAGCAAACATAGTTAATCCACCGCCATCTCCACCATCTACCACAATCCAGTTCCAAGGGTTTGCTCCTTTCCCCACCCCATAGGCATTGCAATAACCCACAATGCACAGTCCACTTAATCAGTCTGTGCACCAATTTAGAGAATCCTAAATGATTTTCTGCTGGCACTATTAAGTATGAAGTGCCAGGTTGAAGATTATGAATTTTATTTATAAGGACAAAATTTGATCCTGTAAATAGAGTACTTCAGAGAGTAAAACAATTGAGAGCAAGATACAGGACCAAGTGTTGGTTTTGAATGGGATTCTTGCATGAGAATGGTGAACAGGACTTTGCCAAAGGAAGAATGACAACTAGTAACTCTAATAGTGGGGCGGGTTCACACAGTTTTGAACACATCTGTGCATGCCCTAGCTTCAAGAGTCTCTACAAATATGGAGTAATTAATTATCTCATCCCATACTTTAGGTTAGGAAACTTGATACAGAGAGGAAGTCAGTGTCCCAGCCAGGATTAAGAACTCAGTAGTCCTTGTCTCTTCCATTTTCTATTTAGACCATTTGAACTACTACTACTCTCATTTGTGAATAAATCCTGGCTAAATAAGAAATGTTTAGATAATAAACCAAATCTGAACCCAAAGTTTTTCAAGTTCATATGTCTCAGAGTCCAACAAATGTTCCAAAAAGGAGTTATTTATATTTATATAAGTCTGTTAAGACATAAGTGATTAAAATTGAACACACAAATAGTTTCTATTCCACCACATATATATCTCCATATCCAGAAAACAACTATTGTGAATGTGAGCATGAATTGAATTAACTATTTCAGCACATGATTAAAACTGACAACATTAAGCATACACTTAAGTGCAATATTGAATTAGTTTTCAGTTAGTGTCTGGTGTTTCAGGGTACATGGCAATGAAAATCAAATCTCCTCCATCAGGAATTGTGATTCTTGTACTGATATTTTGTTAAATCTCACAAGTTAAATAGGCTTTGAGTATTCATTACTCAACTAGGAAACTTCCAAAGAACAGACTTGTATGTGTATAATTTCTACTCAATTTCTGTTTAGATAGGGGTGGGCAAGATATGGCCCAAGAGCTGAATCTGGCTCCCAAGCCAGTCAGTCTGGACCATGGCCCACCCCACTGGACCCAAATGTAGGGAGAAGCCTCAGGGCCCAGAGCAGTTGACTGTTCCATCTGTCTCTCTGGGTATGTCTACACTACCCTCCTAGTTCGAACTAGGAGGGTAATGTATGCATACCGCACTTGCTAATGAAGCCCGGGATTTGAATTTCCTGGGCTTCATTAGCATAAGCGGGGAGCCGCCATTTTTAAATCCCCGCTGCTTCGAACCCCGTGCAGCGCGGCTACACAGGGCTCGAACTAGGTAGTTTGGACTAGGGTGCCTATTCCGAACTACCGGTACACCTCGTTTCACGAGGAGTAACGGTAGTTTGGAATAGGCACCTAGTCCGAACTACCTAGTTCGAGCCCCGTGTAGCCGCGCTGCACGGGGTTCGAAGCAGCGGGGATTTAAAAATGGCGGCTTCCCACTTATGCTAATGAAGCCCGGGAAATTCAAATCCCGGGCTTCATTAGCAAGTGCGGTATGCATTCATTACCCCGCTAGTTCGAACTAGCGGGGTAGTGTAGACATACCCTGAGATACAGTCATGGAGGTTGGGTCCATGGAGTGGTATTAGCCAGGGGGTAGAAATGGTGTCCCTGGCCTCTGTTTGTGGAAGGCTGGAGATGGATGGCACGAGACAAATGGCTTGATCATTGTTTCAGTCCATCCCCTGCGGGGTACCTAGTGTTGGCCGCTGTTGACAGACAGGCTACTGGACTAGATGGACCTTTGGTCTGACTCAGTACGGCCATTCTAAGCTCAGGGTCGGGGGTCTCAGTGAACCACCTTGATTTTCATGCACACCTGCTCCTGGGTGGCCAGGCTGGCAGCTCTCCTGCCCTAGACGGCCACTTTCCTGTGCCTAGTGCGGAGGTCGTGGATGAGGTCCACAATGTCTGCACTAGACCAGGTGGGCACCAGCCTGGTCCCGGGAAGAGGCAGAGGGCTGGATGGCAGCGGGTGGCTGGCTCGTGCCGTGCCAGGTGCAGAGTCTGTTGGCTGGGTGCTGGCAGGCTTGCACCTGGCACGGGCACCGTAGCCAGCCCATGCCCCTTTAAGGGAGGGGCCAGAAGAGTTTCCCTGGTGTTGCCCAGAGTGGCCACCAGGGAAGCTGGGGAGGGCTAGCCTCCCACTAGTTTGAATTAAGTGGCTACATAGCCCTTAATTCGAACTAGTTAATTTGAACTAGGCGTTAGTCCTCGTACAATGAGGTTTACCTAGTTCGAATTAAGCGCTCCACTAGTTTGAATTAAGTTCGAACTAGTGGTTTGTATGTGTAGTGCCTATCAAAGTTAATTCGAACTAACGTCTGTTAGTTCGAATTAACTTTGTAGTGTAGACATACCCAGTGTGACTGACTTTTACATAAACATTACTCAGCTGCCTCTGTAAGTACCCAAAGTTCCTAGATGTTTAAGTTTCCACCATTAAACCATCAAAGGATGCTTAAATTTAGGAAAAAAGGAACTGAGCTGTAGCCAGTGATTTTAGTTTATCCGTTTATTCTGTGATGTTATGATTAATCAATATATTACATATGTTCATTATATTTTAATCAGATGTGATTTGTGGGATTATTAAAGTAATAGGCTGATCAGTATTTAGAGTATCTGCTTAATAAGAAAGGCTGAAATTCAAGAACTTGTAGGATGAGGCCTTCAAGACTTTAACTATTTTAGGCCTTGGAGACAAGAAATGACAGTGCAAATCAATGATTGAGAAATAACCCCCAAAATTATGGGAAGGAGGCACTGATTGGTAATATTGAGAAAGTATTGCTGGGAAGATTAAATTTAAATGACAAAATACTGTAACAACAAATTTTGTCTCTAACATATGCATTATTAGCAAGAACCTATATAACCTACACAGAATTTGGGTTCCCTTTTATTTCTAAGCCACACAGATCAGTAAGAAAGCAAGGGTTGATAAGTTCATATACATGCACAGAAATTTAGGTGTAGACAGACTCAGGTGAGGGGTATTAAAATGGGATGCCCAGAACAGGAAAACTGGAAACTCCAGCAGGAACCACTCCTATATTTATGATCAATCCATGAGAGGGCCAACATACTCCAAAGCCATGAAGGAGGAAGTGAGTACGTCTATAGGTATAACTGTGACTTATCTTTAAGCCTTGTATTCTGTGACATTTATAACTTCATTGGTAACTTTACTAAAACTACAGGTTGTACCTCCCTGGTCCAGCACCCTTGGGACCTGACCAGTCCCAAAACAGGGAATTTGCCAAACCAGGAGAGGTCAATGCCAGCACCACTGCTGACACTGGCTGCGAGGCTATGCTCCTGATTCTGGCTGTGCAGCTCCACATCCACCCTGCCTCTTCCTCAGAGTAGTCCCCCACCCTTGTCCCTACCCCTCTTGCTCTCTTCATGAGCTTGATTGCTGCAAATAAGAAATCACACACACTCACATTCACACACACAGACACACACACACATTTTCATACTTTTTTTGACTCATATATTGCAGGGCAACAGAGTGGGAGAAATTTCCCTTATTCTCATATTATATCTTTGTATGATTAGTCCACTTCCAAAAATGCCATGAAAATGTATTTGACTATGTTAATTAACACCACATGTCAGCCTTGATGCCTCACTGATGTTCTTGCTCTTTACTTGATGACTAGAGAACTTATATTTAAAGAAGACATTTTAAGATCCATGCCCTTATGCTGTCCTTTGCTATTTACCTCTATCAACCATGGTTCATTAAATAAAATATGTTGAGAGGGTGCCAATATCTCTTGGATAAGGTAGCTTCTGCCATTTCCCCCCCTTTACAGAGTATTCTTGTATAGGTAAGGTCAAGACACCATTAAATTAGAAATATGTTGAAAATTGTCTTGAACTTTTCAAAGATTCTAGCGAATAGCATGTTATGTAGCAGGATCAATTATAGATTCACTTAGTTCTATCACTTAGTTCTGAGACTCTTAGCCTGTTTCATTTCTGTCGTACTCATATAGAAGGAACAATTCCTTTTAAGCCAATTGATTTACCTAGCATAAAATCCATGTAAAATGAGAAAAGAATCAGGTCTACTCTTTCTAATCCTCTTATTATCCCATGATTTCTCAACAACAAAGGGAAATACTACATTTTCTCCCTGATTTTGAAACATGTGATAGTCATAAGAGTCACGTAAGGCCTCTTTCAAAATGTAAAGGTGTATTAATCATGTCACAAAATCTTTTAAAAGGTATCATTTATTGCTTTCAGATGTCTGACTAATGAACAAAGTGAAGATGCTTGGGGCTTGGTTTTTTTTTTTAAGTAGTATAATGTCAAAGTCATTTTCACAGATTTCTTTGTTATTTTTTGTCATCTTCATTTTTGGAGCACCGTATGTCCAGCCCCTGGAGCTTACATAACACTCACTCTTTCAGCAAGAGTTTTTCCTGCTTTCACTAAACATTTTAATTAGCTGTTGTGCTAGAGCTGCTGCAGCCAAAAAAAGAGCTTTTCCTCTAGTCTTTGAATAGCCTTATGACTTCATCAGTGATGCTAAACACTCTGGAAATCTATTTGCGTACTAGAAATGTTTGTTGCACTATATTCCGACTACTTTAAAAAAATGAAAGGCTTCTTAGTTAATTGCTGTGGATAGAATGACATTCTCCCCTTTGCCAGGAGATTAGTGCAAGACCAGTACACAGCCCCCCAAGTAGGAGTACTGGGAGACTTCAGAGGTGTGACCAGGCTTTTATTGGGACTCTGTACAGGGTGCATTTCTTCCCCAGACCAGATAGCTCAAAAGACATCTATTTTGTATATCACATATGCAAACAATATCAATGTAGAAACAAAAACATCTCAACGATCCAATACATTTTACAAAACACATATTGAGACTAGTGTTCCCTATATTTTGAGCACTTGAGCATCTACCAGGAGAGATTCGCATGCTATCCCGCTGATTAGCAAAGAGCCCACAGTGGGCAGCATGTGTTTCTTCTGGTGGTACACTTCTGCACATGCCTCAGTGCACATGACAAAATTTATTCTACACGTGGATGGAAAAAAAATTGGAGGGAACATTGAGACTTGGGAAAATATACCCAAAAGAGTAACAGTAACTTAAGAATCAAATGCTGGCTTCCTTAGCTATCTAACTGTGGAACCACAGATAGGAAGGGAGGCATAAGGTATAAAATATTGTACTGGCTTCCCCAAAACCTGTTGAACAGATACTTTGCAGTATCTTTACACATTAAACCATAAAAGATGACATTTAGGCTGTGTCTAGACTGCAGGGTTTTTTCGAAAAAGGTGGCCTTTTTTCAAAAAGCCTTTACCTGCGTCTAGACTGCCGCCACATTCTGTTGAAAATAAATCAAAAGAACGCAGTGGTTTTGTTGACTGTGGTAATCCTCATTTTACGAGGAATAACGCCTTTTTTGACAGAGATCTGTCAAAAATAGGTGTGTGTGGATGCGAGGGAGCCAGTTCTTTCGAAAAAAAGGACCTCCAGGAAGAAGCCCTGGTGGACAGTCCATTTACATGCTTGGCACCTCTATTGTTCCTGTCTGCAGCCTCTTAAAGGCACAGGCACCCAGACAGCCATTTCTGTCAGGAAGCCAGCCAGAGCATCTGTGACATCTGTGACAGCCATGTCCCAACCTCAGGACTGGCCCTTGTAGGGAGAGTGAAGAGGACCCACCCAGGGACTCCAAAGGGTGGGCACCAGCCTGGTCAGGGCCTGAAATAAAAAATCTATTGGCGCTGTGGTCACAGGAGGAATCCCTGCAGGCCCTGTAGATGCACTGCAGGAATGCTGAAATTTATGAGCGCATGGCCCAGGGACTGTCCAGAAGTGAGGACCACTCCTGCACTCTGGGCTAGGTGAGGGCCAAAGTAAAAGAACTGCAGCAGGAGTATGCCAAGGCCCGAGACCAGAGCTCCTGCTCTGGGGCAGCCCCACAGAGCTGCTCATATTATTCAGAGCTCAACCACATTCTAGGCAGTGCAGAAGCCCAGATTCCACTGCATCTTGCAGAGTCTGGGTTATCCCAGCATATTGTGGAGCAACCCCTGAAGAAGCACCAGCAGGGAGGAGGGACAGGAAAGCCACAACAGGAGCTGGAGGAGGAAGAGACAACAATCACCCTATCCCTGGAGCCAGTCCCCAAGACCCAGGAGGTCTCCCAGGTGTTCTCTGACATTGGGGAGGGAACATCAGGTGAGTCTGTGAGGTTTCACCACACATAGGGCAGGGGAGGCTAGTGCACAATGGCAGATATGCAAGTGACACATGTTATGCTCAACCTGGACAGCATGCAGCTGGCCAGGCATGTACAACCATGTGCACTGGCAGGGTGCGACTTGTGGGTGTGCGACACGTGGTGCCAGGAGCCATTCCCAGAACACACGGGCTGGTTAGCAGTGTGGGGGGGCATCTGGTCCCATTGGCACTGTGGGGCCCCTGTGATGCTCAGGCTGCTGCCTAACTCACACACAGTGTCACGTGCAAAACCTCTGAGTCTCCTGTCCAAAGGAGCGCATGCCCTCCGGGACAGTGGGTGAACACATACATGATTGACTTTTCCTCCACAGCTGGATGCCCCCATGTAAGAGGGTCACAGCTCACCAGCCCCACCACCATCCCAGACATGTGGCATCACAGGCACTGGTGTGTCTACACGACACTGCTGAAAGAGCATGTAGTGGCCCTGCAGGACCTCAACAGGACTCTGAAATGCAGGACAGAGGCAGAGGCTGAGTGGTGTAACCGGCTACTAGAAGAGCTAGTCCAGCATCACATTTCAATCTGTGCCACTATGTGGGACGTCCTTGCCTTGCCTTGCCTTGCCTTCCCCTGTCCCTGGTACTGCTCCTCCTACATGCCAGGACCCTGCTCCTCCAAGTCCCCCTTGCCCACCACCACCCCTTTCCCCCTTGAACCATCTTCTCCTCCACCCCTTCTTCTCCCCCAGACTCTCCTTTCCCCCTAGTCATCCCCCCACAGCTTCCCCTTCTCCCCTACCCCCATCTCTCTCCCAACCCCCCCCCCCCATTCCCCAGCCCTCCCTGACCCAAGTGCTCCCCCCGGCCCACTGCCCCATCCAGCACACAACTGTCTCTTGCTACACCTGACCCCAAGGCCATGGTGGTACCAGGACGCAAGGTGGCAGGACCTTTTGATCAGAGAAGCATCGGCTTACCTGAGCCCCCCTCCTGCCTCCAGGTTTTCAGCCCCCTACCACGCTAGTTAAAGAGCATTTTGCTGATGTAACAAACAATTTATTTTTGATTGAAAGACTTTGCTTCTCTATAAACATTTGAACAGTAAAAAGAGTCAGATTTTTTTCAACAGTTAGCACATTTTCATTATAGATATTGTTTCTAATAAAAAACAATGTATGTTTACAAACAAAATCTGGTGTTTCTGTTTTCTTTATGGAAGAGGGTCAGGGTGAGGGTTGTAGAGGGAAAGGTAGGGGGGGGCCAGGCCAAACCCCCCATGAGGGAGGCCCAGGGGAGAGTCAGGGGGCTCCTTCAGAGAATCTCTTCCTCAGGGCCTCCCAGATGTGAAGACCAGACTGGTGAGCCTCCCCATCAGCACCTGTTCCCCACTCCGTCAGGAAGGCCTCCCTTTTTGTCTCCATGAGGTTATGGAGAACGCAACATGCAGCCACCACCTCGGGGGAATGTTGCATTCACCTAGCTCCAGCCATGTGAGTAGGCCACGAAAACTCCCTTTCAAACGGCCAAATGCACATTCCACCTGCATGTGACCCCAGCTAAGATGTGTATTAAATAGCTCCTTGCTCACATCCAGGTGGCCGGTATAGGGTTTCATAAGCCACGGTATCAAGGGGCAGGCTACTTCAGCCATGGTGTAAAGCGGCATCTGCACATCCCCAAGTGCAAGGTCCTGCTGCAGGAAAAACATTCCTGCTTTCAGCCTGCAGTAGTGGTAAGAATTATGGAAGATGAGGGCACCATGTGCCTACCCCGACCACCTGACACAAATGTCTGTAAAATATCCATGGTGGTGGAGTAGGGCCTGCAGTGCCATTAAAAAGTAGCCGTTGCAGTTAATGAATTGGGCAGCTCGATGGGGCAGTGCACGGATCGGGATGTGGGTCCCATCGAGGGCTCCTCCGCAGCTAGGGGAGCCAAGTCCAGCAAAGCCAGCAGTTAGACGGGATACCTGAGACCTTGGGAGGAAAGCCCATCTAACCCAGGATTCCCCTTCTCAGGACTCCCCTGTCCCCTGCATCAATGCAGGGCTGGTCAAGTAGCTGCCTCCCACTGTCCATTCCCCACTCTCCCTTGCCATTGCTTGGTAGTCCCCCTTTTTCAGCACGGACTGTCCCCCAAAAGTGACTTATCTCCATCAAAACAGCCCCGACGGTAGACCTCTCCACACGAAACTCGTGTCCCACCGAGCGGTAACTGTCGGGTGTTGCCAGCTTCCACAGAACTATTGTGACCCGATTCTGCAGGGGGATGGCAGGGTACAGGTGGGTGTCCTGTCTTTGGAGCGCTGGGGTGAGCCAGGCAAACAGCTCCTGGAATGTGGCCTTCCACATACGGAAGTTGCAGAGCCATTGCTGGTCGTCCCACAGCTCCATGATATGCCGGTCCCACCGATCCAAATTAGTCTCATGCTTCCAAAACCTCCCATCCCCAAAGAAGTTTGTAGGCAAGGGCATTGGTCCTGCATCCCGGACAAAGGTTTCATAGCTCTGGTCCGAGATCATGTGGGGCAGGAACATCATGATGGTGTCATGGATTATGTGGGACCATCGCCTGCCTAGGAGCAGCTCCATCTCCATGACCAAAAAAAAAATTAAATAAAAAAATTAAAAGCAGAAAAACCAACCAGAAAACAAACTGCTGTGGTGTCCAAGAAAGCAAGCAAGCACTGCAGCGGCTTTGCTGTCCCTCCAGGAGGTAGGCAAGCCAGAAGCAGCAACAGAGAAATGGCTTTCGGGGGTGGAGGGTAAAGGTCCTTTTAGGCACGTGTCTGCAAAGTGTATGCAGAAGCACCAGGAAGTAAATGCTGCCCCCATGCTCTGCCAGAATCAGTTCCGGGTGCCTTTTTTTAAACAAAAGATCCCTTTTCCATCCATGTAATGCAATCTAGATGCTTTTTTTCTAAAGCTTTTCTGAAAGAATCTTTCAAAAAATCTTCTTTCAAAAAAAGCATGTAATCTAGACGTAGCATCTGAGATACAAAGATATGATGTGGTCCATATATTTTAACACTGGGTACCCTCTCTGTCTGCAGCCATTGCACAACATACTCTCCTCATATGTAACATGATAAAGTAGTAGGTGCCTTTGACCATACAGTAGTATGGATGGTAATTATATTGTTTACATACTGTTCCTATTCTCCGGAGGAAAAAAATGAAGAGATAATCTAAGGTTTTGAGCACAACCAATTTGGATCTCAAGAATCCCTTTAAGTGTGTATTAACATAGTCCAGTGATGGTTTCTGAGGTGTGTTTACCTAATTGGCTACACCTACCTTGACTGTAAGCAGCACAGAGCAATCACTGAAAAGAACTATGTTCAAAGCCTGTGTATGGGAATATATCAGAGACACTGTTATGGAGATTGGGGGAAGGATTAGCCTAGGAAAATACAGGTAAAGATGTGTGATTGTTAAAGTGCAAAACTATACACATAGGCTACATCTAGACTGGCATGATTTTCCGCAAATGCTTTTAACGGAAAAGTTTTTCCGTTAAAAGCATTTGCGGAAAAGAGCGTCTAGATTGGCACGGACGCTTTTCTGCAAAAGCACTTTTTGCGGAAAAGCGTCCATGCCAATCTAGACGCAGTTTTGTGCAAGAAAGCCCCAATCGCCATTTTCGCCATCGGGGCTTTTTTGCGCAAAACAGTTTTCAGCGGTCTACACTGGTCCTTTTGCGCAAAAGCATTTCCGGAAAAGGGCTTTTGCCCAAACGGGAACGTCAAAGCATTTGCGCAAGAAGCACTGATTTTGGACAGTACAACATCAGTGCTTTTGTGCAAAATCAAGCTGCCAGTGTAGACAGCTGGCAAGTTTTCCCGCAAAAGCAGTCGCTTTTGCAGAAAAACTTGCCAGTCTAGACGCAGCCAGAGAAAAAAGAAAGGATGGAGAATTCCAAATACAAGTTTATAGCACAAAGTTCCAAGAGAAATGAGAGACACATATTTATAACAGACTACTTTCTTACCATTCTGGTGGCCCTACGGTAACATTAAATCATAGGTTACAAAGTGCTTCCATTTACCCATGGACTATCTCAGACATGAACAATTCCCCAGGTACTTAGCCTGATCAGACAGCTGCTAGTATCTGGATACACAGTTATGTAATTGGATTTTCAGAACATCCTTTCAAGTTCCTACCCAAGATGATTCATGGATATCTATATGCTAACCAGATAGTTTAGGTTTGCAGTGTATGGGGTTTGAAAATCTGCCTGTTAGTTTCTAAGGGTATGTCTACACTACCACCCTAGGTTGAACTAGGGTGGTAATGTAGTCAACCAGAGTTGCAAATGAAGCCCGGGATTTGAATTTCCCGGGCTTCATTTGCATCTCGCGGGCGCCGCCATTTTTAAATGTCCGCTAGTTCGGACTCCGTGCGCACTTGGTAGTTCGGACTAGGCTTCCTATTCCGAACTACCGTTCGGAAACAAGGAGTAACGGTAGTTCGGAATAGGAAGCCTTGTCCGAACTACCTAGTCTGTGCCACGTGTAGCCGCGTGGCACGGAGTCCGAACTAGCGGACATTTAAAAATGGCGGCGCCTGGCAAGATGCAAATGAAGCCCAGGAAATTCAAATCCCGGGCTTCCTTTGCAACTCCGGTTGACTACATTACCACCCTAGTTCGAACTAGGGTGGTAGTATAGACATACCCTAAGGGTACAGCAGCATTATTTCAGAATAACTGATATTATTTCAAAATAACATGGTGCACGTTTACCCAGTAAGCCATTATTTTGGAATAACGTTGAGATGGAGGACTTCTTACTCTGAATCCTGTAACTCTCATTTTACAAGGAGTAAGAGAAGTCAAAGGAAGAGTGTTCTTCCTTCAACTTCCTGCTTTGTAGACAGCGCAAAAAGCCGAGTTAAGTTATTTTGACTTCAGCTCTGTAATTGATATAATTGAAGTTATGTATCTTAATTTGATTTTTGCTCTGCAGCGTAGACGTACCCTTAGATATTCTCAAAATTCAGAATTAGCGTAATGATTGGAGTGCAAGCATACATATTGTTTATATAACTTGAGGACAGAATTTGTATCTTATATTTATCCTATGTAGTTATTGATCATTTGTAATATATTCTTTTAAACAAAATATGGAGAGGTATCTCATCCGCCACTCTTTTTCTGAATATTTCAAGCCAGATATACTTCATAAAATGAAAAGGCCTCCAAGAAAATGAGGAAGGGTAAAATAAACTAGTGAAACATAATTTCACTGAAACCACACAGACCTGCGGGAGAATGAAAAGTAGCAATATCTTTTTGCTTCCAGGAGAATTCTGATGACTTTTAGAAAACATATGGATAGCTTAGGGGTATTGCCATACCTCACAAGGTGGCAGAAGTACCTAGGCAAACTCCAACTGTGTCTAATCTGTCTCTGTATTTCTGTAATGAGAGAAAGGGCTAAAAGATGTCAGGGAAAGTCCTGTGTATTGGAAGCTAAAAGTCTGGCTATGAGCCATCTGACAATGACTGTTACTCTGCTTGAGCCATCCACTAACCAGAAGCTACTCAGCATGTATTGACAATGCTGGTAAAGGCAATTACGTTCTCTTCTGCCACAAGTGTTGTGTCTCACTTTCCAGAAGATAAATCAGGAAAATTTCCTGATCTATCCTACATGTATCCTTCCAGTTTACATATCATTAGATGAAACAAACAGTCCATGAAAATAACTGGTGCTCTCACAGACCATTTTTTTTGGTGAGGTACATAATTTTTAATCAGGGAAGTGTTCAGAATGTCATCTCTGGCCAAGATCAGAGACCAGCCCATTCCAGACTACCCAATAGACCTATGGTTAAGGCACATGAGAAGCACATAGAAACTCTAGGTGTAAGTCCGTGGTCTGAACTGGACAAATGAGGTATCTGAACCCGGATCTTCCCTCCCATGATTGTACACCCTTCTTGTTTGGCAAAGGTGTCAGTCTCTAGTGCTTTGTCCCAATAAATATTTATTTATACAGAGTGGAATAGCTCGAGCAGGAAAGCTTGTAAGAGGAACTGAGGGTATGTCTACACTACAGCGCTAATTCGAACTAACATAGGGTATGTCTACACTACCCCGCTAGTTCGAACTAGCGGGGTAATGTATGCATACCGCACTTGCTAATGAAGCCCGGGATTTGAATTTCCCGGGCTTCATTAGCATAAGTGGGGAGCCGCCATTTTTAAATCCCCGCTGCTTCGAACCCCGTGTAGCGCGGCTACACGGGGCTCGAACTAGGTAGTTCGGACTAGGGTCCTATTCCGAACTACCGGTACTCCTCGTGAAACGAGGTGTACCGGTAGTTCGGAATAGGCACCCTAGTCCGAACTACCTAGTTCGAGCCCCGTGTAGCCGCGCTACACGGGGTTCGAAGCAGCGGGGATTTAAAAATGGCGGCTCCCCGCTTATGCTAATGAAGCCCGGGAAATTCAAATCCCGGGCTTCATTAGCAAGTGCGGTATGCATACATTACCCTCCTAGTTCGAACTAGGAGGGTAGTGTAGACATACCCTTAGTTCGAATTAGTTAATTCGAACTAAGATAATTCGAACTAATGCATCCAGACTAAAAAACTAGTTCAAATTAGCGTTTTGCTAATTCGAACTAGCATGTCCACATTAAGTGGACCCTGAACCGGGGTTAAGGATGGCCGGAAGCAGTGCCGGCAGGGCATCAGAGGAGGACTTAGAGTGTGGAGCTGCTGCCTCAGGCGAGCCGAGGGCTGTGCTTAAAGGAACCCAACCTCCACCCCGGACAGACAGTTCTCAGGGGTGCCCCGCTTGCAAAGCAGTCCTGTCTTGGAGTGCCCTGAGTGCCCACACTGGGCACATCACAGCACTTGGCCATCAGACTGGCTGCACTTGCCGCAAGCTGCCATCTGGGGAGAGGGGGCAATTGGGGGGCTGCAGGAGAGCTTCCACCCCCAGAAGCCCGCAGAGCCAGCCCAGTCCTCCCCATCGGGGGCTCGTACCCCATTCCTCCCTCACCTCCTTCCACTTACCCTTCCCCAGCCCCCCTTCCTGATGTATAAAATAAAGAAAATGTATGGTCAAAAATAGAATCTCTCTTTATTGAACAAAACTCGGGGAGACTGGGAAAAGGAGGTGGGAGAGGGGAAGAGAGAGGGTGGGAGAGGGGAGGGCAACTAAAATGATCAGAGGTTTGGAACAGGTCCCATATGAAGAGAGACTAAAGAGACTGGGACTTCTCAGCTTAGAAAAGAGGAGACTGAGGGGGGATATGATAGAGGTCTATAAAAGCATGAGTGGGGTGGAGAGGGTGCATAAAGAAAAGTTCTTCATTAGTTCCCATAATAGAAGGACTAGAGGACACCAAAGGAAAGGAATGGGTAGCACGCTTCAAATTAGTAACAGAAAGTTGTTCTTCACAAAGCAAAGAGTCAACCTGTGGAACTCCTTGCTGCAGGAGGCTGTGAAGGCTACAACTAGAACAGAGTTTAAAGAGAAGTGAGATACAGTCATGGAGGTTGGGTCCGTGGAGTGGTATTAGCCAGTGGGTAGAAGTGGTGTCCCTGCCCAAAGTTTGTGGAAGGCTGGAGAGGGATGGCATGAGACAAATGGCTTGGTCACTGTCTTCGGTCCATCCCCTCCAGGGTCCCTAGGGTTGACCGCTGTCGGCAGACAGGCTACTGGGCTAAATGGACCTTTGGTCTGACCCAGTACGGCCATTGTAAGCTCAGGGCTCAGGGTCGCGGGTCTTAGTGGACCACCTTGATTTTCATGCACACCTGCTCCTGGGTGGCCAGGCTGGCAGCTCTCCTGCCCTAGACGGCCACTTTCCTGTGCCTAGTGCGGAGGTCGTGGACGAGGTCCATGATGTCCGCACTAGACCAGGCGGGTGCCCGCCTCTTGCGGTCCCGGGCAAGCTCCCGGGAGCCGCCAGCCTGGTCCCGGGAAGAGGGAAAGGGCTGGTGGGCATCGGGTGGGTGGCTCGAGCCGTGCCAGGTGCAGGGTCTGCTAGCTGGGTGCTGGTAGGCTTGTACCTGGCACGGGCACCGTAGCCAGCCCGTGCCCTTTTAAGGGGTCCGGGGCCGGGAGGGGGGCAATAGAGTTTCCCTGGTGTTGGCCAGAGTGGCCACCAGGGAAAGCTGGGGAGGGCTAGCCTCCCACTAGTTCGAATTAAGGGGCTACACACCTCTTAATTCGAACTAGTAAGTTCGAACTAGGCTTAGTCCTCATAAAATGAGGTTTTCCTAATTCTAACTAAGCACTCCGCTAGTTTGAATTAAGTTCGAACTAGCGGAGCGCTAGTGTAGCGCCTATCAAAGTTAATTCGAACTAATGTCCGTTAATTCAAATTAACTTTGTAGTGTAGACATACCCTGATTCAATAGACTCATATCAAAGGCATGCACCTGCAATGTGGAATGTCCTGGTTCAGTTCCCTATTCTGTTTAATACTGAGCAAGGATGTCAATGTGGGTCTCCTTCATCCCAGGTGAGTTCCCTAACCACCATGGCAGTGGCTACTTGGTGGTGTGACCAAGCCCTCTGATTGGGGGAGGCAAAGGGAGCAGCTGCCCTGAGGTCCAGCATTTCAAAAGGGCCTGCTCCTGCTTCAGGGTCCCTGGGCTCTTTAATATGCTCCTGGCAGCTCTTATGGTTGCTTGGGGAAACTGGGGTGCAACATGGTGTGGTCCAAGGGGTGCACTGAGAGTTGGAGAGGAGATGTGCTGTAGTCCAGGCAGTGCTGATGTCTGACTGCCCCTGGCCCTATGCCTGAGGCTCCACCTCTTTTGGGAGTGCAGAGCCAGCCACTCTCATCTCATCCATGGGCCCAGCCAAGCTGTCAGCTTTACCTTCTGAAAAGGGCTCAGTTTTGTTCCACATCAGGATGAAACAAATCCAAAGCTTCAGGGTTTTTTTCATGAGAAGGAAATGTTGTGTTTTGGCCAGCCCTGTGCTCTAGTTCTAGTCCCCATTGTTGATTACTCTCCAACACATGAGATTCTCTCTAGCTAATACATGGTTGGTGCAAACATCATAGCTCTATTACATTATAGGAGCCCTGACCAATATGTCCGTACAACAGGCCGCTGCAGGGCTCCATTTCTGTGTTAAAACTGGAGGGGAGGGTGTACGTTTTAGGAGCCGCCTTGCCCCCAGCACATTCCCATTGGCCAATTTCTTCCAGAAACCGGCCAATGGGAGCTGCTTATTAGAATAACAGGTGGCTAAGAAGAACCACACCCCCTCTCCTGGCTCAGTTATTCATGAAGCACATGGCCAGGCAGACAGGCTGGCTGGAACATTTTAAGCTCTGCAGGCAGGCAGGTTTGTTTGGCAGCTGACAAGTAAGTCTCTTGGCTACAGCCTGCTTCTGGCACCCAAGCCCTTTCCTGCCCCAACTCTCTGCCTGCCCTCCTGCCCGCCCCACTCAACATACCCAAACCCTCTGTCTCCCTCTTACATCCACCCCCACTCCCAGATCTGGCACTCCAATCTCCAGCCCCAGATCACAATCCCCTTCTACCCTAGGTCACATCCCAAACCCCTGCACTCCAGTCCCCCTCCCTAGGCCACAACCGCCTCCTTCAACCAAACTCCCTCCCAGGGTCCAATCTCCCTCCTGCATCCCAGTCCCTTACCCCAAGCTCCTTTCTGTACCCAGCCTCCATCCCAGACCCCGCATCTCCTCCATTACTATCATGGAGGTTTCTCAGTAGTTTATGGCTTTACATGCTATCTGTAAAGTATTATCTTTATAAAACAGAATAAGTAAATAAATTAAAGCAAATAGTCCATGTCTCCACTTCTGCACAAAAAATTCATAAAAGGGGTAATGTTAATGCTGGAACTTCATGAGTTGAAACTTGCAGAGGATTTACTTCCATTAAGTAAGAATAAGAAAAGGGTAGACCACATGATCTCATAACTAAACGGCTCCTGAAAATATGTGCTACAGCCTTGTAGATATTTGGACCTGCTCCTTGTAGACTGTTTCAGGGATAGCTGTGGCTGACTCTATAGCCATGCTGCTAAGATTTCCAGACCATAGGACATTCAGTGTACATCTACAAATCAATATGATTTTAAAATAACTAGCGTTATTTCGAAATAACTTAGTCTGCATCTACACAGCAGGCAGTTATTTTGAAAAAAAATTCGAAATATTATTAAGCTGGAGAACTTCTTACTCCGACTCCTGTAACCCTCATTGTTCGAGGAGTAAGGTAAATCGGAGGAAGAGTGCTCCATTTCAAAATTAGTGCTGTGTAGACACTCCCAATTTCTAAATAAGCTATTTCGAAATAAGCTATGGAATTGATGTAGCTCAATTTCCGTAGCTTATTTCGAGTTACACCCTGCTGTGTAGCTGCACCCTTATAGTCCATTCCTTTCACTATAGTACTTTCCTTTAATTGTATTCTTCTGTCATTTTTCTAGGTGATCTGTATGATCTGTCCTGACAACAGGGCAATGAGAAGAAAGGCAGTGAGAAGGAAATGTTAACATGACCTGATACTGCAGTCACACTCAGGCAAATTCCTACTAGAACCAATGTGACAAAAGTCTCAAAGAATAGACCCCTCAGGCTGCAGATTCATTCACACCAGAGGACAGAAGAAGGAACTGCCAAAATTACACAATTTGAATCCTCAACCTAACGTAAATACTAAACTGCTCATGAGAGTTAAGAACAAAGCAGACTGTGAAGAGCTTGAAAAGGATCTCACAAAACTAGGTGATGGGGCAACAAAATGGCAAATGAATTTTAATGCTGATAACTGAAAAATTATGCACTTTGAAAAAAATAATCCCAATTACACATACAAACCGTTGAGGATTAGTTTAGCTATAACCACTGAAGAGAGAAAGATCTTGGAGTTATTGTGGCTGGTTCTCTGAAAACAACCACGCAGTGTGCAGCAGCAGTCAAAAAAAGCAAACAGAATGTTAGGAATCATTTAAAAAGGGATAGAGAATAAAACAGAGAATATCTTATTGCATCTATATAATTTCATGGTACACCCACATCTTGAATTCTGCATACAGAAATGATTGCCTCATACCAAAAAAGATATATTAGCATTGGAAAAGGGTGATAAAAATGATTAGGGGTTTGGAATGGGTGCCTTATGACGAGATTAAAAAAAACTGGGACTTTTCATCTTAGAAAACAGGAGACTAATAGAGGTCTATAAAATCATAAGTATGGAGAAAGTGAATAAGGAAAAGTTATTTTTGTACCCATAACATATGAACTAGGGGTGACCAAATGAAATTAATAGGTAGTAGGTTTAAAACAAACAAAAGAACATTTTTCTTTACACAGTACACTGTCAATCTGTGGAACTCCTTGCTAGAGGATAATGTGAATACCAGGACTTTAACAGGGTTCAAAAAAGAACTAGATGAATTCATGGAGGTTAGGTCCATCAATACTAATTAGCCAGAATGTGTAGGAATAATGCCTCTACCTTTATTTGTCAGGGTCTTGAAATGGATGACAGCAGAGGGATCACTTGATGATTACCTTTTCTGTTCACTCCCTCTTGGGCATCTGGCATTAGCCACTGTTGGAAGACAAGATACTGGGCTAGACTGACCTTTGGTCTGACCCAGTATGGCCCTTCTTATGTTCTTATGCTATTTCCGGCAACTGTTTCAGAAGCAACTGAATCTCCCTGCACAAACACATAAAAACAAGTACAGTAAAACCTGTGTTATCCAGCATGCCCAGGGATTAGGATGTGCCAGTAACGTAAAAATTCTGATTATCTGAGGGATGGGTGGGAGCCGTGCAAGGCCTACGGGAGGGTGGGGGGCACAGGAGCTGGGTGGGGCTAGGATGTGGCCTGCTGGGGGGGAAAGGGGAGCACAACCTGTGTGGGGGGGTCCTGATGCAGCCTGGTGAGGAGGGGTGGAAGCTGGGGGTTGGGAGACAGGGATGGTGGGGGCGGCCTGTGGGAGGGGGAGGGAGGAGAGGAGCCATGGGGGAGCTGGCCTACTGTGGGTGCTAGGAGCCGCGGCAGGAGCCAAGATGCTTGTTTCTGGCTGCCATTCGCCCCTCCCTTAGATACGTGCTGCACGCTTATCTGAGGAGTGGCCCAGCATTTAAAGGGCCAATTTCCTTTTTTTGTTGTGTTTTGTTTTGCTTTTCTCGGAGTAAGAAATGTGCCGGTTTCTACAGTTTTCCAGATGCTTAAGTTCCGGATAGCACTGATTTAACGTATTAGAAAGCCATTCAAACACTCCACCCCTCCATTAAAAGACACACACCACCCCTTCTGTGTAGATACACATATAGTGCATTGAAAAATCATAGAATCATAGGGTATGTCTACACTACCCCGCTAGTTCGAACTAGCGAGGTAATGTAGGCATACCGCACTTGCAAATGAAGCCCGGGATTTGAATTTCCCGGGCTTCATTTGCATAAGCCGGGCACCGCCATTTTTAAATCCCAGCTGGTTCGAACCCCGTGCCGCGCGGCTACACGCGGCATGAACTAGGTAGTTCGTACTAGGCTTCCTAGTCCAAACTACCGTTACTCCTCGTGGAATGAGGAGTATTTGCCTAATTTATTGATAAAATTATAATGCGAGACGGTATCAAACGCCTTACTAAAGTCTAGGTATACCACATACACCACTTTTCCCACATACACCACGAGACTCATCTGATCAAAGAAAGGTATCAGATTGGTTTGACATGATTTGTTCTTTACAAATCCATGCTGGCTATTCCCTATCACCTTGCCACCTTCCAGGTGTTTACAGATGATTTCCTTAATTACCTGCTCCATTATCTTCCCTGGCACAGAAGTTAAACTAACTGGTCTGTAGTTTCCTGGGTCATTCTTATTTCCCTTTTTATAAATGGGTACTATATTTGCCCTTTTCCAGTCACCTGGAATTTCTCCTGTCTCTCATGATTTTCCAAAGATGATAGTTAGAGGCTCAGATACCTCCTCTATCAGTTCCTTGACTATTCTAGGATGCATTTCGTCAGGCCCTGGTGACTTGAAGGCATCTAACTTTTCTAGGTGATTTTTAATGTGATCTTTTCTTATTTTATCTTCTAAACCTACCCCTTCCCACTAGCATTCCCTATGTTAGCTATTCCTTCAGACTTCTTGGTGAAGACTAAAACAAAGAAGTTATTAAGCATCTCTGCCATTTCCATATTTCCTGTTACTGTTTCTCCCTCTTCACTGACCAGTGGGCTACCCTCTCCTTGGTCTTCCTCTTGCTTCTAATATATTTATAAAACATCTTCTTGTTTCCCTTTATTCCCGTAGCTAGTTTGAGCTCATTTTGTGCCTTTGCCTTTCTAATCTTGCCCTTGCATTCCTGTGTTGTTTGCTTATATTCTTCCTTTGTAATTTGTCCTAGTTTCCAGTTTTTTATGAGACTCCTTTTTTATTTTTAGGTCATGCAAGATCTTGTGGTTAAGCCAAGGTGGTCTTTTGCCGTATTTCCTCTCTTTCCGACATATCGGAATACCTTGCTTTTGGGCCCTTAACAATGTCCCTTTGAAAAACTGCCCACTTTCCTCAACTGTTTTTCCCCTGAGTCTTGATTCCCATGGGAGTCTGAGACCTATCAGCTCTCTGAGCTTACCAAAATCCGCCTTCCCGAAATCCATTGTCTCTATTTTGCTGTTTTCCCTTCTACCCTTCTCTAGAATTGTGAACTCTATGATTTCATGATCACTTCCACCCAAGCTACCTTCCACTTTCAAATTCTCAACCAGTTCCTCCCTATTTGTTAGGATCAAATCTAGAACAGCTTCCCCCCTGGTAGCTTTTTCAACCTTTTGAAATAAAAAGTTGTCTCCAATGCAGTCCAAGAACTTATTGGATAGTCTGTGCCCCACTGTGCTATTTTCCCAACATATATCTGGATAATTGAAGTCCCCCATCACCACCAAATCTTGGATTTTGGATGATATTGTTAGTTGTTTAAAAAAAGCCTCATCCACTTCTTCCACCTGGGTAGATGGCCTGTAGTAGACTCCTAGCATGACATCACCCTTGTTTTTAATCCCTTTTAGACTAACCCAGAGACTCTCAACGCTTGTCAAAGATTGAGATATCTTCAAATTATGCTTAATATGTTTACTATTGATTGATTCTGTGTACACAATGATCAGGTCTCAGAGGCACTGGGGGAGTGGTATCTGCTTCCCATGTGTTTCTACAATCATGGAAAGAGAAAGTAGGAAGCCTGCATGTTTTGAGACCTCATGAATTTCTTAACCTTTGGAAAAATGCACAGGACAAAGAAACTGTTACCACAACAAGCAATGGCCCAGGTTGAAATCTCAACAAGTTCAAGCAGAAGGCCAATAAGATATAGGCCTTAATACATTGCCCGCTGTGTTTGACAGAATTTCTGAGAGAGAAAATCATACTAGAACATTAAAATGAATTCAGTTTGATACAATGAACGTAGAAGATGGCGGGGTGATACAGTTTCATGCCTGGGTGTAAGAAGCTGTCGCTACAGGGTTCCTGGGAGCAGTGGCACCATGTTCTTCTTCTGTGGCCACTGTGTCTTCAGGAGGTAGAGCCCTACATATAAGCAAATACTGATTTCTATCCTTGGATATCCACTTCTGTGGATAGAAATTTGTATCCATGCAGGGCTTTACAGTTAGCCCACTTTGTTCTTCAGACTAAAGGTTTTTTTTTATTAAATTCTTATAATGTTATGTATTAAAATAAATATAAACTGCATTACAGTACATCAGAATTTATACCAAATTAAATTATACCAACCACCATATGTCTGTAGTCCTATACACTCATATGCAGCATGCTACTAATGCACGATTGTTAAAAATATATCATTGTGACTTACTGTCACAGACATGAAGAAATCAGTCCTTTCCATTATTTGTGAGAAACAGAGGAGAGTCATTAACTTCACATGGCTACCCATGTTTCAATAAAAAAGCACTAGAGTGAGAAGTTTGTAATCATGAAGAGCAAATACATACTTTTGTACATTTTCTGTAAAATACTAACTTTCTGTACTTAAAACTGTATATCTATCAATATTTTCTGCAATATTTTATGAACACTAAAAATGTACTATTCTCCCTCAGGTATTTTCTATTTTCCCTAATGATGTATTTTCATTTGTAAATATTATGTGTTAGTCTTAAAATAAAATAAAATTATTAGCTTTGTAATATCTCCAGCTCCCACAAAAATATCCCACACTATTTATAAAAGCCTGATTCAGTAATATATTTCCTAATGTCTGGACATTCAAAAAAAGAAAAAAGATTGTTCCTCTTGACATTTTTTTACTCAAGAGCCCTTTATGTGTACAGCAATGAAAAACTCGTTCCCTCTCTCTCTGTCTGTCTTTCCTTCACTTTGAAGCTATAATGCAGTCTCCATGGGCCTACCTGATTGAAAGTCTATTGAAATCAATAGAAATATTCCCACTGACTATAGACAACTTTGGATCAGGCCTCATATACTCCAAATACTGAAAAAATAGTTGATATTTAATAAAACACTAGCATATTTTAAATACATATAATATGTCATTCAAAAAGAAAATTATTATTTAAGTCAAGCAAATCAATATGCCTTTTCCCATCCTTGTATAAAATATGTTTGGCCAGATAGTTAATTGACAAAGTGAATTCTACAAACTTTTGGAACATACCCAACTGCAGAGTCAGAGCTCTGACTTTTAAGAGTTCATGGTCGATCCCTTTTTAGAAGTTATATTGATTCACACCATATCTACCAAACTTGCTCCTGCCTCCTCCCATTGGCTAGACATCCTACTCCCAGCTTGCTCCTCCACCCTACCTCCCATGCATACCTCACCCCCTCACTCCCTCTTGCACCCGACCTCCCACCCAGATTCTGCACCCCCATCCCTATCGAGTGCTGAGCTATTTCTTCGAAGGCCTGTGTTCTGTGGTTGACAGATGGAAGCTATGAGCTTCTTAACGAAGATTTGAAATTTAGAACGCTCTGTTCATTGGTCAGGTCTTAGCCAGGGGCTGGGGCTATCAGGAAGTCCAGGGCTTTATAAAGCCAGTTAGTAAGTAACCAGGGAGCTTTGTGAACAGGGGCAGCTAACAGGAAGTTTCATGAGGGAGTTTAGATGGCGAGTTGGAGGGGGGTGAGGTACTCTTGCCATTCTTTACAACTTTTAAAATAACTGAAACCAAAACTACTTGATAAAATAAAAACCCTATCAAATAACCTAATTACCTGTAAGAGAGAATGCAGGCAGAAACCCAGCAGCAGAGTGGGGGCTATCCTTTCTATTGCACCCAGTAGAGTATGTATGATTACCTGCTCTATGGACAGGTGGCATATGTGTGCATTCAGTGCAAGGAGCTCCTGAGCCTCATAGAACTCATAAAGGCTTTGGAGGCAAGGGTGGCTGAATTGGAGGAGTTAAGGGAGGCTGAGAGCTACGTACATGAGGTTTTCAGGGACACTGTAGAACTGTCCCACCTTTAGTCATACAGCCCCTGCAGTGTTAAGGAGGATGAAAGGCTCAGGGAAGGAGAACAGTCAACTGGAGCAGAGGTAAATGATCCAATAGTTTGGACCCTCCTTCCAGAGGATGTTATGGACTTGCACTAAGGATACCTCTCCAGAGGAGGGAACTTGAGTCATTAGGAAAAGAAAGGTGTTAGTAATGGAGAATTTGATCATTAGAAACATAGATAGCTGGGTTTGTGATGATGAAGAGAACTATACAGGGACTTCCCTTCCTGGTGTGAAGTTTGTACATCTTTCGAGACATCTAGATAGACTTATGTGTAGTGTGGGGGAGCTGGTGGTTGTGGTACATGACATAGGGAAAGGTGGAAGAGAAATTCCGGAGGCCAAATTTAGACTGCTAGGAAAGAGATTGAAATCCAGAACCTCTGTAGTAGCATTCTCTGAAATGCTTCCAGTTTCATGCACAGGGCCAGGTATGCAGGCAGAGCTTCAGAGTCTCAATGTGTGGATGAGACAATGGTGTAGAGGGGAGGGGTTTAGATTTATTAGGAACTGGGTAAACTTTTGGGTTGGGGGAGGAAGACAGGATACTGGGCTGCATGGATCATTGGTCTGACCCAGTATGGCCGTTCTTATGTTCTTATTGTGGAAATAAGTAAATAACTTTCCCTTATTCACTTTTTCCACACTAGTCATGATTTTATAGACCTCTATCATATCCCCCCCTTAGTCTCTTCTTTTTCTAAGCTGAAAAGTCCCAGTCTTTTTAATTTCTCTTCTAATGGGACCCTTTCCACATGTTTGTTGACCCCTTCAAAGAACTCTAGCAGATTAGTTTAAAGCAGATTCTTTACAGAAACCATGTTGACTTCCCCCCAACAAATTATGTTCATTTATGTGTCTGAAAATGTTAATCTTTACTATAGTTTCAATTAATTTTCCCAGGTACTGACATTAGACTTACTGGTCTGCAATTGCCAGGATCACCTCCAGAGCCCTTTTTAAATATTGGCATCATGTTAGCTATCTTCCAGTCATTAAGTATGGAAGCAGATTAAAAAGATAGATTACAAACCACAGTTAATAGCTCTGCAATTTCCTATTTGTGTTCTTTCAGAACTCTTGGGTGAATGCCATCTGGTCCTGGTGACTTGTTACTGTTAAGTTTATCAATTTGTTCCAAAACCTCTTCTAATGACACCTCAGTCTGGGACAATTCCTCAGATTTGTCACCTAAAAAGAATGGCTCAGGTTTGGGAACCTTCCCAATATCCTCTGCCGTGAAGACTAAAGTAAAGAATTCATTTCATTTCTCCACAATGACCTTATTGTCTTTGAGTGCTCCTATAGCATCTAGATCATCCAAGGGCCCTGCTGGCTGTTTAGCCGGCTTCCTGATTCTGATGTACTTAAAAAACATTTTACTGTTCCAGGCAATCCTCGTATTTATGACATAATTGGTTCCTGGAGAACCATTGTAAGTCAAGCCATCGTAAGTCAAACCCTTATTTCCCATAGGCACAATGTTATAAATGGTGGTTCCATTCCTGGAAACCCATTTCATATCTGAAAAATGCCAAAATTGACCACAGAAATGGAGGAAAACTAAACTAAATAGTTCAAATAAGGCACAAAAATAACTAAAAAGTGGCAACTGATGTGGTGGAGACGCATGCAGTTCAAGCAGCAGCTGCAGACTGGCGAGTCTGACTGACCTTGTGCTTTTCCTGTTTTGGGATGATGCATGGAGTCTGCATTGTACAACACTGAAAATGTGAGCTGCGGATGTAAATTGGGGGGTTTTAGGAGCTATCTTGCATGAAAAAAATGGTCGTAAATGCAGAGGGTCGTAAGTTGGACAGTCATAAGTCGGGGGTTGCCTGTACTTTTTGAGTTTTTGGCTAGTTGCTCTTCAAACTCCTATTTGGTTTTCCTGATTATATATTTTTGCTTAATTTGACAAAGTTTATGGTCCTTTCTATTTTCCTCACTAGGATTTGACTTCTACTTTTTCAAAGGTATCTTTTATCTGTCACTGAATCTTTTACTTGGTTGTTAAGCCATGGTGGAATTTTTTTGGATCTCTTACTGTGTTTTTGAATTTGGGCTATTCGTTTATGTTGTGCCTCTCTTATGGTGTCTTTGAAAAGTTTCCATGCATCTTGCATAGCTTTTACTTTTGTCACTGTACATTTTAATTTCTGTTTAACTATGTTCCTCATTTTTGTGTAGTTCAGTTTTTGAAATTAAATGCCACAGTGTTGGGCAGCTGAGGTATTTTTCCCACCACAAGGATGCTAAATTTTATTACATTATCGACGAGGAATCCTGTGGCACCTTATAGACTAACTGAAGTGTAGGAGCATAAGCTTTCGTGGGCAAAGACCCACTTCGTCAGATGCATGCATCTGACGAAGTGGGTCTTTGCCCACGAAAGCTTATGCTCCACTTCAGTTAGTCTATAAGGTGCCACAGGACTCCTCGTCGCTTTTGCAGATTCAGACTAACACGGCTACCCCTCTGATACTTTATTACATTATGATCACTATTTCCCAAGCAGTCCAGTTATATTTACCTCTTGAACCATATCCTTCACTTAGGACTAAATCAAGAATAATTTCTCCCCTTGTGGGTTCCAGAACCAGCAGCTCCAAGAAAATTTAAGGTATCAAGAAATTTTATCTCTGTATCCCATCCTGGACTGACATGTACCCAGTCAATATGGGGATAGTTGAAATCCCCCACTATTATTGAGTTTTTTATTTTTATACTCTCTCTAATCTCCCTTAGCATTTCATAGTCACTATCACTGTCCTGATCAGGTGGTCTATAATATATCCCTACTGCTATATTCTTATTATTGAAAGAAATATAAGAACTCGGGGTCCCCAAATGAAATTAATAGGCAGCAGATTTAAAAAAAAAAAGGAAGGTTTTTTTTAAAAAAACGTGAACGTTACTCCTTCAAAAATGTTACTCCTTCAAAAAATGAGGAGTAACATTAATTCGAACCAAGGTGGTTGGTTCAAACTAACGCGTCCCAGGGCGCACTTTCACTTTTGAAACAGCTGTTGAGCAGAGTAAAGCTCCAGCGAAATCATGCTAATGAAGCGTGGGATATTTAAATCTCTGCTTCATTAGCAATTTTGGTTGCCTACATTTGCATCCCTAGTTCGAACTAAGGGAACTATGTGTCTGTGCATGCATCTGTTTGTTCAAGAACTCTTCCTAAAGGGAAAGAGCTTGGACCACCAAATTCAAAATGCAGCTTCCTCTTATCCTAACATAAACCAAGGTAAGTGTTTGGTTGTGCCAGGAAAATGGAATGTGCCTGGAATGGGATGGCTTCTCATAAAACCATACAAAAAAGAGACACAATCAGCAGGCAAGTGAAACAGACTGGCTAAGGGTGCCCCATTTCCCTATCCAAGATTAATCCAGTCCTGAACATCCCATTCCCCAGGTACCTTTGAGGAGGAATTGCAGGTGGGGACTGAAACTCCTCCTCCCCCACTCCCAATTTGTATGGGCACATTGCTGGTTATTCCCTTTGCCTTAGAGTCAACAGATAAATATATCAGATTAACATTCTCCTAAAATATTCTTTTGTGCCTATTCAGTATTTGTTTAATCAAAGTATGTAAACGTTATTTTTATAAAAAAATATTCCTCTGGTATTTGTCACCGGTACCAAAGAAAGAGACAAATTATCAGAGCAGAATGTTGCCAGGTCTGTGCAATGTACTAAACAAATGGCAGTAAAAAAACTTTACTATAAAACATTAGTCAGACCCCTGGTTCTTATAAACTCTGGCAAAATACAATTTTTCATGCCGTGACACTGATATACCATCTTTATTTTTAGATCTTGTGCTTTAACTACAAGTCACCAGTGTTAAAAGAGCCCTGCTTGATATTTGGGCATCTGCAGGTCTGATGTAGATTACTACTGACACAAGTCAGGCAGTGGAGTTGACCAGGGTCAGGTCATTCAGTCAGCTGGCCTCTTTCTTACCCTTGTGCTCTAAAGAAATATGAACCAATTCGGACCGTACTGTATTGTGAGGGGAATCATTTCTAATGGACTGTGGTTACAAGATGTTGCAGAATATACACATTATTCAGCACCAGTAATACATCTTCTTTCCATATAGCAAACAGTGCCCCATTTAACGAGAATGGCCACATTCATCTTGCTCTGCCTGTACTTCATACATCACATGGCTGCAATACTGATTTGCTATCAGAAAGTAGCAGAACATTGAAAAGGGGTGTCTGAAAATGACATAAAAATAATTGGATTCTCACTTACAGAAAAGATCGAATGCCAGGGCTCATCCTTTGCATTCAAGTATCTGATGGTTGTAGAAAAGATTTGTATTTTGAAGGCAGCTATGCAAGATAATATGACCAGTACAAATTGAGATACTATGATATCCAAAGTAGCTAGAATTATATCAATAAAATGCCAACCACACTGTGTTCACTACAGTTTATTAGTATCTAACCTTTGTGTCATGCAAGGTTGTAAAACTGTCTTTTCTTCAAGTCATTTGGAAATGCTGATGTGAGTAATAAGCAAAAACGTGCCATCTTGCTTACTGAAAAATAGTTCTGTGCATGGCTCTCCTCATCAGGATTTATTTCCCTCTCAAATCTACAGGCTGATGACAATATTCCTCACTAGTATACCCCACTAAGCTTTGCAGGTCAAAACACTAAAAAACAACTTTTTTCCCACTTAATCTGATATTTTGACCTTTATTTAAAATGAAATTTACATGCAGCTTCATGGATGACCTTAATATTTTGGGTTTTCATTTTATTCCCGCAACCCTGTACAGATTTTTCAACAAAACTAATTCATCTCCCAGTTATTTTTCAATAGCATTAAACTTTTCTGTGGCTTGAAGTCCTATAGGAAAATCAATTTGCTTAAACTAAACTAAAAGGCAAACATAAATTAGTCTGAAAAATTGCAATGATGAATCAGAGATTTAAAACAAATATTGAAAAAGAACATGATTAATTGTGATGCCTGATTTGGTATGAAATGTAAACAGGAGGCAGGCCCCAATATTTTTCATTCTGAAAGTTCTTCATCAAGTGCTAGTCCGTATACTTATTGCACAGTTGGTGAATTCATATCTAGTATGAACACAGAATTTTCACCTTTCTTTTCCTTATACACTTCATGGAGGTCTAAATGGTATAATTATGCTGCTGTACCTAGTGCATTTTCTAGCACTCATGTATTGGAGTATTTCTACTTCAGTATTACTTAGGCCACGTCTAGACTGCAGCTCTTTTCTGGGATACCTCCAGTATCCCAGAAAAGCTATGCCGTGTCTAAGGAACGCATATGCTTTTTCAGAAACATTTCCAAAAAAGCAGACACGTTTTTTGCCATCCCTGTAAACCTCATTTCACAAGGAAGAAAGGATGACTCAAAAGGGAAGATTTTTCCAAAACTGGGTCTGTGCAGACGTGCCAAATTTCAGAAAAAGCCTCTTTCGAAAGAAAAGCAGAAAAAGATACACAAATTGCCATTCATAATTTGCATATCTTTTTCTGACTTTTCTTTGTAGTATAGACATAGCCTTTGTTAGCAGTTCAGTTACTTAGGAAGTTGGGGGAAGTTTTTCCCAATGTCCAACCTAAACCTTCCTTGCTGTAATTTAAGCTCATTGCTTATTGTTCCATCCTCAGAGGTCAAGAAGAACATTTTTTTCCCTCCTCCTGGCAAAACCCTTTTAGATACTGGAAACAGTTATCATGTCCCCTCTCCGTTCTCTCTTTTCTAAACTAAACAATCCCAATTATTTCAGTCTTCCCTCATAGCTCATGTTCTCAAGACGCTTAATAATTTTTGTTGCTCTTCTCTGGGCCTTCTCCAATTTCTCCACATCTTTCTTGAAATGTGGTCGCCTGAACTGGACACAATACTTCAGTTGAGGCCTAATCAGCACAGACTAAAGTGGAAGAATAACTTCTTGTGTCTTGCTCACAACACTCCTGTTAATGAATTCCAGCAGAATCACATTTCCTTTTTTTGCAACAATGTCACACTGTGGAACCATGTTTAACTTGTGGTCCACTATGACTTCTAAATCCCTTTCAGCAGTACTCTTTTCTAGACAATCACTTCCCATTCTGTGGTGGTTCCAATGCAACATATCTGTCTGATTAAAGATCTGAAGCACACACAGATATGCAATGGGAGATAATTTCCCAAACAATAGTTACCCCCTGGTCTGAAATGGTCTCAAGTGGTCAAATGAAAAGGTTCAAGTGGACAGCTCTCTGCCAGTCATGGAAAAGTCCTATGGGTATCCAGAATAAATAAATGGATTCAGACACAGCAAATACTTTTGCCCATCACCTAAATGGAATCCAACTCCTTGTTGAGACTAGCATACATTCACTTATTCAGTCCCAACCTACTTCCTAATTCTACTCTTGACCTTATTCCAGAGCTCTCTTTACTTCTTTTATTGGCAACTTTACATTTCTACATGCCACTCATTCTAAATTTACTAGCACTTTAGGAATTCACTATTATTTCTACCCAAGAGTACACCATGTCCATTCTGATAAGAACTGCTGGGCTATGTCTACACTGGTGCAAACTTGCGCAAAAGCGGTCACTCTTGCACAAAAACTTGCTGCCTGTCTACACTGGCCATGTGTTCTTGTGCAAGTAAACTGACATTCTAATGTATGAAATCACGGCTTCTTGCACCAGAACTCTGACACTCCCTCTCAGGAATAAGCCCTTTTGTGCCATTGTTCTTGTGCAAGAAGCCAGTGTGTAGACAGGCAACATGAATTTCTTGCGCAAGAAAGCCCTATGGTTAAAATGGCCATCAGAGCTTTCTTGCACAAGAGAGCGTCTACACTGGCATGGATGCTCTTGTGCAAAAGCACATGCCAGTGTAGACACTCTCTTCTGGAAGAGGTTTTGCACAAGAACTCTTCCCCAAAAGAGTTCTTGAGCAAGAAGCTGCCAGTGTAGACGTAGCCCTGGAGTAAGAAATCTTGTGCACAGTAGAATTCCCTAACAAAGGCAAGATTATGCTCTAGGAGAGAGGGTCAGTTATTAGGGAATCCAGAATTCCCAAAGACTAGCAGTGAGTGATGCACTTGGGCTCCACTGAGAAATTTCCAAACATTTTGGGCTCCTATTTTATTAGTGGGAGGAAAGGGGAACAAGTGGGTGAAAGACAGGGAGGAAAGTTTGGCAAGCTATGCAGGAGAGGGAGCAAGGGAAATGTCATGTGCCCTGAGATCTTAATTCAGCGCATTAGCTACATCCCTTGGAATACACAGCAAATGAAAAGTTTGCGCCCATCTAAACTTCATGTGAAGTTTCAGCTAAGAGACAATAAGAAACAGAAATTATATAAGGAAAATGCTGATACATCACAAACATAACAATAGCAAACTAAAAAGGATGTTATTTATAATATCTCTTTTGAGCCAGTTGTTAGCTTTGTTTGCAGATTCATTCAATGAACTCATTTTTCATGTTAAAGAAATGCTGTCAGAAATGTGGCATTTGAAAGAGTTATACTCATATTGTACAAAAGTATTTAATAAATTCTAATCCTATATCTTGTATTTGATCCCAATCCTTCTTTGACAGCTGACATCACATTATATAGAGATCAGTCAAAGAAAGATCTTTCAAAGGCTCAATTTCTGCTCCCTCAAGAGTCCATACACCCCTTAATGCCCATGCCTAATTCCTATTAATGTTAATATAGTTTATATGCACATGTTGATGGAGAACATAATTTGATAAGATTAAATATTTCTGTTCTATATAAATAACTAACAATATCCTATTGTGTCTTATTCAGATCTCGTATTTAATGATGTCTCGTCTACGTCTAGTCTAGACTGGCAAGATTTAGCGCAAATACTCTAAACGCAAGAGTTTTTGTGTTAGAATATTTGAGTAAGAGAACGTCTATACTGGCATGTGCCTTTGCACAAAAGATTTGCTTTTGCACAAAAGCATCTGTGCCAGTGTAGACGTTCTCTTGCGCAAGAAAGCTCTGATGGCCATTTTAGCCATCGGCTTTCTTGCACAAGAAATTAATGTTACCTTTCTACACTGGTCTACCTGTCTACATCAGTCTTCTTGTGCAAATACTCACGGCCAGTATAGACAGGTGGCAAGATTTTGCACAAAAGCGGCTGCTTTTGCTCTAAATCTTGCCAATGTAGACACAGCCATAGACTTTAATATCAGAATAACCTCCTACACATTGCAGCCCACGGAACCTCACTCATGCACCCGCAGCCCCTGTAATAGACTATTAACCTGTGTATGATGATGTTATGGAAATTCTCAAATAGTGATTTAAAGCTTTAAGTTTGGCCCATTGTTTTCAACTAAAGAATGAAGGAAAGATTGAATAATCTAAAATTTCATTATGTTCCAAATTTCTTCCAATCATTACAAAAAAAAATCTCTTGGGGGCAAAATTTTCCCTTTATATGCACATTCATAACTATTGTTAAAATTAGAGTTTTAACACGTAAACACATACATATCTTTAATGGTGTAACTCTACTTCAGTCAACAAAGTTAAGTAGAAAATTTGGTCCAAAAGGAGTTGCAGAATGTGTCTGGGAACAGAATATCCATCTATCTTCTAATGTACCCATTACTGCAATACTTGTGAACCACTTTAATGTTTATGTTTTTGTGAAACTGTCATCATTTGTTTTCCATGAAAGAATGATTCAGCAGGAAAGATGATTATATTTTTACCATATGGTTTTAAAATTTTAAAAAGAAGACCCTCAAAGACATCATATGATAGCCAAGGAAGATTCCTTTGTGATCTGCATTATTTTGACAGTCCAAAGACTCTGTCCATACCACTTTATAATGCCTTCTCTTCCATGTGTCTCTTTTGTGTTCTTAAGTGTTTCTCCTCCTTTCCAACACACCTTCCCCTGTTACTGAATCAGGAGTCACACACATCTACTTTTTAAAGTCACCAAATTTAAGCATTCAATTATTTTTCAGCGAAGATCAATGCTTTATATTTTGCTTTCACATTGCAGCATCACTGCCACTGTTGTGCAAAGAAACATGTGAGGGCTATAGTCAGGGCCATCCTTAGGCATACACAATATAAACAGATGTGTAGGGCACCTGAAAATTTGAGGAACCAAATTTGGGGTGCTCCTATATAGCCATGTGTGCTGGTGTGCCTATGGATGGCCTTCACCCCAGTCTGCTGGTCCCTTTTCTGACCCAAGTCCTTTTCCACAGCTGTTCTCCTAGCCAGCAGCAAGACTGCCTTCTCCCTGGCCCCTCCCTTCTGCCCACATGCTCCTATTGTCCAGCCAGCCAGCCACAGTGCTGAGAGCTTCTTTCTGTCACGTGAGGGAGTGGAGAGGAGTCCTGAGGCTTTGTGGCTGTGTGCAGATAACCCTGAGTGCTCAAAGGAGCCATGCAGGGAGGAGGCAATGAGCATGGGAATACCCCAGCCATGGCAGGGACCACGCTGGGGAAGGGAGGTAGGAGGGAAGAGTTGGGAAGCCCCAAACCCTAGCAGAAGCCACATGGTGAGTGGCAGGGCACACAGCATCAGGTAATTTGCATCGGGTCCCATAAATTGTAAGGACGGGACTGGCTAAAGTGGATCACAATTTGAGCATGAATCAAGAATGTGACAGCTCTTCTGTGGTAGTTCTGACTGGCCTGAGGGCAGGGGACTGTACAAAGTCTCTCACCCCCTCTCCTGCCCTGCCAGGGTCATGTGAAGCCTAGAGATAACCACCAACAACTTTGAACGGCTGGCAGTTCCCTCTAGTCACTGTGGGTATGTCTAGACTACAGGCTTTTGTCGACAGATGTTTTGTCGACAGATACTGTCAACAAAGCTTCTATTGACAAAGAGTGTCTAGACTACATCCAGTTCTGTCGACAAAGCAAGCCGCTTTGTTGACATGACAGTGTAGATGCAAAGGACAGTGTAGATGCAATAATGCCTTCTGTCAACAGAACTCTGTCGACAAAAGGCGTTATTCCTCAAAGAATGAGGAATGTTATGTTGACAGAACTCAGCAGCAGTGTATAGTTTTGTCGACAAAAGTCCACTGTTGTCGACAAAACCCTGTAGTCTAGACACACTCTGTGTGCCCTTGGTGGGGGGAGAAACTTCGTGTGCTCCCTCGCCCAAGGCCAATAGAGACTTGAGAGGGGGGTGTATGCAAAGTCATTCACTATTAAAAATGTCCAGTGGCTCCCTCTAGGTGTTTTGCACCTTAACAAGGGAGGGGAGGGGAAGCCAATTGAACAGCAAATGACTTTGCACACTCTTCTCAGGTCTCAATTGACCCAGGGACAGGGATGCAGCAGTGAGGCCACAAGCTGAATCAAAATCTTGCGGGCCAGATCCAGCCCATGTCCATATCTTGTGAGGAATGGTGTAATATAAGGAATCCTCAGAGCGGGGGTGGGACCTAGACAAACACCCACAAGGGTGTGACCTAGACAAACTCTTGAGGTCCTTTTCAGATCTTCATTTCTGGGTTTCTATGCTCAGAAATACCCCCATTATTTAAATCAGTTTGTATATGCATTCTTACCTGTCTCACAAAGTCTAGCTCTGAAGAATAATCCCTCCCTTGTATTTTCATGTGACTTTTCTATGGGTATTGAGTCTGAATACCAAACACTTTTTTTAAATATTAGGTGAGCCAGGTTACTTGATCAGTTATTTTAGCAATATTCATACATGATTCTAGAGACTTAATTTTTCTCTTCAGTGAAAATGTATGGACCTGATTCTCTATGCAAAATGAACAAGAAGGGCGTGTTGAATTCTATGAAATTAGAATGGTAAAAGAATTTACACTAAAGTTGCACACAAGCTGCAGCAAAATGGAGAATCAAGCTCTGTGTGTTCAAGTTTTGTTACAGTAATTACAATTCAACTTGCCATTCAATTTAATGACAAGAGAGTAGTTTCTTCAGCTATTATGTTCCTAATAATTATTATGAGACCCCTCCCACTATTTGCACATATTGAAGCGTTAAACACTGGTAAATACATGACTCTCAAGCTGTCCAAATACCTTTGCTTCTGAAAGTAAACATTATTTGTCTAATGTTTTCATACCATTGTGGCAGTGAGAGCAGTAGATCATCAAAAAACACATTAATTCATGATGCAATGTTTGTGGTCATGCAGGGTGTGGCATCTTCCAACATAAATCTTACAGTGGTTTTATTCTATAGTGATTCTATAGCCAGACATGGAGAAATAGATAGCACTTTTTCAGTTTGAATCAAGATATACTATGCTCAAAGGAAGAAAGAAAGAGGAAGATACACTTCTGGAAATGTAAGTTATTCGGGATATAGCAATATTTTATAGGGGTTTTATTACCACTCCAACACATGTGATTTAAAGGACTTCTAGAGTTCCAGATCAGTATGCACTGAATGATAGATATTTTCTCTACTTTTATAAAATTTGTGTTTGCCTCCTCTTATCAATTGGTTGCATATTCTTTCAGTAGTGCACAGGTCTGCCAAAAATTGATCTGCTGGTAATGGGAAGGAAACTACAGGGAACTTGTTCTGAGGTTTAATGAGTACTTTTTTGACTTTATATTATCCCATAATTGAGGCTCTATCACATCTTTTGATGTTCCTTTCTGGTTTGGGATGATTCTTCTTGTTTTAAAAACTGAAGGGTAATCAATTGCTTCCATCCTAGTACTCCATATCTACCTTTTGCTTCTCACAAAGAGGCAACCCCTAAATCTCTATAATCAGAAAACAATGGCATGGACTACAGTTGTATTCATTTGTAAAGCCAATGAATTATGTACATTAAATGTAAGTAGCAGAGCCAATCTTGCAGTGTTCCAGACTATCGCTGGGTATTTCTTAAAACTCTTAATAAGCAACCAGGCATTATTTCCCTTCCACAATATTTCATATGTGAGAGAGGGTGATTCTATAAGTGTGCATGATTCTGCTCAAGAATACTTCTCACAGCAAGTGAAATTTTTCTCTTAATTTTCAAACCCGTCATCTCCTTGCTTTAAAATGCAAGTTTTGAGTTTGCAAATGAAAATAATTTCTGTTGGCTTTGTATTAGGCCCCAAATAGTAATTTGTGAATGCACAAGATGTGTAGGATATAAACACTTAGGGCACATCTATACTATGAGATAAGCTTGAACCTACTATGGGAGATTTCTGGTCTCCCAATGTTGAGAAGGTGAAGGTCCATGTCCTCATTATGAGCAAGAATTGAATGTGGTCCAAAGTAGCACATCCATATTTACAGAGCTTATCTCCAAGTCACTGAGAGTCAAGCACCATGGGGACCTTGGCAGTCCAGGCTATGCTTCCAGTGTCTCCTGGTCCCAAACCTTGGCATCGGGTAGTTACAGCGGCTCATGTCGCCTGCATCCCAGAAGGCATTCTTTCCCTCACATTACATAAAGGAGTCACAGTGTGTGCATGACTTTTCATGCCCTGGTTGCCCACACAAATGCCCAGAGCAATGCAAGCATGGAGTCCTTGGTGCTGGAATGCATCTTTCAGAAGATGCTCATGCGTGTTGTGGTGTGCCTCATGGCGCAGTACTTCAAAAGCGTACACATGTTGCTCCACCTGCAAGAGGACGAGCACAAAGCTCGACATGGCAAGGAGGTCCTGCTCAGCCAGGCTTTAGTGCTCATCCTAGCACAGCCACCAGTCAATCCCTTGGACACAGTGTAACACTGGTTCTGACGTCAGGAGATAAGCTCAGACTTTTGGGACTGCCTCATCATGCAGAGATGGGAGAAGCAGCCAGCACTGGTTGCAGAACTTCTCCATGCACAAAGCCACATTCCTGGAACTCTGTAAATGGCTCACCCATTCCCTGAGGCAACAGGGTCCCTACATGAGACCTGCTGTGACCATGCAGAAATGTGTGACCATTGCTCTACAGAAGCTTGCCATGCCAGACAGCTACCGCTCAGTCAGGAATCAGTTCACGGTGGAGAAATCTATGTTCGAGTCTGTTCTCATAGAAGTACCTAAGGCCATTGATAACATCCTTCTATGGAAGGTTCTGACTCTGGGGAACATGAACAACATGATGGAGGGCTTTGCCACTATGGGCTTCCCTAACTGTGGGAGTGTCATAGATTGTGTACACATCCTTATCCTAGTCCCCCACCACCGTGTCTCGGAGTACATCAATCAAAAGGAGTACTTTTCCATGGTGCTATTGTTGCTCGTGGATCACAAGGGCAAGTTCTCCAACATCAGTGTGGGATAGTTGGGAAAGAAGCATGCCATGTGTATCTTTCAGAACTCCTGCCTCTTCTGAAAGATGCAAGCTGGTACTTTTTTCCCTGACTGAGCAATCAGAGTTGGAGAGGTGGCCATGCCCATTGTGATCCTGGGCAACCCAGCCTATCCCTTGCTCCCCTGACCTATGAAGCCTACACAGGCAGCCTGGACCCCAGCAAGGAGAAGTTCAATAATAGGCTGAGCAGGTGCAGAATTGTGGTGGAATGTGCATTCAGACATTTAAAGGGGAGGTTCAGGGGTCTCCTCCCATTCTTGGACCTCAGCAATCGCAACATTCCATTGTGGTGGCAGGATGTTGTGCTCTATAACCTGTGTGAGAACAAGAGGGAAATCTTTCTGGTAGGGTGGGGCTAGAGTGCCTCGCTAGAAAGTTTGAGCAGCCAAACACCAGCATAATCAGGAGAACACAAAAGGCAGTGTAAATCAGAGACGCCCTGAAGGACAGTTTTATGCATGGCCAGGTTTGAGATTCTTTCCCATGGCTCTCAACAAGTTACCCCTGCATTCCCTGTTTTTACCTTTCATCCCCCACCCAACCCCTGCAGTACAAGCAATAAAAAGACCGTTGTTCAAAGAACGAATGTTTTTATTTGGTGAAAAACAACAAGGGAAGGAATGAACTGGGAACCAGACGGGGAATAGGGGCTCAGGAACACAAGTGGAACTGCCTCCTGCCTCAGAGATCCAGAAGGCTCTGGTTTTCCTTGAGTTCCCACCTCCTGACAATCCCTGGGGATCTTGGGGTGGAACCCATGGGGCTAGAGGCAAGGGACCCAGGTATCATTGAGGATGGCAGGGTTCTGGGAGGTGGCCCACTCCAGCCAGGTCATCATGCAATCGATGACAGCAGTCAGGGACAAAACATGGTCTCCTGTTGATGTGCCAGCTGTTCCTGGGCAGCTCTTCTCTTCTGCCATTACACTATCCACGCCTGGTGCTTGGCCCAGATCTCTTGCACGAGAAAGTGCATGCAGTCCATCTGCTTGTGGAACATCTCCTCCTGTGACTGCTTTCACCTATGGATATGCACCAGGCAGGCATAGGCAGTGAGAGGTGTAGAATACACTGAGCTGGCAAATGCCTCAGCTGAAAAGAAAAGGTACAAGGGCAGACATTTCATGGCTAGCTGGAGAGAACACACCATGCATCACCAAGCAAACAGGAAGGGGATTTTCAAGTTTCAGAAAGAATGAAAATGGTGGGTCTGAGGGTTGGTCACCTGAAAGCAAGTCAGTAGAGTTCAATGAGATGACCAGAGAGTCAAGAACAGATATTGTAGAAAATATACTGGAGGCTAGTCACAACACTGACACCTTAGTGCTGTATCCAGAGCACAGCAAGTTCTAAGCTTCTCACAGAGGTAGATTAGCTAGTACTAACTGCAGAGCTAGTGCGCATTAAGTGCCTTACCAGTGTGGACCCCTCAAAAGTTGCAGTGCTGGGGGCTGATTTACTGAGACCTGCAAGTAGTTGTCTTGTCACAAACCAGCTCTACAAGCCAAATACAGAGACACCCTGGAATCCCAATTCATCCACAAATTCAGTTCACATACTAATGGACTCAATCATGATATAGTTTGGTGGGGACTTTACCTACTTAATAATCACTGAAAGTGCTAACAGCTACCTGAGTGGTATCCTTCCTGTTCCAGGAATCTATCGACTTTGATTTTTATCCGCTTAGGTTTAAGTACCCATTCTCCAGATAGTTACTGATGTTCTGTATCCCTCCCCTCTCCCTTTTTTTCTCTCCCCCTTCTCCTTCCCTTCTATTTATTTCAAGTTTTCATATCCCCAACTCATAACTCTGGTCATCTGAAGAAGTGGGTTGTGCCCATGAAAGCTCATGATACCATCTACATGTTTTGTTAGTCTATAAAATGCTACCAGACCATTTGTTGTTTTTTTCTGTAACAGACTAACTCGGCTACCCCCTGAAGCTCTATGAGTAGTGGAACTGTGAAGAGTAGGTGAAAATTACTAAAAACAAGGCACCTTTCTCAGTATGACTATTATTACTGCTAGACTATTGGGATAGAGAGAAATGACAGAAAGAGGCCAGGGGAAAAAACAGGATGAAAAAGAAGGAAGGAAACAAACAGAGAGGAAGAGGCAAGTTAAGGAGAAGTGCTTTTAACATTAAAATTTTCAGATAAATTGGATTGCTTCTTTAATTTTTAATATTTGCATAGATTTTTCTTTATTGTCAATACAAGAGTGACAAGTTCTTACATCTCTTGGTTCACTCATCCTGATGAGTATTGAATCAGCATTCACATATTCTGTGGCTCATTTGTTTCCTGCTGCAATATAGCCATTACTATAGCCAATATAGACATTAAGACACATGTTGCTAGTTATGATCTCATTACTGGATCTCCTCTTTATGGGAAGTCTCACTGATGACCTTATGAGAATTACACTCTGGGAATCAAAGGCTATTGGATTTTAACTATTGATAAATATCCTTCTGTGGTTACTCCATTACTATTCAGTCAATAGATTTCAACGGAGTTTGAAGACTGAAGAATATTACCAACTAGAAATTACCGTTTTGCTAACCTTGGAAACTAAAGTTCATATTAGCAAAAGGAGACTCACAGTAAGAATGTGTGGCAATTTTTGACAGATATTACACATCCATTGCAGAATTTCAGGCAGACAGGATCCTAAAAAGACCACTTTTAAATTATATAATATTGCTAGATATTGCTAATCTGCTAGAGCAAAGACATTTGATGCTGTAGCACAATTTCTAGACACAAAGGGATAATATAAGGATGCAATTGCTATCTTAATTTTATATATTCTGGCTCCCCGCTTTACTGGGGAAAAAATGGGTATTCATATGGTGGGTTTTAATAGTAGTTAAAAAAAGATTTCCAAAGGCACAGCGTGAGATACCTGTAATGTACAAATCATTTACGTAATACAGCATTTTGTCAATTGAAACTAAATATTTTTAAAATAGTACAATTTGATGCAAAATTGTATGTGCTATACAGAGACATTTATATTATATTATATTATATTATATTATATTATATTATATTATATTATATTATATTATATTATATTATATTATATTATATTATATTATCCAAATGCAAAAGGCAGCAGTAGCTGGTGGAGAGAATTGTGTTGACTAACACCTCTTTTTACTCCATGCATTCAGAGGCTTCTTGGGACAGTGGATCCTAATGATTTGCGCTTTGTACTATGTGAGGCACCACTCCACTTGCAACAGACTCTGGAGAGGCAAATAAAAAATGTCCACTGCTCCATTCCTATGGAAGCTCCTGTGCAGGCACTTTGTGCTTGATAAAGGAAAGAGGGAATGTGGGGGCTGGCCATTTTCTGCCACATTCCTCTGGCCCTTGCAAAAACAGTAGAGCCCAACCAAATCTGCAGTAATTTGTTCACCTTTATTTATGAGCTAAGAAAGCCAAAATTGGGAGAAGAGGTTTCCAGTGTTGTTTTATGGAGACTTGAGCTCATTGGAATAATTAACAGCCTTTGTTAATAACAGGTGTGATTAAAGATTGCACATGCTAAAGTGCTCTGAATACAATGATTTGTGACAGACCATAGGCTGGAAACTGGAAAACTCTTATCCTATTTGGTGTTCAGGAGGTGGGCGGGCACCAGCCTGCCCACATCCAAAGGACCTCCCCTCAGCCTACGGGGAGGGTCCACAGAGACCAGAAAAAACAACTAATTACTTGGGACAAATAAAGAGAAAACAGGGTTGGGTGTGATGGTCAAAGGGCTAAAATGAGGGAACTGGATGGGGACACCAAGCAGAAAACCCAAGATAGCACCCACTGCCACCCAAAGGTCTAAAGAGAGCCAGCAGACACTGCCCAATGGAATTCCATCTGGATATGTTAGCGGACCATAAATAGGCCCCAGGAACATAAATAGGCCCCACAGTCGCAGGCCCCTCCCTTATCCAACCTCTGCTCCCTGGTTTTGTAAATTGTCAGTTTGGACATAGCCAGGAGGAGGTAGACCAGGAGGTCCCACAAATTTTGGGGGCCACGGATGGGGTGTGCATAGATTAGTAGGTGAAGGGAGAAGTGCAGCCAGAACTTCAACAAGAGGTTCTGGAGGAGCCAAAAGAGGGGCTGTAACCTCGTGCACTCGTGCCACAGAAGGGACAAGTGTTGGGAACGGGGGTGAACTGTGCCAAGTAAATGCCTGTGCTCACAGTACCATGCAGGATTCTCCAGCTGATGTCCCTGGTGAGCTGTGGAACCAAGGTTGAATAGAGACTGGCTAACCTGCGCTCCCCACCCTCTATCAGTGGTAGGTGGTTCTGCCACTTGGTGTCTGGGTGGGACACGAGGGTGGAGAAGTGCAGCGTGTGAAACATGAGCATGTTTGGAGGGGACTGGCTGCAATGTGTGCATCCGGCTTGGGTGATGAGGGGGAGGTGGTCGGGAAGGTAAGTGGGGCTGGCGGCCAATGGAGAGATCAGGAGGGCCCGGGGTGAGCGGGGTCATCTTCTTGTAGGACCCTGTTTGGGTACACCTGAGAAGTGGGCTCCAAAGCGTCCTTCATCTCCTGAAGTACATGCTAAGGAGTATATAGGATGGAGAGCCCCATGCGCTCGGCAAGTGCCAGAGGATCCACCCAGTCTCTCTGGTCATAGTCCAGGAGGTCTCTGATTCTGATGACTTCTGCCAGGACCAACCTCTGGCTCACTGAGGGGGACTCCATCACTTGCATATGTAGATGGTGATTGTGTAGCAGGGGCTCCGCGCGGAGGTCTGCCCCCACAGTGGCTCCCAAGGACTTGGTCACCGCAAGCAGCTTCCAGATCTGGAGGAGGTCCTGGTAGAAGGCTGGCAGCCTGGAGAGGTCTTGCTGAAGACCTCTAAAATAAAGGAGCTGACGTTCAGATTGGAGCCCTCAGAAGCAGCAAAGGAAAGCGTGCACAAGCGTGCTCCATGCTGGACTACCTGCATCGTACAGGAGTCTCTGTAGGGCCTGGAGGTGGAGGACATGAGCCCGCCTGTGCAAGCACGTCATGCCCTGCCCTCCCTCCTCCAGGGGGAGATGGAGAACCCCTGCAGAGACCCAGTGCAGTCCTGGCCAGAAGAACTGCAGCATCAGCTGCTGGATCTGAGCCAGGAAACCCAGGGGCGGGACCAGCGTGTTGAGATGGTGCCAGAGTATGGACAAGACCAATTGGTTAAGTACCAGTGCCCTCCCACGCAGGGAGAGGCACCAGAGCAGTCCTGTCCATCTCTGCAACCTCCCAACCACCCTGGACTCTAAACTTTGCCAGTTCTCCAGCAGAGAGGGATGCATGGCAGAGAGAAAAATGCAGAGACAGAGCAACGGACCCACTCTCCACCTGATGGCCTGAAGTGTGGGTGGGAGGGAGCTCACCTGCCACCCGGCCCACAGCACCAGGCCACAGCTCTTGACCAGTTGCCCCAGGTGGAGGACACCACCGAGTAGATGACTTGGCAGGCCTCCACCTGTGCCAGGTCACCTTGGTCCTGGACCACAAGAAGCATGTCCATGGTGTACACTGACAGGACCAGCTGCATCTCCGGCTCATGGAGAGCCAACCCCCTCAACCACTTGCAAAGGAGACAGAGGAAGGGCTCTACGGCCAGAGTATACAGCTGGCCTGACAGCGGACAGCCTTGAGGCATTCCCTGCCCGAAGCTGACCGGTGTGATCAGGGTCCAGTTGAGCTTGACCAAGCACTCTGAGACAGGGTATAGCACCTGAAGAAACCCCACAAAGCAGGGCCCAAAGCCAAAGGCCCACTGGGTGCCTTGGAGGTAACCGTGGTCCATCCGGTCGAACGCCTTCTCCTGATCCAAGGACAGGAGGGCGAACAACAGACCGTTCTTACACCCAAGGTCTAAGACATCCTGGACCAGAAAGAGGTTATCGAAGATGGTACGGCCTGGGACAGTGTAGGTCTGGTCTGGATGGACCACGTCCATCAGCAAGGACTTCAGCCTTAGGGAGATGGCTTTGGCAATGATTTTATAGTCCGTGCTGAGGAGCGAGATGGGATTCCAGTTCCTCAGATCGTGGAGGTTCCTCTTTTTAGGCAGCAAGGCAAGCACAGCTCACCTGCACGATAAAGGGAGAACCTCTCTCTCCAAGGACTCAACCCAGATGCTAGCAAGGTCCGGGCTGAGGACGTCCAAGAACACATGGTAGAACTCCATAGTCAGCCCATCCATGCCCGGGGATGTATTGGTAGGTATGAGAAGGACGGCTTCTGAGAACTCAGCCAGAGAGAGAGGCAGCTCTAGCCAGTCCCTGTCACCCGTGCTGACCATCGGGAGTTCTTTCCAGAGAACCCTGCTGGCATCGGTGTCGGTAGGATCTGGGGAGAACAGAGAGGCATAGAAGGCACAAGCCCTCTAGTGCATCTCCACCGGATCCGTGACGGGGGTGCCATCCTCCACCAGAAAGCAGACGATGTGCTTTTTAGCCCCCCTCTTTTTCTCCAGGGCAAAGAAGAAGGAGGAGCTGCGGTCTATCTCACAAGGAAGATGAATGCGAGAACGAGAAAAGGCACCCTGGGCCCGAAGGTCATCGAGGGCCCAGAGTTCCTCCTGCTTCTCCTGGTATGCTCTGCAGAGGGGTGGATCTCTGGGGCCGGTGGCCAGCCACCTCTCTAGCTCTAAGACCTCCTGTTCTAACTGCTCTGTCGCTGCATCCCTCCACCGGCTGCCCCCCCCCCCCCCGTGAGTGTAATTACAGGAGAAGAGCCACATGTGCACCTTCCCCACTTCCCACCACTGCCGTGCCAAGGGAAAGAAGCACCGCTGCCCGCTACAGGCAAGCCAGAACTCCCAGAAGAATGCTACAAACCCCATGTCCTCCAGCAGGGTATTGTTGAAATTCCAGTAGGTCAGTCCCAGCCTCTCTGAGGAAAGAGAGCCGGTTGGGAAAGTAAACTATAGCATACGTCAATCAGGACATCAAAGCAAGGGTGGGCTTTTGATGTCCCATATCAACCTCCCATATCAACCTCTTGAAACCTTGGCAGGAGAGGGATGCCTGTGTGGTTACCTGGAGGGAGGAGCTTCATCCCCCGACTGAACCCCCAATACCAGTGAAGGTGGGCCCTGAGTTAACATCAGGCCAAAGGAAAGAGGTTTCTAACATGATTACCCGGAATAGGAACGTGTTTTCGGAGAAGCCTGACCAAATGTCAGAGGCCACCCACCAAATTATTATCAATCTGGGAACCCAAGTGACAATGAAGCCCTACCAGGTCCTGGTACCTAAAAGAGAGGAGATAAGCGCGGAGGTACACAAGATGCTAAAAATGGGTATCATCGAAGAATCCCATAGCCAGTGATCCAGTCCCATAGTACTGGTGCTGAAACCTGACGGCACCATCCATTTTTGTAATGATTTCCAACAATTGAATGAGATCTCCTAGTTTGATGCATATCCCATACTACGCATCGACAAGCTGGTAGACCACCTGGGCCGAGTAAGGTACCTGACCACCCTGGACTTAACAAAAGGCTACTGGAAGATCCCATTGGTTGAGCAGGAGTGGTGTGATTAGGGGCAGGCCTAAGCTAGGAAATTTTAACCAACTTAGCAATATCAGCAAGAACAAACAATTTCCTTACATACTGAGGCCAAGTTTCAGTTTGGAAAGAATGTCTATAGCTGAGTCACAAACCCTATGATAAAAAGTTTCAGCACAGTAGTTGCGTTAGTCTGTAATAGAAAAAACATAAAAAACAACAGATAGTCCTGCAGCATGTTGGAGACTAACAGCAAATGTAGATGGTATCATGAGCTTTTGTGGGCAAACCCACTTCTTCACATGAATGGAGTTTAAGGGGTCCAGGTTCCAAATACACAGCAGAGAAAGAGGGGGATGGAGAGGGAAACAATAGGAGAAAAAATTGAGAAAAGAATAGTCAAAGTTTCCATGCTAAATGAAAACCCCATGATGGATGTTGGTTTATGATGGTAAAACTGAAAGACCCTGGAATACAGCAGTACTAATGGGCTTCAAGATAAAGATAGTGTTTTGTGTAGAAGATGCATCACAAGACAACTTTAAAATCCCATAATTAAGTAAGACTGTGATGTATTATTATACTTTCCATTCTATATAGCACTATACTATGTAAAGTACTTCTATTGATTAACACAACACTTCACTAACAGTTTGATTTATGGATCATAATGGTTATGTTACACATTTGCATTTTATATTGTTTCTATCACCACATTAGTAATTGTCCCCCACCAGGGAATGATAAAAGAATAGTAAGGAGGATAACTATAGATATAGATATAGATGGATATAGGTACAAGGAGCAGTCTCAAACAGTCACTTTTCTACAAACCATATCTTCACAAATTAGTTCTAGCCATTTAGACAGTTGTATTAGATCTATTTTTGTAGATGTATTAAGTCTATTTTTGTAATGTGAAATACAATCAGCCTTAGTTTGTATTTAGAAAGATGTGGAGGAGAAATATATATTACAAGTAGAAAACAGCTATGAGAGATGAAGTCTTGTGTTCCTTTATTTAGTCAGTGAAATTTAAGGTCTTAAACCTGCAACATGTTCATGTGATTAAATTTAATTCTGTGAGTAGTCTCCTATATCAATGGGATCATTCACAAGCTTAAAATTTAAGTATATGCATAAATGTTTGTTTGACCAGACTCTAAGGCCTGGTCTACACTAGGACCTTACACAAAATTTACCTGTCCACAGTCGATTATCTAAGCACTATATCTATCTACCAAGCCAGTTTCTCTGCTCTTGGGGGGCAATTATGTTAATTTCTGCAGTGCTGCTTTTCACCAGGAGTAATGCTATTCCTGACTGTATAAGGTCAAGTTTACTCTACTGTAGATGCAGTAAATTAGACCCTACTGGCCTCTGGGAAGCTTCCTGCATTGTGCTCCTCTAATAGAACAGGTCTTTGGCCACACCGAGGAGGCAGAATGCACCACACAGAAGTCATTAAAAGATGGTGCCAAATGCAGATAGAAGCACAGGGATGGCTGGGATGCAAAGCAATGCACCACAGGGCATTGGGATAGGACTCAGGATTCTCTTTGCTTCCCCACAAACCTCTGCAGCAGAAGAACGAGAGGTGCTCTGTTGGATAGTTGCCCAGAAAGCACCGCTCTGAAAAATGCTGTAAGTGCAGTGAGTGTGGTCACACTACTATGCTGGCAGCTGACAGTGTGGACACTGAATACAGTAATTACTCATTTAACACGTGCCCACTTAACACATTTTTGCAATAGCACAATTTTTTTTAGGGAACATTTTTCGAATAACGTGACTGTCCCCGAAATAACACAAAAATAATCAAGTGGTGGACTACTTCGTGTGGTGGTATAAGTTTGTGAAAACAGTAATAATACGCATGAGTGTATGAATACATGTGTTCACAGAGCTCCTCCACTCACTCACATGTTTATCTTTGTGTTTTAACAAACCACGGTGACTTGTGTTGCTAGCTATCTTGTGTTGCTAGATATCTAAAGTTGTCATTGATGTCCCAGCACCAACCAAAAATTGACTTTGCCACCACCACGTAAAACGCAACCCCCACTTTTTCCATTATTTTTAATGCGAAAAATGTCCCCACGTAGCACATTTTCACTTAGCATGAACATTTTCAGAAATGAATTTATAGTGTTAAATGAGGAATTACTGTACTGTTTTCACTGTCCCTCTCTCTGAGTGACGCTATAACTGCCAACATTTCACATCTGCCAGTGTAGACATAAGAGACTATTTTCATGAATCGTCTCTCACTGGCCTTCCAATTAGCAATCTGCAACTCCAGATCACACAAATCTTTCCCCCCCCCCATTCCAAACTCATTTTTCCCTTCCTCTCTTACACATGTAACCTTATGGCCAGTCACCTAACTATTCTAATTCTTTCTTTCAGTACTGTCTGATATCCAAAGACACAGACTTATATTTTCCTCTTGTTCCATATTATACACCCTTCTTCATGCCTGCTGTTTCTCTTGGTTCTGAAAAAAACTTCCCTCCAATATGTGCCAGTATTCCTATCATCATATATCAGCAAATATTCATATCACACTCAAATGGTAAAGGCCATGCTAGCAATTTGCCTTTAAATTTTGAGTTGACCCTTAGTGGAATAACCCATCATATTTGATTGAGATTCTTTACAGAGAGATCCCCAAAGATTCCTATGGTCTGTGTTAACTGGCTATTGAATATGCCCTGAATATAATCTTAAAGCACTTCAAACAGCAGGAGCAAGGGCTTTTTTTGTAAATATGCCCATCAGCTATGGAATAGACTTCTCCTATTATCTATAATTTCCAGTCTGTGTTAGAATTTGAAAGTAGAATGATATGTTTGCTAGTGCATTTAAGTGTTCTTGATCACTGACAATTTACATGATGCAGTGCTCGAAGGCATAGAATGTGAGTGGCAATGTATACATTTGGTGGTGTTGTATTTCATGGCCAGATATTAGATTTGTAGGAAACAAATAATCCAGCAAATACTGACAGACTTGCTGAAACAGCAGAGATTTAAGAGGCCAAGGGGACTGTGTTTGGATTTGGTGTGTATCTCAGACTGTTTTTAATTCAAATTTACATAGAATTACTGCCTTACCATATGCTGCATACCAGCCACAATAAGTAGTGGTTCTAACATCATGGAAACAGTACACTTCATGGAACAGAAGAAAAGAGTTTTATTTCAATGTTATAAGACCACAGTCTCTGCCTATTGGGAGGTACAAGAGAAAAGAAACATGAGAGACAAAAAGTCACTTATTACAGACCCTTCAGATCTTCTAGAGAGATTGAGTGGGACTCGAGTCTCACGGAATCAAGTTTGGCCTCATGATATTTGATGTTTTTTATCAATGAACTGTAGGAAAATATAATAATTCAAAATGACCTTAGCAAGTTAGAGAAATGGTCAGAGGTAAACAGGATGAGGTTTAATAAAGAGAAATGCAAAGTGCTCCACTTAGGAAGGAACAATCAGTTCCATACATACAAGATGGGAAGCGACTGTCTAGGAAGGAGCATGGCGGAAAGGGATCTAGGGGTCATAGTGGACCACAAGTTGAATATGAGTCAACAGTGTCATGCTGTTGCAAAAAAAGCAAATATGATTCTAGGTTGTATCAACAGGTGTGTTGTAAGCAAAACTCGTGAAGTCATTCTGCCGCTCTACTCTGCACTAGTTAGGCCTCAGCTGGAGTACTGTGTCGAGTTCTGGGCGCCACATTTCAAGAAAGATGTGGAGAAATTGGAAAGGGTACAGAGAAGAGCGACAAGAATGATTAAAGGTTTAGAGAACATGACCTATGAAGCCAGGCTTCATGAACTGGGCTTGTTTAGTTTGGAAAAAAGATTAAGGGGGGATATGATAGTGGTTTTCAAATATCTAAAAGGGTTTCACAAGGAGGAAGGAGAAAATTTGTTCCTCTTGGTTTCTGAGGACAGGACAAGGAGTAATGGGCTTAAAGTGCAGCAGGGGAGGTTTAGATTGGACATTAGGAAAAAAATCCTAGCTGTCAGGGTGGTCAAATATTGGAATAAATTGCCAAGGGAGGTGGTGGAATCTCCCTCTCTGGAGATATTTAAGAACAGGTTAGATAGACATCTGTCAGGGATGGTGTAGACGGAGCTTGGTCCTGCCTTGAGGGCGGAGGGCTGGACTCGATGACCTCTTGAGGTCCCTTCCAGTCCTATTATTCTATGATTTTATGATAAAATCATCATTTGTTAATTTTGCAGATGACACAAACATTGGAGAGTGGAAAATAATGAAGATCATTGATTAAAAGTAATCTGGATTTTGTGATAAACTGGGTAAAAGAAAACAATATTCATTTTAATGTAACCCTCCTGCCAGTAGCAGTCGGCAGCCAGAGGACCTGGTTCAGTATTTAGGGAGGTTATTTCAGCAACATAAAAAAACTGGCTCAAGCCCTCTCCCAGTAAACTGGAAAAATTCCAACCTACCCAGGGGGTGACTTTAGAAGCAATTGTTCTTCTCTTTTATACATTAATCAGTAATCTAGCATCAACCTACAGGAACACATATAAAGAAAGAAACCCCATAACAGAAAAAAGACCTGTAAGCAAGATATCATCCCTGGAGTCTGCAGGATAGAGTCTTTTGCTTAAAGATCTTTAGTCCAGTTTCTAACTCACAGAGGGTACGTCTACACTGCATTCCTAGTTCGGACTAGGGATGCAAATGGAGACGACCGAAGTAGTTAATGAAGCGGAGATTTAAATAACCTGTGCTTCATTAACATGATCTCGCCGGCACACTAGTTCGAATCACAGCTGATTCGGACCGGGAAGTGCGCTCTGGGACACGTTAGTTTGGACTAAAGCCCTTAGTCTGAACTAACGTTACTCCTCATTTTTTTATTTAAATCCCCGCTTCATTAACTACTTTGGTGGTCTCCATTTGCATCCCTAGTCCGAATTAGGGATGCAGTGTAGATGTACCCATAGTGTGTTTCCCCCCTCCACTTCAAACTCCCCACTCACAGCTCTATCCAGTCAGTGCAGACCCAGAGTCCATAGGTACATCATCATGATTTTTCCACTCATTGGGTATTTGGCAATGCTACCTACATGCTGCTCCTACTAGCCGTCCTGCCAGCAGCCAGTCACTGCTCCCATCAGCCGTCTGCCAACTGCTTCCACCAGCTGCCGGTCATGGCTCCCACCGGCCGCTTCCCCTGGCAATCCCATTGGCAGCTTTGTTTAAGTGCCACTCCTGCCGGCTTCATGTCGGCTGCTCTTGCTGGCCACCTGCTGCTCACCACTTCTCCTGCTCACCTCCCCACTCGCTGCCTGCTGCTATTCCCAACAGCCACTACTCCTGCCAGATGGCTTTGTGATGGATATGGCTATAAGCCAAACTAGTGATTTTAGCTCTTTGTGATTTCAGCTTCTCAGTGATTTCAGTTCTTGGCCCACAGCCCAATCCAGTCAAAAGAGTCCAGCATCCACTGGAATAACATTTTAAAGTTAAAAAAAGACTCCTTATGGAATCTGTTTTAGTTTTTTCATTAGAAATGGGAGGGGGGAGGGAGAGAAACAGGTTGAATCAGTCTTATAGCTCATACCTGAAGGGCATGTAGCTTGCTGATTCACAACTCTGCCCCTCCCTGCAGTTGACTTCACAGAGATTGGAAAAGAAAGTCTTAACCATCTGGGTATGTCTACACTAGGCACCTAGTTCGAACTAGGGAGGCTAATGTAGGCATTCCAAGTTGCAAATCAAGCCCGGGATTTAAATATCTAAATGAAGTTCAAAATAAAACCCTAAATTGAACTACCTGTTAAACCTCATTCCAGGAGGAATAACAGGTAGTTCACACTACTGGGTCCTGCTGCATGTAGATGCGGGCAGTTAGTCCGGACTTGTAAATTTAAAAAATGGCGACCGGCCGGGAAGATGCAAATCAAGCACAGGATATTTAAATCCTGGGCTTGATTTGCAACTTGGAATGCCTACATTAACCTCCCTAGTTCGAACGAGGGGGCTAGTGCAGACATACCCTCTGACATTCTCCACATTATCAGTGTCTCTCTCCTGAACTGAACTAAACACAGTCTGCTTTTCTGCATTCCCAATAACTGCAAGCATTGGCCATATTTTACAATTTCTACATTTAGAGTTAACATGGTTTGCGACCTCCCAACAGCCAAATTGGTTACAATAAGCAAAATAACATTCTAACAATTGAATATCTAACATGCCAAAGCAACTGAGTGAACTGTATTTACGTAACCACACCCATGATTCCTTTCCATTCCAGCTGGCCGAAATGAAACATTGATTCAGACCTTGATTGCATTAATTTAGCTAAATGTAAATGAATACATCTAGCAACAAAGCGGATAGGTCATGCTTACACAGTAGAGAACTCTAAATAGGGAAGCAGTTGCACTGAAAAGATTTGGAGGTTATAATGGATTATCAGATGAACATGAGTTTCCAGTGTGACACTGACAAAAAGAGCTATTTTGATCCAAGGGGCCATAAAGAGGGGAATCTTATGTAGGAGGAGAGAGGTTATTTTATCTCTATAGTGGTGCAACTGCTGGTAGAATACTGGTCTGTTGTTTTTTAATGAAGAAGGTGGTGATAAACTAGAAAGGGTTCAGAGAAGAGCCTACTTCAAAATAAGAGATCCTCCGGAAAAGGGCTTTTTTCCGGAGGATCGGGGCCAGTGCAGACGCTCTTTTCCGGCTTTTCTAAAAGCCGGAAAAAAGCGGCGGACATTTTTATTTAAATGCCGCGGGGGATATTTAAATCCCCCGCGGATTTCCCTATTACAACCTGTGAAATTAACATGCCCCTTTCGGAAAAGGGGCCAGTGTAGACGTAGCCATGATGTCTTTTCTAAAATGAGTAGTCCCAGACTCCTTAATCTGTCCTCATATGGAATTCTAATAGAATGGTAAAACTTGGTTTCCTTTTATAAAATCTGTATTGGCTCTTCCCCAAGTTATCATTTATATCTAGGTTTCTGATAATTCTATTGCTTACTATATAAAACATCCTTATAATGAGAGACTCAAAGAACTCAGTTTATTTAAATTTACAAATGAACATTTAAGGATTACTTGATTATGTGCCATAAAGAATTGGCATTGGGTCTTCAGTTGAGCAGAGAAAACATGGCCCAGTCCAATGGCCGGAAGTTCAAGTTCGAGAAGTTCAGACTGGAAAAAAGAAGTACATTTTTTAACAGGGAAAATATTTAGCCATTAGAAGAATTGTGAAAGGACTATGGCGGGCTCTCCACCCCAATAATTTTTACATCCGGATTGGATAGTTTTTTTAAGAGAGATAATATAGAAATTATTTTGGGGAAGTTCTATGGTCTGTGTTGTACAGGTTGTCAGACTAGATGTTCACAATGGTCCCTGCTGGCCTTGGAATCTATGGCTATGTCTAGACTGCAGGCTTCTTTCGAAAGAGGCTCTTTCGAAAGCATCTTTCGAAAGAGCCTCTTTCGAAAGATCGCGTCTAGACTGCAGGCGGATCTTTCGAAAGAGAAATCCGCTTTTTCGAAAGAGAGCACCCAGCGAGTCTGGATGCTCTCTTTCGAAGACGGCCTCTTTACATTGAAGAACGCCTTCTTTCGAAAGAGGAACTTTCGAAAGAAGGCGTTCTTCCTCGTAAATTGAGGTTTACCGCCATCGAAAGAAAAGCCGCGTTCTTTTGAAATAATTTCGAAAGAACGCGGCTTGAGTCTGGACGCAGGGGAAGTTTTTTCGGGAAAAGGCTACTTTTCCCAAAAAAACCCCTGAGTCTGGACACGGCCTGAGAGTTATAGTACATGGAGGGAGAGAAAAATATTCAAGGATGAAGGAGGAGGTGTGGAAATTGAATTATTAGAGCCAAAGTAAGAAAACAGATTAAACTGGGAGGTAGGAGCAACAGAGAAGCTATATAAAAATACAGATTGGTATCTCAGATTTGTAAGAATTATGGGAACTGAACTAAACCTCTGAATTACTTAAAGTAATTTCCCATTGAAATTATGATGCAGGACAACTTATCAGAAAAGCATTGGAAAAAGCACTATGCATATATAGAAATAGGGTTAAATAAAAGTCTGGCTTTGGTTCAGATGTGAATAAAGCTGAGTACATAATTCATAATGAATAGATTATTCAATTAATGCAGTCTTTTTCTTGGAGAATGAACACAGATTCTGATTCTTTGAAATTACTTGATTATCAGAAGGGTCTGCAAGAATTTATTCATTTTCTTTTTTACTGGAAGGATCAATCATGCATACTTTGCTGTGGGTCACTTATATATTATACCTGAAATCAAACCTGTGTTGGTTAGTTGTGACTGGTCACAAAAATTACAGGCAGTGTTTATGTTTCCTGAATGGCCCCTTTTAGCACAGCATTTAAGCATTTGCATAAAATTCAGCATGTTTTTCCAAATACCTTCATTGAGTTTCATGAAACAACTCATGTGCCAAAAGTTAAGCACATATTTAAGTGATTTCCTGGAGTGGGATCTGAATGAGTATTACTCATAAAGAAGCCATCAGGACTTTGACATCTTCAGTAAGATGTAACTGTTAAAACATAATAGGACACTTTCAGAAAAAAAAAAAACTCTTTCTTTCTGGTCCATGCAGATCTAGTGTCAGCTATCATTTCTACAACAATAGAGCTTGTTTTAGGGTGTTTTGAGGTCCTGGGTGGCCAGTGATTATCATATCTAGTCTCTCAGGCCAAAAAGAAACAAGTAAATGTACATGGCCCCTTCCCTAATCCAGAGGCATCACAGTCTTGGCCCACCTCAAGGGTTAGCTCACAAGAGGGGCATGGTAGGAAGGATTCGAGCCTGCCCTCTCCATGAGTCCCAGACTAGGGCACTGTGGGAAGCAGCATCACCAAGTCTTTCCTCCATAGAATCCAGGTCTGTTACCCTGGGCTACCTCCTACCTACGCTCCCCTTCAGCTTGGGGTATGATCCCTTATAGTCCAAACAATCAGGATTTTAATGGGATTCAAATAAGCAGAGCCCAACAAGACCTGCTAGGTCTTTTTTAAAAAAAGGAGGAGGGGTGGAGAAGGAACTGCTCATGGGGTTCACCAATACTGTAGTCCCACCTCAGGCTCAACTTTTCATGTGGATTTTAGGAGAAAGGCTTGTCCCCCTATTCATTCTTCTCCTATCATTTGATCTTCTGAGAGCCTTTTAACCTGGTCTACCAGCTGGAGGATGGTCTTCAGGCCCCAAAGGGTTGGGCTATCTAGGCCAAATATTGTTCTTTAACTCTTTCAGGCCCAGTATGAGGTTTGTATACCCCATCCTAGAGCTATTGACAGAGTAACTGGAAACACCATATACATTTCATTTTGTCTAATCCAATTCACAGAGTAATAGTTTGTGAATGTGTATTCTCAGCTATGAGGGTGCAATACAATGTAATTGCTTTTTAATTTCTTCTGTTCTAGGGCCCTGGTGAGGGATGCCACACAGGGGCACAGACTCCATGAAATATTGCATATATTAGTCTGTACATTTCTGCTACTACCACCGGCTTTCTCATAAAATAATTGCATGTGGGTATACTGCCCAAGTTTTGAATGTCACAGTCAGATGCCTCTCTGGCATAATTACTGATCTGTTTCAAATGGATCTTTTAAAAAAATGCTCACATATGCAAATGTACAATTTGCTTTCAGGTGATATATGGGGAAGCAAACTTGGTTTCCTGAATGTTCATGGAAATTTAACATGCTCGGAACAAACACAACTAAGTGAATTCACTTTTATTTTTGAACAGATATTTATGGTGGTATTATTGAACTAGAGTTCATTAGAAATCCATATAGAAGAGCCAACCGAAACAACAGCTATGCCAATGAAAATGTATATGTGCATAATTCCTAAGTAGTCATGGTAATCAGATTGCTTTATATTTTCCCACTTTCAGTTTGTGTATAGTCAATCCCTGTAGTCCTGTATGCAGGCCTGCTAATGGGCAGAGGAGGAGGGGCAAAGGAAGCAATTGCCCAGGAATCAGAGCTATTTAAAAGCACCCAGGGATCCCCAGCTACCACTGGCAGAAAAAGTTATGCTAAGGCAGCCTTCCTAGTCACCCTCATACTTTGCTTCTGGCAGAACTGGCCAGCACTAGATGTAGATAGCTGGGGATGAAATGGGGAAGGGGCTCTGTACACAGCTCCTGCCCTGGGCACTGACTCCACAGCTCCCACTGATGAGGAATTGTAGCCAATGGGAGACATGGATGCAGTGCTAGCAGGTAGTAGCATTTTGGAGACCCCTTGACCTCCCTGCCCAAGAGTCACTGCCAGAGGGATGTTCTATGCTGTTTGCTTTCAGGGACCATCTGAGGTAAGTGCTGATCCCCTTTCCCCTCCTCCAGCCCAATGCTGAGTCCCAGCTCAGAGCTTGCACTCCCCGTCCAGACTCCCTCCTTGTATCTGCATCCTGCACCTCCTTCCCCACCTTACCCTCTGCCCCAGCCTGATGGAAGTGAGTGAGGGTGGGGGAGAGTGAGAAAGGGAAGGGAGGGAATGGAGTGAGAAGGGGGCAGGGCCTTGGAGAAGGGGTGAGACAGCATGTGAGCTCAGGGAAGGGAAGGGCAAGGATCTTTAGGTTTGTGTGATTAGACAATTGGCCATCCTATCCACTCAACTCAAAAGGGGGAAATAACAAATGAAAGTTAACATTCAATATAGCATTCTATAGCTATGTAGCTACAGTGGTTACAGTGATAGCTTGGAGCTTGGGGAATGCCAGTATTTGGCCCTCTTTTGCTATACACTTCCTTAGGACTAATTCAATGGGAGATAGGCACCTAAATACTTTTGAGGATCTAGACCTTACTTTATCTGGTCTCGGTTATCCATCTGTAAAATGGCCATAGTTACCTTTTCCTAACTCACAGGGCATGTCTACACTAGCTCCTTAATATCCTGGGCTTTATTTGCATGTTCCCATCTGGCCGCCATTTTTAAAATTCCCCTTAGTTCGAACGAACTGCCGCAGCTACACGTGGCAGTTTAAAGTTAATCCAAACTAAATCCTTAGTATGGATTAACTGTTACACCTCATTCCACGAGGAGTAACAGTTAATCCAAACTAAGGATTAAGTTCAGATTAACTTTAAACTGCCACGTGTAGCTGCGGGCAGTTCGTTCAACCTAAGGGGGATTAAAAAATGGCACCCGGATGGGAACATGCAAATAAAGCCCAGGATATTTAAATCCCGGGCTTCATTTGCAACTCCAGTTGCCTGATTTACCTACCTAGCTCAAATTAACGAGCTAGTGTAGACATACCCACAGAGGTATTGTAAGGCACTCAGATATTCTGGCACTGGGAACTATAAAGGAATATAGCTTTTGACCTACTTATTAGGTACTAATTGTTGCATAGAGGTGACTCAAAGACAGGAAAATGGGGTCAAACTGCATACACTGGGCAAACTATTGTATATTACTTGCAAAGCACAAGAGAAAATAACTCAGTATACACACAGGCATGCCCACATCTTTCAGTTTATTTTCAGAAACCCAAGGCTAGGTGCTCAAACACTTCTAAGTTCCTTTGTGCCATAATGAGAATCAATTGTTAAATTCGAGAGCATCAGCTACATAAATGATGTATAGAATGTTTAAAAATTTATCTCCCTGTCTATTTATGTGAGCATCCTTAAAACTACTTCAGTGATGCCCTTCTAGTTAGATATCATCAAGTGGGGAATTCAATAGGGTAGAGTAAAGCAATAACAGTTGATTGAAGATTGCTTGTGACTTGCCTGTACTTCTTATAATGCTTCCTCTGCCTCTGACATTATTTAATATTTTACTAATTATTTATTTGTATTACTATGGAACCAAGAAGCTCCTGTCATGACCAGGACCCCATTGTACAAGGTGCTATATACTCACAAAACAAAAAGGAGGTATCTGTCCCAAGTAGCTCACAATCTAAGACAAGCATAATGAATGAAGACATTCAGGCTACATCTACACTACGGGTATGTCTACACTAGCCCCCTAGGTCGAACTAGGGAGGGTAATGTAGGCATTCAAAGTTGCAAATGAAGCCCGGGATTTAGATATCCCAGGCTTTATTTGCAGCTTCCCGTCCGAATGCCATTTTTAAATCCCCTTAGTCCGAACTAACTGCCCGCGTCTTCACGCGGCAGTCAAACGTTAACTCAAACTAAGTAATTAGTTCAAGTTAACTGTTACAACTTATTCCACGAGGTGTAACAGTTAACTTGAACTAAAGACTTAGTTCAAGTTAATGTTTGACTGCCACGTATAGCAGTTAGTTCAGACTAAGGGGATTTAGAAATAGCGTCCGAACGGGAAGATGCAAATAAAGCCTGGGATATTTAAATCCAGGGCTTCATTTGCGACTTCGAATGCCTACATTAGCCTCCCTAGTTTGAACTAGGGGGTTAGTATAGACATACCATATGAGTTTTCTCAGCAAAAAGTATGCTAATCAGGGACTCATTTGCATGAGTCGTGATCTCATTTGCATATTTTCTGTCAATCCATTTTTGCACTAGGGGTTTTTGCTTAAAAACAAGCAGCGTGGACATTTTCTTTTTGTGCAAAACCCTCTTTTTCTACAAGATCCTTATGCCCCAATCCTTATGCCCCGATCTTGAGGAAAAGGGGGGTTTTACACAAAAAGAAAACATGCACACTGCTTGTTTTTGCACAAAAACCCCTAGCTCAAAACCGGATTGGCAGAAAATATGCAAATGAGATTGTGACTCATGCAAATGAGTCCTTCATTAGCATATTTTTTGCCAAGAAAACTCTTAGTGTAGAAGTAGCCTCAGACAAGGAAGTATAAATAAACAATGAGACAGCATTGGCCAGCGTGGTAGGCAATGATCTCAATAATGAAAACACTACTGGCATCAAGGCAGAGGAGAGTTTTGAGAAAGGTTTTGAAGGAAGATGAGTCAATTCCACAGATACTTATGGGGAGCTCCTCCCAAGCATGAGTAGCAGCCTGGGAGAAGAGCACACAGGGGCCCTTCTGAAATTTTTAGGAGTGACAGATATTTTGTCATCAGAAGCCAGAGCTCTAGATAGCCAAATAGAGGAGGGAGACAGGTAAAAATGGTGGGAGGAGTTGAAGGATCTTGAAAGTAAAAACAAGCAGTTTGATGCAATAGAGAAGAGGAATCGCAGAGAGAGGGATTATATGGTCAAACTGGTGTCTTAGGGAAATGATCGTTGCAACAGGATTCTGAATGGATATCAAGCAGGGCAAAACCGCCTTTGCCAAGGTCAAAGAGACAGATGTTGAAGTAAGACACAAGATGGTGAGAGCTTAGAGGAGAGGCTGGACTCTCATGGAGTGAGGGGAAAGTACTTATATTCCGTGCATGCCTCTCAGACCTGGCTGGTGAGCACCTTTCACCAGCAAGGTGTGAAAGATAAACATGAAATGCAAGTACTTTCCCCTAACTCCCCGAGGGTGTGTCTAAACTACATGGCTCCATCGATGGAGCCAAGTAGATTAGGCTGATCAGCAAAGGGAAATGAAGCCGCGATTTAAATAATTGCGGCTTCATTTAAATTTAAATGGCTGCTGCGCTGAGCTGACAAACAGCTGATCAGCTGTTTGTCGGCTCAGCGCGCTAGTCTGGATGCTCCCGCGCTGACCTGAAAGCCCTTTATCGACCTCCCCGTTATGCCTCGTAGGATGAAGTTTACCGGGAGGTCGATAAAGGGCTTTCATTTTAGCAGGGGAGCGTCCAGACTAGCGCACTGAGCCGACAACAGCTGATCAGCTGTTTGTCGGCTCAGTGAGGCAGCCATTTAAATTTAAATGAAGCCGCAATTATTTAAATCGCGGCTTCATTTCCCTTTGCCAAAAAAACAAATCTACATGGCTCCATCGACGGAGCCATGTAGTTTAGATGTACCCTGAGAGTCCCAGGAAGGGAATGAAAAGCAATCCGCATCCTGAAGTGCATGGCTTCTGCCCCTCTAATCTTCAAAACTCCACCCTTAAGGAGTGATAGGCTTGAAACATGTGAAGAATATGCAAGAGGATATTTTGACCATCACTTAGATGGAAATGTTTTTACGAAAAAATAGCTACAAATACCTAGAATACAATGTATTGTGTGTATATATAACAAAATCTCAACAGTTATAGTCCATAACAGTAGAGACAAGATCAAGTCTTTAGGGTACCAATATCCATATGATTTTGCAGTATAGGGGTTATTATAAGATGTTCTATGTCTGTATTTATGTAAATAGCTAAATTGTAAATATACGCCTCTCAGGAACTAGTAGTATAGTTCCGTTGCATGGGCAGCTCTTTGAAGGGAACTCATACAAGGACTGGAGATCAAACTTCAAAAGTCTGAATGGAAATTTCAAATATATATATATATATATATATATATACTAAATTTGTAATTATATTGTCTTTGGCAGTTAATAGCATGTTGTTGTAAATTACATAAATTAGGACACTTGCTGCTAGTAAAACAAATAAACCAAATTAATTCTGAATACATGGTATGTGATTATCTTGACTTAGTCACTTTGATCCTAATCAAATTTAACCCAAAGTAAATCAGGAGTAAATTGACTGAAATCAGTAATTAGTATCACAATCAGACTCTGGAAGGGTAGGTGGATATGGAAGATATAGTGCCTGAATTGTTTGGTAGTGTACGTTAGCAAAATGACATCCTTCTTGGGAAACTAAAGTTACCTTAATTATAAAATATTGTCTCCAAAATGGTTTTAAATGGGAAAATAATTTTCTTTTGTTTAATTTTGATTGTGTCTTTTGTTTCCTTTCTTTGCCAGAAAAAACCCCCTGCATGTAGTCATTCAACTTGTAAACAGGTTTTCTTTTCACATCTTTTTGTATCCATTTTTCATTAATACACAAGCAAACAGTTTACTCACATGGAAAAAGGGAATTAAAAGTGAACACAGGAGAAGATTCATTATGAAAAGTTACATATGAAGACAGAAATATTGGCACTGAAAATTTGATTTTAAGAATAAGGTTCATCCTGTTGGAAAAAAAACGTAAAATGTGACTGACTAAAACTATCCAATGAAGCTTGAATTTTGAATATGCACACCATATTTTATATTATAATAAATAGACTATAATTCAATTAGCTGGCAAATAATTGTCAGTAATGTGTATATTTGTCTTGAGCTGTTGATAGACAGTGTGTAATCAGAAAAATAAGGGAATTTTATTAAATAAATGATTCGTCCAGCTCTACCTTTGATTTATCCCTCTAAAGGGGTATCTCAAGAGTGGGTTGTAATTAGCTAATCAATTTGACTTCAACCCTGTCACAGTGCTTTGTGTTTTATTATGGGAAATCTCCAGGCTATTCTCTGTAACACATGACTAAGCAAGAAAACTATGAGTGATATTATACATAAATGACCGTTCATTTATTATGTTTTGGGGGGAAATTAGTTTCCGAGTATTATTAGAATGCAAGAGATTGGATCAGATTCTAATCTCAGCTACACCATTATAGATCTAGAGTAAATTATTTTCAAATGATTAATAAGTTTTAAACCAGGAAGAGAGATCCTGCTGCACTGAAGACACTGAAAATAAATTTGACAACACATTTTTATTTTCTTTACCAAACTTATAATAGTTTTCTTGTAGCCTTGCAAAAGTTAGAGAAAGTTTGGAATGATTTTGTGAAACTCACATGCCATAGGTCAGCTAACTAATACTGTCATACTTTGTTGCATGCAGAACTGCTTATGCCCCTGATAAGATGGCTAATGCATAGAGATGATTTGCTTGTCTCTTGTTCCCACTCAAAAGAGCCTGGTAAATTGTTATATACTTCTCAATTGTCTTTTGGTATTTTTTTTTTTTTTGTCTAGAGTCTATTCAAAGATGAGTTCTATAATTGGATTTCTGTTGGTGTCTTCTCTTTCTTTCCTTTTTCTAAAATCATTAACCTTAGCCACCTAAACTGACTCTTATAAAAAGAAGTTACTGTAAGCTATCTACTAGAAGCTATATTCTATCTATTAAATTTGGATGTTTCCTCATTACACTTTTCAGAGATCCTCAGTGTGGCTTTGTGTGTAGAATCCAGCAATAAATAAGGTCATCAGAACTCAGGACACTGGATTAACTACTAATAAGGTGATGTGTACTGCATGAAAATGTGGGAACAATGGAACATCTCAAAAATACATTCGCATTCATGAGTCATGCAGGACAGCAGCAACAATGCCCTGCAACATTCTGATTATGAAAAACAGATACTTTAACACCGTGGTCACCAACCAGTAGATCGCGATCTACTGGTAGATCTCAGAGGCTCTAAGAGTAGCTCTTGAGCCCTCTTTGAACTGCACACCTGCGCAGTACATTTATATTAGATTTCCTCATTTGAGGAGCAGCTACTTACCGAGCAACAGCACAGGTGAGTAGCTGCGAGGAATGGTGGGAATTTTTTTAAAGTAGCAGTATAAGGATTGGGGATAGCAAGTGATGGAGAGGAGGAGAATAGAGAGGGCGGGGCTTCAAGGAAGGGGCGGGGCAATAGATCTTGGCTTGGTCTGTCATTTAAAAAGTGATCTTGGGTGTAAAAAGGTTGGAGACCACTGCTTTAACATCACTAAATTCAATAAATTTATACTATGAATGATGTCTTGCATATTATCACTTATTTCACAATTCTTGGTTAGCACTCCACTTTTTTGATCAAAATTTTTCTTCATGTTTTACTTACATTGAGCTTTTTATAAACTGGAGGTTTGGGACACATTTTGCTTGTTCTAACAGGCTATAAATCCATCTAGAATCATTTTAAAACTACCTTCACATCAGAGTCTGTTGACTTACTCCAAAACAAAACTTCAAAGTCTCACCTTCTTGGTTTTTCAAGTCATGCTAAAACTTTCAGGTTAGAGAAAAATAATGCACTTTTACTAATTCTTCAAGCATTTCTTCTTTCCTAAATTTCATTTGACCAGGGACTCCTTGGATGTGTCTAGACTACTGAGTTTTGTCGACAAAAGTGGACTTTTGTTGACAAAACTATACCTGCATCTACACTACCGCTGAGTTCTGTCGACATAATGTCGACAGAACTCAGCAGTTTTGTTGACACTGGTAAACCTCATTTTACGAGGCATAACACCTTCTGTCGACAGAGTTCTGTCGACAGAAGGTGTTATTGCCTGTAGGGTTGCGTCTAGACTACAGGGTTTTGTCGACAAAGCAGCTTGCTTTGTCGACAGAACTGAATAGGTCTAGATGCTCTATGTCGACAGAAGTTTTGTCGACAGTATCTGTCGACAAAACTTCTGTCGACAAAACCCTGTAGTCTAGACGTACCCCTTTTGACAAGGCATTTGTTACAATTCCCAAAACAAAGACAGAGAAAAAAATTAAATCATACAAAAGTGTAACATCTACACTAAGCACTTGACATTGGCAGCACACATTCTGACACTCCACAAGCAAAAAACCCCCACAAAATAAAAAATAACCCCAAAACCATTAATAGGAGCATACAATTGCTCTTTAATATAACAAGTTAATGTCTTAAAAACATTTTCAATTTATTGCAAACTATTTTAGTTTTAGTAGTACCACTGATCCTTAGTTGAAGACAACGGCTCCTTTTCTGATTCAGAAAAAGATTCAGGAGCATTTCAGTATTTGAATGGTGTTAAAATATAGGTTGCATCTCCCAAAAGCGGATTTCCCTGGGGCCAGCTGGAGCCCGACAGGCAATCCATCTGGAGCAGTAGCAGTGGGGCTAGCAACCCAGTAGGCAGTCCAGAAGGGGCTGGAGGTAGTCCCCTTACCCTTGTCCCCTTCCACTCCCAACAGAGTTGACAGCTGGAAGCTGTGGCAGAGAACTTCCTCTAGTCTGGCAAATTCCTTGGTTTAGGACTGGTCAGGTCCTGAGGGTGCCAGATAAGAGATGTCCAATCTGTACTTCTTAACTTATCATGATACATAATGTGGGGTCCTATTCATTCCCTCTGTGATCAGAGCAACTTCAATGGAAGTTGCAGTAGGCTGGGAAGAAGTAGAATTGTGTGGACAGTACATGAGAAAAAAAAAACATGTTGAGAAATCTGGATAGAAGGAGAACAAGAAAGAGAAAGGCAGAGATGGAGGAACACCAGTGGAAATACAGAAAGAAATGATAGGTAGCTAAAAGAGGAAAATTGGGAGAAGGAAGTTATAATAGTCTGAGAGTAAAAAAAGAAAGAAAAGAATAGGAAGAAAGTGAAAGAAATACACTGACAAAGAGAAAGTTGGAAATTTTCATTTTACTTATTTCATTTATAGTAAGTAAATTATCAGGGAGAGAAGGAAGGGTTAGGGTTAAATTGGTAAACTGAGCAAATTCTGAAGCCACTGTATAGTCAGTAGAATGTCAGCTGGAAATCACTGAAGCACTAACTCCTTTTTGGGATTATACTTACACTGCAAGAGGATCCAGTGATCCCATTTCGGAAGTACTGGTGGCCCGTGCATTCCTTAAATAGTTAAACATAGAGACAAGAAAATCTTTGATTTGGAAAATTCATGAAGAATGTAAACATTGGACTAGACTACAAGAAGAAATACTTTCTACTCATATCATCCATTTGGTTTCACCAGACTGCTCCTGATAGTCAATATGAGCAAAGGAATCAACTCTGGTAGAAAGATACTGTAATGAGTTTAAGCAAAAATTTAAAAAACTGCATGATTAGCTATGGAAAATAACTTGTTGCTCTTACTATCCAATTCATGTGGTGCCAATTTTGGCCCAGCTAATATGGTTCCCTTATCTTGCTTTGCTGGGTTCATACACCACAAACCAAGCTACCATGATTTATCTTCCCCAGTACACCTTTCAATATAACTGCACTGATACATCAAGGAACATAAATTGTGCTGAGCATTGACTTCTCCTTGTTTGCTCTCTCCACAGAGCAACTAGAAAAGCGAGCACCATCTCAAGTCATAGTTTCCTTCCTGGGTGGTACAAGGGACAATGCAAAAATGCAATGTTTCTTATAGGGGAAACCTTATAGACTCACCATTTAGTCAATGGAAATTGATAGAATTGGGTGCCTATTTAACAATGCCTTCTGTGAGTATTACATGATTTTTTAAATCTTCAGGCCCCCTTTGAAGGGATATGCCCAGATATAGTGAATTTTAAGCAACCATTAAAAATCTTGGAAAGTGAATACTGAATCATGAGTTTGTATTTTCAATACAAGCTTCCCTCTAAGATTCATATTCATCAAATCAGGGAAGAGAAATATGCCACATGCACTAATGTCTAATTAGTGAGGATTACCTGTTATTTCCTCTCTCTAGGGCATCTGGTATTGGCCATTGTCGGCAGACAGGATACTGGGATATATAGACCTTTGGTCTGACCCAGCATGGCCGTTCTTATGTTCTTCATCAAATTAGCCAATGAGCACCAAATTCTGAATACCAGACTAAACTCAAATGATCTACAACCCCAAGAATTATTCACCAGGATTGTTCGTTAAGTTTAAATTGCACATATTTTTGAGAAAATAATAAACTAATTGTAGAAAACTTTAGAACAAGAATGTGTGATATTCATCAAATATGTTGTGAATTATTCACTCATCTGTGAAAATTAATTAATGTCCCTATTGTTTCAAAGCAACTTTAAATATTATTGACATCTCTCAATGCAGAAGAGAAAACACGTTATAACCTGCTTGACAGAACTGACCTATTCATTATTAATGGTCTTTTTTTTTACTGGAAAATATTGCCCAAAAACAGCAAGAGAAGTGATCTGAAGATTATAATTTGGAAGCCTGAGCATGGATGATTGACTTTGTGATAAACAAAATTAAAGTATTCTGTAACTACTGCATAAGCCAAGATATATTTCTATAAATATAAATGTATTGGGATACCATGCAATGCAAGCCAGGCTAAACAGAAAATCACCAAGGACTTTGACTTTTTGTAGATGCACATAGAGTCTGTTTTCTTCCTTTAGTGAAGTAAAATGTGGTATTCACCCACCTTTAATCAGGTTCCTTGGTAAACTCCTCAAGAGAGAACCTACATTGGATGACATTATGCTAAATGATTTCTTTTTTTCCCCCCATGAATTAAAAGTGATTTACAACAACCACATTTTACTTTATTCTTAGCAAGCAAAGTAGTTTGGCTTTGGTTAGTATACTGTTTGGCAATGTGTCTTGAAAAATCTCAGTCAAAATAAAAGTAGCAGGATTTTGATCCCTGACTATTAAGTAAACTCAGCTGCATATTCATTAATGATATGACAAGAACATAGAACTAGCTTTTTTGGGGCACTGATAGAGGGTATGTCTATACTACAGAGTTTTTTCAGAAAAAAATTAAATTACATCCACAGTGCAATCACGTTCTTTCAAAAAAAAAAGAACCGAGGAGTATTTTCAACATTGATAAAACTCTTTCTATGAGGAAGAAGCCTTTTTCCAACAGAGGGAGTTATTTCGCAAGAAGAGGAAAGAAGGAAAACTACAGGTGCCCTGGTGGTCATTCTACCCATAGTAATCGCAACATACATGTGAGATAGTGTCCACACTGAATGAACACTATCTGTTGAAAAAGAAAATTGCTTTTTTCAATGTGCTTTCACAGTGTGAACGCTCTTTTTCGGAAGAAGTTTTTTCAGAAGATCTCTTCTAGAAAAGCTTCTTCCAAAAGAAGTCTGCAGTCTAGACTTAGCCAGAATGTAATTACAGGTGGTTCCTACATTATATTATACCTAGGTTAGCTATTCTTAGTAATAGATCAGGTTGAAATTCTAAGGACTATGTTTTCATTTCAATGTGTGGGGAGTTTCAGAAATAAATTCTCACACATTGAGATGAGAAAAAAAAAACTCTCTTGCCAGATTCTGTTCACAGTTTCTCCAGTGAAACTTCCAATAATTCAGTGGAGAGTCTTCAGATTTTATATCATTTTAAGAACTAACATTCTAAGGGTTTAGTTTGGATTAACTTTAAACTGCCGCATGTAGCCGCGGGCAGTTCATTCGAATTAAGGGGGATTTAAAAATGGTGGCTGGATGGGAACATGCAAATAAAGCCCAGGATATTTAAATCCCAGGCTTCATTTGCAACTCCAGTTGCCTGATTTGCCTACCTAGCTCAAATTAATGAGCTAGTGTAGACATACCCTCGGTTAGGTAGATCCCGTCTCTTCCTAGTAATCCTTGTACCTGGAACAGAGGCTCATGGTCAAAGAAACCAAAGCTCTCTCTCCAACACCACCTGCACAACCACGTGTTTACTTCCTTGATTGGACGATCCCTACCTGGACCTTTTCCTTCAACAGGGAGGATGGATAAGAACACCACCTACACTTCAAATTCCTTGATCTTTCTTCCCAGCATTGCATAATCTGCAGCGACCTGCTCATGGTCATTCTTGGACATATCGTTAGTTCCTAAAGGGAGAAGCAGGAAGGGGTAGCAATCTGAAGGTTTGATAGTTTTGGAAGACTCTCGGTCACATCCTGAATTCAAGCTCCTGGTAAGCAGCACACTTCTTGAGATTCCAGGTCTGGATGGCAGATAGATGACTCCGTCCCTCTAAGGAGGGGGTCCCTGACCACCACTACCCATCTTCTTTGGAGGGGGTCGTGGAACCTCCATCTCTAGGACTACACATCCCATGTCTTCCAATATATGGTGTCTCCTTCTGATTTCTTCCCTGATAGGTCCCTGCCAAGGCATTCTCTACCATAGTGCCTGTGCAGAAAGTCTGAAAGCGGTTACTTACTTCTTCAGGAATGGGGAATACCTGAGTTGGTCTTCTCCTAGAGGTTACATGCTGCCAGTTTTCTTCCTTGTCTTGTACTGCCCTCACTAGCTCTTCAGCCTGCTGTGCCTGCAGGATTAAATGCTGCCTTCTATCAAGGAAGTCTTCATCTTCTCTGATGGAACATAGGGGTGATACTTGGGGCTCAAGTCCTCTAATTTTTTCTTCCAAAAATGGTGACCAGCTTGCACTTAGTGCAGATGATATCCCTTCTATTTTCTGGGAGGAAGACAAACATGACAGATTCTGTCAACAGCAGACCTATCACTATCCATACCTGCCTTCCTTCAGAGAGATTCCTCAGATATTTTTAAATGCCCCCATGAAAGGCGGAAGAGAAAAAATTGCAAGGAAAAGACCACAAAACACTGTGCAGCTCACCCCAGGGCAAACTTTCAGGCAAACTGCCCTGTTGGCTGCTTGCTGCATTATCTCTGGCTTCCTTTTTATAAGGCTGAGGCTAGGCTCTACTCAAAGCCTTGCCTCTAATCCAATGACACATCTTCTATTGCATATGGAAAACAACATAACCCCAGATAAAAATTAGGATTACAAGTACAGGAGAAATGATTCAGTCAAAGAACAAGGAAAATAATTTAGGTGGCCACATATTTTTAAACTAGTGATGACTAAAACAGTTAGGGTATGTCTACACTACCGCCCTAGTTCAAACTAGGGTAGTTAATGTAGTCATACGAACTTGCAAATGAAGCCCGGGATTTGAATTTCCCGGGCTTCATTTGCATGTTGCCGAGCGCCACCATTTTTAAATGTCCGCTAGTGCGGACTCCGTGCTCGCGGCTACATGCGGCACGAACTAGTTAGTTCCATGAGGCGTACAGATAGTTCGGAATAGGAAGCGTAATCCGAACTATCTAGTTCGTGCCACGTGTAGCTGCAGGCACAGAGTCCACAGTAGCGGACATTTAAAAATGGTGGCGCCCGGCAACATGCAAATGAAGCCCGAGAAATTCAAATCCCGGTCTTCATTTGCAAGTTCGTATGACTACATTAACCACCCTAGTTCGAACTAGGGTGGTAGTGTAGACATACCCTCAGTTACATGTGAAGCATGCATAAAAGGCATAAGGAACAAATTCTTTGTTATATATATATATATATATAATTTTTAATGAGCTGAGTTTGGATAAATTATTTAGTTACTGATGATCTTTAACCCACTATTGACTCTCCATTCACATGAAAGGCGGTATTGTAACAATACCAAATGATCAGTACAGCTTGGCTCCATGGCAATAGCATTGAAATATGCATTATTCATAGATAATCTGCTGTGCTGTGTATAGACATTTAGCATCACTTTTCTGACATGATCATTACTTCTGTAGTTGAGAAAATTTAACTAAATATGTAATCATACGCCTAAATATCAATATTGACTTGATCCTGTAACATTAAAGTTAATGGGAGTTTTATTATTCACTTCAGGGGGAGTAGGATTGAGGTCTGTGTGAGGAATGGTGACTTGACCCCACAGGGAACAGAGTTTTGTTTATATTTTGAATAATTATTATATTGTCTGTGCTAAAATAATTAAACTCAGTGGCCAGTGACTACTAGATTTAAATTTGTAAGTTTAAAAATACTATATTTTAATGCTGAATTTTAGTTTAGCTTTATGTGAGAGTTTTCAAATGTATGTTGAGAGCATTATATGGAAAAATATCTTTTCTAGTATCTCACTATTGGTTTATCATTAAACGTGTGTATTGTTCTTTAACTATATCTCAGACACCTTATTAGTATTTAAGCAACACTAATCGAAAGGTGTTGATATTCATAAAACTTCTTTCCCACCAGGATAGTTCAAGGTTTAACCATAGCATTTTCTAAATCAGTGTAATTAAATCATTAAAAAAATGATATGTAGAATAGCTCTAACTCAGCAGGAGACCCTGCAAAGTATTTTTCCTTTACGCCATGGTGCATAAAGCATCTTTGATATTGTTTTTCTTCCTTTTATTTATTCCTTCCATCTTCAGCTAGCATAAGTATTTCTAGAACTATCTCTTTAGAAACTAGATGAAACTTGATTTTGGTGATTAAATAGGAAGTTACATGTCTTCTTGCCTGTGTTGATTTTTGTATGGAGTTCAGAGAGATCACCAGCTGAGGACATCCTCTGTATCCAAAGTAAATTGTTACTGCACTATTCATGTGCCAGGTATTATACATTTTTTTATAAGCATATGAATTTGACATTACTTTGATTGAAGTGGAACATAAGCAGAAGCAGACTTGCAGAAGCTAGCTAATTTGATTTGGAGGTGAGGAGCAGATCCTAGTGCCCTGAATGATCAGAAACAGAGCTATGAGAATCTACCTGGGGCTCTTTTTCTATGTGTTATCAATTGCAGTAATCAATGGCACTAATAGATGATTGAAAATAATATTTGAAATGCAGTACTGAGAAAGGGATAGGAATAGGTTGGGAATAAAAATGAAAGAAAAGATAGAAAAATCTGTCAGAACATTTACATGATCTGATAGGTAAGTGAGGTGGTAAAATATTACATATAATATAGTAGTTCAACAGTAATTTGTCCCCATACTATATTCTGTTTATAATTTTTTAAAGTATTATAGCTCTTAACAGCAAAAACATTAAAAGCCCACAATTATTTTGTTTCCCTTCTTGAGACCTCTTTCTTTTAGCCTATCCAGTTCAACTGGTGAGATAACCAACACTTTCCTATAGGTGTTATTAAATTAGCTGTCTAAATTGTAGTTTCTTATGGAAAAAATTAGCATACAAACACTGGTGAGCACTATAACTGAGGAAAGGTAGATACCCTATAAATTCAGTCGGATGTGCAGTACATTGATGAAACTGAATGGCCAACCTCCAGTAAAACCCACTTTGTTTCTAATTCAACATAGCCATTGAGTTCATCAATGCTTTGCAAATAACCAGCCCTCTTTGAACTTTAAATTTCACTTAAGCCTACATGAATAGGGCTATGTCTACACTGCCACGCTATTTCAGGATACCATTGGTATCTCAAAATAGCTGGCCTGAATCTTAGCAGCAAGCCCGTTATTTAGAACTATAACAGGCTCACTATTCCAATGTCTCTGTAAACCTCATTCCACAAGGAGTAGGGGATGTTTCAGAATAGCGGATTATTTCAAAATTTGGCATTCTGTAGACAGTGCCAAATTATGAAATAAGCTATTTCAAAATAAGATTGAAATAAGACATGCTATTTACGTAGTTCAAATTGCATATCTTATTTTGACTTACAGTGCAGTGTAAATGCACCCTAGGACTTATATGGAGTGAATGCCAGCTGAGATTAGTATTAGCAGCATTTCATTTGGCATCTTACTCTGCTATCCACAGCTGATCACACATTGTTCTTTGAACTACACAGACTATTCAGTATAGCACATTGGAGGCACTTTCTATAGCTAGCAGGCAAACAGGTAGATAGTTAGTTTCAGTTTATATGCAATTTCTGTCATTTCTACTTGGATATATTATATAGCACTACACCTTACATTCTTGCAGAGATCAGGAACAGAGAAATTGGGGAGTCATGTGATCTGTGTTCCTCCACAGAATAGGATACGCTGAAGAAAGACAGACAGACAGAAAGAAATATGTGTTTATGACACTGCAGATAAGCAAGAAAAAGAAAAAATGTAGGGTGACTATGAACTTGCAGCACCTTGATGATGCAGGAAAAAGCAGATTATTTGGATTTCACAAGCTTTATATAACCTAGGGTTAAAAATCTATGTTAATATCAGTTCAGTGTCTCTTATTCTTTATATACTTAATTCTCTGCTGTTAAAAAAACATCGTAGTACAGCTTTCAGGAAAGAATTTAGATAAAATCTTCTCTAATTTTTCTGTGATAATGGAAGTATATGACCAGCTCTAAAAGACAGTAATCTCTACTTTGCATGTGACAAAAAGGTGGAAAGATATTTTGCTGGCCAGTACTGAGGAATATTTATCTTCCATAAGCATAGAATTGATTGAACTGACATCTGTGATGAATTTCCAGCTTCATTGTCCTGCTTAAAAAGTTCCAACTTCACTCTCCCATACAAAATAATAGTCTGCCTTTCCAAACAAGACAAATGGCAATTCACACTTCCTGTGAGTACAGGAAATAAAGATACTAGCTGATGTGTACTTGTGGAGCAGCACAAATAAGTTTGTCATCCCCTAAAGTGGGCTGACAGTAGTTGGTAAAATTACCTATATTATGAAAGTCAATCCCAGTTCTCTTAGGTTTCTGGTGTGCCATATCCATTGTCTATCACACGGACCAATATTGTCTCCTTGTTCTGTAACTTGCCCATCTGTCTGTATGTATCTCTTGTCTCTAATCTTACACTGACATTATACACTCTTTAGGGGCAGGACTCATCTTTTGGTTCTTCATTTGCATTCTCCATCTACCATAGTGGAGGTCTAGTCTATGACCACAGGTCCTAAGTGTCCCGGCAATACAAATGATTAATACTAAATAATAATACTAGCAGGCACAATGTCAACAGAATGAAATGAAATGTTTCTTATATACAGATGCCAACAAGGAAGAAGATGCTATGAAACACAGAGAAAAACAGGAAAAATATGAGGATGACAGTTTTCTGGGAATATGTTGCCCCCCGGTTCAGTTAATCTCTTTTAAAATACAGATTAGAAGTGATCAGGGATTTGTTGACAATTCTTTTTCATGAGACAAAGGCAAACCCAAGTTTGAACCCCAGACTTTTAATGGAAATGTACCGGTTTCAACAAAACTTTCTTCAGAAGAAGAACTTTACTCAGTTTTAGGATGTAATTTCTGGTCAAAATCACTGAGAGGAGACACCCAGTATAGCCAAAGGTACCGACTCCATTTTTCTCTCTTTTGCCTAATGAATGATTATTTATTCAAAGTCAAACAGCAGCATAAGAGGCATGAGAGACTGTGTTACACCCTAGTGGATAAAACATACACCCGTGCTGTGGGAGACACATGTTCAATGTCCCTGCTCTGAATCAGGCAGAACAAAGACTGGAACCTGAGTTTCCCTAATCCTAGGCAAAAGTTCTTATCATTAAGTGCTCTCAAATGTATAGAATTTATTTAAATGGAAACAAAGATAAAAACCTAATTTTTTATAAGACACGGAATTTCTGTTTTCCAGTTAACCCAACTATAATTTAACTCATTCCTGAGCTCATACAGTGTTTCAGTCCATGACTATTGGTGATGACAGCTGTTCTGTTCAGTGACTCCTATTGATCCAACATAAAAGTATTAAAGAAAACAATTCTATTATGCCACTGACTTGCAAAAAACAATTATTCTCTCTGTCAATCCAATCCATGTTGTGCTACATGTAATTTATGAAATGCAGCCTGATCCAAAGTCCATTGAAGACAGTTAATGGGAGACTTTTTATTGACTTCAGTGCCTTTTGGAGCATGACTTACATCAACAACAAGATATCATGATAATCCATCTTTAATCTATAATCCCATGAAAGTGCTTACAAGTCAGAGGCAAAAGAAGTTACATGTTGCTGCAAAGGACCAGTCAAGCAAATCATCTTGGGGACATCTACACTACAGAGTTAATTCGAGTTAACTTAATTCAAAATAGTTCATTCGAATTAAGCTAAATCGAAATAACGCATCTATATACAAAAACTATTTCGAAATAGCTCATCCACACTGAGTGGACCCTGAACTGAAGTTAAGGCTGGCTGGAACCAGTGCCGGTAGTGTATCAGGTTGGACTTAGTGTGTGGGGCTGCTGCCTGAGGCTAACTGAGCTTCGTGCTTAAAGGGATCCTACCCCCACCCTTGACAGACAGTTCTCAGGGTTTCCTGCTTGCTTGTCTACCTTCATGAGGTACAGCAAAGAAGTCCTGTCTTGGAGTGCCCTGAGTGCACGCACTTGGGACACCACAGCACTCGGGCACATGGAGCCAGAGCTACGCCTGGGCATACCGGTGTATCTTGTGGGGTCATTGCCGTCAACTCAGCTACACTTGCTGTAGGTTGCCATCTGGGGAGGGGGGTCCATCGGGGAGCTGTTAGGATCCAGGAGGCCCTGCAGAAGCGTGTCCAGCCTGAGGAGCCCTCAGAGCCTCCCCGGTCCTCCCCATCAAGGCTCGTGCCCCATTCCTCCCTCACTTCCTTCCACTTAACCCTCCCTAGCCTCCCTTCCTGATGTCAAATAAAAGACATGCATGTTCAAAAATAGAAACTGGGTTTATTGAACAAAACTGGGGTAGGGAGATGAACCTCTGGGGAGACTGGGAAAAGGAGATGGGAGAGGGGAAGAGAGAGTGTGGGAGAGGGGAGGGGGAAACCTGGGAGGAGGGAGCTGAAAGGGGGAAGAATGGGGAGAGGAAGCTCAGGGCTCAGGGTCGGGGATCTCACTGGACCAACTTGATTTTCATGCGAATCTGCTCCTGGGTTTGTATGTGGCCTTTGGTGGCCAGGCTAGCAGCTATTGTGCCATAGATGGCCTCCTTCCTCCATCTACTGTGGAGATCATGGATGTTGGAGGCATACCACCCAAACCTGAATAAGGTCCATGATCTCCGCCCTGGACCAGGAAGGTGCCTGCCTTATCTGGGCCCTTGCAGGCTCCTGGGAGCTGGCATACTGCTCCTGGGGAGCAGTGGAGGGCTGGCTGGCACTGGGTTGCTAGCTCAAGTTTTGGGGCCACTGGGTCAGGGGCAGTGACTGCTGGCTCTGAGCTGGCAGGCTTGGAGCTGGCACAGGCACTGTGGCCAGAGTCTATCCCTTTAAGGTCTCCAGGAAGGGGGAAGGTAGAGGTGTGTTCTTGGTTGAGGCTGGAGTGGCCACCAGGGCACCCTAGGAAGACTGGAGGCCCCCTATTTCAAAATAAGTGTCTATACAGCACTTATTTTGAAATAGCTATTTCAAATTTGAAGTTATTCCTCATAGAATGAGGTTTACCAAATTCATAAGAGCTCCACTATTTCAAATTAATTTTGAAATAGTGGTTTGCCTGTGTAGATTCTAGTAAAATAATTTCTAAATAAGGGCTGTTAGTTTGAAAAAACTTTTTTGTGTATACATACCCTTAGAGAGGTTGTGGAATATCCATCTCTGGAGATATTTAAGAGCAAGTTAGATAGACATCTATAGGGAATGGTCTAGATGGTACTGGGTCCTGCTGTGAGGGCAGGGGACTGGACTCAGTGTGCTCTCGAGGTCCCTTCCAGTTCTAGTGTTCTATGATTCTATGATTTTCACTGCAGCCATTGTGACAAACCTCACCTTTTGGCTCCATGGGTTTTATTTACACTGACATTTCTATAGGGATAATTTACATTATAGTTGTAACACTTTATTAAAATATTTGCTGTCAAAATTCAAAGAGTTTTATTTTCAATATTTTAATATTAAATATTTTAAAACTAGCACTTTCTTTGAAAAATGACGAGAAAAAAGGCATGAACATTTGAAAAAAATATGCTATATTCAGAAATATCAATTAAAATTGTCATTAGAATTGAAAAATTGGGGTGAGGGCATTCCCATCCATTCCACGAAGTGTAACAGTTAACTCGAACTAAGGACTTAGTTCACGTTAACGTTTGACTGCCACGTGTAGACGCGGGCAGTTAGTTCGGACTAGGGGGATTTAAAAATGGCACCCGGACAGGAAGATGCAAATAAAGCCCGGGATATTTAAATCCCGGGCTTCATTTGCAACTTTGAATGCCTGCATTAGCCTCCCTAGTTCGAACTATGGGGCTAGTGTAGACATATCCATAGTTTATATTTAATGTATGTGTTTACAAAAAGGAAAGTATTTCATGACTGGAATTCATATACAAGTGTATATTCCACCACACTCTGCCAACAAAGCAGTACTCTGACCACACATGATTTTTTTAGATTTCATGATCCATATTATGCAGCCAATCACATCCATCTGCTGTGTAAAAGAAAAAAATGCATGAAATAAAGATATGTTTGAATAAACAAAAGAGTGAGAGATCAAATTCATGAGTCAGATATTGTATCAAGTTTCACCCTCAGCCTTGCCAATGCCCTTAGTTGTTATAACCTATTCACAAATGTGATTCAGTTTTTGACTCTCAGATGAATGAATGACAGTCATACTAAACTGCATATGCCAGAAGGTAGTTCTGTAATCAGATTGCAACTACCATATTGAGTTCTATGCTCATTATGAGTTTTGCTGTATATCTTCATTTCAGTGACATAAAACATACTTGTGTTTCTGCAGCGTACCATAATATTGGTAGGCTAATTTTCAACCGGGAGCTATTTGGTTTACTCTTTAAATGTAGGTCATTATTGTCATTCAGGAATCAGTACAGTTTAGTGCTCTCTACAAACGTTTCTAAAAATGCTATCTAGCAAGGCATATAAAGCCAATATTGACTCACAGCTCATTGAACTCATTGGTGTTTGTCCATGGGTCATTGCTAGTAAAGCCATTTACATCTAGCCTGATCTGTGACTTTAGACACAATTTGGTATTTAATAGGAGTTTATTGTTACAATTAAATACAAAATTGCATTAAAATTATATTGATTTAACTACAACTGCCATGGGTTATGAAATTCAGTGGAAAAAGCTAAAATTCCATCCTTAATCCAGCCCCTTATTCCAGTACAGTTATTCTTCACCAGCTCCTCAATCCTTCTTCTTATTCCTATTTAAAATTGTCCCTACTTTGGTGTAACTCTCAATGGACCTGCTGCACCTCTTTTAAGTCTGCTTTGCCCTAAGAGTACATCTATACAGCAATTACACATTAAGGGCAGGTCTGTGCCTGCTGGCTCAGGTGTGCAGGGCTTGGGCTAAGCAGGTGCTTATTTCAGTATAAATGTTCAAAGTCAGTCTGAAGCCCAAACTCTGGGACCCTAACTCTTCACGGTGTTCTTAGTGAACAGGAACAGCTAATAGGGAGTTTCGTGAGGTAGTTTAGAGGAGGAACTTAGAGGGGGAGTTTGAAGTGGGCTTTATACACTTAGGATTCTTTAAAACTGCTTTTAAACCAAACTAAATGCATTCAATGCAAGGAGTGCCTGGCCCAGACAGAGCGTTTATGGACTTTGAAGGCCAGGGTGGCAGAATTGGAGAAGCTAAGGGAGGCAGAGAAGTATGTGGATGAGGCTTTCCAGGACACTGTAGAACTGTCTCACCTCCAGTCAGACAGCCCCTGTGCTATTAAGGAGAATGAACGCTGATGAAAAGAAAACATTCCACTGGAGCAGAGTGAAATGATCCCATTGTTGGGATCCTCCTTCCAGATGATGTTGTGGTATCCCCTCACACTGAGGATACCTCTCCAGGAATGGGAACTCCAGTCATTAGGAAAAGACAAGTGTTAGTAATGGAGAATTTGATCATTAAAAACATAAACAACTGCATTTGTGATGACTGGGAGAACCATATGGTGACTTCTCTGCCTGATACAAAGGTTGCGGATCTTTCAAGACATCTAGATACACTTATGTGTAGTTCTGGCGGGGAGCCGGTGGTTGTGGTACATGTAGATACCAATGACATAGGGAAGGGTAGGAGAGAGGTCCTGGAGGCCAAATATAGGCTGCTAGGAAATATATTGAAATCTATGACTTCAATGGTAGTATTCTCTGAAATACTTATAGTTCCATGCACAGAGCCAGATAGGCAGGCCAAACTGCAAGGTCTCCGTGAGTGGATGAGATGATGGTGTAGGTAAGAGGGGTTTAGATTTATTAGGAACTAGGGAAACTTTTGAGATAGGGGGAGACTATATAGGAAGGATGGGCTCCACTTAAACCAAAATGCAATCAGATTGCTGCCACTTAACATTAAAAAGGTCATAGAACAGATTTTAAACTAAGTGCTGGAGTAAAGCCAATGGGTACAGAGGAGCACATGGCTCAGTCACAGACATCTCTCAGGGGATAGTCTATTAATAGAGATTCTCTATGTTCTAGTAAGGAGGAAAGGATGGAAGATGATAAAATATGGGTAAAATCAGATGAGAAACTGTCAAATGAAAAAAGTGCAATTCAGACATATCAGGAAATGTCAGACTGCTCAGTAGTAACACGTTTTTAAAGTGCTAATACACAAATGCTAGAAGTCTAGATAATAAGATGGGTGAACTAGAGTGCCTTGTATTTAAGGAGAATATTGATATAACAGGCATCACGGAAACTTGGTGAAATTAGGATAATCAATGAGACACAGTATACAGGATACAAAATATACACAGGGTACAAAAATATATCAGAGCAGAATAGGTTGTGCTGGTGTGGGAGTGGCACTATATATGAAAGAAAATGTAGAATCAAATGAAGTACAAAATTTAAATGAACCAAGATGTTCCATAGAATTTCTATGGATAGTAATCCCATGCTCTAAAAATACGAATATAGCAGTAGTAATAAGAGTATACCACCGGACCAGGATTGTGATAGTGACTATGAAATGCTAAGGGAGATTAGAGAGGCTATAAAAAATAGAAAACTCAATAATAGTGGGGGATTTCAGCTATCCCCATATTGACTGGCTACACATCGCCTCAGGACAAGATAAAGAGAGAAAGTTTCTTGACCCCTTAAATGACTGCTTCTTGGAACTGCTGGTTCTGGAATCCATAAGAGGAAAGGCCATTTTTTATTTTGTCATAAGTAGAGCACAGGATTTGATCCAAGAGGTAAATATAACTGGACCACTTGGAAATAGTTACCATATTGTAATAAAATTTAACATCTCTGTGGTGGTAAAACCTATTTGAGTCAGATTAGATTTCAAACACAGAAAGGAAAGTTAATGGAAAAATCTAATTGAGAATCTTATCCAAAGCTTGAATATGTTTGGAAACCAGCTGAGGACTAATTTCCTGAAACTAAACTCGGAGGAAATTGAAGGAATGCTCAAATGACATGAGAAGTAACCAGTAAAAGAGACAGATTATATGGTTATGTGAATACTGGCATACCATGATTTTTTGTTTTTCTTTTTTTCTTACTCCCCACCACCTTCAATTTAAGTATCAATTATGCTTAGCTAAAGAGGTGGAAAACAAGTTAACCTAGATGCTGCCAAATTGTAGTAACAATACAAGTAATACTAATATCAGCCTAAAAGCCTTGTCTTCACTGGCAAAGATTGTTCAGTTATTTTTCACCTATGCAACTGCACCAGTAGTAGAAATGGAGGAAATTGTAGTATATGTTACACATTGTGAGTATTGTCTGATGAGTAGGTAGCAAAAACACAATCATCTTGCCTGCAGTGCAATATTCACAAGTGCTGCCACTGATGGAGAATTAATACAGCAATGTTCGTTATTGTAAATACAGCCGATTTGGGAGGAGGTGGGGGTTGCTCCCGTTGTGAACAATGTTGGTTTAAAGATACATGGCTCCTCAACTGCCATTTGTAGCACTCTACACATCTTGCTCCACTTAGAGGTGAAACCATGACACACACAGCTTTTCCTTCTTCTGTGTCTACCTGTGAGACTTTCTGAGTATGAATATAATACATAAATATTTCTGGGGGCTGCCATATCCCTCTGAGTCTCTTCTTCCCAAGCCAAATTTGCCAAAGAAGACTGACATGCCAATTGCAAAATCACAAAACTTTAAACAGAAGGACATCTGGAATTTTTTGAAATTTTTGGAAGGAGCAATAATCTTCTTACCCTTTCTGGCCTCTTTGGATGCCACTTCCAGCATTTCTCCCACCTTGGAAGACAATGAAGAGCAGAGCCTTCCTAACTTCCAGGAAATCATTCATGCTTTTTGTTTTTCTACTAGCAGATGGGGAGAAGTGGGTTCTGCCATCCTTTAGGACCTCCCCATATCTTTCTTCATCCATCTGTGAGCCCATATGCTCCCTGACCATTTCCAAATATGCTTCTTCTGTGTCCCTAAGAAGCCAAACCCTTTCAATTAACTCGGCCCTCCTCAAAACAAATATTTCCTTAATTAATTATGAAACTCTGCACTCCCCAAATTTACCATTTATTTGGTGCAATAACTGACATATTAACAGTTGGAGTTCTAAAGGACAGAACTACATCTCTTTCACCAAATCCCCCACCAGCCTTTAACAACCCATCATATCAACATTTCTGCTACCTGAATAACAACCCCACTAAAGGCCTTTCATGCCCAGCAGGCACTGAATGATAAAAATAATAATATTCTGGCAAAAAAGGTAAAAACCTCTCTCCTTTTCTCACATTCTCTCCTGAGATTCATAGGGGAAAACATGTCAGTGTTTCCACTGTGAAGCCCTCTTTTCAAAGGTTTGTTCTTTCAGACTAAAAATTCCCCATAGGCTGAGACTTGGCACACAGGTTTTCAGTCCAGATGGGAAAGTATTTTAAAAACTAAAATATCATCCATTACAAATGAACACAAAATTCTTTGTTGTTTCAAACAACTTGTTCTGGAAAATCTATAGAACAAAAAGTTATTTTTCCCCCCACAATCTTAAGATACATAGGCCCTTAGTTCTCACACCAGGTTGGTGCCCCTGTGGTGTTTTAAAATATATTTGAATAAAAGTGACAATGTAATGTAGTCATGATGTCTACAATGCCTGAGAAACTCTTACCAGATGACAAGGTTCCTGTCTTTTAATCCTCCTCCTTTTGCTTACATATGCAAATATGATCATTTCTTTTCATTAATATTATTAAGTAGCTTGATTGTGGAAGCATCCTGAAGCTGGAGGACACTTTTTGCAGAGAGAGGCAGACACATTTCCTATCTCAAAGAGCATCTGTGATCTATACAAATGCTAGTTTTACCATGATGTATTTGTGTGAACTCAATGTCATTTTAAAAGAAGACCTGACCTGGCCCCTAGGGCAGGCTATCTTTATGTATATAAAATACTTCCGAAATTTAAGTCTCAAAGGGGTAGCTGTGTGAGTCTGTTTCTGCAAAAAACAGTGAGTCCTGTGGCATCTTAAAGACTAACAGATTTATCTGGGCATAAGCTTTTGTGGGTAAAAACTACTTCAACTCCAAGTTCCCTCCCTTCCTGAGGGCTAAATTGAGCCTTCTGGACTCATGAAAGCATTTTCCATCTACTTTTCTGTATTACATGTGTAAGCAGGGGCTAAAGTACTGCTTGATATCAGCCAGCTAAAAGGAGAGAGCTGCCCTGGGAGTGGTTGTGCTCACTCAAATTGTTTAGATCTGCAAGATAATTAACTGTTAACTGTTGAGATGTAAATACAGCTCATACAAGGATGGGAAGGAAGGAATGAGATTTAACAGGTATTTCGATTTAGGGGCTTTATTTCGAAAGCCCATTTCCCTGCCACGTGTAGACGCGGGCAGTTAGTCCGGGCTTGTAAATTTCAAAAATGGTGACCGGCCGGGAAGATGCAAATCAAGCACGGGATATTTAAATCCCGGGCTTGATTTGCAATTTCAGATACCTACATTAGCCTCCCTAGTTCGAACTAGGGGGCTAGTGTAGACATTCTCTAAGAGCTGAAGTCACTGGTTTGGCCTGGAGCCAGATCCATTGTAGCCAGTGGAGTGGCTGGCGGGAGCGACCAGCAGGCAGCCGGTAGGAGCGGCAGCAGGCGTCCAGCAGAGAGGCTGGCAGGAGCGACCGGTGGGTGGCCGGTAGGAGCGGCTGGTGGGAACAACTGTCAGCTGGCTGGTAGGAGCAGCGGCAGGTAGCCAGCAGACCACAGGAGCAGCCGAAGGGTGGCATGGCCTCAGGCTCAATTAGTGGAGTTATCAGGATGATGTGTCAGGGTCTGCACTGACTGGACAGAGCTGTAAGTGGGGTGTCTGAAGTGAGGTACATGAATGGAAAGTTTGGGTAAGCGAATGGAACCCTTACCTTATTGGACTAGTGAGCCTGAGAGGCAAAGGACATTGCTCAATCCATTTGAGCTGGGATGGTTACTCGTGGGAAGGGGTTATGAACTCTCTTTGTGGTATTTTCCCAAGTTTCCCAATGACATGTTACTTTTCTCTCTTTCATTAAAAGTGTCTTTTCTGCATTCAGACTCTGTGCTTGTGAGTGGGGAAGCATTGCCTGTCAGAGGCACCCAGGAGTGTGTGAATTTCCCAGGCTATTGGGTGAGGGCTCGAGCTGGTTCTGTGTGAGATGGACCCCTAGATATTGAACCCGGCTTTGGTTGCTATCCGGCAGAAGGGTTACACATGTTCCTCACAACTTGCCAATATGATGAAAATTTGGATAAGCTAACCCTTAGTGAGAGCAGTGAAGTATTTCTAACATTCATTTAATCGATTCAGCAGATCCCCAGATCCACTTAATTTACTTCAATCAATTAATCTGGATTATTCATACTTCACAACATAAACAGAGATAAATATAGCCTAAACTTCACCGGGAATGCAAAAAAAAAAAAAAGGATATTTATCAACAATAACTATATTAAGTATCTACTAACAAAACAGCAGAAGAGTCAAGGGAATAATTAAAGGACAGGAAAACATATGTTAGAGTGATTTGCTAAATAAATGGAGCTCCTTGATTTTTACAAAAAGAAGAAAGAGGGTGACTTGATCACAGCCTAGAAGTACCTACATGAAAAACAAATATTTGATAACACGTTCTTCAATATAGCAGATAAGGATGTAAGAAGAAGTTAAAGCTCACCAAATTCAGACATGAGCCATGGCATGCATTTATAATAATGAGAGTACAGTTTGCTAAACACCAGGGTATATTCTCCATTATTGGCTATTTAAATTGAAACTGTTATTCTAAAGTAATATATGCCAGGGTTCAAACAGGAATTTATTTTGAGCTGCTCTGTGATCTGTGTTTTAAAGGAGGTCAGACTACATGATCTATATCAAGTTTACATATTTAAAATGTATATCAAAAATATTTATTGCTCATGCACAATAAGTCTTTCTCAGCAAAATATCTAACACCTTCCCTCTCTTTTCCCGCCAGCTAAACATTTTTACTGAACTCATAATCTCAGGGGTCTGCCTTTAGAAAGCAATTTGGGGAATAAAGGCTTGTGTGTATTTTTTTTCCTTTTTCCATTGTTTATTTACATCTTTACCTTTTAAAAACGCAGACACCTGCTTTGAAAGCTCGTAAGCACACAGCTAAGCATTGTTTGAAAGAAAATTGAAACTATACAATACAACTTTTTAAAATTATTTTAAAATAGTGTACTTTGCTTTTAAAATGCAGACAAAGGAAACATTAATAATTTTTATATTATATATTTTGTTTCTAAATGCTTCCCAGTTCAAACACATTCACTTTATATTGATCTTCCCTTTAGCACCTGGAGAAACCACTTACATGGGTTATATCAGTGTTAAGCATCACAAATAAAATTAGAAACCGGGTATCATTACTTCTGTAAATTGTAAATTAGATGATTCTCTGCATATGGAAAATTATTCCAAGGTGATAGGTTTGTACATAATTTAAATTATAAGTTGGGTGTTTATAGCATGTTTCATGTCACAGAATTCATGACCTCAAACTAGATAATATAGTCTTAACTCACCTAAGCCTGACATAAAGAATGCAAAGAATGAATTTGTTTAGTAGATATAATTTGAAATATAGAAGCTGGCTGTTCTCCAAATTACAGCAGAACTTAGCACTGCTTCTATAGTGTTAGGGCTGTAAGCCTTCTCATTAACATGCTCCAGTGCTATAATTTGCCCATTAGTACTCATAAGGCTTTAAATCTGGTGAGTAGTGCAAGCTGCCCAATCAACCTGAGAGGTTTTTAAAAAATGTTTAAAATAATCAACATTCTTGAAGTTCAAAAAAGAAAAAAAACAGCAACAGATATTTTTGCCATGATATCTACAAAATCTGGAATTCAATATTCAAAAAGAATTTGTAAATGAACTGGTACTGCAAATTAGACCATTTCTATATCATATTCCATCCCTAGATCTCTGAGCAAGCATCGTTTCCCATTTTTACAGATTGGGAATATGTAGCGTAGATTAATGAAGTCACTTTCCTAAGGTCAAGTAGCAGAGGGCATGAGGTGTGGGGACAGCAGCCGGGCTGCCTGACTGATCCATCCTTTCTTCTGTTTCCTGCAGCGGGACCAAGCACAAGCCGGGGACTCTCCAGTCCAGCAGCAGCAGCACCCCCAGCCACCCAGCCACTGAGGCAGTGGCTCCACCACTGGGACCAGCTCCTTCAGCGCCACGTGCAGGCCATCGAGCACGTCGAAGCTGCCATCACTTGGCGCGTGGTGGCAGACCTGCACTGGGATCTGCCTGGGCCGCCTTCCAGGCCTACTTTGTGAGGATGGCCGACTCCATCGCAAACCCTACAGCCCACATTGGCCATGCCATCCATTATGGCATGGCCTTGCCCCACTCCCCCGCCATCCCTCCCCTAGCACTGCCCCTGCCCCTTCCTTCCATGGTCCCTCCTGCTCCTGTCCCTGCCCCTCCTGCAATGGCCCCTCCTGCCCCTGCTCCTGCTTCTGCCTCGCCTGCCCACCTCCCTGTGCAGCCTGCCCCAATGTGGCCTGCCCCGCATATCCAGGTCCGCCCCCGCAGGAGCGGTCGCAGGGGCCACCCTTCCTAGGAGTAACTCTTCCCCCTCCTGGTTGAAGGTCTCCTCCCCCTCCCACTTCAAGGTCTCCTCTCCCTCTCCCCCTTGTAAATAAAAAGATACAAGTTTTTCTGTTTCAAACCAAACTGTGTTGTTGTTTATTGGGAGGTAAAGGGAAGGGAGGGGGAAGGGGAAGGGATGGGAGGGAGTTGTAAAGGGAGATCGAGGTGACCCTACTATTGGGCCTGTACGAACATGCCTGTCAGGGCATCTCGGATGTGCACCTGGCGGATGGCAGCTGTGTGGGGCTGTTCATATGTCTGTGCCTCGGCTGCCATCCATGCGGGGAAGAAGGCCTCCCCACTCCGTTCCACAACGTTGTGGAGCATGCAGCACGCGGCCAGTACCTCCGTAGCATTCCGCTCACCCATCTCGAGACGGGTGAGCAAACAACGGAAGCGGGCTTTTAAGGAGCCGAAGGTGCACTCCACTTGATTCCGGGCCCAGTTGAGGTGGTCGTTGAACTGGTCCCGGTTCTGGTCCGGCCGCCCCATGTAGGGACGCATTAGCCAGGGCATCAGGGTGTAGGCTGCGTCCCCGATGATGCAGTTGGGCATACACACATCCCTTACAGTCAACTTCCACCAGAGGAAGTAGGTGCCCACCTCTAGCCTGCGAAACAGTCCGGAGTTGCGGAGAATGCGGGCGTCGTGTGCCTGGCCGGACCAGCCCGGGTAGATGTCCAGGAAGCAGCCCCGGTGGTCAACGAGGGCCTGGAGAACAATCGAGCAGTACCCCTTCCTATTTGTGAAATGGGCTGCTCGATGCTCCGGGGCTTGGATGGGGATGTGGGTTGCATCCAGGGCTCCCCCACAGTTGGGGACCCAGAGGGCAGCAAAGCCGGCCACCATAGCATCCACGTCACGCAGGCACATCACTCTCGGGAGCAGGACATCATTGATTTTGTGGACGACTTACAGAAGGGTGCAGAGAAACACAGGGGAACACATCACATAAGGCAGAGGTGAGTGTGCGCTCCCTTGGCCCTCCCTCCGTGATTCCCTCTGTCCTCACACACACACACATGCACACGCACACACACATCACAGACCCCTTGCCCCACGCTCCCCCCTCCCCACCAGCAGGCCTGTGCAAGGGAGGGACGGCCCAAACCCCTGGGTGACCCAGCCTGGAGTAATGGCTGCCCCTGGGCATGGAGTGCAGCACCCTCCCCCACCCCACTCCCCACGCCCCCTGGGACTTACCTCCATGATGATGAAACCGACGGTGGATCTACCCACCCCGAACTGGTGTGCCACCGATTGGTAGCTGTCCAGGGTGGCCAGCTTCCAAAGTGCGATGGCGACCCTCTTCTCGACAGGGATGGGTGCCCACAGCTGGGTGGTGGCTCTCTGGAGCGCAGGGGCGAGCCAGGCACACAGCTCCAAAAACGTCCACTTTCGCAAGCGGAAGTTCCGGAGCCATTGCTGGTCACCCCATTGCCACAGGACCAGCCGATCCCACCAGTCCGTACTGGTGTCCAGTCTCCAAAGAAGCCTCTCCACCCTTTGGGTGGGGATGCCACAGGGACAAAATGTGAGGGAGTCCAAAGCGGTCTGCGCCTCCTGGTCCTGGAACAGGAGGGCACCAGCTTGGGGCACCAGCTGCAGACACTCCAAAATGTCTGGCAGGGGCCAGAGCAGGCACATGGCCACCCCTGGCTCCATGGCAGACAAAACAAGGCAAAGAAAATAACACAGGCAAAAGCACTAGGTGGCAAAAGGGGGTATGTCTACACTACAAAGTTAATTCAAACTAATGTCTGTTAGTTCGAATTAACTTTGATAGGCGCTACACTAGTGCTCTGCTACTTCGAACTTAATTCGAACTAGCGGAGCGCTTAGTTCGAACTAGGTAAACCTCATTCTATGAGGACTAAGCCTAATTCGAACTTACTAGGAGCTTGCCCAGGATCGCAAGAGGCGGGCACCTGCCTGATCCAGTGCAGACATCATGGACCTCATCCATGACCTCCGCTCTAGGCACAGGAAAGCGGCCGTCTTAGGCAGAATAGCTGCTAGCGTGGCCACCCAGGAGCAGGTTTGCATGAAAATCAAGGTGGTTCACTGAGACCCCCGACCCAGACCTTAGAATGTCATACTGGGTCAGACCAAAGGTCCATCTAGCCCAGTAGCCTGTCTGCCGACAGTGGCCAACCCTAGGAACCATGGAGGGGATGGACCAAAGACAGTGACCAAGCCATTTGTCTCATGCCATCTCTCTCCAGCCTTCCACAAACTTTGGGCAGGGACACCACTCCTACCCCCTGGCTAATACCACTCCATGGACCCAACCTCCATGAATTGATCTCACTTCTCTTTAAACTCTGTTCTAGTTCTAGCCTTCACAGCCTCTAAGAGGTCTCTAAAAGCAGGAGTTGGGTGCAGAGGGTGCATACAGAAAAGTTCTTCATTAGTTCCCATAAAGAAGGACTAGAGGACACCAAAGGAAAGGAATGGGTAGCAGGCTTCAAACTAGTAACAGAAAGTTGTTCTTCACAAAGCAAAGAGTCAACCTGTGGAACTCCTTGCTGCAGGAGGCTGTGAAGGCTAGAACTAGAACAGAGTTGAAAGGGAAGTGAGATCAATTCATGGAGGTTGGGTCCATCGAGTGGTATTAGCCAGGGGGTAGGAGTGGTGTCCCTGCCCAAAGTTTGTGGAAGGCTGGAGAGGGATGGCACGAGACAAATGGCTTGGTCACTGTCTCCGGTCCATCCCCTCCACGGTCCCTAGGGTTGGCCACTGTCGGCAGACAGGCTACTGGGCTAGATGGACCTTTGGTCTGACCCAGGACGGCCATTGTAAGCTCAGGGCTCAGGGTTGGGGGTCTCAGTGGACCACCTTGATTTTCATGCACTCCTGCTCCTGGGTGGCCAGGCTGGCAGCTCTCCTGCCCTAGCCGGCCACCTTCCTGTGCCTAGTGCGGAGATCGTGGACGAGGTCCACGATGTCCGCACTAGCCCAGGCGGGTGCCCGCCTCTTGCAGTCCTGGGCAAGCTCCTTGGAGCTGCTAGCCTGGTCCCGGGAAGAGGGGGAGGGCTGGGGGGCATCGGGTGGCTGGCTCAAGCCGTGCCAGGTGCAGGGTCTGCTGGCTGGGTGCTGGCAGGCTTGCACCTGTCACGGGCACCATAGCCAGCCCGTGCCCCTTTAAAGGGGTCCGGGGCCGGGAGGGGGGCATAGAGTTTCCCTGGTTTTGGCCAGAGTGGCCACCAGGGAAACCTGGGAAGCCTTAGCCTCCCACTAGTTCGAATTAAGGGTCTACACAGCCCTTAATTCGAACTAGCTAGTTCGAACTAGGCTTAATCCTCGTAAAATGAGGTTTACCTAGTTCGAACTAAGCGCTCCGCTAGTTCAAATTAAATTCGAACTAGCGGAGCGCTAGTGTAGCGCCTATTAAATTAAGTTCGAACTAACTCTGTAGTGTAGACATACCCTTAGTTCGAATTAGCGCTGTAATGTAGACATACCCAGGCAGTGGTGTCCAAATGGCAGAGGGCAACCACCAAAACTGCTATGGCTGTCAGTCCCTACAAGAGGTCCTAAGGCACGGAGCAGGAGAGAAACGGCTGTCTCAAAGGAAGCCTAATCCGAACTAGCTAGTCCATGCCGCATGTAGCCACGTGGCACGGGGTCCGACCTAGCCAGCATTTAAAAATGGCACTGGCCGGCTTTATGCAAATGAAGCCCGGGAAATTCAAATCCTAGGCTTCATTTGCAACGCCGTATGACTACATTACCCCCCCTAGTTCGAACTAGGGGGGTAGTGTAGACATACCCTCACAGAGAAAAAACTGTTGCTTGCCATTTTAACCAGACTGACCATTCTCTCAATGACCTTAAAACCTGCATATTGTTTCAGAGAGATTTTATCTCCAGACTTCAAAAAGCAGCCTCAGAACTGTCATTCATGCTTAAATTTGACACTTTACATATGGGCCTTAACAAAGATGCTAACTATCTCACCCATTACAAAGATAGCTTCCCCTCCCTCCTCTCTCCTCCCTCCTCCACCCGTTCTAAAATCTGATTTGTCATTTTTATATGTGTTCACATTTTTTGATTATATCACTTTGGCATATATGGTCGTGCCAATTTTCTTCCACAAATTGATCTGAGGAAGTGGGTCTGGCCCACGAAAGCTCATCACCCAATATACCATCTTGTTAGTCTTTAAAGCGCTGCATAATCCTGTCTTTTGTTTCAGCAAGACCAAAGCAGGCTGTGAAGAGCTTCAAAAAAGCTCACCAAATTAAGTAATTGGACAAAGAAATGGCAAATGAAATTTAACGTAATAAAATTTAACATCCTTGTGATGGCAAAAACACCTCAGCAGCCAAACACTGTGTCATTTAATTTCAGAAAGGGGAACTACACAAAAATGAGAAAGATAGTTCAACAGAAATTAAAAGGTACAATGCCAAAAGTAAAATCCTTAAAGATGCATGGAGACTTTTCAAAGACACCATAACAGAGGTTCAACTGAAATGTATACTCAAAACTCAAAAACACAATAAAAGAATAAAAAAAAGTGCCACGGTGGCTTAACAACCAAGTAAAAGAAGCAGTGAGAGATAAAAAGACATTATTTTAAAAGTACAAGTTATATCCTAGTGAGGAAAATAAAAAAGGAGCATAAGCGCTGTCAAATTAAGTGCAAATATATATTCAAGAAAGCCAAAAAGGAGTTTTGAAGAGCAGCTAGCAAAAAACTCAAAAAGTAATAGCAAAATATTTTTAAGTACATTAGAAGCAGGAAGCCAGCTAAACATCCAGTGGGGCTACTGGACAATTGAGATGCTAAAGGCGCACTCGAAGAGAATAAGGTAATTGTGAAGAAACTAAATTAATTCTTTGCTTCGGTCTTCATGGCTGAGGATGTTAGGGAAATTACTAAACCTGAATAATTCTTTTAGGTAACAAATCTGAAGAATTGTCCCAGATTGAGCAGGGTTAGAGAAGGTTTAGAAGAGATTTTGGGGCAAACTGAAAAACTTAACAGTAACAAGTCACTGGGGACAAATGGCAGTCATCTAAGAGTTCTAAAAGAAATCATAGGAAATGTCAGAACTATTAACTGTGCTTTGTAACCTATTATATAAATCAATTTCTCTATCTAATTACTGGAAGATAGTGAATGCGATGCCAATATTTGAAAAGTACTCTACAGGTGATTCTGTCAATTAGAAGACCAGTAAGTTTAACTTCAGTACTGGAGAAATTGGTTGAAACTATAGTAAAGAATAGAATTGTCAGACAAGAAACAAAGGGTAGAAATAAATGGTCAGTTTTCAGAATGGAGAAAGGTAACCAGTGGTGTGAAAGTGAGATGACACAATTTGCAGATGATACTAAACTGCTCAAGATAATTAAGACCAAAGCAGACTGTGAAAAGCTTTGAAAAGAGCTCACCAAACTAAGTGACTTGGCAACAAAATGGAAAATTACATTTAATGTTAATAAATGTAAAGTAATGCACATTGGAAAAAATAATCCTAACTATGCCTACAATATGATGGAAACTAATTTATCTATCACTCAAGAAAGAGATCTTGGAATCATTTTGGATAGTTCTCTGAAAACATCCACTCAATGTGCAGCAGCAGTCAAAAAAGGAAACAATGTTAGGACTCATTAAGAAAGGGATAGAGAATAAGAAAGAGAATATATATTGCCTATATATAAAACAGTGGGACACCCACATCTTGAATACTGCACACAGATATGATCGCTTCATCTCAAAAAAGATATATTGACATTGAAAAAGATTCAGAAAAGGGAAACAAAAATTATTAGGGGTTTGGAACGGGTTCCATATGAGGAGTGAATAAAAAAATTGGGACTTTTCAACTTAGAAAATAGGAGACTAAAGGGGGTATGATAGAGGACTATTAAATCATGACTGATATGGAAAAAGTGAATTAGGAAAATATATTTACTTGTTCCCATAATATAAGAACTAGGAGTCACCAAATGAATGTAGTAGGTAGCAGATTTAAAATGAACAAAGGATGTTTTTTTTCACACAGTGCATAAGCTGTGGAACTCCTTGCCAGAAGATGTGGTGAAGGCTAGGACTTTAACAGGGTTAATAAAAGAACTAGATGAATTCATGAAGGTTAGGTTCATCAACAGCTATTAGCCAGGATGGGTAGGAATGGTGTCCCTAGCCTCTGTTTGTCAGAAGCTGGAAATAGATGACAAGAGTAGGATCATGTGATGATTATCTGTTCTGTTCACTCCCTCTCAGGCATCTGGCATTGGCCATTGTTGGGACACAGGATACGGGGCTAAATGGACCTTTGGTCAGACACAGTATGGCCATTCTTATATTTTTATGTTTATGTTCTCTCTGGATCAACTGTAAAAACTGTATTAAAAATAGATACCAAGACTACCCAATCAATGTGTGTGTATGCATGCCTTCAGTTTGTTTGTTATTATATCACATGGAAGATATAATTAAACTACTCAGTAGAAAACAATGTCATTCAAATCAGAATAAAAGCGAAGTGAGGGGAAGAAACATAGGTTGTTTTTTCTCTTCTTAGCCTCTCTGGGGAACTCCTGGCTTCACCAAGATCAATGAACATTTAGCTGTTGGCAGCAACATGGATGGGATTTACCTTGATTTCAGTGTAAATTTGACATTTATGAATTATAGACATTTCCTTGGTGGCATAAGTTTTAGGAGGATTAAGGCACTGTGGGAAGATTTGATGGTCAAGGTAGGAACAAGTTTAGAAAAAAAAAGCCCTCCTTTGAATGTATTATAGGATATAGTTTTGCATCTTCAGAGGCAGGACACACACTATAGAATAACAGGCCAGATTATACATTGACATGCACTTGTATGAGTTAACTTATTACAAGAAGATTGCATTTGGTGTAAATCAGCATCCGATTTGGACTAACAGATCTTTCCCATCTCTAATTATCTTGTGCATCTCCCCTAATACTGTCTTGTTCTCCCCAATGTATTCTGGGAGTGCTTTGCACAGCCTAATTTTAAATAACTCAAATAACAGGGTTTCTACCTCTTCCCCTGGGAGATTATTTTACAGTCTAATACATCTCTTGCTATTCAGAAATGTTTCTTTATATTCAGTCTAAACTTTTCTTTGCTCAGATTTATCCCATTATTCCTAGTTATAACCCCGGGGCAATCCTAAATAATTCCTTTCTCTCTATCCCACTTTCGTGTTGGTAACTTCAATTACATGCCACCCTTAATTCATCATAGTATGGCAAGGTTTCACAACTTGTATAATATATATACAATAAAATTGCCTGCTGTTCTGATAGTCCCATGTTAATAATATATATCTTCAAGGCACAGTACAAAATTAATGGATTATACCTCATAACACCCTGTAAGATAAGTAAGTAAATACTGTCATTCTCATTTTACAGACAGGAAATGTGAGACTAAGGGCTTGTCAATATGGTATCTTAGCTGCGCCAGAAGGGTGTAAATTGTAGCCTGACTAGTGTGTTGTGCACTAGGGTCCAATGTAGACTCTGCTGGTACACATTAAAAAATATCTAGTACCTGTTAACAGTACTGCATTAATGCACACTTCTAGCACACACCAGCAGTTTACAAGGGGCAGTTAATGCAAAATACACTAGGCTAAGCTAAAATTTACACCTTTTTTATACAGCTAAGGAATCATGTAGTCAAAGAAGGCCAGATACTACTCTAAATTGGACTTATACAATGGAGGTGCACCTAATTTAGGCTGGTGTAAATGAAGTTCTCAGTTCATTAGATGGCCCCCTCTTAGGACATGCCAACACTAAATGGTGCTCAATCTTCCAGCGTTCAATTTAGCAGGTCTAGCAAGGACTATTAAATCAAATGTTGAGGGTGCCCCTGTCGATTCTGGAATACCTCACAATTTTGAGGAGTAACCCATCAACCTCCCAGTGTGGAGCCTCCCCAGAAAACCAATGCAAAGTTTGTCAACTTCAGCTACACAATTCAGGTGCGTCTAGACTGCCAAGATTTAGTGCAAAAGCAAGTGCTTTTGCGCAAAAACTTTCCAGCTGTCTACACTGGCCGCTTGAATTTGCACAAGAGCACTGACTTTGTAACGTACAAAATCAGTGCTTCTTGCGCAAATACTTTCACGCTCCCACTCAGGGATAAGTCCTCTTGCGCAAGAATACTTGCGCAAGAGAGCCAGTGTAGTCAGTCACCTTAATTTTTTGCACAAGAAAGCCCGATGGCTAAAATGGCTATCGAAGCTTTCTTGTGCAAAAGCGCATCTAGATTGGCACGGATGCTTTTGTGTGAAAAGTATTTTCCATGAAAAGTATTTCCGCAAAATCATGCCAGTCTAGATGTAGCCGAAATTCATGTAACTGGAGTCATGTATCTTGTATCAATTTTCTCTGCCAGTATAGATCTGGCCTTAGGGAGGTTATATAGAAACAGCTAGTGAATGGGAACTATGTCACTAATACCTATGTGACTTTTTGAAAAAAGTCAGGAAGGGATGATGATCCATTTTGGTTTCCCTCCTATAAATTCCAGAAAGCACTGGTGGTTCCTTATTTCCAAAATGCTTTGTGTGATTCATGAAACCTGAAAATACAGTGTCTTGTTTTCAGATGTCCTTTTTGAGTACAAATTGGATCATAGAAAATGTGTAAAAAACAATCCAAATGACCTTTGTCTAGCCTCACATTACTTGGAAACTGCTCCAAGGTAATGGATGAACCCTAACAGCATCCTTAGTTAGTTAGTTGTTTTTGTTTTACTTTTTAAAAGTAGTTCTGCAGACAAGCAGACGTTTATGTGCTTTCAAACTTGGATTTCCAAAGGAGTTATGGTGGTTCTTTGCACCAAGGATTTGCTAATAAAAATGCCCCTGTGCACTACAGTTTCTTTCATTGTACTAATGAGTGGTACATTAAGGACACTCCTCATGGTTCCTGTCAATGCAAACTGAGACTATTCACTTGTTTACATAATAATAAGTCTTCACAATACACTCCCACATGACAGTACTTTGTAAATCAGTCGTACTTCCTGAAATGAGGACGTTCTGACCACCAGAAGGGTGAGGTTTACTGATACAATGTAGAGAGGGGATTCTACACAACAGAAGGTGTGAGTGGGTGGGGAGGAAAGGTAATTTCTCAGCTAAATCTTGGGCTATAAAATTCTGAGAACATCAATTATTCCCATATTGAATGGGTACATATCATCTTGGGGCTGAATGAAGAGATAAAGTTTCTAGACAACATTATTGACTGCTTCTTGCAGCAGCTAGGTCTGTGACCCACAAGGAGAATAGCAATTTGTGATTTAATTCTAAGTGGAGCACAGGATCTGGTCCAAAAGGTGAACATAGCTGAACTTCTCAGCATTAGAGACCATAAAGTAATTAAACTTATCACACTTGGAAGAGGGAGAAAGAAATTCACCGCAGTAACATTTAATTTAAAAAGGGGGAACTATAAAAAATGAGGAAGCTAGATAATTGGAAAATAAAAAGAACAATCACAAGAGTGAAATGCCTGCAAGTTTCATGAAAACCATTAAAAAATATCATAATAAAGGCTATAAAAAATACATACACCGTACCCCAAAACAACAGCAAGAACATCAAAAAGAAAAATGCCATCGTGTAAATAACAGTTAACTAGGTGGAGAGAGGCAAAAAGGTATCCTTTTAAAAATTGAATTCAAATCCTACTGAGGAAAATAGAAAGCAGCATAATTTCAAACAAGTCAAGTGTAAAAGTATAATTAGGCAAACCAAAAAAGAACTTGATGAGCAACTTGCTAAAGATGCATAAACTGCAAAAAAGAAAAAAAAATGTCAAAAGTAGACAGTCTGCCAAACAACTAGTGGGGCCCAATATCCAATCGAGGTACAAAAGGAGCACCCAGGGAAGACAGAGAGATGAAGAGAAGCTAATTCTTTTTGTCAATCTTCACTGCAAGGAATATGAAGGAGATTCCCACAAGTGAGACATTCTTTGTAGGTGATGAATCTGAGGAACTATCCCAGACTACAGTGTCAATACAGGAGGTTTGAAGTAAATTGATAAACAATAAGAAGTCATTAGGACAAGTTAGTATTTAAGATTTTGGAAATAACTCAAAGATGAAATTGCAGAGCTACTAATGTGGTACACAATGTACCACTTAAATTAGCCTCTATATAGCTAACATAGTGCTAAGGCTAGAAGCGAGCCTCACAACCACAAGCAGGTGAGCCTAGTTTCAATATCAGGCAAATTGGTTGAAACTGTAGTAACAAATAGAATTATCACACACATAGCTGAAAATGATATGTTGGGGAATAATCAGAAATCCATCAGAATCCAAGGTCCTTCAACAAAGCAAAGTAAGCAGTCATGAGATAAGAGGGAAGGTCCTCTCATAGATCACAAAGAGGTTAAATGACAGGAAACAAAGGGGAGGAAAAATGGTCAGTTGTCACTATTGTAAATAGCAGGGTCCATTACAGATCTGTACTGTAACTTATTCTGTTCAATATATTCATAAATGGTCTAGAGAAGGGTGTGAACATTAAGGTGGCCAACTTTTCAGACAATACTAAATTAGTCAAAATAGTTAAATCAAAAACTGACTGCAAAGTGTTACAAAGAAATCATACAAAAGTGACTGAATGGGCAACAAAATGGAGGTGACATTTGCTATTGACAAGTGCAAAATAATGCACATTGGAAATCAGTTGGCCATCCTGACCAAGCTAAATATAATCCTAACTATGAATGAGAGATTTTAAATTAGCTATTACCATTCAAGAAAGATCTTTGTGTCATTTTGGAGAGGTATCTGAAATCATCTGACTAATGGGCAGTTTCAGTCAAAAAAGTTAAGGAAAGGAGTAAATAATAATACAGAATATATCATAATGCCACTAAAAAATCCCATAGTATGACCTCACCCTAAATATTGTATGCAGTTCTGATAACCCCATTTAAAATATATATATTAAAATTGGAAAAGGTACATAGAAGAATAGCAAAAATAGGTAGGTGTGTGGCACAGCTTGCATATCAGGACAGAATAAGAAGACTGGACTGTTTTAGAAAAGTGATAACTAAGGAGGGAAAAGTGGTCTGTAAAATCATGAATGTGGGGAAAGTGAATAGGGAAGTGTTATTTATCCATTTCACATGCCACAAGAATCAGGGGTCACCCAACATAGGTGCTTGAATGAGGAGTTTTGGGGGTGCAGTAGCACCACCTGGTTTGAGGTAGTTTCCATCAGGTACAAGGGTTATAGTTTTTCAATGACTTCCAGCACACCCCTACAAAAAAATATTCCAGCACCTCTGTCACCTAGTGATATAAGCCAGTTTAAAGCAAACAAAAGGAAGTACTTTCTCACACAATGCATAGCAAACCTATTGAATTTCTTACTAGGATGTTTGGTGAAAATCTAAGTTATAACTGGATTAAAAAACTAATTAGATAAATTCACGGCGGACGGATCCAACAATGTTTATTACTCATGATGACCAGAAACACAACATCATGGTATGGGTGTCCCTAAACCTCTCAGTGTCGGACACTGGGACTAGATGACAGGGGATGGATCATTTGCTATTTGCACTGTTCCATTCATCCCTTCTAAAGCATCTGGCATTGGCTAGTGTCCACTGTTGGGAAACAGAATACTGAGCTAGATAGACCATTGGCCTGACCCACTATGGCCATTCTTATGTGCACAAAATCATTGTGGCCGTGTCCAGACTCAGGGTTTTTTTTGGGAAAAGTAGCCTTTTCCCGAAAAAACTTCCCCTGCGTCCAGACTCAAGCCGCGTTCTTTCGAAATTAATTCGAAAGAACGCGGCTTTTCTTTCGATGGCGGTAAACCTCAATTTACGAGGAAGAACGCCTTCTTTCGAAAGTTACTCTTTCGAAAGAAGGCGTTCTTCAATGTAAATAGGGCGTCTTCGAAAGAGAGCATCCAGACTCGCTGGGTGCTCTCTTTCGAAAAAGCGGATTTCTCTTTCGAAAGATCCGCCTGCAGTCTAGACGCGATCTTTCGAAAGAGGCTCTTTCGAAAGATGCTTTCGAAAGAGGCTCTTTCGAAAGATGCTTTCGAAAGAGCCTCTTTCGAAAGAAGCCTGCAGTCTAGACACAGCCTGTGGGTGGAAGACTCTGTGTCATACAGGAAAGGGAGTGTGATGGTCCTGAGATGAAGAGTATTATTACTGTTGTTATTACTGTAACATTGAGAGGCTCCAGCCAATAATTCTGGACATGGTATTTGCATGTACTTAGACAAAAGTATGTTTATAGATTCAATATTTTAACTTACAACTGGAATGAAGCTACCTACTTGAAAATAAAAGAAACAATAATGTTAGAAATAATAGGACAAATCTTACTGTTCTTACTGATCAAAACTCTCAGTTTATTGTGGGGACCTATTAAGTCCCACTGCAAAATTAGACCCACACATAAATTAAAATTATGTATGAATGAGTGCGATAGAGTTCAAGGTACTAGAAACATTAACCTTGTTCTTCCCCGTGCATAACAGGCGATCTGTCTATCAAGGAAGGATTAATTAAAAAGCATGTTGGGATTTTATTTTAAATCAACAGTATAATGACACAATCTATAAAATAATGAAGTCAACCTTGACAGGCAACGTTTCATTCTGCAGAACTTATGCACAGGTAAACAAATATGCACAGATTGGTGAACATAAAGAAGGCGTAGAGTACTAGTGACATAAGCCAAAGTACTGCAGAGGCATTTAACATGATATACAGGATGAACTGAAAATCGACATGATGGAAAACTCCCATTAGCATACTGTGAAAAAAATGCCTGTGTGTTGTTGTTTTTAAGAAAAATAAGTATGTTCATTCAAGGGGAACAAAAACATTACATTTTTGTTAAATCTGGGGAATTCACCTTGGGTCAAATTCACTCCATACTTACTTTGCTAGTAATTGGGCACTTTGTGACTGGAATGCAGAGGGAAAGCAGAAGAACTTGCCATTACTGCCAACGTCCTCCCCCTTCCCCCGCAAAAAAAACAACAATAAAAAAAACAAAATACTGAATGGACTACCAACCCCAACTCCCCCATTGTTGCTAATCTAGTTTATGTGCCAAAGGTGCAACAGCCCTTCTTCAAGAACCAACTGTAAAGACCATTGACATCAGTGGAATTATTCACTTTAGAGTCACGGTCACACTTGTGCAGTGCGTTAGAACCACAGTTTGGCCCCTTTATGATCGTCTCTGCCAGACTTTCCTATAGCACGGAAGACATGCACAAACACCCGTGTCCAGACATTCTGCCAGTCAACTCTTTTAGGAAGTGTAGAGTCCTGCTGGAGAATTTCATCCCTTACATTTACATTCATCACCTTGGTAGATCAAGCATTCTCCCACAATGAACTTCTTTGGACATCCACTATAATAGGTCTTTTCTTACACACCTTTTCTGATTTCTCTGTATGTGGTGCTGCATGAAAAACACCAAAGGTACTTTTCAGTGAAGATTCTAACTGATTTCCTTATGTTTAAGATTTCTAATTGTTTGCACAATATCTGAGGAATTATTAACCTGGTGATAAAACAATCTTCACTAATTGTTCTGTACACAAAGTTTTCATACAGCCTTGTGTAATACCAACTGGACAAACATTCATAGAGGACCAAATTCATCCGTGAAATTGTTCCAGCATCATGGCAAATTAATCTGTGTTCCAAAGGAACAAAGAAAAGTGACCACTCCCTGTCATATAATGCAACCAATTTTACTTATCCTTGGATTCATTAGACAGAGACGCAGTATCAACAGGAGGTGTAAACTTCTATTTATAATTAAATCTTGGCAGGTTCAGTTTTAAAAATGCCAGGCATTGGATTTTCTGGTAAGAATTTGGTTGTCTGAACTGTTGTAGTATTTCCAAAACTTCTATTTGGTGAGCTGTCTAATGCTTCAAAAGTTAAGTCTTATCTCATGTAGCATTTTAAACATCCATAATGTTGATTTCATCATTATTAAAAATATGTAGTGCCTAGGGGCAGCAACCAAACTTGATGCCCCATTATTCTATGCAAACACATTGTAAGAGACAGTCCCTGCTCCCAAAAACATACAGTCTAACTAGTCTAGCCAGAGACAAAGTGAATTTATGGATAGAGAACTGAGGTGAAAACAAATTATCTTGCCAGGGTCAAATAGAAATTCTATGCCCTGATCTCCTGTATTTCACTTTACTGTCTTAATCATAAGACCACTCTTTGTCTCCCTTTCTCCTAACTTTATATCATCCTGTATGCAGTCAATCATTTCCTAATCTATTATATTTTGCTTCTTCATATATTCTTGGCTTCTCGGATGTTTTAAGTAAAAGAAGCATTTCATTTTACAGAAGATTTAGGAGTGTCATGACTTGATGGGGTAGCGGCTGACTCAGAAGATCTATTTCTTGTGGTGGTCTAAGAGAGGGACAGAATTCAGCACTGAATTCCTCTGAGCTGAAGATAGCGCATATGAAAGTGGAAAAATAAAAAAAGGAATTATTTTCTATGTGAGAATAATTTTTACTACCACATACTTGAAAAGGACGTGTTGGGTTTGCAGGGTTATAATTTAAAGTATAAAAATTTAGTTATGTTTTTCCTGTACACATTAATCTTCACGTTCTTCAGTGTAGGTAGGACATCCATTTAGCTTTTTAATGTCATGTGTTTGTTTTTAGTACTATATTTGAATTGTTAACATTAATAAAGATTGGAAGGGTCACATGGATATTTTGGTGTATGTCTATGTGGAAAACAGCATTTGAAGTATATTATTTTATGTAGTAGATTAATCACTTTTCAAAAGTCAAACTTTACCCACATTCAGGAAACAGTGGTATTTGAGTTATCACAGATATTTAATCTTTGACTATGGTCAACTACTCAGTATATCAGTATCACTATATGGTAATTCTGGGTAAATGCTCTTTTTTATCTTTGATTTGTTTTATGTCACAAGTTATATTTCATATACTATGATGTATGTATATTGCAATGTGTTTCAGTTCTATTGTTATATCTTTTAAAATAATTTTCAAGGATGCATCCAAAATGGAATAGGCACTTTTTCTGGTTTCTTTTTTTGTTCCCTCCACCCTCATATAAATAAAACATCCCTAAGAAAAACACATATAATATGGTCTATCTCTCATCGAGCTCAATGGCAAACTCACATTGACATCAGTTTAAAAGATCTTCAAGTGGCTGTCCTGTCACAAACCAATTCTACTAGCCAAATACACAAAGAGGCATTAGAATTACAATTCATCAGCAAGTTTAATTCTCATGCTAACGACCTCAGTCATGATGAGGAATGTTTGGGACACTATCAACCTAACATTCAATGAAGGTGCTAACAGCTCTTTGTGTAGATTTTTCTTATTGCCTTTGATTCTTATCTGCTTTGTTTTAAATACCCAATCTTCAGGTGCTTACTGATTTCCAGTTCTGCCTTCCTATTTTCCCCTTTGATATTTCCATACCCTCTGCTCCTTGTTTCCCGTTCTCCCCTTCTTTTTTCCTTCTCCCTCCCCCCTCTTCTTCCCTATTTATTTTGGGTCTGCACATCCTAAACTCAAAACTCCGGTCATCTGAAGAAGTGGGCTGTGTCCACGAAAGCTCATGATACCATCTCTATATTTGTTTAGTCTATAAAGTGCTACCAGGCCATTTGTTGTTTTTTAAGTGTCTTATATCTCGTATTCTATAAAGTTTATGTTACTCCTGTTTGTATATTTCCTATTATCTGCCACAAAAACCCATTAGAAAAATATTGCCTGAGCTGTTGATTATCAGACATGATGGCAGGCTATTGTGTTACTGTTCATGAATATGGACCTTTAAAAAAATGTTCCACCTACATATCAGCATCTTCAGCAGATTACACTAAGCCATCTCCTTTAATAAAGAGCTCTTGTTTTTCTGGGAACCTGATCATATAATAGTGAAGATGTCATCCATAATTAAGATGCATGATTGTGTAACCAATCAAATGAATTTTATCTCTGTGAAAAGGACATTTTTTCTATACTCTTCGTGATACTAATAGGAATAAATCAAATGCATATCTTTTTTGCAGGAGTCAGAGAGAGAAAATAAAGTACAGAGCACTGTTAAATAATTTTTAAAGCACTGGGTGTCAGCAAGCTTCCTTCAGATATAATCCTCTCACCTTTCTCTTTGAAAGATAAATTCTTAGGGGCTAAATTCTGTCTTTTATGACTTATATGTGAATTGTGAAAGAAACTTTGGCAGAGCTTGCTGTTCATTGAAGACAGTACAAATCCTAATAAATCGCAGCCTCTACTCTCACTGTGACCTTAATAACTTGTTGGACAGTCCAACACAGTGTTATATAATATATGGCATCTCCTTCGGGATAGGTGAAGGGTACAAAACATTTTCCATGTTCATTTAATTTTTAGATGACTTTGTTTCAGCCACATGCCCATTTTATCAACATGTAAGCAATCCAGTCCATAATAATGATGATCATGGAAATTGAATTTAAAAGCGAATCTCAGCATTCATGTTGAAAGTGCTTAAATATGCATCCTCTGAAAAAAAAAAAGTGGTGCCAGGCATGACACATACTTTCAGTCACTATGAGCAACACAGCTCATATTCACTATCATTTCATGGTCTCTGATTTGTGTATTTTATCGACTTTCGTAGAGATATGCTGGTTTATACCAACCACAGATTTTGAGAATTCACCTCCGGAAAACTGGATTATCTGAGGGTATGTCTACACTACAAAGTTAGTTCGAACTAACGGACGTTAGTTCGAACTAACTTTAATAGGTGCTACACTAGCGCTCCGCTAGTTCGAATTTGAATCGAACTAGCGGAGCGCTTAGTTCGAACTAGGTAAACCTCATTTTACGAGGACTAACGCCTAGTTCGAACTAGCTAGTTCGAACTAAGGGCTGTGTAGCCCTTTAGTTCGAACTAGTGGGAGGCTAGCCCTCCCCAGGTTTCCCTGGTGGCCACTCTGGCCAACACCAGGGAAACTCTATGCCCCCCTCCCGGCCCCGGACCCCTTAAAGGGGCACGGGCTGGCTACGGTGCCCGTGCCAGGTGCAAGCCTGCCAGCACCCAGCTAGCAGACCCTGCACCTGGCACGGCACAGAGCCACCCACCCGATGCCCCCCAGCCCACTCCCTCTTGCCGGGACCAGGCTGGCGGCTCCCGGGAGCTTGCCCTGGACCGCAAGAGGCGGGCACCTTCCTGGGCTAGTGCGGACATCGTGGACCTCGTCCACGATCTCCGCACTAGGCACAGGAAAGTGGCCGTCTAGGGCAGGAGAGCTGCCAGCCTGGCCACCCAGGACCAGGTGTGCATGAAAATCAAGGGGGTCCACTGAGACCCCCGACACTGAGCCCTGAGCTTACAATGGCCGTCCTGGGTCAGACCAAAGGTCCATCTAGCCCAGTAGCCTGTCTGCCGACAGCGGCCAACCCTAGGGACCCTGGAGGGGATGGACCGAAGACAATGACCAAGCCATTTGTCTCGTGTCATCCCTCTCCAGCCTTCCACAAACTTTGGGCAGGGACACCACTCCTACCCTCTGGCTAATAGGACTCCATGGACCCAACCTCCATCACTTGATCTCACTTCCCTTTAAACTCTGTTCTAGTTGTAGCCTTCACAGCCTCCTGCAGCAAGGAGTTCCACAGGTTAACTATTTGCTTTGTCAACAACAACAACTTTCTCTTACTAGTTTCAAGCCTGCTACCCATTCCTTTCCTTTGGTGTCCTCTAGTCCTTCTTTATGGGAACTCAGGAAGAACTTTTCTGAATGCACCCTCTCCACCCAACCCCTGCTTTTAGAGACCTCTATCCTGTCCCCCCTCCGTCTCCTCTTTTCTAAGCTGAACAGTCCCAGTCTCTGTAGCCTCTCTTCATCTGGGACCTGTTCCCAACCCCTGATCATGTTAGTTGCCCTCCCCTCTCCCAGCCTTTCTCTTCCCCTCTCCCACCTCCTTTTCCCAGTCTCCCCCAGTTTTTTTCAATAAAGACAGAGTCAATGTTGGAAGAAACGTTATCTTTATTTTGTACATCAATAAGAAGGGGGGCTAGGGAAGGGCAAGTGGAAGGAGGTGAGGGAGGAATGGGGTACGAGCCCCCGATGGGGAGGACTGGGCTGGCTCTGCGGGCTTCTGGGGGTGGAAGATCTCCTGCAGCCCCCCAATTACTCCCTCTCCCCAGATGGCAGCCTGCGGCAAGTGCAGCCGGGCTGATGGCCGAGTGGTGTGATGTGCCCAGTGTGGGCACTCAGGGCACTCCAAGCCAGAACTTCTTTGCAAGCGGGGCACCCCTTAGAACTGTGTGTCCGGGGTGGGGGTCGGGACCCTTTAAGCGCAGCCCTCGGCTAGCCTGAGACAGTATCTCCATGCTCTAAGTCCTCCTTTTATGCCCTGCCGGCACTGCTTCCGGCCATCATTAAGCCCTGTTCAGAGTCCACTCAATGTGGACTTACTAGTTCGAACTAGCAAAACGCTAGTTCGAACTAGTTTTTAGTTCTAGATGCGTTAGTTCGAACTAGCTTAGTTCGAATTAACTAATTCGAACTAAGTTAGTTCGAACTAGCGCTGTAGTGTAGACGTACCCGGCGTGAATTCAGTTTAGTCTTTACATAAGGTTGATCCTCAAAGGGATTTAGGCATCAAACTACAGGTTTTTTACCCTTAAAACCAATATTTACTTCTTCAAAACCACTGCTCATTTGCCACTTATCCTTATAGGATTTATATTTCCATTAATAAAGATCTCTAGACATTTAAATTCTCCCTGATAGCTTCTAAGCAGGCTCCTCAAATGAGGTGTTTTCCTGCAGGACCCCATTCAATAGGCATTCTGAGAGTCTGCCTAAGAGCCACTGCCACCCGCTAGAACAAGCCTTCCACAGTACACAGTTGGAGGAGGATCACTGCCCCCATAAAGCAGTGGTTTGAGCATTCACCTAGGATATGGATATAGGATACCCAGATTTAGTTCCCTACTTTATGTGCTTCACCTCCTGGTGAGACTGAATTGTGATGCAGGTATGGATGACCAATAGTGGCTGCAAAACTTTTGTATGTATAAGGCCACTTTCATACTTTTGTGGAACTTTGTGAATTGCTTTCCCCCATCCTGAGGTGCAAGAATGCCAGAATGACACTCACTCTGGCTGTGGAGAAGTGAGTGGCAATTGCGCTGTGGAAGCTTGAAACACCTGATAGCTACTGGACTTTGGGAATCAATTTGGAGTGGGGAAATCTACAGTGAGCCAAGTAGCCAAGGAAATAAACACTATGTAGAGTACATAGTGGAGGACTTTGCTAAGTTGGGGTTCCATAACTGTTGTGGTGGGGCAATAGACAAGATACAGATCCCCATTTTCACACGCAACCACTTTGCAAAGGAGTATATAAACCACAAGAGGTACTTGTTGATGGTGCTGCAGGAGATGGTGGATCACAATGGGCCATTTCACCTACATCAACATGAACTGGTTGGGAAAGGTGCATGACACACGCATCTTTAGGGATTCCTGCCTGTTCAACAAGCTGGAACTTTTTCCCCCAATGTAAAATTACAATCAGAGATGTTGAAAAGCCTATATTGAGCTTGGGGGAACCACCTACCCCTTGCTCCTGTGACTCATTAAGCTGTACATGGTCAGTCTAGACCACAGTAAGGAGCAGTTCAACTACAGGCTGAGCAAGTGCCAAATGGTGGTAGAATGTGCAGCATTTAAAGGGGAGATTTCACAGTCTGAAAACTAGGTTAAACCTCATCAAACGCAACACTCCCATTGTAGTGACGCCTTGCTGTGTGCTCCATAATATTTGTGAGAGCAAGGGGGGGAATGTATCTGTCCTGGTGGAATGTCTGTTGTACCAATAAAAGCAAGCAGGATCTCATGAGGGGGATAAGGCAAAAAGCCACATTTATTGTAAAGATAATAATAAAAAAATAAAGAAAAGATAAAAGCAAACAATGTTGTTTAACTACTTAACCCTTATACATTCATTCATTCATTCATTCATTCATTCATTCATTCATTCATTCAGGTTCTGTGTATTTGTTATAGTTACCAGCCTGGAAGTTGCTTGTGACAGAATACTGGCCAGGTATTCTGTACACAAGTGATGGTAGTGGGGAGCGAAGTCCTGATCAGATGCTCAGGCTGGCAGCAGAACCTTGGACTCTGATTCATAGTTTTTTAGTCCAGTTCTTATAGGAATTTCTTCCTATGCCAGTCTATGGAAACTGCTGCATCATGCTGATGTCTCCAGGGTGGCTGCCAGGTGCTCGTCAGTGATCTCATCGGGTGGACCTCCAGTACTTGGTTTTCTCCACTTGACACCTTTTGGTTGCACTGGCACTTGATGCCTTCTTCAGCCCTTTGTTGCTGTATTCTCAGGCTGGCACCTCTCAGAACCATTCATTCATCGTCCAAGCACTCTCTCTCTCTTACATACATTCCCTAATTAATGTTTCCCACACAGTATTTTGTATAATAATAAAAGTTGTAGTTACAAAAGTTTCTGGGTGGTATTGCTTAAAACATTCTCTGAGTGCTAAGTAAAGTTACAATGTTTTAAAGAGAACAGGCGTCAATTATGTAACAATGCCCTTAGTAAATTACGGGGCTTGGCTCCCATAGCAGAGTTAGTGGCTTGACAATGCATTGTTACAATGTATCTCTGCAATGTCAATTTCAAGCAGCCCCTTGTACAAGCTTGAGCATGCCCTGGGACACAGAGGGGGGGGCTGTTTCTGGCTACATAGGATTATATTCTTAACAGTTCTATGTTACATGACCTAATACATTATATTCTAAAGGGGAAATAATAATAATGAATCTAAACATTTAACAATCTTAACTAATAATAATAAGAAGAAGAATTAATAATAAATCTAAACACTTTAAGTTGTGGGGAACAAATTATGGGGAGTCACTTCCATTTGGGGAAATCATTTTCAATATATTAATATGCTATCCCTACATGTCAAGCCACAGTGCCTTGCCAGGGATTTTAAGCAACCAGACACCAGGGCAATTAAGAGAGCACAACAACGGCCAGTACTAATCAGAGGTGCTTTGAAAGGCAGTTTTATGAATGGACGGTTTTGAAAATCATGTATGTTGCTCTCAGCTAGTTGTCCCAGTGTGTTCCCACTCTATCACATACAATAAAGAGACTGCTGTTCATAAATCATGTTGTTGTTTTTTTTATTAAGGGAACACAGAGCAGTGACAGAAAAGGAGTCCAGAATGGGAGCATCTGGAGGAGGGATATGGTGTCTTTTGGTTTGTGACACATCCTTAGGGGTTGAGTGAGAGGCTGTCCTTGACTCCCTGCCTTCATATTCTAGGACCCCTGAGAGAACTTGAAGAGGAGGGAACATTGGTCCACAAGGGTCAGAAGTGATGTCTGTCAAGGAATGAGTCTTGGAGTGCTGCCATGCAGTCCATCACATCCTCCATGAACAACAGCACTCTCGTCTGGTGCTTCACTTCCCATTCCCTGCATGCTCTCCTTTCCTGATTCCCTGCATGTATTTCCTCCAGCAGTGTATTCCTCTACTTGGTTAAGCTCTCACTGTTCAAGTTGGCAGATCACATTTGCTCCTTGAACATCTCTTCCCTTGTCCATTTTTGCCTGTGGATTTGTGCCAGGTGGACAATTGGTGGGGCCATGGGAGTGTGCAACAGGGTGACTGCTGTTCCTGCTGTAACAAAAAAGAAGGGCAGACTTTACAGGGGATACATTGTGGAGTGTAAAGTCTAATCTGTGAGAACAAAATGAAAATGTGTCTAAAGAAAATAGGGATATGTTATGTACAAGGTTACTGATATGCTTTTAGGGAGTCACTTTGCAGCAGGTACATCTCAGGAAGCAGCTGGACTTAGTCTGGTGGCAGTACGGTAAAAAAAAACAGGCCAAAGCATGAGCCTGCAAGTGGCAAGGGGTTCAGTTGTGGCAGCAGGGCAGGGGCTCATGGAGCACCACGTGTTTCACACCCCATCATCCCCATTTTCCAGGAGAGTTCAACTTTCCCTTGTCGCAAGAGCAAGTGAACACGCAGGATGGGTCATTGTGGAAGGGTAGGTCTAGGGTTCATACCAGGGTTTATTGGGGATGAGCAAATGAAGCTTTACTACAGAGGCATCAGCTAATAGCTTCCCCTGCTTCATCCAGGCTTCCATCTGAGATATCAGTCTTCTTCAAATCATACAGGGTATGCCTACACTAGCCCCTAGTTCAAACTAGGGTGCCTAATGTAGGCATTCGAACTTGCATATGAAGCCTGGGATTTAAATATCCTAGGCTTCATTTGCATGTTCCCGGGCGGGCGCCATTTCTAAATCCCCTTAGTTTGAACTGACTGCCCGCAGTTACACGCGACTGTCAGAAGTTAATCCGAACTAAGTCCTTAGTTCAGATTAACTGTTACACCTCATTGCAGGAGAAGTAACAGTTAACCCGACTGCCACGTGTAGCCACGGGCAGTCAGTTTGAACTACGGGCATTTAAAAATGGCACCCGCCAGGGAACATGCAACTGAAGCCCGGGATATTTAAATCCCAGGCTTCATTTGCAAATTCGAATGCCTACATTAGCCACCCTATTTGAACTAGGGTGGCAGTGTAGACATATCACAAAGTGATAGGGAGCAGATGCTGACTGAATGTGGTCAGACACTAGGACCTTGTGCGAAGGATTAAAGGATTCCTCTACGAGAGCTTTATGGAAATGTGTGAGAAGGATTCCAGCTCAATCTCCAGACACATTAACAAACTGTTCTGGGGGCCCTTCTGCTTTTTTGATCACACCTGATTGCCTTAACCCACTTTTATTAAGATAAAAACAATGTAAACTCACCAGAAGTGCCATCTCCAGTATCAGTGCCCAACTATCAGACATCTTGGGAGGAGGAAATTGTCCCCAAAGTTATAAAAGTTTCTTGGCTCTCAGTGACCTCAGTTGCCCACTGATAATTCTCCTCCTCTTCCTCCCCCATACTATCCTGTATACAGCTCAAGGTTGCCTAAGTGTCTTGGGAAGAATACACAGACTGGCTAGGAAGCTGTCAGGTCTCCTTCCAAAGACTGCATGCAGCTACTTGTAGAAGTGGAAGGTTTACAACTATGCTCTAAACTGTCCATTTGTCACCTTTGTCTTTTGATATGACTGCCTCAGCTCTTATTTTCATGTGGCAAAGTTTTTCATGTTCACCTGAAGATCAGTAGAGTTGGAAGCCATGGCCATACCAGTCATCATGAGGCACCATGGGACCAAGTGGAAGCCAAAAACATCAACTTTCACAGCACTGCATCTGCACTACGAGAAAGTCAACCATGCAAGATCAAATTAAGCAATTACTCCTCATGAAAGCAGAACTGGAAAAGCAGCTGTAGCTAAGGTTCACTGGGAGGCTGAAGTGGCCTAGTAAGTGATAAACAAACACTTTGAACCAGGTATTAAACCGACATCAGTGAAAAAAAACTTCTATCAAGCAATTTCCCTTCATTGTAAGATTTGGCAGGATCAGTGCCTAGCTTCTACAGGGCTTCTGTAGTGCAGTTTGGGCTCAGCCCTTCACATGCATAAGCATTAAAATAAAACAGCATGGAAGTTAAAATCAAAACATAAAGGCTGGCATAGCAAATTTAGTAGCATGCACATTTTTAGAAATTTTGTTATAAGTGTGATGGAAAAATTACAGACAGATTATCAGTCTCTTTACATACCTTTGCAGAGAAATTAAAGGGCAATAAAGCACATTTTGTTTCCCTGACTGGGTTACATGCCCCATGGCTCTTAATGCAGGGCAACTTCTCAGAGGCTGCAGTTAAACTGCCATAGACAGGAAAATAATCTACTACTGGTATATATCAGTAGCACATTACTTCCTCCCTGGAGCAGAGGCGAGCCAGAAAAATGAATTGTGCCTCTGAGTTACAATTCATTCCCTTGCCTGCTCCAGGGGCAGCACAACTATGCTCCTCACAGAAAGGAGATTGTTATGTCACAATCTAGCCCTTAAAACAGAAGATAAGGGGAAAGCAGACATATTAAATAACGGTTATATATGTCCTGATAAAAGATGAGAGTAGATATTTGACTACATCTGAAATCAGATTTATGGAGATGGATGATTCGAACTTAAGATAGGTACAGCTTGCATCAGACATGGCTATTAAAAGATAAAATGACTTTTAAAATTTATAGGGCCATGACCAAACAATACTATGAATAGGAAGGGTTAAGGAAATAAGGACAGAAACTGAAAAAGCTTTGGCAGACATTTTTATACACTTGTGCTCTTCAAAATAGATCAAGAGATATCTGTGAGGCCTGGAAGGTAGCCAACATAATGCCATTATTTAAAAAGGGCCTAAAGAGAGACAAGGGAACTAAAGACTCATTGGAATTCTCAGAGGATATGTCTGTCAGCTTAGACAAAGGAGATGTGCACATCACACACTTACATTTTCTGAAAATGTTCAACAAAATTCTGCATTGGAGGTTACTGTCTAAGTTGCAGAGTCAGGAAATAAATTGAAAGTGGGCATATTAAATTGAATGCAGTAAAGGAACTATCATAAATGCTGAAAATAGAAAATAAAACTAATGAGGAGGTTTCTGACCAGGAAGCCTTCTCGGAAAACCTATAAATGAAAAGATACGCTGCTAGCCTGCCAGCTGTACTTCTCCCTTTAAAGATTGTTTGAGATCTGATTGTTAATTTATTTCTCTTTCTGAGGTGTTTTTCTCATCAATGTATTGTGCTCTTTGCTGCTCCGACCCACACATTTCCTCTTCTACCACAGAAAAAGGGAGTTGTTGTCCTTGAGAAAGTTATTGGTTCAACAGCATTGAATTCCTATTTCTTTATAGTATGTGTTGCTGTAGGCGATGCTTCTTGTATAATCTTTCAAATTTGCCTCAAGTTTGATATTAAGGCTTTCTTATCTGGGTGAAAGAGAAGTTCAGCTTCTACTTCCATTCTGTCCTTGTTTACTTTGTTGACATGACCAACAAGGGTGCAAATATGATATAGTTTTGGGTTGGGGATGAGAAATCGAAAGAGGCCGCTCATAGAAATATGCCATCCAAAAGCATCAAATGATAACATTTGGACACCACGCAGGTAACCAATGTAAAAGAGAATTTGTAGTTAGTCACCAAATACCTGAGCCTTCCAGTACCACAATTGTTATATATTTATTTTTCTAGCAATTAAATTCATATTTTAATTGGAAATACGCTAGAAATGAAATATTGAAAACATGAATGTAAACCTTCACTACTCCCAACACAATTCACCAAGTGCATTGAGGCTGAGGAATGAAAATAACTATTCATAGTTACCATCAATTGTCATATTTACTAGATCTTCTAGAATACTGAGAGAAATCAGTCTAGAAATTTTCCTGAGAATGAGTTATATCTGTGGACTGTCCTGATCTCAGCAGAGGCCCTGAGATATGTCTTTAAAGAACTTGAACACTATTTTCTCATTTATCAAGCCTTATATAGAATACCTACATCATTGCTTTCATGTTCCATTGCATCGATGCTTGACTTATAATATTACATTTGACTTTAAAAGATCTATTTCCTGATCCCATTAACAATGTTTTATTTAAGTTGATTGTTCAGCTCCATGAGCTCTGTTACAAGGGGCTAGGGGTTAATGTTTTATAGGAACATTGTTTAGCATGGGAATGGATTTCTGTTGTGCCATTTCCTAAACAGGTCATAATCCTTGCCGATCTTGACCTTCAGCTTGCTGAATTCTTTTTGTGACAGAGATTATGGCATAGTCACATAGAAATACAACATAGATCAGATACCCTGCAAATGATAATTCATATGTGCTTCTTCCTTCACAAAGAAGCTATAATGAGAGGCCAGTTCACTGATCAATACTTTGTGGGGATACTGTTTACTTTCCTCATGCAGTCCTAGTCCTAGTTTCTATCAGGGTGATGGAATAATTTTTATACAGGAGCTGCTGAAGATGGACACTAAGAAAATCATATATTTGATGTTTGTTATTACTGCTTCAAGCTGTGGATGCAGCAGCACCCAGAGTGCTAGCACCACTGGATCCTATCTCCAAAACTCATCTCTGTTAAACTCCTTCTCCTACAAGCTTACTCAAATAATCACAGAATCATAGACTGATACAATAGTAGAACTGATAGAATAGTCACCTCAAGAGATCAAGTCCATCCCCTTGCCTGCACAGTAGGACTAAGCACTGTCTAGATCATCTCTGATAGATATTTGACTAAACTTCACTTAAATATCTTCACTGATAGAGATTCCACAAACTCTCTAGGCAATTTATTCCAATGCTTAACCACCCTGACAGTTATAACGTTTTTCCTAATGGCCAACCTAAAACTCCTTTACTGCAATTTAAGCCCATTGCTTCTTCTAGCAACAGATGTTAAGGAGAATGTTTTTTCTCCCTCCTCTTTGTGAGACCCTTTTAGCTACTTGAAAGCTGCTATCATGTCTCCTCTCAGTCTTATCTTTTCCAAACTAACCAATCTTAGTTCTTTCAGTCTTCCCTCAAAGGTCATGGTTTCAAGACTTTGATAATTTTTGTTGTTCTTCTCTGGATCTTCTTCAATTTTTTCACAACTTTCCTGAAATGGAGTGTCCAGAACTGGACATAATACTTCAATTGAAGACTAATCAGTTCAGAGTAGAGTGGAAGAATTACTTCTTGCATTTTGCTCACAGCATTCCTATTAATGCATCCAGGAATGACGATTGCTTGTTTTGCCACAGTGTCACACTTTTAACTTATATTTAGCTTGTGGTCTACTATGACCCTCTAGATCCCTGTCTGCAATACTCCTTCCTACTCACTTCCCATTTTGTATGTGTGAAACTGATTATTCCATCCTAAGTGGAGTACTTTGCATTTGTCCTTATTAAGCTTCATCCTATTTACTTCAGAACATTTCTCCAGTTTGTTCAGATCATTTTGAATTATGATGCTATCTTCTAAAGCAGTTTCAACCCCTCCCAGCTTGCTATCAATTGCAAAATGCATAAGCATACTCTCTATGCCATTATCTATTGTTGATGAAGATATTAAACAGAATTGGTCCCAAAACTGATTCCTGTGGAACCCCATGTGTTATGCCCTTCCATCACGACTGTGAACCATTTATAACTACTCCCTCAGAATGGTTTTTGAACCACTTATTCACCCACCCTCGATTGTATTTTGCTAGTTTATTGATAAGAAGGTCATGCAAGACTATGTGAAATGCTTTACTAAAGTCTAGTTATACCACATCTTCCACTCCCCCCTTATCTACAAGGTTTGTTATCCTATCAAAGAGAGCTATCAGATTGGTTTGACGTGATTTGTTCTTTATACATTCATGCTGGCTGTTACTTATCACCTTATTATCTTCCAGATGGATTCTTTAATTATTTCGTCCATTATCTTCCCTAGCACAGAAGTTAAGCTGACTGGCTTGTAGTTTCCTGGGTTGTCCTTATTTCCCTTTTGGCAATAAATATTTTCCCTTTTCCAGTCATCTGGATTCTCTCCTGTCTGACATGAATTTTCAAAGATGAAAGCTAATGGTTCAGATATCTCCCCAATCAGCTTCTGGTGGCACTTGTGAAATTTTATAATACAGATCACATTTTAAAAATACATTTTCTGCATTTTTGTCTGGATTGGATATCATCCTGCTACACATTTTTTTTTATCACATATGAGACTGCAGCATTTTGTCACAACTCAAAATCATGTCTGATGTCATCAAAATCCAGCAAATGCAGGAGCCAGAGATGGTTCCCTCTATTTGACTGTGGTGGTAAAGTTGAAATGAGCAGGTAAAACTATTGCACAGTCTTGTGTTTATGGCATTGGACTTTAGAAGATCTGGGTTCCTGGATCTTCCTGGCGGAGCTTCCTCTTCAGTCAGAGATGAAGTCTTCCTACAGCCCTGAATCCAAGATTCACTTTGTGTATGAAAATGCTTGGAGACTGTGTCACTCTGTGGATATGACTAGATACTTACTAACATGTAGATAACAATTGAATAATGAAGTTATTAATACTCACTGAAGCCTCAGTTTCCCATCATTAACACAAAGGAATAACACTTGCCTATCTAAGGGTTTTATGAGACTAAATTTGTTAAGATAAGTGAGGTACATTGATGAATACTTTTAGAAATGCAGTAAATAAATATCTTATGGCCTACAAATATATATATATATGCTTAGTTGGAAAAAAAATAAGAACCCTCAAGCCCAACAGGCAGCTGCACTCAAGGAAAAAATACTGTATTTTGTGTTGTTGCTAAAACAGAGGAATATCAGGTACAAGGATCAAAGTTACAGTAAAATGAGGATTTAGTGAAAAAATAGTAAATGCTGAAAGATTTCCGTTTTAGTCCAGTGTTCAATCATTCACTCCCCTCCAGTGAGCACAGGTATTGCTAGAATCTCAGAGCACCTACACTTTTATTATATTTCTTATCAGCAAGTGCTTTGAAACTTGGCTATAAAAGGGTGAGGTCATAGTGGAATAATTAAGTTGGAACTGCTTGGCTTTCATTGGTTTAAATCAGACCTTTAAATCACAAACATTCAGGGCATGCTGACACATTGTTAGGATGCACACCATAACCTTGCTCCCTCACCCACCCACAGAGATGGCACCATGATTCTGTGTACAGTTTCCAGTATCATCCCCCTGAAGACAGAATTCCCAAGCATGTTACTATTGTGGAGGCAATGCTGAATCAGTACTGCTTTAATTTCTTCAAAGAATAAAATGTTAGAAGGGAAGAGGCAAACATAATTTAAGTTGGAAAGGGATTAAATGTTCCACTTCAAAGAGAAGATCTTGCAGAACTGTGTCACTTGGGGCCAGCTTGGTACTTGTATTATTAAAATATAATTTATGATGCATAATACAAAGGAGCAGAGTTTGGTCAGTGATAGTTATCCTAAAAAGGCTAGGAATGAAGGCAGTTTAAACTTTGTCTATTCCTTTGACCCGTACACAATTCTGTCCTCCGTTCATATTTATATATCAATCACTCATAACACAGTCTGTGCAAATACAAGAAAGAAGCAAATTTTTCATTCCCTATTGCATAAAATTAAATGTTGGTCCATTTACTTCTGTGTGTCATTTTGAAGTATTGTGTGCTTAAAATTTCTACTGTACATTAAATATTATCGTAGCTCTTCACAAAATAGCAAACTTGTCTTTTTGGTATGACATTATACATTCTAATGGAAATGATCATACTATGATGTCATCAACCTCATGGAAACTGGAAGCACCGGACTGCAGAAAATTGGAGAAGAATGAAAAGTATCACAGGATTTAAATGTTCATCACTATTTGTATTGTGGCAGTACCTGGACTGCCCCAATCAGGGACTGCCCTCTCTCTTGCTAGGCACAGTTCAAATATATAAAATGTCAAGACAAGCCCTGCCCAAACAGCCCATAATGTAAGTATAATATTGAGAGTTATTAATAAATTAAAACTATGAAGGACAGAAAAAGTGTGGTTGTGTTGTACCTGGAACTCAGTCATAGCTAGTTTACAAACTGTGATAGATAGAACTCCTCTTTAATAATTGGTCTAGATATTTAGAAGGCAACATAGAGTCACTATGATCTCTAGCAAAATGCAGGACTATGTAGCGCTCTGTTTACTTTATCTCAGTGCTTAAGGCTATGACTATACTTCACAGTTAATCTGAACAATTGGCACTTAGGTATAAGCAGTTTTGCAACATGTGAAAGGCTCTAGTGCAAAGTTTTACCAGTGTTGCTGCATTATCATTGTTTCTACACTTGCCTATGGGGAAGGGGCAGGCACATCCCAGTACTTTGTGCTGAGCCACTCCAGGATTTTCGCATTTGCAGGAGAACTTGTCTGTCTTTTGAGAGTAATTGTGGGAAAGGCATTGGAGAAATAGTCCATACTGGGGTTATTTTCCTTGTTTCCTCTCTGTATAAGGTGGTGTCTAACCCATGATACAGCAGAGCCCAAGTTTTAATCTACAGCCTCAAGCAAGTCAGATAGCCCTGTTTAAAGTACCTCCAAATCAAGTCTGAAGTTATTCTGTGTAGGGAGCAGGAGAGTTAATGCTAAAACACCCTGGCTTAACTGTACAGTGTAGATATACCCTCTCTGGCAGGTAAACAGTGCATAAACTATGTGCTCACCCTCTACATGGAGATCAATACCACCAAAACTCCCCAATTTAGAAAAGCCTTTATTGACACAAATTTAAAACAATATTCCATCAATAAATAAATCTAAATATCACTTTGAGACTAGAAATGAACCTTTTCAACTCCACTCACTTTGTCCTTTACATACTATGGCAAGAAATGGGAAGTTAAGAGAACTACCTGTAGGATTATTTTATGAGCAATCATAAAGGGTATGTCTATACTACCCCCCTAGTTCGAACTAGGGGGGTAATATATGCATACCGAACTTGCTAATGAAGCCCGGGATTTGAATTTCCCGGGCTTCATTAGCATAAAGCCGGCTCCGCCATTTTTAAAAGCCGGCTTGTTCGAACCCCGTGCCGCGTGGCGTACAGATAGATCGGAATGGCTACATAGTTCGAACTATCTAGCCCGTGCCACGTGTAGCCGCGCGGCACGGGGTTCGAACAAGCCGGCTTTTAAAAATGGCGGAGCCGGCTTTATGCTAATGAAGCCCGGGAAATTCAAATCCCGGGCTTCATTAGCAAGTTCGGTATGCATACATTACCCCCCTAGTTCGAACTAGGGGGGTAGTGTAGACATACCCAAAGAGGGTCCATGGGGGAAGCTTTCTGAGAAGTTTACTGTTAGAATTATCCCCTGTTGAAATTATTCATAATAGTAAGCAGTGGTTATTAACTGTACTCTTTTGGGTGCTACATGCAAGTATTCTTTCAGTAGAAAAAATGATACTGGCAACACACTACTCTATACATTGCAACCAACTTAGCAAATAGTTATGTGACTTGAAAAACATAAATGCATACTTCAATGACAACTATTTTTTTTCTTTTTGTGTATTTACTGGTAGAGAACTAAAGGAGAAATAGAGATGGAAATAAACTGGTTCATGACGTCTTCATCTGATGGGATAGATCAGATACCAAAAAAAAAAAAAAGCGATGAGAGACCCAAAATGGAATCTAATATTCAACCAAATCTTTCAAATATTATAGCTGGCAAGAATGTCCTTTATGTAACTCATTGTTCAATGTGTTAGCTATTCTCCTGTGTACCTGAACCACCTAATGTGTGAGTATATTGTAACTCCCATCTGTGCTGATGGAACCCTTATCTAAAACTGTAGAGTTTCATGCTTTAATTCTAGGGGTTCATCTACACAGGACCATAACTTGAAATAAGATACACAATTGCATATCTTATTTCAATGTTGTTTTGTAATAGCTTATTTAATCATATGATGCTGTCTACAAATTTCAACATAAAGCACTATTCTGAAATGTCCCTGACTCCTTGTAGAATGAGGTTTACAGGGACATTGGAATAGTGAGCCTGAAATAATGAGCTTATTGGGATAGCTATTTCAGGATAGTCCTGTATTCTGAAATAGCATTGCAGCGTAGACATAGCCAAGAGGCCCCAGAACCAATTCCTAGGGTTGGTAAAGATAAACAGACACCATATTTATAATAAGCATGGTTTCATCACATAACATCTGCCAACACAGTTCTTTAGTTGGCCATTTAAATATTATATCTAGGTAACCTATGGGTATGTCTACACTACCCCGCTAGTTCGAACTAGCAGGGGTAATGTAGTCATCCGCAGTTGCAAATGAAGCCCAGGATTTGAATTTCCCGGGCTTCATTTGCATGAAGCCGGCCGGCGCCATTTTTAAATGCCGGCTAGTTCGAACCCCGTGGCGCGCGGCTAGACGCGGCACGGACTAGCTAGTTCGGATTAGGCTTCTAATCCGAACTAGCTTTACACCTCGTTCCACAGTGTTCCCCCATTTTTCTGTGAATGGAATAAGTGATTTCACTTCTTTTCATGAAACAATTTGTGTCATCCCGTGGAACTTGCCAGGCAATATTGCCAACCAGTAGAAGATTCTTCAAGACCCTGTTCCTCTCACCTGTTCTGTGCCTACTAGCTCACAGAGAGGAGCATTCAGCTAAAAGTCCCCACTCTCCCCCAGCATCAAGTGCCCAGATTTAAGCATGTAGGTCCCATTGATTGATTGGGAATGGACAGGGTGTATCAACCCCACACTGGGCCTAGAAGGGTTAACCAGTCTGCTTATCTGAGAGATCCTCTCCCCCACAGCCCTGCCTGGCATGCTCCAACTGGAGGACCAGCATAAAGGCCAGTGGAGCAGCTCAGTCTAGGTTGACCAACACAGAGAAAGGAGCTGCAGCCAGAGCTCGGGAGGAGGAGGAGCAGCAGATAGATGCCACAATGGAGCCCAGCCAGCAGAGACTGGCCAGAGATGCTCCCAGTCTGGAGGAGATGAGTGGGGAAGGAAGGAGGTAGGAAGGAAGTAGGAAGGTAGGAAGTAGCCCATGTTGGGGAGCTGGACCCCCGAAAGCTCAGTGTGTTGCAGGCCGATTCCCCGCTGACCTAATGGTGGGATGCACCCACCACTGATAGGGCCCTGGGCTGGGACCAGGTGGAGGAGGGGCCCAGGTCCCCCTACCCTACTCTTATTATATCTGATGGGGATGCTATCACTGGAACCACTAATTTAGCACCAGGCCATACTACCCTGCAAACCAGGGCTGTTATAGATTTGGGCCACTGGGCCCTATTGCCCCACAAATAGGGGATTGTTATTGACTTCGGCTGCCAGGCCTTCCTTCCCCATGAATGGGAGCTGTTATAGACTCGGGCCACTGGGCCCCATTGTCCCACAAATAGGGAATTGTTATTGAAATTGGCTGCCAGGCCTTACTGCCCAGTGAACCAGGATTTACTATTGATTTAGGCTGCTGGGCCCTGCTACTGACTTTGGCCACTAGGCCAGACTGTTACATGGGAGTATGGGGGCTGTTACCACTCATGGGGTGGAGCATGTGTTAAGGGACCTGACAGGGTACCCAACCTGTGACAGGGTGTTGGGCACCTAAATATCTTTGAGGATCTGATTTGCAAACTACAATCTGAGGAAGGCAAAAAACATAAAAAGGGGATAGAGGTTAGGTAACGGGAGGCCTAATCATTCAATGCAGTTGGATAATGGCTGTGGTAATCTATCTTTGTATAAAGAGTGGCTAGTGAGCATTCTTTAAATATATATTTTTAACAGCAGAGTAGGAGATTTTCTAAAATGTATTTTGAAGTATGAGGACATTCCCCAGCAGACTAGTGCGAAAGTCACTGGAAAGTATTATTTCAACCACTACTTTAGAAAACAACTAACTAGTATTATGGGAATAAAATGTCAATAATTTATTGTCTGGAACAACACATTGGAATAGCAAATAGATACTTCCCTGGGATTTAGTGTATACATTTTAGGCCTCAAGATATGCACTCAAACATTGACGTTTGGTCAAAAATATATATCTGCTCATGTAGGGGGGCACTGGGGCCCTGCTCCACCAAATAAAAATTGCAAACATAGCAAATCTATAGCAGCTTGCTATAGATTTGCTGTATTCAGAATTTACATTTCATAGCAGAACATTCTTCTCAGGCCTCCCATGCCAGGTGTGCAGGTTTGACTTCCATGGTTTGACAGGAGGCAATGCCATGATATTTTTCAGTGGGGCTTGGGGAACTGGATTTACCACCCAAGCCACAGACTGCAGTAACTCTAGAGTGCTCTAATGTCTATGATCTAAATGTCCCGTGTAGACCCTGCAGGCACACACTAAAAGAAAGCTAGACTAAGTACTCTTAAGGGTACGTCTATACTACAGCGTTATTTCAAAATATTTAATTTTGAAATGACGTGTCTACACACAAAATGCATTTTGAAATAGCATTTGGCTATTTCAAACTAGCACATCCACACTGAGTGGACACTGAATCATATTTAAGGCCAGCCAGAACAAGCTTCGGCGGAGCATCAGGTCAGGAGTTACTTTATGTGGCTGCTGCCTGAGGCTATCTGAGGCCTGTGCTTAAAGAGACCCACCCTGGACAGCCAATTCTCAGCTTTCCCTGCTTGCTTGCCTACCTCAATGAGGGTATGTCTACACTACCCCGCTAGTTTAAACTAGCGGGGTAATGTATGCATACCGAACTTGCTAATGAAGCCCGGGATTTGAATTTCCCGGGCTTCATTAGCATAAATCCGGCGCCGCCATTTTTAAAAGCCGGCTAGTGCGAACCCCATGCCGCGCGGCTACACGCGGCACGGGCTAGATAGTTCGAACTACGTAGCCATTCCGAACTATCTGTACTCCTCGTGGAACAGAGAAGTGGAACGAGGAGTACAGATAGTTCGGAATGGCTACGTAGTTCAAACTATCTAGCCCGTGCCGCATGTAGCCGCGCGGCACGGGGTTCGCGCACTAGCCGGCTTTTAAAAATGGCGGCGCCGGCTTTATGCTAATGAAGCCCGGGAAATTCAAATCCCGGGCTTCATTAGCAAGTTCGGTATGCATACATTACCCCGCTAGTTCGAACTAGCGGGGTAGTGTAGACATACCCTGAGGGATAGCAAAGCATTTTTTTTCTCTGCACACTCTGGTTGCCCTCATTTGGGACATCACAGCACTCTGCAACATGGAGACAGAGCTGCCCCTTGGTACTCTGGTTCTTCTCTTGGACATGTTGCTGTGAACCTGGCTGCACTTTCTGCAGGCTGCCCTCCGGGAGGTCCATCGGGGGGCTGTCAGTATCCAGGAGGCCCTGTGGGAGAGCTCCCACCCTGAGGGGCACTAAAAGTCTCCCTGGTGTGCCCTACTGGGGACTTGTGCCTCATTCCTCCCTCATGTCCTTCCACTTACCCTGCCCTAGCCCCCCTTCCTGATGTCAAATAAAACACACATATTTTCCTGAACTCAAACTCTCTTTATTTAACAACACTCGGGAGGGAGGGGAGCGGATGAAACTCTGGTGAGACTGGGGAAAGCAGGCAGAAGAAGGAAGGAGAGGGGGTTGGAGAGGGGAGGGGGAAACCTGGGAGGAGAGAGCTGGTAGGGGGAAGCAAGGGGAACAAGGGGGAAGGGAAGCTCAGGGGTCAGGGCTGGGGGTCTCGCTGGGCCAACTGTCTCCCAGAACCATGGGTGCAGGGGCCTTGGCATCCCGGGGGGATGGGGAGAGTGGGGAGGGGATGAAGGGTGTAGAGAGTGTGGAGGGAGAAGGAGTGAGAGGAGAAGTGGTAGCTGGGGAGGCAGAAGGCACTGGAGCGGAAGGAGGCAGCACGCTCTGCAGCAGGGTCAGAAGGTGCTGGCAGATGTCACGGCACTGGGCAAGCTGCTCCCACCGGTGCTGCACGTCTTCTTGTACCCAGTGCTGGCGGGTGATGTGCAGGCCTCACAGTGCCCCCGAGTGCTGCTGTTCGTACCCCTCCACTGCACGGGTGGTCCTGCAGAGTCCTCGGGTGCGGGAGCATGTCCCAGGTGGTGCGGTGTGCCCTGCATGTGCAGCTGGTGAGGCTGTGGAGAAACAAGAGGAGTGGTCAGTTATCCCTAGGGACACAGTGGGTGAAGCCCAGCCCCCCTCCGCAAGGTGAAGATGACTGTTCCCTGCATGATCAGATCCGATGTGCTTGCACAGAGACCATGTTTGGAATGTCCTGCTATCCCTGGGAGTGGGAGCTGCCCCGAGACTGCACCCACACCCCTGTGCTATATATAGTGTGTGGGGGGTTAGATGTCCCCTGCCTCTGTGTAGAGTGGCCTTGTGGAGGTAGGGCGTCCTGCTGTGTCCCACCCCAGAGTCAGGAGAATGCCATGCCTCTTTGGGTAAGGCCCTTGTGTGGCAGCCAGCTGGGGCCACATGCCCAGGGGTGGAATGGCACATACTCGCATATGCACAGGTTGCTGTGTGATCCGTGGACAGCAAGAACCACATGCACAATCCTTGGTTTCCGTCCTCTTCCCTCCCACCCCCTCGCATAAGGGAACAGTGATGTCACTCACCAGTTGTTGCCTCCCTGGCCTCAGATGATGCCAGTGACAGGTCTGCTCAGGTGGCTCAGGGGTCCTGATCAGGGTCCTCTGCCCCAGGGTTGACAACCTCCTGGGGGGCATGGATCATACCGTTACCCAAGATGCAGTCCAGGGCATTGAAATAGGGGCAGCTTGGTGTGTGTGCCCGTGGTTGGGAGCTGCCCCCTGTGACCCTGGAATATGCCTGCTGAAGCTCTTTTATTTTCATCCGCACCTGCTCCTGGGTGCAGATGTGGCTTTTGCTGGCGATGCTGGCAGCTATCCTGCCATACATAGTTGCATTCATCCATCTAGTGCGGAGATCATGGATGTTGAAGGATTCCCTCCAAACCTCAATGAGTTCCATGATCTCTGCACTGGACCAGGAAGGCACCCACCTTTTATGGCCCCTAGCAGGCTCCTGGGAGCAGGCAGACCGCTCCTGGGGAGTGGTGGAGGGCTGGCTGCTGGTGGCTTGCTGGCTCATATTGGGGTCACTCGGTCAGGGGCTTGACAGCTTGGAGCTGGCACAGGCACTGTGGCCAGACTCTACCCCTTTAAGGACTCCGGGGAGGGGGGGAGGGAGAGTAGTTTTCTTGGTTGTGGCCAGAATGGCCAGCAGGGTACCCTGGGAAGGGCTGGAGGTCCTCTATTTTGAAATAAGCATCTACACGGTGCTTATTTTGAAACAGAAATTTCGAAATTGGCATTATTCCTCGTGGAATGAGGTTAACCAATTTCAAAATAAGCCCTCCACTATTTCGAATTAATTTCAAAATAGCAGTTGGCTTGTGTAGATGCTAGTAAAGTTATTTTAAAATAACGGCTGTTATTTCGAAATAACTTTGCTGTGTAGACATACCCTTAGAGAATACCAGCAGAGTTTACATGAGGTAGTTAGAGCTTAGCAATTTAGAGGGCTCTACAGTACCCATCCAGTCCTGGCACAGATGGTAGAGACCATCTTTCACATGTTCCATGCAACTAGCATAGACTCCAGCACTCAGGTTAGTGGTTACCCAGGGACCAGGCTTTTTTATTTTCTGCTACATTCCATTTGCCCCAAAGCTCGCTGGCTGCTATCATGGATTTCCATGCTTCTGGTTACATTGTCCTCATTTACTATCAAGAAGAGTCATTTGTCATTTTCCAGTTCCATAATTTGCAGGCCCTTTCCAGTACCCGATGTATCAATTCAATTTAAACTGTTAAAACTGCCACATGCCACCTTTCCTCCTATGACTTTGACTGCCTTTTCTGAAAGCTGTGCCTTTTTCCCATCACAAGCAAGCAGTCCCCTGCTGAGAGGTGGTGGGGCTTTTAAAAGCTAGTTCAGAACAACATGAAGATGAAATGAAACAAACACTGGCTGTAATTGCCAGAAACTCTAGTATTATGCTTTTAAAATGTGACCGACAAGCAGGAAAGAAGAACAGAACAGAAGTTAGGAGAGTAGGAGTGAAATGGGACAAAAAGATATTTGAGAAAGTTGGCAGAAGAGGAAAAAAAGAAGCAAATTGGAAAAGTGAGGCAAAAATGTTCTGCAAAAGAAGTTCCAATGTTCAGTGTAATACGTAATTCCTCTAAAAGTAGAACGAATTTTGAAGTGCAATCACTGCATGGGCTTAATCCTAACCTAATGAAGTCAATGGGAGTCTTTCCATTTTCTTTTACAATGTTTGTATCCAGTTCCTTTTCAACCTTGCCCCTGGAGAAATATGTAAAACTATTTCAATTAATAATCATTTTACTTTGTACTAAATTTGATTTGGCTCATTTCCATTTGTTTCATGGGATATCCAAGGGCATGTCTAGACTGCATCCCTCTGTCAGCAGAGGGATGCAGATTAGGCAAGTCGACATTACAAATGAGGCAGGGATTTAAATATCCCGTGCCTAACTTGCATAAAAATGCCTGCCTCATTGTGCCGACTCAGCACTTTGTCTGCAAAAAGCGGCAATCTAGAGGGGGATCTGTCGAGAAATAAAGCCTTTTTCAATAAATCCCTTATGCCTCCTGCAAGGGTAACATGATAACATGGTAACATGTTTCAAACAAACATTGTCAACTTTCAATTCTGGTGGTATAAAATATTGTACTAAAAAGAGAAAGGAGACAAAGAAGAAACAGAAACCTGTTATATTAAGCCTGGAAGCATAGCAGTGGTCCAGGGTAGCATGTTTAATACTGTGTACCCTAAGAACACCACTGAAAATACCATTCAGAATGACACGGCCAAGGGGCATGGCACTTAGATAGTTAACAATGTTACATATTATATCTCTGTAATTTACTTACATTTGCAAAGCTCTCAGACTGCACTTTGTCTATAATTGGTCACTCCTCCCTCTAACCTAGATTTACTAGATTTCCCTGTACTTCCTGTCAGAAAAAAAAATATTGTTAAGTCAAGCAGTCTCTCACTAGATACTGGAACATTTAGTTATATGCTTTCAGTATGATATTCTTAGGGGTAGAGAGTCTTTGTCTTTGAGAAGAGAATACAGCCCAAAATATGGAGAAAGTATTTAGAAAACAGGAGAAAAAGTAGAGGCAAATTCAGACTTAGTGCAAGGTGCTTTGGAGTATGCACTGTAAGGACAGTCATACAGTCGTACCATGCCTTTGATTTTCAAGAAGGATTATCGAGCGAGTTATTTCACTGGGGAGTTCTGCATAAAAGTCTGCACAATACGGCTCTGAGAGTTCAAGACTATGATTACAACAAACAGAAACTACGGAAGTTAGCTGTTCATGCAATTAACACTATAAAATAATGAAACAGGAAAAGAAAGGGGCAGATTGTGTAAGGCCAATCGTTGATTTCCCCTCTCCATTTGGCCCGTGCAATGGCTATAAGATGAAAGTTGGAACTGGAGTAGACAGGTCACATTTCATGAGGGATCTATATTGGTGAGGATGGGAAGAACCCAGGTCTCCCATTACAAGCTATCTCTGTAACAATGGTGCATCAGCATGTTTAATAAAGTTCTGTTTTCTGCAGCCTCCATCTTTCTGCTATGTCATTGAAAAAGAAACAAGGACAGGAACAGTCACACTCTGAACATATTTGTGACCCTAGAAGGACCAAGAAGGGTTGGTGAATCAAAGGACCCCTCATTATAAACCCTTCTCATACAGCACTGATTCTTTTGTTTGCTGGGAATACACAAGAGTCAATCAGTTCGTTAATAATCTCTTGCTTCCTTTTCCTAAAAATCACAGTTTTTAGATCCCGAGCCCTAGCTGCTTTTCAAAGGAAGATTTTGTTGCTGTTGTTTAAATATTTAAGAGCAGGTGAAGAGAATATTGAACAGTTACATAGAGCTTGTTTTAGTCTAATAATGATAATTTCAGTACATGAATATTATCCTTCCCAGACATTAGTACATTAGTACAAATATATACCAACTCACAGGCTACATTAAAATTTTAAGTGTGTTCTATTTCATTACAAAGAGGGAAAGCTGTTTACTAACAGATTGCACTACACAAATTACGGGAGTTATAGATAATAAGACAAATAAATATTTTTTTGTTAAAAAGAAATAACCCTCATAAAATGCTGGCCCTCTCTATAGAGAAAAAGCCAGAAGATTATTAAGAAGAAATAAAGCTGACATCTTTGTTTACAGACATTTTGGGGTATTAAACATAAACCACAATACTAGGATTTTTCATACAGATGTTATTGATGAAACAAATAAAAAAACCCAGAGCTCCAGCTAATAATTCCTACATAAAAAGCAGTTACAGGTTGGACGTCCCTGGTCCGGCACCCTTGGGATCTGACATGTCCCAAATAAGGGAGTTTGCCAGACCAGGGATGGTCAGCTCCCTTCCTGGCCTCTGGTTCTATTCCTGGACTCCTGGCCAGATTCCAATCCTCTCCCGGATCCCAGTGGCAGGACCAGCTTCACTTCCAGCCCCCTAGATGGGTTCCAGTTCCATTCCCAGCCCTCTGGCTGCTAGATTGGCTCTGCTCCTGGACTCTTGGCTGGCCTTCCCACCACCTGACTCTCCCCCCACCGGACTCCCAGCCAACTTCCACTCTCAGCCACCAGACCTTTGTGATCCAGGACTCTCTAGTCCACCAATTGCACTGTCTAGCAGGACTACAGATATTGACAGACCAGAGAGTCCCAGACCAGGGAGGTTCAGCCTATTCTGGTTTATGGAAAGCGGCATTAAGAATTAAAATTTACCATAAACATCACCAAAGCAATCATGGCACTTTCAAAATGCGCTTTTTCTGGGCAAAGCCAGCACATCCCCTGTCTGGGGAAGGTCCTTAATTTGGTGGAATTATTGTTCAGGTGCATGGCATAGGAGTACTCACTAAAGGGTCTGCATTCCCAGTGTACCAACCAACTGAGTTATGAGAGATTCTCTGAAACCATAGCAGGGTGATTGAGGTAGGACCTGAGGATCTTTGACTACAAAGATCCACCAACTATATACCAAAGCATAAAGTAGGACATGACTTGTGGAGCGACTGTTAACTGTGCTACCATTTTGTGGCCTGAAAGTGAGGATTTTTCACCATCAGATTCTCTTGTGCCATTAGGATTGCTACAGTGAAAAATGTTAGCCAATTTTCAGTATACATTCACAGTGATACAGGTTATATGATTCATGGTATATCTAAAACAGACCTTGGCAGGCTAAGCATATATGAGCTGAGAAATGCTCTTTTAAAAAGTGGGTATCTTCATTTAGTTGGACTTAAAATATGCCTTACCTTTGCTATCCTTTTGCATATACAGAACTGAGCTCCAAATTCATGTAAGCACTTTTCATTTACATGTCCCTTTAAAATCAATGGGAGCGTCACATCCAGAGTGCTTACAGGAAAAGGTCTTATGAAGAATTCTCTGTGGGTGACTGAGATCTCTGTAGGTAGCTGTTGCAATTTCTCAGTGAGAAAATGGAGGCTTGAAAAATATAATACATTTCACAGAGAGTATCAATTGTTATCCCCAGCTGATATTCCTCTGTTGTCTACAGTAAATCTTCTTCATTTTTTTCTAACAATCATATTAGTTTTTCAAACAAAATACAGTTTTATTTCTATATAGTAATTTTCATGTTCAGAGAGCTTTGCCAACATTAAATAATTAATCCTCACAGCTCTAGTGAGGCAGGTCTAAACTTGCACTAAGAGAAAAGGTTGGTACACAATCAAAAACTGTTTGTGTAAAAATAGAAAAATGTGTGACAATATCCTAGGACAAATGTTTCTTTTATAATACATTACTTTTACTCATAAAAATTCCAGACTGCTTATGGTGCCTAATAAGTCTGGATCCTTCAGATATTTTAAGCCATCTGTTTTTTTGGCTACAAATGCAAAAATATAGATGCAAGTAAGAGATGCTCACAAATGGTTACTCTTCCCCTTCCCTTGTTTGAAATACTTGAGATATTCAGACATTTTAGATATTATAGGCTTAACATGTTGGAGTCAAATGACTCCCCTGATAACAAATAAAATCTATCATAATGAATCTTGTTTTCATTCACTCTAGGTTCTTAATTATTCTTAAGATTCTCCTAAACTCACACTGGTAGCCCACCAAGTCTCATAGACACACATCTAAAACACAGTATTGTAGACCATACTCTTAGCTATCTCAGGTGAACTGGGTGAGTCAAGTGGCTTCTCTGATTTCCTGAATTTCCCTTCTAGTTTTGACGTACCTTACAAGACTAAGCCTTTAAACTGAAAAATAATATAAAAAAAAAACCCAGAAAGGTCAGAAGGAAGTAGCACTAGCTCTTTTTTTCTAAATTGTCCTAGATTATATCTAAACTAAATCAAGTGCCAGTTGACTATTCATACCAGTTTCCATGGAAAACAGACAATAAACATTTTGAATATGGATAGAAAAAACGTCATTGTTTAAATTGCCTCACCCCCTGAAGTTGAAAATGTGTTTGTAAAAAGTGTTAAAAGATTTCAATCCTAAATATTCATAGTTAAATGAACACTCCAAGATGGTATATGTGGTAATCATGCATGGAACTTCTGCATAGGTCCACTAACCTGGCTTTCTTTGCCCAAGACTCATTTTGGAAGTGCTGTTTATAATAAACTGCCAGCTGATAATGACTAGACACTTGGCCTGCAGATTTATTTCTCTGCTTTATCTTTACAATAACTTGAAACCTCAGGAACCAATACTTTCAACAACTAACTATGCAACTGCATGATCCTATTTTCATTATTTCCTGTCCCTTCTACACCATTTTCTCCTTTTGCATGGTCACAGTCACTTGAGGCTTTTCTGAAATGAGATTGCAGTTATTGGGACATAACTTGTCTCTTATTACAGCTGCTATTAATGTAATTTCAAAATGTAACCTCCTAAATTAGACATTATAAAATGAAGGCAAAATTCTTTGGATCCCAAGATTTGTTTTCCATTCAACTCTTCTTCAGTTGTTAATCCTTGTCAATATAAATGCTATATGTGTGTGTATTGAAGATACAATATAACCCAAATGGATGTGACAAAGTCTCCACCTTGTAAGGAATTACATAGAGAATAGATTTTTTGTAAGAGATACATTCTACCATAACAGGATTTAGGGTCTTGATGTAAAAGCTACTGGATGAAATTCTATGTCCTATGTTATGCAGGGCATCAGATTCGCAGAGCATAATGGTTCCTTCTGGACTTAAAATCTAAGAATCAATTAAAATCTGTCTCCATTGCATATAATGAATTCCCATTGAATTGAATAAGAGACAAATATGGAATGTAATATTTTAATTAGATTTATTCACCATTAAAATTTGTAGCGCTTAATTTATTTCCTGTCAAAATCAACAGAAGAATTCTTGTTAACTTAAATCATTATTGGATCAGGCCATACGTGCACAGAAAATTTACAAGATAAAGAGTGAATGAATAATTAGTAGATCAAAGAGACATCAAAATACATTTTAAAGGAGACATTCCCAACCCTAAGAACAAACACCTCCCCAACCCTGAACCCCATAGCCTAATCATCTGTGACTTATAAAAGAGGTCAAGTCCACTAGTACAATCTGAAGTTCATTAGATATGGGCTTTGCCAGACCATGCTGGAAGGTGAATTTGAGACTGGTTATCCTTCTCCAAGAAAATTAATATTCCTTCATTTTAAACCAGGGACTGTCAGGTGCCTCAAATTACTACAATTGTCACGGTGTCACACTGGGAGACAGGCAGTTTCTCAGTTATCTAGGACCCAACTGTTGAGCTCATGAAGAAGTTAGGTAAAAATATATGGTACTGTTGCCAGAAGGTTTCAGCATAATATAACTTTATTTCTTCGAATTCAGAATCCTAAGACACAAGAATCCAAAAAACATAGAGAGAGAGACACACAAAGAAAACTGCTCCCCCAAAATTTAAAGATACTACTCACACCACCTCTTTCTAGGCTGGGTCTTTCCATACTGACTGTTGCTCCCAGACCACATACTTCACTATGACACTCCCCTCCTCTCACCTCCCACCCAAGCCTGCAGAAAGGACTAGGAAACCCACAGAAATACTCTTAAAGAAAGAGCTTGCAATTCCAATACAGTCCTAGGCAGACCACATTAAGATATTTTAGACTTCATTGAGCAAAGTTAACATTTTAATTTTTTTCAGGAAATCAATTGAAATGTAGACAGGAAGCTTCATTCTTCAGATCGGTTTGCAGATATATACTCACTACAGAAATGTAATCCTGAAGTGAAAAAGGTAAAGATAACTTTAGCAAAGTTTCATATTTGAAAGAAAAGGTCAGAATTTTCCTTCTATACAGATAAGAACAAGTTCTATTGGTACCTGTCCCTAAGTGATTCTCTGCAATCTGAAGAGTATATCACAAGGTGTGCTCAGATTGTGAATCTTAAAATAAATGGTGGCCAGAAGTCCTCAGTCAGGGATACTCATATAATCTCTGCTCTTTCTTTCAGTAGTTTTCCCCATTCAGTAAAAATATTGTATTCCTAAATCATCATTTCTGAGAGGTCAGCAAATAAATGTCAGCAACAATGGGTAACACAAAATGACTAATCTCAGAGAGATGCTGTTATCATCAGTGATGCTATAGTTCATCTAAAGAAATCCAGTAACCATAATAGCCACTGATTTTAGATCATAACTTCATTGTACTCTGATGAGTAAGTGAGAGCAGACACAGACCTTTGGTTTCTGAAAGGCTGAAATCTGCACATTACAGAGAAATGTGAAATGTATTTGATGGGGGCAAATTTTGCTTTCTGATGAATGTACAAAGTAAGCCTCATTAACTTGATTGTCCTTTGCATGCACACATGTGGACACGCAAACACATTCAAAGACAATATTTCACCTACGGGGAACATAATGGACTTCAGTGGACCACAATTCAATAGCCTGACTCAGCCTTACTCCAAGTCAGCACTGCTTATTAAACTCCATGGTTGCGTCTAGACTGGCAAGTTTTTCTGCAAAAGCAGGCGCTTTTGCGGAAAAACTTGCCAGCTGTCTACACTGGCCACTTGAATTTGTGCAAGAACACTGACGATCTGATGTAAGATTGTCAGTGTTCTTCCACAAATACTATGATGCTCCTGTTCGGGAAAAAAATGTATTTGCGCAAGTCGGCCAGTGTAGACAGCTCACGACTGTTTTGCACAAAAAAGCCCCAATGGCAAAAATGGCGATCGGGTCTTTCTTGCGCAAAACCACGTCTAGATTGGCACAGACGCTTTTCTGCAAAAAGTGCTTTTGCGCAAAAGCGACCATGCCAATCTAGACACTCTTTTCCGCAAATGCTTTTAATGGAAATACTTTTCTGTTAAAAGCATTTGCGGAAAATCCTGCCAGTCTAAAAGTAGCCCATGTGAATGATAGAAAAAAATTAATACTGTGCATATTTTTTCACTAAACAAGGGAGGTAAGGGTGAAAACAGCATTAAAGAAAAGCAAGTCTGTACTCCTGTGATGTTCGTATCTATTGCCTATGTACTATAACTAATGACTTCTAACTATTCATTATACGCATTATTTACTTACCTACTTTTTTTATGCCAAAACTAACCACCTACTCCTTTCTTTCAAAATAAATAATACATGGATTCTTCTTTTAATTATAATGCATTTCTGATGCAGTTTCTTATGCTGTGCGTGAACAGCTATTATAGAACATGGTACACATCTGCTAGTTGCAAACTTTCTCCAAATGAAGTTAAAATGTATTAAAAAACAACGAATAGTCTAATAGCACCTTAAAAATAACAAAATGTGTAGATGATATCATGAGCTTTTGTGGGCAAAACCCACTTCTTCAGATGACTGAAGTATGGACATATCAGATATTCGAAAAGGCAACACAGAAACCTGATGGAGGACACTTTAATCTGCTTTGATGCTCATTAATGGATCTCCAAGTCATCATGTTGTTTCAGGCCAATTCCACAAGCCAAATACACAGAAAAGGGTTGGAACTTAACTTCATTTACAAGTTTAATTCTTATCAGAGAAATAAATGATCTAATCTGCAATTCCATTTGTTACTAAACTAAATAATTAAGAATCAATAGAACAATAATGGTCCACTTTCAAACAAAATTTGCTTATGATGCAAACACAGATTTTATCTATAGAGTATGCAGTGCAACTTGATCAGAAAGAAAATAAGTGATAATCTCACAGCATGCAAGAAAGAAGGCTGAAACATTCTCAATAAGACTATGAGAAAGGAGTATTACCTCAGATGTAATTTAGCTCAATGTTAAATGATATCCCAATCAGTCTGTAACTTATGTTGCACATATGCCAGACTGACAATATTTTGAAGTGTCCTGGATAAAACTTATGGAAATAAGATAAACTTTACTGATTTAAGTGAAACCTCGTTCAATGATGTTTCACATTGCTGGACGTTACCCACACAATTTTCCTTATCTTTTGCACACTTTAGGGGCACACATTGTTCCCCAATTCTTAGGGCTCAGGGAATAATTTGCTGTGGGTCTGCAAGATCTTTTGCCACTGGAAGAGCCTTACACAGTATTATTCTTATTCTCTATTTATTGACAATTACCAAGCAAGCAGAATACACATGATAAACATACAGTGCCATGCTCATCAATCCTGATAAAGGCAGCAGACTTCCCCTGTTGGCCAAGCAAGGTCAGTTTCATGGGATTCTAGCTGCTGCATTTCACAGTCGTGCAGAGGAGTTCTGGCAGCTCTTGTCTTAGGCTGTGTCTTGGAGGTGAGTTCTTCTTCCAGGTCTACCCTCCTCCTTCTTGCTGTTTCTTTCTTCCTTTCCTCTTTTTCTTCCTCTTTCCTTCTTCCTCCCTCCTCATCTCCTTCTTGGACCCCAGTTTATATAGTGAAACTTGAGTCCTGTTTAGGTATACTTTAAACAATTATTTTAGAATAATTTTACTAAGCAATCATACACTACCACCTTAGTTGATTTATACACAGCAAAAATAATTATACACCAGACAGAACAGTTACAAGCCAGACAGAGATTATATAGGAAAGCGAGGACAATAATCATAGAATTAGGATTCCACAATGTCATCTATTGATAAACAGTTTCTTGCCAGACAAAATGCTGTTAAGCTAAGTTTTCTTTACCAATCTTGGTATCTATTTCTTTATCTGGTGACAGTGGGGGCCATTAGGACAGGCTCTCCTTTTTAACAGCTGGTGTGGCACTATTTTAATGCAATTTAGATAGAGTGTCAATGTGTGACTTCAGGCTTTATAGCTAATGGCTGCTGCTCTTCAGTCTGGCTGCAGAGGAAGGCTTTAGGCCTTCCATTATTTCCATTATGGCTACGGGCCTTCCAATACAGATATCGAAAAACCATATTGTTTCTTGAGGTCCATTGTAAAAAAATTTAACTGAGTATGTGATATGGTAGAATTATACATAACTCTTAAAGAAGGAGGGGGATGCTAATGTAATTCTGTCAGTTATCATCCCCCTTTGAAATGACCCCCTCAAGGGGTTTGCATTTACCAGCTCAAACTGCATTCTCCAGGGATCAACAGACCCCCCCCCCAAAAAAAGGATTTTTAGATGACTAGCTTGCTTTTGCATAGGGTTAAGGCTTTCTTCCAGACCCAGGAAGTGGACAGGACCTTTAGCCCACAGAGGACCCCAAAACTTAGGAAAGGATTGAGAGTACTAGGTTTACAAAGGCCCCATAAGTTTATATGCTTGTTCTGAGCTGAAGTGGTGATGAATTTGAAACCAGGAGGAAACCTCTTGGATAGGGTGCTGAAGGACAGCTCCCACCTAAGCCAATATTAGGGTTGGGACACTCTGATAATTCTAATATGTGTATAGGTTCCTTGCTTGTTTTGTATATATGTTTTTCTTGTAATGCAGGCCAGAAACAGTTTATCAGAGTGCGCTCCTGGTGGGCTAACAGACGGTTTGTTTTCCTGAGCATCCACAGACACAAAGCCCTGGAGCTCTCAGTGGCCACAGTTCACCATTCCCAGCCAATGGGAGCTTCAAGAAGCCGTGGCTGGTCTATGATGCTTCCCACAGCTCCCATTGCCCTGGAATGGTGAACTGCAGCCCCTGAGCTGAAACCTGCAGAGCTGAATGCTCATGGATGTTCACATAAACAAAGTTTCTGGCAACATCCTAGAAGCTAACACTGATGAGCTATATCCAGCTGGCATGCAAGAGGTTCTCCACCCATTCTGTAGGGCTTTTATTTTAAGAAAAAGTAGGCTTGCATAAAAAGAACTAAGTGGTAATTATAACAGTGGGCAGTCACACTATTAACCATCCTCAAAGAGAAAGCAAGAAGGCCAATTAAGGTGGTCAGTATTTGCTGGGATATCATGATATTAGTCAAGGGATTGTTTAGTCTGGAAATAGATTGTAAAGATGGGAGTGAGACATAGTTCTCCACCTAAGAAAAGCAATGGCTGCAGAACCAAAAGCCTGAGAGTGGTTGTGCTTGCTGAACTGGTTAGCAGAGATACAGATGTAGTTGTGACATAATTGTCAGCCCAAGTTGTGATTCTGATCCTGACTCATCCTGAAGCCAAAGGGTATGTCTACACTACCCCGCTAGTTCGAACTAGCGGGGTAATGTATGCATACCGCACTTGCTAATGAAGCCCGGGATTTGAATTTCCCGGGCTTCATTAGCATAAGCGGGGAGCCGCCATTTTTAAATCCCCGCTGCTTCGAACCCCGTGTAGCGCGGCTACACGGGGCTCGAACTAGGTAGTTCGGACTAGGGTCCTATTCCGAACTACCGGTACTCCTCGTGAAACGAGGTGTACCGGTAGTTCGGAATAGGCACCCTAGTCCGAACTACCTAGTTCGAGCCCCGTGTAGCCGCGCTACACGGGGTTCGAAGCAGCGGGGATTTAAAAATGGCGGCTCCCCGCTTATGCTAATGAAGCCCGGGAAATTCAAATCCCGGGCTTCATTAGCAAGTGCGGTATGCATACATTACCCCGCTAGTTCGAACTAGCGGGGTAGTGTAGACATACCCTTAGTGAATTCCTTGGCTTGTGACTATAGATCACCTTTTGCTTTATTTCTTCTCTATTGTGGGGAAAGAAAAAGTGTTGTGAAACTGTGCCATGAACCACCCACTCATTGCACCAAACTTGGCAGATAATGAACATAACAACACAATCGTCCTTTTTCTTTCTTGCATGCATTGATCAGAAGTGAAACAGTTAATAATATTTACATTAACAGAATTAGACAGCTGAGTTAATAGCTCATTGAGAGGGGAAGGGGCAGCTTAAACCTATTATTTCAGACATTCTGAAATTACAGTGTACGGTACACTTGAATTCACAGTACAAAAGGTTTCCTTACAAGCATAGGCCTAGAAAATTCCTTTTAAAAACATTGAAGATGAGATTATAGAGCACATGATGTTTAGTTGGGAAAAATTACAATATAACAAAGCCCACATAAAACCAAGTATGTTCCCTATTGAATCTATGCCCATATGTACCATTGACTGACCTTGATAAAATTTTGCACTTATATAAAATTTTACAAATATTATTTAATTATGCTTCACAGCAGCTTTAAGGTATTTCAACTTCATTAATCCCATTTTACTAGTAAGGAACTGAGAGGTTAAGTGACTTGCTCGATGTCCCATGTCAAGTCAATGTCAGAAGTAATATGGGAAACAGTCTACTGGACTGCAGTGTCTACTGGGCAATCCAGTTAGCATTGATTAACAAATTTCCACATCAGCAAAGCAGGGTTAATTATATCTACCATGTTCATGGGGAATTGAGAGGCAGAACCTCACTTAAAGTCATGCCTCACTTAGGCTATGTCTACATAGCAATGTTATTTTGGAATAACTAACGCGTCTACACTATAAGCTTTTATTTCTAAATAATGTTGAGCTAGAGGACTTCTTACTCTGACTCCTGTATCCCTCATTTCAGGCAGGATTATATCTGATTTCAAATTCTGTGCCACAATATTATTATGCTCTCTGAGAGATGCAAACACTGAACAATTATCTCTTCAGATTCATTATAAATAATTAAAATTTCTATCAAAAACACATGCTCATTTTTTTCATGCAATACTGATAAATACTGTTCAGGCTCGTAGAATACAGAGGTTGATAACTAACATAAATTAAAATAGTTGCAAATTTAAAACTAATTTTATGATTTTTGTCTCAGTTATGCCTGATTCTTGTTGCTTGTATGGTTGAAATAGCAGGGAGCTTTTTCAAAAGAGCAATGGGCACATTTTCACAAGCATCCTCTGATTTTGTTCTCTAAATATTGCAAATACCATCAAATCCAAGCATAAATAACAGAACTACCTTTTTTAGGAGTGCAAGTATAGTGGTTGGTGTCTAAATGATAACATTTAAGCCCATTATTGAGTGTTCCAATTAAATTATACCAGTCATTGACTGTGACAACAACAGTGTGGATACAAGCTTAGGGGTTGGACTTGACTTGTTGAGTCAATGACTGTATGTGGCATCCCTTTGAAAGTTAGCAAAGCTCACATCACCTAGACATCTTACATTAATATTCCTATTCAATCCTTTCAATAACTGTGTTGTCCTTATGTGCTTTCTAGATAGGATCCAGAACAATCTAATCTCTCGGTAGATTGAAGAGTCTCCTCCTCATGTCTAGGGAAAAAAGTAAATCTCATGTTTTGAAGAAATTTAAACTTCTCCAACTTACCTCTCTAATATTTATCATGAGATAGATTGTGATGTCCTTTGTAGCGTGATCTAAATGGCATATTTACATGTGTTTACTATGCAGGGTCTCAGGGTTCTGCCTCCAGATCAGTTAGAGTGGTGAGGTTGTCATTAGAAAGAGGACATAAAGAAGCAACAATCCCTTGTGAAATCACTGACTAGCTAAGTTATAAACTTTATTAATAAAACAAACAAAATCATAAGATCTATAATATAACAAAGGACATAGAACCAACACAGAATGTACAGCACTTGCATTATTCGTTACCTCAAAGTGCGTAATGTGAAAAAAGCAGGCTCATAAGGCAATGTGTTCCACTGTATTCACAGATCAGAGGTTAATAATTCCATACTTCAGCTATACTGGGTTTCCTAAAATCAGTAGGCCAATTAACAATTTCATGTTATACTCATTAACATTTGTCTGTTAATTGCTGTGCTATGTCTGCAGTTAGTACATCCTTTATCTTTCCTTAAAATTCTAAAAATATAAAATTCCTGTTCCCTACCTTTTCTTTTCCCAGGACATAACACTTTTGTTTACTGTCATATTTATCTTGTGACTTTTAATGAATAATTACTATAACATGCTACTCATGTCAAAGCTATTCCTTGAATATGTTACGCTAATCGCCATATAGATACTTGTCTTGCAGCTATAGAATACTCTTCTTGAAAATATCTTTTATTCATATGACCAGCTATGCCTTATTCATTTGGGGCATGTCTACACAGCAACATTATTTTGAAATAACTAGCGTTATTTTGAAATAACTTAGTCAGCGTCTACACAGCAGGCAGTTATTTTAAAATAATGTTGAAATACTGTCAAGCTGGAAGAATTCTTTCTCCGACTCTTGTAACCCTCACTGTACAAGGAGTAAGGGAAGTCGGAGGAAGAGTGCTCTATTTCGAAATAAATACTATGTAGACACTCCCAATTTCACAATAAGCTATTCTGAAATAAGCTACACAATTGATGTAGCGCAATTTCCATAGCTCATTTTGAGTTAAGCCCTGGTGTATAGACACACCCTTGGAGTCATACTACATTTCTGGAGCAGTTCTGCTATTCAGTGGAAGTAAGGTTGGTACAAATTGGTCCAATGAAACTACATACAAATTTGAAATTGCATTTTCAAATAATCAAAACATTCCATCACCTTAGTGGCCAGTATTGCCTTCAGCTTTATTGCACTTTGGTTCTGCCAGTGTTTGTAAAAACATGGGTACATCTACACTGAAAAAAAAATCCTTTCTGCAATGTGTCTCAGAGCGAGCGTCAGCTGACTGGGTTTTCAGGGCTTATGCTAGAGAGTTAAAAACAAAAGTGTCAACATTTTTCTCATGCAGAAGTCAGGGGTTTGAGACTATCCCCTCTCCTCAGGGGAATAATCCCTCAAACCCCGTGAAAAACATTACCGTGGTTTGTTTAATTGGTTTTGCAGTGTAGACACAGAGTACATTTTTAAGGGTATTAATGTACTAGAGAAGATATGGTGAACAGTGATTCTTGCTAAAACTTCCCATAACTTAACAGTTATTTCTGTCCTCACCACCGTTCCATAGTTTTTGACCTGAATGTAGGCCCAGGAATCCTTACATAAGGTTAGATAAAGATTTGATGGTTTCTTTTAATTCTCATCCATAATTTTGTATATTGCTGGACAGAAATTCCTGAAGCTACACAAAGGATATGTCTACATTGTGCTGCTATTTTGGGATACTGAAGGTATCCTAAAATAACTACCCCACATCTTAATGAGCCACCCATTAGTTCAAAATATATTTCGAAATAACAGGTGCGCTATTTCAGCATCCCTGTAACCCTCATTCCACGAGGGTTAATGGATGTCTTGAAATAGGGTATGTCTACACTACAGCATTAATTTGAGTTATCTTAATTTGAAATAGTTAATTTGAATTAAGGTAATTCAAATTAATGCGTCTACACACAAAATGCAGTTTGAATTAGCATTTTGCTATTTCAAAATACTGCATTCACACTGACTGGACACAGAATCAGATTTAAGGCCAGCCAAAACCAGGTCAAGCAGGGCATCAGGTCAGGAGTGTCCATGTGTAGTTTCCCTGCTTGCTTACCTGCCTCGATGAGGGACAGCAAAGCATTTGTGTCTCTGTGTGCTCTGGTTGCGCTCACTTGGGACACCACAACACTCTGCAACATGTTGCCGGAGCAGCCCCGGGCACTCTGGTGCTTCTCGTGGATGTGTTGCTGCGAGCCTGGCTGCACTTTTTGCAGGCTGCCATCCCGGAGGTCCATTAGGGGGCTGTCAGTATCCAGGAGGCCCTTCAGGAGAGCTTCCACCCTGAGGAGCACTAAGAGCCTCCCTGGTCTGCCCCACTGGGGGCTTGTGCCTCATTCCTCCCTCCTTCCACTTACCTCTCTATAAACCCCCTTCCTAATGTAAAATAAAAACATATTTCTTGCCAAAAACAAACTCTCTTTATTGACCGAAACTGGGATGGGAATGAGCCCTGGCAGGCTCCTGGGAGCTGGCAGACTGATCCTGGGGAGCGGTGAAGGGCTGGCTGCCAGTGGCTTGCTGGCTCATGTTTTGGGGCCATTGGGTTGGGACAGTGACTGCTGGCTCTGGGCTGGCAGGCTTGGATCTGGCACAGGCACTTGGCCAGAGTCTGCCCCTTTAAGGGCTCCAGGACCGTGTCCAGACTCAGGGTTTTTTTCGGGAAAAGTAGCCTTTTCCCGAAAAAACTTCCCCTGCATCCAGACTCAAGCCGCGTTCTTTCGAAATTATTTCTAAAGAACGCGGCTTTTCTTTCGATGGCGGTAAACCTCAATTTAGGAGGAAGAACGCCTTCTTTCGAAAGTTCCTCTTTCGAAAGAAGGCGTTCTTCAATGTAAAGAGGCCGTCTTCGAAAGAGAGCATCCAGACTCGCTGGGTGCTCTCTTTCAAAAAAGCGGATTTCTCTTTCGAAATATCCGCCTGCAGTCTAGACGTGATCTTTTGAAAGAGGCTCTTTCGAAAGATGCTTTCGAAAGAGCCACTTTTGAAAGAAGCCTGCAGTCTAGACATAGCCCAGGGATGTGGGGAGGGTGAAGAGTTTTCCTGGTTTGGCCCAGGGTGGCCACCAGGGGCAACTGGGAAAGGCTGGAGGTCAGCTAATTCAGATTAAGCATCTACACAGCGCTTATTCCGAATTAGCTAAATCTCACTCATGATTTTTGAAGGACTTTTCTTGGCAAGTTTGTTAGCTAATTAGCTAATTCAAGTTTGGCATTACTCCTCCTAGAATGAGGTTTACCAAACTCAAATTAAGCACCCTGCTATTTCGAATTTAATTTGAAATAGTGGTTTGCTTATGTAGATGCTATGGAAGTTAATTCGGAATAACGGCTGTTATTCTGAATTAACTTTGCAGTGTAGAAATACCCATAGGCTGCGTCTAGACTGGCATGATTTTGCGCAAAAGCAATTGCTCTTGCGCAAAATCTTGCCACCTGTCTACACTGGCCGCGAGTATTTGTGCAAGAACACTGACTTTGTAATGTACAAAATCAGTATTCTTGCGCAAGAGGGCCAGTGTAGACTGCAACGTTAATTTCTTATGCAAGAAAGCCCGATGGCTAAAATGGCCATTGGAGCTTTCTTGCGCAAGAGAACGTCTACACTGGCACGGATGCTTTTGCACAAAAGCAAATCTTTTGCTCAAAGGCACATGCCAGTATAGACGCTCTCTTGCGTAAATACTTTTAAGAGAAAAACTTTTCCGTTAAAAGTATTTGCGCAAAATCATGCCAGTCTAGATGCAGCCATAGAGTGTTATTTCAAAATTAGGTGTAGTGTAGATGTGCCAAATTTCAAAATAAACTATTTAAAAATAGAATTGAAATAAGATATGCAATTTGCATAGCACAAACGCGTATCTTATTTTGACTTTGGGGTGCTGTGTAGATGCACCCAAAGAGAAACACTGAAATGAAGTAAATTCTGAGGGCATGAATTTGTATTATATTTATGCTGTCACCGCACTCATATGGTCTTAGGGAAGTGATGGTTCTGATTATTTATTTAGTGTATTTTAAATACTTTTGTACTTAAAAAACCCAAACAAAGTAAATAAATAAATAAATAATAAAGCAAGATATATATTTCTTTCCTACTAATACCCCAATTGTGTTTTACATTTTATTTCTATTTTGTATCAGTGCTGATGCCTGAAGTCTGATCTGCATGTGCTTGAGGATGATCTAAAGTCCTTCCCACAACTTTATTGCTTTACATTGTTTTTTTATGAAACATCAAGGCACTGAGCATATGCCTTTAAGGCAATGCAAAGACATTCAAGAGATGCACTTAAAATTCTATTTAGCAACAGGGAGAAGGAACCATCTCCAAATATATTAAGCTGATTTAGTGAAAGAGCTACAATCCAGTTGTAAGTTATAAAGTTAAAGAGAAAGACCTTGGATTGCAGTTTTTTCACTAAACCAATATTTTAAATTTTGGTATGTGAAGTAAGCAGAAAGTTCTTGTGTGATTCCATAAGTTTCTGTAAAATATTTTCTGAATTATGAAGCACCTGTCCTTTTGAAAAAAAATTAAGATTCTATTTTTAAAATGTTCAAGGCTTTCAAGCTAATTTTCATATTGTATTAAGAAAAATCGTACTGTATGCTGTGCTCAGGATAGAATGACTACTGTGAATCAGCATCCCAAACTATACACTACAGGAATGAATAGTTCAAAAGAGATGGGTGGACAAGATGACTTCCTAACTCTTTTCATATTCACCATTTCACATTAAAAAAACCCTGGGATTTCTCATACTGTTAATAAATGGAGGGGCAGATTGCAAGTCTTGCTCTTTTCATGAGCACTGTCCATACTTCAGAAAGCATCTGGGCTGTGTCTAGACTGCATCCCTTTTCCGTAAAAGGGACGCAAATTAGACATATCGCAATTGCAAATGAAGTGGGGATTTAAATCTCCCCTGCTTCATTAGCATAAAAATGGCTGCAGCTTTTTTCCAGCTCGGATCTTTGCCGGAAAAAAGCGGCAGCCATTTTTATGCTAATGAAGCGGGGGAGATTTAAATCCCTGCTTCATTTGCAATTGCAATATGTCTAATTTGCATCCCTTTTACGGAAAAGGGATGCAGTCTAGACACAGCCCTGATGTTTCCTGACAAAAATTAAGTGTTAGCAATGGGATATGCTTTTCACAAAAAAGGTAAGAAAAAGAAATAATATTATATGCATGTCAGGAGGCAGCATTCAGCAAAGTGCCATGACAATTGAAGCCAATACTGTACATTTGTAATAAAATGTCTGAATCTGCATCCACATATCCATAAACTTGTACTTTCCAGGATGTACATTCTATTTCCCTAGATCACTGATGCTATTAAACATCTGCAGGCTAGGTTATTGGTATGGAAACAGAAGACGACTACTCCATTGCATTTTTATATCTGTGTCTCTTTCTCACTTGTGATTTTTGAAGGACTTTTCTTGGCAAGTTTATTTCTTTTTTTAACCTTTATTGCTGTGAAGGAATAAGGAATACCTTTATTTTGGTGGGGTCACAGGAGTGGAGCTGACCTGGATGTTTGATTATTCCCACCCTGAAAGAAGTGGAATGCAATGACCCCTATATAAAGAGAGCAGTAAGAAGGAATAGAGAGAGAAATTTCAACACCCTCCAGGAAACTGAGGCATCAGAAGTGGCTCCCCAATGAATTGCTACTAGAATTACTGCTGAGGGCAAACGCCACAGAAAACCAAATAATAGAAGAGACAATCTACTTATGAAACACATTTGCCTCCACAATAGCACAAGAGCTTCTCCAAGGCTATGTCTAGACTGCAAGCCTCTTTCGAAAGAGGCTTTTTCGAAGCCTCTTTCGAAAAAGAGCATCTAGACTGCAAGCAGTACTTTTGAAAAAGCAAGCTGCTTTTTCGAAAGAAAGCAGCGAGTGAGTCTGGATGCTCTCTTTCTAAAAAGCCCTGTTGGCATTCAAGAACGCCTTTTTTTCGAAAGAGCACTTTCGAAAAAAGGCGTTCTTCCTTGTGAAATGAGGTTTACTGCTGTCGAAAGAAAAGCCGCGTTCTTTCGATTTAATTTTGAAAGAACGTGGCTGCAGTCTAGACGCAGGTGAAGTTTTTTCGAAAAAAGGCTACTTTTGTCGAAAAAAACCCTGATTTTGGACACAGCCCAAGTGTTTTCACATTCTTGTCTTTTTGTAGAAGTTGTCACTGACAAGAATTTCATTTCCCAGGTACTCCAACAAGTTTTGGCACTATTGAAAGAATGATAATTCCAGACTGCAGTCTACATCCCTGGATTAATGGTCTGTTGGGACAATTACCAATCTGCTAAAGATGATTGTGGAAACAGAGGTCAAAGACTGGAGCAAGCTATTCCCCCTCGCTTGTTTACAATATCAGAAGTATGATCCCCTTTTGAGTTTTTTTATTGGAAACAGTCCTGCGGAGTATTAGACTTGGTTAAGGTGTCTTATATAGCCCACTCTACCCCTATGCCAATATCCTCTAATACGTCATTAAAATGAGAGAAAGTTTAGAATGTTGAGATGACTTTTTTCCCTTAATTAACCTATCTCAAGCTCAATAGACCCACATACAGGAATACACTAAAGACGATAGATCCATGTACCTCCAGCTGGATACCTAGTATTCCTTCTACTACTCAGACCATGTCTACACTGCAGGGCAAAAGTCAAACTAAGCTATGCACCTTCAGCTATGTTAACTGAGTAACTGAAGTCAAAATAGCTTAATTCAGCTTTTAGCACTGTTTACATAGCAGGAAGTTGAAGGAAGAACACTCTTCCTTCGACTTCCCTTACTCCTCATAAAATGAGGGTTACAAGAGTTGGAGTAAGAAGTTTTCCAGCTCATCATTATTTCAAACTAATAGCTTGCTGTGTAGATAACCTCTTTTTTTATTTTGGAATAACATCAGTTTTTCTGAAATAATGCTACTGTGAGCAAGCTCCCGGCCAAATGGCAGGACCTATATGAAGTGATCTAGTAGATGAGACCAGTAGATTATGAAATTTACTTTCTAGATCAATGGAAACAAAATGAGATGCATCATGAGAGTTTGCTTAAACCCTGGAAAAAAGAAGAAAGATCTGAAGTCTCAGCATCCCAAGCCTGCTGAAATGGGGGCAGACAAATTGCCATGTTGGGAAGGATAGTTTAACCTGAAAAGAAGGCAAATAAGAGGCATCCTGGAGCGCATCAGAAAGTGTTCACCAACTATACCAAAAAGGGCCAGGGACCAAGCCAGTTTGTAAGGTTTACCAAATCCTCAAAGGGATAAAAACAAGACTAGTTCAAAAAGTCCAAGAACTATTAAGACGGGAGATTATCAAAGAATCCTCTGGGCCTGGCATAATCTGGTGGTTCTTGCACTAAAGCCGGATAAGAGCATCTTATTTAGTATCAATTTTCACCAGATAAACACCATTTCTGACATTGATGCATATCCAGGGCCCTGTGTTCATGATCTTCTGAATCACCTTGGTCAAGCTAAATGTATCAGAACATTAGATCTAACTAAGTTCTATTGAAAAATCCCTCTCCATCCTCATTCCCAGGGTAAAATGCCTTTTTCTACTCCATATAAGCAAGTTATCACGTGTCAGGTCGCACAGGGTGCCTCTCATTTTTCACAGGCCACTGAATAATGTGTTATGGCCTAACCACTGTTATGCTGTCTCAGCCTACCAAGATAGTATTGTGGACTATAGTTGGGACTGCCCCACCCACCTCTAGAATCTAGCCATTATTCTACGGGCTTTATGAGAAGCCCATTTAACAGTAAATTCAAAGAAGTGCAGGAGGAAAGGGGGAAATGAAGGAACTGGCATAGCTAGTAGGGAAAACTAAAGGTAGAGATGAAGTTCTAGCCAAAACTCCAGTGGTCTGAACTAGAAAGCAAGTTTGGGCATTTCTTGATTTAGCATATATTATAGGCAATTTGTGCCCAATTTACCTTTTTAGTAGTATCTTTTCCTGATTTTATTAAGAATTCAACCCCTTTATAAGCCACGAGGTCTCTCTAGTGTGATCAAGCATCGTAGAAAATTAAGTTCATACCCTGTAAAAAGCCAGTATTTCACAGTCCTAATTTCTCACAAGAATTAATTTTACAAACAGGTACCTCACACCCTACTATAGGCACAGCACTAGCACAACACTTCCAGATACAAAAGCACCATTTCCTTTAGATGAGTAGATAGCTCCTTGATAAAAAAAAATGGATAGTCTTCCTCGAGAGTGTTTGGTCATATGGTTGGCAGCAAGATACTACTTATTTGGAATACCCTTTGTTCTGGTCACTGGCCATGAAGCACTGAAGTGGTGCCAAGTAATGAATGACTTGAATGCCCATAGTGTACAATGGTACTGAGCTTCACAACCTATTTAATTCCAAGTAGTGTATTGGCTGTGGAAGGACTACTGGATTGTAGACTTACTTTACAGAACTGAAGAAGACATGGATCATTCAAAGTGTGTGTGGAGGGGGGGACTTATGTAAAGGAATAAGGCATACTCTAGTCTGCTCCAGACTTTGAAATAAGAGTATACAAGGATTTGATTATGCTCTATTAAGAATGCTCTGTTAATGTAACTATCACAGTTGAGAAATAGCTACCCTGGATTCCTTGACTGGAAGGTTGGAAAAATATACCTCAGAGATTGAGCTGGTACAGCAGAACAAACCTTAAGGTTTGTCTACATTGAACAATTAAATTAGCAGCAGAAAAATCCATGCAGTGATATGTGTAACTATGCTAACCTTACCTTCCAATGTAGATAGCACTAAATCAACTGAAGAATTATTCTGTTAATCTAGGTACCACCTCTCAAGGAGATAGATTAACTACAGCAATGGGAAAAGCGGCGAGGAGTCCTGTGGCACCTTATAGACTAACCGAAGTGTTGGAGCATAAGCTTTTGTAGGCAAAGACCCACTTCATCAGATGCATGTAGTGGAAATTTCCAGAGGCAGGTATAACTATGCAAGCCAGAATCAGGCTAGAGATGACGAGGTGGATCCAATCAGGGAGGATGAGGCCCACTTCTAGTTGCTGATCTGGAGGTGTGAATACCAAGATAGGAGAAGCTGCTTTTGTAGTTAGCTCTGGAAATTTCCACTACATGCATCTGACAAAGTGGGTCTTTGCCCACGAAAGCTTAGGCACCAAACTTCGGTTAGTCTAGAAGGTGCCACAGGACTTGTCGCTGCTTTTACAGATTCAGACTAACACGGCTACCCCTCTGATATAGCAATGGGAGATACCCTGTCGCATTTTTAATTCAGAAATAGTGTTAGTCTGATAGGAGAAGGCTACTATTATAAATACCTAATCATTTACAAAAGCTTTTAATCAGTGCAGTTTCTTATTGATGGTGTAACTGAGAAAATATAGATACAATAACTACATGAAGACCAAGTACTAAACTAGCATAAATTGGTGTTGGTCTGTTAGCCTTGCATGTTCAAGAATAATGCAAAATGTATAATTTGGCTAGACAGATTTTCACTCACAGATGTCATAATTGCCACTAGTACTAAGAATTAGCATATAACTGTCATCAATGTATTAACAAGACTCATGTTAAGTAACATCTGAGAAACAACTGAGAAAACCAGTCAAAATATAGCCCTGTCATTTATCAACCTGTTCAAACTATTCAAAACATGTATTCTAATTATGTGTCCTAATACTTAAACACTCAGTAAAATTAGACAGAACTTTCCTAAGGCTGTGGGAAGAAGATAAATGAGCTATGATTCCAATTAATTTAGCCTTGCAAGGTACCGGTGCTGTTTTGTAGCAACTATTGCCTCACCTTTGATACTATGTAGGTAAAGAGGCACAATGGATAAAGTGGTCTTTTTCATATTTGAAATCTGGAGATAACTACTGCTATTAAAATTCTTTCTCTTTTCCCTATATTTGCAAGGATGCTTGCTATATTAGCTCAAAGTATTTTGCCTCAGCTCATCACATAAATAATACCAATATTTATAAATCCCCTTTCTGTAAAACAGATTTTGGAGCATGGTAGATAATATATAAAACTTTCACCGAAGTGGGCTCAGTGCCCAGAGAAACCAGCCATCCCAACAAAACTGATCATAACTGGAAAAGTTCAAATCAGCAGAAGAAGTGGTGAGAATAGGGAGAACAAATGATCAATGACGTAATGACCTTTTGGACTTATAAGGGCTTTGCATGAGATCTCGAAGACATTTAGGGTATGTCTACACTACCCCGCTAGTTCGAACTAGGGGGGTAATGTATGCATACCGAACTTGCTAATGAAGCCCGGGATTTGAATTTCCCGGGCTTCATTAGCATAAAGCCGGCGCCGCCATTTTTAAAAGCCGGCTAGCGGGAACCCCGTGCCGCGCGGCTACACGCGGCTCGGGCTAGATAGTTCGAACTTCGTAGCCATTCCGAACTATCTGTACTCATTCTGTGGTACCTTATACACAAAGGCTACGTCTACACTGGCCCCTTTTCCGAAAGGGGCATGTTAATTTTACAGGTCGTAATAGGGAAATCCGCGGGGGATTTAAATATCCCCCGCGGCATTTAAATAAAAATGTCCGCCGCTTTTTTCCGGCTTTTAGAAAAGCCAGAAAAGAGCGTCTACACTGGCCCCGATCCTCCGAAAAAAAAAGCCCTTTTCCGGAGGATCTTATTCCTACTTCAAAGGAATAAGATCCTCCGGAAAAGGGCTTTTTTTCCGGAGGATCGGGGACAGTGTAGACGCTCTTTTCCGGATTTTAGAAAAGCCAGAAAAAAGCGGCGGACATTTTTATTTAAATGCCGCGGGGGATATTTAAATCCCCCGCGGATTTCCCTATTACGACCTGTAAAATTAACATGCCCCTTTCGGAAAAGGGGCCAGTGTAGACGAGCCCAAACAGATTTATTTGAGCATATGGTTTCATGGGCAAAGACCCACTTCGTCAGATGCATGTAGTAGAAATTCCAGAGGGAGGTATGAATATACAGGCATAAGAAAAGAGTTCCAATCAAGAGTAAGGCTAGAGATAACGAGGTCAATTCAGTCAGGGACGATGAGGCCCACGTCTAGCAGCTTATGTGGAGGTGTGAACACCAAGAGAGGAGAAACTGCTCTTGTAGTTAGCTAGCCATTCAGGGTATGTCTACACTACAGCACTAATTCGAACTAACTTAATTCGAATTAGTTAATTCGAACTAAGCTAATTCGAACTAGTGCATCTAGACTTAAAAACTAGTTCGAATTAGCATTTTGCTAATTCGAACTAGCATGTCCACATTGAGTGGACCCTGAACCGAGGTTAAGGATGGCCGGAAGCAGTGCTGGCAGGGCATCAGATTAGGACTTAGAGCATGGAGCTGCTGTCTCAGGCTAGCCGAGGGCTGTGCTTAAAGGGACCCTATCTCCACCCCAGACAGACAGTTCTCAGGGTTCCCCACTCGCTTGTCTAACTCGATGAGTGACAGCAAAGCAGTCCTGACTTGGAGTGCCCTGAATGCCCACACTCAGCACATCACAGCACTTGGCCATCAGCCAGGCTGCACTTGCCGCAGGCTTCCATCGGGGGGGGGGGGTCAATCTGGGGGCTGAAGGAGAGCTTCCACCCCGAGGATACCGCAGAGCCACCCCAGTCCTCCCCATCGGGGGCTCGTACCCCATTCCTCCCTCACCTCCTTCTACTTACCCCTCCCTAGCCCTCCTTCCTGATGTACAAAATAAAGGACACGTGTGTTCAAAAATAGAAACTCTCTTTATTGAACAAAACTCGGGGAGACTGGGAAAAGGAAGTGGGAGAGGGGAAGAGAGTGGGTGGGAGAGGGGAGGAGGAAACCTGGGAGGAGAGAGCTGGAAGGGGGAAGCCGGGGAAGAAGGAGGAGGGGAAGTATCAAACTATGGTACGGCATATCTTCAGTACTATGTACAGATGTGATCTCCTCACCCCAGAAAAGGTATTTCGGCCTTGGAAAAGGTTCAGAAAAGGACAACTAAAATGATCAGGGGTTTGGAACAGGTCCCATATGAAGAGAGGCTAAAGAGACTGGGACTTTTCAGCTTAGAAAAGAGGAGACTGAAGGGGGATATGATAGAGGTCTATAAAAGCATGAGTGGTGTGGAGAGGGTGCATAAAGAAAAGTTCTTCATTAGTTCCCATAATAGAAGGACTAGAGGACACCAAATGAAATGACTGGGTAGCAGGCTTCAAACTAATAACAGAAAGTTCTTCTTCACAAAGCAAATAGTCAGCCTGTGGAACTCCTTTCTGCAGGAGGCTGTGAGGGCTAGAACTAGAACAGAGTTTAAAGAGAAGTTAGATCAATTCATGGAGGTTGGGTCCATGGAGTGGTATTAGCTAGGGGGTAGAAATGGTATCCCTGGCTCCTGTTTGTGGAAGGCTGGAGATGGATGGCACGAGACAAATGGCTTGGTCATTGCCTTCAGTCCATCCCTTCCAGGGTATCTAGTGTTGGCTGCTGTCGGCAGACAGGCTACTGGGCTAGATGGACCTTTGGTCTGACCCAGTACAGCCATTCTTATGTTTTTATGATCTAAGCTAAGGGCTCAGGGTCAGGGTCTCACTCGACCACCTTGATTTTCATGCAAACCTGCTCCTGAGTGGCCAGGCTGGCAGCCATCCTGCCCTAGACGGCCACTTTCCTGTGCCTAGTGCAGAGGTCGTGGACGTTGGAGGCTTCCCCCCAAACCTCGATGAGGTCCACAATGTCCGCACTAGACCAGGTGGGCGCCCGCCTCTTTCAGCCCTGGGCAGGCTTCTGGGAGCCACCAGCCTGGTCCCGGGAAGAGGCGGAGGGCTGGGTGCCAGTGGGTGGCTGGCTCATGCCATGCCAGGTGCATGGTCTGCTGGGTGGTGCTGGCAGTCTTGCACCTGGCATGGGCACCGTAGCCAGAACATGCCCCTTTAAGGGTTCCGGGGCCAGGAGGGGGGCAGACAAGTTTCCCTGGTGGTGCCCAGAGTGGCCACCAGGGAAAGCTGGGGAGGGCTAGCCTCCCACTAGTTCAAATTAAGTGGCTACACAGCCCTTAATTCAAACTACTTAATTTGAACTAGGCATTAGTCCTCGTAGAATGAGGTTTACCTAGTTCGAAGTAAGTGCTCTGCTAGTTCGAATTAAGTTCGAACTAGTAGTTTGCTTGTGTAGCGCCTATGAAAGTTAATTCGAACTAACGGCTTTTAGTTCGAATTAACTTTGTAGTGTAGACATACCCTCACCGTCTTTGTTTAATCCTAAACTGGTAGTATCAAATTTGCAGATGAATTGTAGCTCTGCAGTTTCTCTTTTAAGTCTGTTCTTGAAATTTTTTTGTTGCAGGATGGCTACTTTTAAACCTGCTACTGTGTGTCCAGGGAGACTGAAGTGTTCTCCTACCGGTTTTTGTGTATTGCCATTCCTGATATCTGATTTGTGTTGGTTTATTCTTTTACGTAGGGACTGTCCAGTTTGGCCAATGTATATGGCAGAGGGGCATTACTGGCACATGATGACATATACTATATTGGTAGATGTGCAGGTGAATGAGCCTGTAATAGTGTGGCTGATGTGGTTAGGTCCTTTGATGGTGTCGCTGTTGTAGATATGTGGGCAAAGTTGGCACCGAAGTTTATTGCAGGGATTGATTCCAGAGTGGGAGGGTATGTCTACACTACCCCGCTAGTTCGAACTAGCGGGGTAATGTATGCATACCGCACTTGCTAATGAAGCCCGGGATTTGAATTTCCCGGGCTTCATTAGCATAAGCGGGGAGCCGCCATTTTTAAATCCCCGCTGCTTCGAACCCCGTGTAGCGCGGCTACACGGGGCTCGAACTAGGTAGTTCGGACTAGGGTCCTATTCCGAACTACCGGTACTCCTCGTGAAACGAGGGTTCGAAGCAGCGGGGATTTAAAAATGGCGGCTCCCCGCTTATGCTAATGAAGCCCGGGAAATTCAAATCCCGGGCTTCATTAGCAAGTGCGGTATGCATACATTACCCTCCTAGTTCGAACTAGGAGGGTAGTGTAGACATACCCTGAGTTACTATAGTGTGGTGTACAGTTGCTGGTGAGAATTTGCTTCAGGTTGGCGGCTTGTCTGTGGATGAGAACAGACCTACCTCCCAAGGTCTGTAAGAGTGGGGGATAATTGTCCAGGATGGGTTGTATATCGCTGATGATTCATTGAAGAGGTTTTAGCTGGGGACTGTAGGTGATGGCCAGTGGTGTTCTGTTATTTTCTTTGTTGGGCCTGTCTTGTAGCAGAAGACTTCTGGGAATACATCTGGCTCTGTTGATCTGTTTCCTCATTTCCTCAGGTGGGTATTGTAGTTTCAAGAGTGGAACAGGATGTGCAAAATGAAATAGGTAAATGTTACAGACCCCATGAGTGCAATCTTGTGAAAATTCATGAACTGGTGCCAAGAGGAGCATCTTCCTCCCTTATACTCTCTGCACATGGAACGGGTATGATTATAGGCTCAAGGCTAAATTTACAAAAGTATTGAAGTGCTAGAGAGGCACTAGTGCACTCGTGGCAAAGAGGCACTAGTAGAATGTATAAAAATAACTAATTTGGTAACATTATAAAGTACCAGTATCAATTCTATATATTTCACATCAGGTTTTGAGTTAGATTTTCCCTGGCCTAATGGCCCAATGTCCATAATTATTTCAGACCTTGATTATTCCCAGATAGACTGTTTTGTAGAGGAAGAATCCTTTTCCAAGGCCACAAATAGATTAGAGTGGTATCCATGGATACTCATATAAATGAGGCCCTGATGTTCTGCATAGCAGCAGCTTCAAGTATTTACTGTCCTAAACCATCTTGAATCTTGGCTGTACCCTATGAACTCGGATGTAAAGAGGGTGGGAAAAACAGATTCAGCCTTTGTCCCATAAGACATCACCTGAATCATAAATTACTCATCCTTTGTGCTTATTAATATTATGTCACATCGAGACAGATCTTTTGATTCTAACTCAGATCTGACTCTCATTGAAATCCTTTGGCCTCAGTAACTAAACTCAAAATATATGATGTAATTGATGCAAATAGAAAGGTCTCAGCATCATATATGTACTCAGCTATGAACTTTCCCAATATATTTTCAAATATTGAAGGTTAGTCATTTGTGCAGTTGTGGGGCTTTGGATAGCACAGTTCAGCAGGGACTGGCAATCAAAACTATTTTGCTCATCCTTAACTGAAAATGAATTAGCACATGCACCCTTAATTTTAGTGAGAGCAGACAATAATTCTGCAGTAAACATTACTGCAAAAATAATGTCAACTACTTAGCAATAAACATCACAATCAACATTATAATTTTAAAGACTACAGACAACTATCTTCCTTTAGAATTCCTTTTGAACACAAAGGAAGATGTTAATAAAGAAAAGGAAAAAAAGCAGTAAAAAATCAATGCCTGTCTAATTTTGAGAAACTGTTGGGCTCTCTCAGTGGTTTGATACTTTATGCATTAAGTTACTCAAAAAAGATTGCGATGCTTTGTGGAAAGTTTCAAGGACATGTTGAAGGAGAATTAAATTATCAAGTAATGTTACAGCTTGTTCTTATATTTACATTTATCTTGGATGAAGGTAATTTATTTTGGGGGCAAAGAGAATCATACATCACACTAATGCAGACTCCATGAAAAATTTGCCCTTCATGCTGTGACTGGACACTGTCAAGCAAGGTTTACAACCTTTTTATCTATATCCAAGCAAAGCTGCAGTATTTAGTCACCAACATTGTCACTAGTTACAACACATTTTCCTTGTTTGTATTTATGAGGAAATGGAGGGAAACAATTTATTTGTTAAAAGAAATAACCTTTAAAGAATAACCTCCAAAATCTGATTTATTGATTTTTCTTATGCTTTCCCATTTGGTAAAGAGGTTAAACAGAACCAAGAATACCTAGAGGCAGTAACTGCTGCTTCTCTGCAGAGAATTTCAAGATGGGGAAGCTTATGCTGTCATTGTCCATAATATTGTTTGGGTTCCCCATACATTACATGCATACAATTTTGTCAGTGAGACCTGTAAGAAATCAGATTTACAGTATGCTGCAGTCATGACTGAGGAGCTGTCAGTGAAAACCCTAGTCATGTCCCTTTCTATTGGCAGAAATGCCATCCAGTATGTGTTCAGAGCTAAGAATTTAATCTCACAGATGCAGAACAGAATTAGAGTACAAGACTCTGTCTGACAAATAAAAAGAGATTTAAAGGCTGGGCTTTTTTTTCAATAAGGAGTTAATTTAAGATTCTTTTTGGAGGAAGCTGACTGAAGGCAAATGTTAAAGAACCCACACATTCTTCCTAATGCAAGTTCTACAAACTGAGGTCCGGATCCTGGAAAGATTTATGAACATACTTTAAGCATCTGAGTAGTCCAGTAGTGTTCAAAATTCAAGCCCATGAATCTTTCCAACATTGGAGCTTCATTATACTTCTGCTGTTATAAACTGGTGAGGGACCAAACAAAAGTGAAACTGGACTGCAAAAAGCTCTCTGAATGTCAAGGGGGAAAGTGTATAGCAAGAATTAATACTGCTTTTTGCTACATTATTTGCCCTTGTTTTTTTCCAGAAATATTTCCACCTTTGTCATTTTATCTCAATAGTTCTGTTTTTCAGTGGAGATAGTGCTCCTTTATGTCTGTTGACCCTGAATTACAGAGCTTTAGCCATATGGATTGTTTCACAGAGTAGTAAGATGAGTGTCTGAAACATAAGCCTATGTTTCACAAGTGGGGTATGAGGCCTGAGGCCTAGACAGCAATGGTCAGGACTTTGCTAATGTAAAGCAAAGTTAAGCTGTGAGCAAGAGTCAGGCCCTGCTCACAGAAATTGGCAAGAACATGGTTGATATTACATACCTAGGAGGTACTAGGCACAGGGGTCATAACAGAATACCTCAGTAAGAAACATCTTGGTACCAGCACATATCCCACAAATAACATACATACCAACCTAGGTTCAGGACAGGGTCTAAATTGACATCATGATGGTTAGTAATGGAAACCCCCCTTCTGTGAGGGAAAGGGTGGTAACTAGTTAACAGAGGGTGGCACCCCCAAAAAGTTATCGTTGACTGACCATGGGTGGCACTAAAATCCAGAGCATTTAGGTGGGTGTTAGTCCATTGTCATGACTTACATAGGTGTAGTGGCGCAGCAGTGAGACTGTTTATTGCCAACTATTATTGTACATCGCTTGCAATAAACCCACTAGGGTGCTTTCGATCCTTATCTGATTTGTGGTCTTGGGGGCTGTCTAGGGAGGTACATGGGCTTATGTTAACGAATAGCACATGGTTAACATGCTATATAGGGGAGCACATGATTGCATGCATGCAGCTGAAAATTTATCATCATTGATGGAGTAGAGGACTTGTCAGGAACCCATTGGGACGACCCCACCTGACTGATGACAACAGAGACCTCTAAGGGTTCCGAAAGGTTCTGCAGCCCTACATCTGCTCATTTGAGTGTTTCTTTGCTCCATTACATAACTATCTGACTTACAGTCAACATGAGTTTAGGGCCTATAAATAAATCCTGCTATAGATTAAAAAAATTATTCTTAAACACAAAGACCGAAGAGGCCAAATCTATTTCCATTTTTGAGTGGGGTGGTAAGGCTACTGTCCTTGGTGTAAGACCTGCAAAACCTGTTGATTGTTTTACAAAACAGGAATGGAATGTAGTAGCAATGGCGCGATAATATTTAGAAGTTATTCATCAGATAATATTTTCTGGCTAGAGCCATTACACAGTTTGAAATGAAACCAATTTAAATGTGAGGAAAGGACCAAAAATGTACAATATGTCTTGTGAAAACAGTCAGAGGAGATTTATTTTTAAAGGGCTTTTCATAAAGAGATGATTACCTTTAATTGTAGAATCACTGTTTAGAATATTTTATATCTACACTTAATGTAGAGCACTACCTTCAGAAATGGAGTATATTATAGCTGGATATTAAAATGAGGAATGGAGGAGACTAGATTACTTAGGGAGTTGGCAATGGTATATAAAACATAACAAACCCTGGCATGTGTTAAGCTGATGGTTTTCAAGCTTTTCTATTATGAGTCAATTGAAGAAAATTGTTCATGCCTGTGACCCAATATACTTTGACAAAAGTGTGGGCTCCAGGGTGGGGCAAAGAAAGAGAGCTTTGGTCTGTAGGAAGGGTCTTCAGTTTTGGGTGGGGGAACAGAATCAGGGCTGGGGCTTACCTTGAGGAGCTCCTGGTCAGCAAAGCAGTGGGGGTGCTAAGGCACTGGGCCTTGTTGCTGCAGGGTGACCATGGGAGACTAAGGCAAGTTTCCTGCCTGTCCTGACACTGCACACCATGCTATGCCCTAGAAGCAGCCAGTAGCAGGTTTCCAGCCAATGGGAGTGCAGAGTTAGTGCTCAGGACAGGGGCAGTGTGCAGAGACCTATGTATTCTTCCTCCCATATCTCCAGGAGCTGGGCCTGCTGCTTCTGAGGCACAGCATAGTCTGCAGTGCCAGGACAGGCAGGAAACCTGCCTTAGTATCCCATAGTCACCCTACAGCAACAAGGCCCAGTGACATTCTGTGGCCGAGTCCTGGGTCACAAAAGCCATTGCTTTAGGCCATATGTGGCCCACATTGACCATCACTAATTTAATGACACATACGTCTCTGTGACTAGATACCTTTTCTCAGATTAGACCTCAGGTTCAGTATTTCAGAAGCATCCAGTACCACTGAACCTCAATTTAAAAGTCTTCAGTAATGAAGAAAAGATGTTTGCATAAACCTATGCTCTGTTTTCGTGAAGAAAGTCAGAGAATTATACAGAAAAATAAATATTTTATGTTTGTATCTCATCAACCAAGAACTATTGTAAAAGTATTTCTTTTATTATATTGGTAAAGGCCAGCATTGTATTGTTTTATCATCTTAGAAAATGTTTATGTACAAAAATAAATTATCAGCAATTATCTGTCAAAATAGCATATGTATTGTCTAGAACTTCAGGTGCTTGACACTATGGGTATGTCTAGACTATAGGCTTTTGTCGACAGAGGCTTCTGTCGACAAAGAGCATCTAGACAACATCCAGTTCTGTTGACAAAGCAAGCTGCTTTGTTGACATGACAGTGTAGACGCAAAGGACAGTGTAGATGGAACAACGCTTTCTGTTGACAGAACTCTGTTAACAAAAGGCGTTATTCCTCATAGAATGAGGTTTACCGCTGTTGACAAACTGCCGAGTTCTGTCAACATTAAGTCGACAGAACTCGGTGGTAGTGTAGACGTAGGTATAGTTTTGTCGACAGAAGTCCAATTTTGTCAACAAAACTCTGTAGTCTAGACACACCCAAAGATGTGGAGGGAGTGGAGGTAAGCAACATGGTGAGGGGAACATTGATGGTTTGACCACAAGGCCCAATTCCTTGAGTGATCTAAGGAGTACTCACGAGGAAAAATTAATGGGTATGGAGCACTTACCAGCACCAAGTTCCGACTTCTGACTCCTTCCCACCATGTCTCTTGTAAGCCAGCAAGCCAGCAGCCTTGCATTTACCAACTCCTCTCCCTCTCTCCCAGCATTTATGGAGCACTGTGAACATCTGATTACTTGCTTTTAAGCTCCAGGAGGAAAAGGGAGATATGGAGTTCGGGCACACTTGGGGGAGGAGGCAGGGAAGAGTTGGCTTTGGAGTGGAGCAGGGGTGGGAAGAGTTGAGGCGGGGGCTCAGGTACAGAGGTGGGAGAGCAAGTCTTGGAGTGGAGGTGAGGGTTGAGCATCCTCCTCCAAGATACATTGTGTTGCTTCCCAAGAGTCTCATAGATACTCACATCTTAACACAAGAAAAGTATCCAGATGCCTTTGCAGCAATGAAGTGAAATCTGGGTCTACTACAACAAAATGTCAGAGTGAAATGTCTTAGTTTTGCTTTCTAATCTCACAATAGGATCCCCATCTGCTAATCTCTAACCAGTCTGGGTACTGAATTTTAGCAGAAAATGGGTAGTTTACCAATTTCATTAGAAGTCTTTATTATTAACTTCAGTAACTATTTACCCAGACCTGTTAAAATATTATACAAAAATATTTATGGTGTGGAAGATATATTAATTGTATGTCTCCATTTTATTTGGAACACATGTAATATATATATATTTAAAGAATTTCAACACAAAGTGAATATTTCATACTTAGCTATTAACAATTGAATAAAGAAGGTAGATTCTTGACCCAGTCTTAATTACGCAGATTCATAGGTTATACGTAAGGTGGAATCTCTAACTCGTTGTTATGAGATACTAAAATATTTGCAGAAATGTTCTTTCCTCATTCAGTCCTTACGGAAAAGACTAAACTGCAGTCAGCAAGATACCAATTTTTCAGTTCAGCATACTGTGTTTTTTAATCAGTCATGAAAATGTAACTGTTATCTTCAGTGGAAATTCTTCACTCTGGATCAGAACACAGGATCAGTTGTAAAAAGGGCTATTGTAATTGCATATCTCTGTGAACTATTTGAGGGTGTAGGGTAATGCTTGTTTTCTGAAACACAGAGTCTCCTACTTCATTGACAGAATTTTCTAATTCTCACTGGTTTTATGCCCCCTTTCTTCATGAAAAAGGCTAGGGTAATGGCGAATCAGAATGAATATCTAGACAATTATCTCTAATAACTGGCCTCTATTTAACTGGCCTCTATTTTATGGAGTAATTCTTTGCAGGTGCTTGAGTGATGTGTCTGTATAATACCCGCAGGTGTATCCAAACCTGAAACTTCTGGATTTTAATGCATGAGCTTGAGCTAAAAGCCAGCTGGTTCTCACACTTGTTCCTTCTCCCATAGGCTACGTCTAGACTGCAAGCCTCTTTCGAAAGAGGCTTTTTCGAAAGATACTTTCGAAAAAGCCTCTTTCAAAAAAAAAAAAGCGTCTAGACTGCAAGCAGTACTTTCAAAAAAGCAAGCCGCTTTTTCAAAAGAAAGCACCCAGGCAGTCTGGATGCTCTCTTTCAAAAAAGCCCTGTTTGCATTCAAGAACGCCTTTTTTCGAAAGAGCACTTTTGAAAAAAGGCATTCTTCCTCGTGAAATGAGGTTTACTGCTGTCGAAAGAAAAGCCGCGTTCTTTCGATTTAATTTTGAAAGAACGCGGCTGCAGTCTAGACGCAGGTGAAGTTTTTTCGAAAAAAGGCTACTTTTTTCAAAAAAAACCCTGAGTCTGGACACAGCCTAGATGAGTCTGGACACAGCCTAGATGTGATCTAAGTGCTACTGCATGGGATAGTGCACCAAACCCAATAGGTGGTTTAAATCTGCACAACATGTTCATAGCAAAGCACAAATGCACACCTACTGCATCATTTATTTAGGGAAAGAACTGCCATCCTTGAACCTGTTCAGTAATATCTTATTTAGTAAAGACTCATAAGAACCAATGGATCTTCAGTTTCATTTTGGAGGAAGGAAATCTGAGAGATTTCTGGCAATTGCAATTCACTGGCTTTCTTCAATGCTTGATGTTATGCACCTCAGTACAAAAAACTTTAATCGCACCTTGATGCTGAAGTGGTAGAGAGATGCTCCTCAGTTCTCCTTTCCTTTAGTGCATCTGAACAAGAACAGACACCTTCAGATGCTTAATATGCATAAGTGCTCAGGTCTTCAATGTTAAATCTCATTCAAAAGTTACCACTTTCAGTAGCATTATCATTTTAATGTCCTGGTAGGTCATTAAATTAGTACTGAGTTAGAAGAAAGGGTATGACCTTCCGATCACTATCTGCAGCAGAGGTAATTTCGACAGAGGTTTCACTGCTTAACTGAACCTTTCTGCCCCTGCTTAGCTAGTAATGTCTGACAATGTCACCGTATAAGGGTTGCAGACCATTCAGTATTACTCTCTTTTTGATAATTTACCTCTGGAATATGTCTTACTGGAAATTCAAACTCAATATTTCCTCTATCCCTTAAATACATGTTTACAACAAAAGAGGGCAATTCAATCTGTTAGTATAACCCTTTTTAATAATTTATGGTATGCTGATTATAAGACACTTTTACTCAGATTTTTACATTCTAGGCAATCTTATCTTACTTATTATTCCACTGGAAAATCAGGATTAATGTCCCAAAATTTAATGGAGCTATTTTAGACATATGTTGGTTTACTGAGAAGATAATTTAGCCTAATGATTAACACTACAGATGGGCAGATCTTCGATTTGCTATGTACTTTGCATCTATTTGGGTATGTCTACACTACAGAGTTAGTTCGAACTAACTTAGTTTGAATAAGTTAATTCGAACTAAGCTAATTCGAACTAACGCGTCTAGAACTAAAAACTAGTTCGAATTAGCGTTTTGCTAATTCGAACTAGCATGTCCACATTGAGTGGACCCTGAACAGGGCTTAAGGATGGCTGGAAGCAGTGCCGGCAGGGCATCAGAGGAGGACTTAGAGCATGGAGCTGCTGTCTCAGGCTAGCCGAGGGCTGCGCTTAAAGGGACCCGACCCCCACCCCAGACAGACAGTTCTCAGGGGTGCCCTGCTTGAAAACCAGTCCTGGCTTGGAGTGCCCGGAGTGCCCACACTGGGCACATCACAGCACTCGGCCATCAGACCGGCTGCACTTGCCGCAGGCTGCCATCTGGGGAGAGGGGGCAATTGGGGGGCTGCAGGAGAGCTTCCACCCCCAGAAGCCCGCAGAGCCAGCCCAGTCCTCCCCATCGGGGGCTCGTACCCCATTCCTCCCTCACCTCCTTCCACTTACCCCTTCCTAGCCCCCCTTCCTGATGTACAAAATAAAGATAACGTTTCTTCCAACATTGACTCTGTCTTTATTGAACAAAACTGGGGGAGACTGGGAAAAGGAGGTGGGAGAGGAGAAGAGAAAGGCTGGGAGAGGGGAGGGCAACTAACATGATCAGGCGTTGGGAACAGGTCCCAGATGAAGAGAGGCTACAGAGACTGGGACTGTTCAGCTTAGAAAAGAGGAGATGGAGCGGGGACAGGATAGACATCTCTAAAAGCAGCGGTTGGGTGGAGAGGATGCATTCAGAAAAGTTCTTCATGAATTCCCATAAAGAAGGACTAGAGGACACCAAAGGAAAGGACTGGGTAGCAGGCTTCAAACTAGTAAGAGAAAGTTGTTGTTCACAAAGCAAATAGTTAACCTGTGGAACTCCTTGCTGCAGGAGGCTATGAAGGCTACAACTAGAACAGAGTTGAAAGGGAAGTGAGATCAAGTCATGGAGGTTGGGTCCATGGAGTAGTCTTAGCCAGGGGGTAGGAGTGGTGTCCCTGCCCAAAGTTTGTGGAAGGCTGGAGAGGGATGGCACGAGACAAATGGCTTGGTCGCTGTCTTCGGTCCATCCCCTCCAGGGTCCCTAGGGTTGGCCGCTGTTGGCAGACAGGCTACTGGGCTAGATGGACCTTTGGTCTGACCCAGGACGGCCATTGTAAGCTCAGGGCTCAGGGTCGGGGGTCTCAGTGGACCACCTTGATTTTCATGCACACTTGCTCCTGGGTGGCCAGGCTGGCAGCTCTCCTGCCCTAGCCGGCCACATTCCTGTGCCTAGTGCGGAGATCGTGGACGAGGTCCACGATGTCCGCACTAGCCCAGGAAGGTGCCCGCCTCTTGCGGCCCCGGGCAAGCTCCCGGGAGCCGCCAGCCTGGTCCTGGGAAGAGGGGGTGGGCTGGGGGACATCGGGTGGGTGGCTCTGTGCCGTGCCAGGTGCAGGGTCTGCTGGCTTGGTGCTGGCAGGCTTTACCTGGCACGGGCACCGTAGCCAGCCCGTGCCCCTTTAAGGGGTCTGGGGCCGGGAGGGGGGCATAGAGTTTCCCTGGTGTTGGCCAGAGTGGCCACCAGGGAAACCTGGGGAGGGCTGTCCTCCCACTAGTTCGAATTAAGGGGCTACACACCCCTTAATTCGAACTAGTAAGTTCGAACTAGGCTTAATCCTCGTAAGATGAGGTTTTCCTAGTTCGAACTAAGCGCTCCGCTAGTTCGATTCAAATTCGAACTAGCGGAGCGCTAGTGTAGCGCCTATGAATGTTAGTTCGAACTAACGTCCGTTAGTTCGAACTTACATTGTAGTGTAGACATACCCTTTGTTCTTTTAATTCTGGTTCTACAATATATTTCTTCTGGTCCTGCATGATGCCTTCAGGATGCCTAAATATGCATCCAAGTTTGAAAACTTTGGCCCAATAGACTGTGCTAATAACCTAGCAATCATGACTGGAATATTTGAGAATACATCTTAGGAACCTTGACTTCTAGTTCCCTGCCCTAATCAGTCAGCTCTTTACTGCATTTCATTATTTTTCTGATAGACCACATCTCTGAAACTGAATTCAGACAGTCCACCTGAAAGCAGTCGCAGGATTGGGGCCTCAACCTACTAAACTTGTCCCTAACTTTCTATTAAACAGAAATTTGCCATTTAGGATATGTCTATACAGCAATATTATTTAGAAATAACTAGCATTATTTTGAAATAATGTTGAAACACTGTCAAGCTGGAGGTCTTCTTACTCCGACTCCTGTAACCCTCAATATACAAGGAGTAAGGGAAGGCAGAGGAAGAGTGCTCTATTTCAAAATAAGTGCTACGTAGATGCTCCCAATTTCAAAATAAGCTATTTTGAAATAAGCTACGCAATTGACAAAACTCAATTTGCGTATCTTATTTGGAGTTTAGTGTGCGGTGTAGTCGCACCCTTACAGACTTACTCTTTTGGGATTTTAATAAATCAGCGATCACCCTACTCTGAACCAGCTAAATCTTTACTATTTGCCCATTTTGACAATTAAAGCAAAACCCAAATGCCAGTTGAAAAAAATATTTTTAAAACTACATCTAATCACAAAGAGGAACAAGTCACCAACAAAAAATAAGGAACAATCATCACCATGAACAGGAACTTAGTATCTTGAACTGTAATAATGAACACAAGAAATGTAGCTCACAAACTGAATAAAGGACACATGCACGGTGGAAAATAACCAAGGTTCTTATACAGTAAATTGTAATTAAACAACTGGAAGGGGGACATTAGTAAAACAACTACTGCTATATTAATAAAAATGTGATTTACAGAACAGTTCCACAACAACTTTGAAACTTGTCTTTTACTCACATATTGAGATAGCGAGATGTTTACGCGGCTTCCTAAATTACATAATCAAATTAAATCAGCTGCTGGAGAATTGAACTAGCAGCTTTCACACGTGACAATATTACTCCCAATTATGAAAAATTGCAGCAGTGGCAGGTGTTGTTAACATTTGTCTAAAAATTGTATATTTTAACAATTTATTTCTGCCAAATATTGCATTTGAGACATATTCAGCTCCCTCTGAGATAAATTCTGGCTAATTCTGAAGATATAAATAGAGCTTTATTTAGTAAAGGGTAGATTCTGTCCTGCTTGTACTCATGTTGCATACCACCAAGATACAAGAAGTGGCCTCACTGGAGATAAAGAAGAATATCAGCACCTAGTCCTACGCATTTATTTAGCTACTATATTAACAATCTCTGCAACATAACTAATCTAAAAGGACTATATCCATTGCTGACGGCTTTTACATGATCTACTCACTAATTCCTTCCTGATAATTTCCTGATGTAGGCTTTGATTTAGCAAAGTATCTCCAAATGTACCTAACTTTTGGAATCCCATCAAATGAACAACTTGTTGAATCTTGGCATGAATCCAAAGATTGGTTCTACCTGATTGAATGGATGCTTTGGTGCCTTGTCATTATTGGGTGGCAACCTTATCTTTAGCAAATTAATATTAGGATTTTTAAGACCTTTTGAGGTCTCTTCCAACCCTAAAATTCTATGATTCTATGACTCTATGAATATTTTCCTTATTCTTGCATAATCTTAATGTTAACTTGTTTCAGGATATGAAGACATACTATTGACATACTATTAGGTACAACTGCACAATCTAATTCTACCTAAAAGTGTCTTTTTAGTTTTCTGATTATTGATTTTCCTTATTCGTTATGGCACTAATTAGTGTCACAGTGTATAGAAATACTTTAGAATATCTCTGTATAGAAAAACTTAGAATATTAGCTTCTTTCACCAGTCCTGAGTAATATCTATACACCAATCCCAAGAAACTATTGTATTGAAAATGCCTGTGATGAAGTATAGAGGACCAGCAGCAATACATACTACCCCATCAATACTCTGATATCAGCTCTTAATGTTTCTGAAGTGTTACAGAGATTTCATTGTTTTACAAAACTCATTTCTTTCATTTTGGAAGTATAAGCACTGCTGTTTTACATTTTGAGATATACAGATAACCTGAACTGCTGCTTTACGTAAGCCTTTCTGAGGCTGGAATATAATGGGTAGCAAGCAATAAGTTCCATGAAAAGTCTCAAAGGATAACTTGCTAATGCCAATTAGGTTGTTGAGTCCATGTTTAGTAAGGAGAAGACATCCCCTTCAGGCCTTAAAGGGAAGTTACACCAGGTCTCCTACTTAAATAAAGATTATATAGAATTACATTAGTGCATTAATCAAGCTTTCAGCGGCAATACCTTTTCCTTTAAACAATAATTGCTGTACAGACTAATGTGCAAAGGCCCAAGAAGATGATGAACTCATTGGAATGAACATGTTACCCTTTTGAAGATCCCTTCAGGCAGAGGCTGCAGAACTTCACAACTAGATATTTTAGTCCAAGTGACCTTCATGCTCAGTAGGTTCAAGCAACCATAATTGCTGTAGTATCTGTAGTTTTGTGCAGCTTGAAAACTTGGCTCATTCTTGAGAGAGAGAACCTTTAGTAATCTCCATGACAGGCTTTATATGGAAATCGAGTTTCAGAAATTCTGCATCAGACTGCCACATAAAATATCCTTCAAATGACAGCAATATTCTTAGAAATTGCTTTATAAACTACTTCATGTCTACAGCACAGGACAAGAGAAAAGCAATTCATACTCTGGTGGGGGTTATGATTCTTCCCTCCATCTTGTGCAAACATTTCAACCCCTGTACTGGGTCAGGGCCTTACATCTGTACACAGTTAAATATTACTGTATCAGATTGTTAACATTTTATATTCATTCTGTGCCCATTCTCAGACTATGTCTACACTACAGAGGTTTTTTTGGAAAAACAGATGTTTTCCAAAAAAACTTCACTCATGTCACACTGCAATCGCATTCTTTTGAAAAAAAATTGAAAGAACAGAGGGGTTTTTCCAGCATTGGTAAACATCTTTCTACAAGGAAGAAGCCTTCTTCCAAAAGAGCTCTTTTGGAAAAGGGCATTTGTGGATGGGAAGAGGAAGTTATTTTGAAAGAAGAGGAAAGAGGAAAAAGCACAAGTGCCTTGGTGGCCACTCCATCCATAGTAATCACAGCTTAAATGTGAGATAGTGTCCATTCAGTGTGGATGCTATCTTTCAAAAAAGCAGATCACTTTTTCGATGCGCTTTGTCAATGTGGACACTCTCTTTTGGAAGAAGTTTTTTCAGAAGATCTCTTCCAGAAAAGCTTCCTCTGAAAGTAGCCTGCAGTCTAGATGTAGCCTCAGAGTGTAAATGACAACAAAAAGTACAAGGAAATGGAGAATCAGACCCTCATTGATCTATTAGCTAATAAAGATGTGTGAACTCATGTGGAGTACTTAGAATACACAGTGAAAGACAAACTCATTAAGAAACACATTTTGGCTACATCTACACTGGCCCCAAATTCCGGAAAAGGGATGCAAAGCAGGTAAGTCAGAATAGGGAAATCAGCGGGGGATTGAAATATCCCCCGCGGATTTAAATAAACATGTCCGCGGCTTTTTTTCCGGCTTGGGGAAAAGCCGGTAAAAAGCGTCTAGACTGGCGCGATCCTCCGGAATAAAGCCCTTTTCCGGAGGATCTCTTATTCCTACTTTCAGGATCTCTTATTCCTACTTTCAGGTAGGAATAAGAGATCCTCCGGAAAAGGGCTTTATTCCGGAGGATCGCGCCAGTCTAGACGCTTTTTACCGGCTTTTCCCCAAGCCGGAAAAAAAGCCGCGGACATGTTTATTTAAATCCGCGGGGGATATTTCAATCCACCGCTGATTTCCCTATTCTGACTTACCTGCTTTGCATCCCTTTTCCGGAATTTGGGGCCAGTGTAGACGTAGCCTTTGTTAATGAGATTTCAGTGCTTTTCTAAGATAAAATGAATGGTCTCCTAATTTGTCACCAGAAGCTAGTTCTCATTTATTATTTTAATTTCAACTACCTCTCAAGCTTCAGCCAGGAATTTTGTCTGCTTTGTATATTCAAAGTGTGGTGAATGGATTTTCAGAGTGCAACTATTTAATTTACACAGAAAATAGGGTAAAAAGTAAGTGAAATTGTAGCGTAAACTTCTGACAGTATTACTATTAATCAAAGAATAACCCCTTGCAAGAATTTTCATAGCTCTTATATGTTCAGTCCATCAATTAGTGACATTTTATTCAATGTTCCACTTGTAACTCTGTGCTTAATAATGCACCTGTAGAAAGCCATGGATCTGGGTATCTTTACTATTGTACAACTAAAATCATGTAGATTCAGTGCAGCAACTTAGTAGAGCCGGTAACACCTCCTTCCTCCCTCCCACCCCTCTAGTTCTCTGACTGAACATTCTGCAAAAACAATACTTCTCCATGTGTATTTCATTGGTATCACCACGTAAACCTTTCCCCTTTGCAATAAGGACTTTATCAGAATCTTTTTTCTTTTTTTTTTCATTATGGCTCATCCTAATCATTCAAGATTTTTAAGTATTCAGAGATCTAATATTCATGTTTCATTCATGCCAGCTGAAAGGAAATGGATTTCAGTTTGTTTCTCAGATGCCAATCTAATTAAACACCTACTGCAGAAAATTAAAGTGACATATGTACTAGAGCACAGAGGTGTTTATGTAGTTTACATAGCAGGTTTCAGGTGTATAACAACAATGATTAAAGTAGAGGATTGTTTATTTACTCATTATAAAGCAACTGAGCTTAGTGCTATGCAAAGCAAAGACAGACTTTCAGTTTAAATTACTCTTATGGGAGTTAAGTATCATTCAGTAATGAGAGATGAGGAAAAAAAAGCAACTAAAACAATCCAGCTGCAAATTGAACAATTCAATTACCTAGTACAGTAGCTGGGGCAAGACCAAATGCTAATGTGCACTAAATGAGAAGGTGACTTTCTCTGGATTTGTTTTGTATAATCAGCTGCTTTTGCACTTTTCACTTCCAACATTCAATCCCTTCCTCTTCCATCCTGACCGACCCCATGCCCTCTCCCTGCTTTCCCTCTCCCCCGCTCCTCCTGAATTTAGCTTTTGAGGCAACATCCTTTGGTTTGGTGGTAAAATGGAGCATACAGGATGTAGTACATTTTTAATAATAAAGTAGTAAGGAGGCAGCGAATTCCTTTTAGCAGTAGGAATAGGGATGCACCACAAATCTGAAAGCATCAGTGTTAATTTGCCTGCAGAAGTCCTATGAAATTCTGAGTAATAAGTTAACTTCCTTTAGAGCCAAACTCTATCTTAATTCTTGAGCCAAATCCTTCCCCAGAACATGAAACCTCGGTGAAGCTTAATTTAAGGTCCCTTTTAAATTACATTATTGGATTTTATACGTGTGCTGCATCAGCTTTTCTTTTAAATGGACAACTAAGACCTCTGGGGTTTGCAACAAGGTCTACCTTTCTTCCTTCTGTACTGTACAGCAGAGTATGTTTATAGTATATTAGCTGATGGTTGGTGTAGGGATACTGAGACATTTGAATAAATATATCAATGGGAGAAATCTCTGTTGAACATGGGCCTAGAATCTTGAGATGCTGAGTATAGTCATTTGTGCGGAGTGGAGTTCTATTGGAGGTTCAGGTCATCAAATGACTTTCGCAGTGCTTTGGTAACAACTGAAGTCCACTTGTGCAGGTTAGGATTGGCTGGTGAACCTGCATAGTTGCAGATCCATTCAGTATAGCTATCCCAGCCTTTCCCTAACCCGATGTCTGTGGGGTTCTTTCTTAATATCTCCTGTTAAAGCTCTTCCTCTTTATAGAAACAAGGGGGTGGTGCTCCCTGTTCACTGTGCTTGCCAACCCCACTGTCGTGGGGGGTAGGCAACCCTGTCTCTTCCCCTGGCCACCAAGGAAGGCCCGGCTGCAGCCGTGCCAACCCTGGACCCTTCTCCCTCCCCAACTGGGCCTTTTCTTTCCCACCACACCTGCTTCACCACTGATGTTGGTCATAGTTTATGCACCTCAAAAGTTGTTTCATGTTGTCATATGTTTCCTTCATATGGACTGCATGACCAACTGGAATTGATGGCAAAACATTGCCATTATGCAGCAAAACAGCTTTAAGACTCGTCTTCGATGAATCAATGAACAGTCTCCACTCATCTGGATCGTGAACGATGTTGAGGGCTGCCATCACACCATCAATGTTGTTGCAGGCTACAAGATCACCTTCCATGAAGAAGAATGGGACAAGATTTTGACGGTCACGGAACATGGAAACCCTAAGATCACCTGCCAGGAGATTCCACTGCTGTAGTCTGGAGCCCAACAGCTCTGCCTTACTCTTGGGTAGTTCCAAATCCCTGACAATGTCATTCAGTTCACCTTGTGTTATGAGGTGTGGTTCAGAGGAGGAGGATGGGAGAAAATGTGGGTCCTGTGACATTGATGGTTCAGGACCAGAAGTTTCATCCTCTTCCTCTTCCTCGTCTGACTCAAGTGAGAATGATTCTGGTGCATCAGGAACTGGCAGTCCTTCTCCGTGGGGTACTGGGCATATAGCTGATGGGATGTTTGGATAATGCACAGTCCACTTTTTCTTCTTTGACATACCTTTCCCAACTGGAGGCACCATGCAGAAATAACAATTGCTGGTATGATCTGTTGGCTCTCTCCAAATCATTGGCACTGAAAAAGGCATAGATTTCCTTTTCCTGTTCAACCACTGGCGAAGATTTGTTGCACAAGTGTTGCAGCATATGTGTGGAGCCCACCTCTTGTCCTGATCTCCAATTTTGCAGCCAAAATAAAGGTGATAGGCTTTCTTAACAATAATGGTTATACTGCGCTTTTGTGATGCAAAAGTCACTTCACCAGAAACATAGCAGAAGTTATCTGCACTGTTTACACAAGTACAAGGCATCTCTGCTCACTTTGGCTAAACAGAAATGTGTCCCTTTGCAAAATCAAACACAGACAAATAAGAGAGCACGACACTGTGTGATTTCTAGAGCTGATATAGGGCAACTTGTTCAGCAGAGTGATGTAAGCTTCATTATGATTGCATCATCCATGACTTCTAGGAATAACATGATGCAATTCATATCATGTATGACACAATACCAGCTTCAGATTGCATCATTCATTGTTTTGCCTACAAAACAAGTACTGTCCAAACCCAGTCATAGATTTATTCATAGATCCAGTCAAAGATGTATTTTAGTCATTTCTGGTTTAAATTGAGATCCCTTCCCTTTATAACTCACTTATCCTCCGCCATTCCCAAGTCAAGGGTCGTATATACTGACCCAATAGCATATCTTGAAAACTAGAGCAAATCAACAATTTTAAGCATCATTTTCCATCTCAGTGACCCAGAATTAGCAAAGTTTGACTACATTTATTTCTGAAGCATTTTGGCTGTAGAGCAGTGTAATTCTTTTGTCAAATATAATTGTTGTCCTTTCCCTGATTGTCGATATCCCGATAGTTGATCTCCCCATCATTTTCTGAAATAGTGAACACTTACATTGATACAAATTGAACAAAATTCATTATGTGCAACTGTGAAAATGTAGATTGATAAAAAATTGATATTATCTGTTGAAATTATAAAATAAAAATTACTTCTGTTACATCAATTTGCAAGACTTAAATACATCATTCAAAAAAAAAGTTTGTCCATTTGTCCTGATCATGTGTATTTTTATTTAAAAAATTCAGCTAAGTAGATATCATTTTCTGAATGTCTTCACAGAATTCCATAATTCTGTAGTAGAGAATTATGGAATTTCCAGAATTCCATAATTCTCCAATACATCACACTGAAAATTTTGTGTCAGCTTCAGCTAAATAGAAAAGGTTGTAGGGATAACATATCAATGTATTAAAAATGATTCCCCCAAGTGGAAGTGACTCCCCATAATTTGTTCCTCACAACTTAAAGTGTTTAGATTTATTATTATTATTATTATTATTATTATTATTATTATTGTTAAATGTTTAGATTTTTATAATTATTGCCCCTCTAGAATATAATTTGTTAGGAATATAATATTAGGACTATGTAGCCAGAAATAGCTTCCCCTCCCCCCCTTCCATCCCCCCCCCCCCCGCCCGTGTCCCAGGGCATGCTCAAGCTTGTGCAAGGTGCTGCTTGAAACTGACATTGCAGAGATACATTGTAACAATGCATTGTCAAGCCACTAACTCTGCTCTGGGAGCAAAGCCCTGTAATTGACTAAGGGCAGTGTTACGTAATTGACGCCTGTTCTCTTTAAAACAACTGTAACTAACTCAGCACTCAGAGAATGTTTCAAGAAATGCCACCTAGAAACTTGTGACTTTTTTGTAACTACAACTCTTGAATGTGTAAAGTTGTTATTATATGAAATACTGTATGGAAAACATTAATTAGGGAATGTATGTGAGAGAGAGAGTGGTTGGACGATGAATGAATGGTTCTGAGAGGTGCCAGGCTAAGAATACAGCAACAGAGGGCTGAAGAAGGCATCAGGTGCCAGTGCAACCAAAGGTGTCAAGTGGAGAAAACCAAGTACTGGAGGTCCACCCGATGAGATCACTGACGAGCACCTGGCAGCCACCCTGGAGACATCAGCATGATGAAGACATCAGCATGATGCAGCAATTTCCATAGACTGGCATAGGAAGAAATTCCTATAAGAACTGGACTAAAAAACTATGGAATCAGAGTCCAAGGTTCTGCTGCCAGCCTACCAGGAGCTTCAGATGCGCATCTGATCAGGACTTCGCTCCCCACTACCATCACTTGTGTACAGAATACCTGGCCAGTATTCTGTCACAAGCAACTTCCAGGCTGGTAACTATAACAAATACACAGAACCTGAATGAATGGATGAATGAATGTTTATATGTATAAGGGTTAAGTAGTTAAACAACGTTGTTTGCTTCTATCTTTTCTTTATTCTTTATTATTATCTTTACAATAAATGTGGCTTTTTGCCTTATCCCCCTCATAAGATCCTGCTTGCTTTTATTGGTACAACAAGGTGAGTGGGTTAATTAATTAAGAAATAGATCATACAGTCAGCCTGTTTTAATTATTGTAGTGATACATTCAAAATACAGATTGAACATCTGTTAACTGGGACTGCCTGATCCAGCAACATCTGTGGTATGGCAGGACCACAGATGTTCCAGGACCAGATAGTCTTAGAGGAGGGCTGATGATTGGGCTTCTTTCAGTGGGGCTCTCCAGAATGCCATATCTAAGCTGCTATGCAGGGGTGGCCCAAGGTGGGCTGCCGGCAGCTGGTGCCCCAAGCGAAATACGTGATCAGTGCCCCTATGCTCCAGGCGGAATGCACGATCGGCGCCTCTTCCTCCACAGCCCTCAATGACGTCATCATTGGGCGCCCCGTTTAATGCAGCTCCCTAGGCAACGGCCAAGTTGGCCTATACGCATGTGCCACCCCTGTTGCTATATACAACTCAGAGGGGCTGTCTGACCCATCCAGGAACCTGGCATGCCATAGTAGGGCTGTCTGGCAGGTCCAGGAGTCTGGTGTTCAGGGAGTTGGGCTGGAGCTGGGCTTCCTGGCATAGCACGGAAGGGAGTGGAGGGACCAGCAGGCAGCGTGGCCAGTGGCAGGGGGAGGGAGGGAGCCACCAGGACCAGGAATGCTCTTCCACATGTCTATTTGCTGATATGCCAGATATGCATATAAAAACCAGGTTATGGTTATATTGTAAAAGTGTGCAGAGGGAAACTAGTGGTTGTGCCACCTGTATTGGGGCCAGTTTAGATTACTGGCACTTGAGGAGGGTTGGGAGATTGTTTGGGACTGAGAGATAAGCACATAATCTGTTCCTGCTAAAATGAGCCACAGTAAAATATTAAACAACATGGATATTGATAAAATTAATGTGAAGAATGTGTGCTGCTGGGTAATGGCCAACTAAAAGTTAAATCAGTATTAGTTCATTTAGATCTTGAGGAACCAGAATTTAAGGGCTTATAGACAACTCCAATGGCCTAGTCTCAGAGAAGGAGACTGATAATTCTTTGGAGGATTAGCCCCACTAATATGAAATCAGGAGCTATCTGGCTCCATGATGGGTATGGGTGACTTTCTAATCTTGAAGTTTCCAGGGTTTCAAGTAGATACCCTTTAAAGAGTTTGTGACGGAATCCTGAGGGTGCAGCCATGGACCGTGGGCCTTTGTGCTCTCTTAACTGTCTCTAGCCTTGGCTGTTTAGCACAATGCTTTGCTAGTGACAAGCAGCAATGCCTCCAAGTGCTGTTATCACTGAGTACAACATGTGCAGACCTCTCACCCAGCTTCACACCTAGCTAGATTGCATAAATGGTCTCAGAGCCACTCATGAATCACACAGGGAAAAGCACCAATTTATCCCCCCTGCTCCCAACCTTGTAACTCAGGAATACACTGTCTTGTACTGCTCAAGATGAGTAGTTTATTAATTGGTTCACGATTTCATCAATTGACAATGGATATGCACTATACACCAGGGGTAAGCAAAAGGGCTTCTGTGGGCCGGATACGGCCCGCCAAGCAGGTGGATCTGGCCTGCAGAGGCCCTGATGTTCCCCTGCCCCCAAGCCAATTAGAGCCTGGGGGCAAGGGAACATCCAAAGCCTTCTCCACTCTGCCCCCGCCCTGCTCGCAGTGCGCAGTGCTTTGAAGAGCCACTCGCTGCTCACAGGGCAAGGTCAGGGTGGAGAAGGCTTTGCGCACTCCCCTGCCTACAGGCCTTAATTGGCCTGGGGATGGGGGATCATGCAAAGCTTCTCCTCCCCTGCCAGGAACAGCACCATGCGCTGCTCTCAGGACAGGGGTGGGGTGTGTAGAGCGGAAGAGGTTTTGTGTGCTCCCCCGCCCCCAGGCCAATCAAGGTCTGGGGGCAAGGGAGCTGTGTGAAGCTTCCTCCCCCTGCCCTCGCCCTGACGGGAGGAGGCTTCCTGCACTTGCCACCCGCCCCCAAGCCCTGATTGGTTTGGGGGTGGGACACATGCTAAGCCTCTTCCAGGGTACGGGTGCCTAGTGAGAAGGGGGGAAAAGGGGCTCCCACTCTCCTAGATCAATCATGGTCTAGGGGTGGGGTAGCCCCACCCCTTCCTATTTAGGCCCCGCTCATTATGGTGTGGCCCGGGGACACTTCAAAAATTTGTGAAGTGGCCCCTGGGCAAAAATTATTGCCCACCCCTACTAAACATCAACCTTTGTAAACCTAAAATGTTTTCTAGACATGTCAGGCAAATTCACGGATAAAGATAACCAGTAAAATAAGTTTATTGACTATGGGTATGCCTACACTACAGCGCTAATTCGAACTAACTTAGCTAATGCGAATTAGCCCAGCTAGACTTAAAAACTAGTTCTAATTAGCGTTTTGCTAATTCGAACTAGCATGTCCACACAGAGTGGACCCTGAACAGAGGTTAAGGATGGCCGGAAGCAGTGCCGGCAGGGCATCAGATTAGGACATAGAGCGTGGAGCTGCTGTCTCAGGCTAGCCGAGGGCTGTGCTTAAAGGGACCTGACCCCCACCCCGGACAGACAATTCTCAGGGTTCACCGCTTGCAAAGCAGTCCTGGCTTGGAGTGCCCTGAGTGCGCATACTGGGAACATCACAGCACTCGGCCATCAGCCCGACTGCACTTGCCACAGGCTGCCATCCAGGGGGAGGGGATAATCGGAGGGCTGCAGGAGAACTTCCACCCTGAGAAGCCCGCAAAGCCAGCCCAGTCTTCCCCATCGGGGGCGCGTACCCCATTCCTCCCTCACCTCCTTCCACTTACCCTTCCCTAGCTCCCCTTCCTGATGTACAAAATAAAGAAAACGTGTGTTCAAAAATAGAATCTTTCTTTATTGACCAAAACTGGGGGGGTATGTCTACACTACCCCGCTAGTGCGAACTAGCGGGGTAATGTATGCATACCGAACGTGCAAATGAAGCCCGGGATTTGAATTTCCCGGGCTTTATTTGCATAAGCTGGCCGGCACCATTTTTAAATACCGGCTTGTTCGAACCCCGTGCCGCGCGGCTACACGTGGCAAGGCTAGATAATTCGGACTAGCAAGCCATTCTGAACTATCTGTACGCCTCGTGGAACGGCTTGCTAGTCCAAACTATCTAGCCCGTGCCGCGTGTAGCCACGCGGCACGGGGTTCGAACAAGCCGGCATTTAAAAATGGCGCCTGCCGGCTTATGCAAATAAAGCCCGGGAAATTCAAATCCCGGGCTTCATTTGCACGTTCGGTATGCATACATTACCCCGCTAGTTCGCACTAGCGGGGTAGTGTAGACATATCCGGGGAGACTGGGAAAAAGAGGTGGGAGAGGGGAAGAGAAAGGCTGGGAGAGGGGAGAGCAACTAAAATGATCAGGGGTTTGGAACAGGTCCCATATGAAGAGAGGCTAAAGAGACTGGGACTTTTCAGCTTAGAGAAGAGGAGATGGAGGGGGGATATGATAGAGGTCTATAAAAGCAAGAGTAGTGTGGAGAGGGTGCATAAAGAAAAGTTCTCCATTAGTTCCCATAATAGAAGGACTAGAGGACACCAAAGGAAAGGAATGGGTAGCAGGCTTCAAACTAGTAACAGAAAGTTGTTCTTCACAAAGCAAAGAGTCAACCTGTGGAACTCCTTGCTGCAGGAGGCTGTGAAGGCTAGAACTAGAACAGAGTTTAAAGAGAAGTGAGATCAAGTCATGGAGGTTGGGTCCATGGAGTGCTATTAGCCAAGGGATAGGAATGGTGTCTCTGCCCAAAGTTTGTGGAAGGCTGGAGATGGATGGCACGAGACAAATGGCTTGGTCACTGTCTTTGGTCCATCCCCTCCAGGGTCCCTAGGGTTGGCTGCTGTCGGCAGACAGGCTACTGGACTAGATGGACCTTTGGTCTGACCCACTATGGCCATTCTAAGCTCAGGGCTCAGGGTCGGAGTTCTCAGTGGACCACCGTGATTTTCATGCAAACCTGCTCCTGGATGGGCAGGCTGGCAGCTCTCCTGCCCTAGACGGCCACTTTCCTGTGCCTTGTGCGGAGTTCGTGGACAAGGTCCACGATGTCTGCACTAGACCAGGCAGGTCTGCAGGGTCTGCTGGCTGGGTGCTGGCAGGCTTGCACCTGGCACGGGAACCGTAGCCAGCCCGTGCCCCTTTAAGGGCTCCGGGGCCGGGAGGGGGGCAGAAGAGTTTCCCTGGTGGTGCCCAGAGTGGCCACCAGGGACAGCTGGAGAGGGCTAGCCTCCCACTAGTTCAAATTAAGGGCTACACAGCCCTTAATTCGAACTAGTAAGTTCGAACTAGGCTCAGTCCTCATGGAATGAGGTTTACCTAGTTCAAACTAAGCGCTCCGCTAGTTCGAATTAAGTTCGAACTAGCGGAGCGCTAGTGTAGTGCCTATGAAAGTTAATTCGAACTAACATCCGTTAGTTCGAATTAACTTTGTAGTGTAGACATAGCCTATAAGAGTAAGGTAAAAAGTCATTTTTAGTTACCAAAAGAAACTAAATATGAACACACAGCTGAGGCTAAACCAAATAGATTAAGCATTTTTTCTCACTCCACTGGAAATTGCAGTTCATAGTACACAGATTTCTCTCTTGGAATCTGGGCCAGTCTCCTCTGTTAGAGTCTCAGTCTTCTGGTTGCTTGAAGCACAGGTGGGCACAAAAGAAAAGGTAAAGCATGGGCCTTTTATACCCATATTCTTTTTATACTCTTAGTTTATGTGCTTAGAGAATACAAGTCCAGGCATGGCAGGTAGGCACTACCAAGTCCCTAGGCAAAGTTGAGCAATTCAATTTCTTGTGTCCTTATGTAGGCAAGTCTATGAATTGTAGTTACCTTGCTGGACAATGGCTGTTGTTTGACACCCACCAGGTGACTCCAATGTACTTGCCCTAAACTGGTGGAAGAGAGATCTCCCATCAGTTTAACGACTCCAGTATGTGAGAATGGTAGAAACCACGTCAGTGGAAGAAAGTCTTCTGCCAACACAGTGATGTCCACGCAGGGGCTTAGGTTGCTTTCAGGGCTGTTTCCTACTCTGGCACTCCAAGTGCAGAAGGTGAGAGCTCGCAAGAGAGCTTCAGAATCTTACCTCAACAAGCACTGGTTACAAAAACTTCCCCCCGGAATCATAATCCACAGATTTTGGGGAATTGCTGTCACCATCAAGTGCTTTTTATCCCTACAAACCAGGTGTGAACACTTGAACACCCCCCAGGGGTACCCCAAGCTCTTTTGTCCCCAAAGAACTTGAAAAATAAAAGAGAAAAACAAGCTACTGTCTCTGGTAGTCAACCCCTCAGTCAGAGATAGGCAGATACACACACAGATGGACAGACCTTCTAAGACACAAGAATCAAATCATCACCTAAAAAAAGTGATTTGTATTACAAAACAAAAGATAAAATTGAGAAAGCATAGTTGGTTGCTAGATCTTACAGAGCAACTAAGGAAAACAAATTAAAATACAGAGAAAGGTCTCAGCACAATGCTTAGATGGTAGTAAATGGTGAGGGGAGGCATAGAATCACACAGAGTTGTTCAAACCAAACCACAAAATAAAGAAAAATTACCTTGAACACGACTGGATTCACTTTTCCTTACTTCCAATTTTCTCTTTGTTCAGTCCACTTCCATACCTTGACTTCCTTGGAGACACAATAATCCTGCCTGGGTTTAAATCATTCTGTGTCTCTCAACTCCTGGTTTAACTGTCCCCCACAAAAAAAGCAGGCAAGGAACCTATATCAAATTCAGATTTCAACCCTCTATCTCAATTGATTCCCCCAGGCCCTCTGGCCATCATTTTTGCTAGCTACCTGAGCTTAACCCCTTCGTATCGGGCAGCACTCCTCCAGTCCATTAGAGTTGCTGAAACTTATATTGTTCAGAGGATGTGCTTTTCTCTTACATCACAAGTGACATACAACGACTTCCTTACAATGATGCTTCTTGCAAGAGTGATGTTATAATCTAAGGAATTTTCAGTAAACCAAGAAGAACCAATAATACTGTAATCTGGAAGAAAGGGGAAAGTTTATTTTGAATAATGGGGACTTTTTCTCAATTATTTTAAGGCTGCTTTATACACCTCTGCAAGAATTTCAAAACCCAAAAGAAGTAGAAATGATCTCCCAGTAATAATTTCTGTGCAGGCGATCTCCCTGAATGGTACAGAGTTGCCATAAGGGCTTCATGCAGGCTCGTCTCTAGCTATGGGTATGTCTTCACTGCATTCCTCTTTCGAGAGAGGAATGCAAATGCAGCTGAGTGAAATTGTAGATGAAGTACGGATTTGAATTTCCCATGCTTCATTTGCATGATCATGTCCGGGCGCTATTTCAAAATACCCTATTTCGAAAAAAGAAACGCAGTCTAGATGCGGTTTTTTTGAAAGAAAGCCGTTCTTTCAAAATTACCCTTACTCCTTATAAAATGAGGCTAGACAGTGTCTAGACAGTGGGTTTTTTTTTGAAATAGGGTATTTCAAAATAGTGCCCGAGCGTGATTATGCAAATGAAGCACGGGAAATTCAAATCCACGCTTCATTTGCAATTTTGTTCATCTGCATTTGCATTCCTCTCTCGAAAGAAGAATGCAGTGTAGACATACGCTAGGAGAGCTGGGAGGAGTGCTTGCCCAAGCATACTGCACATTAATTTTCTTTGCTTTCCACAGTTTACACAGGGATATAAAAGCGTAAGTTAGAGCAGTGTCTTTATTGCTCTAACTCACACGGAAGTTCAAACAAAATTCCTTTCTGCCCCAAATTCCCATGCAATTAAGGCATTCACCTTAGAAAACTGGGAGCAACTTAACTTTTATTTCTGCTTTGCAACTCACTTTTAAGAGATTCTAAGGAGTGAACATTCTAACTACTATTTTCCAGTCCATGTGTCACTCAGAAGTATCCAACCTGAAGAAAGAGAGTGAACCGTGACTTTTTTTGTATTATATTAGAGTGAACTTCATTCAAGTTATTACCCTTTTAGGAATTCTTATAATTTTTGTTACATTGTTTCTCTGAGCATCATTGAATTAACATATGCAAAGAGTGCTTTACAAGAGTAATGGAGCCTTTCAAACAATTCTGTCATTGGATACATAAGTGCCACTAGCATTTAAGGAGTAGATCTGCAATGGGATTTAAATAGTTACCTGCCCCTTTAGTTAACTAAGTCTAATATTATAGCCTCAAAATGCCTGTTCAGCTGCCACCTAGCTCACTAGGTGCTTTAAATGCCTATGCCTCTGCTGATAAAGCCTTTTAGACACCTATGAATCTGCCAGTGCTCCCTTATCATTTGGGGAATGGGAAGAAAAGCAAGCCATGTCCTGATAGGCATGATGCTCTCCCCTCACTCCCCACACACACACACCTGCTCTCCCAAAACGGCATTCTTGGGGCTCCATTCACATCCATCGGTGGGTTGGGCAGTAATTAACAAAGTCTTAGCTCTTTGTTGTTTCACAATGGCTCATTTGGTTTCAGTGGGTCTTCTTGGTGGGTCTTTCTAAAAGCTTTTGTAGAAAAACAGCATTTCTCATTAGCTAATGCTTCTTTTCTGTTTGACGAGTTTAAAGATACAGATATTACAATACAAACAATCCGTATAACCTCATAATATGGGGTACAGAGGTAATTAGTGAGATAATGTACATAGCAACTTGTAAGAATTTAATAACGTCTAAATACTAAACTTATTTTTATATATCTAGTAGCTATTTTAACAATACTAACACACAGATGGGCCAAAATGGTTTCTGGCCATGCATTTGTCAGTGCTTGGTTGAATCCTAGGGATCTTGGCACGAGATGGCACCTGGTCTGCCAGGGTTACACATCTGCTCTTGACTAGCATAGGTAGCTCCCTGATCATCTGTCTTTTGTGGATCCCATTGCTAGGTGCATAAAACTCCTCATGTGTGGTTGGCACCTAACTCAGGTATGTGGATTCCATTAGGTGACAGGGCACTTACAAGTCTCCTTTGAGGATCAAGACTAAATGTTTTCCCCTGGTAAAGTATAGAGAAGTCTTGCCTTGTATCACATTTCTTTAAAATTCAAGTACATCAGTCTACATCCACAGAGTTGGATAATTTGCACATTTATGCACTGCACTACAGTGTGAAAAATAACACGGAATGTAGAGGCATCTCTCTCTTACAAAGTCTGAAGCTTTTTCTGAATCTCTTGTAAAGTTCACAAGCCTTTAAGCCAGAATTGCACAGCTCTAAGTCCCTGCTGTGTACAGCATGTCAAAATACATTGAACTTCTGACTGCATCTGGCTTGATAAACTGAGCTGTTTGTTTCTGTGAATTTTATGCATTTGAACAGTTTTGCATTTTTAATAAAATGCCTATGGCTCAACACAGCAGAAGACAATAAAGCAAATGGCTCTGATGCTCCTCTTTCTTATACTGGTTTTATTACATTGTGCCTGGACTGCTGCAAGTAGAATTAATCCTGATTGACAGTGGTGTAAGTGAGAGATCAGAATTAGGACAGTCATTTATAATAAAAGAATCCATCTTTATTTTAAAAATCTCTTCCATGTTATTTATTCAGATGCATTAAATACATAGCTAAGCACAGTATGCTAATAGCACATAGCATTGTTCTTCCAAGCTCTGGTTCAATTTTCTCAGTCTGATTAGCTAGCAATTTGTACAATTATACCTAAATTGATGCAATGTTGATTTCACTGCTTACTTTATTATAGCATTAAAACAGGTACAGTGCTATTGCAATGCTTGTTTACAATATTACTCATAAACAATTTTTTACACACTCTATTTCAATTTCCCAGCTTGATTAGCTACCAATCTGCACTGAAACACTCAAGTTAAAAGGAAAGGCTAATTGCTCTGAATTTTTTAGCTCATCTGCATTCAACAGGCTTTATTGGTGCTAATGAAGTTCCAAAAAGGATGACTTCTCTTTCACTCTCTCTTTATACCTCTATGATAATGCTCTCTCTCAGTTAAAAATGAAGGAGGAGGAGCTTTAGGTCATGGAAACAGATCCATAAGACTGCACTGAAGTCACTAGAGCACTGTCAGATTCTACTAGCATGGATCAATTTGCACACCCAGGGTATGTCTACACTACATGGCTATTTCAAAAATAAGCTATTTTGGAATAGCTTATTTCAAAATAGCACATCTACACTGCCTCAAAATTAGTCCAAGGCAGGCTTCCCTAATGTAGACATGATATGCTATTTCAAAATAGCAGCAGTAAAGTGTTTACACATGCCTTATTTCAAAATAACTATTTCAGCATAGGCTTTATTCTTCATAGAATGAGGTTTACAGATTTCGGAATAAACAGTCCATTATTTCAAAATTACTTCAAAATAATGGAATGGTTGTGTAGATGATCACATTGTTATTTTGAAATAACGTTAGTGATCTTGAAATAAAGGTGCAGTATAGTGCACCCCCAAAGTCTTAAAGAGGTACAGATGTATTCTCTACAGAATCCAGTATTAAGATATTCTTCTCCATTAAAATAACTTTATTTTGGTGGTGATCATACCATTGCTGATTCAATAATAGCCTGAAATAATTTCTGAATATCTAAAGGAAAAAGGATATGGAAAGACATCTTCTTGAAGTCTGATTCATTTCCTAAAATGGGAAGCAATATACAATTTACCATTAAATGGCTCTTGTTACCTATGTATCAGGAGCCATGTCTCCATTTTAGAATAAGCTGAAAAATTATAAATGCCGTAAGGAATGGCCAATTATAGATGTAATGATAAAATATATTACACAAAATATGCAATAGCCTATTTATTGTGCAGACGGTCAGAAGAGATGATGTAGTGGTCATGCCTGGCTTTAAACTCTATGAATCTATGTTGAAATACAGGAGGAACCTTAAATTGCTATGTGAAATATATCAGGGAGTGTTTTCAATTAACACATGGGAAGTTATGGAACCTTATAATCCTTTGTGAACAGTTGTTACTGGTTCAATAAAACAGAATTAACTTGATTTCTGGTTTTATTCAATATAGTATTGAAGTAAGCCCTGCATAATTGCTGATCTTGGCACCAAAAGTGGAAGTGTCCTAATAAAATTTGCAGATGACACAAAGTTGGGAGCTATTGCCAATTCAGAAAAGGATCGGGATATCATACAGGAAGATCTGAATGATCTTGTAAATTGGAGTGATAGCAATAGGATGAAATTTAATAGTGAGAAGTGTAAGGTTATGCATTTAGGGATTAATAACAAGCATTTTAGTTATAAGCTGGGGACACATCAGTTGGAAGTAACAGAGGAGGAGAAGGACCTCAGAGTCCTGGTTGATTATAGAATGACTATGAGCCGCCATTGTGACATGGCCGTGAAAAAGGCTAATACGATCTTGGGATGTATTAGGTGAGGTATTTCCAGTAGGGATAAGGAGGTGTTAGTGCCATTATACAAGGCATTGGTGAGACCCCATTTGGAATACTGTGTGCAGTTCTGGTCTCCCATGTTTAAGAAGGATGAATTCAAACTGGAACAGGTACAAAGAAGGGCCACTAGGATGATCCGAGGAATGGAAAACCTGTCTTATGAAAGGAGACTCAAGGAGCTTGGCTTGTTAACTTTAAACAAAAGAAGACAGAGGGGGGACATGATTGCACTTTTTAAATATATTAGAGGGATAAATACCAGGGAGGGAGAGGAATTATTGAAGTTTAATACCAATGTGGACACAAGAACAAATGGATATAAACTGGCTAGTAGGAAGTTTAGACTTGAGATTAGACGAAGGTTTCTAACCATTAGAGGAGTGAAGTTCTGGAACGGCCTTCCAAGGGAAGTAGTGGGGGCAAAAGATCTATCTGGTTTCATGATTAAACTAGATGGGTTTATGAAGGGGATGGTTTGATGAGATAACAGGATCTTGGTATCTAATTGACCATTCATTATCAGTGGGAAATAAGTCAATGGAGGGATGATAGGAGTTACTATAGAGAACTTTCTGGGTGTCTGGCTGATGAGTCTTGCCCACATGCTCAGGGTTTAGCTGATCGCCATATTTGGGGTCGGGAAGGAATTTTCCTCCAGGATAGATTGGCAGAGGCCCTGGAGGTTTTTCACCTTCCTCTGTAGCATGGGGTACAGATCACAGCTAGAGGATCTCTGCATCTTGGGGTCTTCAAAGTATTTGAAGGCTTCAGTGTCTGAGATATAGGTGAGAGGATTATTCTAGGAGGGGTGGGTGATCAGACTAGATGATCATAATGGTCCCTTCTGACCTTGGAGTCTATGAGTCTATGAGTCTATAATAATGATAAGTACCAAACAGAAAAGTTACAAGAAAGAAGGGAACTCTGACAGGAATATTTGACTGGAAAAGGATATGAAAACTGGGGGATAATGCTTATTTAAAAGTGAAGTCAACAACGAAGATAAATAGTAATGGAGAAGGCTGATGATTATTTTATCTCTAAAGAGAACCTGATTCATGAGAGGTCACGTTTACTCCAGACAAACCAAAAACCTAGAGGGTACAAAATATATATATTTTAAAGGCTCTGCATGTGTTAGCTGAAAATTGTGAGATGGGAAAGGGAAAGTAGGAACAGGGTTCTCAGAACAAGAACTTTCCTAGAAATTGCAATTAGCATTTTAGAAGCTGGATGGCCAAAAGCTGCAGGATCAAGGAGATACTCTTTTCAAGGATAGCCTCTTTCATAGTTGTATATCACATGCAGGAAGTGAGAGAAGTTAGGCAATTCGAAAGTGATATCATTTTTTCATGCCTCAGTTGTTCAGGTTATTTAGTGAGCCATGAATCAGCGTGTACATTGGTGATCTGGATCAGCAGCTCAGGAAAAGGTCAGTGTCATGCCTGAGTCTCTTTCAAGCCTTATTCAAACACAAAAACTCATGAGCTACCATAAGACAAAGTATTCTCCTGCGTAAAGTAGACTGCAGCCCCCACAGGCGTTCCCCCTTGCTTCTTTTCTCAGGGTGCATCTACACTGCACCGTAATTTCGAGATAACTAGTGTTAATTTGAAATAACAATGTGAGCATCTACACAGACATTCTTCATTTCAAAATAATTACGAAATAATGGACAGCTTTTTCTGAAATCTGTAAACCTCATTCCTTGAGGAATAATGCCTATTCCGAAATAGCTATTTCAAAACAAGGTGGCTACGTCTACACTGGCATCCCTTCCGGAAAAGGGATGCTAATGTAGCACGTTGGAATAGGCAAATCCACGGGGGATTTAAATATCCCCTGCGGCATTTGCATTTACATGGCTGCCGCTTTTTCCCGGCTTGGGGAAAAGCTGGAGAAAACTGCCAGTCTAGACGTTATTCTCCGGAAAATAAAGCCTTTTCTGGATGATTTCTTATTCCTACTTGAAAGTAGGATAACGTCTAGACTGGCGCTTTTCTCCGGCTTTTCCCCAAGCCGGAAAAAAGCAGTAGCCATGTAAATGCAAATGCCACGGGGGATATTTAAATCCCCTGCGGATTTGCCTAGTCCAACATGTTACATTAGCATCCCTTTTCCGGAAGGGATGCCAGTGTAGACTCAGCCGGTGTGTGTAGATGCTCCACTGCTGCTATTTCAAAATAGCCTCTTAACAGGGCCATTCTAAGTTATTTCTCCCCAGTACCTCCTGGGTCTCTAAATTGAGATAGCATGTCTACATTAGGGAAGCCTGCCTCGGACTAATGTTGAGACTTGCCTGCAGTGTAGACGTGCTATTTCAAAATAAGCTATTTCAGGATAAGTATTCCAGAATGGCTTATTTCGGAATAGCCGTGCAGTGCAGATAGTCTCCTGCTGTATCAAATGTGTAGCCCACAACTCCTTCCTAGTTATTCACACAATAAGCGCTAGTCTACACTAGAGCTTAATTTCAGTATAACCTCCCTTAGATCAAATTTATGAGTGGAGTGTACACACTGCCAATCCCATTACAGTATTTCAAAATAAGGGGCTGCTTATTTGGAAATCTGTACTCCTGCTTTTCTCAGGGAATAACACTAATTTTGAAATAGTTATTTCAAAATAGCATTAGTGTGGATGCTCCGGTGCTGCTATTTTGAAATAACTACTACTACAAAATGTTATTCAAACTAATTATTCCCTAGTGGTTCCTGGGGCTCTAAGTCGAGATAGCGTGTCCATATTAATGGAGACAGCTTTGGACTAATTTTTATGCTTCCCCGTAGTGGGGGAATACTATTTCAATTGTGTGAAATTGAGAGTCATTACGTTGAATTTAGATATTTCAAAATAATTTCCTAGTGTAGACATGGCCTAAGAGTGTAATTTGATTTAAAGATGTGGAAAAAGCTGATGCTATTGCTGTATCCAAATTAATGTATCAATATTTGCATAATCTTCCTAGGTTAAACCCCCTATTATAGATAGTCCAAAAGAGAATTTTAATTATAAAAAGGAGTATCTAACCAAAATTGAAGATAAATATATCAACTCTCAAATTACCAAGTTTTGTTGACTTAATATCTGGTCAGATATATTTCAAACTGTCAGAAATATTACAGTTTTTCATAATTTCTGAAAGGACCTAGTATGTTCGTACAACAAACTATTGCCCATTCAACAGATTGAAATGCCTCTTATATGATAAACTCATACCTACCTTCTATGATTCCTTCTAGGCTGAAAGCTAACCTTTGGGAAGTGCCTGGTCTTTTTTCTCAATATAATGTGCCAGGACAAGCATTACTGCACACTCATAATATTCATTTAATCATAGCAAGATATTTTAGATTAAATAGCTCATCCTTTTGGTATGCAGGATAGTTTCCTAAAAAAGATCTAGTGTTTTGTCCAGTCTAGTTCTAGAAGTCCCAAGCACTGGGCTTCCACCATAGTAGAAATGCAGAAATATATTAAGGAACAATAGAGATGTCTTCTAGTCTTAACAGACTCTAGTATTTCTTAGAGTATCTGCATTTATTTTGGCAGCAGTTTCAGAATGAAAGGAGTTGTATGAAATCTTATGTCCATGTCCAGATTATCCTATCACTGAGAGGCCCAGAGAATCAGCCAAAATAATTAATATCACCCGAGTCACTTGGAGTTATTCAGATGCAAAAATGCAGTGATTAGCTTTCTCAACTCCATTAAGTTTAAGTATTTCTGTTTCACTGTACTTTCTTCCCAGTTCTCCTTTCTACTTGTTTAATACAAATTCAGCTGAAGCAAAGTTGTGTGTTGCTGAAATTCATTATAATGAGATTCTGAGGCATTTTGCTGGAGAATGGACATGCAAATTTTCAAAACATTTGAGTATATTTATAAAGGTATTTAGAAGCCTAAAGCTACAGCTTGCTTAGTGGTTTCAATAGCTGTTAGGTGCCAATGTGCTTTTATAAATCACACTAGGCACTTGTCGTTAGGCTTTTAAATATCTTAAAATATCTACCCCTAGGTTCTTTTATTTATTTTTTTAGACTAGCTTAAATGTGTGCCAGAGTGATGATAAAGACTACTTTGCATGATTAAGTGCAATTTCCAAGGAGAACATGTGTCTAACAAGATTCTGGTTGTTCCTGTTCCAGGTTTAAACAATCTTTAAATATGACTGATGAAAGAACATTATAAATAACTGTGGAAATTGACACTTATGGAAGAGCTTTGGCCAATTCACTGTGACACCAAATCAAAGATTTCACTGCCAAAAATCTGGAACTCCAGAATGTGTTAAGAACTGGAAAAAGAGAGTGGCCTATATATACAGGTGGCAGATTCAACACTCCCTGCATTTGTTCCCTAGAGAAAAATACCCTTTCAGGATGCAATGTAAAATCAGTTTGTAGAAATAGGGTAGTCATACCAGCAGAAATGTAGCAAAATATTGCTATATGTACATACCTATCAAATATTAGAGATACCTCGGGGGAGAGGAGAGGCAGGAAGGGAGAAACAGTCACAAAAGTATTTTTATTTTTTCACACTTTTAATTTTTTTTAAAACTTCTACATTTTGTTAAAATATCACGAACCAGCAAATTTATAAGCTTCAGGGGGTAGTCGAGTTAGTCTGTACAGGATAAACTTAAAAAACAACAAATGGTCTGGTAGCTCTTTATAGACTAACAAAACGTGCAGAGGCTATCATGAGCTTTCATGGGCACAGCCCACTTCTCATGAAGAAGTGGGCTATGCCCAAGAAAGCTCATGATACCATCTACATGTTTCGTTAATCTATAAAGTGCTACCAGATCATTTGTTGTTTTTTAAGTTTATTCAGCAAATTTATGTTTGTTGGAAACAGCCTGGAAAAGCAGTCTAAAACACCAGAGTATTGTATAATGTGATAAGAAACTGAGTGTACCAACTGTAGCCCACCATGAGAGTAGCACACAATGCAGCAAATACAAAAATACTCACAACTGATTATTTTCTCCATGTACAAGTATTTCAAAAGGCCCTCTGTACCCTGAGGCAAGATGGACCTAAATTGCATGTCAGGATTCTTTGATTCTGCATCTCTGTAGTGTATGAAGTTGGAAATTTTGAATTTTTACAAAATTGGGGTGGATGGATGTAAAAGATGTAATTAATGAAGTTCATGTGAAAATGAATTATACAGCAAATAGAGCAGTTGGGCTATTCACTTTGATATTAAATTCAATCCTTTTTTATTCTGTTTCATTTTTACAGTTTGATATGATGTAGATTTTATATTGAAAGTGCAGAACTGCATTAAAGAAGCTTGTGAGGATGCTGGTAACTGTGCAGAAAGTGATAAGGTCTTTTACAACCCAGGAAAGCATGACAAGCAGTTTCGGATTATGAGAAAAGTACATTATTTTGATATTCCTGATAAAATGATCAGCAGTGAAACAGTTAACAATGTTGGTGCTCATGAGTGAGCATTTCTAAAAGGGGAATTAGGTTCCCAGCTCTCATGTGCCCAACTCTCTTAGCTGCTTTGAAAACCCCATTCTGTATAGCCATCTTTATGCTTCAGAGTTTAATAAACCACTGAAAAAAATGAGGCAGTTCACATTTCTCAGAGATAGTGCTTCAGGCTGGCTGAATTCTCAGGAAGACTCTTCTCCATTGGTTTACACTTTTCAGTGTTCTTGTCACATCCAAGGGGGATGGAAGTATCTTAAGAAAAAAAGAAAGAAAAAACAAAAATAGTGCAGAGTGGGGTTATTCAGGAATAGCTCTTCAAACGTCAATGGATAGGCAAGCTTTTAAATCCCAGAAGCACAATTCCATGGCAACCTCCTCACTGGCTGACCACAAGACTCCATGCATTCTCCTCTTTGCTGCTTACCACTAGAGGCATGTACACTGTCACATCAGCAGAACTGTACTGATGTAGCTGCTCCACTGCAGCTTATCTAGTGAAGATGCTCTATGCCAACTTGGGAGAGCTCTCTGTCTTCGGCATAATTGAACCACCTCTATAAATGGCAGAAGCTGTGTTGTAGAAGAAGCTCCTGACAACATAGCACTCTGCACACAATCACTTATTTCAGTGTTATTTATTTCTCTCAAGAAGGTGGTTTATTCACACAGCTGAACTACATGAAATATGCTGAGATAAACTGTGGTGTAGACATAGCCTTAGTCTCCCACCCCACCCCAGAGATGGTATGGGTCTCCTGCATATGATCTGGGATGAACAGCCCATTAGACTTCTGACTCCCAGTAATGATTTCAGAAAAATACACATTTCATAATTAATTATGAATATCTGAGCTGATAATATATCATCCTCTCTGACTTCCTCTCTCCCCAGAGAGCTCACCCACCACAGTCTCTCCTCATCTGAAACAGCAGCTTCAGCAGGAGCTAGGGTGTGCAGGGCATACTCTAATTTGCACCCACCAGATCATTTTTGTTGCCACACCTTCTGTATTCTCAGTGCTGATCTTTGCATTGTTGCCAGTGTGAGAAGGCATAGGAAGAGCATTGAGACAAAAATGGTTTCATTGTCATGAAAGAGGACAATATGACTGGAGGGAAGGATAACTGGTTACTTTTGAAGGGTTTCAGTATATTGAAAAAGGTAAATAATTAAATTAGCATGTGATATTTTGGAAACTAGAAATAAGCAAATGTTTAAAAAAGTGGTTTGGATATTCTACTTTGTCCACCGAGCTGTACTAATTAGACACTTGTCTTTATTCCTACGTTTTTGCCCTCCTTTCCCTTTTTCGCATATGGTTTGCTACAATAATTTGTGGCTTTTTTTCTTTAATTAGACCATAAACTCTTTGGGACATTGGGGAGTCAACTCAGTAAAAATAAATACTAATAGTAATGTGGTATTGCCAATCCACAGATCTTCAGAAATCACTGCTTAGACATCCCAAAGTAATGAAAGTAATTTGAAAAATCACACACTAAAAATGTGTATCATCTTATTTGACTTTTGAGTATCAACTTCTAGGAGTCTTGTTTTCTTGATTTCCCCTCCCCCCCCCCCCCCCCCCCCACAACCCCAATAGCTAAAAACTTTTTATTTTTTGAAGAACGCTAAGATTCTTGGTTATTCGTCTGACTTCAGGAACTGTCAGGGGAGCAGGGAAGAATAAAATATATGAGAACAGTGACCAGTGTGAACTTAGGCATGTGTCTTGTCTGTTATGCCTTTTCATTTTTTATATATATAAACTATTCTATGCAATCTTGCTTCCCAAGCATTCTTGTGTCTGTTTTTCTTGCCCCCGGTTTTAACTATTACCCCAATATTCATTGAAACAAAAGCTATTGCCTAACTTATATGTTCAATGATACTCCACGAACAGTATGTTTTACTCTCACTCTAAGGATTTCTTCATGCACTTCCCTGAAAGCAAAAATGAGTGAAGACTGTTACATGAAGAGACCATTGAAGGTGACTGCTCCATCCACAGCACTAATTCTAGTCTGCTAGCACCAGAAAAGTCTATTGCCCACTTGTGGTACTGCCCCACCCCAGGAGCTGGACTGGAGGAAGTATCTGCTTACATCAGTGGTGGGAAATGAGCAGCCCATGATCCAGACCCAGTTCACTAGATTTATCCCATAGGGGGCCTCTAGGTTCTTTATTTCCTGAGTGTCTGCAGGGATGATTGCTCACAGCACCCAGTGGCTGCAGTTTGCCATTCACAGCCAATAGGACTGCAGGAAGCGGCCTGAACTGGGTCACTGCTTCCCACATCTCCCATTGGCTTACATGGCAAATTGTATGTGTTTGAAGGGAGTAAAGGAAGTAACTTGATCACTGGTCTCAGTCTGGATATCAGGGAGTGTGTATGGGTAGAGGAAATCCAGCAGGGTTTGTTTCCTGTCTCCCCATTTTCTTTACCTGTTCCTGAAAGGTAGTTTGGGGATTCTTGTCCTTCACAGGAGTGATAAGTCCACGAGGACCAAGCAAAATATTTTTTTTATTAAATAAATGTATTAAATCACAGTGGGAGATATAAACTGGTACAGCAAATGGTTTGCTGTTAGAAAAGTACTGTGATCGTACAGTTCCTATACAACTTTTAGTGGACCCTTTTTAAAATGAGTACACAGAGAAAAATAGTGGGGAACGTACATTGAAAAAAGTCTGTTGTTACTGATTCTCAAATAAAGACAAGATAATTCCTCTCTGATATCCTAGTTTTAGTATCTGGAGAGGAAACCAAAAGCATCTTATTAATCTGGAAAGGCTTCTGATTTAAATGTAATAGTATGCGGATAAAGGAATACTTACACGGTAGGGGATAACATTAGATGCTGCCTCATCTAGGGACATTGGAATAGTAAAGAAGGGTGTGTCTAGACTACATGCCTCCGTCGATGGAGGCATGTAGATTAGCCAGATCGGCAGAGGGAAATGAAGCCGTGATTAAAATAATCGCGGCTTCATTTAAATTTAAATGGCTGCCCCGCTCTGCCGATCAGCTGTTTGTCGGCAGATCGGGGCAGTCTGGACGCGCCGCGCCGACAAAGAAGCCTTTCTTGATCGGCACAGGTAAACCTGGTTTCATGAGGCATACCTGTGCCGATCAAGAAAGGCTTCTTTGTCGGCGCAGCGCGTCCAGACTGCCCCGATCTGCCGACAAACAGCTGATCGGCAGAGCGGGGCAGCCATTTAAATTTAAATGAAGCCGCGATTATTTTAATCACGGTTTCATTTCCCTCTGCCGATCTGGCTAATCTACATGCCTCCGTCGACGGAGGCATGTAGTTTAGACGTACCCGAAGATGTGAAATTCTCCAGAACTAGTCCTCAGGCAAGACACAGTAGTCTTCTGGGAATCAGGAAATTCAAAGCTATACATGACTTACTTGTTTTTATAGAAGAATTTGTCTGGATTCAGTATCAAGGATGATGTTTTACCAATTAGAATGACCACTTGTATTTAAAGAAAAAACACTAACTTTTGAAAAAATAAATTATAAAAAATAAAAAAATAAAAGGTATCTATAATGTTTTATTTCTGGTACAAAATCATGCATTTGTATCAGTGGGTAATGTAATTCATAATTATTGCTTTAAAACATGAGTTGGAAAAAAGTTTCCTAATCTTTCTTTATACAAATAGCAGGACATTAACTGCCATGTAAGGATATTCCTTAAAATAAAAGATGGGGGCTCAGTCAGGGCACATACCTGATTAAGCCCCAAGATTATCCCCCTTCCTTATTTCTGCTGTCCTAACCAGTTCCTGGATTGCCCATCACCTCACCACACTTCAGCGTGGGGGCAAGTCCAGTCCATCACTATAATGTGTCTCCTTCTGCTCTCATTTACTACTGTTGGCACAGAATGTTGCCTGCAAGGCAGTCTTTTTCTTCAGGGAGCTGTGTAGCTCCAGCTAGGGGAGCTGGAGGACAAATTAGCTTTCTATCAATAAGACACATGAGTTAACCATGTAGCATTTCACAAATCCTCCTCTTTTAGCTGGATCTCTGACCATATGGCTCAAGAGATGTCCAAAAAAGTAGTAAAATGTAAGAATTCCAGGATTTTTCATTCAGGTGAAGAGGCTTGAATTGGTCAGTGCACACTGGGGCATAGATATGGAGGTGAAATACGTGAATTGAGGTTTGTACAGTAAATTGCTTTCTTCGTGCACTTTAACGACCAGACCTGTATTCTGTGTGTGTTCAACCCGCCTCCTCCAAGACTATTTCCAGTATTTCATATCTTTGGGAACACATTCTTTGGCATTAACCAACATTTTATTCTTGTCCATCACATATGAATTTTATTCTGAAAAATTACACTGAACTGAGATGCAGGGAGGATCATAGAATCACAGGGTTGGAAGAGACCTCAGGAGATTATTGAGTCTAATCCCTTGCTAAAGCAGGACCAATCCCACCTAAATAATCCCAGCCAATGTGGGACTTAAAAACCTCTAGGGATGGAGATTTCACCACCTCCCTAGTTAACCCATTCCAGTGCTCCACCACCCTCCTAGTGACATATTCAGTCCTTCACCCACACTGGGCTAAGACATCTCCCAAACCTACCAACACCACTATGAGATATCACAGAAGAACAAAGTTGTAAGGAATGAAAGTTTGTGCTTCCATAATTTGAAAACAGGTCTGCAGGGCTGAGACCATGAAGCAGCATTTCTCCTTAGAGGCTGAAACCAAGCATTGCTGGTTTGTAAATGTATGGTGCAAGGACAATGTGGCTTCTTTGCAGATGTCTGTAATAGAAATGCTGCTGAGAAATGAAGTGCTTTAGTTCTAATCTGTCTTGACATGGTTCTCAGCTTTAGGCCTGTGAGACCATAGCAATGTGAAATGCAATCATGCAGTAATTTAGACATCATCTCCCTGGTAACAGCATTACCCATGGAATTGATGTCACATGTAACCAAAAGTTGGTTTGACAAAGGGTTTTATTCTGTTCACACTAGCACCCAAGCATCTGCCAGTCTTGAGAACAGGGTAATGGGCTTTTGGGGAGGACAATATACTCATTAAGGAACATATCTATAGCCATTTTGCAGAGACATCCTGGAGAAATCTTTCTCCATAAGGATGGGTGGTCCCACCTTATGCTTTTAAAATTTGGTATAAAATAGATTCAGTACTAGGTCCAGAAGATAACTCATTCTGAAAATTGAAGTTACTAACACCAGGAAAATGACCTTCCATGTGAAAAACTGCAGCTTACAGGTACTGAGTTAAATGAAGCCTTTAGAAAGATCGGTAGAATCCAACATACAATACAGCATTTTTTTAAACTGAAGTGGCCAAGACTCATAATTTCAAAGCAAACATATCCTAGTCTTAAGAATGAAAAAGCGACTAGGAAAACTATATTTGAAGATGGGTTCACAAAACACTGTCACAAAAATGATAGGGTCTGATAAAACCCAATCCAATTCTTTGTTCAGTAAGTGAGTGAGTGATTGCCTTGCAGTGTAGGCTGAAGGAGTTTCAGTTGGGAAGAAATGAAAGAAAGTCTCAGATCAGTAGGCAAGAAGCATGCTTTCCTGAGGTAATAAATGCTGTTATATAGAGTACAAGTGCTGAAAGCCTGTGGCTTCATGCACATTCCACTTGTGTGACACTTACAGAGTACTTCAGTGATGTAGTGTCTAGGAGATGATTGGACTGAATGGAAAATCACCAGCAGAATATTTGAAAAATATTTATCTTATAAATATAATAAATCTCTTAACTGGGAATGATCAATAACAACATCTATAGTCAAAAGAAAATGTAAATTGTAATTCCAGTGCTTTTAAATAAAAATAAAACATGACTTTGTGGATAAAGAATGATGAGCTCTTAGGTATTTTAAGAGACCAAGATTTGGTTCTTGACTGTGATATTGAGGAATAGTGGAAACATGGGCAAGTTACTTAGGTCAAGATTTTCAAGTGACTAGTGGTTTTGTGGGTCAGAGGGGACTCTTGAGTACCTCTCCTTAAATATCTATAAGGAGCCCATATTTCAGAGGATAGTGCTAAAAATAAAGCCTCTATAGATATTTCAAATTGGGTGCCCAAGATCATAGTCACTTGAGAAAATAATAGCTTTCAATAATATTCTCCTCTCTGATGCCCTTCAGTTCTCCCTAATACTCCTGTCTGCATTCTGAAGGTCCTGTTTGGTCCACCCAGATCTTTAATCATTCCCAAAGCTTGACTAACTCTCATGCTTACTCTCTTTTGCCTTCTTTCACAGTCCTCTATCCCTTTTGTGATATTTGCACTTCTCTGCTCACATTTGATCCTTTCTCTCACCCCTGGTCTACACGAGAGCATAAGTTTGAATTAAGATACAAAACTTTAGATATGTTAGTTGAGTAGCTTAAGTTAAAGTATCTTAACTCAAATTTTGGCGCCATCCAAACTACAGGAAGTTGAAGGCAGGACTACCGGTATTGACAGAAGTGCCCTCTTGATACAAATTAGCATGTCTTCACTACACCCGCTAATTTGAACCTCACAAGTTTGACTGCAGCTGCTTCGATCTTATCTGTAGTGTACACATGGCCTCAGGGAGTAATGTTTCTTCACGGAATCTATAAAAAATGATTTAAAGTTTTGTTTCAAAGGAAATAATGTGGAAGTATCACTTAAGCTCTATGCAACAGAGTTTCACATGTATAAAATGGCATATTTTTACTGAATGTTAACTTTAATAAGCAGTAAACACTGATATCTGTTCATATATAACAAATCACATATCTGAAGCACTAGAAAGTCTGTGCATACATCATTTTCTACAGCATGCATTAGAAAAAATTGCATTGATCAATTGTCAGAAAACTCTCAACTAGTTTGGAAGCCACCTCTGGTGTTTTTTTAAATTATCATATCATTTGTCTCTTATTTTGAACAGAGAGAGCATTTCACACCAGCACTGCATCTTCTGCAAGCAAGCTAAGGAATCAATATTTTTTTCTTTTTGTTTAGTCTTTCCAACTTCTCCAGGCTGTCATGATCATGTTGTTTCCTCATCTGCAGTCTTCAATTATTTATGGGCAAAGGCAGCCCCACAAAATGGTTATTACAGTGGATTATCTTGGGCCCCAGGTTATGTTAAAATTACCACAGGGGATTGTTTTTATTTCGTCAAGAAAACATAACTAATTGTTGCATTGTTTGCTGTGCTAGGTGCCATGTCCAATCAGTGTCAAAGAGAATCTTAGGTCTTCTGCTGGAAAGGATTGCTTACATAGCCTATCCTCATTGCTGCCAGCTACAAGATCAGTTTACCTCCCTTGTAAATAACTACTATGCCAGTACTTCAAATTTCTTCATGAAAGAGACAGACTTTCTTTGTCTTGACCTACTTTAACTCTTAGGGAAATGAATAACTTCTCAATATACCCTAGAGTTTGTTACCTCCATCCCTCTCTTGACAAAGACTTATTGCATCTACTAAACTTCAGTTGAACTTGCATTGTTTGCTGTACTTCAAACAATTGTTAAAGCTTGTAAGATCAAACAAGATTTTATGCAGAGGCACGGTGTTCTTTTCTTCAAAAAAATTGGCAGCACTATATGTTTGTAATTGACATCTGTGGTATACAGAAGAATATAAAAGGAAACTATGGCTCTTTTTTAGTAATTTTTTTTAAATCTAATTGTTTCTTTTCCAATGCTGCAGCTTGGCATCATAATGCTACAGGTCTTATTCTCTGCATTCAAAATTCCAATGACTCTCACAGGAGTTCTTGGTGGACAAGGAATGTAAGATTGGGCTCTGTAAGTTATCTCAGATACTTAAACAAAAAAAGTACTATGCTCATATTATAACAGGAACAACATTGCTCTAGGAATATGGTATTTTTAAGTACAAAAATTTAATGGAAATCGTGATATCTGAATAATTTAGCTCACTTATTTTAGCTCACACGTCTATAACTGAAACCAACATAAAATGCCCACATTAGCCATTATATTTGGGGAATCTTGATGAATTGAAAGGACACCAACACATAAGAGTAAATAATAATACTTGAAGGGGGTCTCAGAAGCTCACAGGGCTTTTTCCTTGGTCTCTACCTTGCTCATGATTGACTATACTATGGGTTGTCTCCTTCAGAGTCTGTCCCACCAAAACAGAGACATGAGGCTTTTCTTCCCTGAGATCTGTCACGGTGGGCACTTCTTGCTCCTGCCTCACAATACACCTCAGGCTCTGCCTTCTTCTTATGGTTGTTCACACATTATCCATCCAAACCTTAGATACCATTTTGCTGCTGCTCTCAGTCCTGGATGTCAGCATTCTCTTTGAACATCTGCTGCATTTGCAACTGAGGATTGTAAGTGGATATTTCAATTATTTTCCTAAGTTGATTTTGGTGGGATCTCCACATCTCTCTTTGCATTATAGTTTATCTCCCCTTTTAAAATGAACACCCTACAGATATTTTAATCAGTTGTTGTCTCCTGCCTTTGACATACCATGGCTAAACTCTATGTATATTTAGGGTCTTATTTTGAAATTCTTACTCAATATCTCTCTCAACATCATCACAAGAAAATGAGAGAAGAAATGTATAAGGGAATGTCCAGAAAATGTTATATTTACCTGAATTTAAAAAAGAAAAGTATTGGATCATATTATTTTATTCAAATGGCACAATAGAATCCAAGGAGAGAAGTAGGGAAAGGGTTAAACAAGAAGACAATCTTCAGAATTTGGTTTTTCATTGTTGATAGTAGGACTGGATTTAGGAGTGGAAGGCAGAATGTAGTGCTTCTCCTATTAACTAAGGGTACGTCTACACAGCTGGGCAAAAGTCAAATTAAGTTACACATCTTGAGCTACGTCAATTGCATATCTTAAGTCAAAATAGCTTAACTCAGCTTTTGGTGCTTTCTACACTGTAGGAAGTCAAAGGAAGAACACTCTTCCTTCAATTTCCCTTACTCCTTGTAAAATGAGGGTTACAGGAGTTGGAGAAGAAGTCCTCCAGATCGCCATTATTTCAAAATAATGGCCTACAGTGTAAACATGCTCTTTGTTATTTCAGAATAATGTCCGTTATTCCGAAATAATGCTGCTGTGTAGACATACACTAAGAGTCTTCCTGTGTTGAATTAATGTTGATGGAGTATATAGACCCAAAGAGTCAAAGGTGATACCATGATCTTAAAACTGTCCAACACTAAAGAGTATTATACAAAGTCTGGGTTTGCTATACAGAAACTTTGGCCTGCTAATTACCATGGCAAATACAGCATTACAGATCCTTTTCCATTGTATTAAAGATACAGGAAAGAAGGAAAAAAACAGTTAAAGTTTTTCAAACATAACACAGTAAAGAAGATTTTTATTTTAATGATAAGTCTTGGTCCCTTTTCTTTAAGTCGTTGAGCACTTACATAGGGAAAAATCCCTTGTTTGACAGTCTTTTAGGTACTATAAAAATGGCAATAACTGTCTCTTTTTTTGTGAAAAGAGAAGAAGTTGGTTGAAATGGGCTGGAACTGTTGTTATTGCTGTTGCTATTGAAGTCTGATCCCATTTCCTAGAAAATAAAACAAGACAAACACACACAAAAGGGGAAAGAAAAGAACAGCAAAGATAGAAAATGTAGCTTTTGTATCTGGCATTGATTCTCATTTGCAGACTCACTGCTGGAAAAATTTGCACTTTGAAATATGGCAAACTCATACCAGCTTTCGGGTACGTAGGACCTTGCTGTTAGCAGCCTCTTTCTGGCCACAGGCTTACAATGGTGTTGCAGAATATACAGTGTAAGCCAGACTCTTATTAAGCAATGCAATCAAGAAGAAGAAATAAGACAGTAAAGGAAAAGGACACAAGAGTGGAGGGATAAAGTGACAAAATCTCATATTCCAGGTGGTGTTCAGGATTTAGCCAGAGCCAGTGGAGGTAGTGATGATCCCTGGATTCCTCTTTTTAGACTGCTCTGGTCAGGATTAAGACAACAAAGACCCAGCAGGGTCACAGTGAATCTTAGTGTCCAAGAAGACATGGGAGTGGCAGCTATGATGGTGAAGATTGCAGTTTTCCTGTTCATGACTCTTCCAGCCAGAAGTGATTGTCAGGAGGCTTCCTCTTCTTGATTTTCCCCCCCAAAATATTTTCTTTTCGGGATCCAAAAGGGAGCAATTATTTAAATAACGCAGTCCCTTATTATTTTGTCCAGAATGTAGGCCTACATTCAGATACACTAATTTGTTGATTTCCAGTTACACATCTCTCTTGTTTATCAGCAGTGATTTTAACAGAATCCTAATTTAGTCTATCTCTTTTTTTAAAAAAATTCCCATTAATATGTAAAGCCCACAGACTCAGATCATCAGCAGGCAGAATTGAACCTGGGACCTTAAAGACTAAAGCCAAAAAAACCACTACTTAGCTAACTCTATTGAGCAGACTTCACTCTCCTACTCAATGATATTAGGCCCTTTGGGTTACAAGCATTTGTTTATTGCAGGCTATTGTGACATTTTATGAACTTTTAGTCATGTTTTGCAAATGAGCTCATCAACGAGATACATTTGTAGGCCCAACTATTGCAACATACCCTTTTGCTGGAAGAGTGAAATGACTTATTCTGAGGTATTGCACTCCTGCACAGAATCCCACTGAATTTGTATCTGGTTTTGACAATAAATTAGTGACCCCGAAATTAATTTTGCTGATCCACAGTAGTGGTGCAAATGTGGGTTAACTGGAAAACAGACCAGACTTTGAGTGCAATGTTTTACACACCTACATTTGTGGTGCATTCTGAAAATGGGTTATGTCTAACTGTAAGCAGCATCTGAATGAGCTCTTTCCTGACATCTAGTGTTATAATGATGGAAAAGACTTCTGGAGCAGAGAGTATTTGCACATGCTCTGAATCGGTGTTAAGCAGGTAGAACGTCTTTGCCAAATAAATCAATTTTGACTGGGTTTGGGTTACAAATCACTTGAGCATTGAATGTATGGGTAATGAAATGTTGTTATTCTTATTGCACAAGTAAAGGTCAACAGTAGGCTTAATGACCCCTGACTGTGGGAGGTCATCTTAAACTGAGTCTCACTTACCAAGCAAGGTAAGGATGCCAAATCTCTCTGAAGATGAGAGGGGGTGAGGACAGATGTTCCTTGTTGGTGGTGTGGGGATCTGGCTATAGAACCCTGGTACAATTTGACTCTTCCTGCTACAGTTATTAAAAACAGAGCTGACTGGAGTCCTTGTTTCTGTTCAGTGATTGCTACAGAGGAAATCATGCATGAGCCTTAATACCTGCTGGTGTAGGGATAGTGTTGTAGTGGAAGACAGCAAAGAGGTACTAGCATAGTGGTTCCTTGCCACCCACTGAAATCAATCTGAGCTGAAACCACTAAGAACGGTTTTAAGTGGGGAAACCTCAGAACATGACATTACAAAAGTGGCAGTGATAGCAGTGGCAGAGATTAGACGTTGTAGCATGTGTCCAGTGGCAGCAGAGATGAGTGTACCAGTGAGAAGCAGCAGAAATCTTAGTGACAGTTAAACATAAGGGCTGTGTCTACACTGCACCCCTTTTCCGGAAAAGGGCTGCAGATGAGACAAGTCGGAATTGGAAATGAAGCGGGGGATTTAAATATCTCCCGCTTCGTTTGTATAAACATGGCTGCCGCTTTTTTCCGGCTCAGGGCTTTGCCGGAGAAAAGCGCCAGTCTAGACGGGATCTTTCAGAAAATAAAGCCTTTTCCGAAAGGTCCCTTATTCCTCTTAAAATCAGGAATAAGGGACCTTTTGGAAAAGGCTTTATTTTCCGAAAGATCCCGTCTAGACTGGCACTTTTCTCCGGCAAAGCCCCGAGCCGGAAAAAAGCGGCAGCCATGTTTATACAAACAGACACAACATTTGAAATATTGAAGATTGTAAAAAATATGGATTTGTATTGGCCCAACTTCTGCTGGCGAAAAAGACAAGTTTTTGAGCCATACAGAGCTCTTCTTCTGGTCTGGGAAAGGCAGAAGAGCTCTTGTCTCTCTCGACAACAGGAGTTGGTCCAATTAAAGGTATTGCCTCATTCAGCTTCTCTCTAATATCCTGGGACCAACACAGCGACAACCATAAAAATGTTATGATAGCCACTCAAGAAAGTGGACAATATATGGGTTAGTTGGTCTTCCAAACATTTATTTTTCTTGCCACCCACTGAACTCAATTCAATAATATAAACCTGCATGGCTTTCACAGAATCCCACTCAGCCTCTTGAAAACTCAGAGACTTTCATTCCAGATGTTTTCGTTAAAGATGATTTTTCCTAGGACATTTGTTACCTTTTGGCATTGGGTGTAGTCTCCAGCTCTATTGTATCCTTGGTGAGTTCAGCAATAAGGACAGTCAAATTGATATTAAATCTCAGACGGGGAAAATAAAAAAAAGAATGACCACAAGGGGCAAAGATAAGAAAAAATGGTGTGGTATCTTTTGTAGTTCTTAGGCTTCCCCTCCTCCCTCTTTTGACAATGCCATGCTACTACCTCATAAGAAAAAGGTAATAAATCTCATTTCAGTGACCCTGCCAAGTAGGCTGACAGGCTGAGCACACATATATAATGCAGTTTCTGAAAAATAATCCATCTGATGCCAGGTCATATGAATGAGCTATGAGCATTTATCAGCAGTTTCTGAATATTTAGTGGAAGGAAAAAACCCAAGATTTGCCTTAAAAGTTACTGTTCTTTGTGACAAATACATTCATGAAGCTTGTAGACATCAAATATTGTCAGTACTGTACAAACACCTAATTTGATAGACCAAGTACATGTGCCAATATATGTTAAAAATAGCTCTCTATTGTTTTGCTTTAGATACAACATCTATCATAGCCTGTAATGAAACTGTGAAAACCCAGTATGTCACTTCCTTTATTCCAGCAGCAATCATAAAATATCTCACGTCAACTATGTTCAGAGTCCTTTGTGGGTTTCATTTTATTATTTGGCTGCATGTAGACCTACAGCACAAGTAGTGTTCAGTTACCTGGGGTCATTCTGATTCATAGTTGTTCTATAGATCTGTCATTTATAAATACAAGGGATCCTTGTATTTCAGTCATAAATAGCTTCAAACGCTTCACACTTACCAAATTCAATAAAATATACATGAGGTATTTTCTTAGAAAAATGCACAGATTTCAAAAATTAAGCATATTTGTATCATCTTCTTAATCACTTAAGTGTGCCCTCAGTTCTTGAATTAAATAGACTTTGGGTAGAGGTTTTAGAGAATTTTTAAAGCCATTGTATGAAAAGCTGTGAAAATTCTTACTTCAAATTTGCTTATGCACTACTTCTCCAGATTTGCCTTTAGCTGAAATAAGCAATGTTTCTAAATCATAGTCTACTGAATAATGTTTGATAGTTTAATTCAAAGAGCATACACAAAATACAGTGAAATTAAGGTCATAAGGATACACTTATAGTTTTATATATTTTGGAAACCCATTCCCTTAAAATAAACAATGGACAAGATATTCAAAACAATGTGTGTTGTTTACACATACACAAAGCTGAATTTATGAGTAGAGGTGTCTGCATTAGCAGCTATACCAACATTTTAAAATAAATATATATTAGATAAATACACACATATCTTTGAGGCTTGGTTGGCAAGGGACTAAACGGGTAAAAACAATAGCCTACTGTGGTAACTCCCCAGGTGAGGACTTAAGGACATTGGCTGAGCAAGGCATAAATGATTACTCGTGGCTATTGCTAAGATTTATGTATGCTATGGACAAATAAGCTAGGGTATGTCTACACTACCCTCCTAGTTCGAACTAGGAGGGTAATGTATGCATACCGCACTTGCTAATGAAGCCCGGGATTTGAATTTCCCGGGCTTCATTAGCATAAGCGGGGAGCCGCCATTTTTAAATCCCCGCTGCTTCGAACCCCGTGTAGCGCGGCTACACGGGGCTCGAACTAGGTAGTTCGGACTAGGGTGCCTATTCCGAACTACCGGTACACCTCGTTTCACGAGGAGTAACGGTAGTTCGGAATAGGACCCTAGTCCGAACTACCTAGTTCGAGCCCCGTGTAGCCGCGCTACACGGGGTTCGAAGCAGCGGGGATTTAAAAATGGCGGCTCCCCGCTTATGCTAATGAAGCCCGGGAAATTCAAATCCCGGGCTTCATTAGCAAGTGCGGTATGCATACATTACCCCGCTAGTTCGAACTAGCGGGGTAGTGTAGACATACCCCTAGAGTGTTAGTAGACTGGTATCTTTGTTATGCTTAAAAGAAGCACACGGGACTTTTTTCAGGGGGATAAGGCAACACACCGCATTTATTGATAATATAACAAAGTAGCATATGCATTTACACATACACACACACATATACACCCTGATGATGGAATAGTTACCAGTCTGTTGCTCAGCCGAACCTATTGGCCTGATAGGTTGAGTACGAAGGGGAGACCAGGGTTCTTGTCAGTCCAAACTGATGCTCTATAATCTTAGTAGGAAGGGAACCCGAAGAACCATGCAAGACACCCCATCCTTTATAGGATTTTCCTTCCATACAAGTCTATGCATTTTGCCTTGTCAGGCCTTAATCAGTCAGGGTATGTCTACACTACCCCGCTAGTTCGAATTAGGAGGGTAATGCAGGCATACTGCAATTGCAAATGAAGCCCGGGATTTGAATTTCCCGGGATTCATTTGCATAAGCGGGGCGCAGCCATTTTTAAATCCCCGCTCGTTCGAACCCCGTGCAGCGCGGCTACACGGGGCACGAACTAGGTAGTTCGAACTAGGCTTCCTAGTTCAAACTACCGTTACTCCTCATAGAATGTACCTCATAGAATGTACCTCATAGGAGTAACGGTAGTTCGAACTAGGAAGCCTAGTTCGAACTACCTAGTTCGTGCCCCGTGTAGCCGCGCTGCACGGGGTTCGAACGAGTGGGGATTTAAAAATGGCGGCGCCCCGCTTATGCAAATGAAGCCCGGGAAATTCAAATCCCGGGCTTCATTTGCAATTGCGGTATGCATACATTACCCTCCTAATTCGAATTAGGAGGGTAGTGTAGACATACCCTCACTCAGCATCACAATCAATCTTCCTATGACATATGCTTATCATAGAGGGATAAGGGATCTTTCGGAAAAAGATTTATTTTCCTAAAGATCAGCGTCTAGACTGGCGCCATTTTCCAACAAAGCTCCGTGCGGAAAAAAAGCGGCAGCCATTTTTATGCTAATGAAGCGGGGGAGATTTAAATCCCCATTTCATTAGCAATTGTGATACATCTAATTTACATCCCTTTTATGAAAAAGATATGTAGTCTAGACGTAGCCCTTGTGTTTAAGTTTAAGTCAAACCTTTTGCTATAACATACATTCATTATAACTAACAGAGGGTATGTCTACACTACAGCACTAATTCGAACTAAATAAGCTAATTCGAATTAGCTCATCTAGACTTAAAACTAGTTCAAATTAGCATTTTGCTAATTAGTACTAGCATGTCCACACTGAGTGGACCCTGAACCGAGGTTAAGGATGGCCGGAAGCAGTGCCAGCAGGGCATCAGATTAGGACTTAGAGCGTGGAGCTGCTGTCTCAGGCTAGCCGAGGGCTGTGCTTAAAGGGACTCGATCCCCACCCCGGACAGACAGTTCTCAGGGGTTCCCCGCTTGCAAAGAAGTCCTGGCTTGGAGTGCCCTGAGTGCCCACACTTGGCACATCACAGCACTCGGCCATCAGCCCGGCTGCACTTGTCGCAGGCTGCCATCCGGGGGGGGGGGTCAATCGAGGGGCTTCAGGAGAGCTTCCACCCCGAGGAGCCCACAGAGCCAGCCCAGTCCTCCCCATCAGGGGCTCATACCCCATTCCTCCCTCACCTCCTTCCACTTAACCCTCCCTAGCCCCCCTTCCTCATGTACAAAATAAAGGACACGTGTTCAAAAATAGAAACTCTATTGAACAAAACTGGGGGAGACTGGGAAAAGGAGGTGGGAGAGGGGAAGAGAGAGGGTGCGAGAGGGGAGGAAAACTAAAATGATCAGAGGTTTGGAAAAGGTCCATATGAAGAGAGGCTAAAGAGACTGGGACTTTTCAGCTTAGAAAAGAGGAGACTGAGGGGGGATATGATAGAGGTCTATAAAAGCATGAGTGGTGTGGAGAGGGTGCATAAAGAAAAGTTCTTCATTAGTTCCCATAATAGAAGGACTAGAGGACACCAAATGAAATGAATGGGTAGCAGGCTTCAAACTAACAACAGAAAGTTCTTCTTCACAAAGCAAATAGTCAACCTGTGGAATTCCTTGCTGCAGAAGGCTGTGAAGGTTAGAAATATAACAGAGTTTAAAGAGAAGTGAGATGAAGTCATGGAGGTTGGGTCTATGGAGTGGTATTAGCCAGGTGTTAGAAATGGTGTACCTGGCCTCTGTTTGTGGAAGACTGGAGATGGATGGCATGAGACAAATGGCTTGGTCATTGTCTTTGGTCCATCCCCTCCAGGGTCCCTAGTGTTGGCCGCTGTCATCTCACTGGCTACTGGGCTAGATGGACCTTTGGTCTGACCCAGTACAGCCATTCTAAACTCAGGGCTCAGGGTCGGGGGTCTCAGTGGACCACCTTGATTTTCATGCCAATCTGCTCCTGGGTGCCCAGGCTGGCAGCTATCCTGCCCTAGATGGCCACTTTCCTGTACCTAGTGCGGAGGTCGTGGATGAGGTCCACGATATCCGCACTAGACCAGGCGGGCGCCCACCTCTTGCGGACCCGGGCAGGCTCCCGGGAGCCACCAGCCTGGTCCCGGGAAGAGGCGGAGGGCTGGGTGGCAGCGGGTGGCTAGCTCGTGCCGTGCCAGGTGCAGGGTCTGCTGTCTGGGTGCTGGAAAGCTTGCACCTGGCACGGGCACCGTAGCCAGCTCGTGCTCCTTTAAGGGCTCCGGTGCCGGGAGGGGGGCAGAAGAGTTTCCCTGGTGGTGCCCAGAGTGGCCACCAGGGCAAGCTGGGGAGGGCTAGCCTCCCACTAGTTCGAATTAAGTGGCTTAATTCGAAATACTGAATTCGAACTAGGCTTAGTCCTCGTAGAATGAGGTTTACCTAGTTTGAATTAAGCGCTCCGCTAGTTCGAATTAAGTTCGAACTTGCGGTTTGCTAGTGTAGCGCCTATCAAAGTTAAATCGAACTAACGTCTGTTAGTTTGAATTAACTTTGTAGTATAGACATACCCTCAGTCTCTGTTTGAATGAGAAATGAGAAATTAAACTCTGGGCTCCGAAGTACCATTTCAGAGCATAATTTCTACTCCATGAATGAAAAAGCCTTGTCACAGTTCATTCCATTGTATTTTATTTGGTTTATTTTTTTTCCTTAATATGTATGTCAGAACAGAGGGAATCTGAGTATAAAGTGGAACACATTTTCTGTAATATCTTGTGATTCACAAGAGAGATCTTATCTGTTACTTTTTCATTGGGGGTGGTCAGTCATAAATAGATATAATTTTTGCCAGATCATGGCCTACCATAATTTATATTCTGAATTTCTTGCAGCTCAAATTATATTTTCCTAAATGTGCAATTTGCCATTGGCTGTACCAAATTAATAGCCAGATGCTCAATATGCTCTTGCCAGGTTTTACATAAGGTGATAATGACAACTAGCAAGGCTGTTGCATAAACTTCAGCACCTACTAAAATAGTACACACAAGCCCTTGCTAAGTTCCTGGGAGTGCAGATGGAAATATTTTTAAATGCTTTAAGCTGAGTGGAGTAAAAAATGGTGTTAAAATTATTAATTAGAAAATCAGTCCAATTTTCTGATACAGTGAAAAATCTTAGGTTATTGTGGGACTATAATCAGCTTCTGTAATAAGCAACTGTTATTTGTTTTTGGATAAAATTTCAAATTTAGTTTTTTGAAAACAAAGTGTGGTTCTCCCATTTTCATGCCATGGGCTCATTGTCTCTTGTAAATTGAAATAAAATATTGTTTCTGCTAAGTGTAACTAAATACAGCTTTTTATTCTAGTTTGGAATATTTTGCCATAGATTCTTTTTTTCACACTATTGTTTTTAGTATGTCCGACTATCCCTTGGTGTTAAATATTTAGTTTTTTGGTTTTTAGATTAACGTGTTTAAATGCATCTGCTGCAATCAGTTTGAGAAAATGCATCAAAACTGAGATAAGTCTCCACTAATTCTGCCAGCTAGGAATGTGTTTTGCTCCCCTTGAGGCCAGTAAATAGCCTAATGAGGCTGGAAAGTATCAAATACTTCCAAACAAAAAGTTCAGGAGTTAAAATGATAAACACAGAGACACTACTCAAGCTTTCTCTTTCTCTCTCTCTTTCTTTCTCTTTCTATCTCTGGCTACATCTAGACTATGTGGGGTTTCCGGGATACTGGAAGTATCCCAGAAAAACTCCTCCATGTCCAGGGAACATGTCTGCTCTTCCACTTTTTTTCAGAAGCCGTGTCTTCCTCATTCCACAAGGAAGAAGGGTTCTCCTGAAAGAGGAGGTTTTTCTGAAATTTAGCCCAGTGTAGACAGGAGCACAATTTGCATACCTTTTTCCAGTAAAACACTGTAGTCTAGACATAGCTCTCTCTCATACACACACACACACTGGACAGTCCTTATCAATTCCAACAGATGAATGCTCCCCACCTCCATCCTGAGCCTAAATAAGCTTTTCCACTCAAACTACAGCATCGCTACACTTGCCCAAAGCACCCATATAAGACAATGCTTTAAGAAAAAATGAGTAGTCCTTTGGCACCTTAGGCCTAGTGTATATGGGTACATCTACACTGCACAGCTATTTTGAAATAAGCTATTCCAGAATAGTTATTTTAAAATAGCTTATTTTGAAATAGCACGTCTACACTGCAGGGAAGCCTCAAAATTAGTCAGAGGTAGGCTTCCCTAATGTAGACATGCTATCTTGATTTAGAGTCCCAGGAGGCACTGGGGAGGAATAACTTAGAATGGCCCTGGTGAGGGGCTATTTTGAAATAGCAGCAGTGGAGCATTGACACCTGCCTTATTTCTAAATAGCTATTTTGGAATAGGCATTATTCCTCGAGGAATGAGGTTTACAGAAGATGGAATAAGCCAGACGTTATTTCAAATTGATTTCAAAATAACAGAATTGTTGTGTAGATGCTCACATTGTTATTTCAAAATAATGCTAGTTATCGCAAAATGATGGTGCAGTGTAGATGCACCCTACTAGACCAGGCAGGTCAAATTAAGGTACACAACTCCAGCAACTTAAAATGTGTAGCTGGAGTTTGCTTATCTTAAGCTGAGCCATGGTAGAGTCCACACAGTGGAAGGCCAAAGGGAGCACACATTGCCGTTGGCTTCCCTTACTCCTCGCAGAATGAGGAAAACCAGAAATCAGCAGGGGCTGCCCTCAATGTTCAATTTATAGATCTAGACTAGACCCCCCCTAAAGCAAAATCTAGAAGATTGACCTCTGGAGGATCAATCTTCTCTGTAATGTAGACACAATGCCCTAAGAGACTAACCAAAAGATATAGACTTATGAGCTTTTGTGGGTAAAAACTACTTCATGAGATGAATTGGAGAGGAAAAAACAGAAACATTGTGTGTGTGTGTGTGTGTGTGTGTGTGTATAAAACATCGGAAGTATCGGTTAATTGTATGACCGATGTTAATGAGGCTAATTAAATGGGCAGGATGTGTGCCATATGTAGCTTTCAATGTGGAAATGTAGATATTAAAGGCAGGAGAAATTGGCTTTGTAATGCACCAACCAGTTAATGTCTTTGTTCTAGAGTCAGGATATGTCTAGATTTCAGAGCTTTTTCCAGGATACCAGAGGTATCCTAGAAAAGCTCTTCTATGTGTAAGGATGTGTCTGCTTTTCCCCCAAAAAAATTAGAAAAGCAGACACAATTTTTCAGTATCCCTGTAAACCTCATGCTATGAGGAAGAAGAGATGTTCTAAAAGAGTGGTTTTTTTCTAACATTTGGCCCCGTGTAGACAGCCCAAATATTGGAAAAGCCTCTTTTGGAAGAAAAGCAGAAAAAGATACTCAAATTGCAGTTCACAATTTGTGTATCTTTTTCTGACTTTTCTTTGTAGTGTAGACATAGCCTCAGACACTGACTCCCCAAAGGTGAACCTTTTCCTCCACCTTCACAACTCAATAAACACATATGAATGTGGGTCTCCTCACTCTTGAAGGAATCAGTCCAATTTCTCTCCTAAGTAAATTTTCACACAAGGAGGTACAAATCTAGGAGAACTGCTTTTTTAAGTAATATGGCATGCCTGTTGCAACAGATGCCTCAGGAAATGTCCACATGGCCCAGAAAGGAATAGATACAACATTTTCTAATCTTTTCTTCTTCTCTCTCTTGCTGAGAAACTTGGTATGGTGGTGATTTCTTCAATTTCTCCTCTGATTATGAGATATGTGAATCTAAATAGACATCAGTGTAATGTATATGGCCATTCCATGTAATTGTTCAGAAGGCTGAGAAAGTCATTGATTGTATCAAGGTATTTGGTGAGTATGCATTAACTTGTTGATATAATGACAGCAAATGTCATGGGTGGGAAATGGAGTATGTCCCACACTGGAATAATCCCAAGAACTTCCAAAGTTTTTGAAAAAAAAAACAGAGTAAATGAGAGGAACTGTATATGTCCCTGTGGTGAGAATACACACATACATACATATACACAATATGAGAATGTTTGTCAGTGAATATTTAGTTATTTATAAAAAAGTCATATTCCATCTGAAAAGACCCACCACAGAATAACTTGATGGGTGGTCAAAATATTCCATTAGGTGAATCTCAACAATTATGAAGGGGATGTTTTAGGTACATTCTCTCTCTCTCTGAACACAAATTGCATCCTGGACCCTAAGGATTTGTTACGGCTGGTATGTTCCTGTGTAAAAGTTTGGTTCCAGCAAAAAACAGTTTTCTGGACCAGTTCCCACCCAGCTTTAGTTCTGATCAGTGGGTAGCCATCTGAAAAGGAACAAGCTTTGGGAACATGGAAATTTCTCTGTTGTTGATTAGTCCTTTCCTCTCATTAGCTTGGTGTCAGATAACTCTGATCACTTCTTAATTTCTTAGGGTGCATCTACACGGCACTTGTACCTCAAAATAAGCAACACAATTTGAGCTATGCAAATTGCATGGCTTATTTCAAGTGTATTTCGAAATAGAGCACTATTCCAAAATGTCCCTTAATCCTCATGGAAAGAGGTTTACAGGGACATCAAAATAGCAAGCCCCTTATTTCGAAAGATATTTGGGAAATAAAGGGCATGTTTAAAAGAAGCAGGATAGCTATTTCAGGATACTGGAAGTATCCCAAATTAGCGCTGCTGTCTAGACATACCCTGAGTGTGATTGGGTTGCTAGTCCTGCTTCTGGCTGTTGCTTGTCTGAGCTGGAAAGGCTCTAACTACTTCTTTACATCAGCTGGGAGAATGTGCTGATGGCAGTGCTGGCTTTGGCTGCCAACTGTCTCTTGCTCTTTGACTAAAGGGGCTCTGGCTCCCATATTTATTCCAAGTTTACCACTGGCACACTCTGCAACTAGAGAGGTAAATGGTTCGTAGCCCAACATTGCCAATCTAGACATAGGTTCATTCTATGGCCACGGATGGATTGCTCTGGGCTATGTGCCTTCCTGGCTGGATCTCTAAACTTAAAAGTTATATGACCCTCTCTAACCCTGGATATCACACTTAGAGCAATTCTAGCCACAGAACTGCAACCTTGCATGCCTCCTTTGTTGGGAAAATTGGGAAATTTCAATCCCAAAGAGGAGCCCACAGGCCAAATCAGAAAGTTTAACGTGTCCACACAATTGTTTTGGTTTTCTTTTCTGTGCTATTTCAGCTTAGTCATGTAGGAGTCAGCTGTTTGCAAAAGGCAGCTGCCCTTTAGGGAGGCAGCATGTTACAGAGGAGACACTTTCTGTGCTTCCAGGTGTTAACTTTATTGATGCTCTTTCTTGTTTGGTTGCACCTTCTCATCCAAATAACAGGCAATCAGCTATTGCAGAGATGGGTATTAGTGCAAATCCTAAAGACAGAAGACATTCATAATCAAGTTTGCACTTACGGTGCATCTAGACTGGCAAGATTTTGCACAAAAGCGGCTGATTTTGCGCAAAAACTTGCCAGCTGTCTACACTGGCCACTTGAATTTGCGCAAGAGCACTGACTTTGCAATGTACAAAATCAGTGCTTCTTGCGCAAATACTTTCACGCTTCCGCTCAGGGATAAGCCCTCTTGCGCAAGAATACTTGCGCAAGAGGACCAGTGTAGATAGGCACCTTAATTTTTTGCGCAAGAAAGCCCGATGGCTAAAATGGCCATCAGAGCTTTCTTGCGCAAAAGCGCATCTAGATTGGCACGGATGCTTTTGCGCAAAAGCACTTTTTGCGCAAAAGCATCCTTGCCAATCTAGACGCTCTTTTGCAGAAATACTTTTAACGGAAAAACTTTTCCGTTAAAAGTATTTATGCAAAATCATGCCAGTCTAGACACAGCCTTAATGTATGGGAATACTTCAGATTGCACATGGTGATGAAGGAGTTGTAAAATATGCTACAAGAGATATCAGAGCAAGGAGGTTTCCTGGGGGAGGGGGGAAGAAAGGAACCAGTTGAGATGGAGTATAAAGATAGTATAGAGATTTTTTTAAATGATCCATGTACCAAAGTCAGACTTTCTAGCTGAAGGATATTTCAGAAACCAAAGAGAATGAATGAATATCTGAATTTCTAGCCACTTTAGAACGTACAGCTCCCTGTCATGTTGGTAACCTTTTGTGAGATATTCCTCCCACAATTACATATGAATCCTGAATTGGGAGAGGTTGCTCAGTGTATTTCATATAAAGCCCAAACCTTGGCAGTTTCTGTGAATATAGTTTTAGAGTTAGATTATGCCTTTTGGCACAGACCTGAACTGGGAGGAGGGCTGCAGTTTATGCCCCACTGCTGGAGGAAATCTTGAAGGCACTGAGACATAAACACACCTGTTTGAGACATATTTCCTCCCTGTTATCTCTCTGCTCCCAGAGATTAGTAATTTACCATTTGTCTACCCTGTAACTTATAAACTGCATCCTTGATAGTTTAGCTAGTGTTGTAAGTGAAGTGAAAGGTCCAGAACCAAAGCTTGACCCCTACTATAACTCCCTTTGCTCCTGACTTGGGACTAATCAGGTAAAGAACCCCCTGCACAATCTGTCCCTTAGACTTTGAGTCCAGAAATCAAAATTAAAACTCAGGAGAAGAAAACAGAATACTCATCAGTTATATATGTTATATGCTACCTTAGGGGGGGTTGTTTGTTTGTGTGTTTGTTGTCTCTGTGGCCAGGACTACATTATAAATGTACATAAGTATAACGATGTCAACCGGGGTGTGACACTCCGGAATCACACAGTTATACTGGCCTAACTCCTGGGGGTTGATAGAGCTATGTCAGAGACAGGTTGTCTCCCACTGACATAGCTACTACCTCTTGTATAGTCTGATTAACTGTGTTGATGGGAAAACTCCTCCCATAGGCACAGTAACATCTTCACTGAAGTGCTGCAGCACTGCTGCACTGCTGTGCTGCTGCAGAGTTTTACCTGTTGGCATGCTCTTTGATTAATTTTTTTTCCTGGAGACACCTATCAGAAAGGGCATTCTATACTTCTTCTTCCTGCAGTATTATAAAATGTATCTTCCTGAGGGTACCTCTACACTTCAGGGCTTAACTCAGAATAAACTACGCAAATTGAGCTACATCAATTGTGTATCTTATTTCAAAATAGCTTATTTTGAAATAGGGAGCATCTATACAACACTTATTTGGAAATAGAGCACTCTTCCTCCAACTTCTCTTATTCCTCGTACAATGAGGGTTACAGGAGTCGGAGTAAGAAGTCCTCCAGCTTGACAGTATTTTGACACTATTTCAAAATAACAGCCTGCTGTGTAGGCGTGGACTAAGTTATTTCGGAATAGTGCTAGTTATTTTGAAATAGTGTTGCAGTGTAAATGTGCCTTGAGTACATCTTCATATATTTCTTTAGGCCTGTGAAAAGCAAAGGCATTTTCTTTTCCAGTGATTGCACTGTCATCAGTTTCAATTTCCTAGCCTTTTACCCTTTCTGAACCTTGTCCTTTCTGAAACTTTATCTTGGGACAGTTGGTCAATAAGTTTCTTCATTAGCTCCCTTTAACCTCTACTATGTAGACTTCATATCCCAATATCTTTTATACTACATCTTTCCCACATATACACTCATACATGTATGCACATTTCCTTTTCTCCTGTAACTTCATAGAAAGTCCCTGAGGTCTCTGCACAAAGCCCTCTAAGACTGCTGTCCTGGGTTCAGTGCTGTTTTCATCCAATTCTTTCACTAAATCTTATCAAAATTAATCAAATCTACTAATTCATAACTGGCATTTAAGAAATATCTCAGTTGGAGTTTTCTGAGAATGTGATGTAGGACCTATATATCATAAGAGAACAGTTGCCACACAATACTGCAGGGTTTCCCTTCGCTTTTTTCATAATGCCCTTCTAACATCCTTTTAAGTAACTGCACAAAGCATTCTTATAATACATTTGATGCTTGGTGTTGAACAACAGATCTCCTATGTGTTTTTCAGGAGTAACATACATTTCTCAAAAGAAAGAAATTGAGGGCCTTGTTAGAAATGGTCTTTTCTGGTTGGAGACAGAGGAAGTGAATACTGCTCACTTTCAAAGGGAATAACATTGACTATACTCCTCAAAGCTTCACTAAGGCAGTGTGCCTGCCACAGGAGCAATATCTTTGGAAGCTCCCAGTGGGGTGAAGAGCTGTCATATCATCCCAAAGGCTGTAGTTCAAAGCTGTGATTCATCTCAGAGAGGTTAAGTTACTAACCCAAATAAATCAGAGTCCAAGTCATGCTTAGAACTCCAAGTTTCCCACTCTTGCTCTTCCGCTCCTCAAGGTGAGAAGATGTTGCTATCAATAATAATTATAATTAGACTCTAAATTCTGCAATATTGCTAACAAAGATACCCAGACCTTACACTTTGTATTGCACAGTTTAAAGTGATAGTGTCATAATCCTCTTTCTAATTGCACTGTAAAAATGGATTTGTAACTCAGCATGATCTGGAAATAACAGGACAAAGTTTACCTCTTACATGTCTATTTGCCCTTTCTGTACATCCATTGGGCATTGGTCAGAGTTAAGCTATATCTTGGATGCTTTTAAACTGTTTGCAACTGCCTCCAAAATCACAGATGCTTTTCAGAAATGTGCCTTTTTTGTGGCAGTTTAGGTGGCCAGATGTCGTAGATTATTTTTCCTACCCTCAAAGTAATAAGGAAAGTCAGAAAATTTAATGCTGCAGTTCTTGCCTTGTAAGAAACATGTGCTCAAGTCAGATAGGCAGAATAACAGGGCAACTGCACATCAGGGCAACTTCTGATTTCTGGACCTAATTTTGTCCCCTGCTATTTAACAGAACGCAGGAATGTTAGATTTTCAGAAAATTGAACATAAAACAGTGCTTCCATCAAATCAAACTGGCACAAAATTTCTGAATTGTAACCCCATTTTGTAATACCCGTGTTTTTACTGATAGTGACAACTGCAACATATAAATGTAAACATTCATAGATTGGCCTACAGTTTACTAAAGATCCAAGGTAATCACGATTATTTTTGTAAGATCATAATTGGAAGGGGAATCATAGAAAGCATTCTGAAATCTAAAGACAAGGGACTTTGTTCTTCATGAAGAAACTGGAATATCAGAGATGGAATGTATAAATTGTTTCCCTTTAAAATATGATATCAGAGAATTAAGGTACATGGCTGAAATGTTAGGAAATGTTAAGCTGTTAATGCGTGAAAAATGTGTATAATTCAACAACTGAGCAAGTTATAGGTAATTAAGAAGTGTGTCAAAGAAAATGTGATCATAAATGGATTTGTGAATCCTGAAGACATTTCCTCATTTGTTTCAGATAGCTAGCTAAAACCCAAAACCTAGAAGAGGTTGTGATCATGGTTTTACTAGCTCTACAATTAGTACTATATCAGGGTATGTCTACACTACAGCACTAATTCAAACTAACTTAGTTCAAATTAGTTAATTCGAACTAAGCTCATTCGAATTAGCGTATCTAGACCTAAAAACTAGTTCGAATTAGCATTTTGCAAATTCGAACTAGCATGTCCACACTGAGTGGACCCTGAACCAAGGTTAAGGATGGCTGGAAGCAGTGCCCGCAGGGCATCAGATTAGGACTTAGAGCGTGGAGCTTCTGTCTCAGTCTAGCCAAGGGCTGTGCTTAAAGAGACCCGAACCCCACCCCGGACAGACAATTCTCAGGGGTTCCCCGCTTGCAAAGCAGTCCTGGCTTGGAGTGCCCTGAGTGCCCACACTTGGCACATCATAGCACTCGGCCATCAGACCGGCTGCTCTTGCTGCAGGCTGCCATCCGGAGGGGGGGGGGTTAATCAAGGGACTTCAGGTGAGCTTCCACCCTGAGGAGCCCACAGAGCCAGCCCAGTCTTCCCCATCGGGGGCTCGTACCCCATTCCTCCCTCACCTCCTTCCACTTAACCCTTTCTAGCCCCCCTTCCTCATGTACAAAATAAAGAACACGTGTTCAAAAATAGAAACTCTCTTTATTGAATAAAACTGGGGGAGACTGGGAAAAGGAGGTGGGAGAGGAGAAGAGAGAAGGTGGGAGAGGGGAGGGCAACTAAAAGGATCAGGGGTTTGGAACAGGTCCCATATGAAGAGAGGCTAAAGAGACTGGGACTTTTCAGCTTAGAAAAGAGGAGACGGAGGGGGGATATGATAGAGGTCTATAAAAGCATGAGTGGTGTGGAGAGGGTGCATAAAGAAAAGTTCTTCATTAGTTCCCATAATAGAAGGACTAAAGGACACCAAATGAAATGAATGGGTAGCAGGCTTCAAACTAACAACAGAAAGTCAGGTAGAGTTGGACCTTGCAAAGGGATTTAAAACCAATAGTAAAAGGTTTTATAGCCATATCAATAGGAAAAAAACAAAAAAAGAAGAAGTAGGGCCGCTAATTACTAAGGATGGAGTGGAGGTTAAGGATAATCTAGGAATGGCTCAATATTTGAACAAATACTTTGCTTCAGTCTTTAATGAGGCTAATGAAGAGCTTAGGGATAATGGAAAGTGAACAAATGGAACTAAAGATAAGGAGGTAGATATTACCATATCCGAGGTAAAAGCCAAAATTGAACAGCTTAATGGGAGTAAATGGGGGGGCCCAGATAATCTTCAATCAAGAATATTAAAGGAACTGGCACATGAACTTGCAAGTCCATTAGCAAAATTTTTTAATAAATCTCTAAACTCAGGGGTTGTACCATTTGACTGGAGAATTGCTAATATAGATCCGAATTTAAAGAAAGGGAAAAAAGTGACCCGGGTAACTATAGGCCTGTTAGTTTGACATCTGTAATATGTAAGATCCTGGAAAAAAAAATTTTGAAGGAGAAAGTAGTTAGAGACATTGAAGCTAATGGCAATTGGGACAAATTACAACATGGTTTTACAAAAAGTAGATCGTGCCAAACCAACCTGATCTCCTCTTTTGAGAAAATAACATATTTTTTAGATAAAGGAAATGCAGTGGATCTAATCTACCTTGACTTTAGTAAGGCATTTGATACAGTACAACATAGGGAATTATTAGTTAAATTGGAAAAGATAGGGATTAATATGAAAGTTGAGAGGTGGATAAGCAACTGGTTAAAGGGGAGACTACAGCGGGTCATACTGAAAGGTGAACTGTCAGGTTGGAGGAAGGTTACTAGCGGAGTTCCTCAGGGATCAGTTTTGGGGCCAATTTTATTTAATCTTTTTATTGCTGATCTTGGCACAAAAAGTGGAAGTGTCCTAATAAAATTTGCGGATGACACAAAGTTGGGAACTATTGCCAATTCAGAAAAGGATCGGGATATCATACAGGAAGATCTGGATGATCTTGTAAATTAGAGTGATAGCAATAGGATGAAATTTAATAGTGAGAAATGTAAGGTTATGCATTTAGGGATTAATAACACGAATTTTAGTTATAAGCTGGGGACACATCAGTTGGAAGTAATGGAGGAGGAGAAGGACCTCGGAGTCCTGGTTGATTATAGAATGACTATGAGCCGCCATTGTGACATGGCCGTGAAAAAGACTAATACGATCTTGGGATGTATTAGGCGAGGTATTTCCAGTTGGGAAAAGGAGGTGTTCGTGCCATTATACAAGGCATTGGTGAGACCCCAGTTGGAATACTGTGTGCAGTTCTGGTCTCCCATGTTTAAGAAGGATGAATTCAAACTGGAACAGGTACAAAGAAGGGCCACTAGGATGATCCGAGGAATGGAAAACCTGTTTTATGAATGGAGACTCAAGGAGCTTGGCTTGTTTACTTTAACCAAAAGAAGGCTGAGGGGGGACATGATTGCACTTTTTAAATATATTAGAGGGATAAATACCAGGGAGGGAGAGGAATTATTGAAGTTTAATACCAATGTGGACACAAGAACAAATGGATATAAACTGGCTAGTAGGAAGTTTAGACTTGAGATTAGACGAAGGTTTCTAACCATTAGAGGAGTGAGGTTCTGGAACGGCCTTCCAAGGGAAGTAGTGGGGGCAAAATATCTATCTGGTTTCAAGATTATATTAGATTGGTTTATGAAGGGGATGGTTTGATGAGATAACATGATCTTGGTAACTAATTGTCCATTCATTATCAGTGGGAAATAGGTCAATGGAGGGATGATAGGAGTTACTATAGAGAACTTTCTCGGTGTCTGGCTGATGAGTCTTGCCCACATGCTCAGGGTTTAACTGATCGCCATATTTGGGGTCGGGAAGGAATTTTCCTCCAGGGTAGATTGGCAGAGGTCCTGGAGGTTTTTCGCCTTCCTCTGTAGCATGGGGTATAGATCACAGATAGAGGATTCTCTGCATCTTGGGGTCTTCAAAGTATTTGAAAGCTTCAATATCTGAGATATAGGTGAGAGGATTATTCTAGGAGGGGTGGGTGAGATTTTGTGGCCTGCACTGTGCAGAGGGTCAGACTAGATGATCATAATGGTCCCTTCTGAACTTAAGTCTATGAGTCTATGAGAAAGTTCTTCTTCACAAAGCAAATATTCAACCTGTGGAACTCCTTGCTGCAGGAGGCTGTGAAGGCTAGAACAAGAACAGAGTTTAAAGAGAAGTTAGATAAATTCATGGAGGTTGGGTCCATGGAGTGGTATTAGCCAGGGGGTAGGAATGGTGTCTCTGGCCTCTGTTTGTGGAAGGCTGGAGATGGATGGCACGAGACAAATGGCTTGGTCATTGTTTTCGGTCCATCCCCTCCAGGGTACCTAGTGTTGGCCGCTGTCCACAGACAGGCTACTGGACTAGATGGACCTTTGGTCTGACCCAGTACGGCCTTTCTAAGCTCAGGACTCAGGGTCGGGGGTCTCAGTGGACCACCTTGATTTTCATGCTAACATCCTCCTGGGTGGCCAGGCTGGCAGCTATCCTGCCCTAGACGGCCACTTTCCTGTGCCTAGTGCGGAGGTCGTGGATGAGGTCCACGATGTCTGCACTAGACCAGGCGGGCACCCGCTTCTTGCGGACCCGGGCAAGCTCCCGGGAGCCGCCAGCTTGGTCCTGGGAAGAGGCGGAGGGCTGGGTGGCAGCGGGTGGCTGACTCAAGCCATGCCAGGTGCAGGTTCCGCTGGCTGGTTGCTGGCAGGCTTGCACCTGGCATGGGCACTGTAGCCAGCCCGTGCCCCTTTAAGGGCTCTGGGGCCTGGAGGGGGGCAGAAGAGTTTCCCTGGTGGTGCCCAGAGTGGCCACCAGGGAAAGCTGGGGAGGGCTAGCCTCCCACTAGTTCGAATTAAGTGGCTACACAGCCCTTAATTCGAACTACTTAATTTGAACTAGGCGTTAGTCCTCGTAGAATGAGGTTTACCTAGTTCGAATTAAGCGCACCGCTAGTTCAAATTAAGTTCGAACTAGCGGTTTGCATGTGTAGCACCTATCAAAGTTAATTCGAACTAACGTCTGTTAGTTCGAATTAACTTTGTAGTGTAGACATACCCTCAAATACTAGGAAACAAGTTTTGATAATATAAGGGAATGCATACTTTGTGGCATATTTTGCTCTTCTATATAATTTAGTCCCTTTTCTGACTTCCCATTGCCTTTTATATCAAACTGAAATTTCTTGTTCTGTCATTCCAAACACTCCACCCATCTGTGTCAGGTGACATCCCTGTCATATCTTATTGCATTCTACTCAGCCCACTTTCCCTTTAAAACCAGCCTCTCAACTATTTCTCCCCCTTTTTTTCCATCCATTCCAATTCCTGTGCCTTTTTCCACACCTATAATGCATGGAATGCCCTCCTAAACCCTGTTCTCCAAGCCATCATCCTTCCTTCATTCACAAAATGACTCCCTCAATATTGACTGCAAAAAATGAGGCAAAGGACCTTAAAATTCAATGTGGTGATTGAACTGTGTACAGACTATAAATAAATAATGATTGCTGCACCTCTGGTCCTTCTTCTTGCTTTCTCCCACACAAGATAGCACTCTGATTCTGCTTGGGAAAGCAGCAATAATTCTACATTACTGCTATCAGCTGCCTTGTCTTTGGAATCTGTTTTAATTTCTACAGTTTCATGCAGGGCAGCATGTTACACCTCTTGCAGCCTCTCTTTCATCAGCATGGCTTTGCCTGAGATTGGACCCTCAATGCTGGTATCTATACAATTATTTTGAAGAAATTAATATTGTGAAAAGATGTATTATCCAGACAATCACACATTTTAGAAGGCCTTTTATCTTTCTAATTTTAATATTTTTCTTCTAAAGCAAATGTCAAAATGAAAATAAACATACTTTAATTTTTACAATAAATCATACAATTAAATACATGTAATTGAAATATTCTATCTGCCAGCTTTATCAGATATCTCTTACCTACATTGCAAAGGAAGATGGCAGCATGCAATGATAAATCCAGCTATGATGTAAGCCAACTGAATTCTTACAAAAAAGGCAAAGTTGTGATTTTCATGAACTCTTCAACAATTTTATCTTAGCTACACCAAGAACTGAGTTAAGAAAGAAAAACTTTCTGGCACATTACTTTGAAACAGTGGGATTCTACTTGCTGGAATTCTTTGCTGGACAGTATCTCATGCTTGAGTGCTTCCAGAAATAAAGTTACAACATTCATCAATATTTCTGCAGGTACGGGATCAACCTAGTGTGCTTCATCATAATTTTAAACCAGTTTGGATACTCTTTCCTGCTAGGGATTTCAGTTTTTTGTTACCTCTGAGTCATACGTTATCATTTTTCAAATACATCCTTCAGGTATCTGATGGACATGAAATGTATTTGATCAACTGTGCAGCATTATAAAAGCAAAGGAGATACTGCCACAGTAGCAGTCTGAGAAGGCCCTGAAGCTGTCAGCCAAGCTCAGTTTACGTAAAATGCCTGCAAGGATTGAATGAGATGGTAAAGTTTCTCAACAGAGAAGACATGGGAAACACTGAGGCAATGCTCCATAGCCATGTCCTGCAGGTTACTATAAAGATGTTCTCATAAATTTCCTGCTTTTCAATTTCATGCCAAAGTTGTGTAACCCCCAAGGAGATTGCTTGGATTCCCGGGGCTTTGTCTGCTGGCAGCTCAGGGAGAGGCACTCTGAGTTTGCCTTGGCTCCCCCTCCCTACCAGGGCCAGAGTCTGCCCGGCAACCCACAGGGAGTGAGATGCCCCTCCCAGGGGGAAGGAGAGACCATTGTTGAGGGGAGTCTGGAGCCAGCCAGGAAAAGGGGAGGACTGAGTGTGTGGGAGCTAGTAAGCCCCAGGCCTGCAGGCAGGGTTCCCCCTGAGAGCTAGCCTCTAGGGACCTGAAGGCAGGATCCCTCAGCTGGGTTTATGTCTCCACTGTTGATTCCCAGTTGTGGAGTTTGCTGGGAGGCTTCCCCAGCCAGGCGGAGTTGGCTCTCCAGCTCCCTGGGTGAGAGAGTCACTGCATGGTCAGCTGGGCTCTAGCAGCAAGTTCAGGGCTGCTGCCTGCTGTGTGGGTCTGGAGGCTGGCCTGGGAGGCTATAGTTTTGAATTTTGGTGCAGTTGTGTGGTCTGCATCTTGAGCCCTGCACCCCTTCACGGTAAGGGGAAATTCTGGGACTGAAGCAGCCTGGTTCCTGCTTGAAGAGGACCCCTGTGAGAAGAGAGCAGCCCTTTGCAGAGACTGAGTCATCTCTCAACCTGAGGCTCATTCATGGAGTGTGTGAGTGCACCAATTTTTAGTTAGTCAGGCAGGGAATTTGTTTGGGGATTTTATTACCTGCAGCGTATTAAACAGTGGAGGGATTTACTGCCTTCTCCCATTTGTGAGTCCCTTGGGCTGTACTGGACCTAGTCAGCTCCACTGCTAAACCACTGCAGAGAAGGATTGTGTGGTCAACAGTCATCAAGGGCCCCAACAAAGTACGCGTACCAACGGGACACTAACCTCACAGTTGCAGGGCACCGGTGACCCTAAAAATAATGTTTTACCCTGTTCTGTTATAATTGTCTCCTGTTTAATATAATTGTGTTTATTATAGTGTATGTGTTTGTGTTATTTTCTGGGAGTCTCCAACTATCTGGCGAATACGTGGGGATTATCCTGGGCTAGAATTTTCCTCCCAAGCTGCCCTGGCAACCCTGCTAGGAAGGAGTGAGGGGGGTGGAGGCACCGCCAAGTACATCAATCAGAAAGAATAAAATTGAGTAGGTGGCGGGATCCAGAAGAACCCAGACCTATCCATCCGAACCTGAAAGGAGATTGGCTCTAAAAGAAGGTAACCAGGTGGAGAGGGGGCGCTACATTGGAGGCACCGCTGGGATCCCGTCTTTTAAACTCATACCTTATATACACTCCTGTTGTCTTCCTGGGATATTAAGTAAATTCCCAGTATGGATTATCAGAAGAGGCTTATAGCTTGGTGTGAGCTGGAGGGAGCTGACCCTGAACGCCACTTTCTGCTCACTAATGTACCCACTGAATGGGAAATTAGACAAATTGAAGATGAGATTGCTAATGTCAGAGAATGGGGAACCTGTGTGGTTCGGAGTCAGATGAAAGCACAAGGGGAAGCTACTTTATCTCTTCTTGTAGAGAGCAAGATTATACTGTCTACTGTAGTGACTCCCCATGTAATTCTGCCAGATGGAGAGAAGGACGGATGGAAGGTGACCATTCAAACACAATCACGTTTTCCCTCCCCATCTGCCCCACCATCTGAAACTAATGGTTTTCAGTCCAAATTGGGGAACTTCCTTATGCAGGAAGGGAAGACCATGACTGAATTAAGGACTCTTTTGGGAAGTAGTCCTGTGCCTCCTTCCAGTTCTACAGACCAAATAATTTTTGCTATGGGAAAAGCAATAGGGGAGTCCATAAAGACAGCATATGAATCAGGCCCTTACAGAAAACTGAAGTTCTTTTCAGGCATTAAACCTGTGCCTGTAGGGGAAGATGACTATGACACTTGGAGGCATCAACTAAATCAGGTGATGCAGGAATGGCAATGTAGTGAGGCTGAAAAGAGGAAACGTGTGGCAGAAAGCCTGCGAGGACCTGCAGGGAATGTAATCTGTACATTAAAAGCCAGCAAGCCTGCTGCCACTGTTGATGACTATCTCTCGGCAATGGAGGATGCCTTTGGGAGCCTAGAGACTGGGGAAGACCTCTACTTTCAGTTTCGATCCTGTTACCAACATTCAGGTGAAAAACTATCTTCCTATCTTCACAGATTGGAACCATCCCTTCAACTGTGCATCCGCCGTAAAGGCACTGAAAGGAGCAAGGAACACCGAGTACGACTAGAACAGGTCATACGAGGTGCCATTTATGATGATTTTCTAATTATGAAATTGAAACTTGCAGACCGATTGGACAGTCCTCCAGAATTCCACCAACTGCTGCGAGAAGTCCGGGAGGAGGAGGAAAAGAGAACGGTTAGAGAGAGGAATAAGATCTCAGTGAGCCAGACCGTTGGTCCTCAGAAACTGAAGGATGACCTTTGTCTGCCTACCACTGAGGACCTCCATCAACAGCTCAAAACCCTGACAGCACAGCTCACTGAATTTATGACGAGTAAGATGCCTCAGGGGTCACCTAGCGATATTCTTCCACCAACTTTGACAGAAAGGAAGTACCCTCCTTTTCACCCAGGGAGAAGGGACCCCAACAGAGAACCTGTAAAGAAAACCTTGGTGACCCTCCCAAGGAACAAGAGATTCTGCTACCGATGTGGCGAGGATGGGCACATTTCCACCCAGTGTGACAACCCAAGGAATGAAGAGAAGGTAGCGCAACGAAAAAAGAAGCTACAGGGAAACTCCCAAGGATCCCAGTAATGGAGCATACTGGGAGCCATTACAGTCAGAGCTCCACTAAGTTGTGTTATGAACAGCCTTCCTGGAGCCCATTCCCAGAAGGATTGATAGGCCCAGCAGCGGTAGTTAATGTGATGGTAGAAGGGATTCCCTGTAGGGCCCTGCTGGACAGTGGATCTCAGGTCACCATCATTACTAGAGAATTCCATCGGCAATTCCTCCCTCAAGTGAAGATCCATCCTCTAGAAGGATTGGCAATATGGGGCCTTAGCAATGCTAGTTACCCATACGATGGATATGTACTAGTGACTTTACGTTTTCCTGCAGAACTGGCTGGATGTCTCCAGGATTGTGATACTCTGGCTTTGATTTGTCCTGAGACACAAAATTCTGATGGCATTCCCATATTGATTGGAACCAACAGCAACATGTTCCAATCTTTGGCCACACTTTGTGGTCGTTTGGGCCAGAAGACCCCAGATGTGGTTCGCCCTCCATGGAGAGAACTGACCCTGGGCTCATCCACAATGCCTTCTGACCATGATAGCTCTGACGATGAATCTCTAGGGAAAGTAGTAAGAGTATCCAAAGCTGTTTTGTCCATACCCCCACATGGTGAGATTGACTTGAGGGGAAAACTTGAGAAGCATAGTAGCAGCCTTCCTCATACAGTAATGATGGAGTCCTCTGATGGAGATAACCTCCCTAGTGGTCTGATGGTTCTGAGAGGTTTATTGTCCTTACCACAGCTGGAAGAAGCTGGCATTATGGTCAGAATACGAAATGAAACCAACCATCCCATAGCCATCAGGAGAGGAATGGTATTGGCACGATTGTATAGAGTAGAGAGTGTTATGAGCCCTGCAGCTGCAGCCAGAAAGCCCTGTAAGGCATTGGATCCTGATCTTTTTAATTTTGGTGATTCTCCTGTATCTCCCAGTTGGAAAGACCGGTTAAAAAAGCAGTTAAGCGAGAGACCTAATGTGTTCTCCACTGAAGAATGGGATGTGGGGTGTGCCCTTAACGTGGAACACACCATTCGTTTGGCAGATGACAGGCCTTTCAGGGAGAGGTCCCGAAGACTGGCACCTGCAGACATTGAGGATGTGAGAAAGCATATCCAAGAACTATTGGAAGCAGGAATAATTTCTGAATCCCGTAGCCCCTATGCATCCCCCATTGTGGTGGTGCGGAAGAAAAATGGGACTGTGCGCATGTGTGTGGACTATCGCACACTGAATAAAAGGACCATCCCAGATCAATACACTGTACCTAGGGTAGATGATGCCTTAGCTTGCCTAGCAGGAAGCAGATGGTTCTCTGTCTTAGATTTACGAAGCGGCTACTACCAGATCCCGATGAGCTCTGAAGACAAAGAGAAAACAGCTTTCATTTGTCCCTTGGGATTCTACCAGTTTGAGAGGATGCCCCAAGGTATCTCAGGAGCTCCTGCTACATTCCAGCGTTTGATGGAGAAGACAGTGGGGGATATGAATTTGTTAGAAGTGCTGGTGTATTTGGATGACTTAATTGTTTTTGGGAAAACTCTGGAAGAACATGAAGCTCGACTAATGAAAGTGTTAGACCGCCTGGACGCTAGTGGGTTGAAACTGTCACTTGATAAATGTCAATTTTGTCAGACCCGAGTAAAATATGTAGGCCATATTGTGTCAGCAGAAGGTGTGGCGACTGATCCCGAGAAGATTGAGGCATTAACCACCTGGCCTGTACCCAAAGACCTGAAAGCTTTACAATCTTTCCTAGGCTTCTGTGGATATTACCGCCGATTTGTAAAAAATTACTCCTCCATTGTGAGACCGCTCACCAATTTGACAAGGGGATACCCCCCAACGTGGAAGAGATCACCCCAACATAAGCTTGCAAGTCCTAATGAGAGGTATTTCAAGGTGAATGAACCATTTGGAGACCGTTGGACTGAGGAATGCAACAGTGCTTTCCATGCCCTTATTGAGAAACTCACCACTGCACCAGTGTTAACCTTTGCAGACCCTACCAAGCCCTATGAACTACACGTAGATGCCAGTCTTGATGGATTAGGAGCAGTTCTCTATCAGAATTATGAGAATAAATGGAAACCTGTGGCGTTTGTCAGTCGAGGGTTGACTGCCTCTGAAAGACACTATCCCGTGCACAAACTTGAGTTTTTAGCTCTCAAATGGGCTGTTGTGGACAAACTTCATGATTATCTATACGGAGCGACCTTTGTAGTAAAAACAGATAATAACCCACTTACTTATGTGCAGACCACGGCTAAACTAGATGCTACTGGTCAGCGATGGATGGCTGCCTTGGCTGCTTATGACTTTAAGCTGCAGTACCGTTCGGGTCAAACCAATGCAGACGCAGATGCATTGTCCCGTCGCCCTCATAACCCACTCGAGGAAGAGTCTGAGTGGATGGAGATACCATCTCCTGCTATTCGTGCCACCTGCAAGGCTGTAATAGGAACAGTGCAGTCCCCTTATGTAAATGAGGAAAGATATGCTGACACACTGGGGTTGTCTGAGAAGGCTATACCTACCATTTATGCAAACCTCGTTGGGCTAAAGACTTTTGAATTGCCCCAGTTAACTCCGACTGAATTGAGAAGAGCTCAGTGGAAAGATTCAGATATTGGACCTGTGCTGGAAGCTGTAGAAAAGGGTGAAAAACCCATCTCTAAGGCTAACTTTTCCCCCGGCACAATTCTTCTCTTAAAAGAGTGGGATCGTTTAGTGATTAACAAAGGTTTGTTATTCCGGACCACCCAGACTGTAAGGGGCCATGTGCGGAAACAACTGGTCTTACCCCAAGAATACCAGGAGATAGTGTTGAAGTCTCTGCACGATGATCATGGTCACTTGGGGGTAGATAAGACTTTGGAACTGGTCAGAGATCGGTTTTATTGGCCCAAAATGACAGCATCTGTGGAAGACCACTGCAAATGGTGCTCTCGGTGTGTTAAGCGGAAGACTCTGCCAAAAAAGGCAGCGACTATGGTGAACATCGCTACAGATGCACCCATGCAATTGGTGTGCATTGACTTTTTGTCATTGGAGCCTGATAGAAAGAACCACTCCAGTATACTTGTAGTTACTGACCATTTTACAAGGTATTCCCAAGCATATCCAACAAAAGACCAAAAAGCCAGTACAGTGGCCAAAATTTTATGGGACAAATTCTTTGTACATTATGGTTTCCCGGCCCGAATCCATTCTGACCAGGGAAGAGATTTTGAAAGCAGACTAATTCGTGAACTTACAAAAACCCTGGGAATAAGGAAGTCCAGAACCACTCCTTACCATCCCCAGGGAGATCCACAACCGGAGAGATTCAACCGGACTTTGCTAAACATGTTGGGAACACTACATCCATCCCAAAAGACCAGATGGAGTGAGCATGTCAGTTACCTTGTGCATGCTTATAACTGCACTAAAAATGAGTCCACTGGGTTTTCGCCTTATTATTTAATGTTTGGCAGAGAAGCCAGGCTACCAATTGACTTATGTTTTGGGATATCCTCTGATGAAGCTAGCGAAACAACTTATCTCCAGTACATTCAGAGTCTCAGGCGTGACTTGCGGGAAGCTTACAGACTGGCCTCCCAAGCAGCCACAAAAAGCAACCTTGCTAACAAGCAGAGATATGATAGTCGGGTCCGTGAACAGGATCTGCAGGTAGGAGACAGAGTCTTAATCCGAAATCTAGGTCTCACTGGAAAACATAAATTAGCTGACCGGTGGAATGCAGACACCTACATAGTGGTTGATAAGCTACCAGACTTGCCTGTATATCGCCTTAGGATGGAAAATGGAAAAAATGTTTGTAAGACTATTCACCGAAACCACCTCTTGCCAGTGGGGCAGTTAATAGGTGAAGAGAAAAATAGTGAATGTGGTTCCTCCCGGCGACCCATTACTCGTTCAAGACTAAGGAAGAAAGTTCCTGCAGAAAGAACCCTTACTGCACAACTTGAATCTGCTGAGGAGGCAGACAGTGAGTCTTTAACCTCCTCTGGAGAAATTGATCCTCATTCACAGAGTAGCAGTGAAGAGGAATTCTTCCCCTATTATCCAATACCTCCTATGCTTCATGAGCAGCTATGTGAGGTAGAAATTGTTAGAGAGGGAGAATCTGAGCCTCCTCTAGCTCAAATACTTAACCCTGAAGCTGCACCCTTTGTACCCCCTCAGTCAACAATACAGCATGAAGAGGCAAGTGGTTTACCAGCTAGGATGGTTCCACCTGTAGAGGATGTGGGAGAAGCCATGCAACCTGCAGAGAGGGAAATCATTGATTGTCCTGCAGTCATTACTGCTGAGAACCCTGAGAATGAAGAAGCTCCTGTACTTCGACGTTCAGAACGAGAGCGAAAACCTGTACAGAAACTCACCTATGATGTCCCAGGGTCCTCCACCTCTGTCCCTCTGCATTTAGTAAATAGATGGGTGCGGGTGGCCTATTATTGTTTGTGTCTGATAGTTAACAATGGAGACTCCAAGGTTAAGTCATTTATTTAAATATAGTAAGAATGTTATTAATGTAAATTGAATAACAATTTAATGTTTAAATTAATATTGTATGTGGACACAGCAATACTTACTTATTGGCTAATGATATTTATTGTCAACTAAACAATGTATACTATTACCTGATGGAAAGGACCTTGCATGTTTGTGTTGTGGTTAAATGACCCTTGCCGAGGACGGCAAGAACTTTCGCACAGGGAGAGTGTAACCCCCAAGGAGATTGCTTGGATTCCCGGGGCTTTGTCTGCTGGCAGCTCAGGGAGAGGCACTCTGAGTTTGCCTTGGCTCCCCCTCCCTACCAGGGCCAGAGTCTGCCCGGCAACCCACAGGGAGTGAGATGCCCCTCCCAGGGGGAAGGAGAGACCATTGTTGAGGGGAGTCTGGAGCCAGCCAGGAAAAGGGGAGGACTGAGTGTGTGGGAGCTAGTAAGCCCCAGGCCTGCAGGCAGGGTTCCCCCTGAGAGCTAGCCTCTAGGGACCTGAAGGCAGGATCCCTCAGCTGGGTTTATGTCTCCACTGTTGATTCCCAGTTGTGGAGTTTGCTGGGAGGCTTCCCCAGCCAGGCGGAGTTGGCTCTCCAGCTCCCTGGGTGAGAGAGTCACTGCATGGTCAGCTGGGCTCTAGCAGCAAGTTCAGGGCTGCTGCCTGCTGTGTGGGTCTGGAGGCTGGCCTGGGAGGCTATAGTTTTGAATTTTGGTGCAGTTGTGTGGTCTGCATCTTGAGCCCTGCACCCCTTCACGGTAAGGGGAAATTCTGGGACTGAAGCAGCCTGGTTCCTGCTTGAAGAGGACCCCTGTGAGAAGAGAGCAGCCCTTTGCAGAGACTGAGTCATCTCTCAACCTGAGGCTCATTCATGGAGTGTGTGAGTGCACCAATTTTTAGTTAGTCAGGCAGGGAATTTGTTTGGGGATTTTATTACCTGCAGCGTATTAAACAGTGGAGGGATTTACTGCCTTCTCCCATTTGTGAGTCCCTTGGGCTGTACTGGACCTAGTCAGCTCCACTGCTAAACCACTGCAGAGAAGGATTGTGTGGTCAACAGTCATCAAGGGCCCCAACAAAGTACGCGTACCAACGGGACACTAACCTCACAGTTGCAGGGCACCGGTGACCCTAAAAATAATGTTTTACCCTGTTCTGTTATAATTGTCTCCTGTTTAATATAATTGTGTTTATTATAGTGTATGTGTTTGTGTTATTTTCTGGGAGTCTCCAACTATCTGGCGAATACGTGGGGATTATCCTGGGCTAGAATTTTCCTCCCAAGCTGCCCTGGCAACCCTGCTAGGAAGGAGTGAGGGGGGTGGAGGCACCGCCAAGTACATCAATCAGAAAGAATAAAATTGAGTAGGTGGCGGGATCCAGAAGAACCCAGACCTATCCATCCGAACCTGAAAGGAGATTGGCTCTAAAAGAAGGTAACCAGGTGGAGAGGGGGCGCTACAGTTGTATCCTACAAGGTTATGAAATGCCCCCCAATTTTACCAGCAAAAGTAAATAATTTACTAGAATAATTAAATGAAAATTCTACAAATATTGCTATGAATATATTGTTTTTCTGCCTGAGCAGCTTCTGTATGTGACTAATATTTTTAAAAATATACCGTTACAATTATTGAACTAAATGGAGACCTACTCATTTAATTAGATGCACAGTACCAATAAAAAATATCATCAGTAAAGCAGTCCCTCCAAACTAGCACATTATTCAGTATGCAGTTGGCCAGTATTATCCATTAAGTGCAGGATGAATGTCCATTTATTAATGTTCCTATTGTTGTTCTGTCTGAAGTGGAATGAGTACCTTAGGACAGAAGGTCAGAAAACAAGGCAAACACCCCGAACTGTTGCTGTGATCTATAATTAGATTTCACCAAACCAGTAACAAATGCGAAATCCTGCATTCCAATCCATGGAGTCACAGACAATCCCCTAGACTTTCCAGACAGTCTTGCTGTGCAGAGATACTGGAGTTTATGATAAAATGTCACTTAGAGCAAAAATTGTACCATATTCGTATTTGCTTCTAGCCCCAAGGAACTAAATACTTACCCCAGATCACCTGGTATCCTAGATCTTACACCGAAAACAGTTCTGGTAACCAATTCTATAGTAACCTAACTAAATATTTATTAGTTAAGGGAAAAAAAGAGTTACTGAGAGGTTTAAATAAGGTAAAATATATGTACAGGTGAGTCACCAATGTGTAATTTCAAATGTTGGCAGAGAGATAATCAACTATTACCTTCCCAAAAGTCTTTTCGACATTCCCACATTGTGTATGCGGATCCCCACCTTCTATCTGTAAATCTTTCGAGTAAGAATCCACACTGTCCAGAAGTGAAGGATTTTTCACCGAACCCACATTTACAGCTTCATCTCATAGAAAACAAGCTGGCAGGGTCACTTTCCATGTGAGCTCTTCCTTAGACATATTAAAATTGCAAATGAAGCTGGTATTTGAATTTCCCATGCTTCATTTGCTATTTTGAAAGTGAAACCGCAGTCTAGATGTGGTTCTTTCAAAAAGAAAAGCCTTTTTTGAAAGATCTTGAAAATCTCATTTTTTGAGGAGTACAGGATCTCTTGAAAAAGGCCTTAGTTTTCAAAAGAACCACGTCGAGACCACAGTTTCACTTTCAAAATAGCGTTTTTTGAAAAAACACCGTGCACAATTATGCAAACGAAGTGCAGGAAATTCAAATCCCGGCTTCATTTGCAATTTAAATCTGTCTAATTTACATCCCTCTTTCAAAAGAGGGATGTAGTTTAGACGTACCAGGGTGAGGAAGGCATTTGACATCTTTGGTCTCTGGTCAATACACACAGAGACCATATACTTTGAAATCAGCACTTTTCAGTTAAAAGTTCTTTCATCTGAATTCCACATGGCTTCTTCTTTGTTTGATGGGCTATTGAGTTACAGAGGTATAAGCAATATAAATGTTTACTATTATGTTATAAGAGGATATAGGTAAGTGATAAAAATGCATGTAACATCTCATTAGCTTTCATGATGTTTAAACACCAGAAAGACAGTTATATATTAAACAATCACTTTGGTCTACATCGGGGTCAGCAATAAGCAGCCCACAGGCTGGATGCAGTTTGTGCCAGGGTTAGCCCTCGTGGGCCACCAAACACTTTATCTAGGGGTCTGTAGGTATAGTCACTCACAGCTTTCCTTGGCCACAGTTTGCCATTCCCAGTGAATGGGTGCTGTGGGACAGGTTGGCCTTACCTGAACCACTTCCTGCAGCTTCCATTAGACAGGAATAGTGAATCACAGGCAATGGGAGTGGTGAGTGGCTATACCTGCAGATGTTTAGGCAAACGAAGTATCTGGTGGCCTGCAAGATGCTAATAGTGAATCACTTCCAGCCCATGGGCCATTTATTGCCCACCCCTGGTAGGTCTCATGCAAAAATGACTTTTCAAGGCTTCAAACTATGTATCTATAACCATTCACTGATGCATGGGACTTTGGCATGAACTGGTGACTGGTCTTCCAGCACTGCAATTGTTTTAATATTGCTATATTATAGCAATGTGGAAAGGCCCCCAATCAGGATTTCAGCCTCATTTACTAGCCCATCTCCATATCCCATTTTGCAAAGATAACTGATATTAAGGAAGGGGAAGATAGGAAAAGATCCAGTACTCTGTTTTGTCTTTTCCCATGCATCTTACTGATGCTGCATTTTTCCAATAGCTAAGGGTATGTCTACACTACCCTCCTAGTTCGAACTAGGAGGGTAATGTAGGCATGCCGCACTTGCAAATGAAGCCCGGGATTTGAATTTCCCGGGCTTCATTTGCAGAAGCGGGGAGCCGCCATTTTTAAAACCCCGCTGGTTCAAACCCCGTGCAGCGCGGCTACACGGGGCACGAACTAGGTAGTTCGAACTAGGCTTCCTAGTTCAAACTACCGTTACTCCTCATTTCACGAGGCTTATGCAAATAAAGCCCGGGAAATTCAAATCCCGGGCTTCATTTGCAAGTGCGGTATGCCTACATTACCCCGCTAGTTCGAACTAGGAGGGTAGTGTAGACATACCCTAAAATAGCACATTTTGGGGAGTTGGAAATTAAAGGTACAGGTTAGTTGCAGGGATACTTCTTAGTTATCTAGTTCATTCCATCTATCTCTATCTGGGCTGTAATATGACTCTCATCACCAAAGCATCTGTTTTTTGTTCTGATTTTCAGATGTACTGTGCACCTATTACTCCCACTAGCTTTAATGGAAACTAAGGGGCTACGTCTACATTGGCCCCTATTCCGTAATAGGGATGCAAATGTAGCATTTGGGAATAGGCAAATCCGCGGGGGATTTAAATATCCCCCGCGGCATTTGCATTTTCATGGCTGCCGCTTTTTTCCGGCTTGTAGATAAGCATCCAGTCTGGATGCGATCCTCCAGAAAATAAGCTCTTTTCCGGAGGATCTCTTATTCCTACTTGAAAGTGCACCTATTACTTGAAAGTTGCTTTGATTTCAGATGAAGAAAGTGTGATGGGGTGCAGTCAGAGAAGACCCCTTGGGATGCTTCCTGGTGTGCTGAGAAAGTCGCTGACATTTGCCTCCTTGATCTCTGGGTCTTCTCATCACCCTGTCCTACTAGGCCAGATCTCCTGGTCTCTTCCAGCCAAGGCACAGAGATGAGATCACCTCCTACCCCACCCAAAGAGCAATGCAGACACTGAATCACCTCAGGTCGGAGGAGAATGGAGTTTTGGAGCCAGCTTCCAGGGAAACAACTCCCCAAATGGGATTAGAACTCCAAATGAATCATTCAGATAAGCCCCCTTTAATAATGAAAGGAGAATGTACACACTGATTTCTCCCCCACCTAACAATTATTTACGTTGGACTTGATAGTAAATAAAGGTGATTTTATTAAGTGCAAGCAGTAGGTTTTAAGTAGTTGCAAGAGAAAACAGGCAGAGCAAAGTAGATTTCAAATTTAGAATAAAAAAAAAAACCTAGCTAGTTCTAACCCTTGTTACAAACTTACCCTGAAACTGTTCTTATTCCAGTTAAGCCTCCAAACCAGGGAAGATCTTTTTTTTTTTTTCCTGGAGACTTTGGTTTATTCTTTTGCAAGTTTTCTGCTAAAGACCAAGAGTATGTCTACATGTGGATAAATCTCTGTAACATTTCCATATAACCAGGTATCATTCTTATATAACTTTGTATTAAGAGATTTTATATATACATATCTTGTTCTTTTAGATATATCTTTATGCTAAGATTTCTTATAGAATTCTTGTATTAAGAGAAACCTTGTATCCAGTCTTTTCCATAGTAATTTGTATCAAGATCTTTATGCTTAGGAACAGTTCTCATATAATTTTGTATTAAGATAAACTTTCCTTTATATATATATATAGATCTTGTAAGCCTTCTTATAGAATCCCTTGTATTAAGAAACTTTGTTTAAGGTAAAGAAAAAATGTCTTTTGAGCTCTCCCTTTTCCTTGATTTCCTGTTGAAATGAATGAGGTGTGAATGGAGAATGAAAGGTGAGCGCCTCCAGAAACAGGTGCAAGGGTAGAGAGAGGCTGGGAGCCAGATCCAAGACAATACATGTAAAGTGAGCTCATTGAGAAGACTGGACATACAGAAGGCCTGGGGAGACAAGCAGCAAGTGCCTGCCCTTGGAAGAACAATATTTGAAGCAGTATTAAGAAAGGCGAGGTGATGACTAATTGGCTGCAAATATGAGGCACCTTGCAGAGGGATCCCAGGTTTTTCATCTTGTCAACATGGAAGCATCGATCCGGATCAGAAGAAGCCCAGCTCCAACCCTCCACCATCTAACTCACCTAGCCAGTGTAGTTAGGGGGACCAACTATTGGTAACAACAAGACGGAGAGTGCTTGTGTGTGTGTGTGTGTATGTGTGAGAGGGTATGTCTACACTACAGCACTAATTCGAACTAACTTAATTCGAATTAGTTAATTCGAACTAAGCTAATTCGAACTAGTGCATCTAGACCTAAAAACTAGTTCGAATTAGCATTTTCCTAATTCGAACTAGCATGTCCACATTGAGTAGACCCTGAACCAAGGTTAAGGATGGCCAGAAGCAGTGCTGGCAGGGCATCAGATTAGTACTCAGAGCGTGGAGCTGCTGTCTCAGACTAGCCAAGGGCTTAAAGGGACACGACCCCCACCCCGGACAGACAGTTCTCAGGGGTTCCCCGCTCGCTTGTCTAACTCGATGAGGGATAGCAAAGCAGTCCTGGCATGGAGTGCTCTGAATGCCCACACTTGGCACATCACAGCACTCGGCCATCAGCCCGGCTGCACTTGCCGCAGGCTGCCATCCGGGGGGAGGGCAACCGGGGGGCTGCAGGAGAGATTCCACCCCGAGGAGCCCACAGAGCCAACCCAGTCCTCCCCATCAGGGGCTCATACCCCATTCCTCCCTCACCTCCTTCCACTTGCCCTTCCCTAGCCCCCCTTCCTGATGTACAAAATAAAGGACACGTGTTCAAAAATAGAAACTCTCTTTATTGAACAAAACTTGGGGAGACTGGGAAAAGGAGGTGGGAGAGGAGAAGAGAGAGGGTGGGAGAGGGGAGGAGGAAACCTGGGAGGAGGGAGCTGGAAGGGGGAAGCCAGGAGAAGAAGGACGAGGGGAAGTATAAAACTATGGTACGCCATATCTTCAGTATTGTGTACAGATGTGATCTCCTCACCCCAGAAAAGATATTTTGGCCTTGGAAAAGGTTCGGAAAAGGGTAACTAAAATGATAAGGGGTTTGGAACAGGTGCCATATGTAGAGAGGCTAAAGAGACTGGGACTTTTCAGGTTACAAAAGAGGAGACTGAGGGGAGATATGATAGAGGTCAATAAAAGCATGAGTGGTGTGGAGAGGGTGCATAAAGAAAAGTTCTTCATTAGTTCCCATAATAGAAGGACTAGAGGACACCAAATGAAATGAATGGGTAGCAGGCTTCAAACTAATAACAGAATGTTCTTCTTCAAAAAGCAAATAGTCACGCCGTGGAAGTCCTTGCTGCAGGAGGCTGTGAAGGCTAGAACTATAACAGAGTTTAAAGAGAAGTTAGATAAATTCATGGAGGTTGGGTCCATGGAGTGGTATTAGCCAGGGAGTAGAAATGGTGTCCCTGGCCTCTGTTTGTGGAAGGTTGGAGATGGATGGCACGAGACAAATGGCTTGGTCATTGTCTTCAATCCATCCCCTCCAGGGTACCTAGAGTTGGCCGCTGTTGACAGACAGGCTACTGGGCTAGATGGACCTTTGGTCTGACCCAATATGGCCATTCTTATGTTCTTATGTTCTAAGCTCAGGGCTCAGGGTCGGGGGTCTCACTGGAGCATCCTGATTTTCCTGCAGACCTGCTCCTGGGTGGCCAGGCTGGCAGCTATCCTGCCCTAGACGACCACTTTCCTGGGCCTAGTGCGGACGTCATGGATGAGGTCCACGATCTCCGCAGTAGACCAGGCGGGCGCCCGCCTCTTGCAGCCCCGGGCAGGCTCCTGGGAACCGCCAGCCTGGTCCCGGGAAGAGGCAGAGGGCTGGGTGGCAGCGGGTGGCTGGCTCATGCCGTGCCAGGTGCAGGGTCTGCTGACAGGCTTGCATCTGGCACAGGCACCGTAGCCAGACCGTGCCCCTTTAAGGGCTCCGGGGTCGGGGCGGGGCAGAAGAGTTTCCCTGGTGGTGCCCAGAGTGGCCACCAGGGCAAGCTGGGGAGGGCTAGCCTCCCACTAGTTCGAATCAAATGGCCACACAGCCCTTAATTCGAACTCCTTAATTTGAACTAGGTGTTAGTCCTCGTAGAATGAGGTTTACCTAGTTCGAATTAAGCGCTCCACTAGTTCGAATTAAGTTCGAACTAGTGGTTTGTATGTGTAGCGCCTATTAAAGTAAATTTGAACTAACGTCTGTTAGTTCGAATTAACTTTGTAGTGTAGACATACCCAGAGAGTGAGTGCATGAGTGTAATGTATCATGAATATGATAAAGTGTTGATTGATTTATGCATATTCAATAAATGTGGCGCGTTGCCTTATCTCCCTGAAAAAGGTTCCGGGTGCTTCTTTTAAGCACAACATACACAGCAAAGTTGTTTCAAAATAACAGCCGTTATTTTGAAATAACTTTCCTAGTGTCTACACAAACCAACCGCTATTTCAAAATTAATTCGAAATAGCAGAGGGCTTATTTCAAAATTGGTAAACCTCATTCCACAAGGAATAGTGTCTATTTTTAAATTGCTATTTTGAAATAGGCGCTGTGAAGACTTGGAATAGGGGCTATTTTTAAATAGAGGGCTTCCAGCCCTTCCCAGGGTGCCCTGCTGGCCACTCTGGCCTCAAGCAAGAAAAGTCCTCTCCTTCCCCCCCTCCCCTTAAAGGGGTAAAGTCTGGCCACAGTATCTGTGCCAACTCTAGGCCTGGCAGCCCAGAACCAGCATTTGCTGCCCCTGACTCAGAGGTCCCAGCATGAATCAGGCAGTCAGTGGCAACCAGCCCTCACCGCTCCCCAGCACCAGTCCCCCAGCTCCCAGGAACCTGCCAGGGACTGGAAAAGGCGGGCTCCTTCCTGGTCCAGGGCAGAGATCATGGATATCATTGAGGTTTGGGGGAATGCCCCCAATGTCCCTGATCTCTGTACTAGTTGGAGGAATGCAGCTGTCTATGTCAGGCTATCTGCCAGCATGGCCAGCAAAGGCCACATCCATACCCAGGAGCAGGTGCTGATGAAAATAAAAGAGCTTTGGCAGGCATATGCCAGTGCCACAGGAGGCAACTCCCAACCAGAGGCAGACACACCAAGCTTCCCCTATTACGATGCCCTGGACCACATCCGGGGGGGGGGGGAACGGACGGTCCGTGCCCCTCTGGCGGTCATTGATCCTAGGGCAGAGGGACCTGACCAGGGCATCGAGGAGGAGGAGGAGGAGGAGGAGGAGAGTCAGGAGCTGCAGCAGACCAGGAAGAGCATGCTGTGCAGCCAGGACCTGTCGCCGGTGTCATCTGAGGCCAGGGAAGCAACAACAAGTGAGTGCCATCACTGTCCCCTTATACGGGGGTGGAGAGACGGGGAGTGGAAACCAGGGACTGCACGCATGGGCCTTGCTGTCCACGGATTATGCAGCAACCTGTGCATGTGCAAGCATGTGCCATGCCACCCCTGGGCATGTGCCACACAGGGGTCTTACCCTGTTAGCCACATGCATGTGTGAAGAGGCATGACATTCTCCTGATTCTGGGGTGGGACACAGCAGGAGATGCCCTCCCTCCACAAGGCCACTATACATCTCCCCCCCCCCCACACACACACACACTATATACACCACAGGGGCATGGGTGTGGTCTCAGGCAGCTCCCACTCCCGGGGATACCAGGACATTCTGAACATGGCCTCTGTGCAAGCACACCAGCTCTGATGGTGCCGGGAATGGTCATCCTCACCTTGCAAAGGGGGGCTGAGCTTCACCCACTGTGTCCCCAGGTATAACTGACCAATTCTCCTGTTTCTCCACAGCCACACCAGCTGTGCGTGCAGGGTACATCACAGCACCCGGGACATGCTCCCTCACCCAAGGACTCTGCAGGCCCACCCCTGCAGTGGAGGGGTACCAGAAGCAGCACCTGGTGGCACTGAAAGCCCTGCACCACACCCTCCAGCACTGGGTGCAAGAAGAATTGCAGCTCTGGTGGGAGCAGCTTGCCCAGGGCCGTGCCATCTGCCAGCACCTGCAGACCCTGGTGCAGAGCTTGCTGCCTTCTGCTGCTCCAGCGCCTGCTGCGCTCCTCCTCCCACGCCTTCACCCCCTCCCACTTCTCTCTCCACAACCTCCATCCTCTCCCCACCCTCCTGGGGATGCCTAGGGCTCCTCACCCGTGGTGCTGGGATACAGTTGGACCAGCGAGACTCCCAACCCTGAGCCCTGAGCTTCCCCTCCCACTTGTTCCCCTTGCTTCCCTCCTCCCAGGTTTCCCCCTCCCCTCTCTCATGGTCTCTCCTCTCTTCTCCTGCCTTCTTTCCCCAGTCTCACCAAAGTTTAATTCCCCTCCTCCAGTTTTGTTAAATAGAGAGAGTTTGTGTACATGAAAATATGTGTATTTTATTTTACATGAGGAACTGGGGTTAGGGAGGGGTAAGTGGAAGGATGTGAGGGAGGAATGAGGCACAAGTCCCCAGTGGGGCACACCAGGGAGACTGTTAGTGCTCCTCAGAGTGGAAGCTCTCCCGTATGGCCTCCTGGATACTGACAGACACCGATGGACTTCCCAGATGGCAGCCTGCAGAAAGTGCAGCGAGGCTCGCACCAACGCATCCAAGCGAAGCCCTAGAGTGCCAGGGGGAGCTCTGGCTCCATGTTGCAGAGTGCTGCGGTGTCCTGAGCGAGGGCAACCAGAGCACACAGAGAAAAAAATATGTTGCTGTCTCTCATGGAGGTGGGCAAGCAAGAAGGGAAACCTGAGAACCAGCTGTCCAGGGAGCGTCCCTTTAAGCACAAGCCTCAGATAGCAGCCATACACAGTAACTCTTGACCTGATGCCCTGCCAGAACTGGCTCCGGCCAGCCTTAAATGCGATTCAGCATCCACTCAGTGTGGACACACTATTTTGAAATAGCAAAATGCTATTTCGAAATGCATTTTGTGTTTAGACACATTATTTCAAAATATCTTATTTCAAAATAGCTATTTCAAAAATAGATGTTTTGAAATAATGGTGTAGTGTAGACGTGAAAACTTTGCTTCTTAAATAGACATCTTTTTTAGGCAGGAATTCTTTGTTTCACATTCTCCCCTTATATGGAAAATTATTTGGTCAGACCTTACAGTTAGGATCACATGTATCCCCCTAAGACCAACCCCTGCTTAGACTTAAAGGACAAAAGAAGCTGTTTACCAGTAATCACCCAGACATTGAGGGAAAGACCCTTGATGGCTTTCATTTGCACATTTAAAACCATGAACCACTCCATATTTCTAACTTTACACACATGAGTGATACATACACCAAAATAAGATGTACAGATCTAAGGGTATGTCTACACTACCACCCTAGTTCGAACTAGGCAACCGGAGTCCGCACTAGCGGACATTTAAAAATGGCGGCGCCCGGCTTTATGCAAATGAAGCCCGGGAAATTCAAATCCCGGGCTTCATTTGCAACTCTGGTTGCCTACATTACCACCTTAGTGCAAACTAGGGTGGTAGTGTAGACATACCCTAGCAGGTTAAGAAATTAAAATTGATAGGTTACATCAAATCTTTGTCCAAATTATCTTTGAGTTATGCACATTTATATACATAGTACATTTTAATAAAGCATGGGGAGTCCATCACAGAAAATTCTTCAACCAGTGTACATCTGTCTTGGGGGAGATGTGAAAGACAATGTGTTTGTTGGTAGTATTTTGTCCACTACTTGCTCTCTGAGCAGCCAATGTGGATCACTTTGAAGAAATGATTGATCAGTACAATGAGAGTCAAAACTATATTTGAGACATGTTAATGCAGTGCAGTTGTTTGTCCCAATCTACTTGATAAATGATGATGAAGATGATGATGAAGATGACTAACTTTTAAACTTGTCTCTTTCACCAACAGTAGTGGGTGCAATAAAAGATATTATCTGACCCACCTCATCCATCCAAAGGTCTAGGACCAATATGGTTAGAACACTTCAGTGATATAATAATCATAAATAGTAGTTAGTACTGTTTGTGGAATAGAGGGAACAATTAATTGTCTCCAGATGTGTGCATTGTCCTTAGTATAGGATTGTCTTCCTAATATTTAGGGGTATGTTTACACTGCAAAGTTAATTCGAACTAACAGCTGTTAGTTCGAATTAACTTTCATAGGCGCTACACAGGCAAACCGCTACTTTAAACTTAATTCGAACTAGCAGACTGCTTAATTCGAACTAGGTAAACCTCATTCTACGAGGACTAACGCCTAGTTCGAATTAAGTAGTCCGAATTAAGGGCTGTGTAGCCACTTAATTTGAACTAATGGGAGGCTAGCCCTTCCCAGCTTGCCCTGATGGCCACGCTGGGACAAACCAGGGAAACTCTTCTGTCCCCCTTCCAGCCCAGGAGCCCTTAAAGGGGCATGGTCTGGCTACAGTGCTTGTGCCAGGTGCAAGCCTGCCAGCACCCAGCCAGCATACCCTGCACCTGGCATGGCATGAGCCAGCCACCCGCTGCCACCCAGCCCTCCGCCTCTTCCCGGGACCAGGCTGGCAGCTCCCAGGAGCCTGCCCAGGGCCGCAAGAGGCGAGTGCCCGCCTGGTCTAGTGTGGAGATTGTGGACCTCATCCAGGTTTGGGGGGAGGCCTCCAACATCCATGACCTTCACACTGAGCACAGGAAAGTGGCTGTCTAGGGCAGGATAGCTGACAGCCTGGCCACCCAGGAGCAGGTTTGCATGAAAATCAAGGTGGTCCAGTGAGACCCCTGACCCTGAGCCCCGAGCTTAGAATATAAGAACATAAGAATGGCCGTACTGGGTCAGACCAAAGGTCCATCTAGCCCAGTAGCCTGTCTGCCGACAGCGGGCCCCTTGAAGCACAGCCCTCGGCTAGCCTGAGGCAGCAGCCGCACGCTTTAAGTCCTAACTTGTTCTGGTCAGCCTTGACTTCGGTTCAGGGTCCACTCAATGTGGACATGCTAGTTCAAATTAGCAAAACACTAATTCGAATTAGTTTTTAGATCTAGATCAGTTGTCTCCAACCTTTTTACACCCAAGATCACTTTTTAAATCTCCGAACAGGCGAAGATCTACCGCCCCGCCCCTTCCTTGAAGCCCTGCCCCTTCCTTGAAGCCCCGCCCTCTCTATTCTCCTCCTGTCCATCACTTGCTCTCCCCAGCCCTTACTTACACACTCTGATATACAGTTTATTTGTAAATTATGTGATGTATAAAATTAAAATCACGTGTTTATAATTATGAAAAAAATGGTCTGTTTTTTATTCATGCCATTTAAATCTAAAATGAAGCATTTATAATTATACATTTTGTGGGGACAAAGTTCTGTGGTGGGGGCAGGGAAGAGGGAACAGGGTGCTGGGAGGGCAGAGGGCAGGGCCCTGCAGCAGGGGACAGAGTGCCAGTGGGGACAGGTTTCTGCATCTGGGGACAGGGTGCCAGTGGCGAAAGGAATAGGGACAGAGTTCTGTAGCTGGGGACCGGAGAGTGAGGACAGAGTTCGGGGAGTGGGGAGGAAAGTGGGGAACAGAATTCTATGGCTGAGGACAGAGGAGTGGGGACAGCGTTTGGAGAGTGCGGAGGGGAGTGGAGACAGAATTCCGTGGCTGGGGACAGGGGAGTGGAGACAGAGTTCGGGGAGTGGGGACAGAGTTCTGTGGCTTGGAAGTGGGGGCTGGGGAGTGGGGTGACAGTGTAGGCAGAGAGTCCCCTGTATCTGTGATCCCCCGGCACAGGAAAACTCCACACGCACTCACCTCCCCGGGGGGCCGACCCCCCCAGTGCAGGGAAGCCCCATGCACGCCTGCCTGCCCCGTGGCCGACCCCCCGGCACAGGAAAACCCTGCGCGCCTTCCCCAAAGCCAACCACCCCGCACATGCGCCTCCCCCGGGGCTGACTCACCCCTCCTGTGTGGTGCAGGGCGCCGATGCTCCCTCCCACTGTACACTCGTTAGAGCAGCTAGCGCTACTTCGGGAATCGCCGGAAGTGGCGCTAAGCTGCGGGACTTCGTCCATCCCCGGGAAGCTGACACTACCTCCGTTTTCACTTGAGGTAGGTAGTGGGACTTCTTGGGGGTGGGAGGGAAATGGGGGCGGGGCAGACAGGACGCCTCGCAATCAACTGGTCGAGGCCTCGTGATCGACCTGTTGGTGACCGCGGGTCTAGATGCACTAGTTCAAATGAGCTTAGTTCGAATTAACTAATTCAAATTAAGTTAGTTCAAATTAGTGCTGTAGTGTAGACATACCCTAAGATTTTTTTACTTTGTCACGTTTCAAGTAGCTATTTTGTCTTGTGCCACCTTAACAACATTTATTATTTCTTCCCCTATGCTGTGTCTCTTAGTTCACAAGTATTTACAAAGGGATAGATTCTTATTCATAATGGAAGGCCCAGGGTTAGAGTAGCTGAAAGGTGCCCTTGACAAGCAAATTGGATGAGGAAAAACCTGGGGTTTGGATTTATTTTCTCTTCTGACTCAAAAGTATCAGAAGTATGAGTCATCAGCCACTTTCTACCTCATGTGGCTCACAATGACTCAGTTGAAATTAAAAGATTTGAACAGCACTAAACTAACACTGTTCTTTCTGGTTTCTGTGAACAAAAAGCCAGTCAAAACGGGTCAGCATGATCTTGTTGCTATTTCTCATTTCTGATTCTAGACATGTTTCAGTTCTATGTTAGCTGAAAAAACACATAAGTTTGCCCACTTAGGCTGACCAAACTATTTACACTCTGATTCAACAAAATACTTTAGTACATGCATAAGTCCTGTTTAGTCAAAGTTAAGTATTTTGGGTTGATTCAACAAAATACTTTAGCACATGCTTAAGTCTTGATTAGTCAAAGTTTAGTATTTGAACTGGTGGACAATTTCCCGTCAACTTGTTTTTAATGGAAATAGGGATATTCAGTAAGCAAAAAACAAAACAAACAAAAAACCCCAACAAAACAAAAAACAAAAAACAAAAAAACAAAAAATACAAAAAAACCCTCCTAATTATGTTTCCTTTAACAGCTATGACTTCTTTAATAGCTATGTCATCTTTCTTTCAATTAATTAATATACTTTTCTTGTGAGTAATCTCAGACTGTACCCAGACTAGCATAGTACACCCATGAAGATCTGAAATAACTTCACTGATACCTGTGGAATTACTCTGGATTTCTATCATTGTAAGCCCTGGTCTACACTAAGGAGTTATTTTGAAACAACTCACCTTATTTCAAAATATCAAGTGGAGCATCTACACTACCAAGCTCGTTATTTCAAAATAATGGGCTAGTGATTTTGAAATAACTCCTGCTTTCCACGAGGATTAACGCTTATTTTGAAATTGTGATTTCAAAATAGTGTTAGTGTGGATGCTCCATGGATGCTATTTCAAAATAATTGGCCTCCAGAGGCCTCTCACAGCTGTAATTGTGGCTATCCTGGCCATACACCTAACATCTCCAAACACCCCTTACAGCAGACGGCTGAAAGAAAAAGGGCTTCTGGTACATGTGGGCCTTTCACATCCCTGTGCCACACATCACTCATCCCAGGAGCCATGTAGGACCTCAGCGTTCCCTCTAAGCACCCCTCAGCTGCCAGCACTCCCACAGCACCCTTGGCTGCCCCGGGCACAGACAAAAGAGGGCAATGGCCTAACCTATTGGCCTCAAATCCTGGACCTCATCAAAGTCTGGGGCAACGAGACTAATCCGCAGGATTTCTGCACCAGGAGGAGAAATGCTGACATCTACAGCCTGATGGCCACCAGCCTGGCAAAGAGGGGGCACATGTGGACCATTGACAGGTCCACATGAAGATAAAGGAGCACTGGTAGGCCTACAACAAGGCCAGGGAGCAAAGTGGATGATCTGGGACGGCTCCTCGAACCTGCAGCTATTACTAAGAGTGTGATGACATCCTGGGAGGGGAGCCGGTCACCTCCCTCCCTATTGTCATCAAGTCTAGCATCAGCCTCCACAAGGAAGTGGAGGAGGAGGAGGAGGAGGAGGAGCAGGCCAGCAAGGCCACCATGCTCACCAGCTAGGAACTACTCCTCACCCTTGAGCCAGTCCCCCCCTCCCAGGATGTCTCCCAGGCCTTGGACGATCCTGGTGAAGACACTTCAGGTGAGTTCTATAATTTCCCCTATATACACACTAAGGCAGGCCTGGGGGTTGCACAACAGCCTGTGCATGTCGGTGCACATGAAGTACCAGTCTGGAGCACTCAACTCCATAACATTCTTGCACAGGAACCCCTTGCACCTTCTCACAAGGTTCTTGCACAGGCCTGCCTTATGCTGGATTCGGTGGTAGAACACCTTTCCATGACAAGCCACCACTAAGGAGGTTGGGGTCATGGAAACACAGAGCAGTGCCACACACAGTGCAGTATCATGTCTGCACTAGGTCAGCATCTGCTCTGGGTCAAGCATGACAATACAGAGGATACTGATCCCAGGTATGGGAACCTTCCGGGAGGAGAAAAAGGAGGGGACACCAGTAGCAGTCGCTCCAGCAAGCAGCTTCTACCACTCACACACACACACACACACAACACCACCCCCTCTCCTCCATCAGACAGGGATGTTCTCTGTCGGTGGGATGCCATCAGTAGCAGATGTAGCATGTGTGGAACACAAAAGGAAGCCAAGCAACCCAGACCACCCTCCGGCCCACAGGCTCCAGGCCTGGCCAGCACCTTCCCATGAAGGCTTGTCCCCAGGCCATGGGTGTTATGATGCTCCCCTGGGATATTTGTGCCCCTGCAGGAAATTGCCCGCTGTCTAGGCAACAGATGACCTTGTTTGAAGCATATCACCATCATCTGAACTGAGACCTTAGGTGCTGGTGCAGAGATTAAGGCTAGGCTTCATACATAGTGTCTCCTGGGATGACTGCCCTTGCAACTTTTCTTCATAGCTGGGCCAACTGTGAGTGTGCCCTATCCACCATCTCCCATGCAATCTACACAGCTGTGCGGGATCCAACAGAGGACATGGACTCATGAAGACCTGCTCCATGATCAGATGGCCTGTCTCCAGTTTCAGGTTCAGGAGCTCGATGAGGAGCACCGGGAGTGGGCTGCTAACCAAGAGGAGTGTCAGGCTGACCAGGAGCAGAGGAAAGCTATGGGGGACCAGCTGGTGGGCCAGCAGAAGGCCATGTGGTCCTCCATCACTTCTGTGATGGAATGAAAGGCATCATGATTGGAATGAGCCACCAGATACCTCCCCACCCTCGCCCCAACCTCCTCCCCTTGGCTTCCCTTCATAGCCCCCCATCTCTCCCAGGGGCCATCAGGGCCCCTGAACACATGATGGTTGAACCTCTTAAACAGCCAAAGCCTCCCGAGCTACCCAAGGTAGGTGCCAGTCCCAGCCCCATCCCTGAGCTCTCCTCCTTCTTCCTCCCCCCTCATTCCAGCTTCTTCCCCAGTCCTTCCCTTGTTTTATATTCCCCAAATAACAAATAGATCTGTCCACTACCACTCCAAAAAGAGGCTTCTTTATTTGCTCTGGAGAGGAGGGAGGGAAGTTGGGAAGGAAGGGCAGGAGAAGGGAGGGATGAAGGAGGAAAGGCACACAGGGGCAATGCAGGGACCTCTTTTGGAGAGTCCTGGGGAAGAGTATCACAGATGGCCTTATCTGAAACTCTCCCTCAAGACTTCCTAGATGAGCAAAGTTCCCTGATATGCTCTCTGTATGGCGCCAGTGTGTGGCTGCTGCAAAGCCCAAGCCAATTAGTCTCTGCCCCTCACCCTGGCAGGGAAGTCTCCCCCTTGCTCTCACATATGTTGTGGAGCACACAGCAGGCTGCCACCACATAGAGGATGTTGCACTCACTCATGTCCAGGTGGGTGAGGAGACTCCTGAATCTCTCCTTTAGGTGACCCAAGGCACACTCCACAACCTTGCAGCACCTGCTGAGCCTGGCATTGAAGTTATCATTGGTGGGATCCAGGCTGCGTGTGTAGGACTTCATCAGCCAAGGGAGCAAGGGGTAGACTATATCACCCAGGATGCAGATGGGCAGGTCCACATCCCTGATCCTGATGGTGGGGTTGGGGAAAAAAGTGCCGGTGTGCATCTTCTGGACAAGGAGGCATTCCAGAAGATGCAGGTGTTGTGCGCCTTCCTTGACCAACCAACAGTAACGTCTGTGAAGCATCCCTTGTTGTCCATCAGGGCAGCACCATAGAGAAGTACCCCTTCTTGTTGATAAAGTCTGAGGCATGGTGGTTGGGGACCAGGATGGGGATGTGAGTATCATGTGATGCTCATCCTGCAGTTGGGGAAGCTCATGGTGGCAAAGCCATCCACTATGGGGTCAATGTTGCCCAGAGTGATGACTGTCCACAGCAAAATGTTGTTGATGGCCTTCACTACCTGCAGGAGCACAGCCCTGACTGTTGATTTCCCTATGCTAATTGATTCCCAATGGAGAGGTAGCAGTGGTGCAGCGAGCTTCCAGAGGGCAATGGCGATGCGCTTTTGCAGGGGGATGGCAGGTTTCAGTCACATGTCCTGTCACTTGAAGGCAGGGGCAAGCCACTCACAGAGCTGGAGAAAGATGGCCTTCTGTATGCAGATGTTCTGGAGCCACTGCTTGTCAGCCCATCACTTCAAGATGATGCTGTCCTACCAGTTGGAACTGGTCTTCCTCTGCCAAAAGCAGCATGCCACAGTTTCCAGAGGATTAATAATCATTTGCTGGAGCAGGAGCACCAGGACCTGGGTGAAGGAGCTGGAGCCTCACAGGCCTCATGCTATACCTCATGGCTCAGATCACCCAAACTGCCCACATGCTGCTCTAGCAGGAGTGCCAGCACCTGAAGAGCAGGGCCTGTGGTCCAAGCTGGTCCTTGTCCTGCTTGAACAGCATGTGGGCAGCGATAGGACAACCAGCAGTGGCTTCAAAACTTCCAGGGGCTTTAAATCTGATTAAAGCACCAATAAGAATAGACATTCTATTTTGAAATAATTCGGAGCTATTTCGATGCTGCTTTGCAGCATTATTTTAAAATTACTATTTCAGGATTTATTAATTTGAAATAATTTATTTCAAAATCATTTCTGTGTGTGGGCATGCCCTAACAGAGCAGATATTGGCAATGTCTCATGAAGGCTTCCTTGCCTACCACACATTTCACCTGTAAAATGATGATTTTCACCATCATTTTGAAAGGTTTTTTTCTAATGAGTTTTGGCCTAATTGTTGATACAAAAAGGAAATAAAAAATGTTTGTACAGTTTCCATATTCTATGTATCATTTATATACATAGAGTCTCACTGTACTTAAACAACCTGAAGAAATACCTGCTTTTAACATAAATTAAACACCTTTTAAAAATATTCTCTCTGGCTATATCAAAACTACTTCTGCTATGTACAAGTGTAGCAGTCACATTCCTGTTTCAAATTAGGTTTACTCTTAGTGTTGACTAATAACCTAAAACATTAAGGTTTATATCCCTAATTGTTTTCTTTTATCCAATCTAAACTATCCGGTCTAATCGAACATTGTATATTTTCATTGGCCATATAAAAGTTTAAATCTTTGACTCTTCTTAAATGCCTGGTGCAAATGATAACATGTTGCAATGAGTTCCAGAGATTAATTTGGTATTTTGTGAAAATGTATTTCTTTCTATCGTTTTAATATGTTTCACCTCTTTGTACTATTCCCCTTTGTTCCTGCATTATGATAACATTAAATACAAGTACCCAATTTAACTTCTCTATAACATTTATTATTTTGTACACTTTTATCATGCCCTATTTTATTTGTCTCTTATCTAAAATGAAAATTTCCAATCTTTATGAGTCAGAGAGCAGTAACATTTAAACACCATTAATCTTTTCTTTAAAAGGCAATAAACACATCACCACGTATCGGTCAAGAGCATCTGGTTATATGCTTAATCTATGAGGTCATGAATGTTTTCATTTTGTAATCACAGGGCAACTTTTCATTACCAAATGTTGCTGTCCAAGATGTAGGGGTTTCAGTAAGCAACATAGATTATCACTGTTTAAAAAATAAAAAAGCAACTTCATGTTCTCCACCCTGTGGTGGAGCAGAGTTAGGGAACAATTTTCCACTTCGGATCCAAATATTTGGTTTTGATGAAGCTAGCCTAACTTGTGCAAACTAACAGGGGCAAAGCCACTAGTCTAATATTAGGTTTAATCGGCATAATATTTTTTTAGAATGGAAAAAAAATTATTTGCCAGCAAAATAGTGTTTAAAATAATTACCAGCTCAATATACTATTATTTGAACTAGAAATAATTTTGTATAGTGCAGAAATCTGTCTGGTTTTTGCTTGTCTCTAAATGGACATCGGCTTTGTGCTACCATGTGATGCTTTGAAAATAAAATACCAACATCACTGATAAAAAGCTCAAGTGTTCACATCCTAAGTGCACTATAATAAAGTGCCCAAGTTTTCTTTTTTCATTTGTCAAGTAAAAAGCATATTTTAGTTCTTTATTGTGCTTGCACTAAAACAGTAATTGATGAACACCAGAAGGGTTTTCTGGGGCACATTCTACATTTGACAAAGTCTAAGTAAGCTGAAGAAGAAACCACAAAGGATATTGATTTTCCATGAAAGGGAAAGACTGATCTTTCTTCATTTGAAAGGTTCTACTTTTCCACTGAATACTACAAAGAAAATCCAAAGCATAAGTAAAGAACACAAGATAGCAGTAAAGGAAAGAAAAGAGATTAATGATTTCAGTACTAAACTATTCTGCTTGCCATTCTACTGCCCATTAGAGGGGGAGGGACCCATTATATGCTTAAAAGAAGCCCACTTATTACAGATGAATAAAGCCATTTAAAACTTGTAAAAATATATATTATCCCATTCTTCTCCTACTACATGTGAATAGAGAAGCAGGAAGGAATTCACATTGGACAAAAGACTGGAACATTTGCTTAACTCTAAATAAAGTGATTGTTATATCTGGTCAGAACATTTGAGACAAAAGGAAATGTTAAAAAAAACATTTCACAGAAACATGCAAATTTTGATAGCTTGCATCAGGAATGAAGAGAAAGAAAGAGATTCTAATACTCCGCACCCTGATGGTTAGACCACTGTTCTGGAAAGTCCCATATCTCTTAAATCAGAGTGATCTTGAATGGAAACTCTGTTCTGGTCTAATTGATCATCAGAGACACGTTTCTCAGATAAGAAAGTTCAAGTTTTTGTCCAAAAAGTAACAATTCTGTGGGTTGTTTTTTTTTTATTTTAAAAAGTTCAGTTTTCATTCCATAGTAGAATGAAAACAAATTTGAAAGCTCAGAACTTGTCATTATCTGGTTAACTTTAGTAAACATATTTTTAAAATTAAAAATGGGATTGTGGATGGGTCTCCCTGTCAGCAGGGTAGCCTAGTGGTTATGTCCCTGAGGCTAGTCTAGACTACAATGAGCTATTGGAAAAAAATACACAAATTGTGCTCTGCATTTCGCATACCTACACTGGCCCAAATTTCAGAAAAGCCTCCTCTTTCGGAAGAGTCCTTCTTCCTCATGGATGGACGAAGACAGGGCCTCTGAAAGAGCATGTCTGCTCTTCATCAAATAAAAGTGGAAGAGAAGACATATTTCCTGGATGTGGCAGAGTTTTTCCAGGATAACAGAGGTATCCCAGAAAAACACCGTAGTCTAGACATAACGTGAGGCAGCCAACAGAAAAGGGGGTCCAGATCCCTACTGCTGGTGGCCCAACCTAGAAACTCCAGTGCACAATATGGGTATAATTTTTTAGTTGGGGCATGGCCCCAAGAGTCCAAACTTCCCCATTAGCAGGAGTTCTAGCAGATTTCCCCCTTTATTTCAGGGGGGTTGGCTTTGGAGGCTTACTTGCTCCTCTGGTTGGCCAAGTGGACAGGCTTGGGTTCCTGCCCTGTAGACATCAGAACCACACTTCTGTCTCCTTGCTGGTCAGCTACTAACTGAGCCAGGCTCCTTCCTTTTATACTCCTCCAGGCCTGACATTGGCCATAGGTGAAGCGGGGCAGGGCTAGCTGGGCCAAAGGACTTTGTGTAATTCCTGTACTGACAGGCTCTCCTCTCTTTGCTCCCTCACAGGGACACTTTGGGTACATCTAGACTACAGGCTTTTGTCGACAGAAGTTTTGTCAATAGATACTGTCGACAAAGTTTCTGTCGGCAAAGAGCGTCTAGACTACATCCAGTTCTGTCGACAAAGCAAGCCGCTTTGTCGACATGACAGTGTAGACGCAATGGACAGTGTAGATACAATAATGCCTTCTGTTGACAGAACTTTGTTGACAAAAGGTGTTATTCCTCGTAGAATGAGGTTTACAGCTGTTGACAAAACTGCCGAGTTCTGTCGACATTATGTCCACTTTTGTCGACAAAACCCTGTAGTCTAGACACACCCTTTATGGCAATACTTTCTAAAGTCTTGGAATCACTATGTGCACCATGCTTTGTCTCCTTTCTTCTATCTACTCCACATGAATCAGAAAAGTTCCTTCTGGAACAGCAGAGCAGATCAAAGAAACATTTTGCATCTTTGCCCTGAAATCCTTTCTCATTTCCATATTATGTATGATTCCTGTGGCACCAGAGATGAGGGAAACACGAATGTAGAGACCTGCCCTGGGGAAATTCCAAGGGATGGAAAACAAGCAATGATTGTCTTCAGTTGGCTTCACAGATTGATCCCCACCTAAAGAGGACACGTGAAAGGACTGGAAAGAAAATAACTCTAACAGGGGGAGAAACTATTAGACTAGGCCTGGAAAAAGTTCAGCTCTGGCCTGAATAACTTTACCTGAAAAAAGGACTAGGGTGACAAATGACCAGGGTGACTAGGGCTTGTAATAATTTCTCTTGGAATATAATGCTTAGCTGGCACATTTTGTTCATTTTAGCTTAGTAACTCAGGGTACGTCTACACTACAGCGCTAGTTCGAACTAACTTAGTTCGAATTAGTTAATTCGAACTAAGCTAATTCGAACTAACGCGTCTAGAACTAAAAACTAGTTCGAATTAGCGTTTTGCTAATTCGAACTAGCAAGTCCACATTGAGTGGACTCTGAACAGGGCTTAAGGATGGCCGGAAGCAGTGCCGGCAGGGCATCAGAGGAGGACTTAGAGCATGGAGATGCTGTCTCAGGCTAGCCGAGGGCTGCGCTTAAAGGGTCCCGACCCCCACCCCGGACACACAATTCTAAGGGGTGCCCCGCTTGCAAAGAAGTTCTGGCTTGGTGTCAGCCGACGGTCAGGGCAGTGTGTGTGTGTAAGCTTCTAAGAAAAGGTTTAACGTCTGTGTCTTTACTGCTAGGACCGGGGTCCCGTCGCAGAGGGTGGCTAACAGGCCAACAGACGCCCCGTTATATAGGAAGATCTTATTACACCTTAGATTTTAGCTGCTAGAACACAAAGTTCCTTCGCAGCGGGCAGCCTGGGAAAGGCTGGAAAGGTGCCCCAACGGATCTTGTCACCTGGGAGTGACACAGATCCAAACGCCCAAGCTCTCCCTATGTCTGTCCCTTTATGACCGGCTGAAGTTCTTTTAAATTGTGCTTGGTTCTGTTACAGCAACTGGAGGAGTCAGGTTAAAGCTTAAACAGTTACAGGTTTATTAAAAGACTTATAAAAGCATATGGTTACAATGGCTATTGCTCTATTTCTTAAATGCTAACAAATACAGATTTTAAAAATGGTTACAAAGAAAATAAAGATAGAAAATAGAAATAATGGTACCAAGTGACAGCTTAATCTTTAAAGAGCTCTAAGTCTATGTATATATATACTTAAACAAAGGACCACATCCAGGTACAATTTTTACCCCTTTCTGTGCCTCTCGACTCCAGCGTGTCAGGCCAGGGCCGGTCTCTCAATTCCTAGGAAAGACGAATACGAGGTGGGCGTCCCCTTGGAACCTCGGGAGATCAAACACCAAACCCGACCAGTAGATAGATGGTAGATTGACACTCAGAGAAAATGCGCTGCTGGACCTATCTTTATACCCCTGGGGGCCCGTATTCTCTTTCTTATCTAAGATGCCGAATTGTACTGGTCCGTTTTGTGGCGCCAGTTCTTACAAGCAAGTTTCAAGTTAATTTACACTTGCAAGAGAGATAACTAAATTGTGAGCACTAGACATTTTTTTACTGGGCGAGAGATTCCTCCCCCCGCAGATGGATGTGTGTTCGTATCAATATGGGTTTCAGTCAAGGGCACTCCTTGGCAGCCTCTTGGTCAGCAATTGGCGTATCTCTGTTTACAGCCATTCACGGTCACAGCAGCCTGGGCCTTCTGCTCTGTGTGCCCTGTATGCTCCAGGCAAGCAAAAATGGATGTTACAAGGGGGTTCCTGTCTGGCTACACTTGGAGTGCCCGGAGTACCCACACTGGGCACATCACACCACTCGGCCATCAGCCCGGCTGCACTTGCTGCAGGCTGCCATCTGGGGAGAGGAGGTAATTGGGGGGCTGCAGGAGAGCTTCCACCCCCAGAAGCCCGCAGAGCCAGCCCAGTCCTCCCCATCGGGGGCTCGTACCCCATTCCTCCCTCACCTCCTTCCACTTACCCTTCCCTAGCCCCCCTTCTTATTGATGTACAAAATAAAGATAACGTTTCTTCCAACATTGACTCTGTCTTTATTGAACAAAACTGGGGGGAGACTGGGAAAAGGAGGTGGGGGAGGGGAAGAGAAAGGCTGGGAGAAGGGAGGGCAACTAACATGATCAGGGGTTGGGAACAGGTCCCAGATGAAGAAAGGCTACAGAGACTGGGACCGTTCAGCTTAGAAAAGAGGAGATGGAGGGGGGACAGGATAGAGGTCTCTAAAAGCAGGGGTTGGGTGGAGAGGGTGCATTCAGAAAAGTTCTTCCTGAGTTCCCATAAAGAAGGACTAGAGGACACCAAAGGAAAGGAATGGGTAGCAGGCTTGAAACTAGTAAGAGAAAGTTGTTCTTCTTCCCAAAGCAAATAGTTAACCTGCGGAACTCCTTGCTGCAGGAGGCTGTGAAGGCTAGAACTAGAACAGAGTTTAAAGGGAAGTGAGATCAAGTCATGGAGGTTGGGTCCATGGAGTCCTATTAGCCAGAGGGTAGGAGTGGTGTCCCTGCCCAAAGTTTGTGGAAGGCTAGAGAGGGATGGCAAAAAGAGACAAATGGCTTGGTCACTGTCTTCGGTCCATCCCCTCCAGGGTCCCTAGGGTTGGCCGCTGTCATCAGACAGGCTACTGGGCTAGATGGACCTTTGGTCTGACCCAGGACGGCCATTGTAAGCTCAGGGCTCAGGGTCGGGGGTCTCAGTGGACCCCCTTGATTTTCATGCACACCTGCTCCTGGGTGGCCAGGCTGGCAGCTCTCCTGCCCTAGCCAGCCACTTTCCTGTGCCTAGTGCGGGGATCGTGGACAAGGTCCACGATGTCCGCACTAGCCTAGGAAGGTGCCCGCCTCTTGCGGTCTAGGGCAAGCTCCCGGGAGCCGCCAGCCTGGTCCCGGGAAGAGGGGGTGGGCTGGGGGACATCGGGTGGGTGGCTCTGTGCCGTGCCAGGTGCAGGGTCTGCTGGCTGGGTGCTGGCAGGCTTGCACCTAGCACGGGCACCGTAGCCAGCCCGTGTCCCTTTAAGAGGTCCGGGGCCGGGAGGGGGGCAGACGGGTTTCCCTGGTGTTGGCCAGAGTGACCACCAGGGAAACCTGGGGAGGGCTAGCCTCCCACTAGTTCGAATTAAGGGGCTACACACCCCTTAATTCGAACTAGCTAGTTCGAACTAGGCGTTAGTCCTCGTAAAATGAGGTTTACCTAGTTCGAACTAAGCGCTCCGCTAGTTCGATTCAAATTCGAACTAGCGGAGCACTAGTGTAGTGCCTATTAAAGTTGGTTCGAACTAACATCCATTAGTTTGAACTAACTTTGTAGTGTAGACATACCCTCACTTTTGTCTGTCTGTCATCACTTGCAATCATTTAAATCCCTCTTCTTATATTTCATAAAATCATTTTTGTTTATTATCAAATCCAGTGTAAATAATTGTTACCCATGGGAACCCATAGCTGTGTGTATCTCTCAGGGCACATATACACTACATGGAAGATTGATGCTACAACGGCCTCATTGATAAAGGGGACCAATTTTATGAACTTTCTCTGTATAAAACTTTGGTACAGAGTAAGGCAGATTTATGTGGAGTTTTGGTCCCACTGGGGCTGTGCTCCTGGAAAGTCACTGTAAGCAATCCCTCCAAGAGCTGTACTGTTATCAGTGTCTGCGTTACTCTGCTAGGAGGGCTGTTACTTCAATACTGTGACTGAGGGGGTGGGGAATAAAGCTTCTGGCTCAGCAGGCAGGGCGGTGGGGTGTACCAAAAAGACAGGTAGATGGCCTCAATGATATGATCAACCAATTAGGTAATAGTCTCAGGAGATATCTGTGAAGCAGCTCATAAGTTACCTTCAAATACATCTTGCTTTTCAAAATCTTAATTCCTTTTTTGGCCACATGATCTAAAAAAATCCCTTTATTGGAGCAACAAATGTATTGACAGTATCGTACAACATCAAGTGTGACTATATGTAATCTATAACTAAGAATTTTTGGAAAAAGATTGTATGTTAAACTTTGACGATCAATGTCTGCTGCTTTAGTGTGGTCTTGTTCATTTTTCTAAAGAAAAGCACTTGCCTTGTTGCATTAGCCTTTGTTGATTCTGTGCCTAATACAGGTTGGACCTCCCTGGTCTGGCACTATCAGGACCTGGCCAGTCCCAAACAAGAGAATTTGCTGGACCACGGAAGTCTCCTGCCACTGGTCCCCAAGTCCATCACCTCCTACTGGCAGGATGCCCCAGCAGGCACCCTGCCTTGCCATTCCCCACAAACTGGCTGGGCTGCTTGCCCAGCTGCTGCCAACTCCCTGGGTGGCACAGGCTCTGGTTCCTGCTGGGGGCTCCAAACCCACACATCTGGGGGCAGCCCCAAGATCTCTGGCCCTGTCCCCATGCTACAGGGGGCTGCTGTGGGACTCTGGCCCCAACCCATGCTCCAGGAGCCTGCTGGGGAACTCCAAATCCAGCACCACACTTCCAAGGTCTGCCATGGTACCCTAGGCCTATGCTCCAGGGGGCTGCCAGGGGACTCTGCCCTCGCTCACCCCTCCGACACACACGCTCCTAGAGGTTGCCAGGAAACTCTGGCCCTGCGCTGCTGCAGACTGCTGGAGATTGCTGCAGGGCTCTGCCCTTAGGCTTCTGGGCTCTCTGCTCCAGGAGCATCTGTGGTCCTGATCAACCATGGATGTTGCTGAATCAGAGAATGCCAGTTTTTGGAGGTACAACCTGTAATAGAATTCTCATTGTATATATTTTACAATTCTAAAGCTTTCTTCTGGTAATATTGTTTATTACAGAAAGTACTGTATATTAAAATAAAAATTCGTAATGATAATCTCTGTGATTTGTAATGCATAACTCTATTTGAAATTAGAAGAAACTCAGAATGAAAAAGTCATTAAAATTCCCAGTACTAACTTACTTTCTGAACTGAAGAACAGACTGCACTTCATGCTGTTATAATGTTTACAGGCTTGTCTTTAAAACTCACAACATCTGTTGAGTGCTTATAAGGATTTTGAAAGCTGTGCTCAACTTTATAACCAAAGTATCATTGATTTTTATCAGCCGGAGCAGGAGGAGGCAGGAACCGGCTAACCAGGGTCTGGAGGTGGCCTCTGAGGCCACGGCCCTGCTCTTCCAGCACATCCACACTCTGCTGGCACAGCTGAAGTTCTCCCGGACCCATTGCTCCTGGTTGCGGAGCAGCAGCTTCATGAACCGGAGGTGCCGCCGCTGGTAGTCCTCCTGGTTTCTGGCACGCCTGCTGGCCCGGGCGCGGGTGGCTGTTGCAGGCGGGGTGTTGCGCCCTGCAGTCCCAGGTCCTGCGGCAGCGGTGAAACAAGAGCAGTGGTCAATTCCCCCTGGGGACAAGGTGGGTGAAACCCAGCCCCCCTCTGCAATGCCAGGGCCCCTGCATGACACCCAGCTGCTGCTCCATGGTGCGCAAGGCCCAGGCGCACGGTCCCTGGGCTCCCTCTCCCCCCCACCCCACCCCGTACACATAAGGGGAGCATGATGGTACTCACAGGTGGAGGCCTCCCTGGCCTCGGACAACACAGGAGATGTTGTCTGTGGGGTTCCTCGGGGGTCCTGGGCCCTGGGCAGGCTTCTGGTAGGCTCCTGGCTCACAGCGTCCTCTGGCTCCTCCTCCTCGGTGTCCAGGACCGGTCCCTCTGCCCTGGGGTCGATGACCACCCAGGGGGCATGGACAGCGTGAGCCCCCAGGATGCTGTCCAGGGTGTGAAAGTGGGAGCAGGTCTCCGGGTCGGCCTCTGGCAGGCAGGCCTGGGAGTAAGACTGACGCAGGTCCTTTATTAACGTCTGTTAATTCGAATTAACTTTGTAGTGTAGACATACCCATATTGAGTCGCCATTGTGCAGCTATTGCAACAAGGTTTAAATGAGCTGCTGAATCAGGGTGAAAAATCATTTAGTGAGAACTTACTGGGTCCAGCTAAGCACATTGTGTTGTCAGGTGACCATACTGAAGCCAGCTGAATTCCTGAGAGTAAGACTCTGAAACTTGTTCCCCATGCCTCATTTGGTCCAAAATAGCCCAAATTTTGTGATTGTCCAGACACACTAAAAATATACTAATTTATAGGCTCTCTGGAGAAAGCTAGGGATAGTCTTCCTAGATGGCAAATGAGGTAAGTAATCATCTGATGGTATTCCTGTGAACTACTAATAATTAATTCTATTTACAGTGTATTAATTATGTTAGTGCACCTACTGCCTTGGATAAATATCTTTCGTATTTAGAAACTAACTAAATAAATACCTAGATTGAATGATAGACTCCATGGTGTAGAATTTGGCACATTCAAGAGGCTTGCAAAGTGTCACACACACCGATGGCACAGTATTAATAATAATCAGATCCAGCTCACCTTCCTCTCTTATTCACCATCCTATTCAGAACTGGTATAGGCAACTCTTCTTTGGCACATTGGAAATGAAGAGGCCATCTCCCAGGTAGGATGACCATATTTCCCTCTTCTGAAAATTGGACACCTTGTAAAATTACTCATATTCTAGCAAGTTCAGTGGCAGTCAGTGGTACAAACATTCAAATTACCATAAAGTTGACTGAGACTCTGTTAAAAAGAAATGCTGCATAGTTGGATTCTTTTAATTTACCTTCTTATCTTTAAGGCTTTAGAGTTCAGACAGGCAGAGGTGAAACACACACACACATTCCCATACACCTCTCTTACATGGAGAGAGGGGACTGACCAACCCAACCCTTCCTGCCTGGTGCTCTCTGCCCTCCACACCTAACTGGGACTTTCCTGATATTTGGAACAGTATCTTCTTGGGGCAACATGTGGGTAGCATGCAGGGTCATATGTTTCCCACCTGAAATTTCTGCCAGGATTCACACCAGACTGGCCAGCAGCAGACTTTCAGCACTGTGTGGAAGGGACAGGACAGAAGCTGCTTCAAGCTACAGCTGAGGAGCGGGGGGGAAAGTCTGATGTGGTGGAGCTCATCTCTTCCCCCCCCCACACACACTCCCATATGGCTGGAAGCAGGTTGTCCTATCCTGCTGTCATGGTGTCAAAAGGCAACTCAAATTTCCAGGTTGCTGCTGGCCACCAACATAATGCAGACACATCCTGTCCCGTGGCTAGAGTATGGGCATGAGGGGGTTAAACCCTGAGGTTACATTGTGTAGAGGGAACCTGACAGCAGGGGATTCAGGTAGCCCAGCCAGAGAAGTGGCTTATCAGAGGAGGCTGCTTAGGGGACAGAGCAGCCCCACATTCCCTGGAAATGGGACTTGAGGGTAGATGAGGGTGCTAAGCCCCTGCTCAGAGTGTGAAGAGGATGGAAATCATTTCCTCACTCTCACCACTGCTATTCCACAGTAGAGCTGAGAGGAAAAGAGGCTTCCATGTACCAGTGCTGTGTGGGGCTTTGGCACATGCAGGGCTCAGATCTCCCAGGCCTGGAAAGTCTTGAGCTTTTCGAGCACACTGGCCCAGCTAGAAGCAGTGGCAAGAGGAGGGAGCTTGTCAGCCAGGCTTTTGACGAGCTAAGTGCTCTGATCAGGGATGGTTCTTTGTGCAGTACTGGGACCGGGATGACATGGATATGGAGGAGCAGTGGGGAAGGGAGGCAGGATTAAAGAGGTAAAGCAGGGAGAAGACAGCTAGAGAGGAAGCATGTAAAAGGCTGATGGGTGAACATCAGTGGTGACATGTAACTGGCCATCCCCTGGCACCTTCCTGCACTCACCAACCACTGCAGTTAGTGTCAGCTAGAAACAGGACAGGAATCAGGGCCCCACTTGCTGAGAGCTGGCATGCAGTAGAGGCTGTGCTGATGGTCCAATGGGAGAGCAGCTGGCTCAGCATGCTGCATCTTTATCTGCCACCTCTCACTGTTAGCCACTAGACCTCTCCCACTCATTGCTGGTGGGCCGGCAGCTGGTAAGTAGGAAACCTGACAGCAGCAGGACCTGCCAGTACTGATGGAAGGAAGACAGAAAATATGGGACAATTTGCCCATTTTAAAGAAAAAGAACACAGGCAGGAGGGTTTAAATACTGGATTGTCCCTTTAATAATAGGACATTAAAGCTATGTCTGGACTGCAGTTTTTTCGGGATACCAGAGGTATCTAAGGAATGTGTCTGCTTTTTCGGAACAGTTTCCGAAGAAGCGGACATTTTCTTTTGGCATCCCTGTATTCCTCTCAGTGAGAGAAATTAGGGATGTTCCAAAAGAGGAGTTTTTTCCAAAATTTGGCTGTAGATGGACCAAATTTCAAAAAAGTCTCTTGTGGAAAAAAAACCAGAAAAAGGTGTGCAAATTGTGAACCGCAATTTGAGTATCTTTTTCTATTTTTTTTCAGCAGTCTAGACATAGGCCTTGTCACTCTTCTTCAAGATGCACGAGAGATTCAATCTCTGCATGCTTCCTGTACCTGCAAACACATGCACAAAACAACCCCAGTACAGAGCTTAACTGGCACTTGGGGCCTTGTTCAGATACTATTCTCCCCAATGAATACAATTTCAGTGTTTTACAAATTTGATAATATCTCAGTGAAGTGCAATGAGAATCTTCATTTACTGAATAACTTTTATAAGATTCAGAAAAGGTAAACCATGATTATTTTATTTTTATAATTGGGCTCAAAAGACAAGGCTTCTCCTTTATCAGTTTCACGGCAAAATTGAGTTCCGCCTGCTTTGTAACACAAATGGTATGTCTAGACTACAAGTTTTTTTTTAAAAGAGTAGCCTTTTTTTCAAAAAAACTTCACCTGTGTCTAGACTGCAGCCACGTTCTTTTGAAAGTAAATTGAAAGAACACAGCAGTTTTTTCGATCCCTGTAAACCTCACTTTACAAGGAATAACACCTTTTTTCAAAAGTACTTTTTCAAAAAAAGGCACTATTGAATGCAAACTGTGCATTTTCGAAAGAGAGCGTCTAGACTCTTTCAAAAAAGTGGCTTGCTTTTTCAAAAAATCTGCTTGTAATCTAGATGCTCTCTTTCGAAAAAGGCTTGTAGTCTAGATGTAACCAAATTAAAATCTTCAGGCAAATATATATATGTATGTGCCCTGTACCAAAAAGCGGGGAAAAGGAGAGAAAAAAAATCAAGAAAGCCTTATAACACCTTTACACATATTTAGGCTATGTCTACAAAGGTTTAGAGAACATGACCTATGAAGCCAGGCTTCATGAACTGGGCTTGTTTAGTTTGGAAAAAAGAAGATTAAGGGGGGACATGATAGCGGCTTGCTTTTTCGAAATTCCGCATGCAGTCTAGACGCTCTCTTTCGAAAGAGGCTTGCAGTCTAGACATAGCCTATGATTCTATGATCCCTTTCCGGAAAAGGGAGGCTAATGTGATGAGTCGGAATTGCAAATCTGCGGGGGATTTAAATATCCCCCGCGGCATTTGCATTTACATGGCTGCTGCTTTTTTCCGGCTTGGGGATAAGCCGGAGAAAAGCGCCAGTCTAGACGCGATTCTCTGGAAAATAAGCCCTTTTCTGGAGGATTTCTTATCCCTACTTTCAAAAGGGCTTATTTTCCTCAGAATCGCGTCTAGACTGGCGCTTTTCTCCGGCTTATCCCCAAGCCATAAAAAAGCGGCAGCCATGTAAATGCAAATGCCGCGGGGGATATTTAAATCCCCCGCGGATTTGCAATTCCGACTCTTCACATTAGCATCCCTTTTCCGGAAAGGGATGCCAATGTAGACGTAGCCTTACTGTATTGTGTATAAGATGTTACCACCTATTTCATGACATGATTAATGGAATGTACCTCACAAGGAGCCAATAGAATACGGTTAGTTCCCTGTCATGACAAGACTCAATGCTTTGGGTGCTCAGATTTCAGAACACAATCTGAAGACACTAGAGAGTTCTGCGCGCTGTGGACCCTCTGGAATGGGGATCTCAGTATAGCTGCAAAGCAGGGTTATACAACTCTGCTGGGGCCTAATCTAAAATCCATTGAAGTCAGTCAATGGAAAGACTCCTAACGACAACGCCACAACTCAAGTAAATTGTTGTAGCTTAATTGAAGCCAGTAGAGCTATGACAATTTACACCAGCTGAGGATCTGGCCCCCACTTTTTTTAATGGCGTTTGGATTAGGTTCCTAATTAAGTTTTTAGGTTTCAAACCATAAGACATTCAGAAGGGGAAATCCTTCATTTCTTTCAGCCATTCCATTCCAAGTTTTGCACAGTTGCTTGACCAAATATACTATATATATATTTTTAAAGATATTTTCTGAGGAATAAAAGAAAAAGTTAGGTATTGAATAGGCAGATTCCAGTCCAGTAGATTAAACATCAAAGCAAATATTCTCTATGGAAGAAATTCACCCAAGTATATATGGAGGCACTGAGGTGGGATTATAGGTTCTGGGATGGAATTAGGGTGTGGGATGGGGCTCAGGCTTGGGATAAAGTGTTGGGGTTTGGGAGTGGGTGCTGGATGCTTACCTCAGGTGGCTCCTAGTCAGGTGCATAGCATAGTTAAGGCAGGGTCCCTGCTTGCCTTGGCCATGTGTGACTCCTGGAGCCAGCTGGCACATCTCTTTGGACATACACAGGGAAGGCAGATGGCTCTGCACACTGCCCTGGCCTGCACATGCCATTCCCGCAGCTTTCATTGGCTGTAAACCATGAGTTTTGGCCAATGGGAGACGCGGGGGCAGTGCCTGCAGGCAAGGACAATGTGCAGAATGTTCCTGATAGCCACAGCTCCAGCCTAGCCAGGTAGGGGTGAAGGGGATAAACAAGGCTCTTTTCTTGTGGTCCACAGTGCAGAGTCTTAACACAGACTGGCTGAAATGAAGCTGGGGGGTGGATCCAGCCCACAGGCCACAGGTTTCTCACTCCTAATGTAGATCTTGGATGGATATAGTGTCCCTGGGATGGAACTCAGGGTAGAGGCAGGGGCCGGCTCTATCAGCCAATGGGAAGTGGTGCAGGACTGTAGAAGATACAATCTGGACAGCTAGTCCAGAGAGAGAGAGTGTGTGTTTGGTAACCCCAGTGTGGAAACTGTATAGTGATCTAGCTGGAAGCTTGAGACATAAAGAGAGCACTGAGAAACCAGTACAGCAATGCAATGACCATCACAAGGGACATCATATAAGAAGAAAGCTTCTGTGCCATGCCTAGCAAGGAGGAAGCACTCTTGCAGTGAGTGAATCCTGTTAAATATAGTTTCATTCAAATTGTCTGGGACTGAAATTAGGTTTTCCAGCCTGTAATTGACCAAATCAACTCCGGAGCATTTTTTTTAAATCAGCATAATATTAGCTAGCTTCAAGGCATCTGGTTCAGAGGCTGATTTACATGGTAAATTGTAAACCCCAGCTAGTAGTCTGCAATTTCACTCTTGGGTGAATGCCATCTGGTCCTGGTGACTTGTTAAGTTTATCAGTTTGTTCCAAAAGCTCTTTTATGGGCACCTCAGTCTGGGACGGGCCCTCGGATTTGTCACCTAAAAAGAAGGGATCAGGTGTGAGAATCTTCCAATCATCCTCTGCGGAGAAAACCAATTCAAAGAATTCATTTAGCTTCTTTATCATAAACTTTCTAAGGATAGAAATTCCATAATCACTCTCTCTATTAAAAAAAAATTCCTTTGGGATGACAGAGTGATGTTATCATGTCATCAGCATCCACATGCCACCACCACTGCCCTCCTTCACTGTTTGCTCTGGCCAGCCTTGGCATTGTCCCCTCTGAGCATGGGCTGCTCCAGCTCCCGGTTCATGTCCCAGTGGGCTGCACTGATGGAGAAGAGCTGCTGGGGCTAGGTTTCCTCTGCCATCTGAGCCCAACTCCCCACCCTAGGCTGACTTGGGTCCCCTCCACCACCCAAGCTCGACTCCCCCCAAGGCCGTGCCAGGTCCCCTCCACCCTCAGCACCCATCCCCCACCCCTCTGGGCTGCACTTAGGCCCCTCTGCCATCTGAGCCCTCAATGTTTGCCTATTTATTCATTGGTATGTGTAGCATTGGCATGCCCCAGAGGGTTGTCTACTGGCAGTACAATGCAGTCCCGGTCTGTTCAATCTTTCTTCACATATAATCTTTCTGGGTCTCTCATAATTTTAACCGCATGGCTTGCAAATCTTTCTATGTCTGCTACATCTTTTTGGAGGTAGGATGACCAAAGGTGAACACAGACACACTGCAGGTGAGGTCAAACTCTCAACTTATGGAATGGCACGAAAATTAAGGCTCTCAATTAATCGTAGTTAACTCAAGCCATTACTACAAAACAGATTAGCTAGATTTTAAAAAACAATGGTAGGCGATGCCTAAACTGTGGTGCTGGGAGCCACATGAAAGCAAGTAAGTGTCCCCCAACCTCACAAGCTAAGACCCTAGACCTCCAGCCCCTTCACACACCATCCTGACAAGACCCCGCACTCCCACCCCGCTCACTCACCCTTTCCACTGAGACCTTGCATCCTGAGCCCCCTCACTCATACCCTTCCAAGCCAACACCATATACCTCCAGTCTCCTCACCCCTTCTGCCAACAGTTCCTGCCCCCTCCTCTGCTCTTGCTCCCTCCCCCCGTCCAAACACCTACCCCCAAAGGGTGTGTCTTGACTACAGGGTTTTGTCAACAAAAGTGGACTTTTGTCGACAAAACTATACCTACGTCTACACTACTGCTGAGTTCTGTCAACAGTAAGTCAACAGAATGCGGCAGTTTTGTCGATGGCGGAAAACCTCATTCTACGAGGAATAATGCCTTTTGTCGACAGAGTTCTGTCGACAAAAGGCACTAATGCATTCACACTGTGCTTTTTCAAAAAAGAGCGTCTAGACTCTGTCAAAAAAGCGGTTTGCTTTGTCTACAGAACTGGCTGTAGTCTAGACGCTCTTTGTCAACAGAGCCTTTGTTGACAGTATCTGTCGACAAAGCCTCTGTTGACATAAGCCTGTAGTCTAGACGTGCCCAAAGAGAGGGGGAGTTGGTGAACAGAGCAAGTAGGGAGGCGCAGCCCCCTGGTATTGAATAATAATAATAATAATAATAATAATGTAGCAGCAGGAATTTACATCCCAGCCAACATGGTGATGGTAACTATGGAATACTCAGAGATATTAAAGAGTTTCAAAAACAGGAAAAATATTAATAATGGCAGATTTCATCATCCCCATATTGATTGAGTACTTGTCACCTCAGGACTGCATGAAAAGATAAAATCTCTAGTTACTATTAATGATTTCTTCTTGGAGCTCCCCCCCCTTTCCTCCTCCTGCAAGGGAAAGGCAATTTTTGATTTCGTTCTAAGTGGCCCAACTCAATGTTTGGCAGGCTTCTGTGTCTGATATTTTTACGAAAAAAAAAATCTGGTAGTTTTTGTGTCTTTTGCTAGTTGTGCTTCAAATTGTTTTTTGGCTTGCCTAATTATACTTTTACACTTGACTTGCTACAGTGTATGCTCCTTTCTATTTTCCTCAGCAGGATTTGACTTCCATTTTTTGAAGCATGCTTTTTAACCTCTAATCACTTATTTTTCTGTGTAGTTTAGTCATGGAACTATGCTTTGGACCTTTGACCATTTTTAATCGGTGTAAACATTCCATTTGAACCTCTACTGTGGTGTTTTTAAAGAGTTTCCAGACAGAATGCAGACATTTCATTCTTGTGATTGTTCCTTTTACTTTCCATTTAACTAGCTCCCTCATTTTTGTTTAGTTCTCCTTTTTGAAGTTTACTGCTGTTGTAGTGGGTTTCTTTGGCATTTCCCCCCTACAAGGATATTAAATCTAATTACATTATGGTCTCTGTTATTGAGCAGCTCAGTTATATTCTCCTCTTGGACCAGATCCTAAGCACTATTTAGGACTAAATCAATAATTGCCTCTTCTCTCATGGGGTCCAGGATTAGCTGCTTCAAGACCTTACCTTAGACCAGTAATGGGGAATGTTAGGCCCGGGGTCCGGATGCAGACCCCACCTTGCCTGTATCTGGCCCTTGAGGCTCAGGGGTCCACTCCAATATTGGGGAGCCTACCACCCCACCACGGAGCTGGAGCATACAAAATCTACTAGCCTGGGTCCCTCTAGGCTCTGGTGTGCCAGGGAAATGTGGGGAGTGTCTTTCTTCTTCTCAGTTAAAGTACGTCTACACTGTGCAGGTATCCCAAAATAGCTACCCCATGCCTTAACAAGCCGCCTGTTATTTCAAAATATTTTTCAAAATAATGGGCATAATATTTCAGCATCCTGGTAACCCTGGTTCCATGAGGGTTAAGGGATAACTCAAATTATTTCAAAATTTCAAAAAAGCTGTTTTGAAATAGTATTGAATTAATTGTGTATCTTATTTCAAGTTTGGGGTGCGGTGTAGATGTACCCTTAAGGACCACGTCAGTGAGGGGGACTAGATTTTTGCTTCTCACTTGTGTGCAGCCTCTGACTGATTTTTCTGTGGGTCAGCTGCCCCAACACAAAAAAGGTTCCCTACTCCTGTCTTAGACCTTAGTCCATCTGTGCTTTTCAGCACATTAGGCTACTCACTTTCTCCATGCTTGCTTATCAGCTGGTGTGACTTAAGTTCTCCCATGTCAAATTAAATTTTTCTATTTCATTGATAACCATATGCTGTTTCAAGAAGCAGTCATTAATGGTATGCAGAGCTTTTTTATCCCTGTATCTCTTCCTCAAGTTACATACCAACATGGGGATAGTTGAAATCCTCCATTATTATTGTTTTTTCTGTTTCTTAGCCTTTCTAATCTCCCTTAGGATCTCATAATCAAGATGACCAGCTGGACGAGGTGATCAGGAATACATTTATATTGCTGTACTCTTATTATATAATAGAATTTGTTTCCCTGGATTTTTTATGGTATAATTTGAGTCATTTAAGATGTTTACTATTTTTTACTCTATTCTTTCTTTCATACACACTGCCAGTCCCCCATCAGTATAACCTATTATATCATCCTTATATATTTTGAATTCTATCACCATCCCACCAAGTTTCTTTGATGCCTGTTATATCAATATCCTAATTTAATAGTTGGCACTCAAGCTCACCCATCTTAAGCAGATTTCTAGGATTTGGAAACAAACATTTATAAAGTTTGTCAGTGTTAAGTTGTCTGGCTTCAGGTGATATAATAGTATGGGACATCTTTCATTGAACTGTTTCTCTTCTGTTCCTACTAATTCTTTATCACCTTCAATCCTTTCTTTTGTATTAGGATATTGAATGCTTCTTTTCAGGAGGCAATGAGGACAAGGAGAAACTAAACCACACCTGTTAGTGAATGGATCAAAATTAGCCATGCCCCCATCCCGAGACAGAGTGGTAGGACAGGGAATTTAAAGGTGGGCCTTCAGCTCATTTGTGAGAGCACTGAGGAAAAAAGGAGACATGTATCACTTGCTGCTGAACACTGCACCCGAGACTCAGACCTACAGCACTGAGAACCCAGAGGAATTATCAGGAGTACTTGGAAGAATTGCTGGGACTACTGCTGGCCATGTATCCCAGAGATGCCAAGGGGACACCAGGTACACTTGGAAGGTACATAGCAAAATCAAACAGCAGTCTGGTTGTGTTGTTAGTGTGTTTCAGTGGGACCTCCTTTACCCATTGTCAGAACTCTCTGCCTTTGTTAAAGCTCTGACCTGGGGCCCAATGAAATAGGGTGAGCCTAAGCCCTCCTATTTCCCTGATGCTGACCCTACCCCCCTGGGGTGACTGTCTATCTGCCATAGCCCAGGAGGCCTATGTTTGCTTGCTGGCTGTCTGAGCTAGGAGACCAAGTAAAGTATTATTGATTGCTCTGCCCCACCTAGAGAGCCAGAGCCCTGTGACTGCTTATTGCTTTCCCCTGCCCAGAGGGCCAGAGCCTTCAGAGACTGCTAATTCCACTTTTGAGCATTCCACTTTTAGGTACAACATACTGAGGCAAAACTTCAACATATTCTGTCTGAACTATGTGCTCCTGCACATCTGTCAGCTTTCCCCCCTCTCTACAAACACTCCCTTGGTTTAAAGACTCTGTTCCAATCTTTAATAATTTTTAACACAAGAACTAAGGATCACCACATGAAATTAATAGGTAGCACACATAAAACAAAGAAAAGGACACTTTTTTTTTCACACAACCCATAGTCAACTTGTGAAACTCCTTACCAGAGAATATTGTGAAGACCAGGACATTAACAGGGTTCAAAAAAAAAAAGAGCTAGATAAATTCATGGAGGTTAGGTCCATCAATGGCTATTAGCCAGGATGGCCAGGAATGGTACCCCTAGTCTCTGTTTATCAGAAGCTGGGAATGGGCAATAGGGGATTGATGCTTATGTGTTCTGTTCATTGCCTCTGGGGCATCTGACATTGGCGACTGCTGGAAGACAGGATACTGGGCTAGATGGTCCCTTAGTCTGATGCAGTATGGTTGTTCTTATAGTCTTATGTTTTATGCCAGCAATTTGATACTGCTTTGTTTTAGGTGAAGCCCATTCTTTCTGTATTGGCTCCTCCTTTTCAAAAAGGTTTTCCAGTTCACAAAAAACATAATTTCTTCCTTCAGACAGCATTGTCTTATCCATATATAGAGATCCTGGCCCTGCACATGCAACTGGAAGCATTTCAGAGATCCTAGGTTTTATTCTCTTATCTAGAAGCCTAAATTTGGTGTTTCTGTCTGTCGCTCTCAATTTACCATATTCTCAGACATCACAAACCCAGATATCTGTAATTCTAATAATTTTCTGCCCCAATTTCTTGTACTTTACTAGGGTCTTCTCTCCTGGATAGGTATCCGCAGTGAAAAGGATATCATGGCATCCTCTGGAAGAAGGAATGTTATGGGATCATTTCCCTCTCTGTGTCTCTTAGGGTACGTCTACACTGCATCCCTAGTTTGGACTAGGGATGCAAACGGAGACGACTGAAGTAGTTAATGAAGTGGGGATTTAAATATCCCGCGCTTCATTAACATGATCTCGCCGGTGCGCTAGTTCGAATCACAGCTGATTCGAACCAGGAAGTGCGCGCCGGGACACATTAGTTCGGACTAAGGGATGCATTGTAGACGTACCTTTAGCTACTCCAGTTCTACTCTAGTCTCAGGAGCCCCTATATTATCACTGAGTCTAGGTCTAGACTACATTCTTTTATTGGAAAAAGCTATACAAATTGTGCTCTGCAATTTGTGTAGCTTTTTCTGATTGCTTTTCCAGAAGAGGCTTTTCCACCTAAATTGAGCCAGATGGCAAAAAAGACTCTTTTTCAGTGAAGCCCTTATTCTTCATAGAACAAGGTATACAGGGCTCCCCAAAAAAGCATGTTTGTTCTTCTACACAAAAAAAGCATAAGAGCAAACGAGTTCCCTGGGCGTGACGGAGTTTTTCCAGGATATCTCTGGAAGTATCCTGAGTCAGTATCCTGAGCCAGTCTAGAAGAACCCTGAAAGCTATAAGTCACTTGCATTGAATGTACACATACACCATCCGCCCACAAGGCATGCTGCATTCAGTGCAATGAATTGAATAACCCACATTCTGCTCCTGGACTTCTGACTGGTGTTCATTAATTACTGTTTACTGTGTTATTCATGTTTTTGCAGAGGCTTTGTTTGTTATTCCTTGTTTTTTGATAGGGAAGTTGTCAGTTATTGGCCTAATGTTAATGTGTGATTGTTAGGTGTATCTGGTGCTCACGCTCCCTCTCTAAACTCCCTCACAAAACTCCCCTGTTTGCTTATCCTAGTCACTTAGGAAATGGCTTTGAAACCCCTGTTCTGCCTCACTTCTTTGTCAAGAGATCCTAAGGGATTGTGTCTCAAACCTCTTAATGGATTCAAACTTCTCTTTGGGAGGTTTCAATCAACCTGCTCCACTAATGTTTCCTTTTTTCCTCCAAAAGATGTACTTTATCCGGAAATTCACACTTGCCTGAGTCTCCATACAGTAAATGTACTAGTGATGGTTTAAGTTTTATTATCTCACAAGCCTGCAAGGTCTTTCTGCCTTTGGAAAGGTCCTGCTTTTCATCCAGTATAGATAAACTTCTATCAGTCAAAGTTCCTGAGATATCAAACACTTCAATTTATTATAGCTTTCTATATTTAAAGTTCATCTAGGTTATTTGTAAGCGGTTTTTATCCCTCTGTGTCCTGAATAATTGGACTCATGGGACTTGATACAGTACACAGTGAAGTCAATGGAAAGATTCCAGTGGTCAGTAATTGTTGCCAATGCTAACTATGCATCTGGTCTTACATGTGGAAGGCACAAAATGTAGTCTAAATAAAACTCTCTAAAACAATTGTGAAATATGTTTTTCTTCTAATAGTAACCCTATGAATGCTCTACTTAATGTATAGATATGCCCTATGCACTTTCGATCAAGGTGCATCTATACAGCAGGGCTTAACTCGAAATAAGCTATGAAAATTGAGCTATGACAATTGTGTAGCTTATTTCAAAATTGAAAGCATCTACACAGCACTTATTTTGAAATAGATCACTCTTCCTCCAACTCCCCTTACTCCTCATGCAATGAGGGCTACAGGAGTTGGAGTAAGAAGTACTTCCACTTGACAAGATTTCGCCATTATTTCAAAATAACTGCCTGCTGTGTAGACACGGACTAAGTTATTTAGAAATAATGCTAATTATCTCAAAATAATGTTACTCTTAGATGTACCCTAAGAGATTTTCGTTAGCAATGTCTCTTAGGTCCACTGTTAATAGCCTTGTGCTACATACCAAGGCTATATCAGGCTGCACATGCAAACTGCTCTTAGTTCCTTCTCAACCACCTCTGTCTGAGATGGAGCTTCATGTGTCCTCATTGTGCATGCCTTGACTATTTGATAACTTTGGTATAGCTTCATTTATTTTAGTTAATAGTTTATTTTTCTTATTTAGAAGATTGTTTTATGTCCTCTGAGAATGGAATGCTTGCTTCACCAGCGTTTAAACATTGCTTTCACCCATAGAGGGGCCACTCCAGTTGTTGATGCACTGCATAGGAGAGTCACATATCTATCATATTTTTCTGTTTAGCATAAAAAAATTCAGAAACATAAACTGATGATGGAGTGCTTCCTTCACCTCATTTCAGAGCCAGGTCAGGTGAAATCTCCTGTACACCAATCTACAGGAGTATCTAGCATTCCTTCAATCAATGTGACCTGAGTGATTCTATATCAATCAACAGAGAGGAAAGAGATCCCTTTCCATCTACACCTCTTATGATTATGGAACTGATATATAAAAAACACTACATAAAATGTGTTGGGTATTGTATCTTCTGACCAAACAAAATGTCACAGCCAATGTTCTCAGCAGGTGATTTTCCCAAGAATATGAGTGAGATTTGGACTCCTAGATTCTTGTGGGCATACTTCAAACTTTAGGATTTCCAGAAATGGGTCTTTTTACCACAGCTACAAACAAATGCCATCTATCCTGTACAATGCTGTGTGTTTGGGTCACAGTTTTTGAGGGATGTTTTTGAGGGAATTACTAAATATTCAGAAAGGTTCTACCAGAAATATTTACTTTCAAAAGTGGAGAAGATTAAATCACTAGTACAAATGCCAGAAAGTTGTTCTCAAATCTGTTTCACGTCTGCTTACTTTGGATTACTTGCTGCACCTAAAGAGAACAGGTTTGTCACTTAGCTCTCCCAAAGTCCATTTGTTCAGATTTCTACTTGCTCACCCTACAATTGTAGGGCTCATGATAAATTTGGGGGAATCTTTCCCCACAGTTACAAGCCTCTATGCCAGTTTGGGGCTTTAATTTAGTTCTTACATGAGCCCCAAGAATCAGAGAAAGGCCTTCCTTTCACAATATTCTACAAGGACAAGGTTTTCTTACAGGCACACCCCACATTATTTTCTTAAGTGATTTCTCAATTTCCTATGAATCAGAGCACTTACCTGCCCACTTTCATTCCAAAACAACATAATTCAAATCTGGCATTACCCATTTGCCCAAATAACACTAAATCATTCTGAAATTCTTCTAGACTGTTTGTTTCTTTTGCAGACAAATCTAAAGATGTTACTATTTTTACACAAAGATTATCAAAATGGATTTCTGGTTGTATTATTGCTTGTACAGTGCTGCCAGTATTCCATGTCCTTAATCCTCCTCCAGCTTATTTTTATGAGGTCACAGTCCCTATCTATGGCTTTACTTAAAAATATCCCAGTATGCATGAGCTGCTATGTACCTTATACAAATACTATGTCCCAAATGTTGCCAGTAGCTCAGATATGGCAGTTGGCATTGTAGTTATTTCCTTTGTACTGGGCTTGATTCCAAAGCTCCCTCTTCTTTAAAAAGATACTGCATAGGGTTACCTGCAATGAAGCATCCAGAGGGACACTACTTAAAGAAATATCATGGAGGAGGTCCTCAAGAATCCATTTTGAAACACTTAGAAGAGATGAAAGTGATCAGGAACAATCAACATGGATTCACCAAGGGGAAGTCATGCCTGACCAACCTGATTGCCTTCTATAATGAGATAATGGGCTCTGTGGATATGGGGAAAGTGGTGAATGTGATACACTTTGGCTTTAGAAAACTTTTGATATTATTTCTCCCAGTATTCTCACAATCAAGTTAAAGAAGTATGACTTTAATAAATAAACTATATGGTATCTATAATGTGAGCTAAATCAATGGGCTCAACAGGTAGTGATCAATGGCTTGATGTCCAGTTGACAGTTGGTATCAAGCGCAGGATCCCAGAAGTTAGGTCTGGAGCCAGTTTTATTCAACATCTTTATTAATTATTTGGATGATGGAATGCATTGCACCCTCAGAAATTTTGTGGATTATACTAACTGGAGGGGGAATGGCCAAGGGTAGTGTCCAAGAAAATGGTAAGGGTAGTGACCAAGAAAAATTAGAGAGTTGGGCAAAAAGAAATCTGATGAAGCAAACTAGGACAAGTGCAGAATCCTGCACTTGGGATGGAAGATTCCCAAGCACTGCTACAGGCTGGGGACCGACTGGCTAAGAAGTAGAAAATGAGCAAATTACAGTGCATGAGAAGATGGATATGAGTCAATGGTGTGACCTTGTTGCCAAGAAGACTAATGGTATATTGAGCAGCATTAGTAGATGCATTGCCATCAGATCTAGAGAAGTGATTATTCTACTCTATTAGGCACTGGTAAGATCACATCTGAAGTACTGCATCCAGTTTGGGGCTCACCACTACAGAAAGGATGTGGACTAATTGGAGAGAGTCCCAGAGAGGAAAAGAAAAATGATTAGGGGGCTGTGCTTTTTTAGCCTGCAGAAAAGAAGAATGAGGGTGATTTGATAGGAGCTTTCAACTACCTGAAGGAAAAAGGGTTCCAAAGAAGATGAAGGTAAGCTGTTCTCGGTGGTGACAGATAACAGAACAAGGTGCAAGGGTCTCAAGTTACTGTGGGGGAGATCTGAATTGGATATTAGGAACAACTGCTTCATTAGAATGGTGATGAAGCACTAGAATAGGTTATATTTGGAGGTGATGGAATCTCCATCTCTTAGAGGTTTTTAACATTGGCTGGAATGGTTTAACTGGAACGGGTCCTACTTTGAGCAGAGAGTTGGACTAGATGATCTCCTGAGGTCTCTTCCAAACATAAACTTGTATGATTCTATTATTCTAAAAAGGAGGGTTCATTTACCTTGTACAGTAACATTAATTCATCAAGACAAATGTTACTCTGCCTACTCCTTTACTTGTTCTCCTTCCCCTCAGTTTACTTTTGAGACTGAGCAACAGAGAAGGAATTAATGCAAATTCTCTGGCAGAACCTGATATAATGGCAACGTGGGACACAAGGACATTAACAGCACACGTGTAGGCCAAGTTGATACTACTAATGAAAATCTCTGATTAAAGGTGCATGCGCATATGATGTGAAACCCCCATGGAGGTCACACCTCAAACAACTACATTCATTGCATATTGTGAGTAACCTGTCTTTAAGCCACAAACAGCTTATCTCATACAATATGTGAGCAGGTAATATAATATTATTTCAGCAGTATTCATTTCCAATTTCTGTATGAATTTGTACAACCTAACAGCTCTGAATGATACTTAATAGCACTGCACAAACTTAGTTTATTTAGAAAATGCATTATAAGTGTAGATCATAGTGACCTTATCAGAACTGCCATCACATTGGCACATATAGTAATTTTTTAAATTGTATTTTCCTGGAAGACCAGAATAGCTAGTAAGGAGTACTAGGACATAGTATCTGGATTTCATATCCACCAACAAACATCTTTTAGAAATTTGGCATAGGTCATTTCTTCCCATTGCAAAAACAAAACAAAACAAAAAGTGTATTAATGTGGAAAACCAAATCTGCATGTTCTGCAATGGACTTTTCCCGAGACTGCTTTCTTCTGCATGAGTCTAATCAGAGAGGAAGGACATTTTTCCTGCTAGTCCTTGGAGGATCCACACTCAGCTCTGTGTTTCTATGTCAGTACCAGTGTCATTGGAATTCATAAAGATTTCATTTATATGTCTGCCACTGGAATTATACTTAAAATGGGAATTGTTCCCCACTATAATGTAAGCAATGCCAACTTTATTTATCTTCCTGAATATTTTCCATGAATTTTTTTAAACTAAATTCAGTCTACTTGTGTGATTGTGTTGACTGTAGCAACTAAGCACCTCACAATCACATAGGGTACGTCTACACTAGCTCGTTAGTTCAAGCTAGGTAGAGTAATTAGGGCAAGTGGAGTTGCAAATGAAGCCTGGGATTTAAATATCCCGGGCTTCTTTTGCATGTTCCTGGGCGCTGCCATTTTTAAATCCCCCTTAGTCTGAACTCCGTGCCCGTGGCTTCACGCGGCACAGAGTAGGTAGTTCAAATTAAAGATCCATGGAATGAGGAGTAATGGTAGTTCGAATTAGGATTTTTAATTTGAACTACCTACTCCATGCCATGTGTAGCCGTGGGCACGGAGTTCGGACTAAGGGGGATTTAAAAATGGCGGCACCCGGGAACATGCAAATGAAGCCCAGGATATTTAAATCCCAGGCTTCATTTGCAACTCCGCTTGCCCTAATTACCTTACCTAGCTCAAACTAACGAGCTAGTGTAGACGTACCCATAGGGATTTAGTTCTCACAACATACCTGTGTCCCAGGAACCTTGTGGACTCTGTTGGCAGAGACCCCAGGGGTGCATAGAGATGTCATGGATCCCCAGGTTTGGATATACACTATCATTCATTAAACTGTGGCACACAAGGCTATCATAATGACTGTAAAATGTTGGTAGGATAATATTTACAGAGCTAAGCACTTTCACTGAAAATTATGCTCTTAAGGTATAAGAGTTAAGGCTGGTAATAAGGTCACTACATAGATACATTCTCTTTAGACTGGAGGTAACCAACACCTATTTCTGTCTGGTCATGCGTGTATTGTACATTGCATGTCTTACAAGGGATACCTATTTGCATACAAACCAAATACCAGCTGTCAGATGGCAAAATCTACAAGAGAGAAAACCTACAGAAAACCCTGCCATCAAGGATGTGCCCTGTTCATTACTAAAATCAAAGGATTCATCTGGTATATCAAGTAATGCAAGGAAACACATAGTATCCTTCACCTAGGGGACAAACTGACAGTGTGTCTTGCCTCATGAAAAAAGGATCACAGCCTGCCTGGTTGTAAAGCACTGGTGGTGAATAATACTTTATTAGACCTAAGAGCAAGATGTTAATTAAATCCAAGTCTAGAATATATTATTTTAGTGTACGTGTAACCATTTGTTTCCAATACTTCTACTTGCTATCACTGGCATTGTCAAGCAAAATTGTAATTGTTTCTGCTATAAACTTAACAAAGTGCTGTGTATTTAACAGAGTAGTGAAGTGAGGAATAAGCTAACATGTACTGTACGATGTAAGTTGGGGTGTACAGTTCCTTTGTGAGCAGCAAAACTATGCATACTGTGAATGTCCAGTGCCTACGGAGCTAGCCCACAACACCTCCCCTTGTGCCCAAGGCCCAGCCCCTCTCCTTCTGCCACCCCTCCCACTATTCTCCTTCTACCCTCCTTCCCCCGCAGGCCCATGATCCCAGTGCTGGCAGGCGGGGGGTGAAGCCCCAGCCCCAGTCACCACAGATTCAGTGCCCACAGACCCTGGGTAGCATAGCCACAATGTCTTCAGCCTTGGTGCTCAGGTGAGTGGGCAGTGTGGTTGCTCTTTCCCCAACCCCAGGGCTCTGGGTGACCCAAAGTCCTGGTACTTGGTCAGCTAGCTCCTGAGCAGCAGACAAGAGGCATGACCTAGCACCAGCCATTTGGAGTCTCTGCATGAGGCATGGAGGCCTAGGGTGGTACACCGATACACCTTATTTCAAAATGGTACACTGTTTGGGGAGGCACAGTCTCCCCCTGTCTATAAAACATGTCATACATGGTCCAGTGAACAAGGCATTGGACAGACTTGGGAGATGTTCAGAGGGTACTAGTGTAGGAGCATGCTAGTCATTAAGCTGTAGAAAGAGAACAAGGCTGACACAGGCATAGAGGGGCACTCTTGAGTTGCCCATGGGCAGTGGAGTTCAGGAGCTGACTCCCACAAAGGCTTCCTTATGAAAAGGGCAGCTGGTAGTGAGGTGGCTCACAAGCCTGGGGACCTCCAGGAAACTTCATAATGACACCGTTTGCAAATTCTGCTCCCCCTTTGGTGATTATCCAAGGCTCATGCTCCAGAGAAATTGCATATCAGATAACACAGATACTCAGAGATTCAAAAATGAGAAGATTGGAAACAAAGCGGGTTACAGTTTGTTAGTCTCTATGGCTGTGTCTAGACTGGCAAGTTTTTCTGCAAAATCATCTGCTTTTGCGGAAAAACTTGCCAGCTGTCTACACTGGCCGCTTGAATTTCCGCAAAAGCACTGACGATCTCATGTAAGATTGTCAGTGCTTTTGTGGAAATACTATGCTGCTCCCGTTCGGGCAAAAGTCTTTTTCCAAAAAACTTTTGCGCAAAAGGGCCAGTGTAGACAGCAGAGATTTGTTTTCCACAAAAAAGCCTCGATCGCGAAAATGGCGATCAGGGCTTTTTTGCAGAAAACCGTGTCTAGATTGGCCACGGATGCTTTTCCGCAAAAAATGCTTGTGCGGAAAAGCGTCCTGCCAATCTAGATGCTCTTTTCCAAAAATGCTTTTAACAGAAATCTTTTCCGTTAAAAGCATTTCCGGAAAATCATGCCAGTGTAGACATAGCCTAGGGGTACATCTATGCTGCATAGCTATTTTGAAATAAGCTATTCTGGAATAGCTATTGCGAAATATTTTCTTTTGAAATAGCATGTCTACACTTTAGGGAAGCCTCAAAATTAGTCCAAGACAAGATCCCATAATGTAGACGTGCTATCTCAATTTAGAGGGGAGGAATAATTTAGAATGGCTCTTCTGAGGGGCTATTTTGAAATAGCAGCAATGGAGCATCTATACACGCCTTATTTCAAAATAGCTATTTTGAACTAGGCATTATTCCTCATTGAATGAAGTTTACAGATTTCAGAATAAGCTGTCCGTTATTTTGAAATTATTTTGAAATAACAGAATGGCTGTGTAGACGCTCGCATTATTATTTCAAAATAATGCTAGTTATCTTGAAATAACGGTGCAGTGTAGATGCACCCTATTTGTTTATATCAGGCATAGAAAACAACAAGTTGAGTAAACCAGAGATTTATGCTAAACATACCAAGGAATAATTGAAAAAAACTGTAGAATACGGCCTCAATGTTACAAGGGGAAAATATGGAGAGGATGAGAGCTATACTCATGGCAGATGATAATCATGCAAGAGATCAGAATTTTCCATCAAAAATCTCTGAAGACACAGAGGGTGCAATCTTAGGTAACCTGTCTGGCATGGGTCCCAGGAACATAGCAATGCAGTTAGAACTAGCCAGAATAGCAGTCCAAAATCTGGAAGAAGTAGAAAATTAGATGCCCCAGGAAAAGGAAGATGCTGGTTCAGAAAAAGAAGCTGGAAGCAGAGAAGCTAAAATTTGAAACAGAAACAAGAAAGGGAGCTGGCACCCTCTTTCCCCTCCCTGTCTGAATGAACAAGAAAGGGAGTCCAAACAAAAAAACCTGGAAATACAAAGATTGCCCCCAATGCTGGTATTCCCCCCTAAGAACCATATACTTGGGATAAAATGTGCCCAAAGTAATAAAGATTGCATCAGAAATATTTGTCCACTTCAGAAGGATTTTCAGCATACAGAAAAGACCAGAGGATGACTGCCGTATTTCCCACACTGTCTGTTAAAGCTTTATAGGTGTTTAAAGATATAGATATAAATGATAATATCTTGTATGAGTGGTTTAAAAGTCTTGTGGTAAATAAAGATTTCAAATTATTGCAGATGTATGTTGCCTAAAGTTTAGAAACCTCAAAAAACTTGACAAGTTAAGGAACAGGACATATGTTCATAAAATGGCTGGTTACTGAAAAAATGATAAAAAGTGGAGGGGCAGAAATTTATGACAATATTCTTGCCAGCAAGTTAAGGGAATGTGGATTGGATAAATGGATGGTAAGATGGAAAGAAAGCTGGCTGGAAGGTTGGGCCCAACGGGTAGTGATGAACGGCTTGATGCCAAGATGGTGCTCGGTTTCTTGTGGAGTGCCTCAAGGTTTGGTTCTGGGACTGGTTTTGTTCAACATCTTCATTAATGACCTGGATAAGGGGATGGATTGCACCCTCAGCAAGTTTGCAGATGACACTAAGCTAGGGGAAGAGGTAGATACGCTGGTGGGCAGGGATAGAGTCCAGAGTGACTTAGACAAATTGAAGGATTGGGCCACAAGAAATCTGATGAGAATCAACAAGGACAAGTGCAGAGTCCTGTACTTGGGACGGAAGAATCCCCATCATTATTACAGACTGGGGACCAATTGGCTAAGTATCAGTTCTGCAGAAAAGGACCTGGGGATTACAATGGATGAGAAGCTGGCTATGAGTCAACAGTGTGCCCTTGTAGCCAAGAAGGCTAATGGCATATTAGGTTGCATTCAGAGGAGCATTGCTAGTAGATCCATAGATGTGATTATTTCTCTTTATTCAGCTCTGGTGAGGCCACATGGAGTATTGTGTCCAGTTCTGGGCCCCCAATTACAGGAAGGATGTGGAGGTATTGGAGAGGGTCCAGCAGAGGGTGACCAAAATGATTAGGAAACTGGAGCATATGACCTACGAGGAGAGGCGGAGGGAATTGGGTCTATTTAGTCTGCAGAAGCGAAGAATGAGGGGGATTTGATAGCAGCCTTCAACTTCCTGAAGGGAGGTTCCAAAAAGGCTGGAGAAAGGCTGTTCACAGTAATGATGGATGGCATAACAAGGAGCAATGGTCTCAAGTTGTGGTGAGAGAGGTCCAAGTTGGATATTAGGAAAAACTATTTCACTAGGAGAGTGGTGAAGCACTGGAATGGGTTGCCTAAGGAAGTAGTGGAGTCTCCATCCCTAGAGATGTTTAAGTCTCAGCTTGACAAAGCCCTGACTGGGTTGATTTAGTTGGGATTGGTCCTCTCTTGGGCAGGGGGCTGGACTTGATGGCCTTCTGAGGTCTCTTCCAGCTCTATGGTTCTATGATTCTATGACAAGTTGGAAGATCTATTTATTCAGGAGCATTTTTTTTATGTCGTCCCTGATGAAGAGAGGGAAGCAGTGTGAGAAGAAAAGTCTCCACAACTGTAGAAGAAGCCACTGACTGAAACATGCAAGTGAGATTATTCAGGCATGGGATTCCAAATAAAATTGCAAAAAGTTGGCATAAAAGGGGAGTCCTGATTTGTTGCTGAGAAGAAGGAGAAAAAATGGAGAGGGAATTAAGTGCACATAATCCCAGTACTGGTCCCCAGGAGTAACCCTAATCATCAGACCTCAGGCAAAGGGTATGGTCCATGAAAGTGCTTCTTTTGTGGGTCCCTTGAACATATGAAGAAACAATGCCTTGTATATGGGGAGTCCAAATACAGTGTCAAATCTATCACAGCTAATGTAGCTACCCCTTGAGTTAAAGACTTCTGTGGTGACAGAGAGGGGGTTCTCGTTGATTTTGTCAAGTCTGACCTCCTGGAGGTAGACAAAGAATGTATTTAAAAGGCTAAGTGAAATAATAATTGGTGGTAGAGAGGCACAGATATCCAGATATCTCTAGTCAAGAGAAATGTGATTAAGGAGATTGAGGAAGGTAAAGAAGTAAAACTTCTTGCCTCAGAGCAATTTATAATCATAATGCCTTGAGCCCATATTGAATTAAAGTGGGAAGGTTTAAGAGGTATTTTAAGACTGTTAGTGGGAAATGGTGTAGTATCACTGCCCAAAGCTGTTAATATCATGACCTGTAGCAAGAGGGACTGTCTGAGTTCCCAGAGGTAAACACTGAGGAAGGAAGATAGCTGTAAGAGGAGAGGGGACCTGCACACCTACTCTTACCAGTAGCAGCAGATATTGAGGTGCCTCACAGGTTTGGGTAACTCCAGGAAACATCACAGTAAGGAAATACTAATAGTGTTTTATAAACAAGGAGCTAATATATTGAGCAGATTAAATGGTTTAACATCACAAAGGAAGTCTGTAATTGAGATCGAAATTGAACCCAGGACTTCTAAATCTTAGGTCAATTCTCTAACCACTGGATCCTTCCTCTTTTTAAGAAGTGGGAGGAGGATTTCATAGGGTATGTCTACACTAGCTCATTAGTTTTAGCTAGGTAGGGTAATGAAGGCAAGCGGAGTTGCAAATGAAGCCCGGGATTTAAATATCCCGGGCTTCATTTGCATGTTCCCAGGGACCGCCATTTTTAAATCCCCCTTAGTCCGAAATCCGTGCCCACAGCTACACGTGGCATGGAGTAGGTAGTTCGAATTAAAGATCCTAATTTGAACTACCGTTACTCCTCGTGGAATGAGGAGTAATGGTAGTTCGAATTAGGCTACATGCGGCACAGAGTAGGTAGTTCGAATTAAAGATCCTAATTTGAACTACCATTACTCCTCATGGAATGAAGAGTAACGGTAGTTCAAATTAGGATCTTTAATTCGAACTACCTACTTCGTGCTGCATGTAGCTGCGGGCACGGAGTTCGGACTAAGGGAGATTTAAAAATGGCGGCCCCCGGGAACATGCAAATGAAGCCCGGGATATTTAAATCCCGGGCTTCATTTGCAACTCCGCTTGCCCTCATTACCCTACCTAGCTCGAACTAACGAGCTAGTGTAGACGTACCCATAGGGAAATAAGTATCACATTTGCCTCAATTCTAGCCCACCACTTTCTTCATATTTCATTTGGAATATCTTTTGTCAGGATCCAAAGCAGGGCTGTGGACACAGCTAAGCAAGTATCCTCTGAAGGAAGGAGAAAGTCTGTGTGGATGAGCTGGGCATGGGTGGAGGATTGTTTGTTTATTTTTTACCATGTTTGAAGGTATTGACTCCAAATTGAGCAAATTCTTCTTAGTTCACGGATCATTGACTGGGTAGATTGTAACAGCTCCTCTGGAGCTATTATGATTTGTCGTTTCAATCCAGCCACTGAGCATGTGTACTCAGCCTATGCACTCAAAATCCCCACAAAATGTTTCTTGAAAATCATTACTCTGTCCTCCACACATTGTTCTCACTCTAATAGCTTGTTTAAAAAAAATACCAAAAGCTGTTAGACCAAATTATTGAAGAAAACCTTGAGAATAGCTATTTAAATATCAAAATATGTTATGCTAGTGCAAAAATCCACATAAATTAAAAGGTTATAAAACATCATTATTTTAGTTAAATTAAACCCTAGTTAATTTGCTTCTGAAAGTAATATCTTATCCCTCTCAGCCAGAACCATGTTCAGGTTCTCATTGTCTTGATCAATCAGCTGATCTGAGTAAAACAAGATGGAGATATGTAACACCACACTGTTCCTCAAAATAGCCACCTACACTGAAACTATAGCTAGCCCACATTAGAGAGCCATCAAGATAGAATTGGGGATTCTCAAGAAAGGAACTGAATCACATAAAAGAAACCCTCCAATTCCAGTGTAAATGTTTGCACAGTACTTTATAGTCAATTCTATTAAACATAAATAGTAATTAACAGGGGAGAGGCAGATCTTCAGTTTGTGCACATGAAAGGAAAATATGACAATTCCCACTGCCTGGAGCTATAGCGCATACTCTTCATCTAACACCTAGGCTGTGTCTAGACTGGCAAGTTTTTCCGCAAAAGCAGCTGCTTTTGCGGAAAAACTTGCCAGCTGTCTACACTGGCCGCTTGAATTTCTGCAAGAACACTGACGATCACATGTAAGAAGTCAGTGCTTCTTGCGGAAATACTATGCTGCTCCCGTTCGGGCAAAAGTCCTTTTGCACAAAAGCTTTTGTGCAAAAGGGCCAGTGTAGACCACTCAGATTTGTTTCTCAGATAAGTGGAGTTAATTAGGTACTCCAGATACCACTAGAGTTCCTTTGCCACACACTTCTCCATGATCTTTAACAAGAATATGAAAAACTGCACAAGTCAACAGGAGTGTCCATATCAATGTATTTGGTCTTAAGCAGAGGCCTTAACTTCGTCACCTTGAGGATACCTGGCACCCCAATCTTCTGACTGAGGTGTTGAGAGATTCTCTGACAGCAAATTGTGGTGCACCACCTATCTCCCAAGCCATAAAAGAAGCTCCCCCATTCTTTCAATACCTCAGTCAGTGATAGTGGCCCTACATCAACCAGAAAAAGATGAGGATTTATTCCCGTTGTTCTGCCTTTGAAAACAACTAGGTTGTTATCTGCAAAATCATTTTCGTATTGTAATAATTTCAGGTTTGAAAAAAGCTTTCTCCATTCCCAAAATGTCTATTAAAAGGCATTTCTGTTCATGGAATAAACTTTATCATAACACAGTACATCAAACATCATGTTATGATGGAAAAGTCAGTTATGATCCAGAATTCAGATGAAAATTTTCAAATTTTAATACACATTTACTTCAGGGCCCTTTCAATATGGCAATGTAGTTTAAGGGTTTTCATCCTAAATTTAAAAACAGCTATACACAAAAGAAGGAGCATTATTACCAGAAAATGTGCAGTAATTATGTTGTTCATTACATGTGTTAATGTTTTCACCTGCAGATGGAGCCTAGTATCTCACTGGCAGACATTACCCAGAGCCAAGAGAATCTGTAAGATGGCATGCTGTGATGTGGATATACATTACAGAAGAATATATATTCAAGCAAAGCTTATAGAAAACATTTACAAAAAGATAAAATGTAAAATGTTACAGGTTACTGCTCATAAAATACAAGAGCCTGATCCTAAGCCCACTGAAATCAGTGCAAAGACTCAAGAAAATTTGGATTATGCTCCTAATTTTAAAGCAAAGGATCAGCCAGGATTTTAAAGCAAACTTCTTTTGTTTTCCTTTTTCTCCCCATTTTTAAAATATTTTTAATGAGCAATTAGTTGTATGAAATATATTTAAAGTTCCAGGTTCATAATTTAATCATTTATTTTATGGATTATGAAAAGTTTGCTGGTATAATCATTGTGAAACATGGAGATGTGTGAAAAAGGAACTCAGACTAATAAATGTACCTACTATCTATCTCCTATCTTCTCCCCAAATCCCCTCTCTCATATTCCATCATTACACAAAAACACTATGACTTGCTTCACATTCAAAAGTAGTTAAAAGTAAGACATTATGCTATGCCCTCAGAAAATCCAGGGATTTTATTGATATGGAATTTAGAACAGTGCTGCTATTTCTAAGCTTTTACAGATATGGCCTTCAATATCCCTTAGAGACTAATGCTTTATTTCTGCAACATCTTAGATCTACAGCTCTAAATCATTCATCATTCCTCAAAGCAGTGATATGACATCTCTCTGACCAATAAGTCACTTACACAGTTCACAAGCTGGTAGGCACTGTTATACATAGAGAAGGCAAAAAAGTAAACACCAAAGGGAAAACAGATTTCTGTCCCTCACTCCCTCACACTCCCAACCCCTCAGCCCTTCTGCTGTCCCCTTCGGTCTAAGAGGCATAGATTGCCTGGAAAACAATTTTAAATAATTGGTAATTGAATGTGAGATGAACTTTCACAAACTTTAATGAGGAGTAATATTACTGCAGCAGAAGTTAGTTCATTGGTTTATGTCCCAAATTATTTCATGAATATTAACCAAGGTTCCAATTCTCCCCAGGCAAAAATGCTATAACAGGGTGGAAAGATGTAAATGAGAATGCTCACAATCTCCTAGCTAATGATTAGGACATGAAGGAATATTAAGAATATGGAAGTATTATTGTCCTGTGAGGGAAACAGATATCTTCCATTGGGAATACATAGTTTCTCTTCAGAGAAAAAAAACTGTTATATGTACAGTTCTTCTGTACAGTGATGTACTATTCAATTTGTAGGTTCTTCTTCTTGCCTTTGGTGCTTTTAAAAAGAAAAATATTCCAAAATCAAAAGGCATTAATATTACAAACTTTTTCACATTGGAGACTCAAGAGAAGAAAAAGAATATTCTTTGCCTTTGCCTACCTAAGTATTCAGTTTAAAGGCTAAATTATGATAACCTTAGAGCAAGCAATGATGGGCTTAAGAAGACAGACAATGGTATAATGATAATTGAATCCTTAGAACAATGATTCTCAGACTGTGGGTTGGGACCCCAAAATGGTAGACTTGTTGTGTCCCGGGACCAGAGCCAAAACCCAAGTCTAAGCTTTACTGGCTGGGGCTCTTCAGCCCTGGGTTGCAGGGCTCAGATTATAGGCCCTTTGCTGGGTCTGAAGCCCTGGGGCTTCAGGTTTGGTCTTCCCACCTGGGGCAGTGAGGCTTTGGGCTTTGGCTGAGGTAGTAGGACTCATGCTTTGGCTCAGGGTTTGATCCTGGTTCCTGTAGGGTGCCTCCTGGAGTAATGTAGGGTGACCACGTGTCCAATTTTGCACTATAACACCCGGATAAAAAGGGATCCTGGAGGTTCTGGTTAGCACCAGTAGGCACTAAACAATAATAGTAATATTAAATAACTAGCAGAAATACCTGGTGTCACCCGGGGAAAATATAGTAAATGGTGTGATGAATGAACTACGTCAATTACATTAACATAGCATATTTTATTGAAAATACTTTTATCTGATATATTACTTTAAGAAATTAACATAGCTAGTGATGTGCTTATAAAACAATAAATCCCATAGGGTCTCTTTTCTCAATCCCCACAAATCAGGAAGGCCCATCTTCCCTAAAGACTCTATGCAAACCAATGCCTGCAGCCTCCTTGCCAGAAGCCCTGAGAAATGGAGGGGATGTCTCCTGGGCTCTGCAGCAGCAGCAAATCACTGCTCCCCAAGTAGCCACTCCCTGAGTACCTTCAGTGCATGCTCCAAGAGGCAACCTGAATGGACTTCCTAGCAGCAGCTGGACCAGTTGCATTGATCAGACAAAGCGAAACACCTTCAAACCAGGTGATATCTAGATGATCAGAACATGCAGCACCACAACGTAACTGTTCTAATGAGAATGGGCTGTTCTGAATGTACCGTGTCCTCCGCAGACTCCATGGTTCTCAAAACCTTCTCCTCCTATTCACCTCCTCTTTGTACTGTGAGCTGAATCCTGCAAAGTGCATAATGTCCATGGCACTTGTTGATAACGCACACAGCCTTGTTAGGAGAATGCATGCAGCCCAAAGGCGGGCGAGTGATGGGATGGCTTGTTTGGGTGTGTGGGGAGGGAAGCAACTTTAATTTCCAGAAGGGGTTCAGTTGAAGCCCGGCTGCGTGAAGATGTTGAGAGGCTGTGATAGATGGAGACTTCTCTCAGCCACAGTTAGCAAGGCTAGACCCCAGCCAGCATCAGCCACATTTGGGTCTGTCCTGGAGACCTGCTGGTGCCCTAGTATAGGGGAGGTTGCTGATTCTCTGCCCCACTGTAGCCTCTCCCCCATGGGCTTTCCCTTGATGGTGCTGAAGGTGCCCACATCCTCTAGGATCTTTTAGTTGCAGTTTATATGACACGCTTAACAGAAAAGCCCAGCAAACACCTAAAAGCTATTTATCAGTGGGCCCAACTGGGGCTCTGGGGGAACCAAATTTGAGATATAACCAATCCAATTATTGAAGATAGGAAATCAGTAGCATCTGTTCAAAATTTGGTGTTTCTAGCTCTTACAGTTTTGAAGATCTTTCAGAATTATCATGGGCCCAATTGGGGCTCTTGGTGAACCAGGGGAACTGATTTTGACATATAACCAATCCAGTTATTTAAGTTAGGAAATCAGTACTATCTGTGCAAAATGAGGTGTTTCTAACTCTTACCATTTTGGAGATCTTTTGGGACAAACAAACAAACTTTCAGAAATATTTATAAGAAGATATGGAAGTATATTTGTTAGTTCACGCTGTTGTGTAGCCGATCCTTTTGACCACGGCCTCGCGCATATTGCCCATACTGCCACACTAAAGCCCCTCACAAGAAAAACACAGGCCGCTGAAGTGGATCCAGTAACAGAGCTTGAAGTCCCTCGGGTGCTCAGCACAGTTCTCAGTAAACGGAACTTAACTTGGCAAGCACCCTGGCCAGGGGCCGTTAAGCCTCAGTAAATGGAACTTAACTTGGAAAGCACCTGGGCCAAAAAGATAAGAGCAGAATTTCACAAGCACATGTCACAAGGAAGGAACCCTAATATGGTACCGGATATCAAATTATCCTAATATGGTACTGGATGTCAAAATTATAGTATAAAGCACCCTGTGCCCTAAGCTTGGGGAGATTCCGTATCAAGATAGAAGGCAGGTATCGTCCAACCTGGCTAAGGGGTTGATCACACAAGGCTGCCTCCCAACCATGGAATCACGGAAGGGTGTACGAATCCGGAGCATGCTATGTTATTTTGTGTCTGTGCATCGTAATTGTTACTGGGCTTGTGAATATTGCTTACTATATTGTATTAACCATTTCATATTTAGAGATTGTTAAGTATATGTAGATTAATGACTAACTCCATCAGCTGTTCAAAGATAATCATAGAAGGAGTGGCTACGGGAGGAGTTTTTATTATTGCTGTATTGGTTTTATTTGTTATATTCTTTTTTTGCATGCTGTGCTGTCTAAGACGAATCAGAGACAGTGATTTAATATAATCAAATTGTAGTTAATAAAGTTTGTAATTGGTTAAGTGCATTTAAGTCTTGGGCTTCCCTCCTTCGCAGCCCCAGTTCCTTGCCACAAAAGGCCACCCCTAGACAATCTTCGAACCTCTGGTTCATCACACACTAAATGTGTACATATTAATATGTGTGTATATCTGCATGAAGGTTGAGGAATACGTTTCTACCAATTCATTTATAGAGAGATCTGGACAAGATGTGCATTTCTGGGGTTGTTATCTGTGTATTTATATTTGGGCTTCAGGAGTCAGCCTTTAAAGGACCACAGGAGCTGCAATAATGTGTGGTCTTAATTCTACACATGAAGTTACAATGTAGACTTTAGTGAGCAAAAAAACACAGATCTGGTTATAGAAAATGGGAAGAAAGGAGGGAAACGATCATTAAAACCTTTGTGAAATTTTATTCTTTTTTTAACAAACTATCCTTTTTTATTATTTTGCTGCAAGCTCTAGTGTCCTATAACAAATAAAACCTGAACTTAGCATAATACATCTGTCAAAACAATAAAAATGCCTGTTTGGATCTCGCTGCAAAAATGATCACATAAGAGATGATATGGAATTGCAAACAATGGAGGAGGAATGGATTGAGTAGAGGGAGGAGACTGAAAGAAGGAGTAGGTCAGTGGGAAGGACAAGGGTGGGTGTTTGGTTTTCTGGAATTAGAAAGTTACCAACCAGAACTACTTTTTTTCCTTATACCAGCTGGCTGCACACATCCTAGTTGGCTGGTTTCATTGATTGTGCTGATTTTCCTCAGTTTTGGGTTGTATTTATTTAATTCACTGTGGGTATGTCTACATGAAAGCGTTATTTCGAAATAACTTTGATGTGTAGACATACCCTGTGAGATGACCAGTAGTCTTCACCTCAATTAAGCTTCATGGCATGAAGCAACTTTGTCAAAAAATAAAAGGGAGAATGTCACCAGCTTATAGTGTTTTCTAATAGTTGGTGTTGAAAAGCTTTGACCTTGATCTGACAATATTGTTTTGTGTATTACTGTGACACACGTCATGGTGTGTAATAAACTTTGCCAGCCCTTTCTCGTTTCCTCCGGCCACAAATCCTACCAGAAGAAATATCTGTGTATTACTTAAGTAAGCTATCTGTGGGAGGAAGTGTTGCCTGCAGATGCCACTTATATTATTCAATACCTTTGCCATTTACTATGGAAACTATCTGAAATGTAGACTTCTGAAGGAGCTGACAGATACTGAAGATAGTATAGTTTTAAAAATATCATATGAGTTATTACAGTATAATTTATCTTTTAACACTGCTCATCTTCCTTTCAACTACTGCAACTCAAATTCTACAGAGATAGGCACAATATCAGACCCTAGGTAGAAATTTTGGTTTAAAAAGCATAAAATTCCACTGAAGCAAATGGAACTGTGCACATTTAGACCATTGGTTAATTTGTTCTGGGTCTCTAAGGACTCATTGAAAGACCACTACAGTCAATTGAAATCCCCCTCATTGCTTCTTCTTCTCTGTCTCTTCATACAGTCTTGCATCCTTGATTCAAGAATTTTTCCCTTTACAGCTCCATTTCACCTCATGAATGTTCCATCTCATTCTAAATCTGAGATTAAAACATCTCTTTTTTTCTCCTGACCTGCTTTTAATCTATGTACTGTTTCACCGCATAACTATTATTTACAGGCCTGGCCAAAGAGTTTGCAGGGCCCAAGGCGGCATGCTAACAGCAGGGACCTAACGGAGGATGCCGCAGTGCAGGAGGCACCCCAAGGAGTGGGGCCGGGGAAGGAACTGCTCCCACCCCTCCATCCTGTTGTGTCGGCCAACCAGGAACCTCCCCACCCAGCCCCACATTCCTGCAAACCCTGGGTGAGATTTACTTGGTCCATAGGAGCCAGCCCAGCCCACCCCACTCACCTGGGCTGGGCAGCGAGTGGCAGCAGCTGGAGATGAGGGTCAGGAGCAGCAGGTGGAGGGAGGAATGCCCCAGGCTGTGGGAACAGACAAGAGGGAGTGTGGGAAGAGTGGGCTCTGGAAGGGCTTTAAGCCCAAGCCTGGGTCACCATTGGGTAGCACAGAAGTGGCTGGGGCCAATCATCACCGCTAGTGTTTCAGCTAGCAATCCATAGCCAGACACCCCTCAACAGGAACTGGGTGGCTTAAGTGCCTGAGGTATTTCTTGTGAGGCTGAATTAGCCATCTGACATACATCAAAAAAGCTGTCAATTGCAGGGTAGGGCCCAAGGCAACCATCTTACCTACCTTGTCCTAAGGCCAGGCCTGATTATTTAGAACTTCTCTGGAAGGCTTCTTGGGATGCAGTTGGTATGAAACATGCTATTAAAAATAAAACATTGATCACACCATAAAGCAGTTATCATTTAATTTTGTCTCTTCTTATCAGCATTTTGTTCCTGGTAATGTAGGGGATTCTGTGAAGTTAAAATACATACATATCACCAGTTCTGTTATATTACTTTAGATGGAATAACTGGACCAAAGGTACTAACATAACTCAGTAATATCAAACATTAAAGAGTGCTAATTGAGGTTTGGGGATGCAGTGACCTCAGCCTGCTTAGAACCATGGCAAACACACCATTAACAATTCCTTTTCAACTTTTATTAAAGAAAAAGAAAACAAGGGAATAATTAAAATCATTTCAAATGTAAAGCATTACATAATACCCCCATTTCCCTTGTTTCCTTTTCCTTTAACTAAATGAAGTTTTTAGAAGGAAAACTTCTATGTTTAACAATCTCTTAGTTGGTATTGAAGATGGCAATAACTGTTCTTTGGGGCGAAAAGAAAATAAGTTATCTGAGACAGGCTAAAGCTGTGGTTAATGTCCAATCCCATTTCAACTCAGGTGGTGGCTGGCATTCAGCTGGAACTGGAAGGAGTGGCGATGTCACCTGGATTCTTCTCTCTGTCTTACTTTTGTCAGGCCATCCCTCAGGTTCAGGACCAAAGCCCAGGGATGATAGGCATAAATGCTGGAGCTTACTTTAATAGCTTCCAATTGGTTTTCTTCTGTACTTTCTATTTCTATTTTTCCTGTCAAATCCCTTTCTTTATAGTTAGAAAGTTTGATGTGTGAAATAGCCCATCCCTTCACTATTTTGTCTATCAGTTAGACCTAACATCTGGTACATCAAATGTGGTTCATTCTTTCCGGCTGCATCTACACTGGCATGATTTTACGCAAATCCTTTTAATGCAAGAGTTTTTGCGTTAAAAGTATTTGCACAAGAGAGAGTCTATACTGGTCCGGGACTCATCATAAGAACGATGCGCTTTTGCGCAAAAGTGCGTCTACATTGGCAGGACGCTTTTGCGCAAAAGCAGAAGCCCGGAACCATTTTGAAGAGGGCAAAAGGGCACCAGGTAGTCCATGCCATCAATGACGTCCTGCTCCCGAGAGTCATCTGCCTGCGCGATGTGGAGGCTACGGTGGCAGGCTTCGCTGCCCTCGGTTTCCCCAACTGCGGGGGAGCCCTGGATGCAACCCACATCCCTGTCTGGGCCCCGGAGCATTGAGTGGCCCATTTCATGAACAGAAAGGGGTACTTCTCAATTGTATTCCAGGCCCTCATGGACCACCATGGCTGCTTCCTGGACATTTATGCATGCTGGTCTGGCAGGGCACATGATACCCGCATCCTCCACAACTCTGGCCTGTTTGGTAGTCTAGAGGCAGGCACTTACTTCCCCCAGTGGGAATTTACTGTCAGGAATGTGCCCATGCCCACATGTGTTGTGGGGGACGCAGCCTACCCCCTGATGCCCTGGCTAATGCGGCCATACACGGGGCGGCTGGACCACAACCGGGCCCAGTTCAACGACCTCCTCAACCGGGCCTGCAAGCAAGTGGAGTGCACCTTCGGGCGTCTGAAAGCCCGGTTCTGTTGTTTGCTCACCCGTCTGGAGATGGGTGAGCGGAATGTCCCGGAGGTAGTGGCCATGTGCTGCGTGCTCCACAATCTCATGTAGCGGAGTGGGGAGGCCTTCCTCCCAGCATAGATGGCAGGAGAGGGCCAGGACTATGAACAGTCCTGCACAGCTGCCACGATAGGGTGCGCATCTGGGAGGCCCTGTCGGAGATGTTCTCCCAAGCCCCATAGTAGGGTCACGTCTGTCTCCCTTTACATCTCCCTCCCATCCCCTATCCTTACCTCCTCCCCTCCCCTTACCTCCCAATAAACAACAACACAGGTTTTTTTGGAACACAACGTTTGAACTTTTTATTTACAATGAGGAGGAGGGAGATGTAGGATGGGGAGGGGAGGCTCTCAACTGAGGGGGGGAGCTACTGCTGGGAGGGGTGGCCCCTGAAACTGCTTCTGTGGGGGCAGACCTGCACATGGTGGTGAGGCCGCATCGGAGCAGGCAGCACAGGAAGGTGGGCAGGAGGGGCAGGAGCGGGAGGGGCCATTGCAGGAGCAGGAGGGGCAGGAGTAGGAGGGGCCATTGCAGGAACAGGAGCAGGAGGGGTAGGGCAGGAGCAGGAGGGGCCACTGCGGGGGCAGGAAGGGCAGGAGCAGGAGGGACCATTGCGGGAGCAGGAGGCATTGCTATGGGAGGGCTGGTGGGTTCATGGGGCAAGGCCATGCCATAATGTATGGCATGGCCAATGTGCGCGGTGAGGGTGGAAATGGCATCTGTCATGCGCACGCATTGGCCTCCTGGCACCACTGCAGGTCTGCCTCCACCTGGTGCATGATGGTTGCCTCCACCCCTTTGACAGCCTGCACGTGGCACCAAAGGAGCTGGTCCCGCTGCTAGACACACCGCCTTGGTGGTTGGGCGGCTGGGGGTGTGGCCGCTGCCGCAGCCACAGGGCTGGAAGGTCCCCCGCTTCTGCTTGGTCCCACTGCAGGGAACAGAAGAAAGGATGGGTCAGTCAGGCAGCCCTGCCACTGTGCCCACACCTCATGCCCTCCACTCCTGAACCCAGGTGACACCACAGTAGTGTGGCTTGGGCCCCCTCCCCTCCATGTTGTATGTTTGCATACAGGACCACCCGTGGAGTAGGGTCCTCCTCCAAGTATTGTAACCACCGGTTTGTGTCCTGGCCCCTTGGGGGGTGGGAGGGCGTGGGTGTTGTGTTAACCTGTGGAACTCCCTGCCGGTGGAGGCTGTGAGGCTTTGGGCTAATCAATGGTGTTTGACAGGGAGCAAGATGAAACCCCACACAGTGCCTGGGAGCACATATGGCAGACATAGTCTGGGCTCTCAGCTTCCCATCACTTGGGATGTCTCCTGGTCAGAACCAGGAGAGTGACTGGGGAGTGTACAATCCTTGCAGCAAAACTCAGGTGGCCTTAAGCCGGCCCTCCCACTTCCCCTCTCCCCCTCCTGCTAGCCCTCACACATGATAACCCATGGACATGTGTAGCTGCAGTGGGGACTTCTCTCAGGGGGCCAGTCAAGGCACTGGGAGCAGGCGAGGGGATCAGTGGGGGCCACACTCAAAGGTGCAGCACACAGACGCTGCGGTTTTCCCAGGAGTAGCTGGCTGTGCCTCACTGCCAGGCATGGAACAGTGTGCCATTCTGCATGCTGCACCCTTGTGGAGGTGGTACTGCCCTCATCCTCCGACCCGCTGGCTGGCTCCTCTGCCTCCCCTGCCTCGCTGGTCCTGGTGACGGGGAGACACCTGCAGGTGTCCACAGGGACGGATGGTCCCTGAAGTGGTGCCTGGCTCAGGATACAGTGGAGCAGCTGGTAGTGGGCAGCTGTCAGCTCCTGCCCGCTGGCCCTCGCTGGACCGGACATAGCCCAAGTGCAGCTCTTTCACCTTAGCCCAGACTTGCTCAAGGGTCTGGGCTGGATGTCCTTGGTGTGAGAGCGCCTGGGCCATGTGGTCGAAGATCTCCACATTGTGGCGACGGGAGCGGGTGTCGTGGAGGGCCTCCTCTTCCTCCCACCGGTCCAGGAGGGCCTCCAGCTCCCTCACGGACCAGGATGGGGCCCTTCATTTTCAGCCCACTGGGCCTCCTGTTCCCCCCCTGGAGCTGCCATCATGCTCTGGTGGCTTTGGGAGATGGTAGGAGCCGTGTGGCACAGCTCTGGGCAGAGGCAGCAAAAAAGGCTTCTGCCTCGTGGCCTCTGCAGGCTGCGTCTGCCTTTAAGGGGTCTCGGGTTACCAGGAAGTCCAGAGCTGCCTGCAGGTATGGAGCGTCCAAGCGGCCACTAGGCCTTTTTTCCGTTTAGACTGCTTTGCACAAAATGTCTTGGCTGCCTGTCTACACTGGCCTCTTGTGCAAGAACACTTGCGCAAGAGGGCGTATTCCTGAGTGGGAGCATTAGAGTATTTGCGCAAGAAGCACTGATTTCGTACATTACAACATCAGTGTTCTTGCGCAAATACTCGTGGCCAGTGTATACAGGTGGCAAGATTTTGCGCAAAAGCACCACTTTTGTGCAAAATCTTCCCAATGTAGACACAGCCTTCCTGTTCACTTTTCTGCTTTTACCAAGCATGATTTTATCACAATTCCTCTCCCTTTCATACGTTGTCCCATCAATATTTATTATTATTATTATTATATGTAGTTTTGACATTTTATGAATGTAGGGAATATAAGAAGGGCCATACTGTCATGACAATGGTCCATCTAACCTAATATCCTGTCATCTCACAGTGGCCAATGCCAGGTGCTTCAGGGGGAATGAACAGTACAGGTAATCATCGAGCAGTCCATCCCCTGTCGCCCATTCCCAGCTTCCGGCAAACTGTTGAGCTTACAATTAGGGTCAATTTGTGGGCCTAATTATTGCAACAGATCAACAGCTAGTATAATCAGCACAGCTCCACTGATTTCATTGGCGCCGTGCCATTTAATACTAGCTTTGCCTCACAGGAAGGTTTTTTAAACTATTTATCAGTGTAGCAAATGACATCGTGGTTTATCAAAACTCATTAACTTTAAAAAAATCTAATTTACTTATCACATTGTATTCTGTTCAGTTCTTGTGTTTTATCCTACTACGACAGGGAAAATAAACTGGTTTATTTCCAAATGATGCAGTGTTCTGTTGCTCATGCAGCAAGGCAATGCAGCAGTATTTTTCGTACAAACACAACAGGGAAATGCAATAAACATCTGTAATAATTTTTTTTTACCATTTTCTTGAAAACTCTTATGTCAGTGAGGACTTTCTGCAAATATTACATATACCTCTCATTCTCAAACAGTATGCTGATAAGAAAAAAAAATCAACCTGATGTAACATACATGTGTGACTGTTTACATCTATAAAATCATTCTGGATGCCTTCATTTTTTAGTTCTCAAGTTGAGACGTCATAAAGAAACCTAACTCCCTGGAAACTGAAGCCGGGCAAATTCAGATTAGGAACCAGGATAGTTTTTAACAGTGAGGGTACAACTCACCAAGGATTGTGATGGATTGTTTAGCAAAGGTAATTTGTAAATCAAGATTGCGTGTTTTTTTTCCTTAAAGATATGCTCTTTTTAAAATTCAGTGAATTTCTATGGCTTGCTGAACAGATCAGAGCTGATGATCACTATGGTCCCTTCTGACTTTGTGATGCACAAATATATGAAAAGTGTATTGCTGGCTCAGGGCCTCAGTCAGGGATGAGAAGCTTAGATTTGCTGAATTCTGGCAGATTGAATTGGCTAGCTCTGAAGTTCAACCTTTCCTGGAAGAGGACATGGACCTGGTTGAGTCTAGGATGGGGTAGATCTATGTGCTTTGCATCTGATCTTAAGTGAAATAGATATGATTAGTATTGCCTTTTCTTAATATTTTCTTAATATTTTAAATACATTCATTAGTTTTATTTCTATAATGTTTATAGACGATCTTGCTACCTCTGTACAGCTGATAGAATAAATGCTTGATTGACCATTTGACTTTAAAATTGGAGATGTAGCAGGCTACCACATATTTCCCACCAGCAGCATATTAATGTTTCTTGAATACATAATATAGTGCAGTAAAACTCCGATGGTCCGGCATCTGATGGTCCGGCACCATCAGGAACCCGGAAGTGCTCCGGGCAGCCGGACCATTGGAGCTGCTCTGTCCCCAGCTTCCCAGATTCAGCTGCTGCTAAAACTGACCAGCGGCTGAATCGGGGAAGCCAGGGGCAGAGCAGCTGGAGTGCTGCCGGGTAGGTACCCTAGCGCTGTCCCTCGGGGCTGCAGGACCAACCTGGCAGCAGCCCAGCTGTCCCCAATTCAGCCGCTGCTGATCGCTGCTGAAACTGATCAGCGGCTGACTCCAGGAAGCCCGAGGCAGAGCTGCTCTGCCCCAGGCTTCCTGGAGTCAGCTGCTGATCAGTTTCATCAGCGGCTGACTTGGGGTTGCCTGGGGCAGAGCAGCTGGGGTGCTGCCGGGTTGGTCCAGTAGCGCCGTTCCTCGGCACTGTGGGACCAACCCGGCAGCCCCCCCGCTGCTCTGCCCCAGGTGTCCTGATTCAGCTGCTGCTGAAACTGACCAGCGGCTGACTCCAGGAAGTCCAGGGCAGAGCAGCTCTGCCTCCGGCTTCCTGGAGTCAGCCACTGATCAGTTTCAGCAGTGGCTGACTTGGGGACACCTGGGGCAGAGCAGCTGGGGTGCTGCCGGGTTGGTCCAGTATCGCCGAGGAGCGGCGCTGCCGGACCAACCCGGCAGCACCCCAGCTGCTCTGCCCCACGCATCCCCAAGAGCAGCTGGGGTGCTGCCGGGTTGGTCTCGCCACGCCAAGGGTCGGCGCTACCGCTCCAACCCAGCAGCACCCCAGCTGCTCTGCTGCAGGCGTCCCGATTCAGCCGCTGCTGAAACTGACCAGCAGCGGCTGAATCAGGGACGCCTGGGGCAGAGTCGGACTATTGGAAGGGGGGGCTATGAGGGTTCTGGGACCCCAGACCCCTCATAGCCCCCCCTTCCGATAATCCGGCATATTTGATAATCCGGCACTCCCTGGGTCCTAAAGGTGCCAGATTATCGGAAGTTTACTGTATATTGTTTCCATGTCTGAAGAGAGTTTATATCTCATCAACCAAATCAACTAGATTGTAGCTTCTATGCCACTAGAAAGGTAGTTAATTGCAAATTCTAAACAGATATAATATTGAAGCAAAAAATGAAGGTTTGCCTTGATGCTATATTTCAGGCATTTAGATATACAGTTCAGATTTAAGCGGCATGGCACTACCTATTAAAGCAGCAGCATGCATGGATTAAGACATTGAGCTAAGATTTAGGAGAACTGCATTCTGTTCTTGGCTTGGATAATAATCTGCTATATAAACCTGAGTAAGTTGCTTCCCCTCTTTTCCCCCTTGCATAATTTGTCTGGTTTTGTTTCTTTGTTTGTTTCTTTGTTTTTTGTTTGTTTGTTTGTTTGGTTGGTTGGTTTCCTATTTAGTCTGTAAATTTGGTGTGGACAAGAATTGCCTTTTATTGTATATTTGTATAAAGAACAGCAAATGGGACCCTATTAGAACACCTCATGACAGACTCCAATCTCAGTTTGATCTCTAGGTGTTACTGTAATATAAATGATGAAAATAGTAAAGGCCAAACTCATCTGTGGTGTAACTTCACCAAAGTCATTAATCTGGCTCATGTTGGCCCCAAAGATGATTTTGGTCCATAACATCTGGAGCCCCAAAGAGCATATTATCAAAGAGCACAGTATCTACTAAGTCTTAATTAATTGTTGATTAAAGCAGAACATCTAAAAAGAGACATGTGGGAGCAACATGAATACAAAATTGTATCAGTGAGATCAGTGCTTTTGCAGTGAATGCAAAATGAATTCAGCATGGCAGGACTCTTAAAATAAATTGTAACCAAAACATTTCTGAAATACTGAGTAAACATACTAAAGCAAATATATTTTGAATTGTAATTTAAAGGCATACAGAGGAAATGTTACAGTCTCAATTAAAAATGGGACTGAAGTACTTAGGCAGAATATGACTAAATGAGTTTCCAAATCTCTCTCTCTGTCTCTCTCTGTCTCTCTCTCTCTCTCTCTCTTTCTGGCAGGAGCTCTGAGAGCAAAAGTCTCCAGATGTCTACCTCCCATTTATTTGTACCTCAAAAAGACTAAATTTGTGTTTTATTTCTGACAAATTTCATATGAATTGAGTGAAACCTTTCATATACTTTTCAGTTTTCACTGCAGCTATAAAATTCTGATAATAGGGATTGGCAAAGTCAACTTTGACACAAGTTTAATTACATTGGCACTGAAAGAGCCACAGACTACACTAATAGTTGTAAACCAAAGCTAGATTTACTCTGCTCTCGCTGTAATTGTATTTTAAAGCCCAGACTGCAACAGTCATAAGGTCTGTGAAAATGAGTTTTAATGATAAGAAAAAGAGCACAATAACACAAAGGAAACACTAAATTTGGCTACAGGTAGGGATTTTCTGCTCACATGGAGGTCCAAAACTAGGAGCATGGTGGGTGTTGCATATCACATCTGAAGAGCACTGAGAGCAGTGTCTGAATTTCACATGTCTGCCTGTGTCATGACTGACTCCACAATAATATTCACTTTTAGGGTAAGTTTTCAAAGGCATCCTGGATGACATCATAGCATGCCCCTGCAATTCTGCACAAGAAATAATTTGCTCAGAATTTTCTGCATGTAAAATCTCAGGGTTATGTAAGTAGGCAGCATTAACATATTCAAAACATTTGCATGTAAAGAGAAAAATAAAATAAAATAAAAGGGCTGTTTGCCAGTGGGAATCCAGGTTTTTTGTATGTGAAATATGTGAAATAGGCGTGAGTAAAAATTGCATGTAGAATACATAAATATGCATAGTTGCATGTTCTACTTAGAGGGAGTCCATTTTGAAAATGTAGCATTGAATGCAAAATTCATACCAAAATATTCTTTTTACATCCTTATTTTTTGTCTGATTTATCTACTATTCAGTTGGTTAAAAATAGATAGGGATGTATTTGTGTAAAAGCCACTTTAGCTCTGCCCTGATGCATGTTATTTAGGTTACTCTTAATGTGCTGCTTTTCAAGTTTTGAGCTTCTTCAGGTGATGTAATTGTTAACCTATTGTGCAAAAAGGCATGTATAGTCTGGGTCATTGGAAAAAGCTCACTGTGCTCAAGGAAATGAGTTATATTGAAAAGTTAACTTAAAAACTGAAGCATCTGTTTACAAATGTGTTATTTCTCTGTTATTGCCTCCCAGCATACAGAGCATTCACTGGAAAGCCATTTTACAGGACTTGAAAACCATGATTTCCATAGCATTAAGGACCTAGTCTTCTCATTTGAAACCAAAATCAAAACTCTTATTGACATTAATGGGAGCAGGATTGGGCCCTAAATCTCCTGCTTAGCAGATTGGCTGGCTTCCATGAGCTACTTTGTGGGATAGATAATAAAGTTGAAGTGATTTTAAAAGACTGCAGGGAGTTGAATTCTGAATCACTGAGTTAGAAAATACTGCCTTTGGGCATGGCATGCTTTGTACTAGTTTGGTTAAGGAGAATAAATCTCTGGTAAATAAAATGGATGTTTGAAAATTGAGCAAGAGGAACAAATTTATGCCTGGTTGGACTCTGAGAAGAAACTGAAAAGGGAGAAATAGAAATCTTTTTTTCTTTTTTCTCAGTGACTTAGTGAATTACTGGTTCCACATATTTCACCCAATTCTCTTCCTCCTTTTCCTGTTGGAAGATTAATCCTTGGACAAAAATCCTCTTTGTTCACATTGCACAGATAGCTATTTGCATCAGTTTTTATGGAAGGATGCCATAGCTATCCTATATTTTCAACAAAACAGATTGTATACCATACAGTGTGCATTACCCCACATTTCTTAAAACAAAATAAAGGTCTTCCAGTGCCAAGACAACTTTTCAGATATTCGTTGATGATAGCACTTTTGACTTTAACATAAGTCTTGTGATAATTGGTGTTTTAAAGACATGAATGCAAAAGGCTTGCAAACCAGAAGGCAAATAAAAAGAACACAATATTTTATTTCTTTTAAACATCAGTTTTTAAGTCAATATCATGATTTAGAGGGGCTTGGCTCATGGTTTTGGAATGTTTGAATTTGGCAATAATGGTTGCTGAGTTCGTTTCCTATCCAGATTTTAAAGATAGAATGATGGGGTTTGGAATATAAAAGTTTGAGATGGATAGTTTAGGGCAACTTGGTTAAGAGAGGAAATTAACTTGAAAATCCATCATTAAGAAGATCTGGTGTTTCTGGTTAAAATGCCAGTAGGGTTGATTTGATTTACTTCGGGTTTTTTTTTTAATTATGTGTTAGGTGGTTATATATGAAAAGTTGGTGTTTTGTTCATGTTAGCTTAACTGAACATAGAAAAATATGGGCAAAGGTTAAATACATTTTGTGAATTATCTCAAGATTTTATTACCTTGTTCAAGTTTAAATGTTTGGGTTTGCTACATGAATATATGTGAGATGGTTTATCCCACACATAGCTCAGTTAGACTATGTCTACACTGCGGAAATAGCTATTCTGCAACTTAAGAGCAAGCCTGTTATATTTTGAATATATATATATTCAAAATATAACAGGCTCACTATCCCGACATCCCTGTAAACCTCATTGCATGAGGGTTAAGGGATGTTTCAGAATAATGCTTTATTTCAAAATTACCTCAAAATAAGCTACACAAATTATGAAGCTTATTGCAAGGTAAGGGTGCTGTGAAGATGTGTTCTTACTAATAGGCTGTGACTACATTGGCATGATTTTCCGCAAAAGCAGATGCTTTTGCACAAAAACATGCTGCCTGTCTACACTGGCGGGGAGTTCTTGCGCAAGAACACTGACGTTCTAATGTATGAAATCAGTGCTTCTTGCGCAAGATCTATGATACTCCCACTCAGGGATAAGCTCTCTTGCGCAACTGTTCTTGCACAAGAGGCCAGTGTAAACAAGCAACGTTAATTTCTTGCACAAGAAAGCCCGATGGCTAAAATGGCTATCGGAGCTTTCTTGCGCAAGAGAGTGTCTACACTGGCACGGATGCTTTTGCGCAAAAGCACATCCCTTGCGCAAAGGCACATTCCAGTGTAGATACTTTCTTGCACAAATACTTTAATGCAAAAACTCTTGCATTAAAAGTATTTGCCCAAAATCTTGCCAATGTAGACGTAGCCATACAGTGTGTTACTTAGAAAGAGTAGACAGCTTGGTTAATATGATGTATTGCAGAAGAAATACTCTACACCAATATTCGATATGAACATGGACTACAAGTGATTAGAAACACTATTCCAGAGGTTACTGTGGCAAATCTGGTAGCAGATCTATGTAACTTTGTTCTTATCCACAATTATTTCCAATCTGGGGACAACTGACACCTCCAGATCAGCGACACAGCCAAGGGTACCCACATGGCCCCACAGTATGCTAATATCTATGGGTATATCTACATTATCCCGCTAGTTCGAACTAGCGGGGTAATGTAGGCATACCGCACTTGCAAATGAAGCCCGGGATTTGAATTTCCCGGGCTTCATTTGCATGAGCGGGGAGCCGCCATTTTTAAAACCCCGCTGGTTCGAACCCCGTGTAGCGCGGCTACACGGGGCACGAACTAGGTAGTTCGAACTAGGCTTCCTAGTTCAAACTACCGTTACTCCTCGTGAAATGAGGAGTAACGGTAGTTCGAACTAGGAAGCCTAGTTTGAACTACCTAGTTCGTGCCCCGTGTAGCCGCGCTGCACGGGGTTCGAACCAGCGGGGTTTTAAAAATGGCGGCTCCCCGCTCATGCAAATGAAGCCCGGGAAATTCAAATCCCGGGCTTCATTTGCAAGTGCGGTATGCCTACATTACCCCGCTAGTTCAAACTAGAGGGATAGTGGACATACCCTTTATGGCTTACTTGGAACAATGTTTCCTCAACTCCCATTCCCTTTTACCCTTCCGTTACTTACACTACATCGATGGCATTTTTATAATTTGAATTCATAATCAAAAAACACTGGATGAATTCCACAGAGATTTTAACAACCTACACCCCACCATCAATCTCAGCCTAGAATATTTGACACGAGAGATCTATTTCCTGGACATCACAGTACAAATCACTGATGGCAAAATCAATACCACTCTCTACAGGAAGCCCACTGACTGCTACACTTACTTACATGCCTCCAGCTTCCATCTAGGACACACCATACGATCCAGTGTCTGTAGTCAAGCCCTTCGATACAACCGCATCTGCTCCAATCCCACTGACAGAGACCAAAAACTTCAAGATCTCTACCAAGCATTCATAAAACTCTATTACCCACTGGGGGAATTAAAAAAATAGATTGAAAGGGCCAGACGAATACTCAGAAACCAGCTACTTCTAGATATGCCCAAGAAAATCAACAATAGGACACCGCTTGTTAAAACCTAAAGCCCCCAACTCAAACCCTTCAAGCGCATTATTAATAACCTACAACCTATACTGGAAAAGGATGCTACATTCCGAGAGGCTCTGGGTGACAGATCTATACTCTCCTATAGACAATCACCTAACCTCACGAAGATTCTTACTAACAATCACAGGATATACCACATTAAAACTAACCCTGGAACTTTCCCTTGCAACAAACCCTGTTGCCAGTTTTGTCCACATATTTACTCTGGAGACACCTTCACTGGACGTAAGCATGTCAGTTATACGATCAAGGGCTCATATTCCTGTATGTCCAGCAATATGATATATGCCATCATGTGCCAGCAATGTCCCTATGCGATGTATACTGGACAAACTGGTGAGTCACTTAGCTGGAGAATCAATGCTCACAAATCAGACATCAGACATCTCCAGTCAGAGAAACCTGTTAGCCAACATTTTAATCAAACTAGCCATTCCCTTAAAGACCTGAAAACATGCATCTTACTTCAAAGAGACTTTAACACCAGATTACAGAGGGAGACTTCAGAACTTTTATTTATGCTAAAATTTGACACGTTGCGAATGGGCCTTTATTTAGATGATAATTATCTTTCACATTACAAAGACGGCCTCCCCATCTTTTGATATTCATGGTAATTCCATATTAGCCACTTAATTGACTCTTACAATAGGCAATTTCCTCTTTCCTTGTCTCTTTCTCGTCCCTTCGCCCCCCCAACTTCTTATTTTATGTAGCTGATTTGTTACTGTATAATTTGTTTACTTCTTCATTATATCCCCATGTTATATAATGGTCATGCCAATTCACTTTCAGAATATGATCTGGAGAAGTGGGTCTGCATCACAAAACTTCATCACCTAATGAACCATCTTGTTAGTCTTTAAAGTGTTACATGACTGCTTTTTTTTCTTGAAATGTAGAGGCCCTATAACTGGTGTCTCCTCTTTGTAGCCTACTAACCATTATCTGCTTTATTCCGGCCTATTAAAATTATATTTGCCTAGTTAAGTAATAGATTATTATTCTATTCTTATTTTCCTTTATATAGATTTTAAATATGCTGGTAATGCAAGGGGCCTACAGAATTCAGGTTCTGTAAGATGGCTGATGGCAATAGATATAAGTGGTGAAATATATGCCATTTGTGTAATTTTCCATAAAGGGGTGAAGCAAGAATTTGTGGTCAGCACAAGTTTATTTTTTGAATCCTACCCGGAATTTATGGCATAAATCTGCTAACTTGACAGTTATGAACATTTCAATTTCTTTGTGCAATAGCAACAGATGGAGGCTTATAGACTGCAGCTTCCCATACAGCTTCCCGCGCTTTCTTTGTGGTATAGGAACAGCATCCAAGAAAGATCAGTCACCCATGATAAATATTCATAAGATATCCAAAGATCTCTTCCAATCAAAGATGGTACCCTCAGAAATCTTGGGGTGTTAAGCCCAGTTATGGAAAAGGGGTGGTGTATCCGGATCACTTTGTCACCAAAAGGGGTATTTAGGCCTAGTGATTCAGGAGATCTGGGCTGCTGCGAAATCAGTGCACAGCTGAGAAACAGTCCTCCTTGAGACATTTGCTTATAAGGTCAGAGAAACTAAGAACTTATATCTATTTTCTCCTTCTTGTAACGGCTTTCTTTCTTTCCTTAAATTTGTTTAAGTCTGCTTTTAGGAATCCTACTAAAACTCGCTCCCAGGTCTTCCAGGGGAAGGGAAGCCACCCTTCTCCATCCAGCCTTGGGATCCTTGGGTGTGTTGGAATTATTATTGTTATTATTATTATTACTCTTTGTACACTAGATAAGTTTTAAGTTGATTATGTTAATGACATCTTGGGAAGGAATTCAAGTGATCTGTGTTCTTACTATTGTTTTTGCTGTGGTGATCATGATCATTATCCGTAAAGCTGTTTTCTATTTCATTCCCAGAGTTAAGGTGTGATTGCTGTCTGTCACCTGTTGACCCTCAAGAGAGGGAGCCTTGTGGTTCCATTGAATTGTGACCTGGGATAGAGGACAAACTTAGATCTTTTCCTGATCAGATTGGCAAGCCTTACCTATCCACATTTTATTAAACTCCTTCCTAGGCAACATCTTCCAGCAAAAATCTTAGTATACTCTTTATAAAGTTAAAAGTAGAAATGAGCTTTTGGTCAGAGTTTTTTGGACAGAAAATGTGTCTTCTGAAAATCAAAATGTTCCATGCAAAAATTGATATTTGCTTGTCAATTTCCCTTTGGAAAAATCTAAACAAACATTTAGTTTTGGGTCAGGTTAACCTGAATTGAATGACTTCAGTTTGCTGAACTGAATCAAAATGTTCAACAGTAATCTGTTTCTTTAGGAAGCTTCCACAGTGCCTTGTAGATGTTGGAGTTCTAATGAATCATGTCCCCATCATCCCCTGCAAGGTATGATCCCTGGATATACTTCATCTCCCATGAGACTCTCATATTGTCTATGGCTGAGACACCACAGTGAATTATATAAGATATACTTTGTGCATTCTTACCTCAGCTCCCTGGCAACACTACAATTCTCATGAAGTATTGCAGTAGCCAAAGCAGATGCAATTTCATTTTGAACTGATCTGAAACTAAATGTTTAGATTCAGCTAAACAGCTCAAAGTTAACAATTTTGATTTTAGAATGTATTTAAAATTTTGTTTATATCAAAATTTTGAAAACAAAATGGTTTTGACATTTCTGATTCATTTTTAAAAATTTTTGTCCCCCAAAAAGTTTAGATATTTTGATTTTTTTAATCAAAAACTGAATTTCCCACAAGACCAATATTCTGATTTTTCCTCAAGCCTAGTTAAATTGAACACATTCCAGGGTATTGGCTTTATTACGTAAGGTAACTCAAACTAAAGAAACTCCAGTATAAGCTATTTCTAGACTTGGCTGCCTGAATGTTTCCATTTAGGACCAGTCTATCCCAGGCCTTATGTCCTCCTTTAAAGGAGAACTCCCACTTTCTTCATATTGATGCAAAATCGCTATTAAAACAGCCAAAATCAGCCTTTAGCTCCTTTCATGATATCAGTACAGGATATCAGGTGAAAACTTCCTTCCTGTCAAACTTCTCCTATGGCCATGGACATAAAAAGTCAATTCTTGTATTTATCATATCCTTTCAAGAAAGACATACTCTTAATACATTGGTAAGAAACTGTCAAGCAAAAAAAAAGTTAGAATTACAAGCAGATGTCTGTTTCTTGTTATGATGAACTAAAAGAGGGAAGTGTAGAGTGAAAAAAAAATATTCAGAGTTGCCACACAGTACCAAATAGAACAATGAGGTCATTAATTAGCTAAATATGCTACAATTATAACATACATAGATTTGTGTAGAATATGTTCATTATTAATTTCTCAAATTTCTTGCAGTTAATGGTTAGTAAAAACACTCAAGCTAGATTTCTAATTTAGGAGGGGCGAAGGACCAGAGTTGGGCATGAAGCATAGCTGTTAATTTTAAAGACTTAATTTGCCATTAAAGAATAAGAAACACCCCTGGGACTTTTGACATTTGCTGATGCTTTACATTTTTTCATTTCTTTTAGGTTTATATCACAATAAAATTAAGATGTTAAACCAAAAAAATTGCTAGTGAAAAAGTTGACTGCATCTCAAACCCAGCAATGGCCAAATGTAAATATATTTATCCAGGAACAAAGACTATAGGTCATAGTTAAACGATGGGGGACTCTATGTTGGGAAGTATGACTCTTAAACGTTTTTGGGGTCTTGGTATCCTCTGAATTGCACTCAACATGAGCTTCCAATATGAAACTCTGGCTACAAGGAGTAATGCAATCTTTGGATGCATAATTGGAGAAACATTGTGTAGGAGTATGCAGCTTATTCTGCCTTCTATTTCTGGAAGAGCTGTGATCGCTTTTGCAATATTGCATCAGGTCTGGTGCCCACAATTCAAGAAACATATTCATAAATTGAAGAAGGTTCAGGGAAGAGCCATGAGAATGTTTAAAGGATTAAACAACCTGCCTTGTCATGATAGACACAAGGAGTTCAGTCTATTTAACTTAACAAAGAGAAGGTTAAGGGGTGACTTGAACAGTCTATAAGTGCCTACATGAGGAACAAGTAGTTGATAATTGGCTTGTCTGCCTAGCAGACAGAGGTATAAATTCTAACAGCTGAAAGTTGAAGCTAGACAAATTCAGACTGGAAATAAGGAAAAAAATTTAACAGTGAGGGTAAGTAACCATCATATCAATTTATCAAGGGTCATGATGGACTCTCCATCACTGACATATTTTAATTCAAAGTTGAATGTGTCTCTAAAAGATATAATCTAATTCAAATATATTTTGAGTGGCCCAGAAAATCCTTCTTTGTTCAGTTTACAAAACTGATTATGTGCGTGTGTATGCGTTCACAGATGAAAGGTCCAGATTTCTCCACAGATTAATGTTGTCTTCCTCTGACATATATTCTGGCATAGAACCCTGGCAGAATAAAGTCAGTCAGCAAAGGAAGATGTAGTGATAGGAAGCAAGTGCAATTTCCCCTCTGCCAGGAGTCTCAGGCTCAGTGCAATTCAAAGTTACTTTCAAAATGACTTGTGTCAGGAAGACAGGTAGCCTGTGACTTGTGTTGGTTTATATATTGTATACGTGTTCATTCTAAGGTGTTGATATATCAATCAAACTATTGGATATTATGTATATTGAGGGGAAAGAAATGTAAATGATTTTTTTTTTTTAAATCTATGGTGAGATTAACTTCATTTAGGGCAAAATTAAGTACTTCTGAAAAATAAGCTTACTGGTTCATTAGTTTCAAATATGGAGGCTTAAGAGCCATCAGCAAAAGTATACTAGTAGGGTATTCAAAAACAACTTTTGAAACTCAAGGGACTGGGGCAGTAGTAGGGACTAGGACCCATGCCGGCTAGGTCAGGAGCTCCCAGACTGTTGCACACACATTGCATCCCTGCTGCAGCAACTCAATCAACATCTGGACCGACCACTGTGTTTCATCCTCCACCTTCTGGACCAGAGTCTGCTGCATGTCTTGCAGTATGGAGACTTGCTCCCTCATGTGGTCATCCTGGACCTTCTGGCACTTGCGGCTAGGGGTCGGGCAGCTGGCTCAGGTGCTGTCGATTACCCTACGGTCATGTCTAGTCTGGCTGGGTAGATTAAAGAGAGGTGGTCAGTCATCCCTGGAGACCATGTCCCTAAAGACTTGCCTTTATCTGTGAGCTGAGAGCAACAGTTCTTGGGTCAGAGAATGGTGATGTCCTGGAAGCATGGCCATGTGTGGCCTGGACAGCAAGCCCTGCCTTACAGGGGCCTAGAGGTCCCAATGTGACCATGCTTCCGCTCCTTCCCTCCTCCCCCTCAGAAAAAGAGGCAAGGGAAATGGCTGGCCACAGTGGGATCCAACAGCTGGGAGGGGGGCCTCAAGCTGCCTGGGTTTCCATCAGTGCTACACACACACCAGGAGAGCCTGCGTGCCATTTGCAACACTCCAGAGTCAGTGTGCGTGCGTGCATGTGTCCTTGTCCCCAGCCTCTTCCAGCAGTGACTCATGCTGGGAGGGTGTTCCCCCCTCTGGAGTTCAGAAGTATGGGTGGCCTCTCCAGAGCCTGTGAGCAGGAGCCCAGGGGTGCTCTGGTGTTGCCTCCTGGGGCTTTGTGGCACAGACAAGTGCTGCATGTGCATCCGCATGCATGGACTGCAGCATGATGCCCAAGCCAAGAAGGTCAAACAACAATCACACCACAGCCCCTCGGTGCCCGCCATTCCCCACCCTGTGTGTGTGAAAAACTAAGACCACTCAATTTATGACATCCAGGCTATGGGGTACCGGCTCTAGGGTTATAGTGATCACTGTGCTTGCCATTTCCTCCTTGCCCTCCTCCTTCTCCTCTTTCTCATGGATTGGGACCCCTGGGCAGGTGATGACTAGTGTCTGCAGCCCCAAATCCACCACCAGCAGAGGGAAAGGAGCTGCACCACCCCCAGGATGTGGTGCAGGTCATCAAAATAGGGGCAGGAGTGGGGTCCAACTGCAGAGCATTAGCTGCACTCCCTCACCCTGGTGTAGGCCTGCTGGAGCTCTTTTTCTGTGCTCTGGATTTGCTCCTGGGTCCTGATGTGGCCCTTTCTGGCCAGGCTCTGAGCCATCTGGTCATAGATGTTGCTGTTCCTGCATCTGGAGCAGAGATCCTGGAGGTTCTTTTTGTTGCCCCACACCTCAAGGAGGGCCCCAAACTAGAATGGTGAACACCTTTTATGTCCCTGGCAGGCTCCTGGAAGCCCTGTTCATGCTTCCTGGGATGGGCAGGGGACTCTTGGGGGCTTGTGTGCTGTGGCTGGAGGCTCTGAGGGCCAGCTTCCTGCCTCAAGCCCTGTTGCACACTACCTACCACATCCTATGACTTAACCAAACAAACAAACAATAGAGGTACTAATTGTTCTTATCAGCCTGTTGTAACTATTTGAACCATCTACTCACTGTCTCTCTCTTTTTATTTTTTCTCCTTTCCCCTTCCTTTTCTCTTTCTCTTTTTTTTCCTTCCTTATTTATTCCAGCAAAAGATCTTCCAAACATAGAGTTAATTAAAAATAGGAAGAATTATTCCCTGTGTAGAAAAGCCCTTAGGCTGTCATTACTTCGGGGATGCCCAACCCATCCCAGGATTGCTTGTATGCAGAAGGTTTAAAAGGTTTCTCACACCATGCTATGAGAATGTGCTGCTCTTCTACAGGCACAAGACACAATCTCATCCATGGTCTCTGCCTTTCTCATTTGCTAAAATGTGACCCAGTATAGATTGGGGTATTTTTTATAATATGATAGTTAACTCATTTTAAGCATGATTTTGCATGTAATGTAGATACAATTTACCGTATTTTCAAAGTCCATTTTTGCATGTGTCCACCTTTCCCTAATATCTCCCATAGTCAAGAGCTGTGCCAAGAGCCAGTTCTAGTCCTACAAGTCCACTGCACTTCAATTTGACAGCCAGAAACCAGAGATTTGTATATCAATTTATTCATACCAAACTCATTTTCTTCTGTTACTATCAGTAATATTCCTGCTCCTAATTTAATTCCTGTATTACAATGAAAATTCTCAGGTTCCCTTGAGGAACCTTCTGAAATATTGATCTCTTGTCTAGCTAAAATTAATAAAATATTGATTAATCTCCAAGAAAATTAATAGTACCAGGCACAAACTCCTTAACCCAAACTGTTTCTGAGTATATTGACTTTTATTTTTACTCGTTTGTAAATTACCATTATATGAGACACATTGTAAATTTACTCAAAAATAGCCACTTGATCAACTGGAGCGAAACTCTGTATTTGTGAACCTAAATTTGCATGGATTTTATTCCTTGTGATTAAAGGTGATAAAATGCTTCCTGAATACTAAACAATATGAAGTTACTCCAAGAACATATATAGCTACCGAAGATCTACACTAAATCTACATGAAATTGAAATACAATTTCTGTTTACCAAAACAATGCAGAGTAATGACAAAGAAGGAAACAAACAACTGTATGATGTTGTGTGCAATAAAATAGTTGACTGATTTTTAGTGATCGGTTTTGTTATTTTGTCAATATTGATTGCATATGCTGGTACTAGTCAATAGCAATCAAAATAAATAATGAAAATGTGATACAAATCAATGCAAGTTATATGTTTTCTAAAGATATTTTTCTGCACATCAGGGGTCCCAATTATAGAATAATGTGAATACTACTGAGCCTGAACTTGGGACAAGAACCCTTCAACATTCAAAGTGAGAAATGGGGATTCTTAAATAATGTATGTAATTTATACATAATCTAAAGAGCAGGCAACAATATGTTATACAACATCAGACATAAGGTTAGAATATATGGATTGGATAATCACAAGTACCTATGCAAGTATCAGAAAGTTTCTGCTTTTTCAATTCCAAATGTTTAGACCATACCTTTTCCATTCGCACTCTCCACTTTAACTATCAAAGCATAAATATGTTTTATTTTCACTCTGAAATAATGCAATATATCCACATCAAAGTTCAAAAATAAGATCAGCAGCGGTTTTTAATCTTGAAGCACATGTTTCTGAGACAATGTTGCAGTTGAAGACACTTCTGTAAACACATTTTAAACTGAAACTTTAGGTTAGTAAAACTAGTTAATTAAGTATCTGTCTAGTCACATGTATCAGCAAGTGTTAAAACATAAATGGCTGATAATTTTACAGCAGGACTCAGTAACCTTTGGCAGGAATGCGTCTCATCAGGATAATCCACTGGCAGTCCCTTGCACTCTACCTACCCCTCCTCCTCCTCCTCTTCCTCCTTCCTTCCCCCCCGCAGCTCCCTGGGGCTATTATTTGCTGTTCCTGACCAATGAGAGCCGTAGGAAGTGGCACGGGCTGAAGAGATTTGCTGGCTGCTGCTTCCTGCTGCTCCCATTGGCCGAAAATGTCAAGCTGCAGCCACTGAAAGGGCTGCAAACTGAAGGTTGCCAACCCCTGTGTTCAAAAGCCAGAAGAAGGGAAGAAAATTATTGTTTAAATATTGATGTACAACAAACCATTTTGGGAAGCCATTTTGGCTGTGCTTGAAGTGTTCCTAGACATGGGCACAAAGCTGGTTCTACATCTTATGTAGGAGGCCTACAAGGTGGAAGAGAGAAAATATTGGAGATATTCCACGGATGTGTCAGGAACGCAACCAATTTAATGGCCCTTTAGAATCATTACAAGCTCCTGTATACTTTAAAGCAGGATGGGAACTGCTCTTAGTACTTATTTTGCAGCTGCCTCTACTCAGCTGTGACTAGTGCTACCAAGCAGTTTAGCACTGAGATGTGTTTGCTTAACCTATTAAGTCACTGCAGAAAATCAAGTTTTTATTATAAGCTATCTACAACATAATGAAATAGTAAAATTATTATTAACAATAATAATATTTATTATTGGATAAGCAAATAGTTTGTTACTATGATAGATTTGTCTATCAACACAGACAATAAATTTAATGAGTTGTAAAATAGTTGAAGTCTGCAAATCATAAAATCCTTATACAAAAGAAATTTGAGAAATGTCCCACACTCAAAGGGAAGAATGCACTGCAAAAAAGGCAAAATAAAATATTTGTCTTTCATCTACTGATTCTTACCCTTTCAAGAGAAAAAAAAAGTTCTTTAAAAATGTGTCTGTCATTAGTACAAAATCACCACCAAGAAACATCTTGCATCTTTGAAACTTAGTTTATATTTTTTCTGAAAATTATAAATGTTTGTTGGGAAAAGCTACTATAGAAATATACATTTTACAAAAAAAATAATCTTATGATTGAGAAAAGTAAAGTAAATTATTTCATTTATGTAAGTATTTTTTTAAATCTCAGTACTCTAGTTAAAAAGGCTAGCTTGTCTTTATTATCTTAGTTATGTTCAGCATTAATGCAAGGAAGCTACAGGCTTATAATTTGTAAAACACTTGCTTCAGGTGTTTGTCTAACCTGTTCTTAAAAATCCCCAATGATGCACATTTACAACCTCCCTAGGCAATTTATTCCAGTGCTTAACCATTCTGACAGGAAGTTTTTCCCTACTGTCCAACCTAAACCTCCCATGCTGCAATATACACTCATTGCTTCTTGTCCTATTCTTATAAGCTGGGGAGAATAATTTTTCACCCTCCTTCTTGTGGCAACCTTTTAAATACTCGAATTTTTTTATAATGTTCCCTCTTAGTTTTTTTTCCAAACTAAATAACCAGACTTCTTTCAATCTTGCCTCATATGTCAAGTTTTCTAGACCTTTAATAATTTTTCTTGCTATTTTTGGACTTTCTCCAATTTGTCCACCTCTTTCCTGAAGAGTAATTCCCAGAACTGGATGCAATACTCCAGTTGAGGGCTAATCAGTGTGGAGTAGAGTAGAAAAATTACTTCTTCTGCCTTACATACAACACTCCTGTGTTACCCCCAATATGTATAATGTAAGTATAGAGTATACAAAATGGTGCCTGTGAAGCTTCCATTTTGAAGGAGAGTGTCTTTACCACAAATGTAGATTTCTGCCAAAAGGGTCAGAAATGCACATGACCCTCTATCTATGCACTCATCTCAAAGTCATGTGCACTCATCCCTACAGTGCTTCACCCCTCACCAAAGTTGCACTCATCCCTCAAATTAGCTGCACACAGCCCCAAATATTGCACTCAGCACGTCAACCCCTTTTCCCGCCTCAAGGCCAATAAAAGGTCTGGGCTGAGGAGAATTCGGGTCCTCTGGTTCTTTGGGTTCCTTAGGTACCATACCTTTTTGTGTTCGTGTCTATTCAGTATGGGTACGTCTACACTTGCATCCCTAGTTTGAACTAGGGATGCAAATGTAGCCGACAGAAATTGCTAATGAAGCCGGGATTTAAATATCCTGTGCTTCATTAGCATAATCTTGCCCGCGCGTTATTCTGTTCATCAGCTGATTTGAACCAGGAAGCGCGCTCCAGGACGTGCTCCCCATTGGTTCGAACTTACATTACTCCTCATTTTTTGAGGAGTAACGTTAGTTCAAACCAAAGGGTTTGATTTGAACTAACACGTCCCAGAGTGCACTTCCTGGTTCGAATCAGCTGGTGAGTGGAATAGCACACGGGCGAGATTATGCTAATGAAGCATGGGATATTTAAATCCTCACTTCATTAGCAATTTTGGTCGGCTACATTTGCATCCCTAGTTCGAACGAGGGAGCAAGTGTACATGTACCCTATAACATCTACGGATTAATGGACTGTGGTGAAGTCTTTTGTTTTTGACTCACGTACCATCCACATGTAGAAACATCCCATGTAAGGGTTTTTGGGCTGGAGTCATATTACTTTTGGACTTGGACTTTATCATCATCCCACTTGCCTTCTGGATTGGACAGTTTCGCTGAAGAGACAACCAGAACCGTATTCAGGGAAAGCCATTATCCTAGACGGTTGAGGTTCTTCTGGCAGCCCTAAGCCAACAGGCAGGGATCATTCCATCAAGGGATCTCCTCGCAGGTCCTCCTTCGAGGCATTAAATTAGCTTAGAAGTTACAGGTCACAAGCGCCGATCGTCTGACATTTTGTAAAGTATTACCTTTTGTATGTATGGGTCTTTTCTATCTTCTTTGTGTCTGAGGATAGGGTAGGTCGAGTTCTTATTCCTGTTTTTGCTATTTAAATTTAATACATGGTTTGGCCCTAAACCTTGTGTGTGCTTGATTATTGCATCATTTAATTGCCGGTGATAGAGATATGGATTACCAGGCATACCTCGCTTCTGGTTCAAGGATCATTAACAGCTAGTCAGAGCGAGTCTAATTACCTTCCAAATTAACATTACTTTATTCCCTGGATAACACCTGCTAATACATAACAAAACGATGTTCACTTTTTTTGCAATAGTATTGCACTGTTGACCCATAGTTATGTAAGTGGACTGTTAGCCCCTTACTAAAACTCAGTGGGAGTTTTTGGTTGGCCAGCTCCCTGTACCAAAAGGGGAAGGGTCCATGAGAAATCAGAGCCCTGAGACAGACAGACACCAGGGACAATGGGAAGAAGCCAACACTCCAGGTCAGCCTGATTGACAGATTGGACAGGCCAATGGTGGAATTAGGAGGCCAGGTCCCATCCTCCGTGTGTGCTGGGATTTTCTGGGTCTGAGTCAAAGGGGGAGAGAGCTAAGAAGAGTAGCAGGGGGTCCAGGCTGTACTGAGGAGCAGATCTGCAGTGACAGACCCTGTGCTAAGAAGTAGACCTGCAGTGACCAGAGTCAGACACACACAGCCCAAGGAATGCAAGCTGTGCTGAGAGGCAGACCTACAGTAACCAGAGCCAAAGGGTTCGGAGGAGCAATGCTAGGAGCTGGAGGCTGGCAAAGCAACATAATCTGCAGCTGGGTGTGGTGAGGATCAGCTGGGATCAGCAAAGGGGGGGAAAGAGGCTCTGGGCAGGGAGACGCCACCAGCCAAGAGGCCCTGCAGGCCAGACTCCAAGAGGGATTATAACTCCATCTGGGAGAGGGGCCCTGCCACCTAGAGCCTGAAATCCTGTGGTCACTGCCAGAGCAAGTGTGTCCAACTGCTGATTAATAAATTGTATTTGTTTTGAACTATATGTAGTGATCACTGGGTCAAGAAAGCATCCAGTGTGAAGAGAGCACCCCGGAGTGGGGACACCTTAGCCCCTGCCCTAAGTGACTACAAGGTTGGGGGTTAAGCCCCAGGAAACCTGAGCCCAGCCTTGTTGGGATTTTGAGGACTCAGCTACTCAGAAGAGTGGAAGGGAAGCCCTCAGGGTCAGGTAGGTCTTTGGATAAAAGAAGTGGGAGCGGGGACTCAGATCCTTTTGCTGGTCCATTTCACCAGGGTAGTATAGAAGCCAGGAAAGTTCCCCACAATAGCAGGACCATTCCCCCGCATACAGTTAGCTTATGAGCCTGAGATCACTTTCTGCAGTACTCTTTATCAGGCAGTTATTTCCCATTTTTTATGTGTGTAATGGTTTGTTTCTACATAAGTGGAATACTTTACATTTGTCCTCATTGAATGTCATCCTTTTTGCCCCAGACCACTTTTTCCAGTTTGTCCAGATCATTTTGAATTTCCATCCTATTCACGAAAGAACGTGGAACTCCTACACCCCAGCTTGATATCATCCACAAACTTTATAAGCGCAATCTCCATGTCATTATCTAAATCATTGATGAAGATATTGAACAGAACTAGCCCTTGTACTGATCCCTACAGAACCCTGCTTGTTATGGCCTTCCAACATGACTGTGAACAATAGATAAATACTCTCTGCAATGATTATCCAGCCAGTTATGTATCCATTTAATAGTAGCTTCATCTAGGTTGTATTTATTTATTTTGTTAATGAGAACATTATGTGACACTGTATAAAAAGCTTTACTAAAATCTAGATATACCACATCTTCCGCTTTCCACTGTCCACAAGACTTCTTATTCTCTCCAAAATGTTACCAGGTTGGCATGAGATTTGTTCTTGACAAATTCATGCTGACTATTACTTACCACCTTATTATCTTCCATATGTTCGCAAACTGATTCTTTAATTGCTTTCTCTGTTATCTTTCCTGATAAAGAAGATAAGCTAACTGATCTGTAATTCCCTGGGTTTCCCTTTTTTCCCTTTTTCATGGATGGAAACTATATGTGCCCAATTTCAGTCTATTGGAATCTTCCCCATCTTCCATGACTTTTCAAATATAATAGCTAATAGCTCACTTCCTCAGTCAACTTCTTCAGCATTCTAGACTGCATTTAATCAGGTACCAGTGACTTGAAGACATCTAACATTTCTAAGTAATTTTTAACTTGTTCTTTCCCTAATTTAGCTAGTGAATGCCCATTTTCACAGGCATTCACTATTTTAAGTAGCTAATCATCACCAATCTTTTTGGTGAAAACCAAACCAAAGAAGCTATTAAGCACCAATGCCACTGACACATTATCTATTATTGTTTCTCCCTTTCATTGAGTAATAGGTCTAACTTGTCCTTGGTCTTCCTCTTGCTCCTAATGTATTTATAAAATGTTTTCTTGTTACCCTTTATGTCTCTAGCTAGATTGAGCTTATTTTATGCTTTTGCTTCTCTAAATTTGCTCCTTGCTCCTTACTTGAGTTACATGTTTATATTCATCCTTTGTAATCTGACTGAGGGTATTTCTACACTACAGAGTTTTGTAGGAAAAATGACTGTTTTTCCAAAAAAAACTTGAGTTACGTCCACACTGCAATCACGTTTTTCCAAAAGTAAATCAAAAGAACAGAGGGTTTTTTCTGGCATTGGTAATCCTCTTTCTATGAGGAAGAAGACTTTTTCCAAAAGAGCTCTTTTGGGAAAAGGTGTGTGTGGATGGGGAAGAAGGAGTTTTTTCACAAGAAGAGGAAAAAGAAAAAAGCACAGGTGCCCTGGTGGCCACTCCATCCATAGAAATCACAGCTTAAATGTGAGATAGCATCCATTCAATGTGGACGCCATCTTTCAAAAAAGTATATCACTTTTTCAGTGTGCTTTTGGAAGAAGTTTTTTTCAGAAGAAAAAAGGTTCTTCCAAAAGAAGCCTGCAGTCTAGACATAGCCTTACTTTCCACTTTTTTGTGGGACTTTCAGGGCACATCTACAAAGCAGGGCAATATTTGCCCAGTATCCTTGCCCTAGACTGAGGCTATGTCTACACCACAAGCCTCTTGTGGAAGAGCAAATGCAAATGGAGTGACCATTTGGCATGTTCTCATTTGCATTTCCTCCTCCTTTCCCTTTTGTGCAAGAGGTTTTTGTGCAAAAAAGCGCTGTGTAGATGGTGCCTTTTTGCACAAAAAAACCCCTTTTGCACAAGAGTCATTCTTCCTCAAAAAATATTGCATTTAATACAATCAGATATAAAAAATGATTTTGAAAGAAAAAAATTCATATTCAAAAGAAACTTTTGTCTTGCTGATGCTGATTACTTTCCTAAAACTTGCAGTTTCTTATCCATATTTTCTTAGTCAATAAATTCTATTTTATATTTTACACTTTAATACATTTCCTCTAATATTCACATAAATTGTCAGTTTTGTTATTTTCCCTGGGGGAGATAGGCCATTCAGAGGGAATGTCACATATGAAAAACTTTTAAATATTCTTCAGAATTACATCCATTAATAAACACAGGCTTTCTTAGTTCTTAGCTCTTCTACCTTTAGCTAATAATTACCAAAGACCGATTTTTTTCTCAAATGACACATAAAACCCTACTGAGTCCAAAAAGACAGAATGAGCATAATAAAGTATAATTTGGCCCATTGTTTTGTAATATTAATTTTTCATCATTCAGAGAAGTAACAACACTAAATTTGTGCTTTTCTACTTAAAAAAAGGTTAAAGTGTTCTACAGTATTTCAGAGTAACAGTTTTCAACAGAATTACTAGATTTACGTCTGTATAAGTGAGGTTAGAATCTGGCCAATATATTTTAAGAAGTTTTAGTCAAAATAAATCAAAACATTCTTAATTGAACTTTCAGAGACTCATTTTGTTTTCATGAATATCTTATCAATCTCTTGTTGCATTACTATAGGAACACATTTCACAAACCTACAAATCCTAAAAAGAACTTGAAAAGTTTAGTTTCTTAAGCAACTGAAGCATATGTTTTTCTTTCCACATTTCTGCTCCATAAAAACAGCATGCTTTGATTTTCACTGGTTGAGTATGTATAAAAACAGGTTAATAATTTAAGTTAAAAGGCTTATCTGATATCTGGTTTCTATGATCTTAATGAGAGAAGCTTATCCAACGTAGGGCATAGATTTGTAGAGCAGCCTCAGAAGGCTTGGATAGATGCATGATGGAAACAAACACTGCTATGCACTTTTGTTGTAATGAAAGAATGGGATTTGCAGATATTAATTAACGCTTCACAGCCACAATAGTAAATGGACACTGCTGTATTTTTTTAATTGTTATTTATGGCCCAAGTTAAAAAAATAATCAGATGCTGATCCATGGGGAAAGAATTGTGTATTGCTTTAGAACTTTAATTTAAGCTTAATAGTTGAAAGCTGATGCATGATGTTAAAGAACTGAGGCTATATTGTTGTAAAGATGCTTACATAGACAAGCTCATATGGAGTGGGAAATGATTGCCGTCAAAGATTGTCTTGTCTAAAAATAACCAGCTAAAATGGATAAACAAATTCTAACAGACTTTACTAAGTTAACATGTAGCTATGGAAACCACTGGAAAGTTCTAGAGGAATACATAATATGTGATTATATGAAGAAAGAGAACCACATAGGAAAGGCTTCTACGGTGTCACTAGCAGACCTTCACTTAGGGTAGTTCACATTGCAAAGACATGCACTAGCTGTCAGAAGCTAGATCAGTTGCCTTCAGTTTCTCCTGTGGGGCTAAAAATAGTAATGTAGACATTCCCACTCAAAGTGGAGCCTTGTTGTGAGATCCAAACCCATGCTGAGTATCAGAGCCTGGGATCCAACCCAAATGAAAACATTTACAGTGATACTTATAGCCCTGAGCCCAAGTCCTGGAACCCAAGTCAATTGACCCAGGCTTTAAGACTCAGCACCATGGGTTTTTCTTTGCAGTTTAGATATGTCCCCAAAACCACACGTACCCTACACAGAGGTCTGAGATAAACAGGTGGAACAAAAGAGGTATAATCCCTCCAATGCAACCATGTTACCACAGGCTGGCACAAGGCAATCATCAGATTAAGTGTTTAGTATTCCTGATCACACATTCCTTTAAAATATTTTTTGCACCGTTTCATTCTCTTTTTCTGTCCTTTTGTTGCTTTTTTTAGTTTTGAGACAACTGAAGGCCTGAAAGGGCCATTAGGTCATCTAGTCTCACCTAAATTGTAACACGGACATTGAATTTCATCAGATACTCACCATATGTTGAACCCAATGATGATAGTTAATTAGACCCTGGGGGTCCTGGTAGATCTGTGGGCCCAGGCAATGGCTTCCACAGCCCTGTCCAGTTATCCGGGTCCAGCGGTGGCCAAGGCAGTCTAGACCAGTGCTCAGGACCCAGCAGTTGCCCAGGTGGCCCAACCCAATCCTCCCTCTGAGGGCAGCATGGCAGGGCCTTCTTCAACTGGGGCTGGAGAAGGACCTCTGCTCTGCTCGGCAGCTGAGCGCTAAGGGTATGTCTACACTACAGCGCTAATTCAAACTAACTTAGTTCGAATTAGTTAATTCGAACTAAGCTAATTCGAACTAACGGATCCAGACTAAAAAACTAGTTCGAATTAGCGTTTTGCTAATTTGAACTAGCATGTCCACATTAAGTGGACCCTGAACCGGGGTTAAGGATGGCCGGAAGACGTGCCGGCAGAGCATCAGATGAGGACTTAGAGTGTGGAGCTGCTTCCTCAGGCTAGCCGAGGGCTGTCCTTAAAGGGTCCCGACACCCACCCCGGACAGACAGTTCTCAGGGGTTCCCCGCTTGCAAAGCAGTCCTGACTTAGAGTGCCCTGAGTGCCCACACTGGGCACATCACAGCACTTGGCCATCAGACCAGCTGCTCTTGCCGCAGGCTGCCATCTGGGAAGAGGGGGCAATTGGGGGGCTGCAGGAGAGCTTCCACCCCCAGAAGCCCGCAGAGCCAGCCCAGTCCTCCCCATCGGGGGCTCGTACCCCATTCCTCCCTCACCTCCTTCCACTTACCCTTCCCTAGCCCCCCTTCCTGATGTACAAAATAAAGAAAACGTGTGCTCAAAAATAGAATCTCTCTTTATTGAACAAAACTGGGGGAGACTGGGAAAAGGAGGTGGGAGAGGGGAAGAGAGAGGCTGGGAGAGGGGAGGGCACCTAAAATGATCAGAGGTTTGGAACAGGTCCCATATGAAGAGAGGCTACAGAAACTGGGACTTTTCAGTTTAGAAAAGAGGAGACTGAGGGGGGATAGGATAGAGGTCTATAAAAGCATGAGTGGGGTGGAGAGGGTGCATCAAGAAAAGTTCTTCATTAGTTCCCATAATAGAAGGACTAGAGGACACCAAAGGAAAGGAATGGGTAGCAGGCTTCAAACTAGTAACAGAAAGTTGTTCTTCACAAAGCAAAGAGTCAACCTGTGGAACTCCTTGCTGCAGGAGGCTGTGAAGGCTAGAACTAGAACAGAGTTTAAAGATAAGTGAGATCAGTTCATGGAGGTTGGGTCCATGGAATGGTATTAGCTAGGGGGTAGGAGTGGTGTCCCTGCCCAAAATTTGTGGAAGGCTGGAGATGGATGGCACGAGACAAATGGCTTGGTCACTGTCTTCTATCCATCCCCTCCAGGGTCCCTAGGGTTGGCCACTGTCGGCAGACAGGCAACTGGGCTAGATGGACCTTTGGTCTGACCCAGTATGGCCATTATAAGCTCAGGGCTCAGGGTCAGGGGTCTCAGTGGACCACCTTGATTTTCATGCCAACCTGCTCCTGGGTAGCCAGGCTGGCAGCTCTCCTACCCTAGACGGCCACTTTCCTGTGCTTAGTGCGGAGGTCGTGGACGAGGTCCACGATGTCCGCACTAGAACAGGCGGGTGCCCGCCTCCTGCGGTCCCGGGTAAGCTCCCGGGAGCCGCCAGCCTGGTCCCGGGAAGAGGCGGAGGGCTGGGGGGCATCGGGTGGCTGGCTCGTACCGTGCCAGGTGCAGGGTCTGCTGGCTGGGTGCTGGCAGGCTTGCACCTGGCACGGGCACTGTAGCCAGTCCATGCCCCTTTAAGGGGTCCGGGGTTGGGAGGGGGGCAGACGGGTTTCCCTGGTGTTGTCCAGAGTGGCCACCAGGAAAAGCTGGGGAGGGCTAGCCTCTCACTAGTTTGAATTAAGGGGCTACACACCCCTTAATTCGAACTAGTAAGTTCGAACTAGGCTTAGTCCTCATAGAATGAGGTTTACCTAGTTCGAACTAAGCGCTCTGCTAGTTCGAATTAAGTTCGAACTAGCGGAGCGCTAGTGTTGTGCCTATCAAAGTTAATTCAAACTAACGTCCGTTAGTTCGAATTAACTTTGTAGTGTAGACATACCCTAACTGAGCTTGGAGCTCCTCTTTTTATTCTCCCAGTGGTTCTGGCACTGCCTAACAAGGGTTTTTTGTGGGAGTTTCCTCCTGTGGATAAGTGGGAGGCCACTCTGACTTACTACATAGTGGTATTATGACATTTTCTAATGGTTACTAAGGGTACGTCTATACTGCAAGCTTATTTTGGAAGAAAGTTATTCTAGAAGATTTCTTCAGGAATAGCTTATTTTGAAATAGACCATCCACACTACAGGGAAGCCTCCAAATTAGTCCAAAGCAGGATCCCCTAATGTGAATGCGCTATCTCGATTTAGAGCCCAAGGAACCACTGAAGACGAATAACTTAGAATAACTCCCTGGTAAGGCGCTATTTCGACATAGCAGTGGAGTGTCTACACACACCCTCTTCCAAAAGAGTTTTTTCAGAAGAGGCATTATTCCTTGTGGAATGAGGTTTACTAAGGTTGGAAAAAGCCCTACATTATTTTGATTTTCTTTCGAACTACCGATACTCCTCATTTCACTACCGTTACTCCTCATTTCTCCTCATTTCAGGAGTAACGGTAGTTTGAACTAGGAAGCCTAGTTCGAACTACCTAGTTCGTGCCCCGTGTAGCCGCGCTGCACGGGGTTCGAACCAGCGGGGTTTTAAAAATGGCGGCTCCCCGCTTATGCAAATGAAGCCCGGGAAATTCAAATCCCGGGCTTTATTTGCAAGTGCGGTATGCCTACATTACCCTCCTAGTTCAAACTAGGAGGGTAGTGTAGACATACCCTTACTTCTACTCTTTGTTCCCTATCTTTTAACCAGTTACTGATCCATGGCATAACTTTTATTAAATTGCCATCACTTTTATTCAAAATATTCCACCGCAGGCCCAAACCTTAACTAAAAGATTTTATGCCAGCGTGTCTTTTTTTGTCAATTTTAGAATAGAGAGATAAAATCGAGCTTTAAGTAGATACTCAGCTGAAAATTAAGTATGCATCAATTATGCTCTACACTAGGGGTTGACAACTTTGGTACGTGGCAAATCAGGGTAACTTGCTGGTGGTCTGTAAGACATTTTGGCTACACTGACTGTCTTCAGGCTTGCCCTCCCCACTGAACTCCCAATAAATGCAGTTTGCTGTTCCTAGTCAATGGGAGGTGCGAGAAGGGGTGCAGGCCACAGGGAAAAAAATGCCTCATGGTCACCAGTGAATTACCCTTATGGGCTGTGTGGAAGTTTTCTGACCCCAGCTCTACTCCATTATAAAATGATGTTATTAGAATATGGACCTAGTGTGTATTGTTCTTTTGTTCACAATAAATAATTTTTGTATTTCATAGGTCTAAAGGTATCACAAACATGTTTCTAGCAAAAGTGTACATCCTGGTCTAGATTCCCTCTCATATTTAAAAGGATGAAAGTGACTGTCCAAGAATGATAGCAAATAGCTTTCACCCAAATAATAAATTATTAGCCTATCTCAAATGTTGATGAAGTTGTTTTCAAAGATCTATACTCAATCCACTCAAAGGCTTTCTCTGAATTTAAAGGTGGATAGACCACCTACACAGAGAAAAGTAAGATTATTATAATAGTACGTTCTTTGCAGGTATAGCTTTGACAGTGCTTAGGATACTATGTTTCAAACTGAAGATAATTCTTCCCCATTTAATAAGGAATGCATTGAATATGTCAGCATGAAGGCCTATTTACTCTGCTTTCAACATTTTGCTGTATTCCACTGGTCAGCCACCAGATCCAAGGGTTTTTCCCCCCAACATTTCTCATAATATTTACAGCTTTTTTATCTTCTAGTACTGCTTGATCTTTCTTAAAATTTCTGCAAGTTTGATGTAGAAGCATTCTACATATCTGTTTGTGGGCTTTGTTACATAAAGTACTATAAAAGTCATCAAATACTTCTCTGGTTTTGCAAGGGTGAGTCATAATTTGGCCTTGTTCATCCTGTTCTGGCAGAAAAACTTAAATTTAATTTTCTAGCTATTGGTATCTCATTTATTCCAATTTCTGTACATCTTAGAGCTTTTTCTGTTATATGTATAAGGTAATTAGTTTGGCTCATTTATAAATCCTTTTAGAATTTTAAATCTGTTATGGATTATTTCTAATTTAGCAACTGTTTGTTCTAGTTACAACTTGTGCTACAGTGTCTCTTTTTGAAGTTAATAAAATTCCTTTTCATAACTGCTTTCATATCATAATCTTCTTTGTATATATTCTGTATCAGTCTTTCCAAAGTATTGACTAAGATTTCAATTAAATAATTCAATTATTTCATGGACTAGCAATAGAAGTCAGTTAAGTCTTCTAGCTTTTTGTTCAGAATTCTCTTAATTTTTATTCACAATATTAACTGTGGTGTGATCTAAACCTATGAACAATCCTTATATTTTGTTATTTAAAGGCCCTTATGAGGGTCATGCCTATTTGTTACTTTTTTGTTTATAGTACTAGTTTTTTTCTTTCTAAGGTCTTCTTTCACTCTTAATAACAATATATGAGAATAAATACTTGGTTCCTTGTTCACCTGCATTCTAATATACAAGGAACTTAATCTGCTATTTAAATTCTTCCATTTCTAATGACATTCCCTTCCTTGAATGTATTAAATGGCATGAACAATTTAAACAACATTTACAATTTTGGTATGGACATATATTGAGTTCATTGTTATTCTCTTATTATTCTCAATCTATTATTGCACTGTGTCCACCTCCACAGCGCACAACAATCCTGGAACATGGTATCTATCTCTGTAAGTGTGATATAGCTGCTGTTTTATATTAATTTGGTCATTTATCTGCATTTTTGTATGTAGAAAAATATCCCTTCTTTTTTTTAACCTAACCAATCTAACAAAAAAGTTGATCTAGCCATATGCAATTAAAATATTCTTCCTGCATTCCTTTGAAGTGAATTTTTGGAGATCTTTTATGTAGGAGGGTTTTTTCAGCTCTGTGCTTTCTTTATATATTTTGGTATTAATAGTTAATACATTCTAATTTACTTTTAATTGCCATCAGTTTTTTATGAATGTCTGAACTCGTAGTGCCTTATTCTGCCCTGATGAAGTCAACTGAAGCTTTACTATTGATTTCAGTGGGCACAGGACCAAGCCCTCATTGCTTAAAAGGGCTTTTACTCTTATTTCAGAAAATAATTACTCTAGTCAGCTTTAGTTGCTAGTAGTACTTTTTCTTACTCTTTTGTTATGATCTGGGCTCAATCTAGATTCACTGTTCTCACTAAATTTCTCCACCTCCTCTCTATTTAATTTGTTTGTTTGTGAAAATAGTTCTTGAATCTTGAGATAATTAGTGTTAGTGATGGTCATCAGATATTCAGATAAAGTGTGAAAACAGAGGGTTTGAAGCCTCCGAAGGGATCTTCACAGGGATATATTTTGAGTTAATAACCTTCCTTGAATAAAAGATCATATTAAACTGCTGGCCCTGCTAATCAGGGACTAATTCAGTTAATCACAATATGTTAGTTTCTCCCTTGCTGCATGGGGAAATGTAACCTGTGCCAACTGTTAGCCAACACATCTATGTGAGTATATACCACATTATATGAATGTCTGGCAGTTATAAAAGAGGAATTGGCCTATGCTTTTTCTCCCAGAATTGTGTTCAATTTATCCCACAACATTCCATAATACTATAACTCAGAACTTGGCATAACAAGCCAGAAACTTGTCAAAATCAAGTTTCGTTCAAAGTACCTTCGTGGAGCAATACCTGGAAAGCTAGTATCTAAACCAAAAGTAAGGAAGGTAAAGGTACAGAGCAACAAATAAAGGGATTGGACAAACAAATTGGATGAATTTTAATGAAATGTAAAGAAAGTATTGTAACTGGTAAAATCATCCTATAAATATTCTCGTTTACATTAGCAGTGTATTTGCCCTGTAAGGTGACTGTAACAACCTTGCACAAGACAGATACCCAGAAACTGGTATCATACTGAATTTTATTTCTATACTGTGCTATTTTTTACTTTTAGCAATAAACCTTTCTGATATTGATTATTTGGTCTCTTGAATATATTCCATAATGAACCAAAGTGTGATCAAGCAATTGAGTCTGCAATTCATTAATGAAACTCTTTACCTATAATAAAGCCCTTTACAATTCTTTACCATGGTGGCTCAGTTTCCTGTCTTGTGCTTTAGGAGCAGACTCAGATGTCTCCCATTGTACATGGCCATCCACCACACACCCATCTGTATGCAAGATCACCCCCTGAACTTTAACCAAAGATACAGGTAGAACATAGAGAGATACACAAGAAAGCAGACATTGGTCATTTAGAGAGACAGTTAATTTCATCTGCCAGAAATGCACATGTGCTATTAAAATTAAGTCATGAATATTCTTCCATATTCTGGTGTGTAAGGCATGCATATCAAAATGCCACAGGCAAAATTTGGCCTACACTGTCCAGTCCTGCTCCCATTGGGCAAAGTTTTGCTCAGTCATACCATTGTAAATCTAGAATGACTCCAGAGACAATGTAGCTAGTCCAGATTTAGAACATAGTATATTACAGCATAATCTAGTCTAATAAATCCAATGAAAAGATTTATATTGGCTTCAGTGAAAAGGGATTGTTCCCAATATCAGCAATGACCAAAAATGAGACAAGCAAGAAAAATACTTACTTAGGAACCTTAAAATATTGGGGACTAGATTACCTTTATATAAATATAATTTTCTATACTCTAAGTCTGCATCTAGACTGTCAAGATTTTCCGTTAAAAGCATTTGCGGAAAATCATGCCAGTCTAGACGTAACCTAAGGGTACATCTACATAGTCAGCAGCAGTGAGCCTTTGAGCCCAGGTCAGCAGACTTCAAAGCACTGCCTTCAATCCTGAGTCTCTGCCTGTGCTTGGAGAGTTGCTACCACTGGTTCTGACTCAGCATTTCTGCTGTAAATAAAGTTAGACATTTATTTATAAAAATGAATGAAAAAAATCCTTTGTAAATTGGAGCATTTCAGAACAAACAGCATAACATTTGAGATAAATGATTTCCATATTCTGATCTCACAATGCACAAGGATTTATGTATGGAGTACCTCATAATGTTAACAGGAGTTAAATATGCAAATCCCTGCTTACCGAAATGAATGTCAACTTTAAATTAATATATGTCTGAATTCAAAAAGGGAAAAAAATGTTTTCTGCAATTAGCCACCCAAAATGGAGTATATCTATTGTAAAAACAACGAGCAATCCTATGGCACCTTAAGGCACTATGTTATTCTGGATTATTGTCAGTTATTCCGAAATAATGCTGCAGTGTAGACGTACCCTTATAGATAATGGATTAACAATTTGTTTCTAGCTACTTCTGGGATTCTATAATATCCATCACCATAGCAGCACAACTCTCTCCAGGTAATATAAATGCACAGAAACCAGTCCCTAGTACATGTTTTTGCTCTCCTTCCTCCCCTAGTTCAGCAGGCTTTGTTTTGTACACATATAATCTACATACATAAAAGATGTAATCCACAACCCTGAGTAATTAAAGGTGTGAACTTGCAGGTGTTCACAAAACAGCCAAACCCCCTCAATCCTCTGTAGAACACCTATACAGCTGTAGTTCCCCACAACCTAACTCCTAATTCCAATCAAATATTTCCTTCTCCAACAGGAAATTGATGCAACTTTCAGGATGACTTGAATGTCAGTCACTGCTCAAAAGATAAATAAATTATCTTTTTTATTTTTTATTATATGCATACCTAGTGCTTAGCAGAATGGGACCATGATTCCCTATCAGGATTTGGAGGCACTGCAGCAATAGATGTAAAAATAATATATCTTTTGTGTATGTCTGTGTCTGTGTATACAATCTATAATTGTGCTAATTATGATTCAAAGACATGTATTACCATGTGATGTAAAGACGGTGAGATGAGATTTTTAGTTCAAATGGAATCTTTTTGCATTTCCTAACCCCATTGACTGAGAATGGTTTAACTCCAACTTTCACATGCTTTATCTGGAGCTAAATAATATGCATAATCCTAGAGGAAACAAGCTCACTAAGTGGATCTGGATCTGATTGGGAATATTGTTGCTGATACATATGATTCCTGATCCACTGATGAGCATGATGGTCCAAAGCTTTGAAAGGATGGTAGAAATGGACTCAAAACTAGTGAAAAGTATCAAAGCATAAGGGGGAACATCGGAGAGAAGAAGTTATGTATCATCACACTCTGGATCCTGTTGTAGATTAATCTGGTATTTGTGCATCTGCCCTGTTACATGTATGCAAGTCAGTAGGATTTCACAATCAACTGCCAAAGGCTATGGAATGGATAAGAAATAGGAGTACTGAAGTGTGGTCCTACTCTATTTAATACTATATACTGTATTTGAATGCACACTTCTAAAACTAATCCTGAAATACATACTTGAGAACAGATTACTGCTCCCAATTATGTGCGCACTTTTGAACAGAACATTCAATATAATACAAGATAATATTATTTAAAGGTGATGTACAGATGTACCCCTGCATAGAGATTAAGAATTATCAACAGAAATTAGTTCTGTGACTGAATCTATAGATGACAGTGGTGTTATGGTTGCATTGATCCCAGAATATGAGAGCAAGAAAGAGAATGAAGTAATATCTTTTCTTGGACTAACCTTTGGTGGTGAAAAAGACAAGCTCTCAATCTTCACAGAGCTCCTTTTCAGTACTTCACCTGAAGAGAAGCTGTGAAGTATGAGAGCTTGTCTCTTTCACCAACAGATATTTGTCAAAGAAAAGATATTACCTCATTTACCTTCTCACTGTGGAAGGTAAATGAGGTATGTATGTATGATTCTAGACAAAAGAACTTTCTTCACTCTGTACCACTAGGTTTCAGAAAAGACAGAGCTATGGTAGAAATATGTTCAATAGACAATCCCATATAGAATGCTGAAAACAATGAATATGTAGCACATACACAAAAACGGCTGTGGAAACCAAGTAACACTGGGAAGATAACAACAATATTTTTATTAGTAATTGATTAAAAGCAAGGATTATAATAATGAACAAGAACATTTGTATATACTCTATGAATTAAGGCTCAGATCCTGAGCTCAGTGTCTACAAGTGAGGGGGATGAGTTCTGGGAAAATGTATGGTATAGATGAATGCTCATAACTACTCAGTATGCAGAATGCTGTGAAACTACCTCATGAAGGTTCTTCTAGTCTAATGGCTACTGCAATCTATGTAGAACTTTTCTTCTTCCTTACCCTGCCCTGTGCATGTGTGATAATTGGGAAGAGAGGATTTACATATCAGAAAATCCTTGTTCCCATCCTTCCTCAGTCTATTCATGCCAAACTCAAATGAAAATTCAGCAAAGACACTCAAGAATGGCTTGGGAAACCTACCTTAGAATGAGAAACTCAAGAAATTCAATCAGTTTATATTATTGAAGAAAATGTCAAGAAATGGCTTGAACATATCATATAAATACCTGAAAAGATATATAATTATCATGAAGTATAAATACATGAGAAGACTTCTGATTCTAGAGGACTCTTTAACTTAGCAAACATAAACAGAACAACAGCCAATGACTAGATGCTGAAGTTACAGTTTCAAACAGGAAAACATCTGTGAATTGTTAATAGAAAGTGTAATTAATTATTGGAACAACCAATGTGAGACATAACACGTTCTCTCTCAACGTTTAAACATAAACTGACTACTCCCTAAAATTCTGTTCTGTGTAGGTTCCTTTGCCATCACCAACAATATCTAAGGGTATGTCTATACTACAGCATTATTTCAAAATATCTTTAAAGTCTACACACAAAATGCATTTCAAAATAGCACGTCCACACTGAGTGGACTCTGAATCGTATTTAAGGCTGGCCAGAACCAGTTCCAGCAGGGCACCAGGTCAGAACTTACTGCGTGGGGCTGCTGCCTGAGGCTATCTGAGGTCTGTGCTTAAAGGGACCTCCCAGACAGCCAGTTCTCAGGTTTCCCTGCTTGCTTGCCTACCTCGATGAGGGACAGCGAAGCGTTTTGTCTCTGCATGCTCTGGTTGCCCTCACTGGAGACCCTATAGCACTCTGCAACATGGAACCAGAGCTGAGCCTGGGAACTCTGGTGCTTTTCTTGGATGCGTTGCTGCGAGCCTGGCTGCACTTTCTGAAGGCTGCCATCTGGGCGGTCCCTCGGGGGGCTTTCGGTATCCAGGAGGCCCAGCACGAGAGCTGCCACCCTGAGGAGCAGTAAGAGCCTCCCTGGTCTGCTCCACTGGGGGACTGTGCCTCATTCCTCCCTCACATCCTTCCACTTACCTTCCCTTCCTGATGTCAAATAAAAAACATGTATTTTCATGAATACAAACTCTATTTAACAAAACTGAAGGGGAGGGAATGAAACTCGGATGAGACTGGGGAAAGGAGGCAGGAGAGGAAAGAAGAGAGAGTGGGAGAGGGGAGGGGGAAAACCTTTGAGGAAGGAGCTGGAAGGAGGAAGTAAGGAGAAGAAGGAGGAGGGGAAGCTCAGGGCTTTGGGTTGTGTGGGGTCTCGCTGGACCAACTTGATTGTCATGCAAACCTACTCCTGGGTTCACATGCAGCCTTCAGTGGCCAGGCTGGAAGCTATCCTGCCATAGATGACCACGTTCCTCCATCCAGTGTGGAGATCATGGACGTTGGGGGCATCCCTCCCAAACCTGAATAAGGTCCATGATCTCCACCCTGGACCAGAAAGGCACCCGTCTTCTCAGGGCCCTGGCAGGCTCCTGGGAGCTGGCAGACTGCTCCTGTGGAGTGGTGGAGGGCTGGCTGCCAGTGGTTTGCTGGCTCATGTTTTGGGGCCACTGGGTCAGGGGCAGTGACTGCTGGCTCTGGGCTGGCAGGTTTGGATCTGGCACAGGCACTGTGGCCAGAGTCAACCCCTTCAAGGACTCTGGGGAGGTGGGGAGGGCGAGGAGTGTTTTTTTTTGAGGCTGAAGTGGCCACCAAGTCATCTTGGGAAGACTGGAGGCCCCCTATTTTAAAATAAGTGTCTACAGAGCACTTATTTTGAAATAGCTATTTTGAATTTGGTGTTATTCCTCATAGAGTGAGGATACATGCTCTGCTATTTCAAATTTATTTTGAAATAGCAGTTTGGCTGTGTAGATGCTAGGAACGTTATTTCGAAATGAGGGCTGTTATTTCAAAATAACTTTGCTGTGTAGACATACCCTAAGTGCCTTCCAAAGTGTATTAAATAACATGATTAGAGCTGGGGCATTAATGGATTTTTCAGTTTGCTGGCAATTCTGAAAAGCAGGAAAAAAAAACCTTTATTTTGGGTCAAACCCTTTATTTTGGGTCAAAACAAAAGTGACATTTCAAAAATGTCAAAAGAAAAAGCTAGCATCAAAACAAATTGAATTAAACTGGTAATGTCAAAACAAATTGTTTCATTTTTATCCTAAGAAATTTTGTTTCTACTTTCAAGCATTGAGACCAAAGTAAAGGAAAGAATTCACAAGCCAGCCATAGGAGGAGAAGCAGTGATTTGAGCATGCATCTCCCACATTCTGTGTGAGTTCCTGCCTATGAGGCTCTAGCATCAGTCTCATGGACTTTTTTTCCAAAAGCCATTGATGATACATTGTCATTCATATTTTCAATTCAGACATTCATGATTAAGGTCACCTAGGAGATTAGAAACCCACATACTCACACCTGCACTGATGACTATTTAATTATTTTAAAAATGTGGAACAGCTTCAAAATGAGAGGCAGAAAGTATCATACCAGAATAAATCTAAGCCCAGTAGCTAGCGTCCTTTTCTACAATGTGGAAGCTCCAAGTTCAAATCATTTTTTCCAAATCAGGCAGAGAGAAGTTTCTCATTTATTTTAGATGACTGGGATGAAACAAAATTAAAAACTTTGTTTCAACATTGTTGACATTTTTTAACTTTCTATTCAGTAAAAATAGTTCAGTGAACTTGACACAAACTTGCAATTAGTTTTGGTTGATCCAAAGTTGCATTTCTGACAAATAAAATACTCGTCCAGAAAATTTCACCCTGTTGTAAAATATGACATGATATACGATCCATCCTTTCTCTCAGGGCTTGTCTGCAAGGTGCTTTAGTCTGCACAAGAAAGGTGTGAACTATAATGTATACTAATGTCTTGCGCACTAAGGGCATGTCTACACTGCGCACTAATTTAGAAAAAAGCTGTTCCAGGATAGCTATTCCAAAATAACTTTTTTGAAATTGCATATCTACACAGAAGAAAAACCTAAAAATTAGTCTGAAGCAGGCTTCCCTAGTGTAGATGTACTATCTCGATTTAGAGCCCTAAAGGGCACTGGGGAGGGATAACTTAGAATGTCCCTGGTAAGGGACTATTTTGAAATAGCAGTAGTGCAGCGTCTACACACACCTTATTTCAAAATAGCTATTTCAGAATAGGCATTATTTCTTATTAAATGAGGTTTACAGATTTCAGAATAAGCCTTCCATTATTTTGAAATCATTTCAAAATAACAGAATGGCTGTGTAGACTCTTGCACTGTTATTTTGAAATAACACTAGTTATCTTGAAATAACGGTGCAGTGTAGATGGAGCCAAAGTGGCCCACATTGAACTTGCTGGTGAGCATTTAAAGTTCTCCACATTAGTGTAATACCCTTTGAAAGAGGGCTACATAGGCCAGGTAGTGTATAACATAGTAATTCATACTGAAATTTATACTCTTCTCCTATAGACTTATGCACTGTGTAAGTAAACAGGCCCTCATTCTCTTCCCAGGGAGGGAATCGTGTTCAGTCTGTGGCATAATTGTGGCTATAATGTTGTATTTTAAATACTATTATAATATTTATTTATAGGAATCCAATATGGAGTCTTAAACTCCATCTTATTCACATGTAAGAGAATTCCTAACTCAAAGATTGCAAACCAAGAGGTCGTATAGTTCTGGAACAGATTGGTTCTATCTGGCTGGAAGGTACCTATCTGGCTGGAAGCTCCAACAGAACCTTTATGTACTTGAGCTTATATAAGCTCTGCTCACCCTCCAGTTGGTTACTATCTATCTTGAAGGCAGCCACTGTGATGTTGTTTTTGTGCAGGGTCAGACCAGGCTCCAGGTTTGGGACTAGCCATCAGGATGCCATTTTGCAAGGAAGAAGAGGGAGAAAATATCATCAACACTAATGACAGAATTGAACTTAAAATTTTATTTGCAGCTAACTATGGTCCTGGAGATCACCTGCCTAAAGCAAGCCAGTTCTAGGCAGTCATGGATCCAAGCCTCCCCTACCTTCTTTTGACTCTCTGATCTTTTTGGTTTGCTGTTACCAGGAACATTATTTGGATTCCAGACACATGGGCTAGAGACAAACATTTATTCTATTCCCTTCAGGAGATTAGTTACCAACCGATTTTTCAAAACCTGCACTTTAGGCTGCTTACTTAGAGAGTCAATGGATCATACTAACACAATTAACCGAGCAGAAGTTAGCAAGTGTAGCAAGTGTAGTGTTTTCATTTGGTAGGGTATTATTTTCTTATTTGTTATATACATACAATTGAGTGTTTCTAGTAAAGAAGAAAGGTCAAAGAAGTTCACTTTTTGTTTGGAATAGAAGGAGGTGCAGTTTCAGACTATAGTGAACCTTTCTTATTTATTTAAAATCATATTCTGCCTTCCAATACTTAGAGTTAGCTTGTGAAAAGCCAGAAAGTACAAAAAGACCCAAGGCTGTCTCAGAGGGGAGGAGGAACACTCTTTTACATGAAGAAACTGAGGCAGCACCCACCTTCCATTCCCTTTAGATGAGGAAATATAGGTTGGACCTTCCAGGTCCAGTATCCTCAGGATCTGGCCAAGGTACAGCCAATTTGTCTCTTTCTTCCTATGGTCTAATTAACATTTAATTTTTCATACAAAGTGGAACAGCTCCTATAGGAGAAAGGGAAAGAGACTCTATAGGCAGTTTCTAAATCAGGCAGAGCAGGGACTTAGCACCAGATTTTCCTGCATCTCAGGTGAGTGCCAGAAATTCCATCTAGAATCAGTGAACCTTTCCCCAACTTTATTTTCATTGAAACTGATGTGTTCCCATGTACAGCTTCATTTTCAAGAAATCAGCTTTTTTCATGAAAAAGCATTGCATCAAAAAAATCCTGAGGAGTTTTAGAATTAGATTCTGTGGGAGCTCATTCTGCAATCTCAGACAGGTTATTTCAATAAAGGTGTCCAATAAAGATTAAGATATGTTGTGGCTCAATAAAAAATTATTTGCCTGAAGTAGAAATTATCAGGTGAAATTCTGTGATCTGCATTGTACCTGAGGTCAGAGTATGTGGTCAAAAAAACATACCATCTAGCTAAAGCTATACATAAATGATAATGTTAATTTAGCAAGAATTTCAACAATTTCAAATTTGTTTAATTTGGAATTGGAAGAAAAATAAAGCTTTATGTACCATGACACAAAATCTTTTAATGCAATTTTGGACCATTTGACATTTTTCTTTGTATATTAGATTACAATATATAATATAATATAATATAATATAATATAATATAATATAATATAATATAATATAATATAATATAATATAATATAATATAATATGGTTTAAAATGAAAAGTTATTTTGACACAAAACATGGAAATCTTTTACTCCAGAAAAGCTGACTTTAACAAAATACTTATTTTCTGTTTTTTTTTAAACACCGTGTCATTGAAACCAACAAATTACCACAAAAAGTTTTGAGTTCACCAAATTGGCATTTTCCAATGACAAAATGTTCCCCTGGAAAAATGTTGAACTCTATAAAATATGTGTATATGTCACAAGAATGTAAAAGGGGATATGCACCATGTAATATCTACAACTAGACTTTGAGCTGCACAATAACATGAATTTTGTAACATGGACAAACCCTCATCTCTAGAGGGTATCACTGGATTTTCACTTATTCCAATAAACTATTTACTATAATGCAGTTGACACAAATATTGAAACAATGTTAAATTTGTTCTACTGCATCACATTTTAATTTATTAAAACCAGCGTTCTGTACACTGTAGTGATCACTCACCATTAGAGGTAGCTTAAAAATACAAACACAGTGAAACTGTGCATTGTCCATGGAGAAAAAAATTTCTCAACTCATGTAGGGATTACTTCATACCCTGCGATATCAGACATGATTATATTTAATTAAGCAAAACTACAGATATGATTTGATACTATGATGATGGTCACTATAGAAACATCTAATATTAATAAGAAATAATATAGTGCTAACCAAGATTTTCAAAGTGTCCATTTTATAGTGTCTCCATTTTTGGGTGTCCAATTTGAGGCCTGGTCTATGCTACAGGGGGAGATTGAAGTAAGTTACACAACTTCAGCTACATGAATAGTGTGGCTGAAGTTGACATACTTAGGTGTACTGATCACAGCATATTCACTGCAGTTCATCAAAAAGAGATGCTCTCCCATTGATTTCCCTTGCACTTCTCATTCTGGTGGAGAACCGGAGTTGACAGGAGAGTGATCAGTGGTCGATGTATTGCATCTGATAAATCAACCCTACCTAGATCAATTGCTGCCCATCGATTTAGTTGTTAGTATAGACATACCCTCAGAAAACTTAAGAGACCTAATTTTCTGAAAGTTTACTGAGAATCAGGCTTTTTAAGATATTGCTACTTAGTCACCCAAAACATGAGGCAAACTATTTACTTTTTAAAATTTTAGACTATAATAATATCTTTTTTTCTGGTTATGGTACACAGTTTACATGCATAAAGAAGGCATGAAACCTGCTCCAAAAAACTGGCTTATCTGAGGTAAAGTTTGAAGAATGCTGACTGGCAGGGGAGATTTGAGAAAGTCAATATTTTTCATTCAGTATAATTGATTGGTTATTTATTGTGCTAACTTGTTGAGTTGTTTGGGTTATTTATTGCTTTTTTTATTATTATTTTGCCATTTTTGTATGAATTGTTAAAATTTAAGTTTTGTCAGAGTGCCCTGGAGTTCTGATTTGGGGTCCTTATATAAATCAAAATAATCAGCACAAACAAAGTTGGTAGGAATGTGTCACGAAAAATTCCTCCCCCCCCACCAGAGCACAGAGTTCAGAACGTAAAATACAACCAAATCATCTTGATACTTAAACTCTGCTTAAGCAGTGCCCCTCTATGTTTGTTGATGTGAAGAGTAGGAAAGGGAATTTGGCTGACAGATGGTGAATACAAAGTGTCACTAGTCTGATTGAAATGATTGGTTTAACAATGGTAGGAAGGAAGGAAGGAAGGAAGGATATGTCTACACTACCCTCCTAGTTCGAACTAGGAGGGTAATGTAGGCATACCGCACTTGCAAATGAAGCCCGGGATTTGAATTTCCTGGGCTTCATTTGCATAAGCGGGGCTCCGCCATTTTTAAATCCCCGCTCGTTCGAACCCTGTGCCGCGTGGCTACACGCGGCACGAACTAGGTAGTTCGAACTAGGCTTCCTAGTTCGAACTACCGTTACTCCTCATTCCACGAGGAGTAACGGTAGTTTGAACTAGGAAGCCTAGTTCGAACTACCTAGTTCGTGCTGCGTGTAGCCGCGCGGCACAGGGTTCGAACGAGCGGGGTTTTAAAAATGGCAGAGCCCTGCTTATGCAAATGAAGCCCGGGAAATTCAAATCCCGGGCTTCATTTGCAAGTGCGGTATGCCTACATTACCCCGCTAGTTCGAACTAGCGGGGTAGTGTAGACATACAGGAAGGAAGGAAGGAAGGAAGGAAGGAAGGAAGGAAGGAAGGAAAATAAAATGTTGGTGGAAGTCACCTAGCAGAAAGAGAGCATGCGGCTCATAAGGAAAGCTTAAGTGTTGCAATAATGTTTAAGTTCCCTGCCATCTCATGAAATTCAAACAGCCAAGTTAGATGCCCAAGCTCTCCATATAATGTCTGGTGTCTAAAAAGGCACTGACAGAAGCCAGCACACAGAGCAGGGAGCTGTCTGAGCTCGCCACTTAGAAATGCTGAGAAGAGGTATGTGTCTTAGGCTCCACTCTTGAAAGGGAATTTGCATGGGCTGGAGAGAGGTACTATCTCCTCTAAGGGTTCCGAGCTATGAACGCGTTCCTGGAGTTAGGGATGAGATGGTTTAAATGCCTTTCTCAAGGGAAAACAAGGAGGATGAAGCATTGCTTCCTCTCCCCTATGTCTAATAGTTAGAGCATATGCCTAGGAGGTGGAAGATCCACATCCAGATCCCCAGAAGTGGAGCAAGGACTTAAAACCAGGTCTCCCACCTGAGTGCACTAACCACTGGGCTATGGAGTCATACTTATTCTCCTGTTAACCCAATGACTATTTAAATATTGCTTACAACATCTTCCTAGAATACTGTCTTACAGTCCAGTAGTTAGGGCTCTCTCTAGGAGGAGGGAGGCCTGTGTTTAAGTCTTCACTTCACATCAGGCAGACTGGACTATGAACTTCAATTTCCCATATCCTGGTTGAATCATTGGTCTATAGGGAGAAGCCTTTCATATTGGTTCAAGCAGTTCAGATAGGCCAGCACACCACTGCAGCCCATACCACTTCTTATAGCTTGCATGGACCAGAAACAGCATACAATAGCCACTGGGAGCTGCAGGGAGCTATGTCCACAGACAGTCAACTTGAGCTAAATGTCTTGTGGCTTGCCAACAGATTACCCTGAGGCTCCAAAGATCCAAAAGACGCCAGCACCTAGACTATAAGGAGGTAATTTTGATGTGTTCTTATTCACTGTCTATACTATCATCAAATCACTGGTGCTGTCAGACAGTACCTTGAACACTCATGTCTTAAATCCCCTTACAAACTATCTAGCATAATTCAAGTTGTTCCCTAACTCTTTAGCTATTAACTGATCTTTAGGTTAGCTAATTTGGTGCATGTGTCTAACTTGTGCAAAATCTGATTGTCCTCTTTAGCGACGCTTACTCCCACTGACGTCTGCTAAGATGGAATGACTCACTCTAGGTGACTGTAAAGGTCAAGAAGCTTTTCAGAGTTGCAGAGCTATCACGATGTCTTCTATGTGGCAGATGCTACAGTTTTTAGTTTTATGAAATGCCTAAAAATAAGTAGATAATAGATGAAACCACACACGCCCTGAACTCCCAAAACTTCAAAACCACACTTCTTAGTGTACACATTAAGGATTATTACAAAGTTATTCTGTTACAAACTATTCCAATAACTCCAGGTTTTGAAGGGTCTTCCAGACAAATACTGACAGTATAATGGCTCTATTCTGACCTCCCTTTTCTGTCTCGGGAGCTGGTGAGGTATATGGTCAGTGTAGTGCGCTGTGGCTCTTTTGTAATGTAATGACCAATACTAGGCTAATACACACCAGCACAACTTAAGCAGGCAACCAACATGTCCCAGAATGAGGTAGAACCTTTGTTCCTATCCAAAGTGAAGATGAATCTCAGCCATTATGTTTTATAGGCAGTCAGTACAAAACCTTATTCAACCAAATATTGTCATGGGCCATCACTCCCCCACATTTCCCCAGTTGAACTGGTTAGTATTTAACGGCAGCAACTTTCCATATGAATAGGCCCACTGATGCACAGGCAAAGGAGACAATTGCCCCAGGGCCTGGCAATTCAAAGCGACCCTATGCTCCCGTCCACCACTGTTGCTACTATGGCAGCAGAGAAGGCTGGAGAGCTGGGTCCCTTTGGATTATTGCCTGAGTGACACACCGGCTGCTTTGTGCAGCTCTGAGGTCTGGGGAGGGCTGCTGCTTCCGGCCCCACCTCTTCTCTCTGAGGCCATGCACCTTTTAAGGGTGCAGAGCTGGGCCCCCAGACAACTCATCCTGGGATCAAAGGTGGTTGTTGGCTTCATTGCATATGAAGTTCTGGAAGCAATATTTCCAGGGGGTAGATCATGAAAGCTGATGGTGTTTTACTGAACTTACTTTTCTATGTGAGTGCCTTACTGTTTTTCAGGAATATACATTTATCTTCTTAATGAAATAAAAGTAGTTTTTATCACCTCCTTGGCCATCTTCTTCAGCTCAACTTTCTTGGTCACATTGAATCCTTGTTTCCCCTTTTCTTACACCTATGGATGCTTTTCCCCACATGATCAATGAACAGACCTTGCTTTCCATTCTGCCACTCATGCCACTCTCTTCTATTGTTCTCACATCCCTGTGGTATGTGAGTGCATTGCCATCCTACATGCTGTAAGTGTAGCTGTGGATATAACCAAAGTTCCTAACCCAGAGATAGACCCAACTTTGAACTTCATTGAAAACTTCTCTGAATGTAGGTATGATTTGGAGTCATATTTCTGGATCTGAATCCACCCCATAGGTCTTTGGTTTTTCCTCATATCTGTTCCCAAAACAAATGGCTTCTGTCAGAGATGCCAAACCTCATTAGAACAGATGATATTGTGAAATAGCTATCATTCAAAATAAATGATATATTTTCCAAAGATGAGCTCTAATTTTACATATAAAACCACAGCATATGTTACCGTGACATGACAAAATAAATAATAATACATTCATTTGTGTATTAATCTTTATAAATCCATATATACAGCATACTGACACCATTTTGAATGACCATCTAATAAATAAGCATTCTAACGTTTGTGTCGTAATAATTTATATTAGTGCTGTTTGGTCATACACGACAAAATGGTCTGATATAGTCACATCATTTTGCTTACACATAAATTTGTTCAAATTTTGGGGGAAAAAAGCTATATTGACAGGTAGATTTATGGTGATTTTGTGGTTAAAGCACTGGATTTGGAGTAGGAGATTTGTTCTTAGTTCACAGCTCTTTCTTCATAACTTTAGACAAGCCACAATTCTGGATGGAATATGGAAATAATACCTTCCTCTTGCAAAGCATCATGTATTAATGTTTGTGACATGCTTTGATAGCTCATAGATGAAAAGTAATGTGAAAAGTATCGTGGCCCTCTAAATATTTTATTGCAGTTATAAAAATCTTTGACTTTAATTGAGCTTAAATTGTAATAATATAATACAATAGTAAATGTGCCTATTGTACTTGTTTTTCTTATTATTATTTTGCATGAATGACAGTTCTGAAACATATTCTTGTTTTCTCTTGCTAATATTCAAAATGATTATTTAAGAAATACCCGCCTCCAGTTGCAGGCTAGACACAAATGCAAGTATAAATTAAATAACTAATTGTGTGATTATTCCTAAGTTGTCAAATGTAATAGGGTTAACGCACCATTGCAAGATGACAAGGGTGATAAAACATTTATAAACTCTTATAAATCACTGACTCATCCCCTTCCCCTCATTCACTGCTGTTAAATTTCCAATGTGCTCATGCACTTTCTTGCTTTAAGTGCCATCTCGTGCTGCTTGCAGAAAGTTCAGAAATTGATAGTGATGATTTGCAAGAAAGAAAGAAAGAAAGAAAGAAAGAAAGAAAGAAAGAAAGAAAGAAAGAAAGAAAGAAAGAAAGAAAGAAAGAAAGAAAGAAAGAAAGAAAGAAAGAAATTGTTAATGAAGTGAATCTTTTTTAGGGAAGTTCAAGAAAAGTTTTAAAAAGAAGACAGGACATGTGAAAAGCCATTATGATTTAGAAAATACACATGAGTGCATAAGGGTATATCTTAGGAGGGTGTTGACTTCTGCTACACTGAGAAGCAAGGAATACAGGCAGTGTCACTTAGCTGTTGACAAGCTTGCTCTGCCCGAATGCATATTTAATCCTTTATACAAAATTAAACAACTGAACTAGAAGAGAGATTGAGGGAAAACTCACTCTAGAATACCCAAGAGCCTTGTAGTTCGGGAAACACCTGGAACATTGGAGACCTGGGTTTAACTTGCAGCTCTACATCATGCCAAGCAGCAATTTGAATGTGAGTTTCTCCCATCCTAACGGAGTGCCTTAACCATTTAATTACTGAAGGAGGAGGGGTTGTCTCCCCCCCCCCGCCCAAGAAAAGATTAACCTAGTTTAGATGCCTAACTCAGGAGAAGATTCACAGCTGAGATTCCCTCCATTCAGGATTAGTCAGGCACCTAAGACTAGATAGATGGAAGTGTTGTTGCTTAAATACCCACTACAGATCTGTCCTTCCTTCTCTGCACTGCACTGCTGGTTGGGTGAAGTGGTGGCTCTCTGTTCAGCATGCTGGGTTCTGAAAATCTTTTTTCCTTGGCCCAATGGTCCTCTTGAGGCCCTGATTTCCCTAGAAGATAGGGCACCAAGAATTAGGCGTTATAACATTGATCACAGCAATATCTACATGCTCAGACCAACCTTCAAATTAGGACTCAGGCTCTTAAGTCAGTCAGGTGTTTTTGAAAAATAAATTGGTGTGGCTAAATTGCAGTAAGTGTTCTCCAATGGAAGGGAACAAGTAAATAGAGTGAAGAAGAAAGACGGTAAGTTGGATGCCAGGTGCATACATGGATATGTGGTAAATTGTGGTAAACCATTAAAAATCTAAGTTATGAATATTCATAAAACCTCTTTACTATTGTTTTTCATTTTCCTCCCAACCCCCAACCACATTTTCACAATAACTGGTGGCAATCTAAGGGAGCTGGCTGCTAGTTTATAGGAAAACAAGACTTAAAATCCTTTTCCAATAGCTGTTTCATGGGCCCAGACTTCTGCCTGCTCCCATGTTACATGAAGCAGTACTTAATATATGTGTCTTGGCTATTCAGCTCACATTCTGTTTATTGATATGCTGATGATACCCAGCTTTATATCTCATTCCTAGATGATGCAATCAATGCTGCCACACAGGAGTCACAGTACCCGCATGGGACAAGCCACCTGGATGAAATAAGCTGAAATTCAACTATAAAAAGTAAAAGCAATGCTTGTAGTATGAGAATAACACTTCAGAGACCATGCTAAGAACCTGAGAGTGCTTGCCACAGAAGGCATGCCTGCATTCCTCTTGCAGCCTAACCCCCACCACTAGCATCTTATCATCAAGCCCGAAAAAGTAGGAAGCTCAGTATTGACATCTCACAGTGAAATCGAAAGAGCATCACAGAGCTGCTTGAGAACTCCTGGAAGGCAGAGGCTGAACTGAAGAGGGAAATGCTCTGCTAGCAACAGCTGAAGAGAAAAGAGAATGGACCGAATGGGTCCAATTCAGTTTGTGACAGTGTGATCATTTTTGTTAAACTACAGTTAAGAATTTGAGTTTGGGGGACAATAAATGGCCATTGACCCTCTTTTGGAAAGGAGGAACAAGACATTCATATTAAACATTCCTCTGTTCTCTGAGACATCAGTCAGGCACAGCCTGGGGAAGAGCTAATAAGACAGCTTTTGTTAAGACTATATCACTAGTGGAAAGGACTCTGATAAGGGTCTTAGATAACACCAATCACTCTCTAAAAAGCTGACCTGGCCAAACATCTACAAGAAAGAGAAGAAGTCTGTGTTAGGGACTCTGGTGCAGATCTAGAAACCATAGCTTAAATCACTTCAAGTGGCACAGCCCTCCAGCCAACCTTAGCAGCACTGACCTGGTGGAATCCTTATACTTCACCAGTCCAGGACAATGAATCCAGAGGAAACAGCTGAAGAAAATGGAATATAAAGAATGTATTACCCAGTCACAACTGCCGGAGGTTGGGACTATTTTTAAGACACCCTGTGGGGTTGGGAGTCTAACTGATTAGATATTGTTGATGTATTCATTGCTGGTGTTTAAGATTTCAGGAAGAATTTCTTGAAAACTGAACCCAGCCTTTTTTTTTTCCTTCAACAACGTTTGGCAGATGGATTAGACTACTGAAAACCTGGTGGGAAAACAGCACCAGAGATGATTGTGTTAGGGATAGTGGCAGGTCAATGTGAGCTGGCAGAGGGAAGAGAGTCCCCACTTTCAAAGAAGATAGTGGATTTGGGCCCTTGCACGCACAGGCTGCAGCTTTAAAGAAACTATAAAAATAGAGATTTAAAAGGGTGAGGTCACAGAAAAATGAAACATTTTACAATAGTCTCAGCTTCCCTCCAGCCAATTTTTCATTAGAGTTGTTTTGCAGCAGTTTGTAGCTTATGTCTTCTGTATCTTAGAGAATGTGAGTGGGCTCTTCAAAAGTGCTTACATTACTTCAGAGTACAGGTCTCATTGACGTTCATGGGAACATTGGTTTCTACATTTCTTAGGCACTTGAAATCCCACTTTCCCTCCCCCCATTTCTGCTTTACCTCAGTACCTAGATGTATTACTCTGGGATATGCTGGGAACAAGACATTCTCCTTGGAAAGCCCTTGACTCTGAAATGTATTCCCCTCCTTGGTCTGACAGATGCATGCAAAACCTATTCCTCCAGGCCTTTACTCAGTATATAGTTGAGAATGTGATTTTTTTCTGTGTTAGCATGTATTTATATTGCTATTGGTTTAACCTAATGTTTTTACCATGTGTTTTTGAAAACACAAACTATATGTGCTGAGAGCTTTTTTTTTCTTACAAATCTAAGCAAATACATGTTTAATTCATCCAGTATTATAGTTTTGAGGCACCTATAATAAAGCTGCAGTCATTACCCATAAAAATGGACTTTCTTTTAATGCATGTGCCTCGTGGCTTAGAAAAGTTCATTTTATCCTGAGTTTTATAAATAATCACACACAATGTGCACACTGTTTCCAGGCAATAGGTTCCTTTTTATGCAAAGTAATTATTGTGCTTTTGTAACATCTGATAACTTTTTAAATTTAAGAATGTTTCTGAAATGTATATCCTGTGCTTTATATAATGGTGTACAAAAGCAATTCATTCCTGCAGCTTAACATTCTAAGTGAAACAATTTATTTGAATGACATTCTGTTATTCATCCATAAAATGTATCAACTAATGAAAAATAGACATTGCTGTGCAACATTACAGTCACACTTCAGTGAGAGGTTTAGAACAGCTGGGACCTCACAACCTTTAAGGTATAATTAAATATGTGTATGGTCAAATCAGCATTAAGTGAAGAATCCAAAAATCTATCCAGGTTTAGTAAGATAACTACAATCCTAAAAGCAGGGAGTTTAAGTAGACAAAAACATGAAGATTAAAGTTAATTGTGATGGGTAGAGAGAATAGAGTCTAGTCAACTATTTACTTTTTATTTATCCAAAAACTAGACTTAGGAAATTGGTATTTGTTTAGAGTATGATCTCCATTAATCAAAGGACCTATTCATTCAGACTGGCTTTTATGCCAAAGAGCCGTATTCATAAAATGCAGCGTAGGCTGGTGACAACGGGAAGTGGGTAAGCAGATCTGTCATCTAAAGATACATTCCAAGCTAATTTACAGTTTTGGGAAATGACTGTACTGTATTTGACTCAAAAGTAGATAGACAACATCAACCCTGATTACACCAGAGAGCCTCAACTAATAAATAAAAAAAATCCTTACATGAAGATGTTAAGAAAGTTACAGTATAAGAAATATCCAGAAATAATGTGTGTAATAAAATGAATTCAAGATTCATGATCTTTCACCTCTAAAGTAAGCTAAGATGTATAGGCATGATAGCGTGAAGAAGTCAGTCCATGCTGTATTTCTTTTGTACATATAGAGCAATTCTAAAACAAATAAAAGTTCTCCTAAATGCTCTGTATCTGATTCTATTATTCTTTTGCATTTAGAAAGAGAGAGCATAGGAGAACTCTTATTTCATGTACATGAATCAATCCTCAGAACAAGCCCAGTCAACTCCCACTGAAGTCGAATCATTGACTTCAACAAAATTTGGATCAGACCTAAAATCTGTTGAGTGTCTTCCACATAGCAGCACAGTACATCTTCTGTATTTTAAAGAATATTTCTACTTAGGTTTTCTTTGAGAAACTGTGAACTGTGTTCATCATGGGCAGAGGGTTAATATCTCAGATCTTCAGTTAGTATAAAACAGCATAGATTAATTGACTTCAACAGAGCTATTCCGATATAACCTGGATGAGGTTTGTAGCCCAGTATTTTTAGGACTCAATCCACACATAAGTGCTAGTTGGAAAATTTACAAAAATGGATACACAGGTTAGCATCAATGTACTAAGATTTTACATAGTCAAAATGTATACCATTTGGTTCACACTTTCCAATACATGCTGTCTGAGATTCATAATAACTGTAAGTCTATAAATTACCAATCATCCAAAAATTAATAAATAAAAAGTTATTCTCACAGCTGTGGCCTTCCTAAGCCTTAAAAGGCCTGTTCAATTGCACCATTATTCTATGTCAGTATACTGAGCCAATGCCCCTTAGAGTCACTCTTCAATTGAGAGATCTTGCTATATTTATCAGTAAAGTACCAAGCACAATCCTTTTGCTACATCAATAATAAATAATCATAACAAATCCATAAATAATCCATACAAGAAGAATTTATGCCCCATGCTGTGATAAGAACAGAGAGCAAAATTATAGATGGAATTTGTGCTGCATTGTGAAAAAAATATTCTCATCTCATTTACACCTGTTTTATTCAATGAGATTACTCCCTGTCTTCACTGGTATAAGTGAAATCAGAATTAGGCACCTGGTTTTTATTTTTGAACTGTTCCCGTACAATGAAATAATCAAATAGATCTTTCCATACTTTGGAAATAGACACCATATATGAACACTTGGGGTGCATCTACACTGCACCATAATTTGAAATAGGATATGCAATTTGAGCTACACAAGTTGCATAACTTAATGTGATGCCATTTCAAAATAGCTTGTTTCATCATTTGGTGCTCTCTACACAGTGCCAAATTTTGAAATAAAGCACTATTCCAAAACATCCCTTACTCCTCATAGAATGAGGTTTACAAAGACATCACAATAGCAAGCCTGAAATAATGGGCTTACTGTGAAGATGCAGGATATATCTTTCGGGATACTCCAGGATCCCAAAATAGTATTGCAGTATAGACATAGCCTTAGAGTTTGATCCACACGGGGGAATTAATACTACCTAATGTTAGATGCAGTATCTAATGTTAGATGCCACCTGTCAGAACCCACTGCCCTGAGTTAAACACCCAGATTCTCCATACAGTTATGGGGAGAGAGAGATCCCTACAAATGAGAGTCATAAAAGCCAGCACACTGAGTGGGGGTCATCTAAAATACTGTGGAGAGGGGTAACTCACTCCGGGACAGAGAGAGACACCGCTCTGTGAGATGAAGATGAGAGATGCACACTTCCTGTACACTCTGAGTGCATTCTTTGGTTTTCTTGTGACATACTACTTGTATCTGGTTGGAAGCAGAAACAAAGGAGCCCAAGACAGGGCAGTCACAGGCTACCAATAGAGAATGTTTTTACCTTATTTCTATACATAGTTTATATGATTACTTATGTGTTTACCTTGGAACCTGATCTTCAATAAAATACTATGTAGTGCCAGAAGTAGAAGGCAGAGCAGAGTAAAAGATGTATTGAGAAAAGTAACATTGCAATGATGGCTACTGTGCCTATGCAACAGGAAAATGCTGAATATGCGTGAGAGTGGCATTGTATCCATTGTATATGAAAGCCAGGGGGGGAAAAGCACTGACTAAGCAAAAGATTGCTCTTAACAGTGGCATACAGAGAAGGCCTAAATGTGCACAATATTCCCTATAGGTTGTTGTGGAGACCGAGAGGAAAGCTTCACAGAAATAATTAAAATGTTTAAGGATCATTGTATTCCTAGAAAAATATTATTTTTGAAAAATATAAGTTCAAGATAAGAGTACAGAATGAAGGGGAATGAATATTATGCCACATACATAAAACTGGTCATTACTACAGAGAGGGAACATTAAAAAACTCTCTCATTAAATAGCAGCTTTACTGGGGAGTAACAATAAAAAAGTTTACAGTTATTCAGGGGAAGGGATCTGACACTATGCAGGGCAATATGGATATGCCAAGGAGAAGAATCAACAAACAAATAAAACTCATGCAGAAAAGTATTGAGCATATAATTATTAGTGCCATACCTTTAAACTAACAAGGAAAAATTGCAGAAATGAAATTGGTAAGGACTGGGGTGACCAGATAAGGAAGTGTGAAACATCAGGACTGCAGGTGGCAGGTTATAGGATTCTATATAAGTCAAGTATCAGAGGGGTAGCCGTGTTAGTCTGGATCCGCAAAAGCGACAAAGAGTCCTGTGGCACCTTATAAACAGGTGTATTGGAGCATAAGCTTTCGTGGGCAAAGACCCACTTCATCAGATTCATGTAGTGGAAATTTCCAGAGGCAGGTATAAATATGCAGGCCAGAATCAGACTGGAGATGACAAGGTGAATGCAATCAGGGAGGATGAGGCCCACTTCTAGTAGCTGATCTGGAGGTGTGAATTCCAAGAGAAGAGAAGCTGCTTTTGTAGATAGCGAGCCATTCACAGTCTTTGTTTAATTCTGAATTATTGTGTCAAACTTGAAGATGAACTGTAGCTCAGCAGTTTCTCTTTGAAGTCTGGTCCTGAAGCTTTTTTGCTGCAGGATGGCTACCTTTAAATTTGCTACTGTGTGTCCAGGGAGATTGAAGTGTTCTCCTACAGGTTTTTGTATATTGCCATTCCTAATATCTGATTTGTGTCCATTTATTCTTTTACATAGGGACTGTCCAGTTTGGCTGATATATGTAGCAGAGGGGCATTGCAGGCACATGATGGCGTATATTATATTGGTAGATGTGCAGGTGAATGAACCAGTGATGGTGTGGCTGAATCTGGTTAGGTCCTGTGATGGTGTCATTGGTGTAGGTATGAGGGCAGAGTTGGCACCAAGATTTGTTGCATGGATTGGTTCCTGAGTTAGAGTTATTGTGGTGCGGTGTATAGTTGCTGGTGAGAATTTGCTTCAGGTTGGTGGGTTGTCTGTGGGCAAGGACAGGCATGCTTCCCAAGGTCTGTGAAAGTGAGGGATCATTGTCCAGGATGGGTTGTAGATCACTGATGATGCATTGGAGAGGTTTTAGCTGAAAACTGTAGGTGATGGCCAGTGATGTTCTGTTGGTTTCTTTCTTGGGCTTGTCTTGTAGTAGCTTCTGGATACATGTCTGGCTCTCTTAATCTGTTTCCTCACTTCCTTGTGCAGGTATCGTAGTTTCAAGAATGCTTGGTGGAGACCTTGTAGGTGTTTGTCTCTGTCTGAGGGGTTGGAGCAGATGCTGTTGTACCTTAGTGCTTGGCTGTAGACGATGGATTGTGTGGTGTGTCCAGGATGAAAGCTGGAGGCATTAAGGTAGGCATAGTGGTCGGTAGGTTTCTGGTATAGGGTGGTGTTTATGTGACTGTCACTTATTTGCACCGTGGTGTCCAGGAGGTGCACTTTCACCTGCACATCTACCAATATAGTATACACCATCATGTGCCAGCAATGCCCCTCTGCTACATACATCAATGCTCCAAATATCAGGAATGCCCCTATAAAATCAGGAAAACTGGGACACATTTATACTACAATGTTATTTTGAAATTGCTAATGTTATTTTGAAATAACAAGATGAGCAGCTAAACAGCAAGCCTATTATTTCAAAATAATTTCAAGATAATGGGCTTCTTATTCCAACATAATAAACTCTCATTTCATGAGGAATAATGCCTATTTTGTAGTAGTTATTTCGAAATAGGGTGTGTATAGATGGTTCAGCTGTGGTGATTTTGAAATAACTGGCCTCCAGGGCTTCTCATAGCGGCTCTGGTGGCCACTCTGTCCACACTCACCACAACTCTGCAATTCCCTTTGGCCCGCAGCCTTTAAGGTTACAGCCACAGGGGAAACAGTTTGTGGCACAAAGCAAGCCCTGTGCGGCACCTCAGCACCCTGCTCTTCCTTCCCTGCTTCCATGGCAGACTCCCTTTCTCACACTGAGTCCTCCAGAGCTGCAAGTGAGCCTGCAAACAAGTCTGCAAGCGAGGTGAGGAGGTGCCCCACAGTGAGCTGTGGGAACTGTTCCTGCAGTGTTACTTGGCAGTTACTGCACCAGGGGTATGGCATGATGTCTAAGAGCCAGTGAGTGCTTTGCAGCAGGTCCAGATCCATGGCTGGAGTGCTGTGGTGCCTGTAAGGGCAACCAGAGCACACAGTGAGGTGACTTTGAGGAGGTAGGCAAAGGTGAAGAGCCTGAGACATGGTTGTAGAGGGTAGCCCCTTTAAGCACGAGCCTGAGCTAACCTCAGGCAGCAGCTACAGGAAGTGACTGCTGTCTCAATGCCCTGACTGGAGTGCTTCCAGGGGACCTTAAAAGTGATTCAGTCTCCAATCAGTGTGGATGTACTATTTCAATATAGCTGTGTGCTATTTTGATGGGAATTTGTGTGGGTGAGCTATTTCAAAATAGATTTGGGGAGTTATTATTCTGAAATAGCTTTTTTCGAAATAAGCTCATTGTGTAGACGTACTCCTGGTTACCACAGTAAGGACTGAAACATGAAAAGCAGTGAACAGTGCTTGTGATGTGTTAATCAGCATGAGACAGAAATGCCCAGCATTTAGGCAAATATATAGAAATAGTAATGAACTAAATCATTAAGCTAAATGTGTAAAGTAAGTGGGAAAGTGTATGTATTAAGAGCTGAAATTTTTAAAAGCAATAATGGCAGAGCCTAAAAACTCAAAAGACTGTCTAAATAAATATGCACAAATGGCAAATTATGCACTTACGCATGTCTATGCCAGGAAGTTATTTTGAAATAACTTCCCTTATTTCGAAGTAGCAAGGTGAGTGTCTACACTACCAAGTTTGTTATTTTGAAATAAGGGTATGCTGCGGCACCATTTAAAGATACTTCCTGTATCCCAAAATAGTTATTCCATGTCTTGACAGCACGTCCTTTATTTTGAAATATAACAGGCTTGCTGTCCCAATGTCTCTGTAAACCTAGTTCCATGAGGATTAAGGGACATTTTGGAATAGCAGTTTGTTTTGAAATTTTGTGCTGTGTAGACAGCGCCAAATTATGGAAAAAGCTATTTCAAAATACTCTTGAAATAAGCTACGCAATTTGCATAGCTCAAATTGTGTAGCTTATTTCGAGCTAAGGGTGCAGTGTTGGCTCACCCTTAGGGACTTGTTATTTTGAAATAATAATTCCTGTTTGTGAAGAGGAATAAGCTTATTTTGAAATAGTTATTTTGGGAGTTATGATTTCAAAATAATTTATTTCAAAATAACCTAATAGTGCAGACATAGCCTTAGAAGAAAATAAATGTAATAACATACATAGTAAGAGGAGAACCTAAAAATGGAAGAGTGAAAAGAGTCTAAAAGTTTACAGTGGAAGAAGAATTCCAGTGTTCTCATTCCACACTGACACGTAAACACAAAGGGAAAAATGATAAAAAAAAAAACACAAGATTTTGTGATGGCTTGCAGAGGCAAGCAGCCAGTCCTTGAGGTACTTGGTATAGTCAAGAGGATATTTATCATAGAGAATTAGAAGGACAGTGGAATCAGATATAAAAGTAGTTGTACCATCAGATGAAGATGTATTCCCAAGAAATGGTATCTCCTAGTAACATGACAGATACAGAACCACTAGCATATGCTACATGGAAAGTTCCACACATTTTAAGAAACAAAAGACAGAACTATATAGAACTTTAAAGACTAACAAGATGGTTTATTAGGTGATGAGCTTTCATGGGGCCAGACCCACTTCCTCAGATCAATATGTGGAAGAAAATTGGTACAACCATATATACCAAAGTGATACAATAAAAAAAAGTGAACACATATAAAAATTATGAAACAGATTCAAGAACGGGGGGGGGGGAGGGGGCGAGAGGAGGAAGGTTAGTGTATGTGAGGTAGTGACATTAGGGGTGATAATTGGGGAAGCTATCTTTGTAATGAATGAGATAATTAGCATCTTTATTGAGACCCATACATAAAGTGTCAAATTTAAGAATGAATGACAATTCTGAAGCTTCTCTTTGAAGTCTGGAATTAAAATCGCTCTGAAGCAATATGCATGTTTTACGGTCATTGAGAGAATGGTCAGTCTGGCTGAAATGGCAAGCAACAGCTTTCTCTCTGTGAGAGAGTTTCATGTCTGTTTTAAGTGCATTGATTCTTTGGCGAAATGTCTGAGAAGTTTGTCTATCACTATTCTACATTTTAAGAAAGATACTAGAAGAAGGACTGAAATATGAACGCAGGTGAGATAATCTGGAGAATAGGAGAACCAACAGATTGGATTCACTTCTTGGAAATCAAAAGAAAAAGCAAGAGTATGGTTGTGTGTGGACTTTCAGGGGCATAGCAAAAATATAAAGAGTGTATTTCCACTTGCATACAATCAATAAAATATTGTCTGAGATGACAGGAGCCAAATTCCCAACAAATTAAATGCATTGGCAGGATTTTGGCAGATATCCTTGGACCCAGAGGGCTCCAAGATCTACACTTTCAACACACCATTTGGCACATACTGTTTCCTAAGACTGCTTCCTGGAACATGTTCAGCTCGAGAAGTATTTCACCGTGCAATGAGACAGATGTTAGACGGTCTAGTAGGAGCAAATAGTGCACATAGATGACATAATTTGGCACGATACCACCATAGAACAACAGGAACAAGTGGGGAGAATAATGGAAATTGTACAACCTAATAACCTTATAGTGAACAAGGCCAAATGTCAATTTGAAATAATGGAGAGTAGCTAGAAGGATTTGTGATGCTGGCAGACTGGGTGCCAGCTCTTGCCAAAGCTTTTGGCCTCAGATGAGCATTGACAAATTCATTGATGGAAACCAACCCAGTTCACCTTTGTGTTATTATGGTTCAGATGAGTATTGGACTTATAACAGTTTAGATTTTATGAAATGCCTGTAAATTGCTATATGTATTTTTCCTGCTTATAATGACTGTTCCCCATGTTATAAGGTAAGACTTAATTGTATTCTGTATAGCTGTAAAATGTTTATTTTGAACTGCATAACTCAACAAACAAGAACAAAAATTAAATATTATCCAAAATGCTAAATCCGTCTGAACGGTATTGACTTTTACCCATAAGGAAGATTAATCAAAATTAAATGAGCTATTGGGTAACATTACAATGCCAAGACTTTGATAGCTGCCTCTGCACACCCAGAAAGGGGATATTCCCACCAGCCTGAATTCTGGAAAAAGGAAATGAAAACAGCTAACAAGAAAAAGAATGAATCTCTTTTGCTCTTTAGAGTCTCACAAGGCTAGAGCTATGAAACAGAAGCAAAGACCATAAAGATTAGGTTGACACTCATTGTTCTGAACTACAACAAACAGTGTTTCTGTTCAGTTTCCATTCTTAACAAAAGTTTTATCTTGAAACTGATTTGCTCATCAGTAAGTGCCTCCCTCCACACAGAATTCACACTACCAACTCTTAGACTAAGGCACCAAAATCAAGTCTGCCTTCTCTTATAAAAAGGTGAGAATATGCCCTCCTTATACATAAATCCAGTGAAAATTCTCAGGATACGTCTATTCAACAGTGTCATTTCAGAGCAACTAACATTATTCTGAAAAAACAAAGAGTGTATCTACACTACAAGCCATTATTTCAAAATAATGTCAAGCTGAAGGACTTCTTACTGTAACTCATGGTAACCTTCATCTCACGAGGAGTAAGGGAAGTTGAAGGAAAAGTGTTCTTCCTTCAACTTCCTGCTATGTAGACAGTGCCAAAAGTCAAATTAAGTTATTTCAGCTTCAGCTACGCAATTGATGTATAGATTAATTTGACTTTTGTCCTGCAGTGTAGATATACCCTCAGAGAGATAGCTGTGTTAGTCTATATCTGCAAAAACAATGTGGAGTCCTGTTGTATCTTTCCCCATGAGCATTTAAGCTCTAACAATACAGGTTTGCATTTCAAAGTTCTACTCTAACTGCATGTAACAGCCCAACTATCATATTATTCTCAACTAGTCTTTCAAACTTGACCCTCAGTCAGTCAGTCTATGAGCTGGCTAATCTTTTCTGGTCATGTGCCACATTTTAATGAGATATGTAATATTTCAATCAGAGAGCATCACAATGATACACATAGAATTACTTTTTTATTTGTTTGGACTTATGCCCACATGTTTATTCAAGAAGTGATATCCACAACAAAAGTGCAAATTGCTGAACATTACTTTTTCTCTTTGATAAACCTCCATGTATTGAGAAGGCTGATCCTTCTGCATCAAAATATGAGTATCCACATTATAAGGATATTCCAAACAACTTCTACCCAGAAAAAAAATCTTTTAAAAAAATAATTGCAATTTGTAGCATCTCTTCATATATAGGAGATGAGATCAATGTAACCTCCTGGAAAGCTACATAATTGCAAGTGAAGCAATGCAAGTTCAACAACCATATTTTTGCACTAGAATCAGAAATATGCCATGGATGGGTAATTAGTGATTTCTACCAGCTTTTCAACTATCTGAACTACTGCTGAGTAATTTGGAGCATTTTAATTAGCCTAGTGGGTTAAAACATTGCTAATTGCATTTCCTTATTGAATCTCAGGAAAATAGATCTCTCTATAAGGTGTAGGTTGTAGAGCTGTTTTTAGAGGCAAGAAGCACACATAACATGAGGGTGCCTCACAGCTGGCAGCTCATTGGAAAAACTAGCATCATCTCTCTTACCAAGTAAAATTTAGAAGTTTGCAGATTTCCAAGTTTGCACAGATTAAATGGCAGAAGAAAATCCCAAAAATTGGACAGAAAATGTAACTTAAAAAAAAATGGGGATCAGCTTATTTTGGATCCCAGCAACATGTATCCACCAAGGGTTTTACATATATTTTTCTAGTAGGTCATCTCAGATGCAAATCCCAATTCAGACAATTTAGAGGTTATATTCTGCTTTTAAATCATAGTCCTGCTTTAGTCACACTTCCTGTGCTGGATGAGCTTTGGACAGAATTTGCAAGGAGCTATTTCATAGCTCTTTGTGTCATATGGAAGATTATATGGCTGTTATACCCCTCTGATGGTGCAAAGTATTATATCCTGCATTCCCAGTCAGCCCCTTCGCACAGAACCTAGGGAGGCAGGACTTGAGCTCTTCCTCTTCCCCACTTTTCTTCCTTCCTTTGAGCGAGTCTTGCACAGCACAGAGTAAATCCCTGAAGTCCAGATAGGATACAAACGGCAGCTGCCCCCCTCTGTACTAAACAGAAAAGCAGGGAAAAGAAAATTCCTTAAGTCCGCCCTGCATTTGCACAGGCAAGATTCAGTCTGCCCACCAGAAATTATGGCTTGGAGAAACCTACAGTATTAAATCATCTACCCAATCCCAGTGCACAATTATTCCCTATAGTGTGTTCTCCCTTGCTTTGGTTAGCCTACTTTTAAAGGGATAGTCTCAACTTGAATTTTCCCATCTGGATATTAAAAAAAACACACATTTTCTCATTGAGCACCCTTTAAATAGCATGTTCTGAATGTTTGAATATTTTAATTTAATAAAGTTAGGTTTTGTTCAACTCCTCTGCTGATGTTCATATATTTTTTTTTTTACAAATGAAGAAACTGATTGATTAATTACACAATGAAACCACACAAATAAACTGGGAAAAAACCCAGAAAAAATGTGTATTGTTATTAACTCTTCCAGTTTTAGTAATCTTAGGGATTGTTTGTAATTCAGACCCCATTAAAGTTGATGAAAGTTTTTTAATTCAATGAACTTTGGTCTGGGCTCCAATATAGCTGTAAATTTTCCATGCAAAAATGTGATTTTCACATTGATTATGTATTCATGCAAATAATTAAATGATACAATGTAATGAATTTATGGTGTCATATAATTCATCATCTGATGTAACAATTACCTGCAAATTTCACATGATACAACTTAGGTATTTAGATTATTGCATCATAGATTCATTTGTTTTTTGTCATTCGGGTATTATGTAACAATTAAGTTGATGACAAAGGAATAGCAAGTGGATTTAAACTTATTAAGAATATTAATTTATCTCACTATTATTCTAGTGCTGTCTGTGTTAAATGATGCTAATGAAAGTGATATGAATGTGACTACTGTATAAATCTTCCAAAGGAGATTTTTGTTTTTGTTCAGAATATGAATTACAGATGGATTATGAAGGCAGTTTTTGAATGTAGGTCCACATAGGATACGCAATTATTTGGATTGCCAGTTTGAAGCTGAATCAGGACTAGCATTTGAATTTAAGGCTAATGTTCAAGAGTTAATAGATTCAAAACTTTTTCAGCTTTCTTGACAGATTTTCCCCCAAAGAGCAGAAATTGATCACATCAGTTGATCTTGTGATCTTACATCATTCTGGAAGGAGGAATCTCATGAGTTTGGATTTCCTATAAAATTTCTATCATCATGGGCTAAAATCTCTTGATCTTGCTAATCTGAATACCTGCTTGTCTGGAGTCCTTTTATCTCCATGGTCCCTGGTGGCCTCGCTCCCCACCCTCCCCCATGGGATAGATGGTTCCAAGCTAGTCCATATACTTGAGTGGCAAAGCTTCTAATATACAATTGTGTGGCCTAGGAAACAGAGGACAGAAGGTGGGCAGCAACATGGGCAGTCAGCTCGCAGTTGACTAAGCAACATATGGCATTGAGCTTCTGCCTCCAACCCAACCCACAATATTAGTGGACAAAAGGAACAATGGTAGGAGAAGGAAAATAGGTCAGTATCATTAATTGAACTGGAATCTTTTTTCTGCATTCCCTGTTATCCGCCCAGCTGGAAAGCACTGAGTTTTAAAACACTTTCCCAGCTGGTGGGAGTGACTCCCCCCCCTTCCCCAAGTGTGGTATCTATTAGGCCTCTGCCTCTATGCAATTGTAATTGGTTCAATCTTCTCATTTGACCTACCCCTAAGTATAATGGAGTGTAACTAAAAGAAATGAGATGAAATTGGGAAGAAGAAAATTTAGGATGAATATAATTAAAAACTGCTTTAAACTAAAATCTATTAGAACGTGGAATAGTTTCTGAAGAGATGTTTTGGATGCTCCAACCACTGGAGATATTTAAGAAAATATTGGACAAATACAAATCTCTATGGAAAAAATCATTCAAAGGGGCATAATTCTTCACTGACATGGGTGATCAGTAGTTATCCTGAAAATTACTTGCATTTCTAACCTTCATAATTTATATTAACTTGAATTGCAAAATGAGTTATATATACCTGAGGTGACTTTTGTTACATTTAAGTACACCCACACAATTTCCACTTGCCTTTTTAAAGGTCCTTTAGATTTAATCTTATAAACATATTTTTAGATTTTTTTAAAGGATTCTATGCAAGCTGTACATTATTGACAGATGTATTCATAAATGTAATTACTGTAAGGACCTCTTAATTTGTATCATCTGACCTAAGATGAAAATGTGAACTTACTAAGAATAACAATAGGGTACGTTGAGAGAGGCTGACCAGAAAAAAAACAATTGATGGGAAGTGTGCACTTATCATTTGCTATATTTTGTGTTTTTATTTCTTTTACTTGAGAACCTAGAGTGAATTCCAGCCAGAGTGAAGACTGAAAAGCACAGGTAGACAGAGGCTCAAATAAGTTATGAACTCTTGGGAAAATATATCAGTGGAAACCCATTCATATCATAGTTACGCTAGAAAGTGATTATGAAGAAATAGGGAAATTCAGGCTGAAATATCCAGATCTTAAAACTAGCTATTCTACCAAAAATACTTAGCTTCTTGAGAGGCTTATAGATAACTTGCCAGTCATTGGAAATTTGTGGGGACTCTGCAGTTACTTTGATATTTGCATACAAAACATAATAGTAAACAAACTGTATCCAGAAATAGCAAATCAAATCCAATTATGAACAGAAAATTTTAGAAATTAAAGCATAAGGCGGGTCTAATAATATTATGGGACCATATGTCGCAAAACACAATACAGCCTCTGCAAAGGAAAGCAGCATTTGGATGTTTTTGCACCTGTAAATACACTAAATATATAAATTGCAGCTTATCTTTCTATTGGAACAGCCTGCAAAAATTCTTATGCTAACATACTAAACCAAATAAAAATCTGGGAATGAAATCTTGGTCTACAGTGTGAGGCTGACAATCCAGATGTCAGCTTTTGCCAAGGTACCCAGGTCTCACTTGGATACTGAAAAATACATAGCTGGAATTAGTACAGTTCCCCTTTCTACTAGAATTGTTAAAATAGGTATTATCATGATAAAAGTGTGTGTGCGGATTCCCACCCTATACTTTATGAAATTGACTTATGAATATAAATATGCATAACTGAAAGATGCTTTGGACAAAATACCTCATGTAACTTATCGATTTTAATGTTACAGTCTGCTGGATCTCTATATCTTATTTGGGTGCATGTATTATTCTTGAATGAAAAGTTAGAAATATGAGGTATGAAATAGTTTATGGTTTTAAATATGCAAAAGTGAGCCCTTAATGGTGCTCCCAGAAGCTTTAATGACTTGGTTATCAATTTAACAACTTGAGAATAGCCTTCTTTGTCCTTTATGTCTAAACAGTAGCTGATCTTACAAAGACATGTGACCATACCAGCTGGTAGCAGGGTACTAGTTTAACCAGGTAATTTTCCAGGGAAGGTGGGGGTAGAGAACAAAACATTCGCATCCAAAGTGAATCTACATAAATATAATGGGAAGCTGTATGTCCTTTTGTCTTTGACTGGTCTACGGAAGGGTATGGCTTAATTCAACTTTTGATGCTGTTTACACAGTGGGAAGTTGAAGGAAGAAGACGCTTCCATCAACTTCCCTTACTCCTCGTGAAATGAGGGTTACTATGAATCAGAGTAAGAAGTCCTCCAGCTCAACATTATTTTGAAATAAAGGCTGGTAGTGTAGCCACACACTATGTTATTTTGGAATAACATCAGTTATTCCAAAGTAATGCTGCTGTGTAGACGTACCTAAGATACAAAAGAAATAAAAGGGAACCACAGGAGACCCAAGTGAGAGTAAATGATTATCTTTTGACTTGTATACTGGCCTGAAATAAGAACAAGCTCTTCAGTGTAAGGGGCTGCTTGTTATAAGTTTTTTACAGAATTAGAACTAGCTATGTGTTTTCTTTTAATTTTAATTCTACAATTTACTTTGCTGTATCCATTTTCACTGGCAACTGTAAGCCAGGTCTGAACCACTGCTTCCAGTGCAGCCAGGTGAAAGGGGAAAGGAGTCCTAAGTGTGGTTATGCTCACTCCGTGGTTTAGCCCTGCAAGGTATTCAACTGTTGATATAAAAATACAGCTCATGCTGGAATGGGAAAGAAATCCTGGGTGCGGTTATGTAAATCCAGTTCAGCCAGTGCTATAGGCCTGAGGTATGGTCAATTGTTAAAATAGTATTCTACCTGTTGTAACTAATTTGGCTGATGCGGGGTCACAAACCATGTTAACCCTAGATGTATGAATTGTAGAATATGACAACCAGTGATTGCAGGAGAGACACTGTCATTGTAAAGAGTCTCGGATAGGCAAGCCTTTCCCTTCCAGACTCAAATGGATTGGATTGGGGGAGAAGGATATTGAACCAGCAGGCTATATGTCCTCCAGATGTGATCTGAAAGATTGGTTCAACCTGTCTCCCCCCTCTCTCTCCCCATTGTAAGAATACAACTAAAATAGACTTTATAAGGGGAGGGAGGTCTCTTCATTATTTTAAAATGTTATTCCAGTGGAAGGGAATCTTTTAGCCAGCGTATGTGATGGGCCAAGAGCTGAAATCACCGAGAAACTGCTATCACAAAGAGTTGAAATCACTAGGTTTGGCCCAGAGCCAGACCCATCACGGATGCAGCAACAGGGAGCCAGAAGGGTGTCTGGCAAGAACAGGTGACTGGCTGGCGGGAATGACCAGCAGGTGGCTGGTGGGACAAGTGGCCAGTGAAAGCAGCAGCAGGCTGCCATAATGGCGGTCATCAGGAGGAAGCAGCTGGCAGGTGGCAGGTGGGAAAGGCTGGCAGAAGCAGCAGCAAATGGCCAATGGAGTGGGTGGCACACCTTCTATCCCTCTCCCCTTCTTTCCCCCCCACCCAGGATAATCACCTGAAAATCACCTCTGAGCTCTGGTCTGCCATGACCAAGGACTGCAACGGTGAGTGGGGTACGGAGAAAGGTTGGGCATGTGAATTGGACACTTACATTTCTGGACTTGTGAGCCTGAGAGACACAAGACATTGCTCAACCCACTTGAGCTGGGACGTTTACTCGTGGTTTGGTTATGAACTCTGTGGGTATGTCTATACTACCCCCTAGTTCGACCTAGGAGGGTAATGTAGGCATATCGCACTTGCAAATGAAGCCCGGGATTTGAATTTCCCGGGCTTCATTTGCATAAGCGGGGCGCCGCCATTTTTAAAACCCCGCTCGTTCGAACCCCGTGCAGCGCGGCTACACGGGGCACGAACTAGGTAGTTCGAACTAGGCTTCCTAGTTCGAACTACCGTTACTCCTCGTGGAATGAAAACCTTGGTTCGAACTAACATTACTCATTAATTTTAAAAGTGCAAACCAAGCCTAAGTATTATCTAGACCATTCCTGAGATGTACAGGTTAATTCCTCCCATCACCTAAGTTTGCCATTTAAAGCAGAAGTGAGTAAGCAATAAAATCTGTAACAAGGAGGAAGTTGGACTCTGGAGAGCAAGATTTCTCAGCGTAAGCAAGGGATCTTCAGCTGCTTAACTTATGATAGCCCTAAAGAACATGTAGACCTTGCTTATCACAGAAGCTTCTATTACTTTTTGAAACTTAAGATTGGAATTAATGTGTTTGTATATATCTTTACCTACTCAAACTTTCTAAATAACCCTATCATAAATCTTTAAACTTTATTATAGATTGACTACAAATACGTTCTTTAGTGTGAAATCTAAGGCTACATCTACACAGTGGAGCTATTTTGGGATACTTCCACTATCATGAAATAGCTGTTCTGCATCTTAAGAGCAAGCCCATAATATAACGGGCTCGCTATTCTGATGTCCCTGTAAAGCTCATTGCATGAGGGATAATGGGCATTTTGGATAGTGTCTTATTTAGCTATTTCAAAATAACATCGAACATTTGTGTAGTGCAAATTCTGTAGCTTATTTCAAGGTAAGAGTGCTGTATAGATGCACCCTAAGTGACTAGGGTTCCTGGGGTAAGGGACTGGTCCTTTGGGACTGGGACCAATCTGAATATCACTGTGATCTGTGGTTCTAGGGACCATGCATCACAACAGTAAGCTTACATTTGTGGCAAGAGAGAGCAGAGTAACTAAAGGAGTTGCCTGAGACTCCATTAAGACTGTTATAGTGTCTGCAGAGTTTACAATTGACAATTCATTGATGAAGTGTGTGTGCAGAACTCTCAACCAATTTTGGGTTTGTGTCTTGTTTCTTAATTATATGTCCTGCGGTTTTTACTGCAGGACAGCTAGATGTACTGAGATAAATTGAAAAAATTCCATTGACTTCAGTGCACCTAAAATGTCATCCAGGAATCTCAGAGGTACAGCCATGTTAATCTGTAACTAAAAAAACAAAACAGAACAAAACAAAAACTTAAAAAAATACAATGGTCTTGTGGAGACTACCAAAAATATATAAATAATATTATGAGCTTTCATGGGCACAACCCATTTCTTCAGATGACAAATATTCTGGAGTCTGAGGATATTACTTACCTCTTTTGTTAATAGGTCTATGGGTACATCTATACAGCAGGGCTAAAGTCAAATTAAGCTATGCAACTCAAAAATAGAAAATAGCTTATTTTGGCTTTTGGGACTGTCTACACAGCAGGAAGTTAAAGGAAGAACACTCTTCCTTTAATTCTTTCCCGTAGAGATTGTCCAGTTTGGCCAATATACATTGCAGTGGGGCATTGCTGGCATTTGATCTTGATTTTGCTGGTTTCCCATTACTGTTGGGAAGTGAATACATGTTATAGAACTAATTAAGGTAATAATGATATACAGCAAACTAAAATTGGATCTATTGCATGCAGAAACTCATTTCTGATTTCATTAGCTTTTAAAGTTAGTACTCATTTTTTACTTTAAATAGACTACAGTCTTAGTACCTGGCATTTAAATGTTCAGTATGTTTGTTGGATCATTATGTTTCAGTATTTTGCATGATGCCATGTGGTCTTGTGATTAAATGGTTTTCATTCAAGTGACTTTTAATGTCTGAGGTCTTTGAGAGGTCTATTTACACCTCGTTCCATGAGGAGTAACAGTAGTTCGGATTAGAGAGCCTAATCCGAACTACCTACTCCATGCCACGTGTAGCTGCGGGCACGGAGTCCGAACTACCAGGGCTTTAAAAATGGCGGCGCCCGGCAAGATGCAAATGAAGCCCGAGATATTTAAATCACGGGCTTCATTTGCAACTTTGGTTGCCTACATTAACCACCCTAGTTCGAACGAGGGTGGTAGTGTAGACATACCCAAAAGAACCAATGAAGATACATTTAATTAATTTCTTACTTTTCTGAATACCTGTTCTTAATCCAAGAAGCTTTATTTTGTTAATGATCATATGTTGAGTTTAAATTAATGTGTGGTATTTCAATGAGACCTTGTTAAGTCAGGAACATGATGTTTGCCTCCATAAAATCTATTTACAGTGTTACTTCAGTTTATGCAAACATTGCTTTAAACAACATAGAATATTAAAACATCACAAGAACAATGACCATCAATGAAAAAGTCAACTGCCGTCAGCAGTTACCTAAAATACCACAGCATTTTAATGGGAAGTAACTGAAGTAGCACATATACCACTATGTTGTATTACTTTAATTACTGCATACCCAGTGCAGCAGTAGCAGAGGGAAGTGTGATAGGTTTGGTCACAGAGATCCCCTTGAGACTGTCACTTGATGTGCTGAAATACCAGTGAGTCAGCCTATCTGCCCTTTGGTGCACCCCGCCACCCTGTTCTGTTGAGCCAAGCCCTCTGGTCTCCAGAATTGCATAGAGTTGGGGTCATAGCAGAGTAATACAGACACTGAGATCAGACCAGGTCTGGAAGGATCAGTAAGAGCGACTTAACACAGCACCAAGATGCATAGTCCCAATGGGACCAGAACCCCAGATAAATCTGTTTTACTCTTTGTAATGTTTTATTCAGAGCAAGCTCATCAAATATTTGTCCTCTTTATCAATGAAAGAGATATGTGCACAGCTGTTCCACCCCCAAAGGTAACAATTCTTTGAACCAGATATATTAAAAAAAAATTATTTTATTAAGTATAAAAAGTAGGATTTAAATAGTTGCAAGTGGTAGCAGGGATCTCAAAGTAAGTTACTAAGCAAAATAAAACAAAACACACCAGCTAAGGTTAATACACTAAGAAACTTGTTACATGTAAAATCCCATACTTAAGTTCTTTCAATTAGCTTCTTTCACAAACTGGGTAGCCTTCCCTGCATGGGCCCAATCCTTCTTATTGTTCAGTTCCAGGTGTTTGCAAGCACCATATTAGATGGTAAACTGGGGTGTTCTGGTATCTGCAAGCATTCTATTGTTTAGTTTCCTTCCTTTATTTCTCATTTTCCAAAGGCAAAGTTGTGGAAAGCCTTTGTGTTCAGTTTAATCTTTTTCATGCTTCCAGTGGAAAAGTACAACATCCAAAAGATTCCAGCATCAGGTGACCTGGCCAGTTGTCTTGGCAGGATCAAGAATAATTCAGGCTTATAGGAAAAATGCTATTCTCAGCTCATTGTCCAAAGTAATGGGCCATTAAGTTACTTGAGTACTATCAAGGATTGACACTTAGCATGTCTAGATTAGTAAAACAGGTTTATACTTCATATTCTAATGATAGAGGAATGATACAAACACATAAATAGAACATGAACATTCAGCAGATTATAACTTTTTAAATGATACCTTACAAGATGAGTTGTGCACAAACCATTTTCCAGTTGTACATATTTATAATCAAAGCATATATTCCTAAAGCACAGGGGCACATCACATGGAGTTGCAAGTGGTCCTAACACATCATTATGCTTATCCCAATCCTGAGCCAGACAGGAAACCAAACTGATCCTCAGCAAAAGTTAGAGCAGTCATGGGGCCATTTTGCCAGGCACACAGGTATGGCAGGGCATACCAAGGCCTAGGCTTTATCCAATAATTTTTTTAATGGATAACATTAGAATCAATCTTTGCCTTACCTAGCAGTGCAAGATATTAAATAATTAAATTGGTGAATATATTACTTCAAAATATTAAATTAATAGCATGGGTTAACATCTACCCATATACTTCTCCTTAAAACTAACATATATTTACACCTCAATAACAGCAAAGTCCCTTTTTTCATTTGTCAAATCAAATATAGATCCATATGATATTGGTACACATAGAGAGAATTCTAGTAGTAATGAAAATTTCACATCCATTTTTTATGGCCCCTAACTATGTGCCAAGAAAAGCAAAACCAGCCAAGTTCATGAGCACTCAAGGAGGGAGAAGGTTGTTTTATGATCGGAGGTAGTTTATCCACTATAGACATTCTTTTCTATAATTAAATTCAAACATGCATTCCTAAGGCTCATTAGACCAACTAATGTGATGTTTTCCTAATTTAAACTACTACTGATTATGTCTCAATATAATTTTTTCAGAACTTTTTGGCTTTCATTGTCCTGAAAAATCAATTCCTGTTTTTTACAAAACTTGATTCACTAGCAATGTCATGTGAAGCGCAGCTTTAGTTCCTGTGTCGGATTTAAGAGCTTCACTTAGTATTTCAGTTAACTTGTAAAATTCAGCTACTTTCCTGCTATTGATTCATCCACCCACTTCTGTGCCCAGTGAAGTCTCAGTAAACCTGGCATATTGCCTTTTCTATCAATCTTGGGCACAGCCCAGAGCACACCACCTGGGGCTCCAGTGGCAATTTAAAGGGACTGGGAATTTGGTCTCTGATACAGCTGTAGATGAAGCAGCATCAGCTGGGAACCCCCAGGCTCTTTTGAATCACTGGGCCCTAGGGCTGTTGCTTCCCTTGCTCTCTCCCCCATTGGCAGGCCTGACAAGATCTCTACTTCTACTCACTGGAATTTGCGGAACTACAATCTGGACTTTAACACATACTTTCTCTAAAGACAATGCTGTGGGTCATGCCAGTCTAGATGAGATGTTGAAATTCATAATGCATTTCTGTCATCAGTGTTAGACTTCCTCCAAAGCTCCCTTCTCACTGTGGGGATACTGCTTGGAACTCACCTGAAGAGTAGAACTTATAGCAATACTCCGTAAAGAGGGAGCAGTTACTGAGCTTGTACAATAACTGGGGTTCACTATAGATCCCCTTCTGTATGCTCTACTATAGGCCCTCCTTCCTCTCTACTTTGAAATTTACTTTGCAATAAAGGGAGAATTGAGGGTGATTTGCCTGAGCAGCCCTATGTATCCTTGAAACATAATACAGTAAAACTCCAATTGTCCGGCATCCAGTGGTCCAGCACTCCCAATAGTCTGGCACCAACTGGAACCTGGAAGAGCTCCAGCCAGCCGGACAATTGGAGCTGGTCTGCGCCACTTCCTCAAGTCTGCTGCTGCCACTGCTGAAACTGACCAGCTACAGACCTGGGGAAGCAGTGCGGAGCAGAGCAGCTGGGGTGCTGCTGAGTTGATCCCACAGTGCTGCCTCTCACCAGCACCTGCTTCACCCCACGCCATGCTGTTCCCCACCCGCACCTTCCCCCTCTCCCCAGACCCGTCACAGCCCCCCTGCCGGAGTACCTCCTGATACTCCAGCATATCCAATAATCCGGCATCCCTTGGGTCCCAAAGGTGCCAGATTATCGGAAGTCTGCTGTATGAGGCTGTGTAAGGCATATGTGCCTGTAGAATGGATGTTACTTAAAATGTTCAATCAAAGGTGCAGGGACACATGTGGTCTTGAAGTGGAGCACTGGAAGTGGACAGATATCTGAAAGACCTCTAGTTACTGCATAAGGTGAGTAACCTTTCCTTCTTTATGCATGGCAATCTTGTAGTGGATTAAACAAAGGTAAATTAGGATTAACTTGGTCCATGGTATACTAAGTTACATAGTTTTCTGCAAATTTAACTTTGAGATATTATTTCCCTCCACATATAGCTCCTGTGTTTTCACTTATTTATTGAAAATCTGTCGAAAGCCAAATAATAAGCCTTTATGAAGGTTGGGTAACAGCCTATTCCCCAAGTAATTCCATTCACTTCAGGGAGACTATCATGGAAGTAAGTTGTAACTTCATATGAGCTAGACTATCAGACTCTGTAACTAAAACTGACATGCATCATTTAATTTAAGGACTGTGAAATTCACACCAAGTACATTAAGTACTGTAGTTCACATGAAGACCTATATGCACATAAACTTTCCTGAATATTGGATATAAATATGAGTGTTTTCTATTTACGCATCTATTCTATTTAAGTGTTGTTCAAATATTTGTATTAGATTAAATCTATTTATAAAAGATAAAGATAATTCAGTACTGAAAATATAATGAAACTAACTCCCAAATACTAAATGAAGTGCCAAATCCAAGCAAGTGGACTGAAGAATTGGCCCTTAGTTTCAAATATTGAATTCCTGCATACTAATGAGATGAATAAATGGAGAACAAGGAATTGTCCTCTCCCAAGTCTGGAGAAGGATTCAAGTTACTTCAACTTAACTCTATCACAACCATCTTCTTTCCACCCATTTAATTCCCTAACATTCAAGATAGAGGGAAATAGAACTGTTTAGCTCTCTGGCTACAGTGAGAGTTTTAGGTAAAAAAAAAAAGAATTTGGTCAGAGCACAAATTCTGTAGAACAGTAACAATATTCACAAGTATATTATAAGAAATAAACCCATACTTCAAAGCATAAAGAAGGAACTAAATGCCCAGAAGATTAGGAAGGAACTTTCCCTACCGACAGGTTATTCCAGATTTATCCATTGTAAGATTTTTCTGAAGAATTTTCCAGTATGTATGGTGCACCAATCTGGTATGATATGACAATTCTGTTGTTCTTAAAATCCACATTATAGGTTTATAGGATACATCCTGTCTGAAAGGTAAAGCTTGTCTTTGTATGTATTTCAATATGAGATATGACATACCATATAAGAGATTTTCTTCTTTGGATGTCTGTTCCTTAATTCAGTCTTTGCATGACTGATTTTGAAGATTGTGGTCTATTTTGTATTGCTGGTTTGTTCCTTATATTACATTTTTAGTATTCATTCTCACTTGGTTCATATTTGCTATGAGTAAAATTACTTTCTCCTTTTGTTGTTTGCTGCTGCCTTTTGGAAAAGGAAACAAAACAAAACAAAACAAAAAGCTATTCCAAGTAAAACTGCTTTTTGGTTTGCAGGGAAGTAAAATGCATATTCAATAAGGGTTTTCACAGTTTGCTAAAAGGATTAGTGCTGCTTTGTAACATATGTTACATTTGCTAAAACAACATTAGCCAGGAGATGAAGTGAACAACAAAGGAAGATGATGCAATATTCTATAGGAAGTAACAATCCAACTGCAGACTATATATTATATGCACTGATGTGCAGATGTACCTGCATCTCAAGCTAGTCTCAGTGCCTGCCAAACCAGCTAAGTGATTGGCAAGAAGAAACAGCATGTTGTCATTGGTGCAATCTATATGAGGGTTGCAGGATGTATGAAGGTGATCAAGAAGATTCATAAGAAATAGAAGAAGCATGCTAATGATAGCGATGAATGCCGAATAGGGTATACAGCCAGTACTTCATACAATTGTATCTCAACCAGTTCTTGACCTCTTGGGTGTTGTCACACACTAGTTGGCCCTTTACAGTAAACCAGGTTCATTCTTTTGCGTGACCAACCAGCTATACCCCAGCTGAGTATAATGGCATCTTAATTACAATGACTGTCCCCAGCTGCAGGGGAGGAAAGAAAAAACTACTGAAAAAAAGCTGTGAACTCAGTTGTAAGGAAGGAGACCAGAGAAGGGCAAAGGGACTTCCTTCCCTTGCAAGGATCTGGGAAATTCAAACTGGAAGAGACCCACAGGAATCTTCATTTGGGGCAGCCCTCAGATCGGGAGCAGGAATTCCTTTATGTAAATGTGCCAGAATCCCTGGGGGGGAAAGGCACTGGGGGAATCCTGCTGGGGAAGAAGTTGTATAAGAGAAACTCAGTATGGCCCAGGTGTGACTGCAAATGCAGAAGACTCTACAATAGTCCCCAAGAGGTAAAGAAGTATTATTAGTTTGCACTGATTTGAATGTATAGTTTGACCTATGTTAACACAGTAGGGGTTGGACTTTTCAAGTGTCCTAGCCACCCTATAGAATATAGAGACAGGCAATCACTGGCCCAAAGAAGCAGCCACCAGATAGAGTTGGGGTGAAGATCCCTAAAACTTCACATTCTGACACCAGGGAGTGCTCTCACGGTAAGTGCATGTCCTTATAATTGTCTCTCTAAAAAGCATTTATCATTAAATATGAACAAACTCGTACCAGGAGCTGAGAAGGTGCATTCTGCATCAGCATATTCATTTATTTATTTTTAAAGAAATGGACTGCATGTCTAGAAAACAAATTTACAGGATAAGGCACCTCAGTAACAAAAATTCTAGAATATTTTTTGCCTTTCAAGCTATAATGTGACTTGCTGAGGAACCAGACAGGCAAACATGTATTAGAAATCTGGATGAGTCATTTGAGTGACAGTATGACAGGTTGAAGTACACTTGTGTGGGGTGTTAGATATCATTAGAGTTCTTTTACTGATGAGACTTGTTAAAGCTTAACAAAGGAGATGATGCTATTCTAGCAGAAAAAATAAGACATAATTTGCTAACGGAGGAGCAGTTTCTATTAGGGTTTGGAGTAAAAAGAATCAGATGTGAAAAGCTACAAGATTCAGTAGATTGGGTACTAGATAGAGAGTCATGAAATCTGGTTTCAGCTCCCAGCTCTGACACTGATTCACTGTGTGACCTTTGGAAAATTACTTTGTCTCTCTTTAACTTTGTCTCCCTTATCTGTAAATGGAAATAATTATACTTAACATCCTTCGGAAAGCACTTTGACATCAAAGAAAAGAGCTAGGTGAATTCTAAGTATTAATATTAATACACTGAGAAGAAAAAGGAGAATGAAATATGAATAGCTGATTGGATGACAAAGAAGTAAAAGAACATGTGGAAATGAAATTATATCAAAATGGGATTTATAGACACTGATATATGAGAAAGTGTGCTTCAAAACAGAGGGATAGTAAATTGCCTATACAAACCACAGAAGAAGCCTTCAAAGAAAATTGAAATTATAGCCATATGCCTATAGAGAGAAGTATGTTAGAGAAATATCTAAAACCTGCTTGGACAGTGACAGATCATTTAGAATAGGGCTGATAAATGTAGAGGAGGTGAAATATCCTTATTTATGGAGATTCTGAGAAATGGGATTTATGAGAAACTGTTGTTTTGGTTTTTGATTAAAGAAATTTCTGAGCATGAGGAAGTACAAGGGCAATACTCCTCTATTTACTTCCCTAATCCTGTCTCCCAAAAAATGAGTCCTCATCCATGTCCAATTACTCAGGACAAGCCAGACTTACGGTATAAAAAAAAAATAGTGAGAGTTGGCAAGTGAGTTGGTATACATGCCAACAATAATGACACTTTATTTGTCTTGCATATGAAGTACATGATCTTGGGAAGGTTGTAACTACCTAGCTTCTATAGTCAGGATGTTTGCGTGATGGTATAGTGTCATTTATCTAATAGGGTCCCAACATGCTTTGGAAATTCCAGACTTATTTTATATTGGCATTACTTTTCTTGCTATTATGGTGTGGTAGTTGTACTTTAGAACTAACAGCCAATGAAGATCCTCAGGATTCTGTAGTTTTTCACAATTATTAATTATCTAAATTGGATTAAATCATTTGTGCATTTTGTTTATTCTGTCTTGCTGTTCAACATCCAATGTGTGAATTTTGAATTGTTTCTTATTTCTGATTGGACACAGGAGCCAAACTCAAAGGAACATGAATGTGATCAGAGCCAATACTTATTGGTATTGAAGTGAACAGTTATTAATAATCATAATCACAGTCATAATAATTTTTGACAAGCTGTACTCATAGCAAAAGGAAAAGCTCATGATCCAAACATGCATTCCACAAACTATTACATGTTTTCTCAAAATGAAACACACATATGATAGTAATTAATAAATACAGTGCACCACAATTTTTATATAGTAGCATCTGTAAATGTTAGCACAAAACACACAGAGGGAAACAATGATTCTGAAGAAAAAAGTCTTAATGTGAGATTTAAAGAGAGGGGAGTTCAGTGGCTCAAAAATTGGAAAGGGAAATATTATAAAGAGAAGGGGCAGCTGTTCTAAAATAGTGTTACCCAACTGAGATTTTATTAAAAGAAGGAATGAGAAAGGAAGTTAAAACTGAATAAACAGAGTAGGTAAAATAGGTATGTTATCTATGATTTTAAAAAAAGAGGAGTAACAACCTCATGGATGCATTGAAAATCAAGAATTAATGATTAGTTGATTTTTGATATGGTTAGAAAGAATAGAAAGCCAAGAAACATGGCAGGAAATTTGGTTTCATTTCTTTGATGTGAGCAAATAGTCTGGTCATGGTAATATGGACTTACTGGACTGTAAAAAATAGGGATTTACAAAAAGCATAAAACAGAAGACTACAGTGATTACAACATGAGGTGACTAGTGTCTATAGTCACAGATGAAACCAAGACCTGCGGCCCTTGGAAGAAAACAGAAAGGGTTGGGTGGGGAAAGAGATGCTCTGAAGGGAAGCAGAGGAATGTAACATGATATCGTGTGATTAGCTGGTTCAGATAAACATCACTAAAACCATAAACATTGACTATTTAGTAATCTGAGGCAACCGTGTTTGCAGAGGCAGATCCCAATAGTAACTTCTAGCATGGTCAGAGTTTCTGCAACAAAGAAAAAAATAATTATAGCACCAGTTAGTCCAAGTCTACAGTGGAAGTTAAGGTTGAACTTAGCTGCATTAGATTTTCTAAACAATGAGTCCATACCACCAAGCTCATTTCATTGACCATAAGGGCCATTAAAGTCAATTTTGGTAATTCTGCTTTCATGAGGAATAACACTAAATTTGACCTTGCACAGTCAACTTTACAGTAGTCCAGACATGGGACTGTGAAAGTCAGTGTACTTGGCCTCCTGGCTGTGTCTCACAATGCTCTGCTGTGACTGCTCTGACCAGGATTTTCAACTCTACCGCTCTCGGGTGAACAGGAGAAACCTTGAGAAATTCTGAATTACATTTCATGTGTGGCCAGCATGGTGAGCAGACCTCAGAGAAGGCGGCACAACTGAGCAGTACACCTGACCATGAGTTCCCAGGGTCACAGACAAGCACCAGGATGAAGCATGCAGGAGATCTGGGACCTCATTGCTGTGTGGGGAAAGGAATCTATTCTCACAGAACTATGAACCAGCAAAAGAAACAGACATATCTATGCCAAAATCACAAAGGGCCTGGAAGAGAAAGAATAAGCTAGGAATGCCCAGCAGTGAAAACGAGAGAGATGAGGCAGTCATACCAAAGACAAAACAGGCAAATGAACTGTCTGGATCATTGCCACAAACAATCAGCTTCCCTGGGCAGCTGCATGCAATCATTGGTGGGAGGAACTAGCCAGCTTTCCTAAACAGTCTGTGGAGTCCTCCCAAGATATTCCTCCCGCAGCCTCAGGCAGCAGTGTATAAGAAAGAGAAGGAGGAGGAGGGAGAGAATGGACAGCAGGTGTGTTGTACAACCATTGTCATTGAGAGCCAAGAACTGTTTATAAGTTTGGAGATAATTCTCTCCTATCAGGATATCTCACAGTTGGGCAGGATGGGCGCTTCTGGTGCGTTCATATTTTTTTTCATGCTAAAAGTGGGTTAAGGAAATTGGGTTTGATCTGTGGTGGCCACTGTGCCTTAAACAGCAGGGGGTCTCTGGAACAGCTTTTTAACATGTCTAGAGATGAAAAGGGAATCCTCCCTGCACATCTCCATAAAGCTCTCATAGAAGAACTCTTTAATCCTTCCACAAGGTTTCTGGGGTGGCCTGCCTTACTCCATATTCCCCAGTAGGACACCTTCCCATACCAAGCCAGTAGTAAATGATCTGGCATCATTGCAGCATAAGGCCCAGGTTTCTCTCCACATTCAGTCATCGTCTACTCCCTGTCACTCCGTGTGATTTGGAGAAGAGTGATACCATGCATGGCAACCTGGATGAAGCAGGGGAAGCTATTATATGATGCTTCTGTAGTAAACTTTCCTGCAGAAAGGGAGAGTTTCACTATCCCGACAAATGGGATAGGAAGTACCAAACACATAGGTGCTGCATGAATCTCTGCCCTGCCATCATACCTAGACTCCCCCCCATCCACCCACTCCTGCAGAAAGGGACATTCTCCCGGCAAATGGGGGCTTCCAAACACATGGGCACCACATGAGTCCCTGCCCTGCTGCCACAGTTGGATCCCTTTCCCTCTCACAACTTCCCACTCCTACAGGAAGAGAAAGCTGCACTCTCTTGGCAAATGGGGATGCTGAACACATGGGCACTGCGAGAGCTCCTGCCCTACTACCATACCTAGCCCCTCCCCACTTCCCAACTGCATGCTCTTGCTGGAAGGGAAAGTTGCACTTTCCCAGCAAAGGGGTGGTTGCTGAACACACAGGTGCCATATGAGCCCCTGCCCTACTCTACTACCTAGTAAGCCTGCTGTGCACTCCACCAGTTCCCCTAGCTATAAGGCTGGCACAAATTCGCATGCAAAAATAGACTAAGGGTGACATGTTCAAAGAGCAAGTGCAATCCAACCACTAGGCACTTAAGTGAGTGGAGGAATATGCTGCTAGAGGAGATGCATTTGGACCATGAGAACAAAAGAGCAAGCAGGAAACTGGCAACCCCTCCAGCCCTTGTGGATCAACATTCACTCCTCACTGAATTCTATAGCCTCTGCTCCCATGGTCCCTAGAAGATTGGGAGGAAGCCTCACACTCATCCCCGAGGAATGTGACATGAAGCAAAAGGCTGTCCTTGCAATTGTAATCACCCCCTCCTCCACCCCACAGCTCCCACTCTGGACTCCTTTTCTGCTCTGCTGTGATCCTTTAATAAAAAAATGGATGATTTCTGAACAACAGTCTCTTTATTGCTTGTGTGGAAGGGAGCAGGGATTTACAGAGTTTACCTGAAGCTCATAAAATGGAGGGGCATCTAATTAAGAGCAACATGTATGACTCTCAAAAATGGCCATCCATCTGACCATTCAGCCCTTCTGTTTTGCAATGCCCCTTGCTGTCCTCTCCTTATTTCCCTGGCTGCTCATAATCACTGGCTAGGAGCTTCGCCTCTGCCCTCCACCTCGCCATATAACTTTCCTCCTTACTCTCAAAGGGTATGTCTAGTTCGAACTACCTAGTTCGCGCCCCGTGTAGCCGCGCTGCACGGGGTTCGAACCAGCGGGGTTTTAAAAATGGCGGCTCCCCGCTTATGGAAATGAAGCCCGGGAAATTCAAATCCCGGGCTTCACTTGCAAGTGCGGTATGCCTACAATACCCTCCTTGTTCGAACTAGGAGGGTAGTGTAGACATACCCATAAATATTATGGAGCACACAGGAGTCTGCAACAACAATAGGAATGTTGCTTTTGCTGAGGTCTCACCTAGTCAGTAGATTCCAATATCTTCCCTTTAAATGCCCAAAAGCACATTCTACAGTAAAACTCCATTAGTCCAGCATCCAATGCTCCGGCACTCCTGATGGTCTGGCACCATCAGGAACCCAGAAGTGCTCAGGCAGCTGGACAATTGGAGCTGCTCTGCGCCCGGCTTCCCCAATTCAGCAGCTCCTGAAACTGATCAGCAGCTGAATCAGGGAATCCATGGGCAGAGCAGCTGAGATGCTGCCGGGTTGGTCCCATTGCGCTGCCTCTCGGGGCTGCGGGACCAACCCGGCAGCACCCCAGCTGCTCTTGGGGATGCCTGGAGCAGAGCAGCTGGAGTGCTGCTGGGTTGGTCCCGCAGCGCCAAGGGGTGGCGCTATGGGACCAACCTGGCAGCATCCCAGCTGCTCTGCTGCAGGCATCCCCGATTCAGCTGCTGCTGCAATTGACCAGCAGCAGCTGAATCAGGGATGCCTGGGGCAGAGTCAGACTATTGGAAGGGGGGGCTATGAGGAGTCTGGGGTGGCATCCCCCCCACCCCACCCCAGACCTCCTCATAGCCCCCCCTTCTGATAGTCCAGCATATCTGATAATCTGGCACCCCCTGGGTCCTAAAGGTGCCAGATTATCAGAAGTTTACTGTACTACCATTCTGCACTTGCTCAGCCTGTAGTTGAACTGCTCCTTACTGCAGTCCAGGCTTCCTGTGTACAGATTCATGATTCAAGGAGCAGGGAGCAGGCTGGGTCTCCATTGGTCACTATTGGCATTTCAACAGCTCCTATGTGAATATTTCAGTCTGGGGAGAATGTTCCAGCTTTCAGACTTTTGTAGAGGCAGGATTTCCTAAAGATGCATGTGTCATGCACCTTTCCTGACCATCCCACATTGATGTCAGTGAAAGGGTCCTTGGGAGAAAAAATCAGAGGACTGGAGGCCCAAATATCAACTCTACATTCTATCAGAGATGATGATGATGAAGACTTCCTCGATAGAAGGCAGCATTTAATCCTACAGGCACAACAGGAGGACGAGCCAGTCAAGGCAGTATAGGACAATGAAGAAAACTGGCAGCATGTAACCTCTAGGAGAAGAAGGGCAACTCAGGTATCCCCCATTCCTGTAGAGGTAAGTAACCATTTCAGGCTCTCTCCACATGCACTGTGGTGGAGGATGCTTTGGCAGGGACCTCTCAGATTAGAAATCAGAAGGGAACACCATCTACCAGAAGGCATGGGATGAGTAGCCCTAGGGATGGGGGTTCCAAGTTCACCACCACCAAAAGAAGATGGGCGGTGGGTGGTTGGGGACTCGCTTCTAAGAGGGACTGAGTTATCCATCTGCCGTCCAGACCTGCAATCTCGAGAAGTGTGCTGCTTACTGAGAGCTCGCATTCAGGATATGACAAAGAGTCTTCTGAAAGTGATTAAGCCCCTTCCTGCTTCTCCATGTAGGAACTAATGATACAGCCAAGAATGACCTTGAGAGGGTTACAGCAGATTATGTAGCGCTGGGAAGGAGGATCAAAGAATTTGAAGCGCAAGTGGTGTTCTCATCTATCCTTCTGGTTGAAGAAAAAGGTCCGGGTAGGGATTGTCGAATTGAGGAAGTAAATGCGTGGTTGCGCAAATGGTGTTGGAGAGAGGGATTTGGTTTCTTTGACCATGGGACTCTGTTTCGGGCACAAGGATTGTGAGAAAGAGATGGGATCCACCTAACGAAGAGAGGAAAGAGCATCTTCTGAGGCAGGCTTGCAAACCTAGTGAAGAGGGCTTTAGGTTCGCTGGGGGATGGTGAACAAAGCCCTGAGGTAAGTGAGGAAGTTGGACACCAGGAAGAATCACAAGGAGGAACTAGCAACAAAGGAGGACCCCTGATTCAGATGGAGAAGGCAGGGTGATCAACTGGTTATCTAAGGAGTTTGTACACCAATGCGAGAAGCCTGGGAAACAAACAGGAAGAAGTAGAAGCCCTGGCCCAGTCGAAGAACTATGATTTGATTGGAATAATTGGAGACGTGGTGGAATGACTCGAAAGACTGGAGCACTGTCATGGAATGGTATAAACTGTTCAGGAAGAACAGGAGGGGGTGAAAAGGAGGAGGAGTTGCATTGTATGTAAGAGAGCAGTATGATTGCTTGGAACTCCAGTACTTCGAGGGAGAAAAGACTGTTGAGAGTCTATGGGTTAAGTTTATAGGTAGAAGCAACAGGGTTGATGTTGGGGTTGGTGTCTGCTATAGACCGCCAGATCAGGTGGATGGGGTAGACGAAGCTTTCTTTGGACAACTGAGAGAAGCTTCCAGATCGCAAGACCTGGTTCTCATGGGGGGCTTTAATCATCCTGACATCTATTGGGAGACCAATACAGCAATACACAGACAATCCAGGAAGTTTTTGGAGGATGTTGGGGATAAATTCTTGGTACAAGTGCGGAAGGAACTGAGCAGGGGCCATGGGCAGCTTGACCTCCTGTTCACAAACAGGGAGGAACTAGTAGGGGAAGTAGAGGTGGGTAACAACCTTGGAAGCAGTGATCATGAGATGGTAGATTTCAGGATCCTGACCAAAGGAAGAAAGGAGAGTAGCAAAATACATACCCTGGACTTCAGAAGAGCAGACTTTGACTCCCTCAGAGAACTGATGGGCAGGATTCTCTGGGATGCTTACATGAAAGGGAAAAGAATCCAGGAGAGTTGGCAGTATTGTAAAGTAGCCTTATTAAAGGCACAGAAAGAAACCATCCTGATGCACAGCAAGAAAAGCAAATAAGTTAGGCAACCAGATTGGCTTACCGGGGACATCCTTGGTGAGCTTAAACATAAAATGGAAGCCTACAAGAAGTGGAAACTTGGACAGATGACTAGGGAGGAGTATAAATATATTCCTCAAGAATGCAGGGAAGTTATCAGGAAGGTGAAAATGCAAGTGGAATTGCAGCCTACATGGAATGTGGAGCATAACAAGAAAGGTTTCTACAGGCATGTTAGCAAGAAGGTGATCAGAGAGGGTGTGGAGCCCTTACTGGATGAGGGAGGTAACCTAGTGACAGATGATGTGGGAAAAGCTGAAGTATTCAATGTTTTCTTTGCCTCTGTCTTCATGGACAAGATCAGCTCCCAGACAAATGCACTAGGCAATACTGCATGGGAAGGAGGTGGACAGCCCTTGGTGGGGAAAGAACAAGTTAGGAACTATTTAGAAAAGCTGAATCTGTGTTTATGAAAGGCACATTGACTATATGAGTACGTCTTGGGAGTCAGGCAATTCTGACACTGCCATGGACTCTCTGTATGGCCTTCGACAAATCACTTCATCTTTCTTTCTCTATTTCCCCTGTCAAATAGGAATAATAATGTTCATCCCACTACCTCAGAGAGCTGTTGAGAATTTATCGGTGCATGACTGTATATTGCTTTTATCACATAAGGAAAGCTAAAAATGTTAAATATTTTTGAATTTGTCATACTGAAATAGGCCAACGGTATACATTTATTTTTATGGGATATAAAAATGTAATGTATTTTCATGTGTTTATTTAAAGTGATACTCATGTACGGCCTTATCTAGCTCCCACAGAAGTCACTAGGAGTTGCATAGATTCTATACATGCATTATATAGAGGTGCAGTTCTGTATATTGTGGCATATATAATCAGGAGCTCTGTACTTCACTGTGTATGCATAGGGTCAGAAGGAGGGGAGGAATGCATCATCCTCTTCAAACTTCAAAATGAAGTTGCACAAAAGGCAATGTAATGGTAATATCTCTTAACTTTTTAACAGAGCTATCTACATGCTGTGATAGCTGCTTATGAAAGATTTCCTTACAGTGTGGACCATGCTGCCAAAAAGATAGAAATGAAAAGTGGCAGTTGATCACAGGCACAAATGCCTCACATTCATGATCAGTTGTCTTTAGGAGGTTCCCAGATATTTACAGTTTGGGGGAATCCACAAGGATTCTATCCTGTTTCTTACCTCTCAAAATTAAAATCCGGATGAAATTATTGTTGGGGAATATCAAGGAATTTATTTCCTGTTAGTCCTCATCTCGATATGCAAAACCCAATCTTTTTTTTTTAATTATTTAGGTAATTCAGAAGAAAACAAACAATGTATAGGAATATATAATAACCTGTAGGATGAGTATAAGTATGAGAAATTTCTGAATATTTCAGAAAATATTTTTCCTCAGAAAGTTATAAGCACCTGAAAACAATAGCCTATAATGAGAGCCCCACTGAACCACAACTGCACCATCATGGTAGCCCTATAGCAATCAGTCAATGCTGACACCTTTTAAAAAGTAGTGGATAAGGCAACAAATATAATCTAATCTTGCATAAGAAAATGGAATATATCTTGCAGCAATCATTACTACAACCATTAATCAGCTGATTTAGGAAGGTAGATATCTTCTGGATTCTACAAGTGTGGACTATGATTGAGAACACTCCTTAAATGTAATAGTTACGTAAATTCACTTTCCACGGAGACTGAGTTGGAATCAGATTGCTTATAGTGACACCACTGATGGCAAAGTCAATACATAATAACAGGGTATCAAAAAAACTTTAATGTAGATAACATCTAGTCAGCCTGATTTTTATTGCTTCTTTGCCTTTATAACACTAATTTATATGTCATCCATCTGTCAGCACTTCTCAGTGTCAAGAACTTGCAAAAAAGCCCTGTGACACGAAACAAGCATATTTTCAGTTACTCACGTGTAAAGTTTTGTCAACTTGTTTTTGTCTAATTAGCAAACTACTTCCACCTCAAGGATTCCAACAGGAAAGTGGTTGCATTTGCCCTTTTCTACTCCTAACTGCAGCTTTTAGTGATCAGTCAGCAAATAAAAGGATTTTTGGAAACCAGGCCAGTTCAGGTACACCTACTTCATTGCAAATATTATGACTCAACTTGGCTTCTCATCATTCAATTATCTATTATTCTGTTCTCAATGTAAAGATGTTAAGAGTACTCTGATATAAATGACGTATATTAAACAAGAAAAACATATGTCTTATATGACTGACACCCAACCCAGTTAAGCTGTTCTATGTGAAATAGAAATGTAAAGGTGCACAAAGAGATCTAGGCATCATTTTATGCATGTGCCTCCAAAATTTTGATAATCAAAACCCTTTCTCATTCACTACCTAATTCTGTAAAGATTCTGGCTAGATCTACATTCATAGGGAATATTGAAGCAAGATACTCAACTTCAGCTACATTAATTACATAGCTGGAGTTGATGCATCTTGTTTTTCATGTCCTCACCATCCCCACAGCGGGAGGCCAACAGAAGCAAATGCTTCCATTGGCTTCCCTTACTCCTCAAACAAACAAGAGCACTGACAGCCAGCGTGAGTACCCTCTGAGTTCAATTTAGCGAATCTAAACTAGACTCACTAAATCAAACTTCGGAAGATAGATCATGGCAGTGGCGATCTTCCTTTTATTATAGATATGGCCTCTATGTGCCTAAATTACGGCTGGTGGGCATGCCCAAAGCTACCTAAGTTCTGCTGCCACTGTCCTCAAGGTAGACATTCCTCCTTATCTTGGCAGCAGGCCATGAGCCAGTAGTGATGCTCAGAGGCTGTCTAACAGTATGCTCATCAGATTTGACCATGCACAAAACACAGCTAGTAAAGGAGGTAGCACTGTTCCACTGTGCTTAGATATTCTTCTAGAAGAAGAATGAGAGTAACTTTATAGCCCTGTGGTGTGAGGACACTTACATTGAAGACCAAGGCTCCAGTTTCTGCTTCACTGAATATTTAAGTAGTTCATACAAAGTGGAACAATTTTCAACAAGAGAGACTGTGCCACCCCAGAATACCCTATACACCTATGCTAAGGATTGCGTGAGGTTGGAGAAGATGGTTCAATCACTAGTCCAAATCAGGCTGAGAGGAAATTTAGATATGCATTTCCCACACCCTTGGAAACATTGACTTACTCTGTGGCCTGTGTGCACTCTAACCATTGGGTTATACAGTACAAGAAGTTCTTCTCAGTTTTTTGTGTGAAAGAGGCTAATGTGGCCTAGCTCCAGGAGTTTACAGTGCTGAATCCCAGGTGAAAATAGGTGCCTCCCTCCAACCCAAACTTAGGTGCCCTACTCTTTTAAAATGGTGGGGCTTAGGATGAACCACTCTCCTTGGCTCCCCAACTCATTTGTAAATCCCATTCTTTGAGGCTTGGCCTCTCCCACACACACTGTATAAGGTATCTGGACACATAACTCAGAAGTGAGGATTCCATTCAAGGGCAAGGAGCTAAAGTTAGGAACTTCAGTGTTGAGCTTTGCAGAACTAGCCAAAGTTGTGTCTGTTATGGCCTATGGGCATTCACCAGAGGCTGTAATTTTGTTAAATTGCACAAGATAAGCAGGTTTGGACCAAGTCAGTATTAGGAAGAGAGCTCTAAAACAAATCAACTTCAAAGTACTACAGTAACTTTTGCAATGGATTCAACTGGTGTTACTCTTCTTTGTGTATACAGTGTTGTTATGACTTTGTTCGTCCCAGGATAGGACAAAGTGGATGATGCAATACCTTTAATTGGACCAACTTTTGTTGGAGGCAGAGACAAGCTTACAAATTGGAATAAAATAATCCAATACAAGATATTATCTCACCCACCTTGTCTTATCTCCATGTCAGTCTTGAATCAACACGATTGAAAAGTGTAAATGTATTAATGATATGTACAGTAACACTAATAAGTGTTCATGGTCATTGAACAATTCCAGTCTCACTAAAGTAAAGGCGTTAATATTAGAGTCTCATTCAATTGCCAGTGTAATAATTACATTTTCGTAACATGAAAGTCACTAAATATAGCATTTTCTATACATGCTGTCCCGAGTGGTTGTGTAGAAAATGTACACAAATTAATGTTTTTTACCTTGGAAGTGGCTGTATTGAAATTGTAGGTGAACAGATTTCTCTAGTTACATAGCCCAGAGTTTACATATAAGTCCTTTCCCTAAACTGCATTGGCTGACTCCTGCTCCCATTTGGAACCCTATTGTCTTCTCATTAATTCTTTGGCTGTCCCAAACCCTGATCCTTCCTGAAATTTTCTGGATCAATTTGTTAAGGTTTTATAAGTTGGAGACTAATTTTCTGATTTAATATGTTCATTACAAAACTTGGCTTGTGTTATCAATGTAATTGAGATTTAAAAGCAAACAAGTCTGGAGGGAAATTTAGACCATTTTAAAAATTACAAACCTTTAAAAACAATAAACTGGAATTGTTCCAAATTCCACACAAATTTAAAAATATAAAAAATTAAAGCCTCACCTAATAACATAAGTAACCATGATAAAACATGGTAACTTAGCTCAAAAGTTTTAAACTCTACTTTATTTTGCATGACATGGACATTAGATCTCAAAGAAAATTATTCCTGAAAACCAAATTTAAGTTTTCTAATTTAATCTCGCTAACTATCAGAGTGCAAAATTTCTAATCAGAACATATGAAGAAAGGGAGTAGTTTTCATGTTGACATAAATTAAAATTTGACAAGCCCATATTCCCAAACATTTCCCAGTGGGTCAAAAATCACCTATGATCTGAGAACAAACTTTGAAATTTGTTCAGGGAAACTATGAGCTACAGAAGAAGAATGTAAGGGTACAAGTTGCACTCAACCTTCATTGTGTACGTACTGACTTACTGTAATAAATACAAGGTAAAAAATTACAGGAAATAGTTTTGGATGTCACCTGCGGACTGTGCATAGGATTGGGAATCAGGAGAAACTGGTTCTATTTCTGACTCTGACATTAACTCACTTTGAGTTGAGAGAACTCAGTTAAATTTTCTATGACTCATTTTTCCAATCTATGAAATTGAGATGGTAATGTGTAATGATCTTTGAAAGTACTCTGAGATCTGTAGATGAAAACAACCGTGTAAATGCAAATGACTAGGGCTTAATTGCTCTCTTTACCACAATGCTAAATTGTGGAATTATTAAAAAAAAAGATGCAAAAAAGTTGTTACATTTTTAATTATTCAAATTATTAGATTGCTGTACAAAGTGTCAGATCATTTGTTCTACACATCTTATATTAAGTCTTTCATATCCTGTATACTTTAAGAAGATGCATAATTCACATAAGCAACCACTTAATACTGATTTGTGTGAACGTCCTTTTCTTGTTTTCTGCAATTACTTTTTCTCCAACAATTTTTGTTAATAGTAAGTGATATTACCATTAACTCATTGATTAAAAGCTAGTTAAAGAAACTGGCTTTTCCCCTTCTTTTTGCAATTTGATATTTAAGATCCTTATTGAAAATCAGTCCACACTCTATTTTTCATAACTGTTCAATTAATTAAACATATTATACTAAGTGTGATGCCATAAAGGAATAAAGATTAAAGGCTTTATTGTAGTAAAGGCTGTCTACTATCTTTTTCCCTGTGAACAGTTGATTTTTGAAAAGTTTTCATAAGTTAATAATCTTTTTGGAGCCCTCTACACCTCTAGGGATGGTCCTGCCAATAGATGAGGATCAAGATTTTGTACATTAAATGAGAATTGTCTATACTTCTTTACAGAAAGTTATTTAAGTAATTCTTTGCGGGTTCTGCTAACAGATGTCCCTGCCTAGTTTTCTATGAGGTGTAAAGCACTGAAAGACAACTTTGTTGTGGGAACAGGCTATAATATGAAAGTGTGACTGTGGGTTTTTTTTAGAACTTTGTGTGCTCTTAATATTAGTAGCAGTAACCTGAAAGTTAATTAGACAACAAACAGGGTTGGTTAGCAGGTATTTCATCACCAGGAAGTGCCAGGCAGATGTGATTAAAGACAATTAATTGGTAATAGTCATTTATAGGTGTGATAGGGCATCCAACCCACACAGGACTGAAGGGGTTAAGGTGGCTAGTTAGGCTTATTAATTTCACAGGCTGCATCTGGAGGAAGAACTAAGAAGCAGAGAATTGCCTGCAAGCAAGTTCAGCTGTGTTGAGGTAGTCAAGGCCTGTAAAGCTAGGAAGCTGTCAACAGACACTTCTTGGGAGGAAGGAGGAGTCTTTTTGTGGCTGCAGATTGGAGCTGGTAATCTGGGTAAATAGGTGAACTAGGAGTGACAGGAAGAAGTTCAGGGAAGAAGCAGTAAGGGCTGGGAGAGCAGAAGCTCAGGACAGCTGTAATGAGGTCTCCTGGACTGGAACCCAGAATAATGGGTAGGCCTGTATTCCCCTACTAGTCACTGAAGGAGTGGCACCTGAGGAAGTGAGTGGAAAAACTGCTTACAACTGCTGAAAGAAAGACTTTGTCATACCCCCAAAGTGGAGAACTCTGTGGTTCCTGGAGTGAGAGAAGGGCTAAAGACCAGAAAGAGACAAAGCCACAACATGCAGCCACAGCATGCAGCCACAGGGTAGTGACTTGATTAGATAATTCCCAGGGCAGCTAGGAGCAAGTACCAGACAAGTGGTGAGCAGTGCATCCCATGGCACTGAGAAATCTGACTTGAACGTTATTGGGCATTTCACTGAAGGCGTTCATATTGACTTTTGAGAGGTCAGAACTATGGTGACCAGTGTTCCCTCTAATCTGGGTAGCAGCACAGTTTCACAGGTGATTAATCAGCCCCACCCAGTCAGAGGCTCAGGGCTGTGAGAGGGGAGGTGATCAACTGGCCAGGACTGATTAATTACCTGTGAAGCTGTACTACCTCCCAGATTAGAGGGAACACTGATAGTGCCTTCTGTTAAGAAAAGTAGTACCACTTATTTATGAGGTATTGTTTATATAAATTATTGCCCTTCAAGAAAACTGTGGGCAGTTCTAATAATCTCTGGTACTATCATTTCAAATGTGTGTGACTGCAATACAAATCTCAATATACCAGATTGATTTGCTACATTAATAAAATAACATTTACTTGATACCTCTTAAGTAAAACTTTTATTTAAACCAAATTGTTCATATGAGACCCTCAAAGCACTTCATAAGAATTAATTAGTTTATCCCTACATCATAGCTCCTAAATATATAGCTAGGTAAACTGAGGGCCAAGATAAAAAAATGGGTCAATTGTAGAATTAGGAAAAGTCTGAAAACTTGCAGAACTCTAAAACTCCTGCTCTAAATACTAGGTCTTATTAATATATTAGGGTATGTCTAAGTCAAGCTAGGTAGGCAAATGAGGTGACCAGAGTTGCAAATGAAGCCCGGGATTTAAATATCCTGGACTTTATTTGCATGTTCCCATCTGGTCGCCATTTTGAAATTTCACTAGCCCGAACTCACTACATGCGGCAGTGAAACGTTAATTCGAACTAAGTCCTTACTTCGAATTAACTGTTACTCTTCGTGGAATGAGGAGTAATAGTTAATTTGAACTAAGGGCTTAATTTGAATTAACATTTCACTGCCACGAGGAGTAACAGTTAATTCAAACTAAGGACTTAGTAGCCTCGCGCAGTGAGTTCGGGCTAGTGAAATTTCAAAATGGCGACCGGACGGGAATATACAAATAAAGCCCAGGATATTTAAATTCCGGGCTTCATTTGCAACTCCAGTCACCTCATTTGCCTACCTAGCTCAAATTAACGAGCTAGTGTAGACATACCCTTAGATGTTTCTTGGTTTAGGTATAATAAAGAGTGCCTGGGGAATTGGAGGCTTGGGGCTGGGTGGGGGCATAACACCAGACATCCTCTTTCACCTGTCTGGTGAGTCTGTCTCAATTGTCTATGGTTTTCTGAGAGAGAATCCCATTCCCAGCTCATCTCATTTTCCTGGCACAACCACCCTTTACTTTGCTTTAAGTTATGATAAGAGGAAGCAGAACACCAAATTTGGCAGTCCCAGCTCTTACTGTTTAGGAGAAGTTCTTAAGCAGATGACATACGGACAGAAAAACTCTGCAATATATATGCATTAGTATGACTAGCTGTTATTACAGATTTGTTATTAGAAAAGTCTTCCAGCCTTTTTGGAAGTACATATTAATGCCATGAATTGCCAGTACTGATATGGTACATTTACAAAACACTTTTGGGAATTTAGCCTTATTGCTTCCATTGATATTAACTCTGAGGCACTCATTGCATATGGTAGCAAAAGGATGAGTGGCTCATAAGAATTATTTAATTACATCTTTATATGTAGATTTGAAAATGCAGAGGATGGGTAAATTTATTTTGCTGTGTGTAGCAAATCAGTTGAATAATCAGTGTTGCTATTAACAGAATTTTTGCAACTAATTCTCTGTTCAATGAGCTGAAAAGCAGTCCTACTCTCTCAGTGTATTGGCACTACTAATTACAAAGAACCTATCTTAAAAAAATAGCACATGATGGGTAGCAAATGGAGTATAGAAATTCAGGGGTTAATTTTTCTTAAAACTGTCACACCTCTTTATACATTATATTATTGAGCATTTATGTGCAAGTGCCATCAACATTTTAAGCTTTTCATTCCATTGCTGGTCAATTGCTCTTCTGTAGAGGATTGTTCACATCACTGCAGAATCCCATGCATTTAATTTTCCACTTAGCATCTCTATTGAACTTTCTAAGCTTTGGCATTAAACCTAAGACTATCTATGACCACCTGTTCTCTGTTCTTCTGGCAATGTGGTCACCAATGGGGAAACATTATTTAAGGTTGTTAAGAGTGATATAGCAAAGTAATGGCTTGAATCTCAAAAAAGAAAAAAATCCAAGCTAGTCATTTGGAAAACTTCTTTTTCTAACAAATGAATCAAATAGGCAATGGAATAACGTCCCCAAGAATTAACTGAATAACTAGCATTAGAGCTGTTTGACAACAGGCAAGATGAGGCCTACAGATGGGCGGTGGGGAAGGGCAACTGCCCAGGGGCCTAGCAATTCAAAAGTGAACCGGATTTGGTCTATGGCAGCTGTTGCATTAATTTGAATATCATATTAAATAAGGCGTTCATTTAAAAACATCCTTTGTTTCCTTTGCCTGTAATTGGAGAGTTTTTAGAAGGAGCATTCCCTTGTTTAACAGTCTCTTACATGGCATCATAGACTGTGATAATTGTCTTTTTGAGGAAAAGAGAAGCTAATTAATATGGGCTGGAAAGGCTATCACTGCTACTGTTGTTTAAATCCGATCTTGTTTTATCCCAGGTGGTGTCTGGGATTCAGCTAGAGCTAGCAGAGGTGGCAATATTGTGTGCATCCCTTTTCTATAGCCCAATCTTATCAGGATCTCTCTCAGAAGTAGGACAGCCAGAGTCCCAGAAGATGACGAGGGTGACAATCATGATGGTAAAACTGCTTCAGAAGGCATTTTTTCCCCAAAGTCTCTGCTTGTAAGGAATTCAAAAGGAACTAATGGATGGAATATCCCAGCCTTTTATTATTTTGTCCATCACACAGGCCTGGTTTCAGCATGCCAATTTAGTTCATTGATTTTTTTTGTTTCACACTTTTCTTATTTATGAAGCACTATCTTAACACAGTCCTTGAGTTGTAACATTAGGTACTTTTTTCTTCGGGGAGGGGGAGGAGGGGAGCTAATTCAGTTTTTCTGTCTCCCCTTCATACCTTTTCCCATCAAGATTTGTTGTTGTGACATTTTATGAACATTTATGAACATTTTTACAGTTGTGCTAACAGGACAAATTTCTACCATGTCATAGGCCTGGTGGCTAAATACCAGCATATAAATTACTTTACTGACATGGCTAATTTTGGTTACATACTACTTTCACTTGAATTAATTCATATGTACTCTGAAGTCAGGTGAAGTTACACTGGTGTAACTGAGAACCAAATATGGTTCTGTGTAATCATATTATATTCAGCTAATTGCACTTTAGAGTCTCCAACCCCGCCCCAATATTACAATGATCTATAGGATTTCCCACTCTGAAGATATTCTAGAAGATTTCTTTTCCAACATGGATTTTCTTAAAATATCTTATTAAAATCTCCAGGATTGCTTTCAGTAGTCATTGGAACATTGATGCCAATTCTGGGAAACTCCAGGACAATCCTGGAGGGCAAACATAACCATGTAGGTATCAAACAGGACATGAGAGCTGGACAAAACAAATGATGCAGGGAAGGGGAGGAAATGAATTAACAGAATGAAAAGAGTTCTGCAAAAAAAATAAAGGAGCAGTTTTGGCTTGTCTCTTGTCTAACTGATGCCAAACTTTTGTACTACATTTTTATAGCTAAAATATAAAGGTGGGTTTTTTTTCAATTATAGCCATATGGTTACCAAAATAGGCATTGTTTGGAGAGTGAGGATGAGTAAAAGACTCTTCTTCCATTTTTCAAATTCACTCAAGGTTCCATCTGATTTGAGAGCAGCTCAGTATGCAGGCAGAGATAGAAAGTATATGGAATTTTGAAGCTGGATTGGGAACCAGGAGATCCGGATTTAATTCCTGACTCTGCCAAAGGTTTCCAATATAATCTTCAGTGAGTCTTTCATTAACTTCTTTATGCCCCCCTTCCATGCCATAAAAAAGGGATAATAGAGGTTGAACCTCTATAGTCCTGCATCTCTAGATCCACCAACATCCATGGTCTAGCATGATTTTAGTAAGCAGAATGTCCGTTAATTATTGGTGAGGCCAAGATTCCTGTGCCCCCTCCTCACCTCTGTCCACACCTTTCTTTGTCCCAGGCTAGGACCACATCTGGGGTAGCTGCAAAGCCCCAGGACAGCAGCTGGGACCCTAGGAGGCAGCACCTGGGTCCTATAGCTGGGACCTCAGGTGAGGACTAGTGGCTGGGACCATGGAGCTGACATCACAGCCTGAGGGCTATGTTTGAGATCCCATAGTTTGGCAAATGTTCTAGTCCAGCACTGGTCCTGAGAAGTTCAACCTGTACTTTCTTTTTCACACTCTTTGCCTATTTCGTTGTTTAGAATATACATTTTGGAGGGTGGGGGGCAGAGTCTCTCTCTTATCGTGGTTATGCACAAGCATTATAAATCAGTGGAGCTTTGAGCTAGACTGAGGTCTAAGCACTATTATAATATAAATGTAATTATGGTATAGTATGCTTCCATTTTAAGATTCAGCCCTCTGCCTCTGTAAATAAAGTTCATATTTGTGATCAAAGTATATGCAGGCTCATTTTTCATCTCTGGCTTGTGTGTTTCATTGAGTTTTCATATAATTTGATGTTCTCTTCTTATTGCATTCATATATTCATTTTAATTTTCCCTTTATCAATATTATATAGAAAATAGAGTGTGCAGGGACATTATAATGTGCATTTCTTAGAAGCTTAATATAAGCTTTGCTGTGACTTAGATCTGTACAGCTCTTTATAGTGTTTGGTATATAAAAACCATAAAAATGCACTGATTCAGTGCCAGCAAATGTAATTTTTATTAATTTGTCCTTGCTAATAGTTCTAGTTCATTTATCAGAAGATGTGCCTATCACCAGAGAATACTAACTTAAGGCTTTACAGTTCCTTTGATTCAAATTCAGTGTGACACAGAGATGATCAGTCAGTCCATTGCTGACAATAATACAGATCTGATACACACATTATAAAAGTGTTTTTAGTTCCTAATCTCTCTCTCTCTCTAAAATGACATTCATGTTTTTCCTGCTCTCAGGGGTCCTCTGGTTGCTAATGGAATACATGGACAGCTTTATTTGTCTAAGAGTATCTGAGGTTTTTGCTTCCTGACCTCTATACTAATATCCTCCACCAAAGCTGTAACTTGTATGTTTGTCACTCTTTACTCTCATTTTTCAAAGAAGACAGAGTATGGAGGGAGTAATTTATATCCATATTTGTTCCTTGGTAAAATATTTTCTATGCCAGCCAAACATTTATGAGCAATAGGTAATCCTGATGCAAAATCAAGAAAGTACCTCTATTTGCATTCCATGTCAGTTCATAGGGGTGCAGGCATTTTAGAGCAGAAAATATCATTACAAAACTTTGATTACAAGATAGAATTTGTGAAGAATAAACAAATAAGCTTTTAATTGAAACCTTATTTATAAGCCATATTATGTACCTGATCATAAGCGTAAGACATTTTAAAGGTCTCCTGGGCAGGCTTCCCACATCATTAGGAGAGTCATCCCCACAGGGCTGCTATTACTTTGATATAGATATAGATGGGCAAGAAGTGAACAAAGCTTGGCTCTACCTCTTAATGTGCCATCCAGCTTAGTTGAGCTGAGCTGGCAGACCAGAGAACCAATCTGTTCCAGGTACTGGCCTGTGCAGATTACCACCTCCTGAAGCAAGAGGAAACTGGAACCAGACTGTGGCTTTCAATCCCACAATCTGTTTCCTGGCCTGCTTCTGTGTGCTGACATTTGCTTGGAGCTTGTGGCAAAGTCATGGTTTTTTTCAGCGTCCTGACCCCATTCAGTTATCAAGACAAAATCCTGTGAGAAAAGGCTGAACAAAACATATCAAAGTGGCTTCATTGAAACTCCTGTTTGCATACCATTAAGAAATATATTTCTTATACTCCACATTTTAGCACTTGATTCAACATAAGCAAAATTAAATGCATGGTAAGCCTAGGAAACAAGTGGAACAAACATATATAATATTCAGCTCTTTAATAAAAAATGCGAGTCTCCAGTTTTTTTTGCCCAGGCATGCCTTACCTGTTTTGGTTATCATTTATTGATCATATACTCATACAGATCAGACCCTGGCTATATTTTTATCTCCTTAATAACAAAGGACATAGGTGGAGAAAATAAAGTTTTTACTATAAAATGGCTATCACACCAGGGTAAAATTTGATGAATAGAACATCTCATTGTACCACGTGGGCCTTCCCAACTGCAGTCCCTGATCTCCTGAGTAATTTAATGTTCTGTGAGGATTGAACTGATGCCAGTTTAATACTCCACATTTTAATCATCCAGCAAAATGAGTTATAATTGAATGTATAAAGAAATATGTTATTGAAAGTGATGGAAGCATCTCTAGTAGAATTAGAGAAAAGTGCTATTATTCCTATCTCTAGGATAAACACATTGGGGATTTTAGGGTGGTATTATTATTCTAATAGCAATCATTTTAATTGTTTTTTGCATCTTTGCCCTGGCATAAGTACATCACAGGTGACTGAGCTGCCACTGATGCTCCTTATTAACCAGATTAGGATTAGTCTGCTTTTTACCTTTCCCTCCTTCTCCATTAATATTGCATCAACTTCTTGTCTTGTCATATGCATAAATGGTAAGCAAGCTGGGAAAGTGTCTGACTAGTTTATGGTGTGTATCCACAGTGCCTCTCGTAATGATGCCCAGATCTAGGCCTCTGTGTGTTACCATAACAGACAATACTATTCCATATACATTTCAATGAAAGCCACCATTTATGGAGAAATATATCTATTATTAGTAGGGAAAAATCTTAAAACAGTTTAGGTGACCAAGCAAAATACATAGATGGAGTTATCCCAGTGCCTTAGAAGGCCTTTCCTGGAACTTCCTACGCTACACTTCCCCTGGGATAGGTAATACAGCAAGCATAGCTGTATAAGAGGCCTCTCGGCATTCAGCCCCACAGGCAGCAGAGTTCCACATTGGCCAGTTCTATTATATAGGCAGGCCAGTGAGGCCTATTAAATGCCATTGAGAAGGGCTACTGGACCTCTTCTCAGTTATAAGGGGACACATAAGGTAGCAGTCACTATTCCAATCCCTTTGCTGGCATAGCCACTCTACTGCAGCTGGATGGGCTGCCAAAACCTTAGAAGGTGGATTTTTGTCTTCTCTGTAATGAGTCAACTGAGTCTGATTACCTGAAGTCTCTACATCAATCTACCAGTTCTGAGGCAATGCACAGGTCAAGGTTTAACCAAGAGACCCCCTCCATGCTAGAGATATAGGTCCCCATAAGTGCAGTCACTGCAATCTGCTCAAAGTGGCTATTTCACCTGGAGTATCCCCTGCTGCTTGGTGCTTCTGACAGAGTGCTCCTGCTCCAATACTCCCCCCCCCCCCTTTTTTTCATTCCTGCTCTGGCTTCTGGCTTCTCCCCAGCACACTCACCATGCCTGACCTCCACTGTTTCAACCACTAGCTCTCACTGTCTACTGCTGGCACTGATATCTGGTTACATAAATAATTAAATGAATGGATAACAGGAAAGCCCAAGTGGCAAAGAGACTGTCACATATGTCCAGATGTTATAGAAGATTGCTCTAGTTTCCCTCTCATCTTAGTTTTTCAGATACTCCTCTAAAAAAAAACTATCTGAGAAGATGGCATCTGCATCCTCAGAATGAAATGACAAGGTGAAGTTTACTAAGCTACTTTCTTCTTTACCACTAAGGCACTTCAGAAAAAAAAATCTCTGATCAAAATTAAACTAAAACAAGTTATAATAAATGCATCCTCCATATTTCTAATGGGGAAATGGAAGAAATGGGGAAATAAAACTTAATTAATGAATCCAACTGCACTCAGCATCCTGATTTCCCTGTTGAGCAGAACAAGAGTTAGTCAGACACTACTGCACTTTTAGTTAGCTGTAGTATATCCCAAATCCCTATAATCTTTGAGATTTAGAGTGGAATTACTTAAAATATTTATTTCTGATTATTTCAGGGACTGACTGATTGCACTGCACATTTGTATGGCTGCTTGGCATGTGCACTAAAATGTGATTGTTTTATTATGCTGTGCACTCTTTCACTTGAAAGAGGCATATGTAATGGACTAACATAAGTGATTCTACCTGTTAGTTTACCTCAGAGAGTCATAAAAATAATGCATTAGAATTGAACTTACTTTATGTATTTTAAAACAGCTTTGTGGGCCGGGGCTTGAAATCTTTACTCAAACAGAACTCCCACTGTAATCTATTTCCCTTCTTATTTATTTTGAATTAGTTCTTTCATTGCTGTTTTCTACCCTGATATTTTTTATGTGTAGTTTATGGTCCATGAATTCAGTAAAATAGTGGAATGACTCCCATTGAAATCAGTGGAAAGATTCCCATTGCCATCAATAGGTGTTGGCTTGGGTCTGATGCCTATGAGAGTGTGTGCACAGATGCATTAGAGAAATAAGGATGATAGTGCTTTCATTTTGTTTACAAATCAATTTCTAAAAAGCTTACTGCCAAAAAAGGCTGAGATTAAAGCAATACTTACTATAAATAAGAGAATTTTGACACCACAGTGAGGTTATTATCCCGCCTTACTTACTCATCTGCTACCCTGTGGCTAAGTCAAAGAAAAAAAGTCTATTTTCAGTAAAGTGCTGATCCATACTATGAAAGAATTGCAATTTTTCCAATTTTTCTTGTGTGAGTGTTTTAGAGCATGCAGATTACTGAAGAGATTCTATTGTTAACTGAAACCTTTTGAAAATGACTAACTTAAAAACTATTCATGATGTTGATTAAAAAGTCTTTACAATGGTTAGGGACACCTGACGTGGTGAGACCCCTGCTTATCGGGATGATCAATATCGTCTAATAGATATATTGAACTCTAATGCTTGTCTGTCCCTATCTGATGTCTATTGTGTTATAGTTAGATTATAACCTCTTTGGAGCAGGGGACATCTTTGTTCTGTTTTTGTATGGTCCTCAGCAGAATAGGCTCATGGTCCATGACTAGGGCTTATTTATTTGTACTGAGCTACAGTTTACAATAATAACATAAACCATGTTTCAAAGAACCAGTTCCAGAAGCTCGATACTGTGACCCACATGGTTCCACTGACTTCCAGTGAGGCTGCAAATCTGTATAACCATGTAGATCCTATTGCAGATTGTGGCCTCTTAAATAGTAGGTTGTGAGTTCATTTCTAAAAATATATGTTTAAGGGAATATGCCTGTGAACTGTGATGTCTCTTTGCACGGTGTGCTCCAAAACAATTAAGATGAGGAATTCTGGGAGGTATTGTAACTATGAGTGGTGTTCTGGGGGTACCTCTGAAAGAGTCAAATCAGGGAAAATTGCTAAGAAACAGGACTACTTACAGCTCAAGACTGGGGGCCCTCCACTTTAAGGCACATCAAATCAGTTACAAAAAGCACTTCTGTCTGCCACACTGGTCACCAAGAAGTCACACAAACAATTTCCTCAAACACTCCATTTTTTCTTCTGCTACGACCTTTATCCACGTTGCATAGATGAGAGAGTATGAAAAACAAGCTCACGAAATCCTAACAGGTTCTTCCAATCCCAAAGGACCAGCCATATTCCCAGGTCAATTTATATCTCAGGGTATGTCTACACTGCCACCCTAGTTCGAACTAGGTTGGCTAATGTAGGCATTCAAAGTTGCAAATGAAGCCCGGAATTTAAATATCCCGGGCTTCATTTGCATCTTGCTGGGCACCGTCATTTTTAAATCCCCGTTAGTGAGGACTCCGTGCCCGCGGCTACGCGCAGCACGGAGTAGGTAGTTTGAATTAGACTATCTAATTCGAACTACCGTTACTCCTTGTGGAACTAGGTGTACCGGTAGTTCGAATTAGAGTGCCTAATTCGAACTACCTACTCCGTGCCGCGTGTAGCCGTGGGCACGGAGTCCGCACTAACGGGGATTTAAAAATGGTGGCGCCCGGCAAGATGCAAATGAAGCTCAGGATATTTAAATCCTGGGCTTCATTTGCAACTTCGAATGCCTACATTAGCCACTCTAGTTCAAACTAGGGTGGCAGTGTAGACATACCCTCAGATCTTACCCAAAAGATCACTATGTCAGTCCCTTGGAATTTAAAATCTAAAGGTTTATTGAAAGAAAAGGTTAAGGGTAGAATTGTTAAAAATAACAGAATTGCATGCACCAATTACAAAGTTCCTGGTGTAGGCTTGTGGCAAAGGTAGAAAAGTCTGCTATCTCTAGAATACATTCTTTGTTAAGATGGGTCATAATTCAAAGCAAAAATGCTTCTGAAGTGATTAACTGACATGAAGACAAAGATGGAGGAACCCCTAGGGTACATCCCTTTTTCGATAAATTGTAAATTGTAAATGAAGCCAAGATTTGAATTTCCCCTGCTTCATTTACACAATGGCAGGTTACAGGATCTTTTGAAATGGGGCATTTCTGTCAAACGATCCCCATCTTGACTGTGGTTTTTTTCGAAAAGCTGCTTTTCGAAAAAAAGCTATGGCCGCCATTATGTAAATGAAGCACGGGAAATTCACATCCTGGCTTCATTTACAATTTTGATATGTCTAATTTACATCCCTTTATCGAAAAAAGGGATGTAGTTTAGATGTACCCTCAGGGTCTATGCTGTAATCTTGCCCATGTGGAGGGAATTCCATTGTTGTCAGTGTGTGACGGTACCTCCCAAAAGGGAGTTTGTCACATGAGCAAGTCACCTGTCCATGTTTTTTTAGACAATCATTCATGGCGTGCCTGCTTGACTACAGGTTTACAGTAGAATTCCTTAGATGTGTGTTGGTAACACTTAAGGTTTGTAGTCAGGCAAGTACTACTCTTTACTTGATATATACCCTTTCACAAGGGGTGTAGGAGGCCTACTGATATCTCTTAGAAGCAAACATTGAAATTACAGGTACATTGGTAGTACTCATAATTTCACATACAAAAATTTATACAAGCACATGAATAGTATAAACAGGATCAGCAAAGCATAAGCTTTCAACAGAGACTTCATTGGCCCACTTTGTACAAAATTTGAGGCAAGCATGCAGCAGTGGGTGAAACAATAACATTCAACATTCCTGTGGTGGGAAGAACACCTCAGCAGTCCAGCAACCTGGCATTTAATTTCAAAAAGGGGAATTACACAAAAATGAGGAGGTTAGTTAAACAGAAATTAAAAGGCACAGTGACTAGAGCCAAATCCCTGAAAGCTGCATGGAAACTTTTTAAAGACACCATAATAGAGGCACAACTTAAATATATATCCCAAATTAAAAAACATAGCAAGAGACCTAAAAAAGAGTCACCGTGGCTTAACCACCATGTAAAAGAAGCAGTGAGGGACAAAAAGGCATCTTTTAAGAAGTGGAAGTCCAATCCTAGTGAGATAAATAGAAAAGAAGATAAACACTGTCAAATCAAGTGTAAAAATGTAATAAGAAAAGCAAGAAAAGATTTTGAGGAACAGCTAGCCAAAAACTCAAAAAGAAATAACAAAATGTTTTTTAAGTACATTAGAAGCAGGAAGCCTGCTAAAAAACCTGTTTCCACTAGATGATCGAGCTATAAAAGGAGCAATCAAGGATGATAAAGCCATTGCGGAGAAACTAAATGATTTCTTTGCTTCAGTCTTCATGGCTGAGGACGTTGGGGAGATTCCTGAATCTGCACCGTCCTTTGTGGGTGATGAATCTGAGGAACTGTCCCAGATTGAAGTGTCATTAGAGGAGGTTTTGGAACAAATAGAAAAACTTAATGTTAACAAATCTCCGGGACCGGATGGCATTCATCCAAAGGTTCTAAAAGAACTCAAATGGGAAATTGCTGAGCTATTATCTGTGGTTTGTAACCTATCCTTTAAATCGGCTTCTGTACCTAATGACTGGAAGGTAGCCAACGTGACACCAATATTTAAAAAGGGCTGTAGAGGCGATCTAACTTCCGTATTAGTCGAAACAATAGTAAATAATAAAATTGTGAAGCATGTAGAAGAACATAATTTGTTGGACAAAAGTCAACATGGTTTCTGTAAAGGGAAATCCTGTCTTACTAATGTTAGAGTTCTTTGAAGGGGTTAACAAACATGCGGACAAGGGGGATCCAGTAGATATAGTATACTTGGATTTTCAGAAAGCCTTTGACAAGGTCCCTCACCAAAGGCTCTTGTGTAAATTACATGGCCATGGGATAAGAGGGAAGGTCCGTTCTTGGATTGAGAACTGGTTAAAAGACAGGAAACAAAGGGTAGGAATAAATGGTAAATTTTCAGATTGGAGAGGGGTAACTAGTGGTGTACCCCAAGGGTGAGTCCTGGGACCAATCCTTTTCAACTTATTCATAAATGATCTGGAGAAAGGGGTAAGCAGTGAGGTAGTAAAGTTTGCAGATGATACAAAACTGTTTAGGATAGTCAAGACAGAAGGAGACTGTAAGGGACTCCAAGAAGATCTCACCACACTGAGTGATTGGGCAACAAAATGGCAAATGAAATTTAATGTGGATAAATGTAAAGTAATGCATATCAGGAAAAATAACCCCATCTATACGTACAGTAAAATGGGGGCTAATTTGGCTACGACAAATCAGGAAAGAGATCTTGGAGTTATCGTGGAAAGTTCTCTGAAAACATCTACACAGTGTTCAGTGGTGGTCAAAAAGGCAAATAGGATGCTAGGAATTATTAGGAAAGGGATAGAAAATAAGATCCAGAATATCTTACTGCCCCTGTATAAAACTATGGTACGCCCACATCTTGAATACTGTGTACAGATGTGGTCTCCTCACCTCAAAAGATATTTTGGCCTTGGAAAGGGTTCAGAAAAGGGCAACTAAAACAATTAGGGTTTGGAATGGGTCCCATATGAGGAGAGATTAAAGTGACTGGGATTTTTCAGTTTAGAAAAGAGGAGACTGAGGGGGGATATGATAGAGGTATATAAAATCATGAATGGTGTGGAAAGGGCCGATAAAGAAAAGTTATTTATTAGTTCCCTAAATAGAAGAACTAGAGGACACCAAATGAAATTAATGGGTAGCAGGTTTAAAACTAATAAAAGGAAGTTCTTCTTCACACAGCGTGTAGTCAACCTGTGGAACTCCTTGCCAGAGGAGGCTGTGAAGGCTAGGACTATAATAGAGTTTAAAGAGAAGCTAGATAATTTCATGGAGGTTAGGTCCATAAAAGGCTATTAGCCAGGGGATAAAATGATGTCCTTGGCCTCTGTCTGTCAGAGGCTGGAGAGGGATGGCAGGAGACATATCGCTTGATCATTGTCTTCGGTCCACCCTCTCTGGGGCACCTGGTGCTGGCCACTGTCGGTAGACAGGATACTGGGCTAGATGGACCTTTGGTCTGACCCAGTACGGCCGTTCTTATGTTCTTAAGTTATGTTCAATGTTCTTTCCATTGACATAAAAATCCTGTAATGTCACACATGTGATTCATTTGTTGCATCATGCTATGTACCACTTAAGAGTTATATGCAAATAGAATGATCCCGTCCTTCATTTCTTGGCTAATGTAGAAAATGATGAAAGAGGATCTGAATTGTTATAGAAAGAGGACATGGGATTATTGTGAGTTTAAAGGAATAGCACTGTAGATTGCAGGGGTAGAAAATTTGCACTGTATATAATTTTGTAACACTTTCTCACCATATATTTCTTAAACAAAGTAAGCAGAACAAAATTTTACGTATCTACTATTTTGCTAAAAGAGTAAAACATTCTGTTAAGGAATGGGCGTAATTTCTTCTGTGCGGAAAGAGTAGAAGACAAATCAACAAAGCATATTGTAAAACTCCTAGCTGATTCTTTGATATCATTTCTAAGCTGTTTACTAAGATATTAAACCTTTTTATCTTAGAATATTAAAGACAGCCAAATTACATTCTGGCACACAAACTTGTAAAAGAATTAGAAAGCTTTGTTATTGTAATGAGGTCAGAAAGTGTTTCTTGGTTTTTATAAATCACTAATTCTTGATAACAGTTGGCACTCAGGAAGGATTCCATATTTTCATTTTAATGTTGTAAACAAAAATATTTTATTCTCTTTCATAATAAAGTTAGTGCTGGTATAATTTATTGTTGGTTATTATGATCATAAATAATGTGCAGTTTTTACTGGATGCAATCTTTACTGCATTTACTTCTAATCTTTTGAGGAAGGAATGTCCATGATTATTTAGGAATAAAGTAACATAAAGCTACCATGAGAAAAGGTGGATTTTATTAAGGTTCTTTGTTATAAAATTGGACAAATTTGCATGGCAACCAACGTGGAATCCAGACATTGATATGTTACCATTGTGCCATGTATTCCAGGTTTACATTTGGTATTGTACTGGAGCCAGTACTCTGCTTCAAACATTAGTTGAGAACAAAGATTCAAGTGCCCTTTCTCTCACCTCACCCCAGGTCACCTCCCATGGGGTTGTTTTGTTTTGTTTTGTTTGTTTTTTTCTGTAGCAGGGTGAGAAAATGAGGATTTTTGCCAATATTTCTCAATGCTCTTCTGAAAGAAGCATAAGGTCTGACACTCTAAGAAGTTATGGCCATCAATACTCAGGCTGTATGTCCATTTTGGTTCCCAGCTCCCTGTTCTCTTTTTGTCAGCATGAGGCTTTCAAAGACTTGCCCTTAGAATCTTCTTTTCAAGGAGGCTTCATTGTGTACGCGTTGGAAGAGAGCCTTATAAAAGTAATACAGCTTAGATTGTACTGATTCTTCCAGTATTCCAGATCCAGATACCAGGAGTATTGTGCACTTGCCTGGTAACCTGGCAGCAGATTTCTCACCTTATTGCACTGTGGAGACTTGGATAAGGGTTGTGAAGGTGCTATTCTCTAGTTCCTCTATAAGAATGTTAGGAGAGATATATTTTTATTGTACCCTGTATGCATTCATCTCTGAGGGAAACCTGGGGCCTACATTTCTTAGTTACCTAGAGGAGGTCAGGAATTTTTTTGACAAATCAATTTTCATTAACAAATTTAAATTTTGGAAACTACGTTGTGAATTTCCTGACTCAAAAAAATGTTGAGAACAACAAAGTTGGAAAATCATTGAAATGTTTTATTTCATCAGAAAAGTCTGGGTTTTTGAGTTTGAAATGAATTTTCTCTTCAAAATTTAAGCCAAATAGAATGGAAAAAATAAAAGAACAAAGATAAAAACTAAGATGAAATGTTGAAAGCATATAAAGAAAGTGTTTTGATTTACCCCAAACTAAAAAATTCAGATTTTCAATTTGCAAATAATATTGACATTTCAGCTTTTCATCCCAGACTGAGACACGGAAAAATTGAAGTCTTGAAAATATTCATACAGTTAGAAAAATAATTTCCCCCACTCCTTTTTTTTTTTAAGTTTTGGGAGAACTATATCTGTGCTGTAGGGGATTTTAAGATATATATTTTGTTTTGTTAACCTTAAAGAGAAAATAATTGAATGGTTCCACTAGAAGGTTTCTCTTCTCTTAAATTGGTGTGTCTGTTTACCTATTTTGAGACTCCTTTTGACAACATAACCAGCTCGTAAACTATGGGAGATTACTTTTATCAGCTAATATAATTTGATTCTTATTACTGACCTATTTAAATCATATTGAGAGAAAGTACAGTCTTTGACTCAGCTTCTGTTATGTTTTATTGTTCTAAGTTGCTATAAACTTTAATGGTGGTCGACTGTGATATGAAAGCCATCTTCTGAGATGTAATATTACATCTAGCAAGCAAAAGTGATTCTTTGGAGGGAGGAAGAAGGGGGTCCCAAACCAGAAGGCGCTACCTCGTGGGGACTAACTAGGGCTAAAAATAATTATGCTGGAATTTGTGGATTTGACATTAAAAGGATTTAGGTGTAAATGCATGAAAGGAGTTAGCCGTTGTAATGCTAAATGTCATACAGGTTGGACCACCCTCCTCCAGCACCCTCAGGACTGGACTGGTCGAGGTCCCTCCCAATATGGTCTGTACTGCCCCTAGCTAGGACTCCAACCCAGTCCTACTGCTAACTACCTAGTCATGGCTCCCTGAGCCGGAGCTCCACAGCTGCTGCAACCAGCCCTCAAGCTCCACGTCTGGGGCCAGAGTTCTGCAGCCACTGCTGGCCCCCACTACCACCCACCTGCAGGGGCCTGAACTCCTGCTGTGCCACCCACCCCACCCTCAACATGAGGCACCTGGCTGAATTCCCACCTCTCTGCCACTCCTTCTCCCCTACCCTCTTTGTTTACAGCAGGTGCTAGTAGATCCTTCAATCCATCTTCAAGTAGGAGTGGTTTTTAGAATATTCCATTATCACTTTTGTTTCATAACCTACAAATATAGAATAGACTTGATGGAAGGTTGCAATGTAACACTACTGCATTGCTTTTAATTCAGGAAACAGAAGAACAGGCTGCTCCATAAGATATAGAAGCAGAGCAATCCCCTCCTCCCACTGCACACACTTTGCTACTAGAACCCTCTAACCTGCAAGCAGGACCTGAAAAATATACCAGGTCATTCTTCTTAAAGTAGTAGCTTGCAATTCCAACACAGCCTTCCAGGAATGAGGACAGAAATGATGGGCCACTGTGAAACATGAGGGTGGCTTTTGGGTGGAAGAAGTGGACTAGGGTTAGCTCCTATGCCAATCTTATGCTTCCCAGACCACACAGCCAGGGTCTCAAGCATTGATTTAAAGGGCCCAGTGATCTGGCCACTGCCACTGCTTTGATAGCAGCACCTGGGAGCCCCAGGCCCATTTCAATCATGGGGCCCAGGACAGCTGCCCTTTTTGTTCCCCTTCCTGTCAGTGGCCCTGCAGACCTTCCTATACCATGCCTGTGTACTTCCATGTGTATTACTCCTGCAGAATTTCATTTTCTTTCTATTCATTTTCAGGGTGTGCATCCTCCACAGAGTGTACTATTCTCAATCTTTTTGACTTTGCATTCAGAGCCCAAGACCAGGATTCCCTGGAACAGGTGAAAGTAAAGAATAATGCTGTTTCAGGATAGTTCTGTGCTGGGCTTTTAGAGAGTTCTTCAGGGGTGGGACAAGGCACCTTAAAACATTAGGAAGTATATAAACCATAAGAACAGCCATACTGGGTCTGACCAAAAATCTAGCCCAGTATCCTGTCATCTGACAGTGCTCTATGTCAGATGCCCTGAAATGAGTGAACAGAACAGAAAATCATCAAGCAATCCCTCTCCTGTCACCCATTCCTTGCCTCTGACAGAGGCTAGGGACACCATTCCTACCCATCTCATAGCCATTGTTGGACTTAATCTCCATGAATTTATCTAGTTCTTTCTTCAACCCTGTTAAAGTTCTGGTCATCACAACCTCCTCTGACAAAATCTCACTCAGGAGCAGAATGGCAATGGGTCCCAGAAAAATGGTTTCATATAGGCTTGAGAAGCTGAGCCTTTTTACTAATAACTATGTTCCTAGTGCAGTGCTCTCCAGCCAACTGTTGTAACACTGTTATACCTGGTTAGCTACAGTAACGCCATGCTTTGATGCTCCTTCAGAAAGCCTTAGTGCTCCAAGAACTCAGCTCTGTGTTGCTTTCTATCTGATAGGGTATGTCTACACTACAGCGCTAATTCGAACTAAGCTAATTCGAACTAGTGCATCCAGACTAAAAAACTAGTTCGAATTAGCGTTTTGCTAATTTGAACTAGCATGTCCACACAGAGTGGACCCTGAACCGGGGTTAAGGATGGCCGGAAGCAGTGCCGGCAGGGCATCAGATGAGGACTTAGAGCATGGAGCTGCTGTCTCAGGCTAGCCGAGGACTGTGCTTAAAGGGACCAGACCCCCACCCAGGACAGACAGTTCTCAGGGGTGCCCCGCTTGCAAAGCAGTCCTGGCTTGGATTGCCCGGAGTGCCCACACTGGGCACATCACAGCACTCAGCCATCAGACCGGCTGCTCTTGCCGCAGGCTGCCATCTGGGGAGAGGGGGCAATTGGGGGGCTGCAGGAGAGCTTCCACCCCCAGAAGCCCGCAGAGCCAGCCCAGTCCTCCCCATCGGGGGCTCGTACCCCATTCCTCCCTCACCTCCTTCCACTTACCCTTCCCTAGCCCCCCTTCCTGATGTACAAAATAAAGGACAATTGTGTTCAAAAATAGAATCTCTCTTTATTGAACAAAACGCGGGGAGACTGGGAGAGGGGAAGAGAGAGGCTGGGAGAGGGGAAGGCAACTACAATGATGAGGGGTTTGGAACAGGTCCCATATGAAGAGAGGCTACAGAGACTGGGACGTTTCAGTTTAGAAAAGAGGAGACTGAGGGGGGATAGGATAGAGGTCTATAAAAGCATGACTGGGGTGGAGAGGGTGCATCCAGAAAAGTTCTTCATTAGTTCCCATAATAGAAGGACTAGAGGACACCAAAGGAAAGGAATGAGTAGCAGGCTTCAAACTAGTAACAGAAAGTTGTTCTTCACAAAGCAGAGACAACCTGTGGAACTCCTTGCTGCAGGAGGCTGTGAAGGCTAGAACTAGAACAGAGTTTAAAGAGAAGTTAGATCAATTCATGGAGGTTGGGTCCATGGAGTGGTATTAGCCAGGGGGTAGAAATCACGTCCCTGCCCAAAGTTTGTGGAAGGCTGAAGAGGGATGGCACGAGACAAATGGCTTGGTCACTGTCTTCGGTCCATCCCCTCCAGGGTTCCTAGGGTTGGCCGCTGTCAGCAGACAGGCTACTGGGCTAGATGGACCTTTGGTCTGACCCAGGACGGCCATTGTAAGCTCAGGGCTCAGGGTCGGGGGTCTCAGGGGACCACCTTGATTTTCATGCACACCTGCTCCTGGGTGGCCAGGCTGGCAGCTCTCCTGCCCTAGACGGCCACTTTCCTGTGCCTAGTGCGGAGTTCGTGGATGAGGTCCACGATGTCCGCACTAGACCAGGCTGGTGCCCGCCTCTTGCGGTCCCTGGCAAGCTCCCGGGAGCCGCCAGCCTGGTCCCGGGAAGAGGGGAAGGGCTGGGGGGCATCGGGTGGCTGGCTCGAGCCGTGCCAGGTGCAGGGTCTGCTGGCTGGGTGCTGGCAGGCTTGCACCTGGCATGGGCACCGTAACCAACCCTTGCCCCTTTAAGGGGTCCGGGGCCGGGAGGGGGGCAGACGAGTTTCCCTGGTGTTGGCCAGAGCTAGCCCTCCCACTAGTTCGAATTAAGGGGTTACACACCCCTTAATTCGAACTAGTAAGTTCGAACTAGGTTTAGTCCTCGTAGAATGAGGTTTACCTAGTTCGAACTAAGCGCTCCGCTAGTTCAAATTAAGTTCGAACTAGCGGAGCACTAGTGTAGCGCCTATCAAAGTTAATTCGAACTAACGTCCATTAGTTCGAATTAACTTTGTAGTGTAGACATACCCATAAAGAATACATTCTAGAAGGAGCACTGTGGGCCTTAGTGTAATGCCATTGAATAATACCGTTACCAGTCACAAAAGATTATTTTGATGTCATGTGTACAAGCTCCCATGTGGGCTTTCACCGATCTTGTGATGGGACAATTTTCTCTTTGAGCAGCCAAACTCTTTAAAATTCCAAATGTAGCAGGTGGCCCCAACTGTTACTTTTAGACAGTTGAGAATTGTACAGCTGCCCTATACTCTCAGGCGACTGGGTGGGCCAGAGAAGTGAGGAAACAAATATCTACAATGATCTGACTGAAGCCACTTTAAACTTAATTGTGGCAGGCATAAAGCAGTTGTGGAGCAGTTCAGTTGCATTACAGATTTACAAACATTTCACGGTGCTGAAGTTATTAGCATTCATTTTACTGCATGATCAAAGATTAAAATAAGACATGAACACTAATTTTACAAAGGTTAATTGGCAATGCTTTTTAAAAGTGCAAATTAGGTAGCTGTCAAACAATGTCTCATTCTTCCTATAAATATGTGTATTTTTTCAGAACTTTTGTCAGGCATATTTTGTGTGACTATTTTGTGTTTATATAATGACATTACAAAAAAAGTTTCAGGAAACAATGCAGCTGCAGAAAGTCATGGAATGAGGGAATACTCTTCTTAAAAAAACCCAGACATTTACCTAGCTGAAATGAGTACCACTGTATCTAAAATATTTCTTGTATTTCTAATAGACTGCAGTTCAATATCTGAATGAACAGGAATAGGATTACTCATAACTATATGTAGGATCAGGACTGAAATTAATGTTATTTATTTAGAGCAAACTTATTTTGGAGTTTTTCCAGGGGAAAAGCATAAGACCTATTTTATGTCGTATTTCAACTTTGAACATAGACCTGTACTCTGACATCTTAAGGCATGAAATAATCTCTTAGCAACTAAGAAAAACAATATACAGTATATATAAAATGTGGCAATTTTGCCTATTCTTCATGTTTACCTGAACCTAATGACATTCTTTCTGCCCAATTTAAAATGTGTGGTCAAAGGGGTATTCTTTTCATTACTGTGTTCTGTGCACAGATATTAGAATTCTAAAAGGCAATATATCTAAGGTAAATGTGTAGTTGTGTATATAATCTGTATGGAATATCACAATACAGAGACACTTTAATTGACATTTAGAAACAAAGTGGAAAGGAAAATAATCACCTCACTTTTGTTTGTTTTTGCTTGTTTGAAATAGGTAGTATGGACTGGTAAAAATGCCTATTATTAAGGTTGCCTGACACTTCCCACTGTATAACTCTATTAAACTTTGCCAAACATTAACATCTTCCACTGAAATTCTATGTATTTGGTGTCTGCCTTTTACTAAATATTTTTGGGAAATTTTACCCAAAATTATTCTGCTGTTTTTGAGAATTAGTTTAGGTAATAATATTGTTTTACCTGAGTTAAAAAAAAATCTTGCCAACTTCTCATTGAAACTCTCTGTATGTCCCCATGATTTGGTGAAGAGACCTGAATTTTTTTAAAGGGATGGGCTTGGTAGCTGGAATGTGTCTTTTGCCATTCCCTGAAAATCAGCCCAAATATACACCCTCAACAGGAGAATGCAAACCAGTGTCTATGAGCCTATGTCTGCACAAAGCAGCACCTTGTGCCTCCAAATGAGGGCATGTAAGGAGTGAACCCATTACTTCTCAGTTTCTTTTCAGCCTCCTGCAACTCAAAATGGAGTGGTTGCATGTCCTCTGGTTCTTAGCTTCCTGTCTTCCTTGTTATACCATTTTATTCTTAAATGTTTTCATTTATTTTCTTTAAATATTATATTTTATTATTTTTACCACCTTTGTGTTTAGAAGAGAAGTGCTTCTCTCATGCCCTTTCTGCCTTTGGTTTATTATCACTGCAAATTATGAGGAAGACCTAGAGTTTAAGCCTTGCCAGATGTCTTTTTTTTTCCCATAGAGACTTGAGAAGCCTTTGCTGCTTTGTAGACAGTGATATTCTATCTCAGGCTAAGGTCTGTATGGTCTTTATAGGTAAGAAAAGACAGAAGTTAGTCTGAAGCTCCTTCCAACCTTTCACTAGCCCCAGCAGCATCCACTTTCTCCTCTGAACATCACTATCAACATCCCAGGTTACAGCAGCTCCAGCAGAACTTTCAAAGGCTACAACTTCTAAAAAGAAAGGGACTCTTTCTCCTTCCAGATAAACTAGTAGGGCATAAGTCATCCATAAATCACACTTTAAGGACATTTTGTTCACTCAAGGGTACATCTTAAGCACCATCAAATCCTAGTATTGAACCACCAGTACCACACAAGAAGCAGTGAGGGAAGAGTCTTCTATCAGAGCACAGTAATTGCCTCAGTATTGACTGACACTTCCAGACAGACTTCCTACACATGCTCTGTTACCACCATCTTCCTTGCACTGGGGCTCCCGCGTTAGAGAAGCTTCTCTATAAGCCTTACCAGCACCTCCTTCATTATCTTGGCAGTGACCTTTCTCCAAGCCATGCTTGCAACTCAGTCTTCCGGATATCATAGCCCTCCAACATTCTCTCAACTACTTTTCCCTGAGGACTTTTATATTAGAGGTAGTGACATCTCCACTAGAATAGTCCTCTGTGAAGGGTCCTTCCATTATACTTGTCAGACACCTCCAGCCACAATCCTCCTAGACTGAATCCTGCTCACCCCTCCAGCCTTCAGTACAACCACCAATGTCCGATGCTCCCCTGCTTCAGCCTAAGGAATGACACTTTTTTTTTGACTCAACATAGGTATTAGTAGGGCTCTTTTTCAGCACCTTAGCACCACGCTCCATGAGCTAAGATTCTGAAGAATTTATAACAGATGACCTAGGGCCAGGAGCTATGACTATATAGAAACACAGAATACTAGAACTGGAAGGGACCTTGAAGGTCATCAAGTCCAGTCCCCTGCCCTCATGGCAGGACCAAGCATCATTTAGATCAGTGGTTCCCAACCTTTTTTATACCGCAAACCAGCAAACCCATTCACAAACTTTTGGTGGACTGGTAGCATTTAATTTGCATCTTTGCATATTTATTATGCAATGAATTAATACAATAAATATGCAAATAAATTGTTACCTCTCCGCCAATCCACTTACCTGCTGACCCCATCTTGTCACTTCACATCCCTCTACTTCCAACCCCAGAACCCTCTGACCTCGTCCAGCCAATCCTGGTACTTGGTGTATCTGTATAATTAAACCTGCCAAACCCATCATCTGATATCCCCTAAATTACACTAACCCCATTACCTCGCAAGTCTGTCTTGCCAAGCTTGTCACCCCAATGTCCACTGTATCCCATTTCCCAACACTCCCTGCTGATAACTTCCTTTTGTCAATCGCCTCTGTCTTGCCTGCCTGTCCTGCATCTGCTGTCACTACCAAACTAGGCACCCCTGTGTCCCAGCAACCCCTGACTTAAATTGACCATCTCCCATTTCCCTGGATCCTGCCTGACTATTCCTAGTGCTCCCTGATCCTGCCCTATTACCCTTGTTGCCTCTTGCTTCACAAACTCCATGACTGCCTGTTGTGCCAAACCCTGCCCCTGCCCCAATGACCCTGCAACTACCTGTTCTACAAGTTCTGAGGCCCATCGACCCTTCTCAGTTACCCTCCAATCTACTGACCCCAAGACAGAAGCATGAACTGCATCACACCTGGCTCCATAATCACTGACCCACTGCAACCTGCCCCCCTTTTCCCTTTGGCCTCTAACCCATGCTGTCGCTCAGCCTCAGGCTCCCCCCCTTAACTTCTAGCCCCAACCCAGGCCCTTGTTCCTCAGTGCCTAAAACCCTTTCACTCCCACCCCTAGGCCCTGTGCCCTTTGAACCTTTGATACCTACAGCCCATGTCAACACCATCTTGCCCCGTGACCCCACCACACCTTCACCCAACACCCTTTTGCCCTTTGATCCCACACTCCCCAGAGTGAGGCTGCCCCCTCTAATGAGCATGGCTGTTACTGCTCTGTGGGCAGGGGCAGTGGCTGTTGGCAGTCCATATGCTCCCTCCTCCTTCATGCTCCCTCCCTCCCCAAGTGCATCTTGTGCCCCCATGAGTAGAGGTAGGGGATAGGGGAAGCGCTGAGCACTGACCAGGCTGCCAATTTACTTGGGTGGGAGGGGAGAGGAAGGAGGGAGGTACCTCGTGCTACGCCTCAGCCCCAGTGCCACTGCCAGGCAAAATCAGCCTCTACAAGTGCCATAGCTGAAGGAGGCTCATGTGCAATGGTGAGCCACCACGAACAGCTGGCTTCAGCTTTGGCAGCCACCAAGGCCCAGCAGCCAGCAATTCACAGTCCAGCACTGGTCTGCGGACTGGTATTTGGGAACTGCTGATCTATATCTTCCTCGATAGACATCTATCCAACCTCCTCTTAAATATCTCCAGTGATAGAGATTCCACAACTCCCCTAGGCAATTTATTCCAGTGTTTAACCATCCTTACAGTTAGTTAGGAAGTTTTTCCTAATGTCCAACCCTGCCTTGCTGCAGTTTAAGCCTATTGCTTCTTGTCCTATCATCAGAGGCCAAGGAGAATACATTTTCTTCCTCCTCTTTGTAACACCCTTTTAGATACTTGTAAACTGCTATTATGTCCCCTCTCAGTCTTCTCTTTTCTAAACTAAACTAGCTCAATTCTTTCAGCCTTCCCTCATAGCTCACGTTTTCTAGACCTTTAATCATTTTTGCTCCTCTCTGGACCTTCTCCAATTTCTCCACATTTTTCTTGAAATACTGTGCCCAGAACTGGATGTAATACTCCAACTGAGGCCTAATCAGTGCAGAGTAGAGAAGAAGAATTACTTCTCATGTCTTGCTCACAACACTCCTTAATAATTGTACTCTCTGTGCCAATATCTAAATTGGTGATGAAGATATTGAACAGAACTGATCCCCAGACTGACCCCTGCAGAACCCCGCTTGTTCTGCCCTTCCAGCATGACTGTAAACCATTAATAACTACTCTCTGAGAATGGTTATTCTGCCAGTTTTGCACTCACCTTTTAGTTACCCTATCTAGGTTGTATTTCTCTAGTTTATTGATAAGAAGGTCATATATCAGTATCCTTCCCCATCCACCCCCTCAATGGATTCCAACCAGAGACAGATCCTAATATCCACCAGTATTGCCTCATTCACAGATACTTTCTCACCAACCTTTGGTACCACATGAATGCCCTCACATACTTTATGCTCTGTTGACACAAAATATTGAATTGGTTATTATTATGTGTGCACCATCCATTCAATGAGGTCATGAGGAAAAAACAGTTCATGATCACATATTTAAAAATTATCAACATGCATATATACAAGGGAGCAGGGAATGGCATAAACAACCTTAATTATAGAATTTCCAAACATCTCAGTATTTGAGTTTGAAACCCCAATGTTCTTTTCATGTAGCCTTTTCAGTAATATACAAAAGTTTATACTTTAAACATATTTTCAAAAAACTTAACTGTGTAGAGTGAAAATCCGAAATCAGTTATTTTACTATTTCAGGCTTTCACCATAAAAATCTCACATTATATCTAAAATTATTGAGCATGTGACTTAAATGCACATTAGGTATTTTTTTCATGTAACTTAAAATTAATATTCACCAACACAGATTCCTCATGTAACAATGCATTGAACTGCATCCCAAAATTGCAGCCCAAAGGCATACACAAGAATAGCATGTGTGTATGTGTTGGGGGGGAAGGATAACAAAATAACTTAAGAAATGAAGACAGAGTTAAGTGTCTCAAAGGAAAAGACCTCTTCAAACCAATATTAAATTACAATAATCACACTGATACTTTGTCCATGACAAAGTTCTCAGTTTGATTGTGCTGACCATGCTTGCTACTAACGCACATTTCTTCAAAATCCATTCATTTTTCATTCATTCATCTATAGGCTACTTTATCTATTGTATATGAGATATAGTCCATTTTCTAAGTTTATAAAAAAGACTTGCAATATCATTTTCTACAGTCTTCAAAATAACTTTATCTTTGATTGCTTTCTTCTCTTCTGTAATGTCTCCATTGTCACCCTGTGATCCCAAAGATACTTCATGCCATATTTTGATGTTCTGCTTTTTCCTGTGGTCCATTTTACTGAGCTATATTATTACTCTGTATATAGTCTTATAGTGCACATATATCAAAGTCTTTGTCTTTCCATAGATTTTAGAGCAATTTCCATGCCATCCTATTTATCTGATTCCCTATTACTTTATGAGATTATCTATAAAAATGGAAAATGAAGCTCCATCTAATTTGTTGTTTTAAGAAAGTACAAATGACCATACTCTGGGACCAATGTTCCATTTTGGTGTATAATTCTGTGTCTGATTTTTACTAATGCTAGATTCTTTGGCAGACTGTATAAATTCTGCCTACCTCACTGCATTCCATGTTAATTTCATTATATGACAATAAATATACAACATTTCCATTACATCAATGGATATAGAGGCAGCAAAGATTGGGAAATCTTAAATGTCCATGTCTATTGTCTGGCAGTTTTTCCACATTCTGTGATGATGAAATCAACCTGTACATTTTGCAGTTAGTAGAAATTCCACTTTTCTAAAAATTAAACAACGGTAAGGAAATTTGCTCAGTTTTCTCATCCAGTCCAAAGATAAGAAATATCACTTTTTATCTATCTTATGTAATATCTTTAATAAAATAGATGGTCATCAAATCACCCACTCCCTCTCAGTCCAGATTCCAGTAAAACTGACCAATATTCCAGGTATCCTTTTGCATTACAACTAACACACCTATTCATCCATGTAGCAAACTTGCAGAGAAATAGAAATACAGGCAGTTATGTCAAATATTGATGAATAAGGTTCTTAATGTTCTTTCCTAGAAAAGGTGTCATCTTTAAGCAAAGTACATCAATATTTTTAAATTAAATAATCTCTTGGGTCAAAAGTGTGCTTCCATTTGAGATGACTTCCTCAGCAAAATATACTTTATGCTCCAACTTACACTAGACAAAATTTTGCAGTCTCCCAAACTTTTGTTGCAGTTAAGTAGGACTACCTTTAAAAGAAGGATTTTTTTATAGTGGGAAAAACTTTTATCCCTGTTTAGGTAATAGATTCATTCACTGTTATAGTATAGTGGGGATTGTTTCGTTTGTTTTCTCATAGGGTATGTCTAGACTACACACTTCTTTCGAAAGTGAGCACCTAGGCAATCTGGATGCTCTCTTCAGAAAAAGCACTGTTGGCGGTCAAGAACACCTTTTTTCACAGGAGCTCTTTCGTAAAATGAGGTTTACCACTGTCAAAAAAAAAGCCACATTCTTTTGATTTAATTTCGAAAGAACGTGGTGGCAATCTAGACACAGGTGAAGTTTTTCTGAAAAAAATGACTTTTTTTCGAAAAAACCCTGTAGTCTAGACAGCCATATAGGAGCATGATATTCTGAAAGGCTCAACAAACAAAAATTCATATAAACATAGAATCATAGGGCTGGAAGAGGCCTCAGGAGGTCGAGTTCAAGCTCCTGCCCAAAGTAGGACCAACCCCAACTAAATCAATTAAATAAATCATTCTCCTAAACAGCTCTGAAGTTCTCTTCTCACACTTCCTCTTTCCCTTGCTCTGTTGCTTTCATCTCGCTCATTCAAAGTAAGTATCTTAGCACAAGTCACGAGAGGATCTCTTTATCCCTGGGTTAGGCTACATCTAAATAACACTCCTCTGTTGGCAGAGGGATATAAGTTAGACGTATTGAAAGTGCAAATGAAGCCATGATTTAAATATCCCATGCTTCATTTGCATAACAGCAGCTTCTGCTTTTTTTTCGAAATGGGGCTTTAAAAAAAAAAACAACGGCAATTTAGGTGGGGCATTTTAGACAGAAATGCCCTGTTTCGAAAGATCGTGTACTCCTCAAAAAATAAGGAGTACAGGATCTTTCAAAACGGGGCATTTCTGTCGAAAATGCCCTGCCTAAGCTGCCGGTTTTTTTTTTTTTTTTTCAAAAAGCCCCGTTTTGAAAAAAAGCAATGGCTGCTATTATGCAAATGAAGCATGGGATATTTAAATCACAGCTTCATTTGCACTTTCGATATGTCTAATTTACATCCACCTGCTAACAGACGGGTGTAGTTTAGACAGAGCCTTAGAAACCTTATGACTAATGGCAGGGAGCTGTGTTTGTGTATGTGTGTGGTTGGAATGAAGGGAATTGGTGTGCAAATAGCCTAAAATTCACTGCCTGATTTCTTTTTGTGCTTTTCTTAACTCAATGGGACTTTTGCAGTAGTGGCTTAGAATGAGGGTTTGCCATCTTCTCTAGTTCTTTCCTTCTACTTGCTTTTGTAGGACTTTGCTTTATCTGCATGTCAGGCAGTGAGAAGACACAAAGTGCAGTTCCTGTCAAGCATCCCAGATATTCAGGTTTCAAATTACATGGGAATTGTGTCCCTATGTTTTTGTAGCAGATATGGCAAGGAAAATGGACACAAATAATTTACTTTGTGGCCAAATTTTAGTCTATTGGAGAAATACATATTAAAATACAAAAGCAGAATGTCATACTACTTGTTCTCTGGCTGGTAGTACTCCCTCCCACCACCTCTCATTGAGAGGAATATTTTTGCTTGGAGCATTAATAGATTGCACAAGGGTACCTCTAATTGCCATTACTGAGAAAGGAAATAGTGGACAAACACACATACTAGGAAGTTTGGCCTCAGCCTCATTCCAGAATGTGTCCTGGCAACTGTACCCCTACCCACCTCTCCCCCCCCCCCCCCAACCTCCAGAAAGACCTCTCAGCTACTTTTGGGGAGAGCCAAACTTAGTCTGGTAAAATAGTCATGCCATCTTATTTCGTTTAAAAGATGCATGCCACATCCAAAACTTGGCCCAGCTACTAATGTACATTTTTTTAATGGATGGGCATGGCAACAAGTCATAACCATAATACCAAACACTGTTTAGTATCTTTTAATCTGTGGATCCGAAATAACTTTACAAACATATAAGTCTTAAATTACCTCATGATTCATGTAATAAATCATTTTGCAGGTAAAAAAAAAATCTGAAGGGACATGTTGTAAAATAATTTGCCCAGAGTCATAGCAAATTAAGGATAAAGTTAGGAATAAAACCCATCATTATTGATTCTCAGTTCTATGTTCAAAGAACCAGACTCACTTTTTCATAATGATGCACACAAACTTAAATCAATAGATGTATTAAATTGATTAAATTTGAAAGTAGACTTTAAAAATATTTTCACACTTATGCATACACTTGTTCTCTATATAAAGAATCATCCTATATTTCTCTTCAGTAAATTAGAGTGTTTCTGTTCTAAAATGTTTATCTTATATAACAGGCTGGATATAGGAAAAAAACTTCTTGAGATATTGTGTCTTTAAACATTAAAACAATATTATGCTCCATATTTTGAGGCAAATAAACTAGCCAAAGATATAACATTTGTGGGTATACCACAGAAACCATTCTAATATTACTTTCAGTTTTATAGTCTGTGGAAAAGCATTCCCTGCTGCTTTCAATATTTACGTTCAGATCATTATTGTTTTATAAAACATTTGTTTTCTGCTTTTGCATTGTAAGCTTATGGTTATTGTGATGAAGTCTTATCTACAGTGCAGCAGATTTTAGTTTTACCAGTCATTATTGGTATTTGAGCCAACAGTTTTGGGATCAAACTCACTGGAGTCAGAACATTTTAGAAGACTTTGGCAAAATCCAAGTTTATTGGCAAACCAAGTAGACAGTGAAATTCATATAAACAGACTCTTTTTCCCCTGAGTTGAGGCCCAGATATGGTTTGAACAAGATACCCTGAGACAACATTTTGCTTGCTGAGCAGCTATAATGTGGAATGATTGGTTCACATTGTGCATGTTTAAGTTAACAATGTTCTATTCTCTACAGTATATCACCACCAGGAATGGAACATCCAGGCTTGGCATCAGCTTCAGTAGAAAATCATAAGCTGCTCTAAAAATGAACTAGATTATTGAATCCTATAAAACTGGCAGTGTGGTGACTAAATCACACCTAGAACATACTGTATCTGTGCTATTTCTCATTTGTGCAGTGAATGGGTCAATATTGTGCAGTTTTTCATTTCTTATAACAACCTTTGCCATCTGAATATATTAAATGTCATTTTCTTTTCTCATTAAAATTCTTATGAGTTTGCAGAGTATAAAGTACTGTAAAATATGGGAATTACAGTAATATGGTGCAGAATTTAGTTTTTGATTATACTGCATTTTCATTTACTTTCTCATTTACTCTATTCCCACATGGCTGAAAGGCAGTACATGGAAAGTTAACATCTGCAAAACCAAAAATATTTTTAAACAGAGATAATGTTTTGTTATTGAGATTTTCATGTAAATGCAAAATGTTTTTCTTTGCTTATTTTAACCCTAAAACAGAAGTACGTTTTATAGCTATATATTACTGTTAACTTTTTGTCTTCTCTTGCTATCTGTCTCTGTCTTCATCATGACCTTAGACAGAACTTATTACTCATGACCTCAGAACATTGTTGCTAAGTTTTTCCCTACCCGTAGAAAACACAGAAGTCCAAACCTTGTTTCTGACCCCCAGTTTTTAAATGATCTGATCATGTTTTAATTGTACTATTACTGTCTCAGTTAAACAGTTTGACATGTAATGCTTTAGAAGTTTTCATCACTTAAATTCAAGAAGGAAAAACTTTGAGGATAATCAATCAGATACAACAATTTAGAGGAAAAACAGACCATTGAGAAGTTATGTCTCCATTGTTCTCACTGCTAGTGAAGAGTTGTTAACTTTGTGTCAAATAATGTGGTCACTCATGCAAGGGTTTGAGAAGAAATCCTGAGCTGGAAAGGGAAAGGAAGGGTTGCTAACAGACACATTCATGCTTATTGCCAACTAGGGTAAAATCCCTACCCCAAGTGGCCACTGAGAAATTCACAATGAAATGATTTATTGCTGTTGTGAAAAGGAAAAACGTTACTACTGAGAAGCACATGCTAAACTCCAGCGTACATATTAGCTGGCTGTACAGGGAGCTTCAGTGTGTGGATCAGTGTACTAGTCACATATGACAGTTGCTGCTTTCTTGACCACCATGGAAGACAGTGCCCTGCTGATACATTTCTATCACTATTCTGCTGATAACAGACACTGTAGGCTCTTTTGCCTCTTTACATCATTCCCAACAGAGCAGATCAAACTCTTATACTATTTTACAACATTTTTATTTTAACACAGCCAATTAGGCACAAAATATTATAATAATACGCTTATCAGATAACTATTATGAAGACTGCACTTCTGTTATAATTAACTGCAAAAAAATCTTTGTTAACGAATAGATAAGGTTGCCTACTGTTCTCTTTTCAGGTGTGGAGAGTGCCCAAATATAAACCTTTGGATCCCAGGAAATAGTCTTCAGTTATGCCTTTCTGTACAACCTTGCCTCTCGGGAGATGGAGAAAAGTACTGGGAACATAGCAGAGCCATTTTCTGTGTGCCCAGTACAGTTCCAGATAATTAATCTTATTCATACATTCTCACTGACCCTCTCTGTGTGATGTGTTACTGTATTGATCCTGGGATTAGTTGCAGCAGGTTGCCAAACCTTATAGTGCTGTCTCAGAAGGTTTGCAGCTTCAGCAAAAGGAGCTCAAAGCTTTCTAGGCTGCGTTCCTCAGGAGGAGATGATGACACCATCCCTTTTGACTATGGAAATCTATAAATCTGTCAAAAAGTCCCTTAAAATTTCCACAATAGGGCTTTTCTTCATCCTGTTTCCATATCTCCTCCGTCATGTGTGAGGAAAACATGAATATTGGGAGACTTCTTATGGTAGTGATTTAAAGGAGTTCAAAGTTAGGGAACTTACCCAGGGACTATGTCTTGATGTGGTAGCATTTGCATGATTCGGTGACCCTGAGAGCTATGCTGGCTCAGGTATAATTCCTAGTAGGTTCACTCAAGCTAATCAAGTTAAAGGATAGTAGCCAGACTAAATGCAGCCCACATGTAAAGGTTTGTAAGTCATGTAAAAAATTTGTGTATTACAGAAACAACCCAGAGACAGACAACCTATGTGAGACCTAAATGCACAGGTTGGTGATACAAACATATTATTAGTTTGTGAGATTATGAGATACAAACATATTATTTGCTGGCATGGGCATCTGAAAACAGGCTGAGTGAAGAACATTTTGTTGCACTTGGTGGCCCAAGTGAATTTTGAGAATACTATTTCCATACAGGGAAAGCCATGAACTAAGTGAGATCAAGTTATGGTTTCATCCATAAATAATTTGACCATATTGCCATTACTAGGTTCTGGAGAAAATCAATGTTAGATGTTTGAGTGTATATGAGTGCTGATGTCTAAGGCAACTAACACCTTCTTATCTGGAGAGTCAAAATAAAACTAAGGAAGGCAACACCATGTAAAGCAGAGGGTATGTATGATACTAGTAAATTAGCAAATCCAGCAATAAAGGCACATTTTATGCTGCAACTTTTATAGACTAGAATAGTTAGATACTGACAGATAAGACAGAAGAATAATGTCAATTTTTCAAAGAAGCAAGTGTTAATGTAGCGAGCCTCACTATAGTGAGAAGTTCTAAGAAACAAAAATAGTTCCAATCAAATTCAGGCAGATTTGTTGAATAGAGGAAAGAACTAAAGAAAAAAATCAACAAGAATGAGTCAGCATTAAACAAACTATTCTTGAACAATAATATGTAGACAAAGACAAGGAATTTAAAAGATCAGCCAGAAGAGAAGAAAGAATGGATGGAAAATAAAGTAAGACAAGATAAGGATGCATAAAGAGAGGTGATTCTAAAAAGTTTCTTCTAGTATCCAAACCACTGACATTACAATTTTTGAATGATGTTGGCTCTATGAAGGCTTAAGATGGTACGATTTTAACCACAAAGGAAGGACAGAGAATCTGTTGGATATAATATTTCCACTCTGTCCTCAACCCATCAGAAATTGAAAGTATTAGTAGCTTTATTTATATCATTAGACGTAATTGCCTTTAAGGAAGTAACTAATGCCATAAACAGCAAAGTTCTAAAGTACCAGGCTGTGACAAGATATGCTGAAATGTTGAAAGTTAAAGGTAAGTGAGGGTGAATTGCACATGCAGGCAATGTAGAATGGCTTGGGGAAAAGGAGATTTGTTCTAAAGATTGGAGATGAATTATCCATAAGATAATTATTAATGATAACCAAAGAAGGATGACATTTCTATCTCTACCTGGAAAAGAGTTGTGCACTACTTGAATAGAATGAACACTGCTGTTACATAAGAACGGTCATACTGGGTCAGACCAAAGGTCCATCTAGCCCAGTAACCTATCTGCTGACAGTAGCCAATTACTTCCTCCAGGGCATATGTCAACACAACAGGTAATCATCATGTGATATCTTTCCTGTCATTCATTTCCAGACAGTCGGCTCATCTGGATTGCACAGACTTTTTTTTGAAAAAAATGTCACCTACGTCTAGACTGCTACAGCATTCTTTCAAAATTAAAACGAAAGAACACAGCAGTTTCTTTGATAGCATTAAACCTCATTTTACGAGGAAGAATGCCTTTTTTTGAAAGCGCTCTTTCAAAAAAAGGCATTCTTGAACAGAAATAGGGCTTTTTCAAAAGAGAGGGTCCAGATTGCCTGAGTGCTCTCTTTCAAATAGGTGAATCACTTTTTCAAAAGTCCTGTGGATGTCTAGATGATCTCTTTCCAAAGAGACTTTTTCAAAAAAGCTCTTTCAAAAAAGCCTCTTTTGAAAGAAGCTTGTAGTCTAGACGTACCCAAAGAGAGGCTAGGGACACCATTCCTACCCATCTTGGCTAATAGCCATTGATGGACCTAGCTTGCATGAATTTATTTTTCTGAACACTGTTAAAGCTCTAGTCTTCACTGTTGACAAAGTGCTTAGGTAAGCAGCAGATCATTTTTAACTTCAGTGTTTTTATGACAGCTTTTGATGGTGTCCACAGAGAAGCCCTCTGGATCACCTGATCTTGAGACACTGTGGATTCAAAGAAAAGTTGTTGATTTGAAAACAGTGTTGTATGACAAGTTCATGTTTTGTGTCAGGACTCAGAGAGGAGACATGGATTAGTTTCAGATTCTTACTGCTGAAAGGCAAATCTGTGTGCTATCCCTACTTCTCTTCTTTGTGATGAGAAGAATTCCATCTGCTGCCAAGATCATTGCTATTATCTGGGAAAGAGATTAAATACAAGAATTACATTTTGCGGATGATTTAGTCATTCTTGTTGCCAGCTAGGGATAAAAGGAAAAGATTAAGCGGAAGACCAAAATTACTGAGATCAGAGAGAATGCTGTCAACATTAGAGAACGTGTGACTGAAGGAGAAGAGTGAAAAGAGATTTGATAACTTTGTTTATCTTGAAAGTACAATGTTTGATAATGGCTAGCTCAATTAAAGAGGTGAAGTCAAGAAACAATCAAATTAATAAATGGTTTTCTCAGTGTCAGACATCTGGAAGAGTAAAAAGATACATCTACTCACTAAAATGAAATTATATAAGGTATTGCCCTTCCAACACTGAATCAGAAACAGGGCAGAAAGTGGAAGTACGCATCAGAATGCTGAATGTATTTTAACAGCCTTATTTAGAAATAATCTTCAGATTTATTGATTAGATCATGAAACCATGTGGAAATGTTGTTCCACATGGGACAGCACACAGAAATCAATCTGACAGATGGCTACTGGGATTTGGCCATGCCATTGGGCTACCCGCAAGGTATTTATTGCATTGGATTCAACTTGAAGAGAAAAGAAGTTGTGGAGGACAAATGATGTATCTCAGGACAATTTAAAAGTATGTTGCCACCATGGAGACAACTTATGGTAGATTGAAATTGCTATAGACAGACAGCAGTGGGTAAAGTGGTTCATCTCATTTGGCACTAGGCAAAGGAGACTCTAAGGGTATGTCAACACTGCAAAAAATGCATTGGCAAGTCTTAGCGCCTGGGTCAACTGACTTGGGCTCATGAAACTCATGCCAAGGGCTAAAAATAGCAGTTTAGATATTCCCATTCAGACAGGAGCCTGAGCCCTGAAACCTGGCAAAGGGGTGGAGCTCAAAGCACGAGCTTGAATTCAAGGGGATATCTACAATATTATATTAGCCCTGTGATAAGGTGAACTCAGCCCTGAGACCTCCTGCTGGAGGCCTCAGGGTACTGCCACACTCGTCCCAGGAAAGGACCAAGAAAGGAATCCTCTAAGCAGCCTACTGTGGCTGCAGGAGAAGCAATCAATCAGAGAATTGCTGGATAGTATAAAAGGAGCTTCAATGCAACCTGTAGTCAGTTCCTTGTCAGAGCCGAAGGAATGCTGATGATGTTCCTAGCTGGCCAAAGAGCAGTGCAGCACCATAGACAGCTCAATGGTCAGGGATCCAGGGAGTAAGAAAATGTTTTTCACTGGTTGCTATGTATGAACATAGAAGAGTCCTGCGGCAAAGGTGAAGCAAACGTGTGCTAATAGCTGTACAGGGTTTGGGAAACTGTTATGTGTCTGCATTCATTCCTTTCCTCACTTTCATTCACCTTTATACAAAGGGTATGCTTCCAGAATCAGTTACAGTGAGTCACTTGGGCATTAATAGAAGTGGATCTGCTTGCCCCCATCCTCACTGCTAAATGCAGTGGGTTTGTCTGGGTGCTCATCTCAGCAGTTACCTCTTAAATATAATAGCATACTCTTTAGATAAATGCTACCTAGGTCTAACTGATCTTGGCAGAATGAGGAACAGCAAAGTGGTACAAAATACAGATGCCAGAGTGTTTCAGATTTCTTATAAAAGGGATAAAAAAAAATGAAACAATTTGAGGAAAAATTACAAAAAGGGATGATTTGGATTGTTGTTGCCTTTGGGTCAATACATTTTCATTATATCATCAAAAAGCCAAATAGCACTGAAAGTTTGCATTTGTTGGTTTTGATTTTTTTGCCATTTTGTGAGATAAAGATTTAAAACTCCTGTCAAGTTGTAACATCAAAGGCCACTTTTACTAATCTATGCTGTCATGACTATGATACTCCATTTCAATTATATAGAAGTAGAGGATGAAAGATAACCCATATGAAGAAAAGGGAAAACACAGCTGACACACCTGTCCAGTAAGGATTTTAATATTAAAATTGTTTTAAATGTTCTCCACATCATTGGATCCTAGGCCTTGACCCTGTGATGGTGAAAACAGATGCACCTTTCTGTATTTCTTTTATAGAATGAGATTTGCATAAAAAACAACTAATATATTAAAAACAAATTCATGGGTTATTTGTGAATGAAATCTGCTTTTCCTTATGATCTGATTTACATTTAAATATAGATGATGATGATGGTGATGGTTTTATTTTATGTGACTCTTGTGTGTTTTAAAAGCCTATTAAACCACATTCTTTAAAAGAAAAGGATTAATAAATTATATTTAGAATTAAGGTTTTTTAAAGTATTCTGGACACAAATCCCTTAAATGAAAACTGATTGTAAGAGAAAGTTCTGTTAGGAAAATTCAAGAGCAATTGTCAGTTGGTGGTTTTTGGGGTTTTTTTTTGGTTTAAAAAAAAAGAAAAATTGGCTGATGAACTTGCAGAACAGATTAAGAGCACAGGTATCTGCCATATTAATGACTAAGTAAAACATTTAATTTATAAGTTGAAAAGTTAATGTGGAGAGGAAATCTTCAAATAATCTCCATCAAAGTGTACCATAAAAAAGTGAATGGCCACAAGATTTTGTTCATTACTTTACTAGAAACACACAGGCATGCACCTCAAAAGTACTTCTATAATACACATCAAATCAGGCAAAAGAACTAACAAGTGCAGCAATTGAGGTTAAAGAGGCATATACTTACTTCATCCTGTGGAGCTGCACACATCTCAACTGCTGGTGAATAGGAAAGAGCAATAGGAAAACTTAAACTGACTTCAGTAGTATGGATTTAGCCACCTAATTTGTAATGGTTAACTAGCTTCAAGAATGGAAAGAAAGATCAGAGATTTCAGAGCCATTGCCCATTATCTTTGAAAACCCGAGGCAATCAGGGGAGGTCCCAGACAATTGCAGATGTAAATGTAGTGCCCATCTTTTAAAAAAAGGAAGGAAAATCCAGCAAAAAATTGCAGACTGGTATACTCACCTCAGTCTCTGGAAAAATCATGGAGGGGATCCTCAAGGAATCCATCTCAAGGAATCCATTTTGAAATACTGAAGAGAGGAAAGTGATCAGGAATAATCAACAAGGGCAAGTCATGCCTGACCAACCTGATTGCCTTCTATGACATAACTGGTTCTGTGGATATGGGGAAGGTGGTAAATGTGATATACCTTGACTGTAGCAAAATTTCTGATACAGTCTCCCACAGTATTCTTGACAGCAAATTAAGGCAATAAAGATTAGATAAATGGACTGTAAGGGTATGTCTACACTACAGCATTATTTCGAAATATGTAATACCTCCTGTAAAATGAGGTTTACGGGATCAGCCGACAAAGGCTTTCTTTGTTGCCTGATTCCCATCTTGACAGCTGCTTTTTGCCAACAAACTGCTGACTCTGCAAAACGCAGCAGCCATTTTTATTCAAATGAATCGCAGGAGATTTAAGTCCCCGTTTCATTTGCAATGTCGGTATGTCTAATTTACATTCCTCTGGCGACAGAGGAATGTAGTCTAGACATATCCTTAGTGGACTGTGAATCGCATTTAAGGCTGGCCAGAACCAGGGCACTAGGTCAGGACTTACCTTGTGTGGCTGCTGCCTGAGGCTAACTGAGGTCTGTGCTTAAAGCCACCATCCAGGACAGCTAGTTCTCAGGTTTCCCTGCTTGCTTGCCTACCTCGATGATGTCAAATAAAATACACGTTTTTTCATAAACAAAAATTGTCTTTATATAACAAAATGGGGGAGGGGGGGAGAATGAAACTCTGGTGAGACTGGGGAAAGGAGGAAGGAGAGGGGAGAAGAGAGGGTGGGAGAGGGGAGGGGGAAACCTGGAAGGAGGGAGCTGGAAGGGGGAAGCAAGGGGAAGAAGGGGGATGGGAAGCTCAGGACTCAGGGGTGGGGTTCTCGCCGAGCCAACAGTCTCCTAGCACCACAGATGCAGGGGCCTCGGCATCCTCAGGGGGATGGGGATGGGGATGGGGATGGAGGGGATGGAGGGGATGGATGGTGTGGAGGGAGAAGGAGTGGGAGGAGGAGCGGTAGCTGGGGAGGCAGCAGGCGCTGAAGTGGCTGGAGGCAGCATGCTCTGCACCAGGGCCTGCAGGTGTTGGTAGATGGTACGGCCCTGGGTAAGCTGCTCCTGCCCAGAGCTCCAGGTCTTCTTGCACCCAGTTCAGGAGGGTGCAGTGTGGGGCTCGCAGTGCCCCTAGGTGCTGCTGTTGGTACCTCTGCACTGAATGGGTGGTCCTGCAGAGTCCTCGGGTGTGGGATCATGTCCCAGGCAGGGTGGTGCACCCTGCACGCACAGCTGGTATGGCTGCGGAGCAACAAGAGAAGTGGTCAGTTATCTCTGAGGACACAGTGGGTGAAGCCCAGCCCCCCTGTGCAAGGTGAGGATGACCATTCCTGGCACCATCAGACCCGATGTGCTTGCACACAAGCCATATTCAGAATGTCCTGCTATCCCTGGGAGTGGGAGCTGCACCAAGATCACACCCATGCCCCTGTGCTGTGTATAGTGTGGGTGAGGTGGGGGGAGATGTCCCCTGCCTCTGTGTAGAATGGCCTTGTGAAGGGAGGGCATCCTGCTGTGTCCCACCCCAGGGTCAGGAGCATTTCATGTCTCTTCACGCATGCGTGTGGCTAACAGACCAAGGCCCTGGTGTGGCAGCCAGCTGAGACCACATGCCCAGGGGTGGCAAGGCACATGCTTGCATGTGCACAGGTTGCTGCATGATCTGTGGTAAGCAAGGCCCATGTGCACGGTCCCTGGTTTCCCTTCCCACCCCCCAATAAGGGGACAGTGATGGCACTCACATGTTGTTACCTCCCCGGATGACACTGGTGACGGGTCTGCTGGGACAGCAGGAGTCCTGGCTGTGTGGCATGCTCCCTTTGGGCTCCTGCAGCTCCTGGCACTCCTGCTTCATGCCCTGGTCAAGGCCCTCTGCTCCAGGACCGATGACCCCAGGGTGGCACAGACTGTCCCACCTCCCAGGATGCAGTCTAGGGTGTCAAAATAGGGGCAGGTGTCTGCCCCTCTTTGGGAGCTTCCCCCTGTGGCCCTGTCATAGGCCTGCCGCAGCTCCTTTATTTTCATGCTCACCAGCTCTTGGGTGCGCATGTGGCCTTTGGTGGCCAGGCTGTCAGCCATCCGTCTGTAGACGGCCACGTTCATCTGTCTAGTGTGGAGATCATGAACATTGGAGGCCTCCCCCCAAACCTCAATGAGGTCCACGATCTCTACACTAGACCAAGAAGGTGCCTGCCTTCTCCAGTCCCTGGCAGGCTCTTGGAAGCTGGGGGACTGGGCCCGGGAAGCAGTGGAGGGCTGGCTGGGCTGGCACTGGCTGCGTGGCTCATGGTGGGGCCACTGGGTCAGGGGCAGTGACTGCTGGCTCTGTGCTGGCAGGTCTGGAGCTGGCACAGGCACTGTGGCCAGAGTCTACCCCTTCAAGGGCTCTGGGGCTGGTGGAGACGAGAGGACGTTTTCCTGGTTGTGCCCAGAGTGGCCACCAGGGCACCCTAGGAAGGGCTGGAGGCCCCCTATTTCTAAATAAGCGTCTACACAGCACTTATTTCGAATTAGGTATTTCGAATTTGGTGTTATTCCTCATAGAATGAGGTTTATCAAATTCAAAATAAGTGTTCCATTATTTTGATTTAATTTCAAAATAGCGGTTTGGCTGTGTAGACATACCCTAAGATGAATAGAAAGCTGGCTAGATTGTTGGGCTGAATGGATAGTGATCAATGACTCGATATCTGGTTGGTGGTTGGTATCAAACCAAATGTGCCAAGGGTAGGTTCTAGGGCTGGTTTTGCTCAACATCTTTATTAATGACTGGATGATGGGATGGATTACACCCTCAACAAGTTCGCAGTTGGCACTAAGTTAGAGGGAGAAGTAGACACATTGAAGTGTAGGGATAGGGTTCAGAGTGACCTAGACAAATTGGAGGATTGGGCCAAAAAATAAATCTCATGAGGTTCAACAAGTGCAGAGTCCTGCACTTAGGATGGAAGAATCCCAAGCACTGTTACAGGCTGGGGAACAACTGTCTAAGCAGCAGTTCAGCAGAAAAAGACCTAGGGATTACAGTGGATGACAAGATAGATATGAGTCAACAGCCTTGTCGCCAAGAAGGCCAGTGGCATATTTGGGTGCATTAATAGGAGCATTGACAGCAGATCTAGAAATATGATTATTCCTCTTTATGTGGCACTGGTAAGGCCACATCTGGAGTACTGTGTCCAATTCTGGGGCCCCCATTACAGAAAGGATGTGTACACACTGCAGAAAGTCCAGAAGAAGGCAACAAAAATCATTAGGGGGCTGGAGCACATGCTTATGAGGAGCAACTGATGGATTTGAGTTTATTTAGCCTACGGAAGAGAAGAGTGGGGGGATTTAAAAACAACCTTCAACTATTTGAAGGGGAGTTGCAAAGAGGATGAAGGGAGGTTGTTCTGAGTACTGACAGATGACAGAATGAGGAGCAATGATCTCAAGCTGCGGTTGGGGAGGTTAAGGTTGGATATTAGGAAAAACTGCTTTCCTAGGAAGGTGGTGAAGCACTGGAATGGGTTACCTATGGAAGTGGTGGAATCTCCATCCCTAGAGGCTTTTAAGTTCAGACTTGACAAAACCAGATTGCCTGGGTAGGATGATTTTAGTGGGTTTGGTCCTGCTTTGGCCAGGGGGTTGGACTCAACAATTCTATGATCAGAGTGATATGGGCACTGCACTAGATGCTCAACTCAACTTTGGGCATGCGCTGGCTCCTGTGATAGCAACATTTCCAGTGACTTCAGTGGGCACAGGTTTTCATCTTCAGTATTCTGATACCACATTTTTGTGACAAACTCTAATCCCTAAATAGATTAGGAGTTTTAGTCCCACATATTGACTCCACTGGGAGCCACAAAATCCTTATGTCTGACACTCAATTCATTCTATGCCTAAAGATTCACTGTAGAAGTTCTTAGGTTCATACCTCTGAGTGCACACATTGCTATGGTAGCTTTCCAGTTTCTTGACTATTTCAAATTGAAGCGTCAGCACCATTCTTAAACCAGGGGAAGATAAATGTTGTGCCTGCAGGACCTGGGAGCTCTGAAAATGCTCGAACTAGGGTGGTAGCGTAGACATACTGGAAGAGTGCAGCCCCTCACCACCTCCCCCCACATGTGTCCAGGGAAAGTAATGCAACTCACCTGATGGGCCTTCCCTGGCCTCATCTGAACCCTAGGTAATCTCCCAGGAAGGGGAGTAATTGCTGGTAGGCATGATGTCTGTGCTGGCCACCTCTTCCTCCACATTGTCCTTGTCATCCTTATCCACAGCCAAACCCTCCGGGAAGCATACAACAGGCGGTGTTCTGGCTGGAGTTGACGAGGGCAGAAGAGGTGACCTGCTTCTCTGGCTGGGTGAAGAAGCAGCAAGTCTGGGGTTCCACTAGCAATTGGGAACTTCTCTCCCTGGCCTTGACATAGGCCTGCTAGAGTTCTTCTGTTTTCATTCGCATCTGCTCCACAGTGTAGCTATGCCGCCTCTGGACCAGTCTGTCAGCCATCTGACCGCAGACATCCACATTTTGCCATATGCATGGAGATCCTGGATTTTGGAGTGTACCCCCAGATCTCAATGAGATCCGGGATCTCCTCATCAGTCCACAAGGGCGCCCTCCTCTTTTGCCCCTGGGCAGGGACTTGGATGGTGGCTGCCTGCTCCCTTGCAGCTATGTGGGGCTCGGAGGGAGCACGGGAATCTGCCATGGCAGCAGCAAAAGCAGTCAGGGCTCTGCTGTGTGGCCCAGTGCAAGCAGGGCCTGCTTTGTGCTACAAGCCTTTTCCCCAGTGACTGCAGATTTAAGGGCTTTAGGTCAGTGGTTCTCAACTTGTTTCAGTCCACGGACCACCAGGCCAATCCAAAAATTGTCGTGGACCACCTCCTTTTTGAGACATGATAAAAAAGAGCAGACAACAAACATTTTAGTTTGAAATGTATTTCTTATTAACAAATTTTTGGATTCTCTTCTCCCTGACAAGCTTTTCAGTGTTTGGATTGGTACTTGATAATGCACAATGAATATCGCTTTCCACTGGAAGCTGATTCCTCTGTTTGGACTTAACATACAACAAACACAAAAATCCAGTCTCACACATATAAGTTGATGCAAATGGCAAAAGAAATCTGACTGTGTGTGCTGACAGATTTGGGTAACTCCCGGTCACGCTGGCCCAAAATTTCTCCATGGTAGACTGCTGGTACACATCTTGAGCCACAAAATCATTTTTCAGATCCAAGAATTCCTCCTGAAGATCCTCTGGAACACTATTAACATCTGTTGTACATGGATTCCTGATGGAAAGATAATCCATCCCTTGTCCTGTCCACTTCCAGAAAGTATCGTTGGAATTTGTCTCGTAGCGTCTGTAAATGATCGAGAATTTGCATCCAAATGTCTTCCTTTTTCCCGAGCATTGCATCCACATATGGAAATTGAACCAAATTATTGCCCTCAACTCTTACGATCCAGAGTTCCAATTTGTCAAGAAAAGCCTTGATGATGCTTTGGTGAGAGAACAGATTTGAAATAATATCAAGAGGAAGGACTTCTTACTTTGACTCCAGTAACCTTCATTTCATGAGAAATAAGAGAAGTCAAAGGAAGAGTGTTTTTGAAAAAAGGCATTCTTCCTTGTAAAAGTAGATTTACCAATATTGAAAAAAACCACCGTGTTATTTCAATTTAATTTTGAAAGAATGTGACGGCAGTCTAGATGCAAGTGAATTTTTTCAAAAAAAGGCCCCTTTTTTCAAAAAAAGCTTCGTAGTCTAGACACACCCAAACTCTTGCAAACTATTCTTCCAGGCATACTTTCTGTTTCTACAATTAATAATGTTTAATATAATACAGATCTCCCATGGCCGTGGTCCCCAACACGGTGCCCGCGGGCGCCATGGCGCCCGCGGGGGCATTTCCATGCGCCCGCCAGGTGCTCGGGGCTGGCCTGGCTCCGGGTGCATGGTGGGGGGAGCACCGGCCCCGGCCGCGTGGCGCATGGTGGGGGGAGCGCTGGCCCTGGGCGCGCGGCGCATGGCGGGGGGAGCGCGGGCCCCGGGTGCGTGGCGCATGGCGGGGGGAGCGCCGGCCCCGGGCATGCAGCTATGGGGTGGGGCCGCCCCCAGGCATGCGGCTATGGGGGGGGCCGCCCCCGGGGCGCAAGTGTCCCCGCCCCCTGGCGCCCGGCGGGCGAATGGCCACGCCCCCTGGTGCCCGGCAACCTCGAAAGGTTGGGGACCACTGTCCCATGGTATAAAAGCTTTATTCTTTTGTTCAGTCAATGTGAAAAATAAAACTGAACACTATTTTAAATATCAATTGTAATTTTCCATGTGTATCTCCAAGTTTAGAAATTACAAGAATTGCCTTAATATAACCAGGAGTGAACTTTTTGGAATCAAAACAAGGCTCTTGCTGCATGGTTAACTCTTGGTTATTTTTGGATTGTTTCTTCTCAGCACTTTACAGCATCTGATGTAGCCAGAAAGAGTCAAAACATCAGAATGTGCCTTGGCTGTTATGAGAGCATCAGTATATATTAGATGTTAAGAATATATACTTTTTATTGAAGTTTTCTGGAATTCCATATGCCCTATAATTCTACTTTAATATCTGGCATGGATGCTTCAGCTTATAAAAATACTCCAGCTGCTCCTGAAGATGGTTCTCCAGCATGATTCCACAATCTTTTCAGAGGGTACATCTACATAGCAGTGTTATTTTGGAATAACTGACATTATTTCAAAATAATAAAATGTATGTCTACACAGCAAGCCTTTATTTTGAAATAATGTCAAGATGAAGGACTTCTTACTTTGACTCCTGTAACTTTCATTTCATGAGAAGTCAGAGAAGTAAAAAGAAGAGTGTTTTTGAAAAAAGGCGTTCTTCCTTGTAAAAGTAGGTTTACCAATATTGAAAAAACCCACCGTGTTCTTTCAATTTAATTTCGAAAGATTGTGATGGCAGTCTAGATGCAGGTGAAGTTTTTTCAAACAAAGGCCCCTTTTTTCAAAAAAACTTCATAGTCTAGACACATTCTTGCAAACTTCGTCCTACAGGTTCTTGCATTTGAACTTGTCTTACTTTTGTCTAATATATGAGTCTTCTAAATACTGATCAATGTTATACTCCTATAATCCCTATACATTAATTCTCATTAATGTACTATGAATATATGTAATATAACATTACTCATAACCATACAATAAATGAACAACACACTCAAATCATTGGCTACAAAGGCGAAAATTACATGTAGTTAAGGTATTCTGCTCTTGTAATCTATTTATGAGTGCCATTAGGCAAATCATAAACACTTCAGTGCAGGAAAGTATATAAATTATATAAGGCTGTCAAATCATCCCACATTTGATCATAGAGGGTTTGTCTAGACTGTGCGGTTTTTTCAGGATACTAGAGGTATCCTGGAAAAATTCCTCTGCGTCCAGGGAAAGTGTTTGCTCTTCCACTTCTTTTTGTGGAAGAGTAAACACACTTTTCAGAAGCTCTGTTTTCCTCGTTCTTCGAGGAAGAAGGGATCTTCTGAAAGAGGAGGATTTTCTGAATCTTGGCCCAGTGTATACGGGCCAAAATTTGGGAAAGCATCTTCCAAAAAAAAAATCAGAAAAAGGTGTAGACCTATCCTCATATACTCACTCCAGCTCTTGCAGAAAAATCCAAAGTGATTAATCATCCTCCTTCTCATCTTGACCACTAGTGGACAACATCCTGGTATCTCCCAAGGTATGCAGGCTAGGAAACAGCTTTTATAATGTATTACACTGATCCATTCTCTATGTTTCCTCACCCTCCAAATGTTGGTGAACCCTTCTCATGTAAGTTATTAGGCTTTTTACCTCAAGCTCCTTAGTCTCTATATCAGTTAGTTACCATGGCATTCTCATGCTCAGACATCTGCGAGTGTTCCTAACTTAAAACATCTAAAACTGATATCAACTGGCAGCTTATCAGCAGGTTATTCATAGCTTTTTATTTTTAATTACAGAATTCTGTCTTGTCGTACATGGTTGTTCCTTATGCTGAGCCTTTTTTTGGGGGGGGGGGGAAATGGATGGGGAGAGAAGTTATGCCTTGATTAGTTTAACTCGGCTATTGTTTAACAAGCCAGGAATCTTGTAGGCTCATTGTATTAATGCCTTAACTTATAAATTTGCCTACAGGCTACATTATCATCATTGAAATCTGTGGACAAGGGATGGCAATGGCTCTAAGTAAAATCCAAAAAATCTGCACCACCTGGATAAGACACAAGCTCTCAACAGAAGTTTAAGCCATTCTTTCCACCACCTTCTTCAAATGCCTCCTTCAGCCTCTGGGCAGCAGCAATGGCAGTAGACTTGATTCTTCATTTTGTACTTTTCTATTATTTTAATAAATGACCACTCTTTCCCCAACACCCTGCTCTCATTTAGGAAAATAGCTCTTCAGGGCTAGGACCAATAGGAGGAATAATTTCTGACTTGTGTCTATATAACACATGACACTTTTTAAGAACATCTGTAATACAAATAACCGCACACACCTTTGAATAGGATATGGTACATGTGGAATTGCACACTCAGTGAGGCACATAATGGAGAACTGTTTACATGCTAATCTTTTCAGAAATTTAGTTCAGCATTTCAGTGGCAGTCGCACTCGATTGTACTGTGATGCAATGGCCCTCCCTACATCTGACAACATTGTCTAGCAAAATTACTGCACCTATTTCTTCCTCTTAAATGTTAGTGATTGGCTCTGAGCTTTAATTGAATGCGATTCAGTTCCACAATTTAAGTTTGCACTCAATTGAGCTGTTAGCCACAGAATAGTGCCAGACATTGCCCAATACCTAATAGTAAATGAATTTATATAAACTACTCTAATTAGAAAGCTGAATCTTAATATACATGGCCAGGCTATAATTGCTTTCCTTTCCTCACTAGTTGAGTTCCAAGTGGATAGGGCTGAAAAGGTATTCAAGGAATGGAATGTGAAAAAGAAAATGTATTTGAATTGATGCCTGTCACCACCTCTAGAGAAAATTCTGCTATGTATTAAGAGGAGTGTTTGTAAGCAAGACATGAGAACTAATTCTTTCTCTCTACTCTGTGCCAATTAGGCTTCAACTGGCATATTGTGTTCCACTTGTTACCTGGGGGACTTAGGTAAACAATTACTGTGGAAGCCAAAGGCAGGTTGCCCCCCCCAGAAGCCAGATTCGGCCTGGTGTTACGTATGTAGTCACCGTTGGATTGGGTAACCACAAATAAGGCGAAAGACCAATGTTTAGGGCCAAACCATATATTTTGAACAGTAAAACACACAACAACAACAACAACAGTATAAACCTACCCTATCCCAGAAGAGAAAGAAGATAGATAAGTCCCGAATACACAAGGGGGTATACTTTACAATGTCAGAGGCAGCGATTGAGACCTGCGACCTTCTACCCTGTGGCTAATGTGAAGCCTTAGGGGAGGACGGCAGGGCGTCCCTCACTGACAGGGAATGGTCCAGTTGAATGGTCCTCCTGTAGATGGGCCCTTGCCTCCGGTGGATAAGGTAAATTCCCTCAGGGGTTGGCACTCGGTAGTCCTTCGACCCACAGTCCAATCCAGTAGGTAAGGTGATGGTAATACAATCCAAGTCCACGTAGCAGAAGCTTGCACCCAATGCAGTGGGGTATTCCCACACTCATGGTGGCTATCTCCCACAACTTGAGCTGAATCCTTATACCAGTATCCACGAACCAAAATGGAGCACCACAGGAAACAGACAAACACTGACAGGACTCTAAACAGCAGACAGTGACTGACAGACAGTAGTACAGATGGACAGTGGCGAACCCGAAACTCTCTTTGGACAGGGCTTATAAATCCTTCAAGGCGGGAAAGAGTAGTAAGGGCGGGGTGCACAGAATGGTGCTGTGTGCAACGTTCTAGGAGGGAGGAGTGCACAGTTTCTGGGTGGTGTGCAGCTCATTTGAGTGCCTAGTGCACAGTTTTGAACTGAGTGCATGGGGAGGGGTGCACATAGCATCAGGCGGTGTGCACTTAATGTTTTGGCGGGAAAGGAGTGATAAAGGAAGAAGAAAGAAGGACAGAAACAAGATGGAATCTGAAGAGACTCCATTTTGAAAAGCAACGGCTACTCAGGCAACACACTTCTGGGCTCCATATTTCAGGAAAGATGTGGAAAAAAATGGAGAAGGTCCAGAGAAGAACAACAAAACCAATTAAAGGCCTAAAAAACATGACCTATGAAGGGAGATTGGAAAAAAATGGGGTTTGTTTTAGTTTGGAAAAGAGAAGACTGAGAGGGGACATCATAGCTTTCAAGTACCTAAAAGGATGTTACAAGGGGAAGGGAGGTAAAACTATCCTCCTTAACAGTTGATGATAGGACAAAAATCAAGGGGTTTAAATTGTAACAAGAAAGATTTAGTTTGGACATTAGGAAAAACTTCCTAACTGTCAGGCTGGTTAAACACTGGAGTAAACGGTCTAGGGAGATTGTAGAATCTCCATCTTTGGAGATATTTATGAACGGGTTAGATAAACATCTAACAAGGATGATCTGGATGGTGCTTGGTCCTGACATGAGTACATGGGACTAGACATGACGACCTCTCAAGAGCCCTTCAATTTCTAGTATTCTATGATTCTATTAAATAAGTATTGTTGTGTGTCACCATCTCTGAATCAGTAAAAGATTGTTGGATTTCAAGACAATGTGATCTCACTTGGTTCATTTGGATACTCCTGTTATTTCAGTATTGTTGGTTTACCATATGGAGTACATACTAAGTTTCTAGTAGAGCGGTTAGCAGTGAAATCCAATAAGCCCACAAAGATACAGGAAGTGTAAGAACAGTCTGTATGTGAGGTATGATGGGCTGGAAAATCTTACTGAAATTGTGAAGCATATTTATGATGTTTGCTGCAACATGTAACATTGCCAGTGAATAAAGGATTTAAAAATCAAATGTATTTGGCAACTTCCATTTCCTGCTTGCCAGTTTGGATAGGAGCAGAATGATGAGGATAAAGCAAATAAACCTTTTTGGCATTGCTTTTCCCTCTGATTTTCTTCATATTATTCTTTGATAATGGGTACCCTAAATATTGCTTTACATCAGGAGTCTTAGGATTGTCCCCTTTATGCCCTGATGTTGGCAGTTTTTACCCACAGGTGTTAGCTGTTATTCTTGTGCAGTCATAGACCAGCTTCACCAACATTAAATGTAGATCTGTTCAGACATGATCAGTAAAAACTATTGCATTATATAGCCTTCAAGCCAGCAATAAGATGTTTTTAACATTCTTCTTTAAATGGTGCATTGTGCTGAATTCTATGATCGAGAAACATTACTGTCTAAAGAATCAAACATCAGAATAAAACACTTGCCTCTACGCCAAGCTGCAAATGTGGAGCCCAGTTCAGTTACAGAGCAGCCAGTTTTCTCACTGCAGAAGCTGGCCATGAATTTTATTGAAATAAATCCTTTGTTCTCATGAACAATTCAAATTCAGGACAAACTAATTAACTGAAAACAAATTCATTAATGTTTTTAGTGTTTCTTCCCTTTGACGTGATTTACCATCAGCAAGCCTTGAACATCAGCACTCTTCTAGAAGTCTGTTTCCAAGTCTTTTTATTTCACTCAAGTTTCTTTACTGATTACTCCCTTAGTTCTTTTGACCCTCCCCTCTCATCTGCACATGTCCAGATAGAGGAGCTTCACAACCAGGTTATAACAAGTCCCTTTATTCTATTCCTTCAAAACCTCTTCTTGTTGGTAAAAGACTTCCATCCACAAAGACTCTACCTGCTAGTATTTTCATCTATCTTCTATCAACTTTGATTCCCCTTTCTATAAGCCCTTTGGGACTGAAACTTTGTTTGGCACAGTTCACCCATCTTTGAGTTGCACAGTGGTGCAGAAAACTAAGAGTAAGATTAGGATAAACCTAGGGGTAGGCAAGATGCATGGACCCTTCCCTGGTACCTGGCACAACGGTTCCAGTGAGACCACTATAGTTAACATAATTTAGAATAGATCTTAGGCTCCAAGTTACACCAAGGGATAATTAGCAGAACAGAAAGATAGCTAAAAGCTAGTTTCCAATCATTGAGCCAATTTAAGGGAAAATCTCCATGGATTTTTTTTCAAATGTTGATTTAGGGCTAACAAGTTCAAGTCATTTTTGCTGTGTATTCTAGGCTCTATACATTCTAAATTTTGCATTGTAATTAGGTGTATAGTATTCACTGTAAAAGAGTTCTAGCAATTGTTCATGGTATTCAATTCAGAAGATCCATTTCACTAGCTCTAATGCAAATAAAGTAAGCTTTCAAAATTTTTGACTAGTATTACAATATAAGATCTAAAACTTGAAATGAAGTGTTCTGAGCTTATCAGAAGTAAGTACTTTGATAATATTTTGATATATCTGAAATAATTTTGGGGGAAATTTCATTTTATGGAAAATTTGCATTGCTTTCAATAGAAACATTAGAATTTCAAGTTTTGATGAAGTATAAATAATGAAATATTACATTTCCTGAAATATTTCACATACACTACACTAAGAAGTAAAAAAATAGCTATATCAAGCTTCATAGAGTGCAGAGTCATGATCTCGTTGGTGAGTAAAGAACTAACAAAACTGAAGACTTGTGTTCCATGTCATTTTGCCTATATAATAACTGATGTATGGAAAGCAAGTCAGGAATATCATTACTTGACCTAGATAGATGAAGGAACGTGTAAATGTATTTGGTTTTTTATAAAGCTGACAAAGATTGATGACTATCTTTGTTAACATTTTGATAGCACTTCTCTTTCAATTGCACCTAATTGCAAAACAACCAATGCAAAAGCACTGTTGAAATCAAACTTTGAGACAAAAATAGTAATAACTGTCAAAATGAGAATCAGAAATGGCATTTTACTTTTCTGATATTCAGATTTGGAAAGTTACTAAAAAGAATGGAAAATTATCTTAAAGAGGGAAAACTGTCTTGTCTGTCTGTCTAAACGAGTTCTAAGTCCTTAGTTATGGCCTCCCTTGACTGGTTTTTTTTTTTTTTTAGTTATCTTATTGGGATAATCCAAAGTACTACAGTCCACAAGGGAATAGTTCCTGAAATTGGCAAAACAGTACAAGTAATATACCACCACTGATATTAGATAGTGGAGTCAATGTTTTATATTCCAAAAACAAATGCTGTTTTAGTTTATTGTCTCAATTATTGTCCCTCATAAATTTGGCTATCTTCTAGTAGAGCTGTAGCATGCATCCATCCACCTGACCACTCTCACTGATTATTAATGGGGATGGTATGGATAAATCAGGGCATTAAATTGTAATTACCATGTAAAATTTTTATTACCAAATATATAATATCACTTATACTAAAAATATTAAACATCTATAAGGAGGAGGGAGAAAACTTGTTCATCTTGGCCTCTGAGGATAGAACAAGAAGCAATGGGCTTAAACTACAGCAAGGGAGGTTTAGGTTGGATGTTAGGAAAAAGTTCCTAATTGTCAGGGTGATTAAATACTGAAATAAATTGCCCAGGGAAGTTGTGGAATCTCCATCTGTGGACATATTTAGGAGTAGGTTAGATAAATGTCTATCAGGGATGGTCTAGACAGTACTTGGTCCTGCCATGAGGGCAGAGGACAGGACTCGATGACCTCTCGAGGTCCCTTCCAGTCCTAGTATTCTATGATTCTATGTACGCAAAGTTGCAATTAGTAAATCATTTGTGAGCATGTTATATTCTTCCTGATTTTTGTGTCAGAAAGCATGACATTCTATGAAGAGATTGAATTCGGGATGAGATATTAATATGCACTGGAAAATTTAACACAACTAAGACTACATCTACATCTCCTAAAGGTATCCCATAAAATCCAAGGAACGTGTCCACTTTAAAAAAAAATTCAGAAAAGTGGACATGTTCTTTCATCATACCTGTAAATCTCGTTGTGCAAGGAAGAAGGGATGTGTCAAAATTGGAGGTTTTTCCAAAATTTGGCCCCGTGTAGGTATGCCAAATTTCAGAAAAGCCTCTTTCAAAATAAAAGCAGAAAAAGATACACAAATTGCACTTCACATATATTTTTCCGACTTTTCTTTGTAGTGTAGATGTAGCCTGAGATATTAAGATAAAGTCAATTATGTAACAGCCTTTAGGATCCACCCATAAGTCACACACTTTACAATTCCATGTTTCAACATTCCATTGGGCAAAAGATCAGTGTAAATAATTGCCAATTATTGAAAGTGAAACAGCATTTTCATTTTAATGTATTGTTTGATCTATTTATAAGTCTCACTCTTGCTTGCATTGTTTAGGTTGATAATGTGCTCTTGTGAACCATTTGGATAATGCTAGATATCTTAAACCACAGGTGAACAATTCTTAGAAATCTCATAATACTAAACGAAAGTGCTTTAGAATACTCAAAAGCATGCCTAAAAACATATTGTAAAGCACATATGAATTTGGAAAACCTGTTGGTGCTTTACAGTAAACATATATGCTGCTTTCCCTAAACTATATTCCAGACCCCACAACAGGACCAAGAAGAGAAACAATGCAGTCTTAGGCTCTTCCATGTCCAGGGAACACGTACACTTTTTCTGAACAGAGTCCAAAAAGCAGGTGCATTCTTTCAGCATCCCTGTAAACTTTGTTGTACGAGGAAGAAAGGATGTGTCAAAAGAGGAGGTTTTTTTCTGAAATTTGGCCCTGTGTAGACAGGCCAAATTTCGGAAAAGGCTCTTCCAAAAACAAAAGCAGAAAAAGATATGCAAATTGCAGTTTGTAATTTGCACGTCTTTTTCTGATAAAACTCTGTGGTGTAAATGTAGCCTTAGGGGCCAGCATCCAGTAGAAGGCAACCTTCAATTCAGTCAGTGGAATGATCTGATTATTATCTTTTTGTATTATTTAGCACTGAATATTTAGGTTTATTACTGTACAAATGCTCTCTTTGCTCCTCTTCCTCTATACTACTCACATCCCTCATAAAGAAAAACATGTTTTCTATTTCTATTGCTTTTTGTTAGCATATTTTTAAAGTCTGGGCCAGATTTTCCAAAGTATCCAAATTTCAATGCATACTAAAATGCTCGTTAACATGTACCTACAAATCCAAGCTTATGTGGAATTTTCCCATATTTTGATTGGCTGATGTGTCATACATAATGAGAAGTAGAGAATTAAATAGGGATTGCACTGAACCTATTTGTCAGGCTATAGTTGAGAATAAACATAAACAAAGTGACATTGCCACACGTGTACCTGGTTCAACAAGTATAATGTATAAGGGGTGGTCTCTGATTCCAGGGCAGCTAAAGCCTACTTAACGAGAGACAGATTTAAGACCATCTCTCACTTCATCTCACTTCTTTAGACAATTCCAAGTATAACAATGATTATTCCCCCCAGTTTCTAGACTACACAGACTCTTGTACATTACTCCAAGCCACACCTGAAGTCCTTTCAAGCTTGTATCAAGTCAGTTTACATTTCCAGAAGGCATCATTTGGATATGCTAGTGTCAATTCCCCAGAAGATAATTCAGTCTTTTGGGAAAAGGATGATAAGGTTTGTGTGAGTATGCCATTGCTCCGCCAACAAAGGCCATAGTCATGATTCATCACTGATGAGTTGTGAGGCACATCTATACAACAATTTAATTCAGGGTAGATGGCCCTCCAAGAAATATCAGTGTATTGGAGCTGAGACTGATGAGGGATGCATGCTTTCAAATTTTTCTAGTAATCAAAGGTCAGACTATCAAAAGTATGACAGACAATAAGGTGGCAATTTATTATACTAATGCCAATGTCTGCCGAAAATACTGATAAACAGTATTCTCTGTGGACCACAAATGACAGATTCAAAATATTGTGCTTCAGAGGATTTTCAAGAAATGTGGTTATCAACAAAAAGAACACTAAAGTCTGTTGATCCACTGGAGACCTGGCTCAGGATTCTCTGAGATATGCACTTCTTATTACATGGATAAAGACACTACTTTTCACCTTTCTACCTGTATTGTCTTCAGAATACTGAAGAAGATAAAATAAGGCAAGTCATTAGTAGTGCTAATAATCTCATTCTTCTTCAGGGAAATATGATTTCCAGTCCAGATATTTTCATTTCTTGGTCTGCCCATCAATCCGCCTGCCACTCATTCCCAACTTCTTGATCCAGGATGAAGGGTACACTCTCCATTGAAAATTTACCTTCCTGCACTTAATAGCTAGGCTACTAGATGGCTAACAACATTAGAAGAAAGGTGCTAGTAAGATATGCAAATGTTCTGCTGCATAACAGAAAATTATCCGCTAAAAAAAAATATATTCACAAATAGACTAGATTTTTTGATATTGTGAGGGGGTTCGCTCACCACCACAGCACCCCCTGCCGTCTGTCCTAGGAATTAGCTCCTTCTGGACGGCTGGGTGCCTTCCCTCAGGTGGTGTCTCCCCTCTTTCCTCCGGGCCATAGTGTCCTCTTCAGGACACTGCCCTCCGGCAGTACCCACGTCAGTCTCTGAGCCCCCCTTCCAGGGGTTGTTGTTTCTTCAGTAGGCCGTGCTTCAGGCCCTGCAGTCTGGGGGTTTGCTTGGCCAGAGCTCCCCTAGCCCTGCCTTGCCTCCCCAGCCCTGCCCTAGCTCCAGGGAGCCTCCTACTCCCCAGCAGCCATGCTCTCACTGACCTCCTCCAGGAGCAGCAGCCCATCCTCTTATATGGTTCCCATCTGGGCCCTAATCAGCTAACGTGGCCTCAGCTGGGGCTAAAATCTCAGGCCCTGCTCCGGGCTGGGGTTTGCCCATAAAGGGCCAGTGCAGGGCAAGCGCCCTGTCACAGATATCAATAAAGGGAATTGCTACATGGGTCTCTCCATTACCACACATCAGACTACTCACGGGAACTGTCATCAGGCTTATCAATAAATTCACTGAGTCCACATAACAATTAGTACTGTCCATCTTCTAGTAGAGGCTTTGCAAATCCACTTACATCTAGATGCCTGAAAGGCATAATCTCATGTAAAAAAAAATCCTCCACAGACATGGAAATTCAATGTCTCACCAGTTCCAATTAAACCCATTTCACCTGTTCTATAAAACATCCGTCTGTGAAAGTCTCCTTTTTTTGTGGCAACAATAGTTGCTAGGAGGTTGAAAGAACTGTGGGGGCACTTATGGATAGTTCCTTATATGATATTCCATCAAGATAAAGGAATGCAGGAGATTCAACACAGATGTATTTCCACAGTAGTCATGGGATTTCATATTAATCATGTAATCTACCTCCCAGTATTTTCCTCCAAATCTCAAAAGTCAATGCAGGAGAGGGTGGAGTATGTATATCAGATGCTAGGAGAAGACCTAATGCTTCAGAAAGTCCCAAAGACTTTAAGTTGAAAAAAAAAAAAAACAGGGGAGTGTCTCCAATCTCTTCACATATTGGATTGTAGGATGCTTCTTCCAGGCATTGTACAAGCTTTTGAAAGTAGACTTACCATTTTATATTAGAGGACATTTGACAAAAGTACAACTTGCCTTTCAAGTTTCCCATTGTGGAGGTGGCTTCTTGGGCATCAATTCATATATTTACCAAACCCTGTGTTCTCATACAAATTTCTAGAGAGAGATTCCATGGAGGGATTGACTGTGCTGTGGTCTACTTTAAAAAGAACTCTTCCTCCTCTCTGTGCAGTAGATACTGGTAGGGAATCACCTGATTGGAATACCCAGAGAGACTATTGCTTGAAGAAAGAGGAGATGTAACTTACATTGTACAGTAATTTGAGTGATGTGTATCCTAGAAGACGGAGGGTCCCAGATCCTGAGCTTCAGCTCACTCCCAAACATCTATACCACAATTTTACAGTCCTGCAGTCCATGTCCCACAAGCCAGAATCAGCTGACCCAGATGTCAGTTGCAGATGTTTTATTGCAGTGTAGACATACTTTGAGAGGATCCAACACTCTGGCTATGTCTACATTGTGCATTCTTGTGCAAGAAGATATGTAAATGAGGTGCAGCGATGAATATTGCCATGCCTCATTTGCATACCTAATGAGCCACCATTGTTGCACAAGAAGGAGCAGTCTACATTGCTCCTTCTTGTACAAAAAACCCCTCTTCCACAAGAGCCATTCTACTGCTTATTTTCAGTGCAGACTGCTCCTTCTTGTGCAAAAGCCCCTTGCACAAAAATGGCAGTTCATTAGGTATGCAAATGAGGCACGGCGATAGTCATTGCCGCACCTCATCTACATATCTTCTTGCACAAGAATGCTCAATGTAGATGTAGCCAGATCTCCTAACTGTATCTCAGATGTTAGCCTTATTGTCATCTACTCTGTGTTTGATCACTAAGCTCCCTAAAGAGTATTAGGCATAATTCCATCGTTAGGCTAATCCATGTGGAGTTTAATGTAAAGCCTATTATGTTCAAACCCATATCTCTTTCCATTGCTTTGCACATTCTGACCACTAATTTTAAAGTTAATGCGTTAATCCAAAATGCAGCATAAAATAGAAGACCCCGAGTATAAAATTGGAAAGATAATTTACAAATGCCTATTTTAAAATAAACTAAGTGATAGAAGGATAGTCATTGCTTTCTTCTATCATATACTTACTGAGCTACATGCAAGTGACAAAGATACTTTCTATGTTATATTTTCACCTTTTGGGTTAATGGAATAAACCCTTACGTAAACACAAATACACTTTATCATCTCTAAGGCAAAGGCCTACTTAAGTAAATGGACTTCGTACTATGCTCTAAAATTACAACAGCTCTGTAAAACCATAATTTGAAGCATTCATAATCCCGTAGTCTTTCTCTGAGGATATAGAGCAGCTGTAATGAGAAGTCTTTCTATTCTAGCCTCTACTTCATTTTGGGATTTCTCTTACTCATTTCCATCTAAAAAATGCTTTCTTCCTGAGTTGTTCTTGAAAGTTCCAGCAAAATGATTTGGGTTGTGAAAAATTGTCATGTTTCTGTCCCTTTCTTATAGTTATTTGCCCTGTCACCAGTCAAAAGTGTTTTTCTTTTTAAAGTGTCTTATTTTTCATGTAGCTAATCTTCAATAAAAAATAATCATGAGAATTTTGAAAATATTTTGTTTGGAAGTCAGTTAACATTTGAATTCCTTGGTCTATTTAGCTGTGTCACCTTTGATTGTTCATAGTGACAGATATCCTAATGTACACCAAACACTCATGCATCTCATGTTTGTTGGAGTATGCCTGTTGTAATGTTCATAGCTACACCAATTTAATCATTCTTATTGATGCTACTGATTTTACAGTGTGTGGGAAAAGAGGGAGGTAAAGAGGTTAGGGTGATTTCATCCAGGCAGCTTTTCAACAAGCTCATAAATACACAGCAAGTTTTTATACCTTCTAAAGAATGTGGACACAGGATGATCACTGCCTTCATTGGCCCTTCCTTTTTTTAAGATTATTTTTTCTGTTACAAAAAAATCACAAAATGAAAAAAAATTTAGAAAAACAGCCAATTTGATAAGTAGGGAAGAAAGCACCAAAGAGGATATATATATTGATTGAAGACATTAAATCATAAGGATATATATTAAAAAACTCAAAGTAAATATTCACTAGGTAAAAAATTCTCAGAATGGTAGCCGTGTTAGTTAGGGTTGCCAGATGGTTTCAACAAAAATACCGGACATACTTGACATTACATCACAATCTACATTACATCTTTAGAAAATACTGGACATTTATATTTTCTCAATTTGTTTCCCAAACAGAAAGCTCAAATACTGGACTGTCCAGTTCAAAACCAAACACCTGGTAACCCTAGTGTTAGTCTGTAACTTTAAAAAAAAAGAGTAGTCCTGTTGCATCTTAGAGACTAACAATATATATTAGTACTATTCTTTTTTTAAAGTTACAGACTAACACGGCTACCCCTCTGAGACTTTTTTACCTAGTGAACATTTAACGTTAGTCTCTGAGACTATGTCAAGACTACACCTCTTTGTCGACAGAGATGTAGATCAGTCACGTCGAAAAATTGCTAATGAAGCAGGCATTTAAATATCCCATGCTTCATTAGCATAATCATGGCCACCACTTTTTTTTAATGAAGTTTTTTGAAAAAAAAGTCAGTCTAGACGCAGATCTGTCGAAAATAAACCCTTTTTCGAAAGAGTCTGTATACCTCATAAAAATGTTTATGCTAATGAAGTGCGGAATATTTTAATCCCTGCTTCATTAGCAATTTTGACGTGCCTAATCTACATCTCTCTGTCGACAGAGAGGTGTAGTCTAGACACAGCCTAAGGTGCTACAGGACTACTCTTTTTTTTTTTATTAAGTAGAAAAATTAGTGCTGGAAACCCTGCTGCTCAATACATATAATGGTAGTTAACATATACAAAAGAATAACTGTATAGCATACTCCATTACAACAATAGTTAATTCGTACATTTTAATGTATATTTATTTTTGTAGCCAAAATGAAGTACCAAGCTAGACAGAATTTTTGGCTTTCTCCTAGTATGGCACTAGGATGGCCAGTTTTAGTTGCTGTGTTAACACACCTTGCCAGCCACACCCCCTCCCAGCAAGTGAGGCACAGCAGCTGCTAGCCTAGGTGGCTGTGCAGGCCAGTCCCTCTCTGCAGGCGGTGCATGTCAACTAGTGTGGTTTGGGGCGTGTCTATGCCTGTCTCTGGCAGTGCCCAGGACCTGGTTTGGCCGCTGCCATTAGGGTGGCTACTGAAACCCACCCAGGTCTGACAGCAGCAAGACATTGCTGTGCACAAAGCCTGGCACTTTGCACTGCTGGGTGCCAGCTGCAAACTGCAAAAAGTAAGTTGGTCATATGATCTGAAGATGCCAGCTCCATAGGCAACACAAAAGTAGCCTGGCAACAGGGAATGCTTTGCTTCACTGGGGCTGATACTCCTGAAACAGAAGAGCTAATCCCTGGGGGGCACATCTACACTGCAGGGCAAAAGTCTAATTCAGATACATCACTTCAGCTACATCAATTGCGTAGCTGAAATCGAAATAGTTTAATTTGGCTTTTGGCACTGTCTACACAGGAGGAAGTCGAACTAAGAACACTCTCTCTTTGACTTCCCTTACTTCCTCATAAAGTAAGGGTTACAGGAGTTGGAGTAAGAAGTCTTCAAGCTCACCATTATTTCAAAATAATGGCTTGCTATGTAGACACTCTCTTTGTTATTTTGGAAAAAACGATGTTATTCCGAAATAACGATGCTCAGTTGATGTGCTCTGGCTATGGTAGTCTCCCTCCCACCCAGAGAAAGCCCCTTTTTGTTTTAAATAAAGGACAACTTGGAAAGTTTATTTTTAAGGGCATCTTTTCAGTGTTTTTTTTGTGACACACTCCAATATGCAACTAACACATTGTATTACGGTGTACAATCCTGTGCATGACTATTGGTATATACAGAATATGATGATACCAAACTGTTTAGGATAGTCAAGACAGAAGCAGACTGTGAGGGACTCCAAAAAGATCTCACCAAACTGAGTGATTGGTCAACAAAATGGCAAATAAAATTGAATGTGGATGCACATTGGGAAAAATAACCCCAACTATACGTACAGTATGATGGGGGCTGATTTGGCTATGACAAATTAGGAAAGAGATCTTGGATTTATCGTGGATAGTTCTCTGAAAACTTCCACACAGTGTGTAGTGGCGGTCAAAAAGGCAAATAGGATGCTAGGAATTATTAAGAAAGGGATAGAAAATAAGATCCAGAATATCTTACTGCCCCTGTATAAAACTATGGTACGCCCACATCTTGAATACTGTGTACAGATGTGGTCTCCTCACCTCAAAAAAGATATTTTGGCCTTGGAGAGAGCTCAGAAAAGGGCAACAAAAATGATTAGGGGTTTGGAACAGGTCCCATATGAAGAGAGGTTAAAGCAACTGGGACTTTTCAGATTAGAAAAGAGGAGACTGAGAGGGGATATGATAGAGGTATATAAAATCATGAGTGGTGTGGAGAGGACGAATAAAGTAAAATTATTTATTAGTTCCCATAATAGAAGAACTAGAGGACACCACATGAAGTTAATGGGTAGCAGGTTTAAAACTAATAAAAGAAAGTTCTTCACATAGTGTGTAGTCAACCTGTGGAACTCCTTGCCAGAGGAGGCTGCGAACTGCCAGGGGACTATAACAGAGTTTAAAGAGAAGCTTGATGATTTCATGGAAGTTAGGTTCATAAAAGGCTATTAGCCAGGGGATGGATACGGTGTCCCTAGCCTCTGTTTGTCAGAGGCTGGAGAAGGATGGCAGGAGACAAATCGCTTGATCATTGTCTTTGGTCCACCCTTTCTGGGGCATCTGGTGCTGGCCACTGTCAGCAGACAGGCTACTGGGCTAGATGGACCTTTGGTCTAACCCAGTACAGCCGTTCTTATGTTCTTATGTACATAGTGCTCAGGCATTTTGATCACCATGTTATCAAAATTCCATTCCATCACAGAATACACTACCAATTACAAAGCTACTAGCATCAGTGCTGAAAAAAAATGGCATCACATTTGTAAGTGCAGATACAGTCCGAGAGACATTTCTTTTATGTTTTATTGTTTTCTTTAATCGGAAAGCGTGTGTTTGGTTCTTTGCGTACGGAAACAAAACAGATTACATTCCAGGAGGAATACATGTAGAATTTGCAGCTACAATTATGGATTAGGTTTACTCTAGCTGCCTACCTTTTAAGAAATTTTTTTTAAAAACATGAAAAGTGTAGTAGCACCTTAAAGACTAACAAAACATGTAGATGGTATCATGAGCTTTCATCATACCATCTACATGTTTTGTTAGTCTTTAAGGTGCTACTAGATTTTTCTGGGTTTTTTAAAGTTTTTCCTGTTACAGACTAACTCAGTTACCCCTCTGTACCTTTTAAGAGACATTTTTGTTGCCACAGTTTACTAGAAGGCAGTAAAATCTTCTCTTCCACTGTGCAGATCATGTCCAAATCTTCATTTGCATCTTTTTAGGGGCTATAAAAATACACACTTGGACCTGGGAACTCTTTCTTCTGATCTTTCTCTTCTATCAACTATTAAGGTTTATCTCAGAGAGAACCATATATCTGTATGACATGAGAAGGTCTCTTGAGGCTTTATGTCAACTCCTACGCTCCTAAATGTCTGCATTAATCTATGTATTAAAACCCTGAAGTAACTTTATTTTGCTAACCTAGGCTACTTGCTCTTTTGTGCTGAGATAGCACTTCATTTAATTAATTTTATTTATGAAGAAAAATCATGTCAGTGAACCATTTTTTAAAAGTTTTTCATGTCCTGAAAGGGCTTTATTCTCATGAACTATATTATTCAACCAAAGATACAAAAGAAATGTGATTTTATAATGTCAGCTTAGCTCTGTTTAGTTTATCCTTTTGGTCTTAAAATATTTCATGACTTTATTAGTCAAATTCAGCCCTAATAGAAATACCTTTCTTATGAAACTTCTGGTATGTGGTTGTCCTACACTAGCAGAACATGTTTAGATATCCATGACATTTTCTCTGGTCTCTATTATACATTGCAAAGTGCTGTATGTTTCATTTTAAACATACAGCAAGTCACTAAAAGAAAAAAGTGTCAATAATATAACATTATTAATAACAAAGAGTCCTTTAAAGAGCATTTGGTTACCTAGCAACTACTGCAAGAGATAACAAATATTAAAACTTTTCCCACTGCCACTCCTTTAAAAAAAACGGCAATGAGTATAGGATGGTAATTTAGATCAGTATTCTTTGTGAAAAGGATTTTAACAGTCAGGAGATGTGACTGTGTTTAAGATTCCTTTTTTCAGTCACTAGTTCATTGTCAGTAGCAGCTACAGAGCAGCTTTATGTGAATTCAGATACAGCCAGGAAATTAGTTCTGCTTGATTGACTCAGCACTGTAGCAGTGAGACCAGCTATCACACATTTCCTTAAACTATTGTTTATTTCTTGGGGTGATAATAATGTTAAATATCACAATTTTTATGAGAACAAAATCCAGCAACTTAATTTCTCTTTTATGTAAATAATTAAAGCAATAGTGAGGTAATGTCCTGGTTTGCTGTTACCATTTCATGGTCTAGACTAATTTTTTTATCATTATTATTTTAAAGTTCTTGATAACTGACATGCATCTGATGAAGTGGGTCTTTGCCCACGAAAGCTTATGCTCTAATATATCTGGGTATGTCTACACTACAGTGCTAATTCAAACTAACTTAGTTCGAATTAGTTCATTCGAACTAAGCTAATTCGAATTAGCGCAGCTAGACTTAAAAACTAGTTCGAATTAGCGGTTTTGCTAATTCGAACTAGCATGTCCACACAGAGTGGACGCTGAACAGGGCTGGGGGGCATCAGGTGGCTGGCTCATGGCGTGCCAGGTGCAGGGTCTGCTGACTGGGTGCTGGCAGGCTTGCACCTGGCACGGGCACCGTAGCCAGCCACCCGATGCCCCCCAGGGCCGGTAGGGGGACATATGAGTTTCCCTGGTGGTTCCCAGAGTGGCCACCAGGGAAAGCTGGGGAGGGCTAGCCTCTCACTAGTTCGAATTAAGGGGCTACACACCCCTTAATTCGAACTAGTAAGTTCGAACTAGGCTTAGTCCTCATAGAATGAGGTTTACCTAGTTCAAACTAAGCGCTCCACTAGTTCGAATTAAGTTCGAACTAGTGGAGCGCTAGTGTAGCGCCTATGAAAGTTAATTCGAACTAACGTCTGTTAGTTCGTATTAACTTTGTAGTGTAGACATACCCTTATTTAGTATTTTCTTTGAAACTAAATGAATCCACAAAGGCAAATATCAGCTAATGAAAAACCTAAAATTAAACATATTTTTATTGGTTTGAGGCATGGGAGGGGAACCCATTTTGGGTTGGGAGCCACTGACCCACAATAAAATCAGTCTGACCAGGGATAGTGGGGGCTGAAGTGACAGCATGGGCTCCCCAGTGCTTGGGGGAAGGAGCCTTGAACCCTGGGGGTCAGATCCAGGCAAGCAGGGGACCACAGCTGGGCCTCTGGGCCTTAGATTCCCCACTCCTGGTTTAAGGATTATGGAATCCTTTGTGGTGTGAAGACAAATAGGGGTTTTGTGGGGGGGAGGGGTTAGTGAGTAATGTCTGTAGAGATGGATAGATGTGGGCTTTTTATTAAGGCAGAAAGTTAAGCCTGAGAATATCTGGAGTCAATTTTGAACTCTGCCTCTGACTTTCTGGATTACTTTTGTCAAATTACTTAATCGATTTCTTTTCCATTCCCCATTTAGCAATGAAATAGGAAAAGTAATAATAATCTTTTTTTTTGCCATATGTTTTATTCCTTGTTAGCTTAAATTGTAAGCTCTTGAAGACGGAATCTGCCTCTTACTATGTGCTTATTATGTGCTCGATATCAATTGAGGTCTGTAGTTACTATACCAATATAAATTATAGCAAAGATTACTCCGAACAAGTAAGTGTATCTTGAGCCACCTACAGAACATTTTCAACTGCTTATTTCATAACAAAAACAAATATTTCCTTTATTTATTTAATCCACTTATTCATTTATTTATCTATTGAATTTGGTAAAATGCTCTTGAAATAATGTGCATTATTATCACCACTGTGAAATGAAAGAATAGGTTGCTAGAAACATAAGTGTGTTTTCTTTACTCAATTAGAGTTTTTTTTTTTCTCCTCTATGTCTGGGTTGTACAGTGTGATAACTTTCTGTAAATACCATGCTTCTTGTAAAATATTGAAAAGGTATGGCTTATGTTTTGTTCGCTGTTGAAAAAAAAATCTCTGATCCATAAATATAGATTGCATGAAAAATAGAGAATATGAGAGCATACAATCTATGTGAAAAATTGGTTGTGATGTTTTATTTTGTTTTGTTTTTAATACATTTTACCACTGCAAATAGCTGAGTAACTTCTGTTTTCAATCTTGAATGGGTCAGTGAGAACCAATGAGTGATGCTTTAAGAGTGATGTGTGAGTTATGAAAAATGTTCTAGTGTGAGAAAAATACATTATGTGGCAGAGTGAAGCTAGCAATTTGAAAATTGTATGCACTCTTGCCAATCTGTTGCCTCTTGTCTGCAGTGTGCCTGTAATCTTCCCCAAAGAAGACATGCCGTTACAAGCAATGTGACTGCTAACACAGTTGGGGCAGTTAGAGGTAGCTATCTTGCAGTGTGTTGTTAGAAATTCTGATGGAGAACAAATTTTCCAGCTTCAGCTAAATATTACCTCATAGACTTAAGATCAGAAAGGACCATCATTATCTTCTAGTTTGACCTCCTATATATTGCAGGCCATAAAATCCCTCCCACCCATTTCTGAAATAAACCCCTAACATCTCTCTGAGTAACTGAGATCCTCAAATATGGTTTAAGGCAGTGATTGGAAACCTGTGGCACAACAGCCAATAAGGCCATCAGGGTTCTATGTGTGAGCCACGAGACATTTTGTATACCATTATTCCCATGCAGAGTTGACAGATTCCACAGATTTCTGACTTTGTCAGGTTTTTCTTACTGGCATTACTTAAGTGACATGCCACTCTTACCTGCAGGGGTAGGGAGGATTTTTTTCAGACCCCAAATATCAGTTAGATCCTGAGGAAGACCCACTATGGACATACAGTAAAACTCCAGTGGTCTGGCATCTAATGGTCCGGCATTCCTGGTGGTCCAGCAGCATCTGGAACCTGGAAGCGCTCCGGGCAGCAGGACAATTAGAGCAGCTCTGCCCCCGGCTTCCTCGAGTCAGCCGCTGGTCAGTTTCAGCAGCGGCTGACTTGGGGACACCTGGAGCAGAGCAGCTGGGATGCTGCCAGGTTGGTCCCCTAGTGCCACCCCTCGGTGCTGGGGGACCAACCCGGCAGCAATCAGCTGCTCTGTCCCAGGCTTCCCGGAGTCAGTCGCTGGTCAGTTTTAGCAGCGGCTGACTTGGGGAAGTCTGGAGCAGAACAACTGGGGTTCTGCCAAGTTGGTCCCACAGCGCTGAGGGGTGCATCCCTTCCCACTCCACTCCACTCCAGACCCCTCATAGCCCCCCTTCCGATAGTCCGGCATATCTGATAATCCGGCACCTCCTGCGTCCGAAAGGTGCCGGATTATTGGAAGTTTACTATACCTGGGAAATAATTATCTATAGTACCTTAGAGCCTTCGCCATCTAGTGTTTTTGTATCCAACCACTGGGGATTTTGCTATTGTCAATCACTGATGTACCACATACCATCATAGCAGTCTGGGTATGTCTACACAAAAACATTATTCTGAAATAACTTAGTCGGTATCTACACAGAGGCAGGTATTTTGAAATAATGTCAAAATATTGTCAAGATGGAAGACTTCTTTCTCTGACTCCTGTAACCCTCGTTGTATAAGGAGTAAGGGAAGTTAGAGAAAGAGTGCTCTATTTCTAAATAAGTGCTGTGTAGATGCTCCCAATTTCGAAATAAGCTATTTCAAAATAAATTACGTAATTGACGTAGCTCAATTTGTGTAACTTATTTCGAGTTAAACTCTGATGTGTAGATGCATCCTCTCATAAAACTTTATCTCCAGAAAACTATGTCCACTGCTATATAACAATGGCTACATCTAGACTGCAGTTTTATCGGAAAGAGATATGCAAATTGCAAATAGCAATTTGCGTATCTTTTACCTCTTTCTCCTTTGGAACAGGCTTTTCCAAAATTTGGCCCATAAATTTTCTGAAACTTTCCAAAATTTGGCCCAAAAAAGTGGATGCATTCACTGGACGTGGCAGAGCTTTTCCAGGATACTGGTGGTATCCCGGAAAAACTCTGGAGTCTAGACATAGCCAATATGTGCTAATGTGTCTGGGGTGAATTTCACCATAGTGGAGTGAAAATCCAGAACAAGACTTTCCAAAACATTTAAGGTCCATATTGCCTGCCCTTCCCTAAATTGTAATAAAAATGGGTCTGCACCAATCTTACCCCAGTCAATTGAGAGAGGAGTGAGTGGGCAAGATGGCAGAGTGATGGAATATGAATTGACACCGATCTGTTGACTCTAAACCTCATAGAAGTTACATGAAGTTTGCATGCACAATCTATTCCCAACCTTCCTTGTATATAGTATCTGCTGGGAGGGGGCATTCTGAACAGATTACTTCCTCTTATCTGTGCGTGCCGGAACAATTTGTATAATAAGGGTACTGACAGAAATGCAATCAAACTGTAAATTCTGTATATGATGGAATCCACTTTAACCCATGGTGTGCTGCAGTACCCCTAGCAACATTGTTACAGCATCCATGTCCTGTCATTTTCTTCTGCTCCCTTTGAGACAAAGTACACTTTCAGGCTGCATGGATGAAGCATTGTCTGTACTGCTCAAGTACAAATTACATGGCAATGATGAGGTGTATTTGTTTGAGAACCAGACACATTTTGAGTCTTATGCGCTTTTCTGGATTGTATCTTGGAAAACCTGGATTTAACAAGATTGTAAAAGAAGGAACTACTGTCATTGTCAAAATATTGCTTGAATAATAAACACATAGCAATACGGATATACAGTTGAACCTCTCTGGCCTGGAACTCTTTGGTCTAGCAACATTCATGGTCCAGCAAAAAGAGCAAACAATTTTAAGTACCTCAGAAGCAAGAAATCTGCTAAACAACCAATGGAGCCACTGAACAAACAAGATGCTAATGCACATGTACCCAGCATGCTGTTATTTCAAAATTTTGAGATGGAGGACTTCTTACACTGACTCCTATAACCCTCATTTCATGATGAGTAAGGGAAGTTGAAGGAAGACTGTTGGCAGGGCATCAGAGGAGGACTTAGAGCATGGAGATGCTGTCTCAGGCTAGCCGAGGGCTGTGCTTAAAGGGTCCCGAACCCCACTCTGGACAGATAGTTCTCGGGGTGCCCCGCTTGCAAAGCAGTCCTGACTTGGAGTACCCGGAGTACCCACACTGGGCACATCACAGCACTCGGCCATCAGACCGGCTGCACTTGCCACAGGCTGCCATCTGGGGAGAGGGGGAAATTGGGGGGCTGCAGGAGAGCTTCCACCCCCAGAAGCCCACAGAGCCAGACCAGTCCTCCCCATCGGGGGCTCATACCCCATTCCTCCCTCACCTCCTTCCACTTGCCCCTCCCTAGCCCCCCTTCCTAATGTACTAAATAAAGGACAATTGTGTTCAAAAATAGAATCTCTCTGTATTGAACAAAACTGGGGGAGACTGGGAAAAGGAGGTGGGAGAGGGGAAGAGAGACGGTGGGAGAGGGGAGGGCAACTACAATGATCAGGGGTTTGGAACAGGTCCCATATGAAGAGAGGCTAAAGAGACTGGGACTTTTCAGCTTAGAAAAGAGGAGATGGAGGGGGGATATGATAGAGGTCTTTAAAAGCATGAGTGGGGTGGAGAGGGTGCATACAGAAAAGTTCTTCATTAGATCCCATAATAGAAGGACTAGAGGACACCAAAGGAAAGGAATGGGTAGCAGGCTTCAAACTAGTAACAGAAAGTTCTTCTTCACAAAGCAAAGAGTCAACCTGTGGAACTCCTTGCTGAAGGAGGCTGTGAAGGCTAGAATTAGAACAGAGTTTAAAGAGACGTGAGATAAAGTCATGGAGGTTGGGTCCATGGAGTGGTGTTAGCCAGAGGGTAGGAGTGGTGTCCCTGCCCAAAGTTTGTGGCAGGCTGGAGAGGGATGGCACAAGACAAATGGCTTGGTCACTGTCTTTGGTCATCCCCTCCACGGTCCCTAGGGTTGGCCGCTGTTGGCAGACAGGCTACTGGGCTAGATGGACCTTTGGTCTGACCCAGGACAGCCATTGTAAGCTCAGGGCTCAGGGTCGGAGATCTCAGTGGACCACCTTGATTTTCATGCACACCTGCTCCTGGGTGGCCAGGCTGGCAGCTCTCCTGCCCTATATGGCCACTTTCCAGTGCCTAGTGCGGAGGTCGTGGACGAGGTCCACGATGTCCGCACTAGACCAGGCGGGTGCCCGCCTCTTGCGGTCCTGGGCAAGCTCCCATGAGCCGCCAGCCTGGTCCCGGGAACAGGGGGAGGGCTGGAGGGCATCGGGTGGCTGGCTCGATCCGTGCCAGGTGCAGGGTCTGCTAGCTGGGTGCTGGCAGGCTTGCACCTGGCACGGGCACCGTAACCAGCCCATGCCCCTTTAAGGGCTCCGGGGCCAGGAGGGGGGCATACAAGTTTCCCTGGTGTTGGCCAGAGTGGCCACCAGGGAAAGCTAGGGAGGGCTAGCCTCCCACTAGTTCGAATTAAGGGGCTACACAGCCCTTAATTCGAACTAGTAAGTTCGAACTAGGCTTAGTCCTCATAGAATGAGGTTTACCTAGTTCGAACTAGCGTAGTGCTTGTGTAGCGCCTATCAAAGTTAATTCGAACTAACGTCTGTTAGTTCGAATTAACTTTGTAGTGTAGACATACCCTTAGAGACTAACCAAATATGTATAGATAGATAGTATCATGAGCTTTCATGGGTACAACCCACTTCTTCAGATGGTACATAGTACAAGTGCATTGTGCCCTTGAAAGCTCATGATACTATCTGTATATATTTTTGGTTGGTTTCTAACGTGCTATAGGACCATTGTTGTTTTTTTTAAGTTCTATTCCCATCAGAAAATCTACTGGGGATAGTCCAGACACAAGGAATGTTGATTGATATTCCAAAGGTGCTGTACATGAGTCCACTAACTTTCACAGACGTCTTTTTACAGCCTACACTGCTCTCTCCTTATTCCTATTGCTCAGGGGAAAATGTGGACCACTAGTGTGCTGTTCAAAATCAAAACCCTGTGCTAATGCTAGGAATGTCTATGACTATAACCTATTCACTATATCTGGAGAAATAATCAACTATGTAGATGTGTCCTTTTGAGAAAAAGCAGGGCTGAAGCTGAAATAAGCTATGCTACTTAATATATGTCATCTGTGTAGCTTAAGTCAAAAGAGCTTATTTCAGCCTTTGGCGCTGTCTACACAGCAGGAAGTCTGAGTTAGAACACTCTTCCTCTAATTTCCCTTATTCCTCATAAAATGAGGGTTACAGGAGTCAGAGTAAGAAGTCCTCCATCGTGGTCTGCTGCTGGGTCAGTAGGGCTCCAGCCCAAAACACACTGACCCTGGTGTTCAATTGTCAGCAATGTTCCCTGGGCTACTTCTCTTCTCCCCCTCAGTGCATACCTGGGCTTCAGGTCAGTCTCTCGGGAGTTCATGGGTTGCCAGGTCCAGCTGGGGTATGGGTGGTTCAGGCCAGTCCTCAGCTGCTTTCAGGTCCATCGGTTCCACCAGTCCTTAGGTGCAGGTTTGTACAGGTTTTCAGGCCGGTCCTCTGGGTCAGACACGGCTGGCAGTACAGGCCAGTCCTCAGGCCCTTGTAGGTCCGGTGGTCACAGCCAGTCCCCAGATGCAGGCCAGTGCAGGCATTCAGGACAGACCTCTGGGTCAAGCACAGCTGAAGATCCAGACTGGTCCTCAAGGGTGGGCCAGCATAGGGGTTCAGGTCCGTTTTCCAGGTCAAGCACATCTGGTGGTCCAGGCCAAACCTCAGCCTCCCAGGCACGGAGTGCTGGGTGGACCTCCGGTTCCTGCTGGGCCTAGACTGAGCTCTCAGGCTGGGCTTTTATAGTCCTGGCCACACCTCCTGGCTTCCAGTCAGGAGACTGGGAGGGTTAGGCTCAACCCAAAATGGCTCCCAGAGGGGCTCCTCCACCTTCGGATCAGTGGGCAGCCACTCTGCCCCACTACAGAAGCCTTTTGCTCTTCCATTTGTGGTTGCTCAACTGGGGTTCTAGATAGTCAAGAAAGCTACTATGAATGCTTTCCCTAATTGTGTGTTCAAAGTGAAAAGAAAATCACATTAGCTATACTCAAAATCTTTGAAAGATTTTGAGTATGGAAGATCATCCAGTGGTTTTGAATCCAATAATGCCATTAATAGTTTGTAGAAAGAGAGTTTCAATCTCTTTCTACATTGAAATTCAAGTCAAAGAGATATGCACTGAGCTGTTCATAGGCCTACATGACTGATAAACCTTCTTTTTTCCATTTGAGAATTATGCTGCTCAGTTTCCGTGAGACTTCTTGTTCTGAATGCAACAGATATCTGGTCTCCTGAATGCTTTGGTGAAAGCACTGATTCTCAACTATATGAAAAATCATCTTCTACTACTACTGTTATTGGACAGTGTAACGATTATTGTGCCCAAACAGGTAGATAGGTCAGTAATTCTTTCATTTTATTAAATGCATTTTGTTATGGACAACCACAGATCCACATATTGTGATCATTAAATAGATCTCTAAAGAGTTTTGTTAGATAAGACAAATTGGTAAGAATTTCTCATCATGATTTGCCATGCCCCAGAATTGTGTTTCCATGGACATTTTTCAAGGTTCAGGTCAGGCAAGTAATGACTTCAGTTTATCTCAATATAGCTGAATTTCTTTTTTTTTCTAATTATGTGTCCTACAAATTTATCTACTCCTTTCCAAAAATCACATTTCTCATACAGTGAGGCTGTCTTGTTGGCAGTCTCTCAAAACTACACATAGTCACTCATTGGCTTCATTTTTATTTCTGCCATATACCAATGTGTCATCTGCTTGGCAAAAGAGCCCAAGTACACCTGACATACTCACAGATATATTTTTTGGAAATGTTCTGGTGCTGAGGATATTCCAAAAGGCAGATGGCAGAAATAGTACCTTCCAAATAGGGTGATAAACATAGTTAATGGTGCAGATTCTTTAGCAAAGTGGATTTGCCAAAAGTCTGCTGTAACATCTAACTTTGAGAAGACTTTGGCATCTGTAATTGAGCTAATGTCTAGTCAGCTGCAGGAGCATGTGTCTTTCTCTGCATGTTTTTACTAAGTTGTGTAATGCCTATACAAATCAAGGTTTTGTCTGTGGCCTTTGGTACTACAACCATCCCTGTGAACCAGTCTGTGGAGTCTTCTATCTAATAATTACTCCCATTTCTTCTATTCTCTTTACTTCTCCTTTGACTTTCCCTAGTAAAGGTATTTGGATGCATCTAGAACTATGAGGACAGAGGGAGTAGCTAATGACCCCAGTTTTATTTTGTTCTTCCTAGACAGCTTTTCTTGCCTTGTGAAAATAAGAAGATACAAGTCTTGCTTAGTTTGCTTTTAGTGTTAATACATTACAGTTTCTGTATTAGGTGTAGTCCTTGTATTGCTGGCAGCCCTAGCAGGGGAATTGTCAGTTCTTGTATTGCATATATTACTTTTAAAGAACTTTCCCCCCCTTTCTCCAATTTCCCAAGAAATTGGCCTCAAATATCCAATATATTGTTACTATCTCCACATAAAATTGTATTTGGTCTTTGCAGATATCATCCTGCGATCAATCATAATTTTGGGAGGGGGAATTTCAGTGACTATTTCCCCAATATGTATATAAGCCTTCTTCTCTGGTATCTGTGGAGGACAAGCTCCACAGTAGTTACACTTTTTCTACACATTGTTTTTAAAAGTCAGGCTGGAGATGTTAAAGTTTTAGTTACAAAGTTTGAAACTCAGGTAGGTTTTTTATGATGTTTTTAAATGAAAGAGAAAATGGGATAGCTTCATACATGTGATGACACAAGGGTAAGAGTAGAGGGGCAGAAGGACTAATGATGGATGCCTCATATTCTTTTCATAGATTGAATCCATTACAACTTTTACATAAAGAAAAAGTAAAACCTGATTTTGTGTTAGAACCAAAGAAGCCATCTGTTTTAGGGAATGATAGGAAGTTCACATAAAAGGGAGTGTTGGTTTAGCAAGAGTGAAAGTTGAATATAATAGGATAGTAATCAGTAATGGAAGGTTCTGAAACAGAGAGAAAGAAATACAGATTAAAATCAAGAATATGATGCTACAGATGATGGAAGAGTATATAGAGTATAAGAGTTGACCACTGTTTTAAGTCTCATCTTCTTTCCTCCTGAGAATATAACCCTTAAAATGGTTTTCCATTATTTTGCAAGCACACTAAAATTGTCTTTGTAAGATAGCATGTATATAATGTTCAAGAATATTGGTAATAAATTTCAATTAAGTAATTTTCCCTGTAAAATAAATTAAACTTCTTATGTTGAAGTCTAAAAAATCTAGTCCGAAGTTACATTAATAACCAAATAACACCAATAATTCTACAAAGATAAGAGTTCTTTGATTGCAAGCAATTAGTCTGTAACAGCAGGTAGCATGATATTTCATAGCACTGAAGAAATCTATCTTATCTCTTTATCTGCCTTAATTTTACACATTAAAAAACAAAATTTAACAGCCACTAAGACATGCACATGCATAAACTAAATAACTGCTTTCTTATATTGCTATAATCCTCATACTTCCCCAATCTCACATACACACAGTTAGTTACGCTCAATTGTCATACTGCATAAAACTTAGTTTGTAAGCGCCTTCAGATAGGGACTATGTCTTGCTCTATATTCTGTGAAACAACCAGCCTTAGCATATTTAGAGAGATGAAATTATAGTAATAATGAACAGAATGACAAGTGTGATATAGCAGGAGAGAAAATTTAACCTTTTCTGAATCAGTTTGAGTCTGATAAGTTGTTTTACTAGAGGGACTCTATAAATATGTTCCAGTGACTCTCTGAGCGATATCTATTCAATTATGGAAAAGTGTCCCCAAGGAAATGCTGCCTGGCCTTTTCTTGAGCTATTTAAAACTGAACTACACTTATGTAGATAATATATTGTAAAGGAGACGGAGTCCAGATATGACCTTGCAGACCTTGTTCTGTAATTCCTATGATAAAGCCATATACCGCATGTATGAATTAGAGGGTCAGATCACATGCATTTTGCTTGCTGAATTTTGTAACAACTCAGAAGCATAACAACATCTCTCCTTATCCTTCATTGCTTAGGAAGCATTTTATTTTGTTATATTTCTAATGTTGCACTAACAAGTGCCTAGTGTGGATTTTTGTCCTCTTCCACTTCCTGGATCATAAAAAAAAAGTTGTTTATGAATTAGCTACTATCTACATGCCAGCAGTCCTGGTCCTATTCAAATAGTAGACAATCTTGCATTTAGAGCCAGAGGTCCTATAGCTCCAGAAGTCCTATGTTCAGTGACCAAGCCAAAACATTTTGACAGCTGGTGACTTCCTTCTCTGTGCACTAGCATTAATCATGGTATCAGTAGGTTTGTGCACAGTTCTGAAGGAAACACTTTTTGTTCAACTACAACAGAAAAATAGTTGATTATGATTTTTTTATTTCATTTCTTGGAAACAGAATGATGAATTTGAATAATAAAAATGTAGAATTAAAGAGATGAGTCAAAGGTTGGACATCAAACGGTAGATCACTTCCGTTCAGTACTTTAAAGTTATAAATATTTGAATAAACCATCAGAAATATGTTACTAGAACATTTAACATGAACAGCAAAGCATTCAAAAGCTAAGATACACAAGAGTTCAGGTTATGTAAGTATCCAAGTGAGGCACAGAAAATTCTTCAAGGGCTGCAGGGAAAAGGAATGTTCTCTGCAATTACTACTGAAGCCCCAAATTTGTAATATGTCCAACCACTTATCTGTGGGGAATAATAGAGATACTGTCTTTGTTATTCCCCAAAAACTTTACCTTAAGACACTGCTATGCTGAGCTTCACAGTCTGCAGGGAGACTTTGTAGCTGAGCTTCATATCCTGCAACCATCTGCTGCTAGTGCTTGCCTTCTTTTTCTTTTTTAACTTCTTCACACAATACGAAGTAAATCAGTGGAACTCATTGCCAAGGAATGTTGTGAAGGCCAAAACTATAATTGGGTTAAAAAAGAATTAGATAAGTTCATGATGATTGATACATAAACGGCTAATAGCTAAGAGGGTCAGGGATGCAGCCCCTTTTGGTATCCCTAAATCTCTGCCAGATGCCAGGAATGGACAACAGTGTATCACTTGATAGTTGTCGTGTTCTGCTAATTCCCTTTGAAGCATCTTGCAATAACCACTTTTGGAAGACAGGATACTGAGATATATGAACCACTAGTCTGACCCAGTATAGTGACTTCTATGTTCTTAAATTGAGACAAACTGTACAAAATCACCATAATCTGCATGGCAGAACTACACTCAGGGGCTATGTCTAGACTGGCATGATTTTCTGCAAATGCTTTTAACAGAAAAGTTTTTCTGTTAAAAGCATTTGCAGAAAAGAGCATCTAGATTGGCATGGACGCTTTTGTGCAAAAGCACTTTTTGCGGAAAAGCGTCTGTGCCAATCTAGACACGGTTTTGCGCAAGAAAGCCCCGATCGCCATTTTCGCCATTGGGGCTTTTTTGTGAAAAACAGTTTTTACCTGTCTACACTGGCCCCCTTGCTCAAAAGCATTTGCTTAATAGGGCTTATCCCTGAGCGGGAACATCATAGTATTTGCACAAGAACACTGACAATCTTACATTAGATCATCGGAGTTCTTGCGCAAATTCAAGCGGACAGTGTAGACAGCTCGCAAGTTTTTCCTCAAAAGCAGCCTCTTTTGCAGAAAACCTTGCCAGTCTAGACACAGCCAGGGTGTGTCTGCACTGCAGAGCTTAACTTGAAAAAAGCTATGCAACTTGAGCTATGTCAATTGAGTATCTTATTTCGAAATAGCTTATTTCGAAATAGAGCACTCTTCTTCCAACTTCCCTTATTTTTCATACAACGAGGGTTACAGGAGTTGGAGTACGAAGTCCTCCAGCTTGGCAGTGTTTTGACACTATTTCGAAATAACTGCCTACTGTGTAGATGCGGACAAAGTTATTTCGGAATGGCTCTAGTTATTTCAAAATAGTGTTGTGATATAGACATGTCTTCTGTGTTTAGAGCCCTCCACATGTATTTGACCCTCAATACATTTGGTTCTCATCCTTTTAAGACAGCACTGAAGAGTTATAGATCTGGTAATAAACTATCACTTCTTACCCTAATCAGCTGTTTACTTAGTGATTCCTTCCTGCATTCCCAGTGACCAAAATTGCAGTAAGTAATACATAAAGGGTAATACGTCAATGTGTTAGATGGGAAACTGAGATTAAAGAGACTTATTTGATTTTTTTCTTCCATTTTACATTTTCAAAATAGGAAAATAATTTTTCACATTTTGGAACTAACATATAAACCATACAAATAGCATAGCATCCATCTATAAAAAACGGCCTTATAATTTCCCTGACATTTCCACAGACATTGCCACTGGTGTATTACAAAATAGTTCTTTGAATGGTTTTATAGAAAGAAAGAGTCACTTCCCAAGTTAGTGAGCATGAAGAAGGTGAAATGTCTTGAAATCGAGTATATTAAGATATTTTGACCCACCATCGTCATATAACAACATGTTCTAAGATACACCTTGAATTTTGCCTAGTAATGTATAGACTTACTGAGGTATAAATTGGCAATAACTAAAAGTTTCTATATGCTCAAAATATTTTTTTTTCTTTCACAGGTTCCTTATTCATTCTCTAGGACATCTTGCTGAGTTCTCATACGTTACAGGAATGAATGGTGGAAATAATTCCTTGTTTTGTCTTTGGTAAGTGCCCTAATGGACATGTAATAGACTCATAACCTGTGAAAGTAATGGTGTGAGACTGCTCTAAACCTTGCTTGAAAATAGATATTACATTTCAGTGCTGATCTCCCAATATTCACAATCAGTATTTTTTCTCTATCATAGAACAAAATTGGCTTTGCTAAGGAAAGTTGCTGATTCTAGCCCATTGTGGGATTTTTTACATTGTAATCCAATAATTTGCATTGTAATTTTGAGCTGCATTAACCCAGTGTACTAAATAAAACTGAAAGATTTTTAATATGTGCATACATTCTTTAATTTTGGTGATTGTTTATCTGGCTAACCCATTTAGCATAAGGGATATGGGTAATTGTGAAAAGAAATTAGCCAGAGTGGGCTAAGTGGCTGGCAGAGCTGTAAATATTGTGCCTACATGTACATCAGACTATTGCCAAGAAATCTGCAGCAATTCCTAAGCAGCTCTCCTCTTTGCATATATGTTTAGACTTTCTACAGGAAAAGTGTTCACGGTGGGAAAATTGAATTCTCCACACAATAATAAACTGCAACAAAATGATAATTTTGTGAAATATTTTATTTTATGCACATTGTAGAATCCTATCTCTTTTATGGGAGTTCAATAAATAAGAAATTACAAGACATTTTGTCAACATGCTTTTACCATCTCTTTAGGGCAAGCCTGATGCTGGTTTCTCAACCTAGCAATTACAATTTAACACTTTCTTTCTCCAGCTGCCTTTATATTTCCATATTATGGTAAAACTTGAGTGTTTTGTGCTCGTTTCTTTTTTCTTGACATTATGAATCATTAACAAAGACGGATCCCTGATAATGCTTTAATATACTCTATTAAAATAAAGCTGCGACCTTTGTGGTAGGAATGAAGATGATCTGGGTTTCAGAGACTCATGATAAAACATTTTAATACATGAAACCACTTTCCTAAATATATTATAAATTGTGGAAATTCATTGTATGAGGAAAAATTAGGGGCTGATCACCATTGAAATTAATAAGAGTTTGCCACTGACTTCCTTTTATGTTGCAGGGTTTGGTCCTCAGCCATTTCACTGTTAAAAACTAACAGCAAAATATAGAGAAGAAATATGTTTTTAAGATCTGGAGAGTCTAAGTTAGAGAGAAATAAGTAAGCTATTCTAATTGGCAGGAGATTCAGAGGAGGTATTTGCACCAGCAGTAGTGACACTGTGGGTTGTGATAGTGGGAAGAGAAGGAATCCTCAACCCCTCTTGCAAAATCATCTGCATTTTCAACTCTCCTGTAAGTCACTGACTGTTCAAACATCTTTCAAGAGGCACTTTGGACTGGGGTGGGCCTTTAGCGATGAAAGTCCAGATTAAACCAGATATTTAGACATGTGTTAGACATGTGAGAAGAGACCTTAATTAATAAGCGAATGCAGAAAGGAGCAGTTACTAAAAATCTTGATTGCATATGTTTTTCCTTATTCTACATGTTGTTTTAAGACATAGAAGAAGTCAGGGGTGGGAGTAAGAGAACTGTACTACAAAGGTAAGAAAACTTAAATCTGCTAATATGTTGACCCTGTGACCATGTGAGGAAACAAACAATTATTTATGAGATCATTTCATTTAGAATATAAAATCTCTAGGCCAGAAGTTTTATTGATATGAATGGAGTTGTGTCAGCAGTGAGTATGATCTGATACCTGTCTTTAAATAAACTTTATATGGCTTCTGAAAAAAAATATTTGTAGGATTTCACTGTAAATCTCTTATGACCTTTCACAGCTTCCTATTAGTCTTCTGCTACTCTCAGACTTGCATACGGTTAACTAATGATGCATACACAAACTACAGACATATCTGTTATGTGTAGGCAGAAAAGAATGTATCATTTCATATACATAGGCTGGAAAAGTGTAATTGTTTCTATTGTATCTTATGTTATTATTGTTACTATGGCTATTTATGTCTCAATATTTTATAGTGGGCTCCACAGTGCACTAAAATACTTTCCACACAGTCAGTAGAGAATGGTCCCTATCCCAAGATCTCAAAATGTAAAACAAACTGGTAGACAGAAGTTAGAGAAATAGGTACCTCAAGAGAAAATTTGTATGCAAGTCATCACACACAAAATAGTTTAAAAATGTGTGGTTTTTTTCATCATTCTATTTGCCCTTCCTAACTATAACTATTTTATAAATAAGAGCAGGAAAATTTTCAAAGGTCTGGTTATTATTTGAGTTGATTTTCAATTTAACAATTTTCTTTAATCAAAATCAAACTTCTAATTATAATTATGTGCTCTAATGATAAAATGGAACAACACAGACATAACACAATAGCAAAATAGGTCATACCTATTGCAACTCAAGAGTGCTTCAATGTATGTAAATTGTGTCTTTAAAATCCCCAAGATATATGAAGAAAAAACGTAGAGAGCACTAAATTATTACAAGCACAAAAATAAATTCTTGCAAATTTAAAGCCACTTTGAGCCCTCTCCTTGTAACACACTCATATTCCTGTGGCCTTTATACTAATTATTGTTATTATTTGTTATTTACAAACTTCTTGGATTAATTATAAACTGTTAAGGAGCTCTACACTGGTTTTCACCTTTACGTTGTGGCCTTGCAAGTCACAAGAATGAAAGGTTGATCACCTTATAACCTGAGCTGGCTCACTGATGACAGCAAAACTAGTCACAGTAAGGGAAAAATAATTTGGCACTAAATTAGAAAAAAAATATTTAATTTTGAAAACAGATGCAGCACTGCAGTTCCTGACTAACTAGTTTAAAAATAAATCTGACCTTATAATAATCCTGCTAGTACGGTGCTCTCTAATAGGCTCTTCTTAATTACATTTATTAAGACACTTTATGAAACTGAGCATAGGGTTATGTATCATTATTATTATTATTATGTCTGGCACTTATACAAATATGTTGAAGACAAAGATGCTGCACTCCAGAGTTTACAGTCTAAATATTCATAATACAGATAAAGGACAGGAGAAGAAAAGTGTTGGAATATACATACACACTAATCAGTTAACTATGTTTATTGTGTTGGTTTCTCTTACAGTTTTGGTAATATATAATGTATTGGTTAGTGGGAATGTATGCTGCTTCCTTGTGCAAAAAGAATTCAGTATTCCTAGGCTATCATGATAGTAGCTAGTGGAGAATCTCCTAAAATTCAAGTGGCATGGCTCTGTGCCTCTAGAGCCAGAATTTTTGAGCACTATATGGAAATTTCATAATGTTCTGGTTATAGATAGTATAAACTGAAGGACTTGGGTAGAAGTTAATGCTCCTAAGACCTGGATGATGAACAGCCAGATATGGAGGCAAAGAATTTTCAACTGAAAATTTAACTATTTTAAATATTTCTTAACCAGTTCTTACTTACCTTGTAAGAGATGATAAAAGTCAATACCCAGCTTATGTGTAGATTTCTTTATCCTTGGTTTGTGGAAGCAAAAACCATTTCTCCAACCAGAATGTTTAGCAACATATATAGCTATAGATATATTGCTTTTCCACAAGTATGTTTTGCAAAGAGCCAGGTCACAAATTCAATCTGGCTAAAATTTTTAATTCCCTTTCTATTCAGATTTAAAAGAACCAGAGTAACACATTACTCATGTTTAAGATCAGGATGTTAATTTTTTGGACACTGAGGCATGTGGGTGTCCTTGACCAAGATATGGAAGCTATTATTGCTAAGGACTCATTTCATTTTAGACCTAGTTCAGAAATCCCAAAAGTCACATTCCGTATAAAATGTGTGTGTGTGTGTGTGTGTGTGTGACTGCTTTAGATGCAAAAGCTCCTTAAGCCCTCTCCCCGATCCTATCTAATCTCACAAAGATTTAATTGAAATCAGATCCAGAGTTCCACTCAGAAACTCCTCGCTAATACTGAATAGCAGAGCCCTCAAAATCAAAGATACAACCAAATCCACATTATTAAACAAAGTCTTTAAAGTAGATTTGCTGAAAGCCCTAGATAAATTTCTATAAAGCAATATAACAAAACTATGAAACTGTCCTCTCTTCCCTCCACTTTGACCACTGTTGAAAGAAGCAAGTCTTTGCTTATCCATCATGATAGTAAGCAAAAATGTGAACTCCATTGCCCTCTACCCTTCATTGAAAATTCGACTGAGACATCCCTTTGCTGTGGCAACACTCCACTGTGTCTTCTCTGTCAACAGAAGAATATTATATAAGATGCCAGCAGCTAAATAAATGCTATGGTGCCCAAGCACTGCTGGTAAATGTAGCAGTGGCAAACCGTTTCAATAAATCCTGTCCATTAAGGGTAATGCTATGCCTCAGGACACCATAAATAAACAGGTGGGTAGCACTAGAAATAAACCTATATATTTTCAACATCTTCTCAGCCATTTCAATATATATCTTATATGTGGCAAGATCATTTACAGAGTACCTGGAAGAATGTCTATAACTACCCTTTTAAACTTAAATTGGTTGTCATGTTCTCCAAATAACTGCAGTGTTTGACCCTTTTACATTTAATTTTTCAGTTATTTCTTCTTGGCTGTACCATTCTAATCATAAGATTTACTTTTACTCTCTTTATATATACTAAAAATTTCATGAAAATATATATTTTTAAATTTGTCTATGACAACAAAAAATGGCTAATATTTTTTGTGGGTTTGTCACGGATGTTTAATTTTGTTTTAATGAAATTTTGGTTTCACACTTTTTCTTCCATTTTGTAAAATCATAATAAAAATATTAGCAATTTCAACTCCCAGAACAATGTAATAGCTAATTTAGAATTTTCAAAAAACTGATGTTTGAAAATGAAAACAAAAATGATAACATGTAAAAATAGATTTTCCATGTCACATATACATACACAGTAACAAAGAAGTTTCATATTCTGCTTCTATATTAGTTCAATATCTTTACATATCACTGGAGTTTTCATGTATATGTATAAAGGAACATTGGGTTAGTTTTGTTTTAGCAGGCAGGGTCTTTTACACAGATCTGTCTAATACTGTACAGTTAAGGTATGTCTACACAGCAAAGTTATTTCGGAGTAATGTCCAGTATTCCAAAATAACTATGTAAGTGACTACACAGCAATAGCATTATTTCAAAATAATGGTCGGCTTATATCAGTGTTGGCAAACCTCATTCTATGAGGAATAATGTCTCTTCTGAAATGGCTTATTTTGAAATAAATGTGCAGTGTAGACATAGCCTTAATGTTCATTTGAGAAGCATTTCAAGAAATGAAGCTCTATGTGCAATGCTGTGATATGAATAAAAAGAAAAATAAATTCAAATTCATATCTTTTGTGCAAAAAGGGGGAAAAACAGATGCAAGAAATGAATCTTATCAAACTGCTATGGGAGAAAAGAGAAAAAGTCACCATAAACAAAATCATTGTCAGTGATACAGAACAGTTCATGAAGTTTGTTTAAATTTAAGTTATACCAAGGAAATATAGCATGTAGATAGTATGAACAGTAAGTATGTTTGGATTTTACATATTTTCAGGATTTTTTATAGACAGAGGGTGAGATTCTCTAGTCAATTAAAACTATTTTGTGTCATGTAAGCCAGAGGTGGTGAGCAAAGAATTCCAACAGTGTATAAAGCTGGTGAAAGCAACTTAGCCTCTCCTGAATCAGTCACCCTATTGCCACCTTAAATACAAGAGGAGAGGGAGGGGAAAGAATGCAGATATTTCCAGTTATCCATTGATGAAAAGTCTTTGAAGGACTTTATATCAGTGGCAAAAATTAGAGGTGCTCCTACACAAATACTCTGATGTTAGTCAGAGAATCAACTGATTCCCCTTAGCCTCTCTATTGAACAACTTTCACCCCTGATGACTTCTTTCCTCATGTTACTCCATAACAATCTGAATGTTGGTGTGTCATCATCTCCCACCTCTTTCACACACATGCTCACCATTTTAAAGAGACATGGTTCCTTTGAAACAAAATACAGGACTATGTAGCACTTTATAGAAATCCAGATTGTAATTCTGACCATCAGGGGGAGTCCATATAGAATTATTTTCCTTTGGTGTTGATAGGGGGGATCTGGTAGGTCAGACTGATGTTCATTGGTGGTTTGGAAATATTCTAGGAGGCGGAGGTATTTTGTTTCAGCTACACCAGACTAACACGTCTACATTTCTATCATGGTTTCTTTGAGTCTCCTAAAATTACACCCATTCGCAGACTAATGGAATCAGTGAAACTAGAAATAGAAAAGAACTATTAAATCATCTTTTGCAAGTGCAAGATTATTATTAACAGTATATTTTCTAGTATTTTGTCCAAAAGTATTCCTAGTTCAAAAGTATTCAAGAAATGAGTCATCCACAAACTAGTAGATATCACCATGACTTGAAAAAGCTATTCCTCCTATTCAGTTTAATTTTTCCTTCTCTTATTTTCATACTATCACTCCTTTTAATCCCTTTTGTTACCATCTCAAATAATATTTCCTCCTTCTAGGAATTTGCCCTCATATCCTAGCAGACAGTAAGGATCATCCTTTAGTAAACCTAATAATTAATGGCTCAAATTAATCCACTATATAAGAACTATGGCCCCAATCCATTCTGTATGGCCCTATAGTGCATTAGCAGTCGTACCTACATATCTTTAGGACATATCCGTCTCCATCAAGGCCACTGTGCTTCATACCCTACTTCACAAGCACGCCATCCTGTTTCAGGAGAGTAGTGATTCAAATGCTGGGGTTGAGGCAGCTTTGACATGATAGAGTAGAGGGGCCGTAGAAGAGGAATCAAAGAGTCTTGCAGCTCAGATCCACAGGAAGGAAAGAGCAACCTGTCTTAGGGTTCAGACCCTTGATCAGAGCAGAGTCACAAGCAGTCTATGAGCTCAGGCCCTCAAGCAGAATGGAACAGCAAGCAGCTCTCAGCCAGGGCGGAACATCAAACAATCTAGGGCAGCAGTGGTCAAAATAGGTTAGTGAATGGGCCACATGAGTGGCCCTCCATCATCTCAATGGGCCAAAAGATTGTCATAACCAAAATCATCTCCCAACATAGAGTAGTTTTTCTAAGTGCATTTACACACCTAGAATTTGTGGCATGTGTTGATTGACCCATAGCAACACTTTGATTAGCTTCAGAGGGAGTGCATGACTCTCACAGTGAATGTTGTGTGCAGTCAGCTTGTACCTCACTTGATGTGCCCTTGCTTTACATTCATGTGACTTTAGTAATACTGGTGGGAAAAATCTGTAGGTGGAAATCAGTGCCATCTGGAAACCCTTTACAGGGCAAAATGTCTTGTGGGTGACATATAGAACCATGGTGGCCTACATGTAGCCTGTGTGCTGCACTAGATGTCTAGAGGTCTGTTATCCTATCTCTGGGAGACAGCAGACAAATTCAGGCCCCTTCGTCAAGGATGGGGAGGCTATCACCCCAAGGTGGGGTTGGCAATAGGAGGTACAGGGACCAACATACATCATTCTCCACCAGGTCCCAGCCCAAGACCCCAACAGTGGCCAGTGGGATTCCAGACGCAACACACTGACCTGGTTTCATGCTGCATCACAACTAGAATAAAGTCAACTGTCCCTGTGCTACTTCCTGCACTCACACTATCATCAGTTAAGGGTAATTCCCCATTTCTTCAGAGTGTGGGTATGTCTACACTACAGCACTAATTTGAACTAACTTAATTCGAATTAGTTAATTCGAAATAAGCTAATTCGAATTAGTTCATCTAGACCTAAAAACTAATTTGAATTAGCGTTTTGCTAATTCGAAATAGCATGTCCACATTGAGTGGACCCTGAACCGAAGTTAAGGCTGGCCGGAACCAGTGCCATCAGGGCATCAGATTAGGACTTAAGAGTGTGGAGCTGCTGCCTTAGGCTCCCCAAGGGCTGTGCTTAAAGGGACCCAAACCCCACCCCAGACAGACAGTTCTCAGGGTTCCCCGCTTGCTAGTCTATCTCGATGAGGGATAGCAAAGCAGTCCTGTCTTGGAGTGCCCTGAGTGCCCACTCTCGGCACATCACAGCACTTGGCCATCAGCCCGGCTGCACTTACCACAGGCTGCCATCTGTGGAGGGGTGTCAATCGGGGCCTGTCAGTATCCAGGAGGCCCTGCAGGAGAGCTTCCAACTTGAGGAGCCCGCAGAGCCACCCCAGTCCTCCCCATCAGGGTCTCGTGCCCCATTCCTCCCTCTCCTCCTTCCTAGCCCCACTTTCTGATGTAAAAAATAAAGGACATGTGTGTTCAAAAATAGAAACTCTCTTTATTTAAAAAAACTGGGGGAGGGGGTATTAACCTCTGGGGAGACTGGGAAAAGGAAGTGGGAGCGGGGAAGAGAGAGGGTGGGAGAGGAGAAGGGGAAACCTGGGAGGAGGAAGCTGGAAGGGGGAAGCCAGGGGAAGAAGGAGGAGGGGAAGTATAAAACTATGTTATGCCATATCTCCAGTACTGTGTACAGATGTGGTCTCCTCACCTCAAAAAAGATATTTTGGCCTTGGAAAGAGTTCAGAAAAGGGCAACTAAAATGATTAGGGGTTTGGAACAGGTCCCATATGAAGAGAGGCTAAAGAGACTAGGACTTTTCAGCTTAGAAAAGAGGAGACTGAGGGATGATATGATAGAGATATATAAAATCATGAGTGGTGTGGAGAGGGTGAATAAAGAAAAGTTCTTCATTAGTTCCCATAATATAAGGACTAGAGGACACCAAATGAAATTAATGGGCAGCAGGTTTAAAACTAATATGCGAATGTTGTTCTTCACACAGCACATAGTCAACCTTGCCATAGGAGGCTGTGAAGGCTAGAACTATAACAAAGTTAAAAGAGAAGTTAGATAAATTCATGGAGGTTGGAACCATGGAGTGCTATTAGCCAGGGGGTAGGAATGGTGTCCCTGGACTCTGTTTATGGAAGGCTGGAGATGGATGGCACGAGACAAATGGCTTGGTCATTGTCTTCAGTCCATCCCCTCCAGGTCACCTAGTGTCGGCCGCTGTTGGCAGACAGGTTACTGGGCTAGATGGACCTTTAGTCTGACTCAGTACGGCCATTCTTATGTTCTAAGCTCAGGGCTCAGGGTCAGGGATCTCACTGGAACAACTTGATTTTCATGCAAACCTGCTCCTGGGTTCGCATGTGGCCTTTGGTGGCCAGACTGGCAACTATCCTGCCCTAGACAGCCACTTTCCTGTGAGTAGGGCGTAGATAGTGGATATTGGAGGCCTCCCCCCAAACCTCGATGAGGTCCACGATCTCCGCACTAGACCAGGCGGGCGCCTGCTTCTTGTGGCCCTGCGCAGGCTCCTGTGAGCCACCAGCCTGGTCCTGGGAAGAGGCGGAGGGCTGGGTGGCAGCAGGTGTCTGGCTCATGCTTTGCCAGGTGCAGAGTCTGCTGGCTGGGTGCTGGCAGGCTTGCAACTGGCACAAGCACTGTAGCCAGACCGTGCCCCTTTAAGGGCTCCAGGGCCGGGGGGGGGGAGCAGAAGAGTTTCCCTGGTTGTGCCCAAAGTGGCCACCAGGGCAACCTGGGAAGGGATAGCCTCCAACTAGTTTGAATTAAATGGCTACACAGCCCTTAATTCAAACTACTTAATTCGAACTGCTGTTACTCCTCATAGAATGAGGTTTACCTAGTTCGAATTAAGCGCTCCGCTAGCTCGATTTAAATTTGAACTAGCAGTTTGTATGTGTAGCCCCTATTAACGTTAATTCAAACTAACGGCTGTTAGTTCAAATTAACTTTGTAGTGTAGACATACCCTGTGTGACAAGCTCTTATCCTTGGTCAGTCTCCTCCATGGAACAAGGTGTGGTGCAGAGCGGGTTCTGCTCCAGGGATCTTCAGAAGCCTGGAAACACTTCTTTCCCTGTTTCATATACAACTGTATTAGAAGCTCCACTTTTTATACTTCCCATCCCATCCCTTAGGGTATGTTTACACAGCAACGTTATTTCGAAATAACAGCTGTTATTTCGATCTCTGCACTAGATGGAGGAACGTGGCTATCTATGGCAGGATAGCTGCCAGCCTGGCCACCAAAGGCCACATGCGAACCCAGGATCAGGTTTGTATGAAAATCAAATTGGTCCAGCAAGACCCCCAACCCTGAGGCCTGAGCTTCCCCTCCCCCTTCTTCCCATTAATTCTCCCTTCCAGCTCCCTCCTCCCAGGTTTTCCTCTCCCCTCTCCTTACCTCTTTCCTCCCTGCTCCCACCTCCTTTCCCCAGTCTTACCAGAGTTTTATTCCCCCCACCCAGTTATGTTAAATAGAGTTTGTGTTCATGAAAATACATGTATTTTATTTACATCAGGAAGAGGGGTTAGGGAGGGGTAAGTGGAAGGACGTGAGGGTGGAAAAAGGCACAAGCTCCCAGTGGGGTAGACCAGGGAGGCTCTTAGTGCTCCTCGGGGTGGCAACTCTCCCACAGGATCTCCTGGATACTGACAGCCCCCTGATGGACCTCCCAGATGGCAGCCTGCAGAAAGTCCAGCCAGGCTCACAGCAATGCGTCCACAAGAAGCACCAGGGTGCCCAGCGGCCACTCCAGCTCTATGTTGCATAGTGCTGTAGTGTCCCCAGTGGAGGCAATCAGAGCACGCAGACACAAAATGCTTTGCTGTCCCTCATCGAGGTAGGCAAGCAAGCAGGGAAAGCTAAGAACTGGCTGTCTGGGGGGGGGTCCCTTTAAGCACAGGCCTCAGATAGCCCTAGGCAGCAGCTATACAAAGTAACTCCTGACCTGATGCCCTGCCAGATCTGGTTCCAGCCAGCCTTAAATGCAATTCAGCATCCGCTCAGTGTGGACACACTATTTCGAAATAGCAAAAAGCTATTTCGAAATGCATTTTGTGTGTAGATGCGTTATTTCGAAATAAGCTATTTCAAAATAACACTGTAGTGTAGACATTCCCTTAGCTTCTATGAGAAAAGGTGAGCCCAGATTGGATCCACCCACCAAAGATCACAGAGTTGCTCCTCTCACTCTTGCTCAGTTGGAGGCTGCTGCACCTCATTACAGGCTCCAGTCCAACAAAGCACATCAGCATGTGCAAAATGCTAAGGGACTAACCAAAATGAAGGTGTGTAACCTTCATCTTTATTTAGAACTGATTCCTGCCTCTTAGATCACACAGCATACTGCTAAAGTCAATGCATTTTCTGTCATAGATGCTTTGTTTTGTATTGCTTAGTCTGGATTATCTAGTTATGTTTTATTGAGAACATTATATCCTGACATCATGATTCTGCCATCAACACTCACATCTCATTTCCAAATCTGGAAAAAAGTTTTGTGTTTGAGCTGACAGAAGCTACCATGCTTAACTGTTAATCCACCACATTCTGTCATGCGCCAGAGAACAAAAGAGTCTCTTTATCTCCATGTCAACTGATTTTGTAACGGCAAATCTCCTAAAAGGAGCATAGTTTGGCCAAAGATAAGTGAATTTAGCATAAAATCCTGTTCTTGTGATAGCATCTGAAACAAACAGATTTCAAACCAATTTACTGAGTGTAAATTACTGCCAACAATATGCTCCTGAGATTTCTCAGATACGTAGCTATAGTTGCTAGAAGGCTACGAGGGTTTTTTTGTTTGTTTGTTTTGTTTTTGTTTTAAGATCACTTCTTTCAACTAAATTAGAGCCACAAATGCAGAATCTATCACTCAGGGACATAATGTGGATTTGTCATATTGCCTGCAAAACTTTGGGATCCATGGACCAATGAAGGGTTGCAATGAACCATGACTGTAATTTGTTCATTTGTGACAGATACAATACAGACTCTCCATATTAAAGAACAATAATCTTTATTTAATAAGTAAATATAGTATAACTGAATGCAAATTATTCATTATACACTAAAATATTGTTTCATATTCTGAAGAAGCCAGGAAAAATGCTGCAAGTGAAAACAATGAATTATAAATTATTGCATGTAGAAAAAGGAATGAAACAAATAGTCACAAGAAGATTAAGGTTCTTTCTTCAGGAGCCTAAGTCTAATGTTTAGGTGCCACTGGCATTCACAAAACCCCATCTCTGCTGACACCTAGCTGGGTAGGTGCCTCAGGTCCTTAAGAGCCTATGTTTCCACCCGTAAAGCCCCTGAGGTGCCTAAATTTCAGCAGCTAGGCACGCACACTGCCACTTCAGGCCTGACAGTCCCCAGAAGCTTAGGCCTCATTCACACTTAAGCCCCAAAAGACTTCACCCAAAGGGAGTCACCCATTGAATGACTTCTCAGAGGGCCCCTTACAGATGAAGGGCTAAACAGAACACAGTTGGAAGGTGGGGTGAAGCCTCATGTTCTAATAACTTTTAGCGCAGTTATTACACCCAGGTACACCCAGGATCAGCTCCCCTTCTTCAATGCCACCTGATAGGGAGTAGGGTTTTGAACTTGTGTCAACTACTTCTCACAGTCATAACAGTCAAGGCCAGAAGAGACCAATAGATTATATGCTCTGAGCTCCTCTGTATAATAGTCAACCACTACCACCCAGCACCACATATTAAAAGTAATAGTGGAAGAGAGACTAAAATAAATGAAAAAACTTAAAAAACAACAAATAGTGTAGTAATACCTTAAAGACTAACAAAACATGTAAATGGTATCATGAGATCTTGTGGGAGCAACCCACTTCTTCAGATGACTAGAGTATTAGAAGTCCACATCCAAAAGTAAATAAAGGAAGGGGGGAGAGAGAAAAATGAAGCGGGGGAGAAAAAGAGAGAGAGAGAGAGAGAGAGAGAGAGAGCAAGTAGATAGTTCAAGGAGTTTTACCAGAGGCTTAAAAGAACAATTAGAATCCCTATTGTTTGGTTGGTTAAGTCATTAGGATGTGGAAGGTAGTGTGGGAGCCAGCAGATGTCCCTGTTCATACAATTTGCATAAGAATTAAACTTGTAAATGAAGTTATGTTCCAATCCTTCCCCGTGTATTTGGCTTGTGTAATTGACCTGAAACAACATGGTGACTTGGAGATCCATTAATGAGTGTCCAGGCAGATTAAAGTGTTCTCCAACAGGTTTTTGTATATTGCATTTTTGGATATCTTATTTGTGACCATTAATTATTTCGGTAGAGACTGTCCCATTTGGCTAGTATACGAGACATGCAAAAGTCTTATTTTGTGCCATATGCAGAGAACAGGAGGCATGGAGGTACATTAATCCTTAAGGACTCTATAGTAGCAAGGAAATGGTTACATGAGATATACTTAGATAATCAAGGCAAGTGACCAGCACCCACACACTAAAAATGAAAGCAAACATGTCCCAGCCCCACATTTGATGATTAGTTAAACCCCGAGTATGTGAGCAAAACCCAGTCAGCCAAGCACTTGGGAGAAATGATCCTTGGCTACCTTGCGTATTGTCCCATCTCCAATTATTATTCTCCCTAATGTTTCTGAGGAAGAAGATAAAAAAACCCTTTCGGAATACACTGAGAGAAAAACTGTCACTTACAGATCCTTGCTGGTAGCTAACTGACACCCCACAGCATGAGTTTTCAGATTAGAAGATAAAAGTGAAGTAAGCCTAAGGATGGTGCAGACCTGCCTTCTGCTATAACTATCAACCCTGTATAGAACTACACCCATAAACTTGTCTTGCTTATAACTAATTAAATTTTCTCCCATAATTCCTGTTGGGATACTGTTCCAGAACTTCACCTGGTTGATGGTTAGGCACCCTTTTATTTGTGGTTAGTTTCTATGCATTTGTTATTGAGCCAACACTGTCTGTTAGCTTACATATTTCTTCACCCAGACAGGTGTTTACTCCATCCAGATTTCTTTTTGTTGGTCGAAACAAGCCAGCCTTTTCCAGTCTCCTCTTATAAGACAGGACCTTCTTTCCACTGATCACCCTAACCTCTCTTCCCCTGCTAGAGTTTAAATTAATCATTTTTGAGCATGGATTACCAGAGTTCTACAGAAGAGTGCAAATATCTTGTACAATGTCTGTCTGCTGACAGCAATTCCAGCAGTTCCCAGGGGAACAAGAGATAACAGGCCCCTATGCATGCACATGCTGCACCATCGCAGATGACGTCTGCCTGAAATTTGGGCAGAGCCACACCTGTGCTAGTTGGTGCCTAGCAAGCTGCTTCCACATGCCCACCTGGTAGCAATGCCAATTATCTAATCATGCAAATGCAAAGACCCTGGCCCAACCCCTGCCATGCCCTTCCCTGAGGCCACATTCCTACCCTGCCCCTTCTCTGAGGCCCCACCACCTGGTCACACCATACCCCCACCCCATGCTCGCTGTCCCCATCAGCTCGCTGTTCTCACTTACTTCTATCAGATTTGGGAGAGGGTCAGTGTTACCATGGGTGGCTCCCAAAAGCAACTATCATAACTCTCTGGCAACAAGTCCTAGGTAGGGAGGCAGAGGAGCCTCTGCATGCCACTGGGACATTGCAGATGATACTAAACAGCTCAAAATAGTTAAGACCAAAGCAGACTGTGAAGATCTTCTAAAAGATCTCACAAAACTAAGTGACTGGGCAAATGAAATGTAATGATGATAAATGTAAAGTAATGCACATTGGAAAAAATAATCCCAACTATACATACAATATGATGGGTACTAATTTAGCTTTAACCACTCAAGAGAGAGATCTTGAAGTCATTGCGGATAGTTCTCTGAAAACATCCACTCAGTGTGCAGCGGCGCTCAAACAAGCCAACAATGTTAAGAATCATTTAAAAAGGGACAGAGAATAATACAGAGAACATCTTATTGCCTCTATATAAAACCATGGTACGCACACATCTTGAATACTGCGTATAGATGTGGTTGCTTCATCTCAGAAAAGATATATTGACATTGGAAAAGGTTGGGAAAAGGGCAGCAAACATGATTAGAGGGTTGGAATGGGTCCCGTGTGAAAAGAGATTTAAAAGACTAGGACTTTTCATCTTAGAAAAGAGGAGATTAAGGGGGGATATGATACTGGTCTATAAGCCAGCCTTGATGTGCTGCTGGCAGCACATGGCCTAAGACCCTGAATAATTGCCCCCCTTCCTCTTCCATCAGCAGGCCTCACAATGGCATTCGTATTTTTTGCAGCTTGAAATATCTTGCCTAAGACATCCTAATACTGTGCCTTAACCATTGAACCATATGGTATTCTGGACAGTTTTCTCTTAATAGTTCCTGCTGAAGCTGTTCCACAGTGTATAAGTGATTATTCATTGGGCCAGAGAGACCATGAATGACTGTATAGCCCAGTGGCTAAATCACTCACCAGGCATGTAGGAGACTCTGATTCCAGTGGCCCACCTTCGGTGATGGTTTTACCACTTACACAAAGTTGAACAATCAGGAGGGATACCTGCCACAGGACACTCCAGACCCCTGTGGTTATGACCTCTTCTATAAGGTGGGAGACTCACATTCAACTCCCTTCTCCTCTCCAGGCAGAAAAGGGAACTGCACCTAGGTCTCCAACATCCTTGGTGAGTGTTCTATTCAATGGGCTAACAATTACCAGGCACCCTCCATTTGGTCTTTCTTCACAAACCAGAGACATGGCTTAAATGCCTAACTACAGGAGAGTGTTCACAGCTGTCAGTCCTAAGGAGAGATAGTTGCCTCCTTCCAGCCCAAACTTATCTTCTTAATTCCCTTGGATGGGTCTTATTGTGTTTTTTTCTGTGGTTAGGCTAATCTAGACAGCATGTTGGCTTCTGTGAATCCCATTCTTAGGCACTTAACTTCCCCCAGAGCCTGGATACCTAACTTGGGGCTCTGAATTCCACTAGGCAACAGATCACCGAAAGTTAAGCATTGCAACATCTAAGTCTCCTTTGTGAACTTAACATATAATAGCCAGGCAAATTGTACTGTTGTGTTATATATATCATTGTGACTGAAATAACCAAAAAACAGGTTTGAGGAAAGGTTTACATTTCCTTGTAAAACATATTGGCTGAGTTGTTTGGGTCAGATAGTCCTCGTTGAGCCCTGTTTATATGTGATATAATGCTAATCAAAGTTGTGTGACGGTCTATGACATCTCAGATAAAGAAATGTTCTGAGTTGTACAGAGTAAGTAGTAGTGAACCATCTATTTCTAGTAGTACAAAAGAAAAACTTTCACCAAGCAAGTTTTTCCTGAGAGTCTTTATTTTTGAGGTTTAGGATGCATAGGTTATATCAAGAAATGAGAGAAAAAGAAAAGACAGAGACAAACGGCACCTCTTTGTCTACAACCTACCATCCTAAGGAATTTGGTGTGGAATTTTATCTTCTCCTTCCTAATGACCTGGGAGCTGGTATTTTAGAGTCAATGTTCATTCTTCAGCCCTGCATTTAGATGCCATCTTGAAAAGTATAGTTTGAGCGAGTTGAACTGCTTGTTATGGTAATATTTGCCCTGGATTTTGCTGCTATGTTGGTTAGTGAATTATTCATAAGATGTTCCTGATGTTCTTATATATTATGCAAAAGAATTCCCCCTGTTGTTTGTATGGGTTATTTTCAGACTAGATCGATTGTTCACAAACTGCTTACTCCCACTATTTGTTGCTAGTGTTGTGCAGTTGGTCACCTAAGTCACATGATATTGTCTCTGGTTCTGCTCCCAGTTGGATGACTGATATTTTCCAAACAGGAGACCAAGTAATGCATAGTTTTTATGAATTTTGGGGCAAGCAGTAATTTGCAATTAAGTTTTGAAATTTTTTTCAATGTATTATTATTTTAAAGCTCTGCTAGATCTAAGCAAGAGTGATCCCCTTGTCTGCATGTATGAAGGTGGGACTTATGAAGCCTCACTACAGTACATTCACAATGTCAGCCTTCTGACAATTTCCTCTTTGCATTTCAACAGTGCAAGTAGAATTTTGCTTTGAGGTGTGTAGGACATTGGGAGTCTCCCATACAGGTTCTTAGCATCCTAGCTTGATTAGACAATGTGTTTTTACTGTGCTGGGTTCTTCTGCAGCAGTGTACGAGTCTGGGGGTTAAAGAAGGTTTGGTCTCTGAACATTTAGTGTCTCTGAACACTAGGCTACGCTAAAGTGTCGAAAGAGGAATTTGCATCTCGTCTTCCGATCTCACTTTCGAAAGCGGAGCTTTCAAAAGTGAAAGTAGTTTGGAAGTGGCTTTTTTGGTGACCCCTTCCCCTTTTTCAAAAAGCCACTCTTCCTCAAAAAATTAGTTTTACGCAGCTTTTCAAAAAAGGAGATCTTGTGGAATTGGCATATCCTTTTTTAACACTTTAGCATAATCTAGATAAACCCTTAGCAATTATTAGAGGTAGGGCTATACAAAATAAAAGTTCCACATATATTAGAATGAATTATGAACTGAATTTTCTTTAGCTGAACTCATGTTCTTTTATGTATTTTGCTTTGCTTGCACATTTTAGCAAAAGTTAATTATGCACCTGATCTAAAATCTTGGAGATTGAAGTCAGTACTCACAGGAAGGGCACAGCTGACAGTAGTGACCGTTTCTAAAAATCTTTCGATCAAGCACTATGTATGTTGAGGACACATAAAGGCACTTAATAGTGGACACAGCTTAAGCATAGTAAATGGACTTGTTCAACTCCATTGGCTTGGCAGAGGTATAATTATAGGAATCTGGTGGCATCTTTCCAAATAGTACTGCACATATTTACAGTCTAAATTACACTTACTATGTCAATGACCCTAATGAAATGGGATACATGGATAAAAATACAAAAGCCAGTAAATGAAGCACCATAGGTATATTTTATATAGACATAAGCAACATTTATTAACACTGCAGGGGCAAATTCTTGTTATGAATGTTCTCCAAACATGAATAACAAAACCCTGGCTCTGAATTTCTATGATCAGATCAACCATTTTCAATGAAGACATGAAGTAACTGTGCAGTTACTTTGTGCCAATAACCATCATGATGAAAACAGAAAATTAGATCTCCACTAAATTCAAAGCATCTGGAACACAACCCTACATGAGCAAGGGAACTATCTTACAATGTATCACAAACTCCTGGATAGAGACCTGCAACTAATTCTTTAACAGACCTTTCTCAACTAGGACTGGGCTCTTACATAAACATTCAACTATTCACATTACCTCTTGCTACCTCTTTCAAAAATGCACTGACCCAGAGAAAAATCATATTTCCAGTGACTTATTGAGGACCAGTTCACAAGATTTGGGGTCATTTAATAAGAGAACAGAAAATATACCATTTTGTTCTCTAAATAAATCAAACATCTTATTTTTGAATTGTTTATTGAATACTCATCCAAAACTGAGAGCAATCCATGTGTTAAACAATTGAATAATGTACAAAAACAAACAAATTAGAGAACTGTTACCAACACTATGCAAGGAGAGAAATGTGTGAAATTTGATTAATTTATTACAATAGAATCTCATTTAACCAAGCCTCAAGCTCACAGGGCTGACCATGGCATGCCTCAGACATCTGGAGATCAGGTTGCTAGCAGTGGGTGGCTGTGGCTCGGGCAGTCAGCCCCAGGTGGTCGTGGCTCAGGTTGTCAGTTCCACATGGAGAGGGCTCCTACTGCTAGTTGAGAATGCAGGACCGGCACCTAGGGTATGTCTACACTTGTCCCCTAGTTCGAACTAGGGAGGCAAATGAAACATACAGAAGTTGCTAATGAAGCACAGGATTTAAATATCCCACGCTTCATTAGCAACTTCGGTATGCTTCATTTGCCTCCCTAGTTTGAACTAGGGGGCAAGTGTAGATATACCCCTAGGCTATGTCTAGACTGGCATGATATCATGCAAATACTTTTAATGGAAAAGTTTTTCCGTTAAAAGTATTTGCGCAAGAGAGTGTCTATATTGACAAGTGCCTTTGCACAAAAGATTTGCTTTTGCGCAAAAGCATCTGTGCCCAGTATAGACGCGCTTTTGCGCAAGAAAGCTCCAATGGCCATTTTAGCCATCAGGCTTTCTTGCACATGAAATTAAGGTGCCTGTCTACACTAGAATGTCAGTGCTCTTGTGCAAATTCTCGCAGCCAGTGTAGACAGGTGGCAAGTTTTTTCACAAAAGCAACTGCTTTTGCGCAAAATCTTGCCAGTCTAGACGCACCCCTAGAGTCCTGCCACCCAGGGCTAACAGCAAGAGCTCCACTATACACTCTGACAGTAGGAGCCCCACCCATTCTCTAATTTATTTTGATTTTTGGTTATCTGATCTTGTTCCAATCCCAGTTAAATAGGATAATTAACATTCCATTGTATCTGCAATGTATCACTCACTCATGTCACTTTTCTTCTCTCGTATGATTTTGTCATCATGTTTATTGAGTGGATTTTCAGTTTTGATGCATAAATCTCACTAAAACTTGTGCTTATACATTTGAAAAATAGGTTCCAGTTCTCATCTCATTTACTTTGTGGTAAATCACAATGATCTCCAATGAAGTCAAGAACGTTAAAGTGCAAAATCAGCATCAGTGACATCAGAAATAGGCTCATAAATAGTTATTTGGAAATTTTCCAATAAAAGGGTTTTTTTCCATCAGAAAATGCCGATTAGTCAACAGAAAATATTTACCAGAAATGTGTCACCTCTATGAAAATTCATTTTACAATCCAGGTAACTACAGACCAATCAACTTAACTTCTGTGCCACGAAAGATAATGGAGCAAATAGTTAAGGAATCCATCTGCAAACATCTGGAATATAGTAAGGTGGTAAGTAACAGCCAGTTTGAATTTGTCAAGAACAAATCACGTCAAACCAATGTGATAGCTTTCTTTGAGAGGATAACAATTCTTGTGGATAAGGGGGAAGTGGTAGATGTGGTATACTAGACTTTAGTAAATCATTTGATACAGTCTTGCATGACTTCCTATTCCTAATCAATAAACTAGGGAAATACAAACTAGATGGGGCTACTATAAGGTGGGTGCATAATAGGTTGGATAACCATTCTCAAGGTATGTTTACACTTGCTCCCTATCTCAAGATGTAGTGTACCGAAATTGCTAATGAAACGCAGGATATTTAAATCCCGCTCTTCATTAGCAATTTCTGTACACTACATTTGCATCTCTATCTCGAGATAGGGAGCAAGTGAAGATGTACCCTCAGAGAGTAGTTATCAATTATTCACCGTCATGCTGGAAGGTCATAATAAGGGGGGCTCTGTAGGGATCAGTTTTGGGACTGATTCAATTCAATATCTTCATCAATTATTTAAATATTGGCATAGAGATTATGCTTATTAAGTTTGCAGATGATATCAAGCTGGGAGGGGTTACAAATGCTTTGGAGGATAGGGTCATAATTCAAAATGGTCTGGAGAAACTGGAGAAATGATCTGCAGTAAATGGGGTGAAATTCAATAAGGACAAATGCAAAGTACTCCACTTAGAATGGAGCAAACAGTTACAAAACAGGAAATGACTGTCTAGGAAGGAGCACTGCAGAAAGGAATACAGGGATCATAGTAGACCACAAGCTATATATGATATACCAGTGTGACAATGCTGCAAAAAAAAAATCCAAAAACCAAACAAAAAAAACCCAAACATGTTTCTGGAATACATTAACAAGAGGCTACGTCTACACTGGTATGATATTCCGGAAATGCTTTTAACGGAAAAGTTTTCCATTAAAAGCATTTTTGGAAAAGTGTGTCTAGATTGGCAGGACGCTTTTCCGCAAAAGCACTTTTTGAGGAAAAGCGTCCGTGGCCAATCTAGATGCGCTTTTCCGCAAAAAAGCCCCGATTGCAAAAAGAAATCTCTGCTGTCTACACTGGCCCTTTTGCACAAAAATTTTTCAGAAAAATACTTTTGCCCCAACAGGAGCAGCATAGTATTTCCGCAAAAGCACTGACAATCTTACATGAGATCATCAGTGCTTTTGCGGAAATTCAAGCGGCCAGTGTAGACAGCTGGCAAGTTTTTCCGCAAAAGCAGATGATTTCGCGGAAAAACTTGCCAGTCTAGACACAGCCAGAGTGTTTTGAGTAAGACATGAAAAGTAATTTTCCAATCTACTCTGCACTGATTAGGCCTCTACTGAAGTATAGTGTCTAATTCTGCACACCACATTTCAGGGAAGATATGGTGAAAGGTCCAGAGAAGAGCAGCCAAATGATTAAAGATCCAGAAAACATGATCTATGAGGCTATGTCTGCAATACAGGCTTCTTGCACAAGAAGCTTCTTGCACCAGATCACGTTCACACTGAAAAAGCGCATCAAAAAAGTGATGCACTTTTGTACAAGAGAGCGTCCAGACTGCAAGGATGCTCTCTTGAAAGGAAACTCTAATTGCTATTTACAGAATGGCCACCAGGGCACCTGTGCTTTTTTCGATTGCCTCCTTCTGTGCAAAAAAACCCTGTTCCCCATCCACCCACATCTTTTTGTGCAAGAGCTCTTGTGCAAAAAGGAGTTATTCCTCGTAGAAGGAGGAATACCTACACTGGAGAAAACCCTTTGTTCTTTCATTTTACTAGTGCAAAAATGCACTTGAGGTGTGGACACTCCGTGAGTTTTTGCAGAAAAATGGCTGGTTTTTGCACAAAAACTCTGTATTGTAGACGTAGCCTGAGGGAAGACTGAAAGAATTGGTGTCGAGTATCAGAGGGGTAGCCGTGTTGGTCTGAATCTGCAAAAGCAGCAAGGAGTCCTGTGGCACCTTATAGACTAACCAAAGTGTTGGAGCTTAAGCTTCTGTGGGCAAAGACCCACTTCGTCAGGTACTTGACACCATGCAAGGCACTGCATTTAGCTGTATGGAGTGGACATGCATCTGACAAAGTGGGTCTTTGCCCACAAAAGCTTATGCTTCAACACTTCGGTTAGTCTATAAGGTGCCACAGGACTCCTTGCTGCTTTTGAAAGAATTGGGTTTGTTTAGTTTGGAAAAGAGAAGACAGTGAGGACATGAGTAGATTTCAAGTACCTAAACGTGTGTTACAAGGATGATGAAGAAAAATTATTCTCCTTAACCTCTGCTGATACGAAAAGAATCATTGGGCTTAAATTGCAGTAAAGGAGGTTTAGGTTGGACATTAGAAAAACTTCCTAACTGTCAGGGTGGTTAAGCACTGGAATAAATTGCTAAGGAGGTTGTGGAATCTCCATCACTGGAGATATTTAAGAGCAGGTTAAACAGACATCTGTCAGGGATGATCTAGATGGTACTTGGTCCTGCCATGAGAGCAGGGGACTGGACTTAGTGACTTCTTGAGGTCCCTTCCAATTCTAGTATTCTATCACTCTATGATTTGGAACCAAATGTAGTGAAAGATTTTTTTACTTTAGCTGTTTGAAAAGCTTTATTAAACCTTAAAGGAATGCAGAAAAAAAACCTCAGAAAGGGGGTTAAATGGACATAGGAGTGTTGGTGATGGCTGGACTCTTTAGGATGTCTATCCCAGTACCTAGTTTTAAAATCATAGCTTAATTAAAGAGAAATTTATAATAGTTTAAATTCAGAAAATCCAGTAATGTCAGCTATAAGTTTGATGTACAGTAATATTGCATGCAATAAATCCAATTCTTCTGCCATAATGGTAAATTGCATCTCCAGCAAAATCTCATAGAAATACATTGTAGCCCATAGAAATACATAGGAAGTATGTACTGTTTAGAAGTACTTCCAAATAGGAAGTAACTAGCATTCATCCAAGGGACAGTTGGGAAACTCCATAGGAATACATTCAGCCCATAGAACTATGTGGAACTACTTGTGCACTCAATTAATTAGTGTATAATTGGCATATGTTAATTCTTGGAAACTGAATGGTTAATACTGAGTGCCACATGACACAAATTAGCATATGCTAATCTCTGAATGCTGACTGATTGAATTATTATCATACATTATATTTAATGAGATGAAAATCATATATAAGGGTAACAACCAGCAGGCTAAAGGGTTCAGGGACCTTGAAGAAAGAACATGCCACAGACACCTGGAAAGAAGAAGACGCTTCCAAACAGCAGCAACAGCATTAACAAACCCTGCTGGATAAAAAGGTTAACCCAAAGCCCTGCTCAGTAAGAACACTAATGAAATGTAAGAATGCTTTACAGAAGCAGAGCAGCTAGTAACTCATAATCACTAGCATCAGTCAATGCTCAGAAGTATCAGAAGTCATCTAAACAGCACCTCAGAATTCTACAGTCACCACAGCAACAGCTTTCGTGGGTAGCTCAGCTAATAGCACTTTTACACAGGCAGCCACAAGCAGTAGCTAGCACAGTAGCAGTAGTAGCAGCAACTCCAGGGTTCTGAGGTTTTCCTAGGAAGTGTTTATTACTTCCACCCAGCCAGCATCAGGCCACCAACTGAGCTTCCATCCCTTCAACCTGAGGAGCCACTTTATCTCAGGAGCAGGCAGCGGAACAACACTGCGATCACCTGCACAGCACAGCAGATAGCTGACCATCACAACACAATGCTCACAAGCCTCTGTCAGAGCAGTAGGACCTTTGAAATAATCTCATATGTTAATGGTTTTGCATCTTTATTTATTCCGATGCTTCATTCCTTTTTTAACTGTAACCACAGATTATCTATCTGTATTATTTTACTGTAACTGCTCACTTCTAAATAAATATTATTTTTGTTTTTGAAGATCTACTGCTTGATTTTCTCCTCTTGATTGAAGGGCTGTATCTGTTTCCTTGGCAATTATTTTAAGCCAGGACACTACCTTGGTTCCCGCTTTAGATAAGTTAACAGTAAAGTTTTATATTAAAGGTAGTATTTAAGGCAACATCATTGGTTTAGTAAAATTGAATAGAAATCTCCCAGTATACAAATTGAAAAACATATTTTAATAATGTTAAAATGTTCCAACTTGACTTTTTTGGGGAATAAAACATTCTGGTTTTCATTTCAATTTTTATTTTATATTATGAAATATAATGTAAAGACTATATATATTTTAAATCAGAACAAAATGCTTAGATTTTGTCAAAAGAAAACATTTTAATCAACCAATTTTTTTCAGACTCCCTGTTCCCAGGAAATTTCTTTTTGTTGTTCCTGTTGTTTCATTCCTTTCCAAAACTGATTGTGAAACTCACTCTGAAATTAAAAATCCATTTCCTGCACAACTCTATCCACAACATTTTAAAGACTCTCCTTTCTGCTGAAAAATGAAATGCCCACGTTTATTTCATCTGTTATTTTTACCTGTTTCAGCTACTATACTTTAATCATTCATTAATATTGTGAATAAACTGAACATCATAACTTTGTGTTCCACAATTACTCTGTGTTTTCATTTGATTTTATAGGTCCAGTGAGAACAGAAAAAATATCTTATGTTAAGTGATTTCTAAAACCTCTTTGGATAATCACTCTGGTTCAAGTGGTTTAAAAATCCTTTTAACATAGTCCTTGAGCTTTCCTGCCTCACAACACATTTTGAATCACACTTGTCTGTAGCCAAGGCCATCTTCAAAGAGTAGATGTACAGAACTGAAATGAGGGAATCATATTCTCATTAAGGTTTAGCACCCAGTCTCTAAAAGCAGCATATGTGTGTGCAAAAGTAATGGTGGAGATAAAAAAGTCTTGTCCCATTTGGAAAATAATACTGTAAAATGAAAAAGTGAGGAAACATGATACAGGTAGTCTCTGAGGGTATGTCTACACTGCCACCCTGGTTCGAACTAGGGTGGCTAAGGTAGGCATTCGAACTTGCAAATGATGCCCGGGATTTAAATAACCTTCAAGGAGGTTTAATGGTAGTTCGAATTAGTAGCTTTAATTCGAACTACCTAGTCCGTGCCGCGTGTAGCTGTGGGCAGGTAGTTCGAACTACGGGGCATTTAAAAATGTCGGTGCCCGGGAACATGCAAATGAAGCCTGGGATATTTAAATCCCGGACTTCATTTGCAAGTTTGAATGCCTACATTAGCCACCCTAGTTCGAACTAGGGTGGCAGTGTAGACATACCCAGATGTAGAAAACAAAGGCATGCTCACACATGCAAACAAAATAACATTCTGCCTGTCCTTTATGCAAGTGCACCATAGAATCCTCCTGCCCATCTTTCATAGGCCCCTTAAAATCCTGGCAGGATTGCAGTCCCTGTACTAGAGGAAGGAAATGAACTGCAATACCCTACTCCCAAAGGGGAAACAGAGCATCGGGAAGAACTGGACAATATTGAGAAATCTTGGTCCCTTTGAAGCCCATGTGAAAATACTCATTGATTTCATTGGGTTAAGGATTTTACTCATTGTCTCACCCTCCTCTACATCAGTCAATAGATCAGGACCAGAGGTGAGGGAGAACCAAAGACTTGAAGCAGTGGGTGTTCTCCCATTCTGACCCAGAATGCCTGCTAATGCTTTCCCTGAGGTAGCACCACTCTGGACCATTTCTTACTATGTGTTATGCCTAACAGACATGATCTTGCCCAAATAAAGCAAGAAAAAAGGTAAAAATTATGCCTTTCTATTAATAATATAAACAATATCTTCCATCTCCTTCCTCCAAGAATAACTGACATCCACCAAAGTGCCAAATAGAATAAAAATGGCTGACATGAGTTTACAGGTATAAAAAATCATAGATGTACAAAATAAGTGTCTAGTTAAAGGTATTACAAGGAAGCAACTAACCATACAAAGTCTAGAATTCTTAGTTAAAATAACAAATCTATCTACGTACCTATCTAAAGCTTATCTTTAAGAGAAATTATACGAAAGTGTCAAGCTGTACATATTGGAAAATGGAAACTGATTGGTATGATTCTGCTGCTCTGTACTGAAGTGTTACAAAGAAAAGAGTGTGCAAAACTAGAGATGATCTATTTTAATGGAGATAAACAGAAAATACATGAATATTAAGGGCACCAAACAGTGACAAATATAGGGCCAGGTCCTCCACTCCACTAAATCAACCCTATTATTCAAAATTCATATTAATTGATCATAAGGATAATCTCAATGTGTAGAATCCCAACACCCTTCAAAAACAGCCCCATAAAAAAATACAGGTTGACCATCCCTGGCCTGGCCCTTCTGGACCTAACTAGTCCAGAACCAAGAAATTTGCCACCCTATGGGAGATCAATGCTGCCGCTGACTACAGGGCCCCACTCTAGCAACAGAGGAGCCATTGTTGGCAGAGCGGAAAAAGGGATGTGCTTGAGGGAAAAGGCAGGGCAAGCTACTCCTGGGTCTCGGCCTTTGGGCTATGCTTCTGGTTTCCCTGCCAGTTGTGGGACTCTGCAGATGCCCTTCCTCTTTCCCCAAGAACCTCCCCTTTTCTTCTCCTTCCTCCCTGAGCTTGATCACTGCACATGAGATATTTGAGGTGCACCAGAAGCTCTGGAAAGTTAGGGGAGGGATTACTGCATGTAAGAACCCTCGTTTTTTCCTGTGACTGCTCCAGAGAACTCATAGATCACTGGACCAGGAATGTTGCCAGATCAGAGAAGTCCAGTTTATAGAGATCCAAACTGTACAGCCATCTCTGGGGCAGACAGTAAGTGCAAAACATGCTGCACAATAGTGGAGATATTAGGAATTTTTTGGTCAAGCACAGCAAATTAAATTGCTATACATAAAGCAAACAGGTTCTCCGTTTTTTAAGGCTTTATGCAAACGGCCCACACATAATAAACTAAATTGCATTCCATTTATCTACTCTAAAAGCATACAAGGTTGAGATGACTCCAGGGCCTTGAACTTTTATTTCTAAAAGTCAAGATATTCCAGACCTGAGATTTAGTCTCTTACTTAATATCCTCTCAAATCTCCCATATAGATGATTTATACAAAATTAAAATCTCATTGCCAACCAGCTAGACAATGGTGACTTTTTAATCATTCTGCTGATCATGCCCTTGACTAGCTGTTCATCATCAATCTGTAGGATATTTCATAAACTAAAAGTATGCTAAATGTGTTAAATAATATTATTTACAGTAACCCTTTCATTGACTTCTGTACAGGGCAAGCAAAATAACTGGTTCTGGACAGACAATGTTGTAATGTTAGAGAAACTGGACCAAACCACAAGAGATCTCATTAGTGTGGGGGAGGTTGGTGAGAGAGAAGTTTGACACACCACCAATTTAAGACAAAAGTACCAAAGTGACTGTAATAGAACAAAACTATAGCTAGCGAAGAAACAGAAAATGTGAGTCTTTTGGGGATAATATTAGAACTAAGCAAAATGGGGATATTTTGGGCTTTGATTTTTGCAAAAGCTACCAGTCATATTGATTTTGTGTAACCCATACACCTAGTGTGGTTCACTGTCCCAAGTAGTGGCACTTAGACCACTTACAGTGAGAGAGAAGAGCAGGGGAGCTCTACAGCCCTAGCTAAGTGCCAGCTTGCTTTATAGCCCAAGCTGTAGAGGCTCCTACACTAAGCTCTAGAGATCCTAGGCTCAAATCTGGCTGGTGGTGGTTACATTTGCATAAGTATAGACAATCTGGAATTTAATTTTAGATTTATGATCTAGAGGTATATGAAATGTGTTATTGCTGTTTTACAAAAGTTTTTCCAATCTCTTTTGTTTCTCTGACTGTGATATCTATTTTTCACATATAAGGAGTTTTTACCTTGTTTTAAAGACCATCAATAGAATACAAAACAAATCAACATGGTAAGAGTATGGCTATGATCAGCAAGGAATGAGCATGGAATCTCATGAATCTAGGCTCATCGAGGAACCTTCTACTGCCTCAGGTAAAATACACCTTACCATTATTCTATGGATGAGATGCTCCCACCTTTTTCTGAAGTCCAGTGATAGCAAAATCTGTTTCTGCTGACAGTTACCACACAACCAGCAGGTTTTACACCCTTCTACCAAGGAACAAGGTTGTGTATTTATTCTCAGACAAAATGAATAGAACCCCATCTAACACAGCTGCCAAAGCATAGGTATGAAGTATGTGCTTTTTGCATGATAGTCTTCCACCATGATGTGGAGACAACAGCTCTCTGCTCTTGAAATATGGATCCATCCCACACACTCAGCTCATCTTTTATTTGAAAATATGGTTCTACTCCTCTTGGTACTTGGCTTTTGTCTTCAGGCAACTATGTGCTACTATTGTTGTCTTGACTGCCTGTAGCTGAATATTTCTGTCTGTAGCCTATTTATTTCCTTCAGCTTTGCTGTTGAACCGGGAAGATAGCGCAACATGTTATTGTCCTTCACTAACCCAAACTCACTGATGCTGATGTATAAGCTTATGGTTTCAATTGACATCAGTAATCATTCTGGACAAAATCTTATCTCTATCTGGTAGTGCTGAAAATACATCAACATATGCTGCAATATGATTGAAACATTTAAGGGCTTTGCTCTGATTGTCTCTAGGCCAGGTTAGTGGTTTGAATGCACTATTATTGAGTGGTCTTAGTGCACTCCAAATCCCACACCCAGAAAATCATTTTGATTTTGGCATATCGCTATTCAGCCTCTGACAGAGCTGCTCCTAAAAAAGATCCAGTGACTTCTCTGATACATCACATTGGTGAGTAATACTTCAGGATAAGTGAATCTGCTATGATGTGTTTCAGCACGTCAGATATTTCCTGTCGGAGACTGCTCAGGCTCATTCAACATCTTTCCTTATGAGCTGACATATAGGTCTCACTACTAGTCAGACATGGAAAATACTTTGACAGAAAATTTATGAAGTACTGTACCCTTTTCACACCCACTGGAGTCTGCATGTCATTGACAGCCTTGAACTTTTGGGGATCTGCTTTCAGCCCCTCTGCTATGAGCAAATGTCCAATATATGTTACCTCATTCTGATCACCTAGTCTGGCCTCCTGTAGAACACTGATTATAGAACGCCAAAATAATTTCCTAGAGTATATCTTCTAGAAAACATCCAATCTTGATTTCAAAATGTCTAGTGATGAACAATCCACCACAGTTTGAAGTAAAAGCGGCGAGGAATCCTGTGGCACCTTATAGACTAACTGAAGTATTGGAGCATAAGCTTTCATGGGCAAAGACCCACTTCGTCAGATGCATGTAGTGGAAATTTCCAGAGGCAGGTATAAACATGCAGGCCAGAATCAGGCTGGAGATGACGAGGTGGATCCAATCAGGGAGGATGACGCCCTCTTCTAGTAGCTGCTTTTGTCCTCTCTTGGAATACACACCTCCAGATCAGCTACTAGAAGTGGGTCTCATCCTCCCTGATTGGATCCACCTCGTCATCTCCAGCCTGATTCTGGCCTGCATATTTATACCTGCCTCTGGAAATTTCCACTACATGCATCTGACGAAGTGGGTCTTTGCCCATGAAAGCTTATGCTCCAATACTTCAGTTAGTCTATAAGGTGCCACAGGATTCCTCGCCGCTTTTGCAGATTCAGACTAACACGGCTACCCCTCTGATCGTTTGGAGTAAGTTGCTCCAAAGGTTAATTACCCTTGCTGTTAAAAATATAAAAAACATACACCTTACTCAGTCTGAATTTGTCTAGCTTCAACATCCAGCCATTTTATCATGTAATATACTTTTCTCCACCAGACCGCAGATCCAGTTGTCAAATATTTACTCCCTAGGTAGGTATTTATATATTGTATTTCCACACTAGGCAGCCCTTCCAGAGCTTACATCAGTCTTCTCTAGAGCACCTATGGTGCTGAGCTTATGCCCATCAGCACACACAGCCATCTGTAATGACCAAATGGTGTTGCAAAGTTGTCAGCATTCTGGATTCTTTATCCAGGCTTCTATAGCAAAACCCCATTCCACACATTATAGATCCCACAGATTCTGGCTTTGGAAAATTTTGACAAGACACCATCAGTTGTGGGTGGTGGATAGTGACATCTTTTCAATGCCCTGAACAGTGGCTTTGTGTGTGTGGAGATTTATAATGTTCCTGATGATCTTTGTCATCACCATGTGGCTTACTAAGATTGTACTGATCCCTGCAGATACTATGATACCCCTGTTCTGCAGACTCCTGAGCTCCTTGTATACTGGATAATATAATGCCACTGGTGTATTTCCTTCCTGGTAAGCACACTATTTCACTGTAGGATCTATTTCTGGTCACAGCTTTCCTTAAAGACACCCATCATCCATGAAAACATCCTCATAAGCTTTTAAAATTTTCTTTATTGTTCAAAGGACTCCCCATTTTTTGTTTGAACTGCAGCTATAAAATTCTGATCATGCACTTTGATCAGATCCATAACTTATATGGCTGTATTCACCAAGAAGAGTCTGTGGTCTGTGTCATTTGCCATTTAACATGACAAACCAGTTAGAATATCTGCTAGTCCTGCTGGCAGGAGCTCACAAATGGTAAATACCTAGTAGATATGGAGAACAAGTTCTTCACTCACACTTAATGGCAATTTTTTCCAGATCAAGGATGTATGCACTTTGGTGAGGCAGCCTAAGAAAACTTCCATTATTTTATTGTTTATTATTTGTATTATTATTGCACTTAGAAGCCCTAGTCATGGACCAGGACTCCATTGGGTTGGATGCTATGCAGACAGAACAAAACATTCCCAAAGAACTTACAATCTAAGTAAAAGACAAAAGATAGATACAGGCGTACTAGTGGGGGAATTCAGAGTAACAATACTGATCAATATGTTAGGTTGAGGTATACCAGCAGAATTTGCTGTAAAAGTAGCTCTTCTACTTCGAGCTAGACTTCCAATTTCTTACATGCAACAATAGTTCACATGATATGTCATGGGGGCTACCAGTAGAGTAAAGGTCTGTGTAGTCAGGTGATTGCCCCACATTGAGAAGAGTAGGAGTTAAATCAGACCAGAGAGAGCCTGCACAGAATAAGGGCTCCAGTCAGATAAGGGCTCAGTATGTGATCCAATCAGGATGTAGCCATATTTAGAAAGGGCTGCTCTAGAGATCAGAGGGAAGTCCCTTCCTGGCCTGGTAGAGAGATGGACTGGCTGCCAAGAAGCACCATAGCTGGAGCAGTGCTGACCAGGGTAGTACAGCAGTAAGAACTTCTGTCTTACTGCTACTAAAATGAGGCCCTGGAGGCAAATAAGGTGTGAAGGCTAGGGGAGAATGACCCAGGATAAAAGAGGCAGCAGAGGAGATGGAAAAGAAGCAGTGAGTGGCTACTAGCTATAGGGTCCCTGGATTGTGACCCAGAGTAGCACACAGGCCTGAATCACCCCTTTTTTCCCCCACTTACCCTGAAGGAAGTTGCCAGAACAGACTGCAGTTTGTTAGAGTAAGGGACTAGACTGGTGACTGCAGCAGGCTACTGAGGAATGGCACAGGACTATAGAGTGTTTTTCCCCGAGAAGTGGGGAGATAATGGACATGACCAAAAGAGGATGCCATGGTCTGGGGAGCAACAGAGGTCCCAGCATAGAGGAGAAAGAGGGAGTAATGGTGAGCGAGACTTCGGAGGAGAGTGTCCTGTTGGAGAACTTGAGCTAATTCCCAGAACAACCGGCAGAATACTCCGCTATACTCAGTCATGCCCCATTACAACAGTGAACAGTGCAGTCCTGAAGTTATGTTAACATTTTCACAGGCACTAGCAATTCCTTGAAAGGCTTTTTCATCTGTAATAAGGTGCAAATGTTCTAAATGGTCTTATTGTACATTGCTATTGGAATGTGCACTATACTACATTACCTGTATGTATGTATAGCTGGACCTGTGGCATCCTCCCTTGTGAGTTCTACAGTTCAAAAATCCCTATGTATCCAACAGGTGCCAATTTACTTTTCTACTGCTATAGCATAGTCACACAGCAGGTGGCAAATCACACAGTGAAGTACAATAGCCTGCTAATTCCATGATGTGGCTTGAATGGGCAATTTTCAGTTTTCAATTGTAGTCTGCCTTTGCAGGACTTGGGAAGGGAGCAGGGAAGTCCAGTCATTGTTCCCTTGGTGAAATTATTCTGATCTATCCTAAAACCAATCATTACATCCTATTCCACCAGACTGGCACCCTCTTTCAGTTTGACTGGGAACACTAGGAAGGTGGGCATATTCCATGAAAATTTTGCAGAATCCAGTTTCAAAGACTTGCTTAGATTTTGCTCTTGCTCTTGTTTGTACTTTACTGTCAACCAGCTAGGTTGAATGATAATCAAATGGGCAGTTGGTATTAAATCAGCGGTTCTCAACAAGTGGTACTCAGAGGTCATTAGGGTACATCAATTCATTTAGATATTTGTCTAGTTTTACAACAGGCTATATAAAAATTACTAGCTGAATCCATTCAAAGTAAAATTTTATACAAAGTCTTGTTTATATTGTTCTAAAAACTATAAACTAAAGCATAATTATAATATTTATATTCCAATTGTTTTATTTTATAATTATACGAAAAAATAAGAAACTAAGCCATTTTTAAATGTTGTATGCTGCAACAACTTTATATTTATATCTGATTTTGTAAGAAAGTAATTTTAAATTAGGTGAAATTTGGGTGTATGAAAAACAAAACAAATTCCTGAAAGGGATATGGTATTCTGGAAAGGTTGAGAGTCACTGGTATAAATGATGACAGGAATGTGAAAAATGCTTTGTTCTAAAATATTATAAAACAAACATCCAAACAGATTATGTTAAAAAAGCAAAATACTTTAAATGTGAAATAACTGAAGTGTATTGCAGCAAGTTATGGCACTTTTGCATTATAGAAAAATATGTATTTTATGTAATGGCCTTGTACTGTAATAATACGCTTTATACATTTTAATAGATTTTAATACACACTAAGTTGTAATAGAAAATGTATGTGATTATTTTTATTGGTAACATTAATACCATATTAAAATCACAGAAGTATTAATTTAATGAAAAAAAGCTCAGACTGGTATTTAAGGGTCAGGGATATCGCATACAATATTTCATTTATATAACCCACCTATATTCTTACTTTTAAATGCCTCATACAATATGTTATATTAGTATTATATTTTCAAATGAGTTTTAAATAATAAAGATGAGATTCAAGAAAAATGGAAATTCCAAGGAAACAAACTAATATACAAAAAACCCATATGTCAATACCAACCATCATGTCATAAACAAAAGATTTAAAAGAGCATAACCAGGGCTTTATTTCAAAGTTTCTACCTTCTACAAATTAAATTTATAGTTTCAAAATTATCGCATATAATTAAAATGTATTGTTAGAAGGCTAGACTTTTGCAGCTAATACACTTTAACCTACAAGTACAGAGCCTGATTATGACCCCAGCCCAACATTTGCAAAAATGAACAAATGTTGAGTGCAGAATTTTAGTTTATTTCATTAATATTTTGAATTTATTTTAGGATGGCAAAAATCACTTCTTTTGAGCATGCAAAAGGAAAACAATATATGTCTCTTTTCTCAAAGGGCTTATAGATTAAAAGAGAAATCACAAAACAAATGAGTGGTCAGCACTTCCGGAGAGAAAAAGGATGGGTCATATAAATGAAGACAAGTAAAGAGGATCTGTGATTTAAGAAACTGCACCATCTGCTCAGGACACTCCCTACACAAGCACAGGAACAAAAAGACACACCCTTAGAGCCCCGACCAGGGTTGTTCTATCTATTACCCAAGATCCACAAACCTGGAAATCCCGGACGCCCCATCATCTCGGGCATTGGCACTCTCACTGAAGGACTGTCTGGCTATGTGGACTCTCTGCTCAGACCCTACGCCACCAGCACTCCCAATTACCTCTGTGACACTACGGATTTCCTGAGAAAACTACAATGCATAGGTGATCTTCCAGAAAACACCATCCTAGCCACCATGGATGTAGAGGCTCTCTACACAAACATCCCACATGAAGATGGAGTACAAGCTGTCAGGAACAGTATCCCTGATGATGCCACAGCACAACTGGTGGCTGAACTCTGTGAATTTATCCTCACACACAACTATTTCAGATTTGGTGACAACATATACCTTCAGACCAGTGGCACTGCTATGGGCACCCGCATGGCCCCACAATACGCCAACATTTTTATGGTTGACCTGGAACAACGCTTCCTCAGCTCCTGTCCACTTACACCCCTTCTCTACCTACGCTACATCGATGACATTTTCATCATCTGGACCCATGGGAAGGAGACTCTGGAAGAATTTCACCATGATTTCAACAGCTTCCACCCCACCATCAACCTCAGCATGGATCAATCTACACGGGAGGTCCATTTCCTGGACACTATGGTACAAATAAGTGACGGTCACATCAATACCACCCTATACCGAAAACCTACTGACCTCTACACTTACCTGCATGCCTCCAGCTTCCATCCTGGACACACCACACGATCCATTGTTTATAGCCAAGCACTGAGGTACAACCGCATATGCTCCAAACCCTCAGACAGAGATCTACACCTACAAGATCTTCAACAAGCATTCTGTAAACTGCGATACCCACATGAGGAAGTGAGGAGACAGATTGACAGAGCCAGATGTGTACCCAGAAGCCTCCTGCTACGGGACAAGCCCAAGAAAGAAACCAACAGAACACCACTGGCCATCACCTACAGTCCCTAGCTAAAACCTCTCCAACGCATCATTACAACCCATCCGGGACAATGATCCCTCACTTTCACAGGCCTTGGGAGGTAGGCCGGTCCTTGCCCACAGACAACCCACCAACCTGAAGCAAATTCTCACCAGCAACTATACACCGCACCACAATAACTCTAACTCAGGAACCAATCTATGCAACAAATCTTGGTGCCAACTCTGCCCTCATATCTACACCAATGACACCATCACAGGACCTAACCAGATTCAGCCACACCATCACTGGTACGTTCTCCTGCACATCTACCAACGTAATATATGCCATCATGTGCCAACAATGCCCAACTGCTATATACATCTGCCAAACTGGACAGTCCCTACATAAAAAAATCAATGGACACAAATCTGATATTAGGAATGGCAACATACAAAAACCTGTAGGGAAACACTTCAATTTTCCTGGACACACAATTGCAGATCTAAAGGTAGCCATGCTGCAGCAAAAAAACTTCAGGACCAGACTTCAAAGAGAAACTGCTGAGCTACAGTTCATCTTCAAGTTTGACACAATCAACTCTGGATTAAACAAAGACTGTGAATGGCTTGCTAACTACAAAAGCAGCTTTTGCTCTCTTGGAATTCACACCTCCAGATCAGTTGCTACAAGTGGGCCTCATCCTCCTTGATTGGATCCACCTCGTCATCTCCAGCCTGATCCTGGCCTGCATATTTATACCTGCCTCTGGAAATTTCCACTACATGCATCTGATGAAGTGGGTCTTTGCTCACGATAGCTTATGCTCCTACACTTCAGTTAGTCTATAATGTGCCACAGGACTCCTCACCACTTTTGCAGATTCAAACTAACACGGCTACCCCTCTGATACTTGACAAGAAGTAATGAGTGGTTGGAAAATAGCATCTACTAGATGAAGATAGGAAAAGTGCCCCAGGTATATTAGGTAGCATACCTGAAAGTTTCAAGCCAAGAGAGAGAAAGAAATGACAAAAGTTAGAAGTAATAAGTGCTAGAAATAGGAGGAGGAATAGAAATGACTGCAGCAATGTAGGTGTAACGAGGCAAGGTATAAGGCCTGTGGTAAAATTAAATGCTTTCAAATCAAATGGCCCTGATAACTTGCACCCAAGAATGTTAAAGGGTGCTAAGGAGCTCTCTGAATTACTAATATTAATTTTTACGGAATCTTGGAAAACTTGGAAATTCTTAAAGGTTTGGATAACTACCAATGAAGTTCCAGTATGTTAAAATGATAAAAAGGATGTGCCAGGGAACTACAGACTGATTAACCTACTATCAATCACAATAAAATAAGGACTTTATCAACAAAGATGTAAAAGTTAAAAATATAGTTTTTATACTGGTCTATATGGTTTCATGGAAGGTAGGTCACTAACTTGTCTCATTTTGGGAGTATTGCTGGTCTACTTGATAAGGACAACTGTGTTGTACTATCCTTGAATATCTCCAACGCATTTTAGTTAGTACCACATGACATATTTATTTAAAAACTTTCATTAGAGTATATGGAATTAACAGAACACACATTAGATGGATTAAAAACTAGCTCACTGACAGATCTCAAAGAATAGCTGTTAATGGGGAAATATCAGTGAGCAGGGCCATTTCCAGAGAAGTCCTCCTGAGATCAGTTGATAGCCCTCTGCTACTTAATGTTTTTTATCAATGATCTAATAATGGTATAGATATTTGCTGATAAAGTTTGCAGCTGATAATGATTGGTGAGGTAATAAATAATGAGGTGGATAACTTCTTAGTACAGAGTGGTTTAACCTACCTGGTTAAATTATTACAATCCAACAAAATTAATTTTATAAAGCCCAATGCAAGGCATGCATCCAAATCCTAGGTTTTATAAACAGGACAATTAGAAAAGTGTGCCTGTTTTTCTTTCCATCATTGCAAGACTTCTGTTAGAATATTATCTTTAGTGTTGATGTCCACATTTTTAAAAAGTTGGGGAAATAGCTCAAAGGAGGACCAGAAAAATGATCCAGGGCTGTAAAGCAAGTTTTATGATGTAAGGCTTAGGGAGCTCAACTTATTCAATTTTTCAAAGAGCAGGTTGAGGTTACTTGATCACTACGTGTAGATACATGAAAAAGATATCTCATAGTGGAGGGTTTTTCTGTCTTCCAGACAAAGGCATAACAAGATCTAAGGACTGGAAATTTAAAATGGATAAATTGAACACAGAATAGTACATAGCCCCGTGATTATATCCAGGTCAAATCCCTGTTCCAAATCAGGCAAAACAAAAACTTAAACTTTTTTCTTTCCTATGTATCTTTTAAAAATGCTAGCTACCAGGCTACTGGCTATTCTGAAACTCCATCTTTAATACTGCCTATTGTGATTAGAAATGTGAGCCACAGTGTGTAAAACCACTTTCTCATCAATCTTCCGCAGTACATAACTAAAATGAAGGGACTTAAAGACAGACTCAGCATTAACTCTACTTTTCTCATCTTTTGTTGGAGTGGACCAAATTAACATAGGTACAGGGGGCAGTATTTATTATTTGATTAATGGCTGGGCAAGGTTTCAGAAGAGATTAATAAAATCAGAGATGAAAGGGCATTTTTTAAAATTAGCCGTCCTATTATAAAGAGGATTTTGATGCATTCCGTTAATTAGCATACAAATAGTGGCATGCTTTTATTTTGTAACTATGCATAAATGTTCTTCAATTAATTTGGTAAGGTTTAAGGCACACCTCACATCTAATAACTGTGAACTGACAATCTGCAGATTCATGTGAGCATGAAGACAGTAGCTAGTTGGACTCTCATTACTGGAGAATGTGCTAACTTAATTTTAGACACCTTGATACAGTAGCTTAAATGGTTAATTGAGAGAAGCACGGGTACTGAAAACACAGATTTTAAGGCCAGAAGGGATTGTTATAATCATCTAATAGACAGGAGCTGAAGAACATATATGACAGAGGTATTTCTTACGGCCTTTAGTGTACAAAGGTATTCAAGAATCCAGTGAAAAATATGATGAAAAACACAAATGAATTCTACAACAGGAAAAGATCAGAAGGGAAATATAATTGAAATCAGCACAGATGTCGTATTAAGAAGGTAAATAAAAATAGACACTTTGTCAAAATAACTATAAATATTTATATATAATTTCAATAAACTTAAAAACAAATATAGGTGAATTATAATGCCATGCAATGTAACAGGATGTTGATATAGTGGGTATTTCTGAAATAATAAAAATCAATGAGATAAGGGGATAATTAGTTATAAACTATATCAAACAGCAAGTCTAAACCAGGTGTGATGGGGCATCTGCCCCACATTGGCCCTTCAAGGATTATAACCAAGCCCTGGGAGAGGGATGGAGCGGTGGAACTGTGAAGCCAGCAGCTGTGGCAGGTACGAGCCAGTTAGAATCCAGCTGAAGACAGTATAAATACAGGCTCCTGGAGGCAAGGAAGGTCAGATTCACTCTTGCTCCAGAGGTGGAGCAGGAGGGACTTATCTGCCAGATAAGCCAGAGGCTTCCTGACTTGGAACATGGCTGGGGAAGCTCTGGCCAGGCAAGCTCCCAGACTGCAGGGCCTGAAGCAAAGCCAGAAGCTACTAGGGCTGCTGAGAGGCACCCAGAGTAGGCAAAGGCAGCAGGTCCATACCCCCTTGCCAATGATGAGTGGCCATTTCACACTGCAGTTTGCCCCAAGGCAGGGGCTAGATAAAGATTGGCAGCAGGGTCACTGAGCCAAGGTGGGCAAAGAGGGTTAAGACTTCCAAGTGAGGAAGGACCTCAGAGTTCAGAGGCGCTGTGGTAGGGCAGTACCCAGGTGGGAGGATGCCACGGTCTGGGATGGCTGTGGAACCTAACCCAGAGGTGGAGGAAAAAAAGAGGTAACAGTGGGTGAGATACCAGCCTAAAGGGGGTGCTCCATGGCTACAGAGCTAATTCCCTGGGGCTGTGTCTACATCGGCAAGATTTTGCGCAAAAGGTCTACACTGGCCATGAGTATTTGCACAAGAACACTGATGTTCTACTGTATGAAATCAGTGCTTCTTGTGCAAATACTCTGACGCTCCCACTCAGGGGTAAGTCCTCTTGTGTAAGTGTTCTTGCGCAAGAGGCCAGTGTAGACAGGCAACGTCAATTTCTTGCACAAGAAAGCTAAAATGGCCATCGGAGCTTTCTTGCGCAAGAGAGCGCCTACCCTGGCACGGATGCTTATGCGCTTTTCCGTTAAAAGTATTTGCGCAAAATCATTCCAGTTTAGACACAGCCAGAGTGTCCAGGAGAAAGCACCACAGCAGTGAGTACCTCCCGGGCTACCCAGGGGTTCTCATATTTCATTGTACTATGACTCTCTTCTGACAACAAAAATTACAGGACTAACCTCCCTTATCCGGCTCCCTCGAGACCTGAGTGGTCCCGAACCATGGAGTTTGCCAGACAAGGGGAGGTCAAACCTCCCTACTTGGCTGTCAGCGCTGGTCCTGGCTGGGGCTGTATTCCCTGCTTCTCCACTGACTCTAGTTCCCCACTGTGCCAGCCCCGGCTGGTGCTGCACCCCCATGGCACTAGATCAGGCTACGTACCCAGCTGCTGGACCTTCTGACTCCAGCCCTGGCCAGAGCTGTGCTCCCTGCCACCAGTTCCAACTAGGACTGTGCTTCTGGCCCTGATGCCTGCAGCCCCAGCTGGGGCTGTGCCCCTGCCTCTCCTCCCCCCACCACTGCACCAGCCCCAGTCAAGGCTGTGTTTCCCACTGTGCCAGCCCCAACCAGGGCTGCACTCCTGGCCATTGGCCCTGCTGCCTCTAGTCCCAGCTGGGGTTATGCTCTTTACCGCCCAGCCCAGACTGCGCTTCAGAACCTGGCCAGCTGGGGCTCTCTTGTCCAGCAATATCCATTGTTCTGACAGGCCACGGATGTTGCCGGACCAGAAAACCCTGGATTTTAGAGATTCAACCTATAGTACATGACCGTAGGACAGGGTACCAAAGCATAAGCCTACCAAACTCTCCTGTCTGGGGTGGAAATGGGGGGAGAGCAAAACCCAATGGGGCTCATACTTTGCCTCAGCAAATCTGATGCCAGCCCTTGCAACCCCAATAAAAAAGGGTCTAAACCAAACATGTATGTATGCACTGTATGTACAAGATTCCATAGAATCTAGGGAGATTAAATTTCTCGGTAGAGAGGACAACACGGTTGAATCTATAAAAATAATTGCAACCCCTTGCGAATGTAAATATATTATTAAGACTATTCTACTAGCTTCTGAATCAAGAAACTGATTTAGAGCACACTGTTGACAGAAAAGACAGAGGCAGCAAAATGTAACAAAATGATAACAGGGACTTGAACTACATGCATATAAAATGATGCAACAGTACAGCATTTTAAAGAGGTAATTGCTCAAAACTTGAAATAATTGCTTATTGGGACAGTGAATTCTAGAATACACAAGAGGAGAGACAATTTTCAGCTTAATAATAATAAATAGAAGTCAATTCAAGTTTTAACAGTAGCTGCATCACTAAGTAATAGTGACCATAACATAATTAGATTCAACTTCCTACCAAGAGGTAAGGTACCAAAAATTAACATATTGGCACTAAATTTTAGAAAAAGATATTTCAAAAAATGAGGAAGCAGGTCACAAAGGTTATAAAGCCAAAAGTAAAGGAAGGGAATCAGGAGGGCAAGAAGCAAATCAGTATGATTAGAGAGTCAAACAGAGAATCTGGAAATTTGCTCTAATGAAATCAGTAAAAATGAATATAAATTACCACAGACTAGGGGGAAATTGAGAGGGCTAAAAGGGATTTTTGAAAACCAAGTAACTCATAGCATATTGTTATGAGATGCAGTAAATGACTGAAGTCTAATTAGGCTCAAAAACTAATGGAACACTTTCATAGAGGATAGGTCTATCAATGACTATTAGCCAAGATGGTCAAGGTTACAATCCCATGCTTTGGGTGTCACTACATTTTTTACTGACTGAGAGTATGTCTACACTGCCACCCTAGTTTGAACTAGGGTGGCTAATGTAGGCATTCGAAGTTGCAAATGAAGCCCGGGATTTAAGTATCCCGGGCTTCATTTGCATCTTGCAGGGCGCCGCCATTTTTAAATCCCCATTAGTGCGGACTCCATGCCTGTGGCTACACGCGGCATGGAGTAGGTAGTTCGAAGTAGGCTCTCTGATTCAAACTACCGGTACACCTCGTATGTGTAGACATACCCTGAAGCTGGGACCGAATGATAGGGAATAGATCATTTAAAAATTGCACTATTCTGAAGCATCTAGCATGGAGTTACTGGAGGAAGGTAAGATAGAGGGCTAGATAGATAGGCACCAATTGTCTAGGTACTCCAGCACCCACTGGCAGCCAAGCTCCAACCTATCTCCCAGTGCCTTCTACTCCTCCCCCCAATGAGTTTGGGGATAGAGTGCAGTGGGGGAGGAGGCCATTCTTATGTGCTTATGTTCTTAAATTCTTTAATTATATCAGAATCAGGAAGTCAGCAAAAGAATCAGTAGATATGAGGGTATAAAGGAAGTAATTATGGAAGATAAGGACATAGCTAAGGCCATGTCTACATTATAAGATAAGGTTGAATGTATTAAGGTCTACTTTTTAGCAGCTGATTTTGTAAAATCGAAGGTGCATGTCCCCACCATGCTCAAGAATTTGACATAGTTCAAAGTATTGCATCCTAAGTCTTGGACTCAGCCGTTGATCAACGGATCTCATCTTCTATGATGCTGTTGTTGAGCCGATTACAGATTTCACATAAAAAGCCACCAACTGCAGGAGCTGTATGTTCTTTTCAGATCCTGCACTTTTCCTTCAATGCCTGGATACGCTGACTCGCAAAGCAATTAAGAGCCTGTACAATGATTTGTCAACAGGACACACTGTCCTGAACTAGAGTTTCCAGATCATTGGGAGATATGTCGCATGACTTCATATTGGCCTTTAAGATGCCTTTATAGCACTTAAACTGATCACCGATAGAGCGCTTTCCATGAGCAAGCTGGCCATAGAAGACCATACTTGGTATCCATGTATCATCTATCTTCATAACAGGACCAATCCAGTGAAACTGTTGGTTCATAATCATTGCTTTCATGTCCTTGACACCACATAGCTTAAGAACCTCCATATTAGGAATTTTGTCCCACCAATTCACATGGGCAATCTTCCTCCGACAATGCATATGGAATTGATTGAGCTTCAAAACATGGCAACGATATATTGTCCAGGACATTCAGGACAACTGCCTGATAAACCGCTATCTTGGTATGGCGTTTAATACCATAGTCATTCCATAGGCGTTTGGTCAATTTTCCAAAAGCAGCGCTGGCTTTGGCTAGTTGAACAGATACATCATGATCTACGTTTATGCTAGAAGATAGTATACTTCCCAGGTAGCATAACTTGTCAACAGCCTTAAGGACTGTACCAGCAGTAGTGATCACTGGAGTGCTTGGCTCTTTCCAGACAGGCTAAGGTAAAAACTTCTGTCTTCTTTAGGCTTACTGTGAGTCCAAAACAATGAGCAGAAGTAACAGAGCGATCAAAAAGCTCCTGTGCACCCTTCACTGAATGAGCCAGCAATGCACAGTCATCAGCAAACAGAAGGTCACAAATAGTTGTAGTAACCACTTTAGTGTGAGCCTGAAGTCTCCAGAGATTGAAAATACTGCCATCTATTCGAAACTGAGTAGGTATGCCCAACGTGTAGTCCTTAAAAGCAACTAACAGCATAATTGAAAAGTAGATCCTCAGTATAGTGGCTACCAATAACTTTGAGAGTGATGTACTATGGGTAGCTATCCCACAGCGCCTGCACCCCTTTGCATTCTGGGTTATGCTCCCAGTGCACACCGGGATTAAACTGTGCGGCGGGTATTCTGGGTACATGTCGCCAGCAACCCATAATGCACTTGTTTCCTCTCTTCCCTCCCTTGCAATAGCAAACTGTCTATTTAAACCCACATTTCTCTTGTTTGTTATCCATGGAGGCACCGTAGCAGCATGAGCATGGACCCCATTGTGGATCTTTTTCATCATCAAAATTTTATGATGCTGATGTTAACCTTGGTGCACTTAAGGCTGGGGTAAGTCCAGGGTGTATCCAGGGTCAACTGGAATGAGAGAGAATCTCAGTAGGCCATGAATATACTGATTTGTGAAGCACTTGAGTTGAGCAAATTGCAAATGCCAGCATTCGATTCTCTATATACAGTGGAACACCAGTTCTGATGCCGTGAGACAAACACAGACTGGTGGAATTTTATTGTGATTCAGGTATGGGAAAATCAGCAGTGGATGTAAAACTTCTATATGCACAAGGTAACTTTCATGGAAGTTTGTGAATTGCTTTCTCCTGCCCTAACTCACAGGAATGCCAGAATGAGACCTGCTCTGACAGTGGAGAAGTGAGTGGCAATTGCCCTATGGAAGTTTACAATGACAGACAGCTACTAGTAAGTTGGGAATCAATTTGGAATCAGGAAATCTATAGTGGGGACTGTTGTGATCCAAATAGACAAAGCAATCAATACCCTTCTACTATGGACAGTTGTGACACTGGGGAGCATAGTGAATATAGAGGAGGGCTTTGCCAAGGTAGAGAATAATGTGCACAGTTTTGGTCATCCCATCTCTCCAAGGATATTGTAAAATTAGAGACAATGCAAAAAAAGACAAGAATGACTTGAGGGTGTTGAATGACTCTTAGGGTATGTCTACACTGCAACCCTATTTTGAAATAACTAGTGCTATTCCAAAATAATTTAGTCTGCATCTACACAGAGGCAGTTATTTCGAAATAGTGTCAAAATACTGTCAAGCTGGAGGACTTCTTACTCCGACTTCTGTAACCCACAGGCTACATCTAGACTGGCATGATTTTCCGGAAATGCTTTTAACTGAAAAGTTTTCCGTTAAAAGCATTTTTGGAAAAGAGCTTCTAGATTGGCATGGATGCTTTTCCGCAAAAGCACTTTTTGCGGAAAAGCGTCCGTGGCCAATCTAGACGCGCTTTTGCACAAAAAAGCCCCAATCGCCATTTTCATGATCAGGGCTTTTTTGCGCAAAACAAATCTCAGCTGTCTACACTGTCCCTTTTGCGCAAAAGTTTTGTCAAAGGGACTTTTGCCCGAATGGGAGCAGCATAGTATTTCCGCAAAAAGCACTGGTTTCTTACAGTAGGAAGTCAGTGCTTTTGCGGAAATTCAAGCGGCCAGTGTAGACAGCTGGCAAGTTTTTCCAGAAAAGCGGCTGCTTTTCCGGAAAAAGTGGCCAGTCTAGACACAGCGACATTGTATGAGGAATAAGGGTAGTTGGAGGAAGAGTGCTCTGTTTCAAAATAAGTGATGTGTAGACGCTCCCAATTTTGAAATAAGCTACACAATTGACGTAGCTCAATTTGTGTAGTTTATTTCTAGCTAAGCCCTGCTGTGTAGATGCAGCCTTATATGGAGACTGATTGAAAAGATGGGATTATTTTCCAAAGGAAACAAAAGGGAACATAAGAATATATAAATAGAATAATGAATAGATTGTAAAAGGTAAATCAGGAGCTTTTATTTTCTTCCATGTCTCATAACTCAAGAATAAAAGAATTAGATAAATACATGGTAGATAGGTCCATCAATATTTATTAGCCAGGATGAGCAGGAATGATATCTTTAGCCTCTGTTTGTCAGAGGTTGGGAGTGGGTGACAGGGATTAGAACATAAGAACATAAGAACGGCCGTACTGGGTCAGACCAGAGGTCCATCTAGCCCAGTATCCTGTCTACCGACAGTGGCCAGCACCAGGTGCCCCAGAGAGGGTGGACCGAAGACAATGATCAAGCGATTTGTCTCCTGCCATCCCTTTCCAGCCTCTGACAGATCACAGCCTCTGATGGGATCACTTAATTATTACCTATTCTGTTCATTCCCTCTGGGGCATCTGGTATTGGCCACTGACAAAGACAGAATACTGGGCAAGATGGACCTTTGGTCTGACCCAGGATGACCGTTCTTATGTTCTTAAAAGGAGACAGTCAATTAAATTGAAAGGTGGAAAATTCAAAAATAGTTATAGGGAGTTCTTTTTCATGCTATGTGTAATTGGACCTTAGGGCTCATTACCACACAATGCCATTGAGGGCAAAACAGATTAAGATTCAGAGAGATTGGGGTTTGTCTAGACAGCAGCATTATTTTGGATTAGCTGACATTAATTTGAAATAAAGTGTGCATCTATACAGCAAACCATTATTTCAAAATAATGTTGAGATGGATGACTTCTTACTCTGACTCCTGTAACCCTCATTTCACAAGGAATAAGGGAAGTCAAAGGAAGAGTGTTCTTCTTTTGACTTCCAGCTGTGTAGACAGTGCCAAAAGCCAAATTTAGCTATTTCAACTTCAGCTATGCAATTGACGTAGTTGAAGTTGTGTATTTTAATTTGACTTTTGCCCTGCTGTGTAGACATGCCCTGGATGACTATATTGATTATGAAAATAAATGCAGAGTCATAACAGTTAAAGCTAGCTAAAAGTATTGGAAGAAAAATAAAATCTCATATCCAGGGTTTAAAGCAACCTCTTTAAGGGTACGTCTACACTTGCACCCTAGTTCAAACTAGGGATGCAAATGTAGGTGACTGAAATAGTAAATGAAGTGGGGATTTAAATATCTCATGCTTCATTAGCATAATCTTGCCCGCGCGCTGTTTCAGAACTCAGCTGTTTCAAACAAGGAAGTGAGCTCCGGGCTGCGTTCGTTTGAGACAAACTCCTTGGTTCGAACTAATGTTACTCCTCAAAAAATGAAAGATATTTTGAAATAACAGGCTTGTTCAAAAGACATGGAATAGCTATTTCAGGGTACTGGAAGTATTCCAAAATAGCACTGTGGTGTAGACATATCCATATTGACCAAATTAGCCCACATCTTCTCATTATGAGGTTTCTTTACACTGTCCGCAGAAGCATCTTCTGATTACCACAGTTAGAAATAAGTGTATTAGATGGACCTGGGTCTGCTCCAGCATAACAATGTCTGTGTTCCTAGCATAACTTCCTAAATTATTTAGGCCTCTGAACTTCCTCCAATGATTCCTGCATCTAGCCCAACAACTTGTAATGGAACTAGAGAACATCACGTAAACTGGTAGAGCTTATTAATCACTCTAAGTAACAAGCTGAAGGCATTTGTGGGGCACAATATTAACCATTCCTACAGCATCCAGGAATAGAGGTGGTCAGAAAATGAAGGGAATGGTTTTCAATTAAAATGTTGACATAAACAAAAACTGAAATTTTCAGCTGAAAACTTTTGACTTTTCATTAAAAAAATACCTCCCCAATTTTTTGGCTAAAACTTTCCAGAGCAAACAAAAAAAAGTTTCTGGTTGAAAATTTTATTTTTCCCCATGATCAATCTATTTTTCTGGAGGAAAACAGATACTTTCTATGAAAGATTTTATTTAATCAAAAACCTAATAATATTTTGGGGACAAAAAAAGTTTGGATGAAAAACTTTCAGCAAGCCCTGTATTGGAACTATGCTTCATATGTTCCATCTGCTGACACTTTATCTGCTTACTATATATAAATATATAGATATAGAGCATTCTTGTGACATATATCAAATGCCACCAGAAATCCTCCTGTTTGAAAAGATATTGAAAATGAGGTTGGCACAATATAACTGATTTTATAAATTCATATTCTCCCATGATTAGAAAGAGAAATGTAACCTACAAGTTCTATAGACCAAACAGATTAACATAGGTGGGAAAGGGACTATTTCCTGAATACCTAACAAAATCTCATTCCACGAGGAATAAGGGACGTTTTTGAATAGCAATTTATTTTGAAATAAGTGCTGTGTAGACAACAACAAATTTTAAAAAGACAAGATGACACATTTCAAAAAACTTTCCTCTTAAATGTTTACTATCAAATTTTGCAATTTTAATTAAGTTGCTGATAATCATTTTATGTCCAATAATTTAAGTTAAAGTTAAAATTAGCAAAGGAATTTTGAATTTAGTTTAGAGTAATTCAAATTATTTTTAAAATTTCCCTTGTCCTGCTTTTATAAGAATTCAGCATTATTCAGTGGAATTCATCCAATTGAATAAATAATGTAGAAATTAAAAGAGCCACAATTATCTGTGCATGGTCATGTATGCAGAGCAGCACATAATGCAATGAATAAAATGTCAGTACCACCAATACTTGAACAAACTGGCTAAGAAAAAGTAGCACTTATGTGTACTCTTGTATACTTCCATTGTTGTGTATACTAGGTGGCATATATATGTGAGCATAAGAATGGCCATACTGGGTCAGACCATTGGTCTATCTAGCTCAGTATCCTATCTGCTGACAGCTACCAATGCCACTGCTTTTGAAGGAATGAACAGAACAGGAAATTAAATGATCCTTCTGTTTTCCATTATCAGCTTCTGGCAAATAGAAGCTAGGAGCACTTCAGAGCATGGTTTTGAACCCTGCCCTCCTGGCTAATGGAGGGAATCAGTAGAGCCAGAGGTTTGGAATAATTAATTATAAGTTGCTGAATCTGTTTATTTTTCTTATCTTTCTTTCCTGTATTGAGGTTTTAATAATACTCTTACCATGAGGCTATCTTGTTGCCTATTGGCCTGGCTATTGGGGGCATTCCGTGTTATTCTTGGAAGTGAAAACAAACAGTTCACCTTTAAATGTTTGAAAATATGAAGCATAATAAAAAGGTATGAAGATGCAGGATCATAGTAGACATTCTTATAACACTCACAAAAATACTAGACTATTATATAATTACAATAAATACTGCATTAGCATTTACAGTGTGAAAGGCAATCTGTTCAGGACTGAGAGAAAACAAGTGGACACAGTTTCTAGACCAGTACTTGAATATTGTGATGGTTGTTCTAGAGCCATGTCTGAATGTGTTGTTGGTGATTCTTGTCAGATTTAAGCATGATGGGGATGGTTCTTGAGCCATACATTAGTGTGGTGATGATATTAGGCTGGTGCTGCAGAACTAGAAAGTGCCAGGAAGTCTTTCATGGCCTGATTTCTCCCTACAGATGCCACTGAAGTCAGTATAAGTGGTTCTCCCTGGCATCTCTGGAAATCAGGCCACCAAGGCTATGTCTACACTGCAGCACTATTTCGGATACCTCTGGTATCTCAAAATAGCTATTCCGCATCTTTTGGCTGTGTCTAGACTGGCCAGTTTTTCTGGAAAATCAGCCGCTTTTCCAGAAAAACTTGCCAGCTGTCTACACTGGCTGCTTGAATTTCCGCAAGAACACTGACTTCCTACTGTCTGAAATCAGTGCTTCTTGCGGAAATACTATGCTGCTCCCATTCGGGCAAAAGTCCTTTTGCGTAAAGCTTTTGCACAAAAGGGCCAGTGTAGACAGCTGATATTTGTTTTGCGCCAAAAAGCCCCAATCACAAAAATGGTGATCAGGGCTTTTTTGCGCAAAAGCGCGTCTAGATTGGTATGGATGCTTTTCTGCAAAAAGTACTTTTGCAGAAAAGTGTCCGTGCCAATCTAGATGCTCTTTTCCGCAAATGCTTTTAACAGAAAACTTTTCTGTCAAAAGTATTTGCGGAAAATCATACCAGTCTAGACGTAGCCTTTGAGCATACCCATTATGTTGAAATATAATGGGCTCGCTATTCTGACATCCCTGTAACCTCATTCCATGAGGAGTAAGAGACGTTTTGGAATAGTGCTGTGTAGACAGTGCCAAATTTCAAAATAAGCTATTTTGAAATTAACTTGAAATAAGCTACACAATTTTCATAGCTCAAATTAACAGTAATTTTCAAAATTAAGTTTCAAGAAAACGAATTGAAAAAACATCAGGGAAAACACCCTAAACAATGGGCATCCATCGCTGATGAAAGCTACTTTCTTGAGTACCTTCCAGACAGCTTGTGCTCTATAGTCTTCCATTTGTATACAGCAGAGACAGAACAGGTTGTAACAAGTTCCAATGTGCATCAACCTTGACTTGGATAGATTACCTCTGGATCTAATTTTTACCTCTATGCTTAAACTGGCAATGAGAGTGCCAATATCAATTACAGATATAGTGAGTTCACTAAGGGGGCTTTTGTATACTAACAACTGGACTTAAATTACCCAACTCACATCACCATTATCATTAAAGACTTTTTAAGTGTTACAGTTAGAAAAAAGTACTTTATCTATTCATACATAAAGCTTCATCTGATGGATGAAGTATATTCTTCTCTCTCACCATTACAGGAACCATATTTTAAAAAATTGTCCCTGCCTCTCCCCTTTCCTCTGGGTTCCCCTTCTCCCCCTCTGCTCCCCTCCCCCGTTTGAATGTGGCATGACTTAGTTCAAAGGGTTCTGTCAAATACAGAAAGCTGTGTCTTAAATACAATGTTAATTAAATGGTGTCCATTGTCTGGCTACCAAGAAAGTACAGGGGACACTTCATACTGATTTAATCAAGACACAACTTAATTATTAGATGTCTGGGGCTATCCATTAGACAAAAGTGTATGGCAGAGGCAACTCCATGTTCAATCAGACCTCCCGGGTGGGGGTGGGAGGAAGGCTTCTGCAAGTCCCCCCTCATTTTCCACTCGGGTACCCATGAATGACTGCTTACCATCTACCTCTCCCCTCCTAGAAGGGTTAAAATGTGCTATAAAAAAGAGAGTTGTGCCCCTGCCATACCAAATATAGGAGCTCCAAACCCTTCCCCCACTTCTGTTCTTTTAACCAACCTTTCCCTTATAAATTCTTTATGAAGCCATTTATTGAGTCACTGAATGCCTTTCCTATGGAGAGTCTACACTGAACATCTTCCTCCCACTTACAAAATTAATTGCAACATATAGCCTAACCACTTTTCCTACTCACCAAAATAAGACCTCCCTGTTGTGGGAAGGATGAAACAAACCCTTCATTCCGTTTAGGCCAATATGGTGGTGAGGGGAAAATTCCTTCGCAGCCCTAAAAAGGAAGAACTAGTTCAATGTCCATAGAAAGTCCTAACCAAAACTTGGTTTACACCACCTCAAAAGTAGTTGGGTGCTGGTTTGCCTGCTTCCTGGAGAATGAGCTTCTAACACCTTTAAAGCCCCTCCATACTTTACATGCCCAGAGGATGAGTTAGCATTGCCATACTCATCCCCAACTCTTTTTGCAGCAGCTTTTGACCTCCTCCCTTCCCCCACCCATGAACCAATGTTACCCTTCCTCTGTCAAACTGAAACAACCTCCCCCTGCTTTCAGTGCAGTGCAGTTGTCCTACTAGAGTATGACTGTGCCACATAACACCTCATTAATGATGTTTATAAACTAAATTGTCTGCAATATAGATAAAATCATGTGTCTCTGAGAAAATTGATAGAAAATCTGTTTTGTTTTTTTAAGTGAGATTGCAGCTAGCATCTCATTCCTCAAATATACAATGAAAATATCCAGATTAGATAATATGTAGATACTCATTCTACAAATGCACAACAGTGACTTGTATTCACTTCTGTTTCTGTACTCTAACACTCAAAATCACACTTTTCCAGGTGCAATCTTAAAAGCTTTAATAATAGATCAGCCTGTGGTGGCTTAATGAGTCTTTATTTTTGGCTGACAGAGAAAAGTTTGCAATAACAAACATATCCTAATTTCTATTGTGTTAAACCTTGAGGTTTCAGTTATCCAATTTCTCTTTTAATTAATCTGAGATATAGTAGGAAGGTCTTTGCAATTCTAAGCAATTCTTTCAGAAAGCACATACACGTGATTACTTGATATCTATGCATTAACAAAGAGCACAATATGATTCTTTAGAATATGTTCTAGTAATTAATAACTGGATCATTCAAAACCTGACCATATTGAACCTCCCAAAAGAGAATGCATAATATTATGCACTGGCATCCAGGCCTTCTGTTCTTTAAATTAACCTCCGCATTACTTCTATAACATTCTTCCTTCCCTTGGAGTTGTACACAGGAAACACAGGAAGAGCTTCCCTCATAGTTTCCTCTCCAGCTCAACCATATCTTCACTTGACCTTAATCTTCATCAGTTGTTTGTTATTGATTATTCACTCAGAGGTTTCAAAGCTGACTTGTTTGTGGAAATTAATTACAGGCCTGTAATAAATAGGGGGTTTCTAGAGACTAATGGCTTATCCACTACATATTTATAAATAGTGTTATATACACCTCCGCTCCATTCATAATCAAGGGAACTGCAATTTGCAAAGGCCACAGGAATCAGTGTAGAAAATGAACTCGTTCATTAGTGGTGGCTTGCTTTTTTGACCTATCATGTCCCACCTCTAATGTAAATGAGGAAAAAATGAATTAAAGATGACTTCCTTTTACATGCACCTCTGTGATTGTTACATTTGGGTCATCATGACAGAGAACAAAGCCATTCCGGAAGAATTTCAAAACATTATGATGGTCACTGTCCACAGAAAAATATGGAGTGCAAGAAGTATGACTTTTTCTAACCCAGCAATATTCTTATTTCCCTTTTACTAGTTTTGATAGTAGTAGATTCTTCAAAACTTTGTTAGAGGTTGGCCAAAATAAGTTGGAGGCCCCTCTCCTTGTGTTTAATTTGTGGATAAATAACCCTAATACCTGGCAATTACTTGGTAGCAGGACTGGGTGCTTCCAACATGCATTTTTGGTTGCTAAAAACTAATCTTACAAAAATGGAAAAATCTATCCCCACCAAATATTGAGGCATAGCTCACTGATAGGGCTGACCCTGTAGGTAATGAATGGCTAGCACTCTGCAGAAAGACACTGCCCAAAATTTTCAAAGCAATTTGGGTTGACTTTTTAGAGAGCTATGATAAATGGAGACCCTGAGAATAGACATGTCCCTTCCTCTTTCCTCCTTTTGTCTTACCATCTTTCTTTTCTTCGTGTGTTATGATGAATCTGCTAATTTGGTATATTTCTTGCATTTGGAAAAAGCAATACAAATATACATAAAAAGGAGTAGATTGTGCTAACCTTTCACTTTTTTTTTACAAGAATGAGCATGAGGTAGTCATATACTACCTCTGTATTATTTGAATTCAAGCCTTTTGAGAGTGGAGAAGAAAAACCTGTTTGCTTTAAGAACTGATTGGCTTGGATGGTGTCCAGAATGTTAAACTTCTGTTCATGTTCCTTCCATGGGCGGGGGAGGGGGCGGAGAGTACATCTAAAACCAGGCGTTTTCCAAATGCACTTTCAAACTGAGTGGGAATGTAACATGTAAAAGGACCTCACTGTTTCGAGAGACGCTTTATTTCCCTTTGCAGGACGTGTGGTGTGTTTTAGCTACAGAACAAGTAGTCAAGCAAAGGGCTGGTGTTAAAACGGATTTAAATGTAACCTCCTTTTATCATACCATATATCCGATGTCGAATACAGGGCAGAAATCACCCACGCACTAGCCAAAAGATAACCAGCGCACTCACAGGCAATGGGAGAGAAACAAGAGGAGAGGGAAACTGCTATTCAACTCTACTTAGCTACACCAAAAAAACCAAACAGGTGTTACTTTGGGTGATCACAGCCCTCCCCCGCCATTGTACTCCTGGGGCACTTGACTCCCCAACTCCAGCACGAGCCAAGGGGAAGCGAAGTATGGAGCTGCGAGGACATTTGGCCGCGCGCCCCACACTGAAGCAGACGGACGGAGACATCCCCCCGGCAGCCGGGCTTCGCCAATGAACCGCAGCCCCGGGCACAACCCGGTTGCGCTAGGATGGAACTGAACCGCGCAGCCGACTGCTAGTCACTCGCCCTGCCGAGCCATGTAATGGCTCCAGCCTCGGAGACTCAGCCACGCTGCAGCCCGGCGCCCTGGCCCTAGCGGGGAACAAATAAGGTGCTAATTGCAGCCTCGCTGCGAAAATTGCTGTTGTTCCAAGCCGAGGCGAGCGGCGGCTCGAAAGCGAGGAGCCGCGTTTCCCTCGCAGGGCTGTACGTGTCCCTGCCACTGCAGCGCGCGGCACAGGGGCAGCTGGGGGCAGGGGGCTTTCACAGGCAGAACAAGGGCAAGGCGACGAGGGGCTGGCTGTGCTCCGCCAGCTCGGGAGTTTCTCGGACACCCAGCCGCAGCGGTGGGAACTGAGGCTGCTGGAAAAACCTCCCGGCCGCGAGAAAATAGCGTCTTCCGGACGTGCTGGGCGTTGAGTAGCCGTGACGTGCCGAGTGCACCGGGCGCCGAGAGGGGAGTCTCTGGCTCACACACCACGGAGGGAGGAGCGCGGAGCGCAGCGCTGCGCACGGGCTGGAGCGGGAGAGCGGGGCGCGCACAGGCGCCAGAGGCTGGAGCGGGAGAGCAGGGCAGCGCGCGCGCACGCACATCACCTCCCCCTCCGCCCGGATAGGAGAGCGGGGCGCGCGCAACACCCACGCGCGCGGCGGAGAGGTCGCGGGGCGCGCACAGCGCACACCCCACCGGAGAGGCTCGGAGGGGGAGCCGAGCGCACAGGCGCACACGGGAGCGCGCGCACACACACACACACACACACACACGCTGACTGTCTCGCTCCCTTTCTAACACACACACACACACACGCACACAGCTTTACTATCTCTCTCTCCCGCTGTTCTCCCTCCTCGCCCGGCATCCACGCCGCTTGCCGACATCACCAGCCACGGATTTTTCCCCCCTGCCGCTGCCCGTCCATCAGTACCTGAGGGGGGAGGAGGAGCAGGGAGAAAGGAGGAATAAGTATATTCATAATAACAACAACCACCCCAACCCAGCTCCACATCTGCGCTAGGGCAGCCGTAGCCTGTAGGTCTCCTCTCAGCTCATCGCTCGCCTGCTGTCTCCGCGGCTCGGTTTCTTGGGCTAGACTTTGTTTCAAGTTAAAAAAAAAATCGTCGCTCTTCAGCCAGGTCCATTCCCCCTTCCCGCTACAGTCCCCCTCTCGCTGGTTTAGGGCTTTTTCTTTCTCTTCCTATGGTTGGATTTGGTGGATCCGGAGCCACAGCGTTGGGCGTGCTGGGGTTTCCTCTCTGCCTGTTTTTTTGTTTGTTTGTTTGTTCTTCTCTCCTTTAAATCTTGGCTTTGAACCTGAGCCTGGGAAAATGGGAAACGGTGCTTCCGACAGAAGGGGAATCTCTCCATCACTGGTGTTGGGACGTGTGCCTGTGGTGCTAGTGTTTTAGAGAAATAGCCTGACAGCTTTCGGAGTGGAAGGTAAGGGTGTCCAGGGGCTTTTTCCAGTCCCCATTCCCAGGGATTATGACTGTAGAGCGTTTAGCTCGGGATTCCGGGGAGGAGGCGGCGGCGGCGGAGGAGGAGGAGGACAGGCTGTTGCTGAACGATAAAGAGAGCCTACACATACCGAATTATCTCTGCATTTAGTGCTACCCTGCAGTTTAAAAGTTAGAGAAGTCTGGTTTGCGACAGGTCTGCTTCCCTGAGAGTAATTTCCAGCGAGACCAAGAAAACCTGAGGTTTGTGCATGGCTGGGGTAATTTGATGGGGAGGGGGGAATCTTAGGTTAATAGGAAGTTAAAATAAGGGAAGTCAGTGGGTCTTCTGTTGGGGAAAAATAAGTGGAGTGATGGCGCCGTCTATGTTCGACCCAACTACAGTGTCACCTAGAAAATCAGTTGGGGAATATCCAAACTAAATGCCTGTTTGCTTTTCAGCAGAAGAGATTTCTTCTAAAATGGGCAACCTTAAACCTTGGTGGCCGTTTTTTAACACTCCCCTCTTCCCCCCCCCCTCCCAGCCCCCGAAAAGAAAGATCTCTTTAATCTGAGTGTCTGATCCTTTCCCTGAGCAGCTTCACTTTTGTATTTAGCACTATTGTGAACGAGATGAAACCCTGCCTATTCATGCACAAAGCGATAATTTAAAGAAGCGAATTGTTTCAATAGGTTTGCATGAACAAAAGCAACTAAAATGATGGCTGTTAGAATTGGTTTCCTCATGGAAAACAGCCTAGCACTGCGGACGTCTTTATTTTTCTAGTGCAAGTATTGCACAGGGGGAAAAGTCAAGGTCTTTTATTTTTAAATAATTAAGGAATAACTCTCTTTGCTCTCCAGACTATAAAATGAATCCTTTTTCATGCATAGAATTCTTAATTTAGACACTTATTGTCACATTGGTTTTCAACGCCTACACCATCCTGAATAACACTGCGCAGGGCTGCATTGACTGCAAAGTGCTACAGCAAATTTTGTAGAGAAGAAATTATTTCCAGGACTACCTATAAATTTCTATTTTTTAAAAGTCTAAACGCCCTCCGTCTTATTTCGAGAAGGAGAAATTTATTCCTCCTTTCGGAAAAGGGAAAATCCAATGGTTTGGATAAATCATCCGGCGGCAGCTCTGGTTTTGTTTTAAACCGCAGCTGTAAAGAGGGTTAGAGTTGGTGCTGCTTTGTCCATTTCAAGATTTAGAGTTTGAATTATAATCTGGGAAATACAAAAATCTCTTCCAGGGAATTAAATCCGCCGATTTGTTCTGTGTTATGCAATAGGGGGCGAAAGATGCCTTGCCATTAAGTTGGGGAGATGAAAGCTAGGCAAAGACACACGTCAAAACTTAAGTAACTGTGTATGTGTCTGTATGTCTGTCTCTGTTTACAGAGCAACATTGGAAGAGGCTGCAATCTAAAGAGTTTTTAAATTAACTTGGCATCACTTTTGTCTGCTCACTTGTAAACAGAAAGCGAAAAACCACCCATTGATAAGACATAAGCAACTTCTCAAAGGTTAAAGCTGAAAAATTCAAGTTTTATTTTTTGGATAACAGAGGTAAATATAACCAAAGGTTCGTTTATTATCCTAGGCCACTGTTAGAGAACAGAAGATGTAAAGGCTATATCCGCCGAGGGGGCCAATAAAAGAGCTTTAGTTGGAGACACTAACAGAGAAAATGTAATCTGTCAAGAGCACATCTGCAAAATACAGTAGATAAACCATACTATACAAAACATTCTTAATACAAGGACAATTTAGAGACAGTTACACAGGTCCTATTATAGCAGTGATCTCTATACAGCTCCCTTGGCTAAAAATACTAATATACTTATCCATATTATCTACCCCAAGAGGTTCAATCATATTGAAATGATTGTCTTTAAAATTATGGGTCTCAATGGCAGAGTCAGGCAACCACAATATCCATCTATCTAATCATCTATATTTCTTTCCCAGATAACAGTTTCAAGATTTGATTAATACATATCAGTCTCAGTGTTTTCTCTCCAGATTTTCTTTTTACAGAGACCTTTTAGTACCAGGTGGCCACTGCAGAGGCACGTAGACATATGGGAGATAATGTTCCATCTGTACCAAATAATAATTTGTGCATTTTTAAATTATGGGTGTAATTCATCACAATTACTTCTCAGGCATAATAGAAAAAATAATATGTAACAACAGCTGTTACCAGCTTTTCTGATCTGTTTATTGAATTTTTTACACACAGACACACACACACAGACACACACACACACACACACACACACACACACACTCTTTTTTAAAATAATTAAATAAATAGTCCTTCAGGTCCACCATATGAAAGTTTCTGACTTTTATTTCAATTTAATAGTTCCAGATCACTCAGAATACATGGTAGACAAGCGAGGGCATTTCAATTAATAATCAAATAAATGATATTTTTAAAAATTGAATTTAGGGAACTTGACTGTTGTGATGGCCACGTGATGGCGCTGTTCCCACGGCATCAAACAATCTCGTTGTGTTATAAAATAAAAATTACTTGCCCTTCTTTTTGAAAAGGGTTCTAACTAGAATCTTGAAAACAGCTGGCTGGAATATTGGAAGGAGTTTGATTTTCAATGCGTGAAGAATTCTACTTGCATTTTTATTTCATTTCATTTTCTACAGGCCAAATGACATAGGATGAAGGCTGTTCGTAATTTGCTGATTTATATATTTTCCACCTATCTGCTGGTTATGTTTGGATTTAATGCTGCCCAAGACTTCTGGTGTTCCACGTTGGTGAAGGGGGTCATTTATGGATCGTATTCTCTAAGTGAAATGTTTCCTAAAAACTTTACAAACTGCACTTGGACGCTGGAAAATCCAGATCCGACCAAATATAGTATTTACCTGAAATTTTCCAAAAAGGACTTCAGCTGCTCCGACTTTTCCCTTTTGGCTTATCAGTTTGATCATTTTTCCCATGAAAAAATAAAGGATCTTTTAAAAAATAATCATTCTATAATGCAGCTCTGCAATTCCAAGAATGCTTTTGTATTTCTGCAGTATGATAAGAATTTTATTCAGATACGCCGGGTTTATCCCATCGATTTCCCAGGATTACACAAAAAGGAAGAAGATCAAAAATCCTTCTTTGAGTTTTTGGTGTTGAATAAGGTGAGCCCGAGCCAGTTTGGTTGCCATGTATTATGCACTTGGTTAGAGAACTGTCTGAAATCCGAGAACGGGAGAACCGAATCCTGTGGGATCATGTATACAAAATGCACCTGCCCTCAGCATTTGGGAGAATGGGGAATAGATGACCAGTCCCTGGTGTTGCTCAGCAATGTGGTGCTGCCCCTTAATGAGCAGACGGAGGGATGTCTGACCCAGGAGCTTCAAACTACCCAAGTCTGCAACCTTAGCAAAGAAGCTAAACGGCCGCCAAAAGAAGGTAGGTGTTTCTAATGGGGGGGTCAAAGGTCTATTGCCGTTTCAAAGCAATGTGTAAGATCCTGTTCTCGCTTCTCGTTGATAACTAACTGTATCTGATGTGCACGCCACACCAGCTGTGGGGGGGTCTGTTGATCTCTAACCCCCATGAAAGGGCTAGGGGAGTTGCAGACCACATCCTCCAAGCCATTTCCATAAGAAGGTTGTCATTTTAAAATTAATATAATCTTCAGCATACAGTTCTGATTCCTACTAAGAGATACTCTGTGCTTCACTGGGGACTTAAGCTGTCGCTGTTCTCAGCCCTCGCTTATAATAATGCAGACACGCTGGGGAGCCAGGTCTCTCTTTTTTGTTGCAACCAGCCAACAATTAAACCTTACTTCCTTTGATGCTGCTACTCCTTGACTTTGCGAGGAAAAGATTTCCAAAGGCATGTGGGCAACCCGACTAAAGTGCCGAGAATTACAAACGACCAGGACTCTAAAAGAGGTCTGACATCATAACTAGCGAATAGGAGGAAATCCTGTCTCAATGTGCGGCCCCGGGAGACCTATTGCGCCCTGCAATGTCACCCACGTGCTCCCTTGGTCAGTGGAGAGGCACGTGGGCGGTCCCCACTTCCGAGAAGATGGTCTTATATGTGTGCTAATAACACGGGGCCTCTAACTTAATAACCTGAGTTTGGAAAAAGCAGGAGCGTATGGAAGGTTCCCTGAGTCTGTGGATATGGCCATCAGATAAGCCACCAATTCCATATAATAAATAGGGTCGAGATTTCAATTTCGTCGTACTTCGTACCTGATGCTTTTGTCCCATCAGTTCTTGGGAAGGGCAGGCTGATTTATTATAGAGCGTGCCACTGCCAGGGGGCAAACCACGATTTGGGAGCTGCAGGGAAAGGAAGACGTCAGGTCAAAATAGTTATCAAATGATAAATGCAAAACATTGAGATCTCCAGAAACAAAGGAGAAAAGCCGCCGTCTGTTTGGGAATTGGAGTTCGGGAGCAGCTACTTGAGAGGGGCTGAATTTGCCCCCTGCACAGGCATGAGTCACCGAGCCTGGCTATTGCATTTTAATGCAGGAAATGTTTCCTCTCTCCCTGGTTTCTGTATGGCCACAAAGCTCCCTGTCTGGGAGCCAAGCTCCCAGCCCCTCTAATAGAAGTTGCCTTTGTGGAGGAATGTAACATTGACACGTTGTTAGGAGAGGATTTTCTTTAAGGGCAGCCAAGCCTGAGTGGTGTGGGAGAAGAAAAGCTGAACTTGCTTCAAGTTCTGCACTGCCAAAGGCACTTTGAAGGGATAGGGGTGAGGGGCGGAGCGAGGTTCTCCTGTGGTTGTCCTACGGGTCAGTATTTCTCCAAACGGGTAACAGCTGGGAGAAGAAAACAAAGTGATTTTAAATTACCGGAATGCTTGTCTCTTGTAAAAGTCCCAGAGAAGCCCTTGCAACTGTAGGGATGGTATTTAGCATCATTTAAAGCTAATTAGTGTCCCTTAGAATCAGAAACTTCCCCAACAATGTGATGTTGGAAGCTGACTATTAAAGACAATTAAGCCACAGAAAGAGTCTCGGCTTCTCTCTGCGCGGGGGCTGGGGAGCCTATTAACGTTTCCAGGCGTTAATTGTTGGGAGCATTGAGGGCTTTAACCCACTCCTGCGAGCGGCTGAACAAGCCCCCTGCGTACAGTTTGCCCACTGAGCTTCTCCAAAGGCAGCAGCTGGCAGGCAAAGTTGCTGCCTGCGCAATGGGAGTGATTTATTGAGAATTTGCTTGTCATGATGCTGAGGGACGCACGAAAATTGTGCTAGGATTTACAGGGGCTGTAACTGGGCTTCCAGCGTGTTTTCTAAACGAATAATAACTGTATAATCCACTTCAAAAGATGGGTTTGCGCGCTCTCTCTCTCTCTCTCTCTCTCTCTTTCTCTCCCTCTCCGTAAGAAAATAAAAGATACTGCAATAAAAATGCTGGGCTAAAGAGGGGGGGGGGGCTATAAATAGTAGAGCTGGTGTTAAGGTTGCCCACCTTTTAGTGGATCTAAACAAGTCAAATTTAAATGTCAGTGGGAAAAGACCATTTCAGGCTAATCAAATGGCAAACATGGCTCCAAGGCTGTGGCTTCCTACCTGTGAAAGGCAGGTTTTTGAGACAGGAGCAATAAGCTAACTGAAGGGGTCAGCAAGAAGAGCATTTGTGCTATCATTTCTCAGCTGCTGCATTTTGCACATAATTACATTTTAATTGCGAACCAGATGACACTTCCTGTGTCTTACAATCTTTTGAGAGCTGCATATCATGTGATAGAGAGGTAAGAAATGTAGGTGTAGAGATGTCAAAATCATATTTGCAAAATATGTCAATTGGTGTTAGAAATATTTCGAAAACTCTGAGGAATGCATGTGTAACCTACTCAACAAAGATGTTTGACAAAGGGTGCAAGGTGGGCTGAAGAGGAAAAAGCTAGGGACAACCAAGTTTTATTACTGCATCTTGGAATATTAATATCTATAACAAGTCCCAAAATGTCTTTCAATTCCAATCCTGTTTTATTTTAATCCTTACCCTGTTTGTGTCATAGCTGCATCATATTAGTAGGATAAACTTTATTATTAAAGGGTGAAAATCCCTAAATGATTTGTAGAAAGAGAATTATTGTTCATGCCGCTGTCTGTGGCAGCTTGTTTACTTTATGTTGGTGGGATATTTCACAGAATAATAAAATTTATTATAATTGAATTACTTTCATACAATTTGATTTGATTCTCTGTTCTCTTAAAGTTGTAGAGTATTTTACCAACTACAAAATTAAAGCTTTGAATTAACTTTTAACTGCAGTAAACGGCTTATTTTACATTCAGTTTACAGATTTGTTTATCAGATTTTCCCAAGGATAAATTATCTACACTAGAGGTATTATGGCTCTATTTTATCCACATAGAAACTGTACATAGCTGTTGTAATGATGATTTATCACTGAGTTAAGTTTGTCACTTAGATATATTAGTATCTAAAATAGTGATAGGTGTTGTGTGACAGGCGTTGTGTGATATCAACGTAAGATTCAAAATGTAATTTTTTTTTGCTTGAAGATTATGATTTTTGTCACTTTATATCCGAAAACATCTATACATATGATGTGAAATATGTTTCTGCAGGTGTACTGATTTAGGTTAGACCAACATAGTTAAAATATTTATGTTCAACAACCCAGACAAAGGGAAACACTACTGGCAACTGGCAGTAAGACAATACTCAGAATAGTTTAGTAAGTGTGACTTGGAACAAGTGGGAGTTGAGGGTGATCAGCAGTTCTTGGGATGAGGTCAGACCCTTGCAGGATTGGGCTTCAAGGCCTTAGTCCTCAAAGGAATTTAAACACCTCATTTCCATTGGAATCATTTCAGTGGTAGTGAGGATACTAAATACCTTTTGAGGATCTTGTCTCGTAGCACTATTATAAACTTCTGAAGTATGCTAAAATTTGTCAATGGTGACTTTTGAAGACAGATTTTACAGAGGTCTGATAGCCTCTTGCAGTGTAATAAGTATTCTCATGTTCCTTAGAATCACCTTCCTGTGCTTGACTATATGAGGTGATAAGCTTCCTCCAAGATATGTCCTTTAGAACATGAGAACTGCCACACTTGCTAATACCAATGGACTATCCAGCCCGTATTGTGTCTTCCAGCAATGCCCTGTGCCAAGTGCCTCAGAGGGAATGAACAGAACAGTTCATCGCTGAGTGATCCATCCCATCATCTCTGCTCATTATGGCAAATAGCCTGTGAGGGACCTGTCCTCAATATAGAAGCATATTGTATTCTCCATTTAGAAGCACATAGAAAAGAATGCAACTTTACAATCTTTTAAATCTCCATTTACAATCTTTTCCCTTTCTACTGTGGAAGTTTTTCGCTTCTTTGAAAGTGCTAAAAGAGATTAAAGTCAGAATTTTACCCTCTTACAGCTTGGTGTATTTTACCTGACAACCACAAAATGGTTAGTTGTATGTCCAAAAGTGGGAAGGGTGAGCGGGAAATGTTCAACAATAGGAGGAACTAGCTCAAACAGAGAAGCAAACAATATACTTCTGGCAATACTTAGTGTTACCAATAATTCTACAACACATAGATCTTCTCTGGTGTCACTGATCATAGTAACATGAACATTTGTTAAGATGAAAGTGTATTTGAATGTGTATACTGTTCAATCAGGCTTTTCTTCAGTACCACTTTTGAGTAAGGATCCCGTGGATGGGAGAAAGGACCTTTCAGCCTGGCCGGACCACAGAAAGCATCACCCTCTAAGGGGATGCTTAACTGTTACATCCCTACTTTTGAGAAGTAACACTACTATGATTTAGACTGGACAAAGAACTAGCAAATATATTGTATATAACAATCCTGACCAGAAGGGAACTGAGCTAAAGGACTAAAAGGATCATACCTCTTGATCTCGTATGATATACATCCAAGTTTTCTCATGCAATTTTTAGTCAACAAACATAGGGCCTAATTCCAAAATTGTTTCATGCATAAATTCACCAGGAATAACTTGCATGAATAACACTGACAGGCTCAGGACTATACTCATAATGTTTTCATGTAGTAATCATAACCTTATTTTGTGTTTTATAATACTTATGAGACAGTAACTAAAGTTTACAATCTTATTCCACATTCTTATTTTATTACAAATAATTCCCTTCAGTACTCTACTACCATCGAACAGCTATAGGCATTTATTGCTCTTCTCCAAAATAACTGTAGTTAAGGGGGGGGGGGGAGAGGGGACTGATGAGAAATTCAGATTAATTGGGTCTCAGCAACTAGCAATCCAGGGTTGCCCTTTGGCCTGATTTTGCATTACAGGCCCATACACAGTGAACTGATTTCAATGGGATTTCTGAGTACACAGGAAATGTAGAGTTGGCCTCTTTGTCACAAATTCCAGCAGTGTATGCACTGGCATCTGAATACGTCAGTGACAGGCTCTTTTTTAATTTCAGACATGAAGACGCCAACTGTACTGTACTTGCCCTTAAATTCCCACATTTGTTACATATTATTCAATGGTAAAAAGTAAGCATGCAAATTACTTGTAAGGTTTATATAATGTATTTACACATTTATATACCCTTTCATCTATGACAGCATTTTGTGCTCATATTTTAGAAATAAATGATATATAGCACTGGCCAGACCTGCCTCAAGGACCATACAAGATTGCTATCAATTGCTATCAATTATGATGTGTTATATCATAATAAGGCTTTATCAGAGAATTGAAATATAAAGTTATAGTATACAAACTGTGTGTAGAAGAGAAAATATGCCCATGCAGGAGAAAAAAGGCAGAATAGAGCATAATGTATTTATATTTTGATATGAAATATTTGATGTGCAACTAGTATTCCACTCTACATTGACATTTAGAAAGAACTAAGATAACTAATTTTGTCTTCTAAAGCAATGAATCAACAAAGAACTACTTAGAAAACTTTTATAGGAAGAAAATGTTTGTGTGCATATGGATACAGTAGTTCTTTTATCCATGACCTGAATATGAAAGTGGAAATGGGAAGATAAGCGTGGATGGAACACTACAGTTTTCAGCTTTACATATTTGGATACTAAAATAATTAAATAAACATTTGTGTCTAATGTGATACAAGATAATCTTTAAAAAAGAACAACAAAACACTGATCTGGCATGTTGCTGTTTGTAAGTAGCTTAATCTCACCAAGAATATAAAATACAAAGAAAGATGGGGATTGTTTTATATGCGATGATGATTCTTGATAAAATAAGCATAAAATGTTGTTTTTTTCAAAAATTAATGACATGCATTGTTTTGCTCACTTGGTCTGGTCCAAAGCACACAAGTCAATTAAAAAGTGCCTGTTGACTTCAATAGGCTTTAGATCAGGCCTATTATGAGTTATATCATTAGGAGGTGATAACACACTAAACTCCTTATGATTTCAATTGATGCTTAGGTCATGCTGCATCCATGGTCATATCCAGCATAAAAGCCTTGAAAGTTTGATTTCAGATATTCTTTGACATAAATGATAGCTCTATGAAAGTAACACTTTAGTGATCAGAATCTGTGGGTATGTCTACACTATCCTCCTAGTTCGAACTAGGAGGGTAATGTAGGCATACTGCACTTGCAAATGAAGCCCGGGATTTGAATTTCCCGGGCTTCATTTGCATAAGCGGGAAGCCGCCATTTTTAAAACCCCGCTGGTTCGAACCCCGTGCAGCGCGGCTACACGGGGCACGAACTAGGTAGTTCGAACTAGGCTTCCTAGTTCGAACTACCGTTACTCCTCGTGAAATGCACTGCAATTTTATGAGTAATTAATTAATTACTAGTTGTATCTGAATCTGAATACCAAGTTCATGGTGGCAGAGATTCAATTTTGTGTCTTGTTTGGCAATGCTCATGTGAACAAGATCGGCAGGATATAGTATCTTTAGGTTCATTCCTCCTGTTAAACTTAATGGAATTTCAATGAAAGCAGAATCAGGTGTATATTACTGTACAATACTTGAATCTTTTAGTCTTTTGATAAGTTAATTAAAGTGGATTTGGTGTGCCCAGTAAACACAATACAAGGCAATTTGGTCTACTACACCTGTACAGCTTCTTAAAATTGGCATCTGTGATTTGCCTCAGCAGCTACACCCATCAGTTTTTTGCTTGAATCAAAACAAAATTATGTATTGATTTATACATCAGTAGTACAACTCTGACTGGGACACATAAGAGACATCCTTAACCTCAAAGGATAACAGTCTCAACAGAAAAGATAGACAAAATGGTAGAAAAGGAAGCAACCCCGAAGAGGTCAGGCATCTTGGCCAAGTTACACAGTGGAGCAGAGGCAGAGGCATGAATAAAACTCAAGTCTTTTAGCTCCTAATCTAGCAACCTCCTCAGTAGACAATACTGCCTCTACTACCGTACATTTTTGTATTTCAGACTAGTCATGGAGTCTTAGGGTATGTCTACACTACAGCGCTAATTCGAACTAAGCTAATTCGAATTAGTGCAGCTAGACTTAAAAACTAGTTCGAATTAGCGTTTTGCTAATTCGAACTAGCATGTCCACACAGAGTAGACCCTGAACAGAGGTTAAGGATGGCCGGAAGCAGTGCTGGCAGGGCATCAGATGAGGACTTAGAGCGTGGAGCTGCTGTCTCAGGCTAGCCGAGGGCTGTGCTTAAAGGGACCCGACCCCCACCCCGGACAGACAGTTCTCAGGGTTCCCCGCTTGCAAAGCAGTCCTGGCTTGGAGTGCCCTGAGTGCCCACACACAGAACATCACAGCACTCAGCCATCACCCCGGCTGCACTTACCACAGGCTGCCATCCGGTGGGACGGGACAATTGGGGGACTGCAGGAGAGCTTCCACCCCGAGAAGCCCACAGAGCCAGCCCAGTCCTCCCCATCGGGGGCGCGTACCCCATTCCTCCCTCACCTCCTTCCACTTACCCTTCGCTAGCCCCCCTTCCTGATGTACAAAAAAAAGAAAACGTGTGTTCAAAAATAGAATCTTTCTTTATTGAACAAAACTGGGGGAGACTGGGAAAAAGAGGTGGGAGAGGGGAAGAGAGAAGCTGGGAGAGGGGAGGGCAACTAAAATGATGAGGGGTTTGGAACAGGTCCCATATGAAGAGAGGCTAAAGAGACTGGGACTTTTCAGCTTAGAGAAGAGGAGACTGAGGGGGGATATGAGAGAGGTCTATAAAAGCAAGAGTGGAGTGGAGAGGGTGCATAAAGAATAGTTCTCCATTAGTTCCCATAATAGAAGGACTAGAGGACACCAAAGGAAAGGAATGGGTAGCAGGTTCAAACTAGTAACAGAAAGTTCTTCTTCACAAAGCAAAGAGTCAACCTGAGGAACTCCTTGCTGCAGGAGGCTGTGAAGGCTAGAACTAGAACAGAGTTTAAAGAGAAGTTAGATCAAGTCATGGAGGTTGGGTCCATGGAGTGGTATTAGCCAGGGGGTAGAAATGGTGTCCCTGCCCAAAGTTTGTGGAAGGCTGGAGATGGATAGCAAGAGACAAATTGCTTGGTCACTGTTTTTGGTCCATCCCCTCCAGGGTATCTAGGGTTCGCCGCTGTCGGCAGACAGGCTACTGGACTAGATGGACCTTTGGTCTGACCCAGTACGGCCATTCTAAGCTCAGGGCTCAGGGTCGGGGGTCTCAGTGGACCCCCTTGATTCTCTTGCACACCTGCTCCTGGGTGGCCAGGCTGGCAGCTCTCCTGCTCTGGACGGCCACTTTCCTGTGCCTAGTGCAGAGTTCATGGACGAGGTCCACGATGTCTGCACTAGACCAGGCGGGTGCCCGCCTCTTGCGGTCCTGGCCAGGCTCCCGAGAGCCGCCAGCCTGGTCCCGGGAAGTGGCGGAGGGCTGGGGGGTGGCTGGCTCATGGCGTGCCAGGTGCAGGGTCTGCTGGCTGGGTGCTGGCAGGCTTGCACCAGGCACGGGCACCGTAGCCAGCACGTTCCCCTTTAAGGGCTCCGGGGCCGGGAGGGGGGGCAATAGAATTTCCCTGGTGGTGCCCAGAGTGGCCACCAGGGAAAGCTGGGAAGGGCTAGCCTCCCACTAGTTCGAATTAAGGGGCTACACAGCCCTTAATTCGAACTAGTAAGTTCGAACTAGGCTTAGTCCTCGTGCAATGAGGTTTACCTAGTTTGAACTAAGTGCTCCGCTAGTTCGAATTAAGTTCGAACTAGCGGAGCGCTAGTGTAGCGCCTATGAAAGTTAATTTGAATTAACATCGGTTAGTTCGAATTAACTTTGTAGTGTAGACATACCCTTACTTAATTCTCTCGCTAGTTATTTTAAAATGTTTTATTATTCCATCTTGAAGTCTATCAGTATTGCAGTTTTGTTTAATTTATAATTTGTAAAAATACATACGCTTGTCTATTTAACATTTCAGTATGCACAAAGCAATTTATTCTGAGAAGCTCTTTCTTCTTGGGGAATTAATTTGATGAAGTTTATTCAATCACGTTATGGGCTTTATCAAAGAATTCAAACTCAAAGTTTTCGTGGCTCTGAAATTTCACACTTAAGTTTAGCTGTTCATCTATAAATATGCAGTAATTGTAATAAAACAAAGGTCACTGTAGCATTCCTCTGAGATTCATTTACATTCTCTGTTAACAAGAAATATAAAACACTCTTTAGGACAGACAAAGTTGTATATGAGATATTGTACAAGTTTACAAAGTATGCATAATTGATTTATGATATTTCAGTCTCTGAACCCTTTTTGTTTTTAGTTAAGTCTCATGGGAGAAGACAATAGGATTTTCAGGCTCGTATTCAGTTTTGTTAAACTATTTGAGGCGCTATAAATAAACTTCATGTGAAAATAATACAATTTTCTGATTGAGTAAATATTAGAATTAATGGAAACCACTTACACAATAAACAGTATATAAGATGGGTATTGGTTCTAAATTTTGAGATCAATATTATAGTTTTTACTCAAGACAAATTCTCACTACTGTCAGGAAGAATCTTTTCTGAATAAGGACATAATAATAATTATTATTTATTATTTATGTTTATTACAGTAGTGTCTAGGGACCAGACAGGAATCAAGTCCCTTTTTCTAGGAACTGCTCAAGTACAGAATTCTAAATCGTCCAAGTCCCAAAGCGCTTACAATTGGAACAGATCAGGTAGACAGGGCAGGGGGCATAATACACAGGCAGAAAGAATAATGTGATGGCATCAAATGTCATATTAGCTTAATGCTTTCAGCCATAAGCATTTCTTTCTCAGCCCACATAAGCTCCACTGTCCCTCTGCAGGTTAGCATTAGGCACAGTCCAATCCCACAAGCCTTCTGAGCATCTCACTGGTGTATCTAGTCCAGGGGAGGGCAATAAACTAATCCTGGCAAACCACATCCAACCCATGGGCTGCTTGTTGCCCACCTTTGGTCTAGCCTCTGATCCACTGGACACTCAGGGTATGTCTACACAGCAGTGTTATCTCAAAATAACTGATACTATTCTAAAATAACATAGTCTGTGCCTACATTACAAGCAGTTATTTTGACGTAATGTCAAAATAATGGTGAGCGGAAGGACATCTTACTCCAGCTCCTGGAACCCTCATTTTATGAGGAGTAAGGGAAGTTGGAGGAAGAGTGCTCTTCCTTGGACTTCCTGCTGTGTAGATAGTGTCAAAAATGAAATAAGTTATTTTAACTTAAGCTACACAATTGATGTAGCTGAAGTAGCATAGCTTAGTTAGGCTTTAGCCCTGCTGTGTAGACATGGCCTTAGTATATTCCCCAATCCTCTATTCCCAAAAGAATAGTATACCACAGTTTACCTGTTATACCTTAGAATGTCTAGACTGCAGGGTTTGTGTTTTTTTGGAAAAATGATTGTTTTTCCAAAAAATCCCTTCACTTACGTCCACATTGCTATTGTGTTCTTTCAGAATAAAATTGAAAGAACACAGGGGTTTTTCTGACATTGGTAAATCTCATTCCAATGAAGAGCTCTTTCAGAAAAAAGAGGTGTGTGGATGTGGTAGAGGGAGTTTTTTTCAAAAGAAGAGAGAAGAGGAAAAAGCACAGGTGCCCTGGTGGCCACTCCATCCATAGTAATCACAGTTTAAATGTGAGATAGCATCCATTCAGTGTGGACACTATCTTTTGAAAAAGCAGATCTGTTTCAATGCACTTTCTCTTTTGAAAGAAGATTTTTTTGGAATATCTCCTCTGAAAAAGCTTCTTTCAAAAGAAATTTGCAGTCTAGACATACCCTTAGATTTGTTAATAGTAGAAGCATGAGGAAATTTATTGAACAAAGAGATTCAAGTAGCATTAATAGAAACAAATGATTACATATTAAATAAAATCATCATACACTTTCTAGAGCCTAAACAAAATTAACACACTATTGTCATGTCACATAAAGCAAAAGAGCTCCCTGCAAATCCTTCTAACATATTACAGCGACTCTGGGCTGTGATCTTCTGTTCATAAGTAAACCTGCACGGTCCTCTTGCTTCCTCAATGGAAAAATCCAGAGTTTTTCTCATAGGTATAGTCCAAAAAGCCACTGTCTGCACTTGAAAACAGTATAACCACTGCTGCTTCTGTTTGCTGGTTCAGAGCCCCTTAGAGAATTTGCAGTCGCTTGAACACCATTTTGTTCAGACTATACACACATATCCATTGTGAGCTCTACAGTGTTCAGTTTACATATTGACAGACAGCTAAATATCTGTTACCTGAAAGAAACCTGCTTTCCAGGGCTGGTCTTACCTGCTTTCCAGGGCTGGTCATAGCCTCAGGTGCCAGACTATTGTGTGTGTGAGGGGGGGTGCCACTAGGACCCAGAGAATTGAGACCTTTCAAAGTTTTGGCCCAAGCAAGGGGGCATGGGGATATCATTTGAGCTCCCCACCTCAGGTGCCAAATTGTTGTGGGCCGGCCCTGCTGCTTTCCCAGCTTTTTGGTATTCAGTCTCAATTCACAAATTTTAAGAATATAATTTTCAGTATATATGTTATAACTCTGTAAATATCATTCATACATTAATTTAGCAGTGATTATAAGAGCTAGCATGATACAGGTTTTAAGGGGAGACCTTACATGGCACACTTAAAAAAACCAACATGTAGATATCCAGCTGGATCCCTGTAGCTCACTTCCTCCATGCAACCCTGTGTCTTCTGTCAGTTGGCACCAAGAGGTTCACAAGGAGACATTGATGGTAATTTGTCGGTGTGGGGATAAATCAAGAGGAGAGAACCGAGGTGGGTATAGAGTGAAGCTCAAGTGAAGAGACTGTGAGAGAAAAAGAAGGATGACATTGGAACAAACAGCCAAATAGTCCTGTACAGAGAATGTCTTGTCAAAATGTAGAAAGTTCTCTTAATTTCCATAAACCTTTAGAACATAAGAACAGCCATACTGGGCCAAACCAAAGGTCCATTTAGCCCAGAATCCTGCTTTCCAATACTAAGTGCCCTCGGAGCTAATGAGCAGAACAGGTAATCCTCAAGTGATCCCACCCCATTTCTAACCTCTGGCATCTTTTGCAGCTACTCCTCCAGATGGAATCTCTGGCTGGTTCATTTCTATAATTTTCCCCCAAAGCTTTATGACAAAGAAGTAGCTTGCTTTCCCAGAGAAGGTGGGAAATCTCTTCACAATTCTGGATCCAGGAGGTGCTGGGCCCCACTTCACTCTTTCTGCACTGGTGCAGCTATTCATACTTTGGCTACCTCTACCAGTAGGAGTTTTATAAAGCAGACACAATACATACTGCACAATCTCTTTGCCAGGAGTGCATGATTTCACACCATGGACAAGTTTAATAGGAACTGCGATTTCACAAGAACTTTTTCCCAGACTTCCTTTTTAGATCTTATCATATACATTTAGCAAAACAAACCTACTGCAGACCTGAAATAGCCATTTTGTAATTGATTAATACCTGGCGTATCTGCCTGTCTTTCAGCAGGTAGGTACTTTTTTTAGCCTCTCTTATGTTTCCCCCTACTTACGCCTTTCTTGATCTTGAGAAGGCAGGCCATAATATAAATACAGCCATTCATACTGGTGGGTTTTCTTTAATGTTTACATTAATGCACAATTCAGAACATTGCAAGGTAAATTGCATAAATGAGACCATAGCTATTTCTTTAACAGACTTCCAAATGTGTACAGTGAAAGTTTACACGTGGGCCATTTTAAGTTAATTACACTTGAGAGTTTAGTTAGTAGAGAGCTTTAAACTTATTGTACAGATCTTTGATATGGCAGAAAAACAAACTATAGGATATAAACTTTGAGGATTATTTGAATTTTTCATGGTGATTGATGGAGAAATAAATGAATACATTCAGGGAGGCTAATGAGAGTTTTAAAAATCACCCCTTTGGGTAATTTTTCATTGGTTGGTCTCACTATTTTTTCTTTAAGGAATCTAAACCACTCTGGGATTTATTCTTTACCACATTAATACTCTTGATGTGTTGATTGCTCAGTTGTCAGTTACTCAAGGATAGTGATTAGAGTGTATTTTATAACTGAAATACTGAAAAATTATACAATAAGCTAAACCCAATGAATTTGACAACAAATTGGCTACGTCTATACTGGCATGATTTTCTGGAAATGCTTTTAACGGAAAAGTTTTCCGTTAAAAGCACTTTCGGAAAAAAGCGTCTAGATTGGCAGGACGTTTTTCCACAAAAGCACTTTTTGCTGAAAAGCGTCCGTGGCCAATCTAGACGCGCTTTTCCGCAAAAAAGCCCCGATCGCCATTTTCGCGATCGGGGCTTTTTTGCGTAAAACAAATCTCTGCTGTCTACACTGGCCATTTTGCGCAAATGTTTTTTGGAAAAAGACTTTTGTCCAAACGGGAGCAGCATAGTATTTCTGCAAAAGCACTGACAATCTTACATGAGATCGTCAGTGCTTTTGCGGAAATTCAAGTGGACAGTGTAGACAGCTGTCAAGTTTTTCCGCAAAAGCAGAGGATTTTGCGGAAAAACTTGCCATTCTAGACACAGCCATCTGGTATTGTGAGACTGCCTCACTCATGGATGGAGGGGTGAGGGGAAGAAAGTGAGAGAGGCGCTGTTATCAAATGCTCTCTGCAGCTTCCAGGAAAGCTCCCTGAAGTGTAAAGAAAAGAGAATAGGAGTTCAAATCTTCTTTCATCTAAGTGTGGTATAAATTATTATTGACTAAGGCTATTAGCTCCAGCCGAGAAAGCTCTAGGGAAGAGCTGCTGAAAAACTCTTCATATTTTAAATTAGTTAGCAGTTAGTCATACCCACTGCCTTTCAAAGTGACTAAACCAGTTTTTGTTATTCTGTCTTTAACTATTATGAACCACACTCATCCTCCACAATCTGGGATATAGTGCACAATTCCTGATCAACACCATTCTATAGCTCTGTGGAAGTGTGTTAAACTGCTTCCAATCACTGGTTTATGAAACAGCTACTAATTAGTCCTTTAGATGAAATAGTAAATAACTTAGGGATGTGAAGTTCCAGTGGGTCCTGAACCTGATGCAGGTTAATGTGAGGAGAATCATGTGATTCATGTAATGAGAAGATTCCTTTCTAATACATTTGTATTTCAAAGCTATGATAGTTTGTGAGTTTTGATGTCACCAAAGTTAATCTTTGCATCAATTTGTATGCATTTAACTTGTGTAATCTGATGGTCTGTGCAATTTATGCATTTCCCTATGTGCCCAATCCACAGGAAATGTGAGTCTTTACAGCTGTCATCTTGTGATCTTGGCTTGTTGGAACAAGTGTAAAGACTTGTGCTTTTACCTTTGAAGCTCACAGGGTCAAACCAAGGCATTGGCTAAGATGGTAGCCATTATACTTGCATTTTTTTTCACACTGATACTGACAGGAGAGGAGAATCCAGAGGAAGGAAGAGTGTAATAATCACAACAGTTTGTATCATAAAGGCATGTAAAACTTCTGTATTAGTTCTTATCTGTATGCAATTTCTAGAATCCCATGAGAGGAAATTAGGTGCCTAAGTTTCCACTGATACTAAGTGTCTAACAATTAACCAGTGTATAGTGTTCAAGCCAGCCAAGTCCTGATGCACAGCTCATGCCCAGGTGTTTTCAGAGGCTATCTAAAACAGAAATTGGTACTAGTGTTAGACTGGTTAACATGCTTAACTAAGGTGTAGGACAGCCAGTTTCAAATTTCCCTTCTACATGGTTTGACGAAGAGTTTTAAGATCCTGAGAACTGTGCTCTGGGATATTCTGAGGTGGATCTCTCTCATTTTAAATTGATCCAGTTTATATATATAGGAACAGTGACAGGAACTTGGATCTCACATATCCCAAGGGAGTACCCAGAGGATAAAGACTCATCTGGCTCAATGACTATTTCGTTATTTATATTCAGCAGGACAGCTTCAGCTCCAAGGACTGAGAGAGCCCCACTCTAGAATATCCTATACCCCTCTAGTTTGGGTTTGCCACTTGTAAGAAGTGGGTTAAAATTCCTATTCTGAAACCATCAGAGGGATTTGAAACTGATTCTGCTGCATCCTGGAGTGCTCTTACCTGGCCACTAGGCTGAAAATTATAATGGAACAGCACCAATACAACTAGGCTGCGTCTAGACTGGAATGATTTTCCGCAAATGCTTTTAACAGAAAAGTTTTTCCATTAAAAGCATTTGCGGAAAAGAGCGTCTAGATTGGCACGGAAACTTTTGCGCAAAAGCGTCCATGCAAATCTAGACGCAGTTTTGCGCAAGAAAGCCCCGATCGCCATTTTCGCCATCAGGGCTTTTTTGCGCAAAACAGTTTTTACCTGTCTGCACTGGCCCTCTTGTGAAAAAGCATTTGCACAAGAGGGCTTATCCCTGAGCTGGAGCATCACAGTATTTGTGCAAGAACACTGACAATCTTACATTAGATCGTCAGTGTTCTTGAACACAAATTCAAGCGGCCAGTGTAGACAGCTGGCAAGTTTTTCCGCAAAAGCAATTGCTTTTGCGGAAAAACTTGCCAGTCTAGATGCAGCCCTAATGGTTTTTTTTTTGCAAGAAATAGCTTAGGCACCCAACTTCAAGAGAGAAGTCACAGTTGTATATACTGAATGGATGCCTTCCTCTGGTCTAGATTTAGGCATCTAAGTCCTTTTGAGGTGCAAAGTTTAGGCCATCTCCCTGCCCTTGTCTTTTTCTACTGCTAACAGCTCCCAACTCAGCATGCGTGTGTGTGTGTGGGGGGGGAGGGTTTCAGTCCCATTCTTAGGCACCTAATTCTTCCAGTGCAGTGCATAGGCTACCTCAGTACTTAACTCAGGGATAACAATTCTGTTACGAGGCAATGAGTGCCTAAAATTAGGCTTTGTAATTCTCAGCCTATGTCCCCTTTGTTAATCTAGTCCTAAATCCTAAAGTGAACCATCAAAAAGAAAGTGCTTCCTTGCCTCACAGGGATAGTGTGAAGATAAATACATTCAAGATTGCAAGATGTGCAGATACTGCATAAGAATGGCCATGCTGAGTCAGACTAAATGGCCATTTAGCTCAGTATCCTGTTTTCCAATAGTGGCTAATAACAGGTACCCCAGAGTCAATGAACTAAACAGGAAAACATCAAGTGATCGATTGCCCATACCCAGCTTCTGACAAACAGAGGTAAGGGACACAATCCCTGCCCATCCTGGCTCATAGCTATTAATGAATCTATCCTCCATGAATTTATCTAGTCCTTTTTTGAACCCTCTTATAGTCTTGGAATTTACAACATCCTCCAGCAAGGAGTTCCACAGGTTCATTGTGTGTTGTGTGAAGAAGTACTTCCTTTTGTTTGCTTTAAACTGCTGCCTATTAATTTTATTCTGTGACCCCCTGGCTATTGTTCTATTGGAAGAAGTAAATAACTCTTCTTTATTCATTTTTTCCATGCCAGTAATGATTTAATAGACCTTTATTATATTCCCCCTAATTCATCTCTTTTCCAAGTAGAAAAGTCTCAGTGTTAATTACCTCTCCTCATATGGTAGTCATTCCATATCCCTAAACATTTTTGTTGTTATTTTCTGAACTTTTTCCAGTGCTAAAATATATTTTTTTGAGATGAGGTGAGCACATCTACACACAGTATTCAAGATGTGGGCATATCTTGAATTTATAGAGGGAATAAGATATTCTTTGTTTTATTCTCCATCTTTTTCTTAACGATTCCCAATATTCCGTTTGCTTTTTTGACTAGTGCTGCACACTGAGTGAATGTTTTCAAAGACTCCACAATGACTCCAAGATCTCACACTTGAGTGGGAACAGCTAATTTATTCCCCATCATTTTATCTGTATAATTGAGATTATGTTTTCCAATATGCAATACTTTGCATTTATCAACATTAAAATTCACCTGCCATTTTGTTGCCCAGTCACCTAGTTTTGTGAGATCCTTCTGAAGCTCTTCACCATCTGCTTTGGACTTAACTGTTTTAAGCAGTTTTGTGTCATCTGCAAATGTTACCATCTCTCAGGTTTACCCCTTACTCATTTATGAATATATTGAATAGGATTGGTCCCAAGGCTAACTCATTGGGGACACCACTACTTACCTTTTTTCATTCTGAAAGATGACTATTTATTCTTACCTTTTCTTTTCTATTTTTTAGCCTTCCCTCTTCAGTAACTTATTTTGCTTAAGAGCCTTCTGTGAGGGACATTGTCAAAGGCTTTCTAGAAATCTAAGTACACAATATCCACTGATCCCCCTTTTACACATACTTGTTTGACTCCGTGCAATAATTCTACTAGCTGGTGAAGCATGATTTGAAACCATTTTGACTTGTCCCCAACAAATTATGTTCACATATGTTGGCCTATGTTTTGACAATTTTGTTCTTTACTAAAATTTCAACCAATTTACCCGCTACAGAAGTTAATATATACCCAGTCAATATGGGGATAATTGAATTCATTATTATTGAGGGTTTTTTATAGTCTAATATCCCTTAGCATTTCACAGTAATTATCACCATCCTGATCAGGTGGTCAATAATATATCCCCACTGTCATATTCACATTATTAGAGCATGGAATTACTATCTATAAAGATTCTATGCAATAATTTGGTTCATTTCAGATTTTTACTTTATTTGATTATACACCTTCTAAAACATCAGAATCAGATTGTAGTCTTAAAAAGGTTGTTTTATTTTAAAAAAAGGCATATTTGGTAAAGCATATTTTGTTGTTAGGTGTTACAGAGCAACTGAAAAAAGGCAAATTAAAAGCATAAAGCATTCTTCCCTGTGATTCCATTTCTGTTACAGTGTAAGGAGGAGGGTTACATGGGTTCAACACAGAGGAGTTCACAAACCAGATAACAAAGAAAACAACTGAATATGTCTAACTAAACATTCCCTGTTCTACTTACATCTCTGATGTTCCAAGGTTTAAGTTTATTTCCTTAGGCATGGATATCATTGGAAAATCCATCCCTTATTCTTGGCTCAGTCCATCTCTCCCACAGCTCTTGCTCTAAACTCACACAATGACTGAAGAAGGCAGAACCTGTTTCAATTCAAATCTCTCACTCTCCTCCCATTGGCTCTCCTAGCTCCCTGCCAACACTTCCTGGATACCTACTGTCTTTGCATTTAACCCTTTAATTAACCGAATGGCTGTGGCATGTAGAAAGGGCTAGTGCCCCTCCCATCCATTACAGACCCAGTATGGGGCATGCTCAACCTGCCACTGGGTGTCTCCTGGAGATAGAAGTGAAAGATTTATGGAGTGTATTATAAGAGTGTATTTATGAAGGCAAGATATAGGTGGAAAGGAATGTACAAGATTTTCTCCTACTTTATTGTTTTCACGGCTTTAAAATTTCGGGTGGACTGAATGTATACTGATGAAATCTTAACTGTCACTAACTGTGGGTTTTGTTCTGTTCATTTAGTACATATACTGTGTTCAAAATACAGCAGTCCCTCCTCATTAAAAATGTGCATGTGGGAAATCCAAGCATGTGAATATATATCCTTAATGTCTTCTTTTCTCAAATGAGAAGATCTGGGTCTTTCAGTCACTTAGGCTATGTCTACATAGCAACATTATTTCAAAATAACTAGCGTCATTTCAAAATAACATAGTCCGCATCTACACAGCAGACAGTTATTTTGAAATGATGTTGGAATACTGTCAAACTGGAGGTCTTCTTACTCTGACTCCTGTAACCCTCATTGTATGAGGAATAAGGGAAGTCAGAGGAAGAATGCTCTATTTCAAAATAAGTGCTGTATAGATGCTCCCTATTTCTAAATAAGCTACTCCAATGATGTAGTTTATTTCGAGTTAAGCCCTGACTCTTACAGACAAGAGGACCATTAAACACATGAGTAATCTCATTGAAATCAGTTAGGTTCTTCATATAAATAAAGTGACTTACATGTACGTTTGCAGAATCAGGCATATAACATGACATTTAACCATCCTATATTTTAAAATGTTCAATATAGAAAAGCAATATTAGAATAATGTCATACTTTATTAACAGTAAAGCATTATAAATACAATGTTTTATAGATTTGAAGTTATCTGGGAAGGCAACAAACATTACAGAAATTATGAACACTGCAATATTAGTATCAGAGGGGGAGTTATGTTAGTCTGAATCTTCATAAACAACATTGTTGTTACTGCAATATTAGTTAATTAGACATTTTTTAACATTTCCCTGTAGGAATCAACATGATCAGTTTACCAGAGAAAAGGATCATTAAAAAAAAAAAATGTCTCGCCCTCAGCATCACTCTCGCCTATTGTGTAGAATGGTATACCTATATTTATATTTGCAAAATTAAGATACAATGTAGCAGCCCTTGGTAATTAGTTTTCTATTTTTCTGCAGGATGAGAGGAATAAGTGATTTTTGAACATACTGGGTAGTACCAAGCTCTTTTAAATATAGGTTTCAATCTGAAAATATCATGGTTTTCAAACTAGGGGTTGCAACCCAGTATTGGGTAATGGAATGTCAGGCACTGGGTCTCGCGGAAGGGTGATCAGTGAGGGTACTAATGCAGGATTCTTGCCCATCCTGGCACTGCTGACTGTGTTGCACCCCAGAAGCCAGCAGCAGGCCTAGCTCCTGGAGAAAGGAGAGCAGAGTACATAGGGCTCCACACACTGCCCCATCTTGAGCATTAGCTCTGAACACCCATTGGTTGGGAACCTGCTGATGGCTGCTTCTATGGCACAGCATGGTATGCAGAGCCAGGACAGGCAGGAAGCCTGTCTTAGCACCCCCACTGCATTGCTGACCAGGATCCGCTCAAGGTAAGCACCTTTACCCCAGCCCTTACCCTCCTCCCACCCCAGCCAAAGCCAAAGTCCACTCCTACAGCCCAAAGCTTTCCTCCTCACCCCCACCCCAGAGCCTACACTTCAGTCAAACCATGCTGGGTCATGGGCATCGACAATTTTCTTTAACTGGGTCACGAGAAAAAACGTTCGAAAACCTCTTTTATAATACATACTATTAGCTGAAATTTTGAGCATTTTACCATACATGACTAGTCTAATTTTAAAGTGAATTTTATAATTTCCACTGACTTTCTTATATCTACCTTCACCTATTAATTAAATATCCAATTCTTCTTTCTCGCCTTGACTCAGACATGGCTTCTTATATTGTCTTCATCTAATGTCTGCAATGACTTTTCAAATCAATTCCATTTTACAGATATATTTCTAGTCAGTTCTCAAGGGCTAAGTACTATATAGAATTAATCAGCTAGAGTGGCACCTATTGTATTCATTGTTCTTTTACTCTGTTGAACATATCTAAGAGTTTTTGTGGCATTTAAGACAGTTTCAGGATTTTGAAAGCATATGAACTTTTATTAGATAAAGGAAAGGTAATAATTCCAATGACTTTATTGATTTACACTTGACTAATATATCACAATAGATGTGTCTGGACAAAAATGGAGTCTTTCTAGCAGTGACGGTTCAATTTCTCGATATGACTGGATGCACCACTGGAGAAATGGGTCTTTTTCTGAACTTTATTTTGTATTAAAAATGAAATTACAGTATCCCATATATTTTGAGTATATAAAGTTATTCCACAAATATACTCGAATGAGAAGTGGACAGATAGGCATTGAGGATTGGCATCATTTACAAAGCAGTGGGAATGATTTATATGAAAATATAAAGGGGGTTCAATTGTGAAGATGCTTAAAAGTGAGGAAGCTTGTATTTTAGTATAATGGAATCACAGAGTTTAAGGCCAGAAAGAACACCAGATCTCTCTGACCTCCTGTATATCACATGTGACTAACACCTGCACGTTAAACCCAACAACTAAAATATTACAGCCCACAGGAGACTGGGCCATTATGTGCCATGGGCTCAGTGATTAAGTGAAATATATCCCACTGATTTTGGCAGGTGACCCATATCCACACCTTGAAGGGGAAGGCAAAACCCACCAAGGTCTCAGCCAATCAGTAGAGAATCTTGCTGTACAGAAAGTGTGTGTGTGTGTGTGTGTGTGTGTGTGTGTGTACAAAAGAGACAGAGAGAGAATGATCAGAACAATGAATCATAAAGAATATATTATGGACTTGAACAGAAAGAGATGGTATCAAAAAAAGCTAGTTCATGTAAAGCAAAAGCTATGATACTCTATTAAATAATTGTTCAGAAATATGGCTGTTATGGGGTGTATAGATTCCACACTGTAGATGCCAAGAAGTGATTAATAAAAGTATCAATTATTTCTCCAACTGCAACTAAGTAGATAATTAGCAACACCTGGGATAAAAGGCAGAGAGATGGGGGAGCTGGCCTGTAGACAAAGCAAGAGCTACCTGAAGAAGCACCTCACCAGCATGAAAGGAAGCTACATGGGCAGACGGAGCTCCGGGGAGAAAAGAATACAGTGTGCAGTTTTTGGAAAGATATGTGCAAGCATAGGAGCAGCCCAAGGAAGTAGGGAGGGATTTTAAGAAGTAGACCTTTGTTAGCTTGGTCCCTGGGTTGGAACCAGAGGAGACAAAGGTTAGTGCTTTTTTTGTGATGGTACTGCATGGTACTCAGTACTGGCACCTCCAGACGCAGTACCAGCACCTCCAGTCAGAACTCAACAACTTTTCCCCTGGAGTACCGGCACCTTTTTCTTTTTAAACAAAAAAAACACTGTTTATGGGTTCTCCTACCAGCCTCCCATTCCCTTAGGTGGGATGTATAAGCATTGGCCATAAAGGAATAGGGACTACCAAATCCAGATTGGGGCTGAAGATCTGGTGTGAGGTTATTGGATTTAAGATTTTATTTGGGCTTTGTATTACTCTAGAATGGGTGAGGCTAAGGGAGATGAGGCTACATGACTCATTTGGAGGGTGGAATCACAAGAAGGGATAGACCACTTGGTGACCTGAGCTGCTGCTTTCTAGCTGTGACAAAGTCAGAGGAGCTTCTGTGCTGGGCTGAGCCATGAGAAGGTATACAATAGGGACTGAATTTTCTGCAGGCATCTATATAATCAGATGCAGATGTTAATTAAGCATTTGTTTCTTACTTTATGTAAATATCCTAAAAATGTTGAATGCAGTGTTAACAACTAGTGATTAACAACTAGTTCCTATTATCAGCTCCATTCTCCATTGGGTTTACAATTTGGCTATAACATTTTACTCCAAACTGAAACTTGATTTAGAAGATCTCAGCCTCGGAGCAGTATTTTGCATGATATTTAATTAAAATTGTTACTGGGAGAATTCATTTTGATTCATTACTTGTTTTTATCATCTGTCTAAAAGGGATTTTTAAATGAAAAAGTTAAATTTTCCAGATACTTAAGGTTATCAAGGGGATAATATGAGGGTAGAAAATAGAAGTTGAACATATACATTAACATAACAATGGCATGGTATGAACCACTGGTTTATAAACATCCTCACGCTCAGCTTTGTCACACAGTCACATGTTGATGTTATCAGTTCAAGTCTTGGTCTCTTATTTCATGGCCGTATAGAATCTGGCTATCGGTGAAGGGGAAAACCATGTATATCTGTGATTCTTTAAGTGAATAAAGGAGAATTGTTGGGCTATTCCATTCAAACCTCTTTTATTTGAAAGATAGTGGACCCAATATGAGATCCAGAGAAAAATATTGGGATGAGGGGGGGTTGTCTTTGTGTAATGGTTTAATGTTAGAGAAACATGGGGAAATAAATTCAGAAGTTTCTACAAATGAATGCTAAAAAACTTCTCTGAGAAAATGAATAATTTATTGGCAGTGTCACACACTATTTACCAAAGCTTATTCTGCTTTCCAAAAAAAGTGTGTTGTGAGGTGAAACAGTCTGTCTAGCATATCCAGTTCATCAGGAATCCTGTCACTACAGGACAGGATTTCTCCAGATATACTGGCAAAAATACACCACTCATTGAGCTTGGTAATAAAGCTGAAGAAGACACATGATTATGGCAGAATACTATATATGTGTAGCAGCTTTGGGGATAGCAGTGCACTTTCACTACACCCAAATGAGTGCTATGATTTATAGCCTGCAGATATATTGGTATACATTCTAATCCATGAGGGAGACAGCCTTGTGGATGGCAAAGTGCACTGCTATCCCCAAAGCTGGTTGCTTGACCACTGCTCATGTAGGGCTCCTCTATGCATCAGGCTGTGTCTAGACTGCAGGCTTCTTTTGGAAGAATCTTTTTGGGAAGAGATCTTTCAAAAAACCTTATTCCGAAAGAGACCATCTACACTGCAAAAGTACATTGAAAAAGTGATCTGCTTTTTTGACAGATAGCATCCGTTAAGCGTGGACACTATCTCGCATGTAAACTGGGATTACTATGGGCAGAATAGCCACCATGGCACCTGTGCTTTTTTTCTTCTTTCCTTTTCTTGCAAAAGAACTCCCTTTTCCCTGTCCACACACACCTTTTTACAAAAGAGCTCTCTCGGAAAAAGGCTTCTTCCTCGTAGAAAAAAGTTTACCAATGTCAGAAAACCCCCTCAATTGTTATGATTTTTTTCTAAAAAACGTGGTCGCAGTGTAGACATAACTGACATTTTTTTGGAAAAACTGCCATTTTTCCGAAAAAACTCTGTAGTGTAAACGTAGTCTCAGAAACCTCCAAAGGGCAAACTCAGCTTGTTGGACTGATTATTGACTGGTTCACTCTTTCCACAATTATAAGGACTGGATTATCGTTTTCTTAGTTCACTGGTTATAATTATGTCAAATTGTGTTGCTGTAGAGTAGAAATATTATATGATATAGACTCCTTGTACAAGATCAGAATCTCTTTCTTTCCAGTCCACTGCCAGAGAGACCTAATGATTTAAGGAACAAATAGTTTGAAAAATGTTTGCTTTTCATTCACCGAACATAAGAGGTAACTCCATACCACCCTACATACATTCTAGGCTTTGTGCAGTGCATTTCATTGGGGTAGCATACACAATTCATTCTTAGAAGAGGGGAACAGCATCAGGAAGTCCCCAAATCTCTGTGCAACTCGTATTGTAGCTAATGATGTGAAAAAGGGGGATTTTGACTTCTCTGCATCTCTTAGTTAGGTTTATGGTCAGTGAACTGGTATAACCAAGGACTCTGAATATTTTCCCATTGTTCATGGTGACCTGTGTGTAGCTGGTTCCCTGCTTGCCCACTCGATGGTTATACAGTCAACCATATACATAGATAACATAAAAGACTGTTTTGAAAGCTATTGGAAACCTCTCACAGCACACACAACTGGATTTTAAATTAGAGGGGGATATAGAAGTATGTGAATGGTGATGAACATACACTCTTTACTTTTCTGTGAGCTCTGTTCTCTCTAATTGTTTCACTCTACTCTTTATGGGAACTAGAGAATTATTAGGTTATTTTTAGTAACAAGCCAGGCTATTCCTTGGATAGTTTGTCTGAACACAGATTCAGCTTCCATATCACAGAAAGGCATTCACATTCTATGCTAAATTACGTCTTTTACAGGACAGATACTTACAAGAAGCATTTCATGGTAACATACACAGATCTATCATTTCAGAATGTAGGGCTCAATCCTATAAGATGCCAAATACCTTTTATGCACATCCTGAATTCATCTTAGTATATTAGAGTTGAGGGAGCTTTAAACTTCATGCCGAGCATCAATCGCAGGATCAGGCCCATAATGTCCAACTTTAAAGGAAATTAAATTGCTATACCACAACAATGTTTTTACAAGAACCCGGATTTGGTGATTTTTTTTTTCAAAATGGATAGGGAAATGCAGAGACGAAAAAATCAAATTAGTAATGAGGGAAAATAGTACAGTTTAAATGGACTGAAAATGTAGACATTTTTAGAGTATTTGCCTTTTAAATAATTGAGTCTAACAAAAAAATAACTGCCGTCCAAATTATTATAAAGCTCTTGGCCAATTCTCGTTTGCTTTAATGATATTAGTAAGTTCCATAGACTTGAATGAGTAAGGTGAGCAGAATTTTGCACCATTATGTCCATGCTATTAAATCCTGTTGATGGTATATGTATATAAAAGAGTGGGTATTTGAACTACACTATTATCACTACACTGAAACATGAAGTTTTCAATAAAAATGCAACCTATTATGTAGTGGGCACACTTAGGCTGTGTCTAGACTACATGCCTCTGTCGTCAGAGGCATGTAGATTAGACACATAGGCAAAGGCAAATGAAGCTGCGATTTAAATGATCGCGGCTTCATTTAAATTTACATGGCTGTCGCGCTGAGCCGACAAACAGCTGATTAGCTGTTTGTCCGCTCAGCGTGCTAGTCTGGATGCTACCCTGCCGACACCAAAGCCCTTGGTCGGCAGCCCCGTTTTTCCTCGTGGGATGAGGTTTACCGGGGCTGCCAACAAAGGGCTTTGATGTCGGCAGGGGAGCGTCCAGACTAGCGCGCTGAGCGGACAAACAGCTGATCAGCTGTTTGTTGGCTCAGCGTGGCAGCCATGTAAATTTAAATGAAGCCACGATCATTTAAACCGCGGCTTCATTTGCCTTTGCCAAAACAACAAATATACATGGCTCCGTCGACGGAGCCATGTAGTTTAGACGTACCCTTAATTCTCTCATTCTTATTCTAGGTATGGTAGAAATGCCACTGCTGACTAACACAAAAAAAGTCAAATTTATGTCTCTAACATCATTAGAATACCATCACAGTGTTGTCACTGTAATCCTTTTACTGACACATTTGCAGTACATTCCACTCACAAGTCAATTATGTTTGAATTGGCTGTGTCAAGGTGTTTCAGATGACTTTTTAAAATCAAATTAAATGTAAACAAGTCTAAAATCTTTTATTAATAAAAATCGATAAATGGAATGTTTCAGAAGTCTAAGGGTGACCAGAAGGAAATGTTTTTATTAAAACAATATATTCTTAATGCTCTGTAATAAAATGTAAACAGAAAAAATTCCAAATAATTATAAGGTTACTTTGCTCTTGTAGATACATTATCAGAAATCTTTGATGTGAGTGTCTCACAACTACCTCTGTTCCATCCTATCACAATAAATTGAATTATAGGAGATTGCCTATCTCCTAGAACTGGAAGGGACCTTGAAAGGTCATTGAGTTTAGTCCTCTGTCTTCACAGCAGGACCAAGTACCATTCTTGACAAATTTTTGCCCCAAATTGGCTCTGCAAGGATTGAACTCACAAACCTGGGTTTAGCAGGCCAATGCTCAAACCACTGAGCTATCCATCCCCCACAATGCATTTCTAATAACAAGGAATCGTATGTATAGTTTTACAGGGTCAATCCTATTTGATTTGGAGATTATAGAATGGTAAATATGAAGAAGTAATCAGTGTGGATTGGTTGCCACATCTCTCTACAGGTTGAACCTCTCAAATCTGGGACTCTCTGGTCTGGCAACATCTATAGTCCAGAAGGAAGGACCACTGATGGTGCTGGATGAGAGAGCCCCTGAGGCAGGAGCACGAGTCAGCTGGGAGTCCCGTGGGTGCTGGGGAGCCACAAGTAGGCTGGCAGGGGCTCATCCAATGGTGAGTGGGGAGTCTAGCCCTGAGACGCCCCAGGCCTGAGAGACCCTGCGCCAGCTGGAAGGAATCTCCAGTCTGGCTGGGAATTCTGGTGGCAGTGGGGCTAGCGCTGGCTGGGAGGAATCTCTGGCCCTGACTGGGAATGCAGGTGGCAGCTGATCCAGCGGTGGGTACTAGGAGTCCCTAGCCAGGAACCCCGGTGGAAGCGGGGCCAGCAGTGGTCGGGGGGGATCCCCAGTAGGAGCAGAGCCAGTGGCAGCCAGAGGGAAGACCTGACCCTGGCCCCAGACTTGAATTCCAGTGGCAGCCAGAGGGAAGACCTGACCCTGGCCCCAGACTTGAACTCCAGTGGCAGCGGGGCCATAGGGAAGCCCTAACCCAGCTAGGGACCCCAGTAGAGAGGGGCCAATGGCCACTGTGGGGAATCCCAGCCTGAGGAGGCTGACCTTGGAAGCCATGGCATAGGGCCAACTGCAGGGATGGAAGCTGAGGATCTGAGGATGCCCAGAGCCCAGAGAAGAGCCTTGACCTCCTCTGGTCCAGCAATCTCTGTGGTTCAGGACCACTCAGGTGCCAAGGGTGCTGGATCAGGGAAGTCCAACCTGTACTAAAAAATCAGATGCACTTTTCAGGGGTGATTGTTAGGTGGTTTCACTTTTGACTGGCAGTGCTTTATGGAATCCCTTTCTGTCTTTGCACCATCTATATTTTATTTCATTTATCTTCATTTATATTATTTAGCAGCTTAGTTTACATATATCAATATTTACTATGTCTGTTACTTTATGAATTCAATACAATCCTAAATTCATACTTTATGTAATTCCACTGACTGCATTGTTATTTATGGATGAGTTTGTCTTATTCTTTAAATTGTATGTTAAACTACTATCACAGGAACATAACAACATGAGTTTCAAACTTTGCTTAGTGCCAGGTCATAAGTAAATGTTGTTTTCAAAAATTGTAATATCTTAAGGATAAAATCTACCTTCAGAATGATTTGTGTGGGTGGATCTCCCAAATGTTTCTGATGCCTGTGCAAAACGAGGGCACTAGAAATTATTCAGAAGTTGTAGTTTTGAGTTGCAGTCTAGTCTTTGGGACGTGGAGGTGGGGGGGTGTTTCAAGATCATAATCATCCGAGCACATTCAGCCAATAGTTAAACCCACAGCTGAAGCTATCTTTAAGTGTGTGTGTTTTCAGCAGCTTGAATCACATAAAAGAGTCTTTAATTATTCTATGACCTGCTTTAGGATACAATATCCTAACTGGGATTAAAATTATCTTAAATACATCAGTTATGCTGGGAGACCAGGCTCATAACAGTTGATCTGAAAAATTGTTACATAATCATAATGGATTATTCTAGGCAAAGATCTTCAAAAGTAGTAGAGATATATATATCAAGCACAGGATGTGGATTTTATAACTGTCTTGCTAAAAACTTCCATTAAGTCATGATATTTATTACCAAAAGGCTAGGTAAAAGCGGTAGTTTCTGCAATGTTATGTCATTCATGTAAGTGAAGTGAAAAGCATTTTGTATTTCTGCATTTCTTGCCTCTGATATGTCACCCAGGCTGTGCCATACCTTGGTAGTTCATGGCACTGAGGCAAGAAAAGAAATCACTTTTCTGAAATATTATTGTGGAAATGAAAACAAGGAGATAACCAAGCAATAATATTCAGAGTCAATGAAGGTTTTCAGGTGAATGATAAGGCAGAAAAACAGAAAAATGAGTTCACGCTAGCCAAAGGGGTTAAGATAAAATTAGTTTTAATAATAAATATCCAAAGAAAAAATAAAATTGCAGAGATGAAGGGGGATAAAATTAATGATAAAATGGATATTAAACTCTGTTCTTAAAATTAAGAAAACAAAAGAAACAATTAAGAGGTAAACAGTTAGAATAAATTAAGAAGTAAGCAAGACTGATCAAGAGCAAATAAGGAAACACTTGGTAAATTTGAATATACACAAATCAAATGGTTCTAATGATATACATCCTAGGGCATTAGGAGAAGTGGCTAAAATAAGAACTGTATCAAATAATGCTATTTGACAAAATTTTGTGTAACTTCATGGAACTGGAAAACTACAGAAAGAGCTAATATAGTAGATTTTTTTAAACAAAGGAAAGAATAGTGATATTTGCACTGACTGTTCCATTATTCTAATTTCTGATACTAATCAAATTATGGAAAAGCATTCAGAATACTATACCCGAGGAAAACAAAACTATTTCATAGTCAACATTACCTTCCATATTCAAAAAATTTATTCTGAAACTATATATATTGCCTGACAAACTTTTTTTTATGGAATTACAAAAAGAGTGGGAGAAGTGAATTCAGTAAATCTAATATGCATTTTAGTGAAACTTGTAGTAAAGAGTCCTATTAAAATCCTGCTTTGAAACTTATTTCAAATTTTATGATTGTGTATGGACTTTTTGATTGAGTTCTAAAGAGAAAAGATGTTGAATTCTGGAACCAGGCAGAAATTGATTTCTGGTTTGATCTTACATCTTCAGTAATACTCTAGAAAGAAAATAATCCACTTTGTAATTAAACTCACAGCTAATAATGCACACACCAAGAAGGATAAAGAGATAATACCAAAGGGCCTAGAAAGATTAGGAACATGGGCAGAAAATAAAATGAGAATCCCCTTGGAAGAATGTTAGGTAATATATTTGTGGGAAACAATATAAAATATTCCAGCATGAAGAAACCTGGAAAGTGGTGGTAATGAATGCCATCATGTAACAGGAAGGTAATATGGCATCTTAAATATCTTTGATGTAGCCTTTCTTGGAAGTTTAGTTCTGAACAACTAGTTACTAGAAATATATTGATTAGTGGAGGAAATTCAGAAGAGACAACAAAAATGAAGAGGAGCCTAAATAAGGTGATCAGATACACCAATTTTTATAGAGGTGGTTCCAATATTTGGGGTTTAGTCTTGAATAAGCATCGGTTATCTCCCACCCCCACTTGGATTTTTCCCATGTGGTATCTGGTCATTTTAGGTTAAAGTGAATGCTTTATAAGGAAAAATTAAAAATGATGGCCAGTGAGTAGGTGAGTGCATTTTGAGTAAGAGAGATCTAAGGAGGATAAATGGTAAATCCAGAAATATTTTAAAGGTTTTGGGATCAAGAATGGAGAAGAAATATCTATCATGGTTCAAAGGGCTAAAACTAGGAGTAATAAAATGAAATTATAAGAAAATGTGGGCTAAATATCAGGAAAAACTTCCTGACATTAAGATTTATCAGAATGTGCTATAGTTGCCTAAGGGAATGGTGGAAATCACATCACTAGATCCATTTATTATTCATTATCTGTGTAATGCCAGCAGTGGGCTAAGTATTTAGGAAGGGAGAGTAGAAAGGAAAGAACCTTGCCTCATAGGCTATGTCTAGACTGCAAGCCTCTTTCGAAAGAGGCTTTTTCGAAAGTATCTTTCGAAAAAGAGCGTCTAGACTGCAAGCAGTACTATCAAAAAAGCAAGCCGCTTTTTCGAAAGAAAGCAGCGAGTGAGTCTGGATGCTCTTTTTCTAAAAAGCCCTGTTGGCATTCAAGAACGTCTTTTTTTGAAAGAGTACTTTCGAAAAAAGGCATTCTTCCTCGTGAAATGAGATTTACCGCTGTCGAAAGAAAAGGAAGAACACGGTTGCAGTCTAGACGCAGGTGAAGTTTTTTCGAAAAAAGGCTACTTTTTTCGAAAAAACCCCTGAGTCTGGACACAGCCATAGAGTTTACTCTGTGCTTGTGTGAGGAGAGATGGAATTGAAAAAGCAGTGTCTGAATGGTAAAGTTTAGCATGCTGTTTTCAAGGATTTTTGTGTGTGTGTGTGTGTTTTACTGAAGTGGTAAATATCTTCAGTCATGACATGGGGAAATGTATTATAATCTGGGCTCGATTGTAAGAGGTGTCACCATTTAAGATGATTGCACCTGTAGTCCTTTTCTGTGATCCAACAAGGGCACTCACTCTCAGGCTTCAGTTTCCCGAGCAGATACCTCTCCTGGGCCAAACCATCTGTCTCTCTCTTTCTCTCTGTCTCTTTCTGACTCCAAAAGTATTTCTAAGGCTGCACAATTCCTTGTGTACATTGCCTTTTCCAGGGAATTCACAGACTACATAAACTGGTGTGCTCTGCTTTTCTCCTCAGAAATCATAAACAGTGTAATTATCACAATTGGAAGTTATCAGATAGCTAAGAAAGTATGCCTATTTTTAAGCATTACAGAGATAACATATTCAAACAATAAAAACGTTGAATGCTAATAAGCTTACTAGAGATCACCTGAACTCCATCATAGCACTTGGCTGGTGAATAATCTTTCAAATCCCACCAAAGTGTTTTTTTCCCACTTATGGTCATAAGTTCATAGCAGCTCAGAACAAGAACACCCATTAATCTATGAGAGTTTTTCTTTTGGCCAATTTGGCTCTCTGGGATTATTCTCCTTTAACAACTGATCAGCAGATAATAAGTTTTCTTAGATCACAGCTTCAAAAGGATGGATAATTTGCATTTTCCTTCTGTAGGTATCTTCAAGGAAACCCACTCAACTACAAGTTCAGTTTTGTCTGGCACGTTATTTTAAGAGTTCTTTGAAGCTCATAGTTCTTTCGAGAGCAAGGGTGGGCAAAACCCTTGCAGTGGGCTGGATCTGGCCCACCTAGGGCTTTGACACGGCCCGTGAGGTAGTTCCAAGCCCCGCCCTCTGCTGCATTGCTTTGAAGTGGGAGAGGGGCACAAGCCCTTCTGTTTCTATTTAAAGAGCTCACCTCTTCCCCACGCCTTGCCTAGCAACCGTGGGGGAAGGTGTAAGCCCTTTAAATAGAAACAGCTGAAAAGGCTCACGTGTCTCCGGCAACACACTAGAGGTACAGGGAACTGCATGCCCTTTTAGCTGTTTCTATTTAAAGGGCTCTTGTGTCCCCTGCAGTTGCTAGGCAATGCATTGTCTGATAGGCCAGGAAAGGTGCCAGCCTTTGAATAGAAGCACTTGAAAGGGCTCACAGCTCCCTGCACCTCTAGTGTGTTGATAGGGAATCAGAGACAGTGGCAGCCCATCAATGCAGGTGAACTAGGCAGTTGCCTAGGGCGCCAAGATAAACGGCCATTGAGGGTTTTGGAGGCAGGGGGCGCCTATCGTGCATTTTGCCTAGGGCACCAGTTGCCGGCAGCTCGTCTAAGGTTGCTCCTGATCAGAGACACAAGCTCTTTCAATTATTTCTATATAAAGCGCTTGTGCCTTCCCTGCAGCTGCTAGGCAAGGTATTGGGAAGACCTGAGCCCTTTAAATAAAAGCAGTTAGAAGGGCTTGAGCCCCTCTCTTGCTCCAAGGCAATGCATTAGGGAAAGGGGCCTGGAACTGCCTCACGGATCCACCCGAAGTGCCCTCTCCAGGTTGGCCTGAGGCCACTTCCAAAATTTGTTAAGTGGCCCCCCCTTCAAAAATTATTGCCCACTCCTGTTTTATAGTTACATTAGTCCTCCCTCTTCTTTAAAGAAGATCTATGTAGTCTCACAGTAAACATTTGTATTTTCAATATGATGAGGTGCTAAAATACTTAATTTTAGCTCAGTAAAGTTTAATTTAATTTATTAAGACTCGTCAAGGATTCTGCAGGAAATTGCCATATCTGTCCAAAGAGGAACTGCATGATCTCTCAGATCCTTTCCACTTCTAATTTCTGTGGTACATAAGTGTATATCTAGAAGTGTTAGAAACATCACATAGAAACTGCAAGTAAATATAATCAAGACTATCTTCTGCTATAATAACGATGTCTGGACTAAACACTATATTCTATGCAGGATCATTTTTATTATTTGTTTTGGATGTATGTCAAATGCTGCTCAAAACCTACAGGAGACCAGAGCTACAGAAACCTACAAAATTGTCTCCTTCCAAGGAGTTTAAAATCCAATATTTTTACAGTGTATACAATTGTGTTTAGAAATTAAAACATTAAGGAATACACACCTAAAATCCAAACATGTAGTCAATATAATGGCCAAAAAAATTATGCTGAATAAAATGGACCAAACCCAGAAGTTCTGGATTAGTCTGAACAAGTGGGTTTTTTTCAGCATTATTGATTATATGCAGATATACATTGACAGAGTAGAATGTGTCTTACAGATTGATAGTTAAATAAAAAAACAGAAAAGGATCATTAGGATGTAATCTGACCTTCCTCAATAACACTGGACACAAAAGTGCTTTCCCAATAACTTTGGCATCACATCCTTCACTTCTTTTTTAAGCTAAAGCATAACTTTTAGAAGAAGATTCAATCCTGATGTCAAGAACTCAATTAACATAAAATCCAAAACATCCTTAATTATTCAAATAATTAATTACCCTCACTATTTTAAAATAAACAAAACAAACTTCCCCTTATTTCTAGTCTGAACTTGTCTATTTTCAGCTACCAACTATTAGATATCCTTATTTTTTATCCTCCTGTTGGATTAAAGAAATATTTTCTATGAACCATCTTTCCTAAGTAGATATTTGTAGCTTTCCCTTGGATAAACAAAATTGATTAGGGTTTTTCAGTCATTCGCTCAGGTATTTTTTCCAAAATCAAATCATTCTTGTAGCTCTCTTCCGAGCCCTTTCCACTTTGTTTTAAAAATACGGACATCAGAAGTGGACAGAGTACACTATTCTAGTAATGGTCTCACCAATAATGTATACTGAAATAATAGTACTTCCCTACGGCTCACTGATATACCCAATATAATACCTCTGTCTTTTGTGTAGCATCTTTTGAATAAGGGTTGAATTGAGCTGTATGTACCATTGTTACCGAGGGATCCCACCACATCACAGGCCTGAATACGGGGGAGTGTGGAATTCCTGTGGTGTGGCTTACACCCCAATCCTGCAAAAAGGACTGAACTTTGTGGGAGATATAAACAGGACCATTATCAGTTTTAAAAGAAACTAGAGCACCCATAACAGCAAAACAATGTAACCAATGCCGAACAACATCACGAGCCTTTTCTCCCGCATGGGCAGTAGCAACAATAAGGTGGGAAAAGGTGTCAACAGTAACATGTACATAGCGCAATCTGCCAAATTTGGAAAAATGGATCACATCAGACTGCCAAAGTTCATTGGCCCGTAGGCCTCGCGGGTTAACACCGCTAGGTACCGGTATGGCGGATAGACACTGGCAAACCGGAAGGTGCGAACTATATCTTGCGCCTGCTGTTTAGTAAGGGAAAATTGTTGAGCTAATGATCTAGCATTCTGGTGAAAAAAATCATGTGAAAGTCGTGCTTGTTGTAACACATTGGGCCGGACAACTGGCATAGTCAGGGCATCAGCCACAGCATTACCCTCCGTGATGGGCCCCGGTAAAGTGGTATGTGAGCGAATATGGACCACAAATTCCAGGTGTGTCCGAGCCAATAAAAAGTGTGACAATTGCAAAAGGAGCTGAAAGAGGAGGCGATTATTGACCTCCTTGAGAAAGGAGCTCTCCAAATGCTGTACTATACCAGACACATATGCCGAGTCTACAACAAGATTTAACTGTTCCTCCGAAAATAGTTCAAAAGCATGCACAGCCATGGCGAGCTCAACAATTTGGGTTGAGCCTTGCACACGGAAAACGTCCGAGTTCCAGGGGGCATCATTGCCGTCCCTCCACACAACTACGTCCTTGCCTGTGTTCCCTGAGCCATCAACAAATACAGTGCGTATGCCAGGGAGGGGGATGTAAGAAAGCATGGTCCGGGGCTGCAGAGGCAGTTGTGGCAAAGATTGTAATAGCCGATGGCATGGCAATGTGTACTCGATCCGCCCCAAGTAATCGGCCAGCGCAATCTGTAAACTAAAGCTTTGAGACAGCCAAAAATCAAAATCAGTGCGTGTCACAGGAATATGAAGTGCAGAAGGATCCACTCCGGTGAGTTGTTGGCAACGGACATGACTCTGAGAGATTAGACGAGCCTGCATATCCGTTGCCATGGTAACCGTTTTTGAAAAGGAGTGCAGAAGAAAAAGCCACTCCAAGGTGCGCAAAGATAAGTTTCGGGACACGGGACTGTTGTCCCACTGGCCAATCAATGCATAAGGCTGAAACGTGTGGTAGATTAAAAACAGTCGAATTGGAAGGTACGCATCTCGGCGGTGACCAATGGCCGTCTGTATTTTTTCCGCTACGCGCTGTAACACAGCCACAGCTTTGGGTGTTAAAGCATGAGGCGAGGACAAATCAGAGTCGCCCCTCAAAAGTTGGAACAATGGAGACAATTCTTCTGTAGTGTTGAAGCAAAAACACGCTTCTTTGTGTTTAGGCAGCTAACAAGCAGCTTTATTAATTAATAAAGCACAGCATGAGCCAAACGTGGTTACAGCAGAGCCAGACCCAGTAAGGCTGCTAATACAATTAATTCTAGTATTTTTATACCCTTAACCAAACAGTTTGACGTCAGGGCATCCAATTACAGAAATTCTTAATTAAATTTGGAAAAACAAAGCCTTATTAACAAGATGGCGGACAGGTGCGAGGGAGTACATCTCCTGTCCCAACCAGCCCAATTAACACATACCAATAGCCCATCCTGTAGGCCTCTTCTCACGGGGTGACAGAAAGTTTACTTTGGTTTACGTGCTTGAGAGAAAAGCTGAAATGGTTTTTGATATACAAGATGGCTTCTAGCTAAATATGAAAATGGTTTCTACAGCTTCCACAACTCCCCCCTTTTAGCCTTTTAAAGGCTAACCTTGAAACCATTTTATACCTCCATTTTCCATTAAAGTATTTATGTACATTTTTTGTTTTTTTTTTTGCTTATTTTATTTTAACATTATGAGTTTTACATTTTCTTTGGTAAGGGTTTATTTTGTGTTTTTTTAGCCTTGGTTTTTTAGGCTTGTTTGCTTTTGGGCCTGGATTGCCGGTACCAAGCCTGTGCTGATTTTTGTTTACTTTTGGACCTGGGTTTTTGGTACCAGGTTTGTGGTGATTTCCATTTGCTTTTGGACCTGGGTTTTCAGTACCAGGTTTGCGGTGCTTCTTGTTGGGGACAACCTTTGTAGGGACTGGAACGGGTTTGCAGTGGGATGCGTGAATTTAGGTGGGCAATTCTTTGCACTTTACAGCAGTATGGGTGGTCAGAAGGACTTGGTAGGGATTCTTTTACCTGGGTTTTAGGGCAGTTTTTTGCTGGTGAACTTTTACGCAAACCCAGTCTCCTGGTTGTAGTTTAAGGCACAGCTTAGTCGGGGCCTTAACCTGTGAATGATAAGACTGTACACACCTTATAAGTTTCTGGCAATACTTGACTATGCTTTTTTTAACGAGTGTGGCATTAGCCAGGTTAATTTTTGGGCTGCTTAACAGTTTTATAGGTTGGCCACATGCAATTTTATGTGGACTGAGTTTAGTTTTTTGATTAGGAGTGGCTTTTATGCTTATTAGGGCAATTGGGAGTGCTACTATTTATGTTAAGCAAGAGTTTTTACATATTTTAGCAAGTTTGTTTTTTAAAATTTTGTTTTATTTTTTTACTGTTTGTGCGCTCTCTAGGTGTCGTGCACAGTGCAGTGCTTGTTTGGTACAGTAGTACTTTTTTAGTTTTTTTTTTTAACAATTTGCCCAGTAAAGTGGGTACCTTTATTACTGGAGATTACAAGGTGTATTTTCCATGATGGGATGTAATAATTTAGAAGTTTTTTAGCTACTGTGATGTTATTATGTTTTCTTTAGGGATAAGCTTTTACCCATCCCAAAAACAAGCAAACAATAACCAGCACATTATTGAAAAGATTGACATTTAAGCAACTGAATAAAGTTTATTTGTAAATTTAGAAATGGTTCTAAAGGCGGAGGTTTGGTTGCCGGAACTGTCTTTACAGGTTTACCCACGTTGTGGGCTTGGCAGACAGGGCAAGCCAGACAGTAATCTTTGGATGCTTGGGAGAATTTGGGAGCAAACCAATTTTGTTTTAGGATTGCTACCATCCCCCCCTTTTGCCAACGTGCGACAATTTAGGGAGCACGGGGGCAAGGTGAGGTAGCAAGACCACTGGGGCAACAATGTGGCCATTAGAGCTGCACCACAAGTGATCTGGGTGCAAGGTGCACCCTGCCAGTTTCCACTCCTGCTTTTCCGATTTTGGGGCTTGGTCTTGCAGGAGGGCCAGTTCTGAAAGAGACGGCATAGGAGCTGGCGATGGTAGGACAGAAGGGAAAAACAGCAGGTAGAGGAGCAGATTTCACTACATTTTAGACAGTACAAACTGCATAGCCTGCTACTAAAACTTTACTAAAATTATAAAGGCAAGAACCATTTATATAAAGCACAATGTTAAGATTATTTAAGGGACTTAAATTATTCTTTTATTAAAACAACAATATTGTACACACAACATTTGAAATACATATATTACAATTAAGACACACACAAGACAAATCTGGACAGAACACAGAACACAAACTTATTATGTTATGACACAGAACCATGTTTTTTTTTTTTTAGTTAATTTTTAGATGATATTAGCGCTTTTTGATGATCTGAAAGACAAAGAAAACATTTCTACCCCCGTTGGGGTGGCCCATTATAACTTAAAATACTGCCTAAGATCTGCTAGGGGAACTAGTTACATCTAGTTCCTTACCACTTCTATGGGTGAGTGAGCTGTAACTTTCTGAGAACAAGAGAGCTTCATCGGTACTTGTGACCTTCCACTCTCTTGAATTACCTCTGAGCTGCTAGCTTTCCTTATCAGTGGCATGCCTCAGTTTTTCTCTTGTACTGCAGACCAGGCTTATTTTATTTACTGCTACAGAAACTTTTAGAACAAGGTGCTTGCTAGTTACTATTTCAGCAAGCAAAAGGTTTTTCTTTTCTGAAAAGAATTACATGCAATGTTACAGACTTACTTATGGGGGACAGTGCTCCCCCCCTTCCAGAACAGACAGGCAGTTTGCAGACACACACAACCTTGGATCTGAAAGCAAGCCAAAGGTGCTATTAGCTCAGCCTTGAACAGAAACACTGTGAAGTTTCTGGGCTTGGATTTTTTTTTAAACAATAATTAGGTTTCTTGGAAGACACATTTAACCCTTAGGGTGCAGGTTTTACAAATTTACAATGTATAGATTTTATTTTTTTATGCGGTTAACCAATTAAGTTTCAGTAGAATTCCTTATTTTCTTTTTAATAGATTTAACAAAGTGTCTGTAGCTAAATGTTTAACTTGACTGTTTTATTGCTAAGATGATTAAAAGAGGCGGCAAGAAACAAGTTACTTCTTAAAGCAGGTTTGTTTGTTTTTTTTTTTCCTCCCCTTTAGGATTTGGAGGAACACTTTCTTTAAACTATTAAACTTATTTTAAACTTTGTGTTTTGCTTTGGATCGGGCAAGTTTGTTACAGGAGCCCGTGTTTTTAAAGGGAAGAGCTAATTCCTTTCAGTTATTTTTTATGTTTCCTTTCTATCTGTGTATGCGTTATAAAGAGGGATAGAGGGGTGATGTTGTGCCAGATTTTCCCCCTAAGCTTGGTTGATATGGGTGTGCCAACTGAGAATTTTTTTTTTTTTTTTTTCCACTTCTTATGTATTATTTTGGCACAGAGGTGCTGCAGCAACTTTTAAGTTACCTATCTTACTGCAGGGTGGATTTTTGCTTTTTTGAGCTTTACTTTTATCCCTTATAGCTTTAATTTTTCCTTTTTTCCAATTTGTTAAATGCTTACAGGTCCTTGGACCATTATGTAGTACACAGGGGTGCCTTTTGGCAGAGTGGGGGGTGTTTAAACTAACCCCCACTTAAACTAACTTTACACACTCCAAAGAAAGAGTCTGCCGGGTCTAGAGTGTTAGACCTTAGCAGCTCATGAAATAAGGGGAGTTGTTACTCCCTCACATATTCGCTGAGTCTTGAGGTTCAGCTGACCCCCCCCCCCCTTGCGTTCAGAGCTCCCTCGTGGGAGAGCCCTGGTGCAGCTGGGATTAGCTTAAGTTTTAGACCTATGCAACGGCATTCATTCTTTACTTATTACATTTATACTTATTTTTCACACACATTTTTTCCTTTTTTTTTACATTTTTTCTATAGTTTCCACATTTAGCTGCATCTTTATTTATTGTTTAGTTCCCATGGGTTTCTATTAAGTGACGCTGCCCTAAGACACCCGGCACTTAATATCAGACTTTATTAGGATTCTATACCAGAAAACACTTAACATAAAGGCACTGGAATTTCTGTAGACTGACCTACCCCATTTCCTGCGCGCGCTTAATTCTGTAAGACACCGAACCAAAGTCCGCCTGCTTACACCATATTCTGCAAGTCACCGAATTAGAATCCGCCTGCTCGCTCTGCGAGTCACCGAATCAGGATCCGCCTGCTCGCTCTGCGAGTCACCGAATCAGAATTTGCCTGCTTGCTCTGCAAGTCACCGAAACAGGATTCGCCTGCTTGCTCTGCGAGTCACTGAATCAGGATCCGCCTGCTTGCTCTGCGAGTCACCGAATCAAGAATTCACCTGCTCGCACTAGTCCCCCCCCTTTTTGTTGCGAAGCACTGGACTCAAGGTCCACCTGCCTTGCAGGGGTTTCCGGCACTTGCCCCAGCCCGGCAGAACACCACGTCCTGGCGCCTGGAGACAGCCTGGCGGAATGGGGCACTATGGCCTGGGGTTAGCCTCAGAGGTTAGTACTACGCCCACAAATAACAGAGAGAGACAACAAAGCTTCCCCACAGTTCCGTGTGCCGAGAGAGAGTAATGGCACCACACCAGCTTTTAGCATCCGAACACAGAGGGTCCAGCGCATGGCTGCCTTACTAGAGACACCGGTGTGCCCTTTTGGAACTGTGACACATAAGACAGGCCTAATAGACAAAGACAGACACAGACAGACAAAAATGTTAGCCGCTTCACAAAATTGAATTCCGTAGCTTCCCTTACCCCGATGGCCGGCCGTCACTCCAAATCCCAAGCCCTCAACCAGGAGATTTTGTAACAGGTATCCCCTTTACCTTCTCTTGAGCGCTCTGAGAGGTTTGGAAGTGGAGTGCCGGTTCGTCCATATGGGCAAGTGGCGCGTTAGGAATCTCGGTGGAACCTCCAAATTGTTGAAGCAAAAACACGCTTCTTTGTGTTTAGGCAGCTAACAAGCAGCTTTATTAATTAATAAAGCACAGCATGAGCCAAACGTGGTTACAGCAGAGCCAGACCCAGTAAGGCTGCTAATACAATTAATTCTAGTATCTTTATACCCTTAACCAAACAGTCTGACGTCAGGGCATCCAATTACAGAAATTCTTAATTAAATTTGGAAAAACAAAGCCTTATCAACAAGATGGCGGACAGGTGCGAGGGAGTACATCTCCTGTCCCAACCAGCCCAATTAACACATACCAATAGCCCATCCTGTAGGCCTCTTCTCACGGGGTGACAGAAAGTTCACTCTGGTCTACGTGCTTGAGAGAAAAGCTGAAATGGTTTTTGATATACAAGATGGCTTCTAGCTAAATATGAAAATGGTTTCTACAGCTTCCACAGTAGTGACCCCCAAGGTTGGCTGAATCCAATTGATGGTACCTAAAAGTTTCTGTAGATCATTTAAAGTGGTGATGGACGTGGCAATTTTCAACGGCTGCGGGCGGATCTCAGACACATAAAGTTTCAACCCCAGATATCTCCAAGGGGGCACAGCTTGAACTTTCTCCTCAACAATACACAATCCATATCGTCGCAACAGTCGAGAAGCCAAATCATATAAAGCCTGGAGGGCCGCTTGATCAGTGGTGGCAAAAAGAATGTCATCCATATAATGGTATATAATGGCCTGTTGGTGGCGTGTCCGGGCTTCGGTCAGCGCTGAATCCACCACAGTCTGGCAAATGGTGGGGCTATTCATCATGCCTTGGGGCAGAACAACCCAATGATATCGTTGCATCGGGCCCTCGTTATTAACCGTGGGTACGGAAAAGGCAAAATGCAAACAATCATCAGGATGGAGTGGTATGGTAAAAAAGCAGTCCTTTAAATCAATCACCTTCATATACCACTGCTCAGGTATCATGGAAGGAGAAGGGACCCCTAGCTGAAGGGGCCCCATTTGCTCCATAACGGCATTAATCGCTCTGAGATCTTGTAACAATCTCCACTTCCCCGATTTTTGGGGGATGGTAAAAATAGGAGTGTTCCATGGGCTGGTGGAAGGGACAATGTGTCCCAAGGCCAATTGCTCCTTCACAAGTTTTTGCACTTGCCTCTCACCCTTCAGGGGCCACTGATTAACCCAAACAGGTTTGTCGGTTTTCCAAGTCAGTTTGAGATGAGGCTGTACGTCAGTGGCCCGTGCTATAAATTTGTTGAGAGAGTGACGTTCTACTGGGACAAAAGGTCCCGTCCCCATGAGGTGCAAGGCACTGCCAGTACATAAGGCCGCAAGAAGCTCTGATTGCCTTCGGGTCCCCCTACGCCAGCCGTCGTCGTCCCTGTGTCAAAGGGGTCCTCAAGCCCACCATCCTCAGATTCACTGTCCTCAGGGCCGGGGCACAAGTCCTCAGGCTCCGGGGAGACCGGGACCGTGGCGTACATTGGCTCACAATCCTCCCCGGGGGCTTTCAGAGGAGGGGATGAGGGATCCTCTGGGTCCTGATATGGCCTGGGATCAAATGTTGCTGACGCTTCCTTCAGGACCCGCTCAGCGGGATGCAATGCTGAGGCCAATGGCTGTATAAACAGTTGCAATGGGGCTGTATAAACAGTTCGCCACGTTACTATGATCCCTTTTGGGAGGGATAATGCAAGATGTTCAGAGGTTCTCAATTCCTTGCCCACCTTCTCCCAGAAGGTCAAATCATAAGAACCCCCTTCCGGGAACCATGGGCAATGGTCTCGTATCCAAACCAACAGCTGAACCAGCTGTACAGGGGGAACCTTAAACCCCTGTTCCTTCACAATGCGCTGCAAGATCTCAAGCTGCAGTTTTTGCTCTTTCGTGGCAGACTGCCCCATACTGTTATTCTGTCCGCGGCTGCTCACCTGTTCGTCCTGCGAATGGTGATGTCAGTAATTTCAGGAGCTCCTCTCAACAGCTTATCCTCTGTTCAGCCGCGGATACACCACCGGTTCGAATCACCCTGTTCGGGCGCCATTTGTGGTGTATGAAGGCACGGACTCCGGCCGGTGCAAGCACGAAATCATTTTATTGCAAGATTACAACTATCTTTATACCCTCTCAACTTCCCACAAGTCCACATCCTGCTTTTCACAAACTGTGCTTTTTCACAGTCCCAACACAGCATTCTCAAAGGTCGTTGACTCGGGCAGATGTTGTTATTGTTGGCTCAGGACTCTTGATTACACGCGTTCCCGCTGACTCTCAGATCGTCCTCCAAGGTCTGCAGCTTTTCTTGGTTTTGTCCTTGGGATGCCCTGTCACGCGGCCAAAGCACTATACTTGTTGATTCTCTACATCCCTCCTCCTTCTTCCAGGTTGCCATGCAAGCTATTAGTCTTTTCCAAATCAAACAGAGTGACTGGGGGCAGATGCAGCCCAAATGTGGCCAGAAACGCGAGCCTTATGCTGCACTGCTTTGTGGGACAATGATGCCAGACCACTTACTGGTGGCTTGGCCTGGAAAGATATCTTACCATGGAGGACAGAGTAAGGACGGCCGGCCTGCCCAAAAACCTTATGAGAAGGATTAAAGAGTTCCGATCTGAGAGCTTCATGGCAAGACTCCCGCTCCATCTGCAGGCACATTAACAAGCTGTTCCATTCCTCCTGAGCTGTGTAGGCACAGAGCATGACACACATCACACCCATTGCCTTAACCCACTCATAGTTTTAAAAAGTTTGTGAACTCACAGGAAGTGCTATTCCCAGGATCAGTGCTCAACTGGTTCCAGTGTCATGAACAGCTCCTGGATCCTTCTTCTCCTACTCCACCATATTGTCCTCCAGGTCTGTCTTGGCTGAACTCTGTGATGATGCTGGGGAAACAGGCTACCTCCCCTCCAGAGAATGGTGTCCAGCTGCTCATAATAGCGGTATGTGTGAAGCACTGCAACAGACTGTCCCGTCACCTTCTTCATCTTGTGTTAGGGCTGTCTTAGCTCCTTGATTTTTTTTTTGGCACTACTGGGCACCCCTGGACTAGCCATTAGCCACCAGGCAACTTTCAATCTTTCCGTAAGTGTGGGCATTCCTTTTGCTAGTTCAGAGCTCAGAAAGAATGGATTAATCTCCCCATGCTTCGATGGGGTCCAAGATCTCGTAGACACTCCACACTGGCACTCTTCTGCACCTTTGGGAACTGGAGACCATAAGAGCAGAAATATTCAAACTTGCTGCAGTGTTACCAGAATTGGTCGAAGTCGCGTCCATATGTGGCATGATGTACTGCTCATTCTCAGATGTGTTCATCATGTTGGCCACATGGAAGAGGAAATTCGGTGTTTTCCTAGGGCTTTTTGTGCTCACCTGGAGAGCAGTAGAGGTGCAAGTTCTAGCCAGAACAGTCAGGGCAGGGAACTGTGGGGAGCTTCCCGGAGCCCAATAGCCTTGACTTGACTATTTTTAATCATGCAATTAATAGTGATTTTTTTTAATCTCTTGATATACCTAAAGTAAGGGTATATTTTAGGAAGTATTACCTATCATACTCTAAAACTGTGGTTCACCTTTTATATATTCAGGGACCCCTAAACTAAAATAGACAACTGTGGAACCACTCCAACAGACAACATATTCAGGAACACGTGGGTCTCTTCCCCTTCCTGAATTTACCTCCAATTTTGCTCTGCACCATGAATTGTTGTTGTAGCAGAGCAGAGGAGAAGTGTTTTCCTTAACTCCAGGAAGAGGCAGCAGCTAGCCAATGGCTGCGAGGAACCCTGCCTAATGGGAGAAGGAGATCTCTGTTCTGCACTGATGCTGAAATTTTTGGTTGCACCTCCTCAACCCAGTCAGACTGGGTGATCCAGTGAGGTGAACTGGGAAGGAGATGGAGCATCTTTCCTAAGCCCCAGGGCTTAAGGCTGAAGCCTAGTCCTTAGTGGATCCCCTGACACCTGCCTGCAGATCCCCAGTTTATAACCAATGCTGTAAGACTCTTGAGTAGATAAGGCAATGTAGATTTCATTGTATGCTAAATGAGCTGTGATGGGGGTTATTCCTGCTCCTGGTTAGCATATGTTAATATCCAAAATTAGATATTTTAGAATTTAGTAATCGGAAGGTGTTAACTAGTACTTGAAAATATCATTAAATCCTAGTCAAGACAAAACTAATGATGCTGAATTATTGATACCATCAGTTAGATCTGATATGAACTTCCAGGCTATGTCTGCATTGGCCCCTATTCCGTAATAGGGATGCAAATGTAGCACTTTGGAATAGGCAAATCCGCAGGGGATTTAAATATCCCCCACGGCATTTGCATTAACATGGCTGCCGCTTTTTTCTGGCTTGTAGATAAGCCGGAGAAAAGCGCCAGTCTGGACGCGATCCTCCGGAAAATAAGCTCTTTTCCGGAGGATCTCTTATTGAGGAATACTCGAAAGTAGGAATAAGAGATCCTCCGGAAAAGAGCTTATTTTCCGGCGGATCGCGTCCAGACTGGCGCTTTTCTCCGGCTTATCTACAAGCCGGAAAAAAGCGGCAGCCATGTTAATGCAAATTCCGCGGGAGATATTTAAATCCCCTGTGGATTTGCCTATTCCAAAGTGCTACATTTGCATCCCTATTACGGAATAGGGGCCAATGTAGACACAGCCCCAATGTTTCAATGAATCAATGTTTATAAAGCTATATTAGAGGGAAAAGAAATCTTTACTAGAAAAAAGACTGCAATACATTAAATTCATGTATTTGGCATTAAGTGCTTTTTAAAGGAATTGTGGAATACCATTTATGAAGACAGAAGGGCCTTTGACATTAAAGAGGGATAAAAGGATGAAAGAATAAGTCTTAGAAAAGAAGCTATTCTGCTATTTTAAGCATAGTGAGAGGTGTTTTCTGTGGAAAAAATTTAATTCCGTAGTTATTTTTACAGCACAGTGTTCTAAGGGCCTGCATAATTTTCAGCTTACTTATATACAAAAAACAAACAAGCAATGCTGGTTTTTCCCCCCAAGAAAACACTGGAGCCATTTGCACAGTAATTTACCACAGAGATACTTAAAAATGAACTCTGTGCCTGAAGGAATTTGCAAGAGTAGGCTGAAAATCAAGGAAATCCACATTAAAATAAATTGTTTACTGCTGTGTTTTGTTGAATGGAACTGTATAGAGACTGCAGAATCAAAGAAAAAACATTTTCAAGTGTTGCCACTTTAGATAGATGTCATAGGTCTCTCTACCATGGGACCATAAGAGTATTGTTAAGAAAATTATTGTTCATATTGCCACTATCTTAAGCCTATAATTAATTGTTTAGGTCACTGTAGAAATGCTGCAATTCTTCATGTATATAATATTTAATTGTACACAAGAGTATAATTGGTTGGTCTCATTGCATATTCCCATTACATCTAAATGTAACAACTCACAAAGGTAAGGTGAAGCCAAAAATAAATCTTTATGAACAGTGAGAATATATTTCAGTGAATGAGAAAATAAATGTAAAAAATAAAATTCTAGGAATGGTAATAACAAACTGCCATGCACAGCATATATATAGGAAAATGAATATACAGAACTCCAAAGTTATCCACAAAAAGTAATTAACTTGTTCTTTTCCCAGTTAACCATCATTAAGTGTGTTTCAGGGAAATCAGGGTTGCCCATCTTCTCAGACTTTCCTTCCAGTTCTTAAAATTACCATCTTTATTTTTCTGGGTACTTGGAGGATTGTGGGTTGCTCAAACTCCACTTCTTCATTGAGATAACTGATAAGATTTCTCCAAGCATGACCATGTAAGGTCAGGGACAAATGACTCACCTCAGTGTTATATCTACCATTGAATTCTTCCTTTCATTTTTAAATGCTAATAGCCTTGCAAACTCTCTTACCTCAACATGCTTAGCTTTGCATCTTTTAAGGTGCGTCTACATAGCACCCTAAACTCAAAATAAGATACGAAATTTGCGTATTGCAAATTGCGTATTTTATCTCAAATCTATTTCAAAATAGCTTATTTCGAAATTTGGCTCATCTACACAGCCAAATTTCAAAACAACGCACTATTTCAAACCATCCCTTATCCCTTGTATAACAAGATTTACCAGGATGGCAAAATAGTGTGCCCATTATTTCAAACATTTTTGAAATAACGGGCAACTTGTGTAGTCATGGGGTAGCTATTTCCAGATACCTCCAGTATCCCCGAAATGGCCATGCAGTGTAGACGTACCTTTAGGCTATGTCTACACTACAAGGTTTTTGCACAAAAACCAGCGGAGTGTCCACACTTCAAGCACACTTTTGCTCAAGTAAATCGGCAGAAGAGAAGGCTTTTGGCGGTACAGTTATTCTTCTCCCCACAAGGAATAACTCCTTTTTGTGCAAGAATTCTCACTCAAAAAGGCAAGTGTGGATGCTCCGTAGTGGGTTCTTGCACAAGAAACCTCTATCTGAAAAAGCACAGGTGCTCTGATGGCCATTCTATGAATGGCCATCAGCGCTTCCTTACACAAGAGTGTTCATGCAGTGTGGATACTCTCTTGTGCAAGAGCACATTGCTTTTGCGATGCGCTTTGAAGTCTGGATGCACTTTTGCACAAGAAAAACAGGTTGGACCTCTCTGGTCCAGTACCATCAAGGCCTGACTGGTTCTGAACAAGAGAATTTGCTGGACCAGGGGAGGTCTCCTGCCACCGGGTCCTAAGCTCATTGCTTGCATCCTCCCCCTCACACACTCCCAATATGGCTGGGCTACTTGTCCAGCTGCTGTCAGCTCCCTAGTCAGCACAGGTTCCAACTCCAGTCACATAGCTGCAGCCTTGAGCATCCAGGGGCAGCCATGGGGCTCTGGCCCCATCTGTGTACTCTGGTGGGTTGTTGCGGGGCTCCGGCTCCACAGTGCTGTGGGGCTTGACTTCAGACCCATGTTACCGGGGGCTACCATGGTGCCTCAGTCCTGTGCTTCTGGGGGTGGGGAGGATGCCAGGAGACTCTGGCCCCATGCTCCTATGGGGCTCCAGCTTCAGCCCCAAGCTCCCAGAGGCTGCTGGAAGCTGCTGTGGAACTCTGTCTTGTGCTGTCCCTAGCCCCAGATGCCCTTCCTGCTCTTAGGATCCTGGGGAATCTGATCCAGGAACATGCATGGTTTTCCCAGACTACAGATGTTGCCAGACCAGAGAATGCTTGTTTTCGGAGATACAACATGTATTCGACTTCTAGAACAGTGTCTGAAATGGTCCATTTCAATAAAAATACTGAGCTATTTCAATAGATACTCAAAACTAAGTAGGATCTGAAATATATGATTGAAGTTGCATAAATTCCTGTTAGAGAAGGTGGATGGATTTAAAAAATATTGAAGATTACAAAGCACAGTAGATAAACCACAAATTGGTCATCAAGATAATGAAAACAGAGATTGTAAGGTCATATGATTTATATATCTGTTTTCATCATTTATTTCCGGATGAAGTTTTTATTGAATATATTTGTAAATGATCATTTCATGCCAGCATTTGATTCATAAACTGTTGATGGAAAATTACTCAGTAGTTTATGAATCATGTTTTCTGAAATGTTATAAAATTTTCAGAAGAAATAAGTTCATTCTTCTGAATAAATCCCAAGGCTATTATAGACTGGCCATTCCTCTCAGAAGCTTCTGTACAAAGCTGATGTGTTATGTGATTTGGATATTATAACATGTTAATGACACCTACTACCTTCCTAAATTATATTTATTAGCAAGTCTGAATGAATAACTTCCAATGAATAGCTTCTTTGTTTAACTTAACCACTTTTTCTCCTCAAAGAATAGCTATGAGCAGATTATGAAATGTAGGGCTAGAAGGGACATCAGGAGATTGTCTAGTTTGCTCCTATCCCCACACTGAGGCAAGACCAAATAAACCTAAGGCATCGCTGAAAAGGTACAGGCAGTTCCCGGGTTACGTACAAGATAGGGACTGTAGGTTTGTTCTTAAGTTGAATCTGTATGTAAGTCGGAACTGGCGTCAGCCGCTGCTGAAACTGATCAGTTTCAACCACGGCTGAATCTGGATGCCAGTTCTGACTTACATACAGATTCAACTTAAGAAACCCAGGCGTCCCCAAGTCAGCTGCTGCTGAAACTGATCGGCGGCTGATTCCAGGAAGCCTGGGGCAGAGCAACTCTGCCTCGGGCTTCCTGTAGTCAGCCACTGGTCAGTGTCAGCAGCGGCTGACTTGGGGACCCCTGGGGCAGAGCAGCTGGGGTGCTGCTGGGTTGCTCCAGTAGCGCGGCTCCTCCGCACTACGGGAGCAACCCAGCAGCACCCCAGTAGCTCTACCCCAGGGGTAGGCAAGAAAAGCCTGGTCTGCGGGGGGGGGGCACTAGCTGCACCCCCCCCCCAGCAGACCAGGGAGACGGGGAGCAAAGCCGCGGAGCACGCCTGCAGTGGGACAGCCCAGGCGCGCTTGGGCTGTCCCGCTGCGGGCGTGCTCCAAGGCTTTGCTCCTGTCCCCCTGGTCTGCTGGGGGGGTCCCAGCAAAGCCGCTGGACCCCCTCAGCAGACCAGGGACACCGGAGCAAAGCAACCCATGCGGCGGCTTTGCTCGGGTGTCCCTGGTCTGCTGGGGGGGTCCAGCGACTTTGCTGGACCCCCCCAGCAGACCAGGGAGACCGGGAGAAGCTTTTCTCATCCCAGAGGACACTCTGTTTGTATACTCTTTTTGTATTTGTGTATGGACAGATTTCCCCATTGATATCTATCTTGTTGCTGCTATGACACAACTATTATTTTCCATGTCTCCTCCTTCCTGCCAACAGTTAGCCATCTGTTAAGGTTATCCTTTTTATGCTTACCCTTATGTGTTTTTTTACCTGCCCCTCTGAACCTAGTTTAAAGTCCTCCTCAGTAGGCTGGTGAGTGGGTGCATGACGATGCTTTTCCCTTTCTTGGTCTGACGAATCCCCTTGCTTCAAGGAGCTCTCCTGTCTGTAACATCCCATGGTCCAGAGATCCAAAGCCCCCATGGTGATCATGATTTTCTTAAATGAATACATCCATATATATTGGATGACTAGGTTTTCAATTTTTCACTCTTTGGACTGATTACAAATATTCAAAAATTGAATTTTGTTGATTAGCGGTAACTGGTCAGGTGTTGTGGTATTTTTTTTCTGTTCCCTGCATGGGTGATATTGGAAATGTCCAATACACATAATTGCCCGTATGAGTTTAAACAGAAGTCAATCGAGCTGCACTAATTGTTTAGCCCTTTCTGTTTAAATGAGAAGATTTGAGTCAGTATTTGGCTTTGAAAGGAATTTCTCTTGCTACTGGTATAGAATGAAAATCTAGCAGTCTGTAAATAAACTAATCATGGCTTTAATAATTTGAAATACTGTGCTGGAGTTAAGTACTAGTGACAAAATCACCGGAGGCTTGTAAAGTGAAATCTGTGCCTGGCTTCAAAATAAGGAATTATTCAGATTGATATTTTTCCAAAAGTTAAAAAAGCTTAACACTACTGAAACAAAAAGCAACTTTTATCGTTTCATAAAAGAACCTGTGGAACACCTATTGAATGAATGTGTTTGTTATTTACACTCAGCTTTCATTTCTGTTTGTAGTCCTCAGCTTTTATTTATTTGAAGCTATAGAAGTGAGGTCTCAAGGCTGTCATTCTGTCCAACTGATTGGAGAGTGGTGATGAGAGAAGAAAATCCTATAGATCAACTTTAATTCTTTTTTAGAGTGAGGTCACAATACAGTTCTTCAGATCCCTCACTCCTTTTAAATTCAGTTTTATTCCATTGAGTTCTCTGTATCTGTAACTGATCTTTATTTAGAAAACTACACCAGCTAGTATATGTATATCTACAGGGCTTGACAAGCGGCGGTGAGCCTTGCTTGCCAGCTGCTTGGTTTGGCACGCTGCGCATGCGCAGACCGCGCTGTGGCACCATGCCAGCTTAAAATCTACTCGCCCCGATATGACATGTGTGTCCCTGTTTTCAGTAGATCAGTATTTAATATCTTGTTTAGACACCTAGAAATATGGGGTCATTGTGGACCCAGTCCTGTATAGTGTTTTCTTCTGTGACTGTAGTCTAGTTTTTTCATGTTTAAAAAAACCAGGGGGGGAGGAAAGGAAGCTTAACATTTTCTGGGTTTTTTTTACTGATATAGAACCCAAAAAAGGAATTTAATTTAAAATAATTTTGTAAAAGAGTATTAATTACTTTGTGTTCATACCTTCATATTTGTTTGGCCCATGTCTTCTATGAAAATATGTGTTGATGTATTTGTATATATAATTCAAATCTACAACTTCGTTGCTGAGAAATGAGAAAATCTCTGGGTGATGCAAAATTTATAATATTTTTAGTTCTGCTTTTGCTGCAGACTTAGCCAGCCATGTTGGGAATAAACACAGATAAAGTGAACACCTAATAGACTTCTTTTCTCTGGAATACTGTACATTTATATCTATATAAAATGTAAATACAGAAAACTCTACTGACAATTGTATTAATAGAAGTCCTCTCTTGTTTTATGTGGTAAACAGTAAAATGTGAATTCACATGTTGTACGTTTTCTTGCTCCATTTTCCCAATTCAGAGAGATCTTAATCCTGGTCTACATTAGGGATCTTAGCCCTGGACTACACTAATTTGAAATAATTGCCCTTATTTCGAAATAACAAGTGGAGCGTCCACACTACCAAGCCTGTTATTTTGAAATAAGGGTCTGTTTATTTTGAAATAACTCCTGCTTTCCACGAGGAATAATACTTATTTCAAAATAGTTATTTCAAATAGCTATTTTGAATTAGCAGTAGTGTGGATGCTTGTCAGCCGACGGTCAGGGCAATGAGTGGTGTGTGTGTGTGTGTGCTATACACCCGAGACTTCAACTGCTGAGACCGGGGTCCATTGCAGCGGGCAACCTGGAGGAGGTTGACGAGCTCCCCAATAAGTTTGCAGGGAGAGCTTATTACACTTCAGATTATAGCTGCTAGAATCTGTGATTCCTTTGCAGCGGGCAGCCTGGGGGAGGCTGAGAAGTGCCCCAACGGATCTGCCACCTGGGAGTGACACAAATCCAAACGCCCAAGCTCTCCCTATATCTGTCCCTTAAGACCGGCTGAAGTTCTTTTAAATTGTGCCTGGTTCTGTTACAGCAACTGAAGGAGTCAGGTTAAAGCTTAAACAGTTACAGGTTTATTGAGGAAGCTTATAAATCATATGGTTGCAATGGCTATTGTTCTATTTCTTAACTGCTAGCAAAATATAGATCTTAAAAATGGTTACAAAGAAGATAAAGATAGGAAAACAGAAATAATAGTACCAAGAAACAGCTTAATCTTTAAAGAGCTCTAAATCTGTGTACACTTAAGACAGAGGACCACATCCAGGTACAATTTTTACCCCCTTCTGTGTCTCTCGACTCCAGGGTGTCAGGCCAGGGCCGGTCCCTCAATTCCTAGGAAAGATGAAAATACGAGGTGGGCGTCCCCATAGAACCTCGGGAGGTCAAACACCTAACCCGACCAGCAGGTAGAAGGTAGAATGACACTCAAAAGTGAGTGTGCTGCTGTCCCCATCTTTATACCCATGGGGTCACGTATTTCTCTTTCTTATCTGTGATGCCAAATGGTGCTGCTCTGCCTTTTGTGAGACCAGTTCTTACAAGGGAGTTGTGAACTTAATTTACACTTGTAAGAGAGATAACTAAATTGGAAGTACTTGGCATTCTTTTCTCAGTGGGAAATTCCTCTTCCAGGGACTGTGTGTTCGTATCAACATGGGTGCCAGCCGGGTACTTCTCTCAGCCTCGAGGCCAGCTTATTGCCTTAATCGTTCTCTCCTCATATCTATGTTTTCAGCTTCTCAGGATCAGATGAGCCAGCATAGACTATTCTGATTTTATTGCTCCTTCTCTGTCCTGTATGCTTCAGGAACCTCAGAGAGGCAAAATAAGATGGATGAGATGGAGGGGGGGGGGGGGGGGGGCTGTCTGGCTACAATGCTCCACTGATGCTATTTTGAAATAACTACTCCCCAGACTCATTCAAAGTAATTAATTCCCCAGTGCTTCATGGGGCTCTAAGTTGAGCTAGTGTATCCACATTAACGGAGCCTGCCTCAGACTAGTTTTGAGGCTTCCCTGAAGTGGGGACACGTTATTTTGTAATAGTTATTTCAGAATTTATTATTTTGAAATAAATTATTTCAAAATAATTTCCTAGTGTAGACATTCCCTTAGAGTACAAAAATGCCATAGGAAACACTGCAGTTGTTTTAAAGATATCATTCAATAAATGTAGCTGACAAATGGAACTGCTGGCTTTGTTTCTGTTGGTGGAGGGTACATAATCATCTTACAGAGAACTGGCTATGTTTTGGAACTCTTAATTGTTATCAGTTTGAAAAGCTACCCCAGACCCTTGATCATAACAGTTAGTGAAGTTAAATACATGAAGTAGAATGGCATACCAATTAAATAAGAGAAATAGCATGCTATTTAATAATATAGGTTGAATTTTAAGAAAGAGGAAGTCTTATCAACTATGTCTTATATAACTGTATGTTTGTATGATGGGTATTCATTTGTCATACTGCTACTCTTGTGATAAGTCACAATTAGTCTGTTATTAATTTCAGAACAGTGAAATAGCCCCAGTTATACTGTAATATATGTATTGTTTCAGCTTTTATGATTATCTTCTATTTTCAGTGAAACATATTATAGAATCATCTCTATTTATAATTTTGAATCAGATGGTTTCTGTTAATTTGTTATTATATACTGAAATTTTATTGCACCCTCTTTGTTCTTCTATGGGAAAATTTCAGTAATTCTGTCAAGAAGCAGAACCAATGCAATGGGACCTGCCACTCCTTTTGAATAATGAATTGGGAAAAGAAAAGGGAAAAATAGTTTGCAAAAAAATCTAAAAAGACTAAATTTAATTTCTGAAAAGTGCTAACTAAATACTTATGAGCACAGGACAAACTTTGTGAGAAAATGGTTATGCTAGTCTTCCATATGCTACCCACAACATGAGTTCTACCATTGAAAGTCACCAAAGAAATATACTGCTCACAATTTTATAATCTAATCATACATGATTTCCAAATTCCTCTGGGCCACTTGAGTTGCACATTCACAGTGGGGCCAGTACCATTGTGTATTCTGACCTCCTTCAGCTTAACTTCATGGGTTGAAGGGGGCAAATAAGTGGAGGCATCTCCCAAATGCCACCCCTTTGTGAACATCTCAATTTCTGCCACAGAAAACATGCAGATCTGTGACCCTTGCTCTTTATTACTTGAGCAGTGAAATAATTAATAATGCTGACATTTAGATTATCATTACTGGGTATCAGACTTAACACCTCACTGAGCTAAAAAAAAGGCAATTAGTGCCTCTCTGAATTATTGGTTACAGGCTCTTTGCAGATTCAGGTAGATGACTGTGACTGGCTAAAATCTGAGGTGATGGATAATTGTTTAGATAATTTATTGAAAGAAAATTACAGATCTCCTGATTGATTTACGCTCTGAAAACTAGTTGTTTCTTAGAAAGGTTTAAAAACACCTTTTTATATTTCAAATTTGGGTCACACTAACAAAGCTAGTGACTTTTGCTGGACATTCCGTGGAATTTATAATGAAAGAAAGAGGATCAAAATAAATATATCATTTAACAGCTATAACATTTCTCATTTCAATTTGGTAAAAATAGTCCTATGCCCTAGTCATTGATGATTATGGTATAAAACAACTTGGAAGCTTTTATAGCAGGCGAGTTATGAGTTTATTTTAAAAGCAAGAGTTCTCAAAAAGGAAATTCATATTTCCAGAGCTTCATAAATTTAAATGACATGTCCAGGTAACCTTAAATCATTTTTTAAAAAGCAATCTTGATAAAGGCTGCATATGAAGAAATTTATGCAAAATATTTTTTTCCCAGAAAATTAGACAGGCATATTGAAATTGGCCTTGTAGTAGCTTGAGTCTTGGGAATTGCACTGCACCCTCAGGTACTACTGAAATTCAGCTCTTTCTAGAAGTTGCTTATAACCTGTTATGGAAGAGCTCCGGCTTTGCCTCAAGGGTCCTGTGCTTCCTGTCATTTAGCATTTGCCTCAGATGCTCATTGTGACCCTTAACATGGCCTCTCACACTTTACTAGAGACAAGGGGTCACAGTCGACTGAGCAACCTTCATCACAGGACAGTCAATGGATTTGGGAAACCCCTCCTTAGTCCCAACCTCTCCTCTGTAATGATGTTGGGAGTTGGGGGGGGGGTTCAACTCAGGCCCAGCCTCTACACCAGTTTCTGGCCTAGGGACCCTCATGGCAGTGGCAACACCAGCAGAGATGAAGCCCTTCCCTGAGCCACTTCCCCAAATTACCCTTCCCTGCACCTGACCATGTCCCTCATGCTTCTCCCCAGAGGACCTCCTCACTCCTAGTCTTTGGCCTCCTGCCCTTTCTGAAGGAGAACCTTTTAAACAAGCCCCACCAGGTCCTTAATGGGATGCAGGTATTCTTATTAAGCCTGGCTCTTTCTTGCTTCTGGCATGCTCTTCCTTGGCTCCAAGATCCTCCTGACTGCTCTGCAGTAACGCCTGCCCTGGTCATCTAAGGAACAGAAAACTATCCAGTCACCAGTAAGTATATTTGCTTTATATCAAGCTACTGTAGCCAACTGCTCTGGATCTGTCACACTATCTGACCTATAACAGCATGGGAGGGACTACCTGACAAATGGAGGAATATTATTAATCATGTACAGCACTTCTATGCTTTAATTTATTGGGGGAACAAGCTTGGAAAAATTCTAGCTATTACTGTTTTGGAGGAGTACTTAAATAAAAAGACAGACAGACAGACTCTCTCAAATATATAATAGATTAGGCAAATACATTGTAATAGGTGTTTGATAAGTCAAGTCAGTTGAAAACCATTGTTCTTAACCAGGAGGATGAAGAGGCTATCTGGTGGTTCATAGAATCATAGAACCATACAGCTGTAAGAGACCTCAGAAGGTCATCAAGTCCTGCCTCCTGCCCTAGGCAGGACCAATCCCAACTAAATCAACCCCAGCCAGGGCTTTGTCAAGCTGAGATTTAAAAATCTCTAGGGATGGAGACTCCACTATTTCCCTAGGTAACCCATTCCAGTGCTTCTTTTAGTGAAATAGTTTTTCCTAATATCCAGCCTGGACCTCTCCCACCACAACTTGAGACCATTGTTCCTTGTTCTGCCATCCATCACTACTGAGAACAGCCCTTCTCCAGCCTCTTTGGAACCTCCCTTCAGGAAGTTGAAGGCTGCTATCAAATCCCCCCTCACTCTTCTCTTCTGCAGACTAAACAGACCCAACTCCCTCAGCCTCTCCTCGTAGGTCATATGCTCCAGCCCCCTAATCATTTTGGTTGCCCTCCGCTGGATCCTCTCCAATGTGTCCACATCCTTTTTGTAGTGGGGGACCCAGAACTGGACAAAATACTCCAGATGTGGCCTCACAAGAGCCGAATAAAGGGGAATAATCACATCTCTGGATCTTCTGGCCATGCTCCTCCTAATGCAACCTAATATGCCATTAGCCTTCTTGGCTACAAGAGCATGTTGTTGACTCATGTCCAGCTTTTCATCCACTGTAATCCCCAGATCCTTTTCTGCAGAACTACTACTTAGCTGGTTGGTCCCCAGCCTGTAACAATGTTTGGATTCTTCCGTCCCAAGTTCAGGACTCTGCACTTGTCCTTGTTGAACCTCATCAGATTTCTTGTGGCCCAATCCTCCAATGTGTCTAAGTCACTTTTGGCCCTATCTCTGCCCTCGAGTCTATCTACCTCTCCTCCTAGCTTAGTGTAATCTGCAAACTTGCTGAGGGTGCAATCCATCCCCTCATCCAGGTCATTAATAAAGATGTTGAACAAAACCGGTCCTAGAACCAAACCTTGGGGCACTCCGCTAGGAACCGACTGTCATCCTGACATCGAGCTGTTGATCACTACCCGCTGAGCCTGACCTTCCATCCATCTTACCCATTTATCCATTTATCCAATCCACATTCCCTTAACTTCCTGGCAAGAATATTGTGGGAGACTGTATCAAAAGCCTTGCTAAAGTCAAGGTATATCACATCCATTGACTTTCCCATGTCTACAGAGCCATTTACCTCATCATAGAAGCTAATCAGATTGGTTAGGCATGACTTGCCCTTTGTGAATCCATGCTGACTATTCTTGATCACTTTCCCCTCTTCCAAATGCCTCAAAATAGATTCCTTAAGGATCCCTTCCATGATTTTTCCAGGGACCGAGGTAAGACTGACTGGCCTATAGTTCCCTGGATTGTCCTTCTTCCCTTTTTTGAAGATGGGCACTACATTTGCCTTTTTCCAATCATCAGCGATCTTGCTCGATCTCCACGACTTTCAAAGCTAATAGCCAAAGGCTCCTCAATGACATTTGCCAACTCCTTTAGTACCCTCAGATGTATTAAGTTCAGACCCATGGATTTGTGTACATTTAGCTTTTCTAAATAGTTCCTAACCTGTTCTTTATCCACCAAGTGCTGTCCATCTTCATCTCATCTTGCATCACTTAGCGCATTAGTCTGGGAGCTGACCTTGTCCATGAAGACAGAGGCAAAGAAAGCATTGAGTACTTCAGTTTTCCCCACATCATCTGTCACCAAGTTACCTCCTTCATCCAGTAGGGGCCCCACACCCTCTCTGATCACCTTCTTCTTGCTAACATGCCTGTAGAAACCTTTCTTGTTATCCTTCACATCCTTTACCAGTCGTAATTCTGACTGTGCTTTCGCCTTCCTGATAATCCCCCGGCATTCTCGAGCTATACATTTAAACCCCTCCCTGGTCATTTGTCCAAGTTTCCACTTTTTGTAAGTTCCCCTTTTGTGCTTAAGTTCACCAAGGATTTCCCCTGTAAGCCAATCTGGTCTCCTACCAAGTTTTCCTCTCGTGCTACGCATCGGGATGGCTCCTTTCTGTGCATTTGATAAGGCTTCTTTAAAATACTGCACTCTCCCATTCCAGCCTAGCCTACGCTCTATCACTACCTTCCCTCTTTTCAGAACCATAAAAGGAGGGAAGACAATATTACTTCCATAACAGCCAGTTGTGCCAAGATGCATTTAACTCGTTCAAAAGGGAATTCAGAAATTTAATTAATTGCATCCTCTTGTGTGCATCTAGTAGTGTCATTGTTAAATCTACAAATAAAATGTAATAAAAGTTAAAAAAAGATTTTAGTGTATTGTGACCTATTTTATCTTCCATACATAATATTTTTTTTATAAATTACAAAGCAGCCTGAATAAAATATCTTCAGTAGAGAGTTTTCAATGTAATTTAATTTTCTCTGAAAGCATAAAAGTAAATAGAAAAGTTGCACTGTCAGTAAGTTTTTTTGCACAAAAAATCATTTCAGGAGATAAAAGGATTGTGGAAGAATGAAGCAAAAATAACAGATGATGCACAAAAAAAATAAGTAAGAATTCTGGTAATGTGGCCTAATTTGTTAAAGTACTGAACACAGAAAATGCAAGGACTAACAATAAGACCCATTTTTATATATTTTCAATTTTGCCAAGAAAAAAATCCTCATGTGGTGTTAGTGTGTTCTCACTACCTCAGAATACTGCCTAACCATCTTTATAAATTAAGTTTTTAAACCCCACTAATATAATGCTGTGACTGCCACTGAAAATTCAACCTTTCTTTTTTTTTGTATTAAAGTACTGGAGATAGTGGTATATCAGATACTGCAAGGGATAACTTTTGATAAAAGCTGACTTTTTAATGGCAGCCTCTTTACGGAATAAAATGTGGTATATAAAAGGGTTTAACCTTCTTTTGTGCTGTTCTTCCATGCCCTTATCTGCTTTAAACTATCCTAGGCTGCAGTGGGATAATTTCCAAAGCTTTGTTCTCTAACTCTGTACAGATGAGAAATACGGCAGTTATCACTTTGGTCCTAATTGGAAAGCCATGTTTAATTGGGACACTTTTTGTCAGGGCTTTCTGATTAACAAGACGACAGCATTTTAACACTATTCCTGCTGCACAAGGAGCTGCAGATTTGTGGTGAGGCTTCTGGATTTTGAAAGAGGCACTGTATGCATTGATAAGGACTTGTGTTGGCTACCTACCAAGTGGCAGAAGCAGTGTGGCTATGTCTACACTCGTGGCTTCTTCGTGAGTAATATGCAAATGAGGCTAAGTGTGGAATATCGCTGAGCCTCATTTGTATACCTAATGAGCCACCATTTTTTTCAGAAGAGGATCTTGTGCAAGAAGGAGCGTCTACACTGCCCCTTCTTGTGCAAGAAAAACCCTCTTGCGCAATGCCGTTACACCTATTACTTTTCAGGAAGGACGGCATTGCGCAAGAGGGTTTTTCTTGCACAAGAAAGGGCAGTGTAGACACTCCTTGTGCAAGAGCCTGTTCTGAAAAAAATGGTGGCTCACTAGGTATGCAAATGAGGCTCGGCAATATTCCACACTTAGCCTCATTTGCATATTACTCGCACAAGAAGCTGCGAGTGTAGACATAGGCTGTGTGTGTGGAGGGGACTGCTGCAAGATTCCTGTAACCTACCATATAACAACTGGCCTAGCAATAACAAACTAAGTTTAATACAAGCAGTGGTAAAATAATTTATATACTACTAGTTTGAATCACAGCTATGGAAGCTGTTTTCAGAGAAGCAAACAGATGAAATCAGTATAAAACTAGAAAACTTCAGCACCACTGAATCACCGAAAGGTATTGCTATTAAATTGAATTAACATCCATATTAATCAGTTCCTATTATATCATTAGGTTTAAATCTTTTCACTGGGAGATGTACTGATGAAATGGCTTTCCTGGTTTGAGGACAAATCCTCAGAAGTAATGAGGAACTCTCCATGGTTTTAATGGCAGTTGCAAATTCTCATCTCTGGGAAATTAGCTGGTGTGTACTATGCTCTTTCTTTGAACTCTGCTTCCTGAATTGATAGTGTTTTCTTTGGAAATGGTGTAACCATCACGGGTACAAAAATGGCATCTGTTTGGGTTTGGTAAGAACAAACAATTCTGGATAAAGAAGACTTAATAGGCAAAATTTTCAGCTAACCATGCCATTTCACTCACCATAAGAGAAATGTTAGAGCTTTAAATACAACATCAGAAAAGGATATTTTTATTTTACAAAAGAAATACTAACCAGTGAATCCCCTAATCCAAGGATGGGAAACTACCAGGCAGTGTGTGGTCTGTCAGGGTTAGCCACTGGTGGGCCGCCAGATTATTTGTTTATCTGAACACCTAGCTCTCAGTAGCGGTGGTTCACTTTTTATATCCAGTGGGAGCTGCAGGAAGTGGTAGCCTGGTCTATGCCACTTCCTACAACTCCCATTGGCTGGGAGTGGTGAACCATGGCCACAGAGATCTGTGGGGCTCTGTGTAAAATAATTTAAACAAATGGTGTTGCAGCCCACCAGCAGCTAACCCTTATGTACCACATGTAGCCAGTGTGCTAGAGGTTTCTCACCCCTGCCCTAAACTTCATTAGTTTACCTCTGCCAAGGATAGTTGTTCAAATGTGTTCTCTGTTTCCAGTTCCCTAGCAATTGGGGAAAGCAAGCAAGGAGAAGCACCTAATCAGCTATCCAATAGGTGTAATTAAATTTAGTAATTTTTAGCAATCCTCATGTTAACTGCATCAGAACATATGCAGACCCTATGATATGGTGACGTCATGAATCTTCTCTCAATTATCTCTTTTTCAACCTGTGAACCAGGAAAAGTCTCTGTTCTATTGAGTTTGTGAGGCATTTCAGGGTTATAAAGTTTTACCTGGAAGAATGGGATTAAATGTAAAGATTTGTTTTAATTTATAAGGTGAGAGAAAACAGAGTAAGAACAAGGGGTTAATCGAGGTTGGGCTAAACCCAGTATTTTAATGCAGTGCACCCTGGGGTGGGGGGGAGAGTGGAATCCACAGACTATGTCTAAGAGTTCCAAAAGGATCCACATCTCCATTTAAAAAGTTTTAGGGGTCCACAAATGAAAAAAAGTTTGAAAACCACCACTTTATAGGTGATCAGGAAAATGGAAAGGAAAGTGAGATATCATGATTACCTGTGAATTTTGCCTGCTGAGTCTTCTCCTTTATCCAAAAGTCCCCCACATTTGGTTGTTCTTGCCTGTGCTTCAGGTCAGCTTTCTTGGCACGAGACAGGGTCCCTAAAACAAGCTGAGAACTATTGCAGTGATTTGCCCCCTGAAAATCTCTGTTAATCAATTGTTGAGTCTTGGCTGGCAGAACAGATGAAATTTGTTTTCTAGGCAGCTGGCCAGCAGGAGTCTATCCACAGTAGGCTGCAGAGGACATAAGATTCTAGCTTCCTACAGGCAGGAAGAAGACCCTTTACCTCTACACCAAAGCTCAAAGGACATACATACTGCTATTCTGGGGGCAGAGACAATGAGGAGGAGAAGAGGAAAAGGCCAAGAGTTAGGTTATGAGTACTCTCTAGTGGGAAGATGGAACTAAGGAGAGGGAAGAGGAGAAAAAGAAGATGTGGACGGACTAGTGGATAACATGAATTTGATTGGTAGAATTTTGAAATTTCCAAGGAAAGAATGGAGAGTGAATTGTGTGAGGGAGGAGGAGATAGAGCACATTTTGAATTAAAAATATAGGACTGTTTACTGCAAAAATAGAGATCAGGTGAAGATTAAAATTAATTACATCACAGGGCATGTCCCTTGGCTTGCAGAAAACTTCAGACTAGTCTATGATGTTTGCATTTTGGTAATCAGAATAAATGATATAATACATCTTCATCAAACATGAAAATGAAGAGATTCCATCATTTGCATACAGTTGCCAGAACTCTCACGTGCATCCTTGAATAGTGAGGGGTGGCCCAATAATTTCAGTTAGTCAAAACAAGGGAAGAATCTGAGGATCTTTAGAGGGATTTAAATGTATTTGAATATACATGACAGCAAATTATATTCATTCCTGACAAAAACTAATGAATACTGGAAGGAATAGTTTGAACTATTAGTGCTCTTTGTTATATTCTGAATTAATTGTGGTCACTTAAGAAAAAAGACATGGACAGCATGATGGAAGGATTAGGTATGTATATGAAAAAAATCAACTTCCACAGTTGAATTATAATGATATGTAAGTGCTCATGCTTCAAGTTTAAACCCCAATGTTAGGTGGAGAGAGTTAGAAAGAAACTTTTTCTTAAAACTACATGAGGTTTCTTACACTTTCCTTTGAAGCATCTAGTATTGTTTATCAGCAGACAGGATACTAAAGTAGATTGACCACTGGTTTGATCTGATATGAAAAATCCTGTGTTTCTCTAATCTTCTTCTGGGTTTTCAGTACTTTCCACTAAGGACAAGTGCTGTGGTTAGAGAACAGTGTGAATCATTAGATGTCAGAGTGTACCCAGTAATTTGAGGCTTTTTTTCCTCCCCCAGATTATTCTGTGTCACGCTTTTGAGAGCTTTTTTACCAATCCACAATTAAACTATCATGAGTCAGTCCTCAAAAGCCAAGAATTTGGCCTAAAAATTGAGATACAAATTAGGTTGGTTTCTTACTTGCCTGCTGGTTTGGAGACCTTAAGATGCATTTGGGACACATTTTAAGCTTCTCTCTGTAGCCAGAAGATTGCAGGAAAATTACTTTGAAATGACAGCTGAGAGTCTTTCTCAAACAGTTGTTTCTATGAGTTAAAGCTTTATATAAAAAAATAAGTTTTAACACTGATGTTCTGTAATCAGCTAGAAAAAAGGGGAGTACAAGGCAACATGCTTTTAATCAACTTTGTCTAATCTAAGTTTTAGGCTCCCATTTGTTTCTTTCCTTTTGATTGTCATTTTCCAGGAAACATTAAATAAATAGGTAGCGTTCCTTCTGCTGGCTGACAACTCCATGAAAGAGTTGACTGAAGGGGGGAAGGGAGGAGATAATCCTCTTAAAGGGGCATTTTGAGGTGCTTTCGAAATAGGAGGACTTTCCATCTTCACATAAAGAAAGGCTGCTGCTGCCTGGCATGTGGGTTATACACACTGAGAAACATTCTTTATGTCTTTTCCTTGTGTACTCGTGTTTTTATAACCAGTGTTTTAATACAGAAGTAAATGCAAAATAGACCAAGGTATAATATATCTAATGCCAGTTACCAAATTTAATGAGATTTCTTACTGATGAATTCTCTGACAAATGCACTTTTGAGGGTGCTTCAATTATATTTCAATGTAAATACTAGATGTAATGTGCAAGCATTTCATTTGTATTGTATACTGCTCTCTCATTTGAAAGCTTCCCTCATCTTTAAAATGATTTGAATTAACATTTTTTTTCCTAGGGGATATATAGTTGTGTTTCATTAATAAGCATATCTTGCCAACACCAGATTTTTGTGTTGTTGTTCTGTGTTTTGGGTTGTTTTTTTTGAAAGATAATTGTGTTCATTTACTAGATAGAAGAAAAGAACTGTCTCCCTAATAACTAAAATGATAATTTTGTTCTGTGGTCTTTAAGAATGTGTGTTCTCAAGAGGTTTTCTAATTGTGTTTGAGACAGATTTTCATGTTTGTTTAAACTTTTGATTACATTTGTTTAAAATATGTTATGTCTGATTATTTTTCTAGACTTTGTGTTCTATATTTTTATTCACTGTGGCCTACATATGTTCCTTTTATTACTTTAATCTTTCTTCCATTTGATCAGCTGTAATACCTAATATTCCATAAACATTATATCATTAGAAGCTTGTGATGAAAGAATATCAAAGATAGTACTTAACCTTCCTGATTTAAAAAAAATAAATTCTAGTTATGTCTAACTTATTTTATAATATGCAGATTATATACCAAGATTAAACAATATCCCGTGAATTGTGTTCCTCTACAACCTCTAACTTCTAAGACTATTCTATAGTCTCTGCTCTGGTCTACACTAGGACTTTATTTTGAAATAACCCCCCTAAGGTTGAATTTATAAGCACATCATCCACACTACCACACCCATTATTTCAAAATAATGGGCCACTTAATTTTTCATCAGGAGTAACACTAATTCCAAAATAATTATTTTGAAATAACAATAATGTGGATGCTCTGGTGCTGCTCTTTCAAAATAACTACTCCCCAGAATGATTGAATTAATTACTCCTCAGTGCTTTCTGGGGCTCTAAGTCCGAGGTAGGGTATCCATAGTAACACAGGCTGCCTCGGTCTCATTTTGAGGCTTCTCTGAAGTGTGGACATGCTAATATGATTTTGTTACAGCAGGAGTAATTAAGTCAAATGTACTAATTTCAAAATAGTTTCCCATGGCCTTTCAGGACTCTCAACTTCAAAAGTATGGAGGTAATTCAACCAATGATAATAGTCTATGAAAATTCTATAATTTAACACTGCTGAGGTTATAAAAACTGACAGTCAATAATCCTTGTCTAATAATCATTCTAACAAACACTTGATTATATAATTTTGTTAAATGTTGGGGGGTGTCCGTTAATTTAGGAATAAATAAAAATTTCTGGCCTTTGCTTTCAGCTTTCTTACTTTAGCATCTTTCCCAATAAATATATATCTGCCCAATCAGGTTCAATTACTTTATGTTTCACACAGTTCTGACATGGGTAAAGAAAATAATTTCATTCATTTTGCAGTACTTACTACCCTCTGTTAGGACTTCCAATTAAACTCCATCTAACACCAATAAAAATAACTTTGGAGGTGCACTCTCTCTCTCTCTCTCTCTCTCTCTCTCTCTCTCTCATCACAGCAAATCCAGAAGCTAATATTTGATTCTTCTCTAAGCTATGATGTTATTGATGCTTCAAAACATTCTTCACGTTTACAATACCATGTATAGTATTGTACATTTGGCTTTGTGGCGTTAGATTAAGTTATCATACACCAAGAGTATTGATAGGGAGGTTGTGGAATCTTCTTCACTGGAGATATTTAAAAGCAGGTTGGTAGGCATCTATCACAGATAATTTAGATGGTGCCTGGTCCTGCTGTTAGGGCAGGGGACTGTACTTGATGATCTCTTGAGGTCCCTTCCATTTCTAGTATTCTAGGATTCTATTATATAAAGGACCGACAAATAATAATAAACATCTCTTTAACTTAACTCATTTTTAAGGCAGGTGAGCTAAGATGGGAAAAGTAAATTGCTGTTGTCCTAACCATAGCTTTTCAAAGTGTAATGAATTTAGATTTTCTTAATAAGGTTTATTTTGAGCCCGACCCAACACCTATTCAAGATAATCACAATCCATTCATTTATTTCTGTAGTAGCTGGATTGACCCTTTAGGATTGCTGTAATAAGGGCCTAAATACCTCTTGAGAGTTTTTGAATACCTTCCACTATCATTGGGAGGGAGCTGAGGGTACCTTGAACCTAGCAGAACAGAGCACTTTCTAAAATTTGATGATGCACAATGGATCGATCATCTACCTGGTTTGCCTGTTTCTATGTCATCTCCTGGTCACAAACACACTCAGGCTGTTTTCCATTCACCGTGTGTCCATTTTATTCCTTTGCTGTTTTACACACACAACATAACACAGATATCTTGTAGGAAGTGTTTTCCAGGTAGCCTCCTGCTTCAACACATGTCTTCTGAGTTTCTCCTTTGCTTCCTGTTCTTTCTACTTGTATGGTTCCAATTACATCATTAACCCAGTAATTACCATGCAGGTGCTCATAATACTCAGCTGAAACTCACAGCTGAATATATAGCACTTTTTTATAATACTGCTGTAATCTCAGTGATCAGGGTACTGCTGCTAGCAGTTATTAATGCAGTGTCTCATCCTTATATAAAAACCTAGGTTTTAGTTTATACATCCCAAGAATAAAGACAGTCACAAACATTGGTTTATTTTGATTTATAAAACATTAAATAGCACCAGTCTGAGACTGTGGTCACCTTGAAATTTCAAAGACTTCACAGAATCAATATTTAATTCAAAGTATAGAAATATATGGCTCCCCTGATAGAAATATATAAGATGTAAATAACATTCATATCAGGTAAAATTTAAAAAGTGCCCAGGACATGCTGGCTTTTAGCTGCATGTAGGCTCCTAAATAACTCAAATGCTTTTGAAAGTGGACTTACGTGCCAAAGTCAATTTTAAGGTTCTGAAAATTGTATCCATAATAGAATAGTGCTGGTTTTTTTCCTTCAGAAGGATTTATACAGATTACTGTGAGCTAAACTTTAGCACCTTGCCACATCCCTGTATTTGAAAATGTGCAGAGTTGTACTATTCAAAGCATAACATGTCATTCTGCTCTGAGAGGCACAATACCTCCTGGAGCTCCCTAATTGCAGTTTGAAGAGAGAAATTTACGAGATCTCTTGTTAGTAGTCCTAGTTCTCTCAAAAGCAGGTACAGTGATTCTGTATTTCCTTTATCAGGTTTCAGAAAGGGAAGAAGTTTCTTTCTCTATTCCCATTGACTTGAAGCCACTTTAGGGCTAGCCATCTTCCAGGCCAATGACATTAATAATATTTATTGTTTTTATTAGTTTTAACCATGCATCATATAACATTTTTGTTGTGTTTACAGATACAACATTTGAAATAATCTTAAGACTGATGAAAGTAAAATGTTAAGTATTTTTCCTCATAGCTACAATAAAAGTTCTGTCTAGCTACTAGCTGCTCCTCAAGACAAAGATTGGAGAGGAAAGGGCACTTAGGAATTTTTAAATTGAAGAACGCGAATTGGTTCTGAACAAAGAGGGTTTAGCCAAACATAAAGGATAATATAGTATGAGATCCGTGCCAAGACCATATGATTAACTCCTAAACCTGCTCTGTGTTTTAAAACTGAATTCTTTATAGTTATATCAATGAGAAAATAAATGGAGTGTGTGAATGTCATAAGTCTGAATATACTTAACAAACATATACTTTTTCTTTCCAAAATTAATCTACTACTTCTGAGTTCAGTTCCATATTTCCCCAAGACCACTTAATATATAATTTCTGTCCCATTTAGAGTTGGAAAAATTAGTTATGCAGAACTAATTTCATTTGATGGCAATAGCCACTAATTTTGAAAGACATTTTTTCCTGTTGAGCTGGGAGCAAACTATATTTTTCCTCTAATAGATTTTGTTAGTTTTGTGTCTTCACTGACTTCCTCTACATGTGAATTTTGTGTGATGGCCCACAAAGGAGACAAGCTGACTCTTATTGATATTTTTTAATTTTTAAAACAAATTTTGTTTTAAGTATAACAAAGCTATTGTTGAGAGCATCACATTGTTTGGTTCTTCTTCAACAGTGTCCAGCTTTATTGCCCAGTAAAACTGGAGCTCTCATTTGGATGATTTCAGAGGTGAAAATTAAGATCTATTTTACTCTGGGAACTGTGTTATCATTACTACATGTCATTTATTTCTGAACTACTAAAGCAGAACTCAAATCCTGGTGTAACTCTGTTGGAAAGGGTGGCTATAAATACTTATATAGAGTGGTGTAGATTTTATTAGCATGAAATTAGGATGGTTGAATCACCCAGACTCAGTGGCAAAAGCTTTAATATTTCATCCATTCCATCATGTATTCTGTTTATGACACTTACGTTATGGAGAGACTATTTTACAAACACACTTTAAAAACTGTACCTGGGGCAACTTTATTTATCTGGCTTCTATAATGTGTCAGATTCCTCAGTTATCACAAAGTAAACTGTATAGGGCTCAGAGAAAACCATAAAATCATTTATGGAGCATAGAACATTTCATAGTTTCAAGATCTGATATTTCAGAATTTTCAGTACTGGAAGCAAATACTGTGTTTCCCATTGGGAAGCTGGGAATGATTGAATGCTCCTATTCAAACCTTGAAGGGCCAAGAAATCTCAGATCTGTCCCTGGATAAGGTGTGAATACTTTCCACTTCTGCATATTAGGCTAATGAAACTTTTCTGGGGGAAATTCCATAGGCTGTGAGAGAGAATGAAATATTTTGTCACTTTTCCCCTAAAATGTAGCCTTTTTTAGAAGCTGCTCAGAGGTATTGAGTTTTAGAATTCATCTACAGGGATGAAGTAGTTGATAGGCTGCAGTAAGTGGGTCCTTGTTAAATGTATCACATAGAAATCACTATCACATACAAAGTGTGATCTGAATATAAATTCAACACTGTGTGTGTGTGTAAAAACCCAACAATGCATACCGGCAAATACTTGAAAAAAAAGGCACCATACAAACTAACTCCTTGAAAATTATAGCTAGGAGAACTGGAGAGGAAAATTACAGCTACTGTTGGATTCCTCCCATTGTGCTGCAACTGGTCAAAGCATTGGTTTTTCTATAAAACATTTATTCAGATTACATATTCATTATCTCTTTAGTATTTCATAGTGGGCACTTGTAAAATGAGAGGTAAAAGTCTTCCACAGCATGCTCATTTTTTAATGAGAACAGAGTACTTATATTTTTATCACAATTCAATCCCTTGTTGGTTGGTCTATAGTAGAATAGTTACCAGCTGAGCCATGCTCATACATATAACTCTTTCCTCAGGGCTAGGAGGCAATCTGCTTAAGTCCCTCATCTGGACTTGACTTATTCCCAATAGTAATATGAAAGTATACAGCTAGAAGGTAACCATACTGTTTATCTCACATCCCATTTGCTAATTGTCTATGGTTCTCGAAATAGAAATTCTCATGCCATTTTTTTGAGTAGCAAATCTGTCAGAATGAATTGAGAATGGTAAAAAGACAATCTACTGGCCAAGGATGGTTAAGGAGTATTATTGAGTATTTATCAGCTATGTTAGGTCACATGTTAATAGTATGGGCAGGGTAAGATGATCTGGTATAAATTGGTATAGTTCTTCTGATTTAGGGGAGCTTAAGCTCATTTTATACCATCTGAAAAGCTACATTTATTTAATTGTTTAGTCAAAGAATCTGAAACGCTTTATAGATGTGGAAGGTACACTACAAGTCCAAATTATTTAGAGGAATTAAAAAGATATTAACAGAGGATCTCTTTAAATATTTAGTTGCCTGAGTTAACATCAGAAACCTAATATGTGTGTGTGTGTATAAATCTATATATAATTATAATAAATTATAAATATGAAATTAAAGGTTTATCAAAACAAAAGAAAAATATAAAAGAAATCTAATACCATTATTTCATTAATTTATGTTAATTTAAATTGATTAGTATGCCCTCAAATCAATGTACATTAATTCCAAGATGGCTATCTTATGTTGTGTTGTTTCTTATGGAGTTATAAAACAAGTCTGATTTAATTCTAGTGGAACAGAATTGCCCTTATAACCTTTTTTATAACTTTTTTCATTATATTTTTACTTTTTAAATTTTGTGAAACTAGTGTAATATAATTTCTAGGATCATATCTATTAGAAATGGGAAAAAAAAACTAGTGAAGCGTGATTAATCACATTCCCACCCATGAGGAATTATTCTCTATATGTTGTTTTTAATGTTTTGTAGAGCAGAACATAGTAGGAACGGTATCCACCTTCAATTATTTTTTAAGAGTCATTTTCATTGCCCAAGTACTGAAATTTGATTTACTCATGGAATTATAAAATGGCTATTGGTAGAATTATGCTTTTGTGGTAAAGGTGTTGAGACTTTAGAGATCTAGCTCAGGATTTGCAGTCTTTGACAACTTGCTTATTCTATTTCTACTTTGGTTTCCCAACAGTAAGATGGGATAATATTTTACCTAAAAGGCAAATTCTAAGGATACCTGCATAAATGCATGGGAAGTGGCAGATCCTATTGTGATGGAATCATATATGTATATTAATGCTGTAAAGAAAACTATAAGAAGTAGAATCATCATTAATAGATGACAAATTCTTCCTCGTAGACTCATGAGAGTGCTGATTACACTTATAACAGCTATTTTCAGAGGTTTGTAAATAAGTTGGGAATAAAAATGGCTATCAGCAGAAACAACGACAAATCCTGTGGCACCTTATAGATTAACAGATTTCTTGGAGCATAAGCTTTTGTGGGCAAATGCCCATGAAAGCTTATGCTCCAAGAAATCTGTTAGTCTATAAGGTGCCACAGAACTTGTCATTGTTTTTGCAGATTCAGACTAACACGGCTACCCCTCTGATACTTATCAGCAGAAAGTTAACATACAAGTACTTATTCATTTTAGCACCCATTTACAAGTCAAACCCCAAGTGATGGAAGCTCATGCCTTTTTGCTACTATAACCTTCTCATGAATCCTACTGATGGGTGGCAATATGTGAAGCCAGCACAAACCCAAGCTGAATTTGTTGTCTTGGCATTAGTTCTAAAAGCTTATGATTTTGACACCTTTATTTGGAAATGCTAAATTGCTGAAAATATGTATTGTGAATAGCCCACAATAATTATTGCTAACTCCTGAACTCATGAAGATATTACGAAAGTACCAGACATTAATGCTATATCCTGAGATCTTTTTATTCAATCTTTATTTAAACAAAGTCTCATAGACTCCAATGGAGTTCATCAGAGTGGAGATCTCAGGATGCATCCTAAAAATTAACCCTTCTTTGCATATTTGACTAGTTACTCAATATACAAGATTAATAAAATCCATAAAAATGCTTTGCCCAAAAATACAATTTTTGGAAGATTTTTTTCTAGCATTTGTTTTTTGCACAGCAGCTAATATTGCTTCATTGTAAGAAGATTGTATACTAATGTAGTTTGTCCTTCAGAGTTGTGTGTCAGAATGCTTTTTGTTGATCCATTGCTTGAAATGTTACTAAAGTAAATGACACAATTTTAGTTGATTGGTGTTTTTCTCCCCTGGTGTCTGAGCAATGTAATTGATGTTGACTATTAAAAGGCTGAGTTCTGAGCCAGGGAGTTAATCACAGTGAGAAATATGAAAGATATTCTGGAGGAAGATGTGGCAGTTGATGACTCTGCAGCTATATTTTTTAATAACATAGTCATTAAGAGTTTTTTCTCCCAACATATCCATTAATGCATTTTAACCATAACTCACTGGTGACAGGCAGACAAATGCAGTAGAAGGAAATATCTGGAATGTGTTAATCATCAATGTATTTGTGGTACTTCCAAGAGGGAGGGCATCTAGATTTGTGAGGCACTTCACTACTACTTCCCCTTAGCATGAGGAGGCATTATCTGTGTTTCCTTTAGGTAGGCTCCCCAACTCCACAAGCTAGGGGCAACCTAGACACATAGCCCTTGTCTACACTAATAAATCCCCTTATTTCAAAATAACAAGTGGAGTGTCCACACTAGCAAGTCCATTATTTTGAAATAAGGGGCTCGTCATTTTGAAATAATAACTCCTGCTTTCTACGAAGAATAAAACTTATTTTGAAATAGTTATTTTGATATAGTGGTAGTGTGGATGCTCAGCTGCTGCTATTTCAAAATAATTACTTTGACTCAGGGGTGTAGTTACTCCCCAGTACTTCCTGGGGCTCTAAGTCGAGGTAGAGCATCCATATTAAGGGAACCTGCTTTGGACTAATGTCAAAAATTTCCTGTAGTGTGGACATGCTATTTTAAAACAGTTAATTTGGGAGTTATTATTTTGAAATAAGTTATTCTGAAATAATTTCCTAGTGTAGACATGCCCGGAAAGGCCTATAGAGCAGTGGTGCACTACCTTTTTTTATCTGCAACCCCCGTGCTGCGGGGTCTTCCAACTGCCCGGCCCAGACCCCGGCCGACCAGACCTAGGCGCCGCGCCATGGAGGCTGCCAACTGCTGGTCCCAGCCACTGGCTGGCCAGATCCAAGCGCCATGACCCCCAGGAATACATCTGTGACCCCCTTGGGGGTCACTACCCATGGGTTGTGCACCACTGCTATAGAGGCTCTGTAAGGGTATGTCTACACTAACTCGGTAGTTCGAGCTAGGTAGGCAAATGAGGGCAACCAGAGTTGCAAATGAAGCCCGGGATTTAAATATCCCTTGTTTCATTTGCAACTTTCCAGGCGCCGCCATTTTAAAATCCCCCTTAGTCCGAACTCCGTGCCTGCGGCTACATGCGGCACGGAGTAGCTAGTTCGAATTAGGATCTCTAATTTGAACTACCTGTACACCTCATTCCATGAGGAGTAACAGTAGTTCGAATTAGAGATCCTAATTCGAACTACCTACTCCGTGCTGCGTGTAGCCGCGGGCATGGAGTCCGGACTAAAGGGGATTTAAAAATGGCGGAATCTGGGAAGATGCAAATGAAGCAAGGGATATTTAAATCCTGGGCTTCATTTGCAACTCCGGTTGCCCTCATTTGTCTACCTAGCTCGAACTATCGAGCTAGTGTAGACATAACCTTATATATACAGGTTACATGGGCATACTCCAATTCTCAAGCCTGCTAGCTTTCATTGTTTAAATATTTAGCTATATGAGTAAACATCGGAAGCTTGAATTTTTAAATAACTGTTCATTGGACACACAATATTTACAAATGTTTTGCTTTCAAGGAAGGAACACAGCCTGTGTTACCAGTTTCACCTTGGATCACTACTTTGCTTAACACCACCACTTAGATATGTTTACAGAGAAAATTAGTAAAAGTTTATTTAACAAACATTTGAGACTTGAGATATAGCAAGTGGAATACTGAAAACAAGTGGCTACATATAAAATAACAGCATGCATTCTAGAAATTAGATGTACTTAAATAGATATACTTAAATAAATATTTTCTTGATTTACAGAGCAATGGTCACCCCAAACTCTTGGTGTTCACTTGGCTGTGATCACCTGTTCATGAGACAAATTACACTCTCATCTTGCCTCCTCAGTGAAATATCAGGGTGTTCATTGACCTCGCTGCTGCTTGATTTCTCTCACATCTCTCCCATACGGCTTTCTTACAATTTTCTTAAATCAGAATCTGGCTCAATATATAAATAAACATACATTGTGAAATACACACAATAACCATATAGAGAGGTAAGCATTATCTCTATTATCCCTGCCTGAAAGAAACCCGTCGGAGAAAATGTCACTTTCTGGTTACCTGGCTTAAGAACATAATGTTCAGTATAGACATGTAATTCTTCATACATTAGGCATATATATTTTTCACAGTTATCATGATGACAAGTAGAGAGCTCACATGTCATACCTTAATGAATTATTATGCGTACATCTGATCCAGAGGGTACCTGTAAAACACTGGGCTTCCCCATTTGGCATTTGGTCCCTGGGTCACAGAAGTGTATAATGTGTGAAACAGTTTAAGACTTCCCTCTAGATATGCTCTGCATGAAGATTATAATCTGATGTACAAGGTATGCATGAGTTACTGTCTATGACTAATAATAAATCTGAGAGTCAGAGTTCCATTTCAAGCATTAATAAATGTTTCATAAGGGCAATTCAAGTATTTTGATTTGTTAAAAGAGCAGTCTTAGATATACAACAAAACTACAATACATATTATACATCCCAGAGCATATATAGAGAAAAAGATGGAAACGAAATAGGTATCAAAGTAAAAATAGCAGTCTGCTTTCTACTTTGGCTGAGATGTCATTCTCACTTATGGAATGTGTTGTCCTAGTGCCTTAGTTTCATGAAACTCACACAATTCTGTACTTTAGCAAAGAATTCATATTGTAAGACAAACATTTCCATTTTATAACTCCTTTTCTATTTTTTGTCCTGGTGACTAGATTTGGAAACACATGTCATCTTGCATTACTCTGTCAAAATAAAAAAGCAATACAGCTCTCAAAGTTAATTTCTCTTTGAGGAAAGAAACTTCATTATTAAAGTGGTAGTCAGGTCAAATCTCTACTGTTATCCTATCAGTCATCAGGAGATAGCTTTTCAAAATCTGAACCAAACCAGCTTCTGGATCTTTTCAGGGATGTAGATTATGGGAACTATCAGAAACAAATAAGTAATCATTAATATTTGATGATTTTGCCTAATTAGCAGCCAGTCAGCAGTAAGGGTTAGATCATAAATTCATCCTGTATAAATGCCATTTACTTCAGTTTTCTTAATGATGTTTTAATGCACAAGAAAAACAATCTTAAGTTTTCAATATAGCTAAGAGTGGCTGTCTGCCTAAACTTTCATCTGAATTCGCAGGTTTTTTCCCTTTAATTCTATGTTGTTGAGTCTTCACCTCTATGTATGTTTTATTTTAGTAAAATGTCAAAAAATCCCATGGATTAAAAAATGCAGTGCAGTGAGCTTAAAAAGGGGCTTACTTCCTGGTCAGGCCTTTTGAAGTATTTGCAGCTCTAAACTTCATTTTTATAAGCAGATGAAATTTGAGACAGGAATGACTTATGCAGAATATATTTTACCTTCATTTCTTTGCTTCCATTAAGAGATTGTATCCCTCTATATTTGCAAATATATGATTGAGTCTTGAAGAATTAACGAAGTCAGGAATTACTTTAGATTTAAGACTTCCCTTTCTGTGATGGGAGGTTAAATTACTTGGCAATTTTGCAGAACATTCAATGTTATTTATTATGGGCTCACAGCATCCTTTGACCCAGCCTTCAAAGAGCACATCGATGCTATATTAGGGTTCAGACTCGATCTTTCTTTAAGGTTTAGTCTTATTATAGCTCCAACACATCATTATATTGAATTCTTTCCTTTCACTTTGGTATTTGTAGGGCTTCTTTTCAGGACCTCCTTTGCCTTAACTTCCTTGTCACTTAGGGTTTCAACAGTATGTTTCCTGCTGGCACCATGAAAGTTACCCCCAGGTATGATCTGCAGAATAGGAGCTCAGTGATTATAGAGTAGACATTGCAGGATGAGCATTGGGAGAGAGAGTAGCTATTGGCTCTTTAAACTATGAAGGATTCCAATAAGGAAGACATATAAATACTTAAAATGTCTTTGCATGAAAACCAAAATATAGAGTTAATTGCCTAAAAACAACAGTAGAAGAAAGGGTATGTCTACACTGCAACACTATTTTGAAATAACTAGCGCTATTCTGAAATAACTTAGTCCACATCTACACAGGAAGCAGTTATTTTGAAATAGTGTCAAAATACTGTCAAGCTGGAGGATTTATTACTCTGACTCCTGTAATCCTCATTGTATGAGGAATAAGGGAAGTCAGAGGAAGCATGTTCTCTTTCGAAATATGTGCTGTGTAGACGCTCCCTATTTCAAATTAATTTATTTTGAAATAAGCTATTTTGACATAAGCAATTGATGTAGCTCAATTTGTGTAACTTATTTTGAGTTAAGATCTGCATTGTAGACACCCTCAGAGAGTCTATTCTATTTTGGTTTATAGCCATCCATGCTGCTGTGAAATCTATTGTATAATATCTTCTATCTCATCTAAGCGCTCAATAGGAGAGTATTTCTAAAGTTGCCAACTTAACAGCCTATGTTATATTATGATTTATGGAATTTGTGTGCAAAACCTTGTTAGGATATTAGAATTCATAGAATACTCATTTAAACAGCCAGACATTATTGTACTTACTGGGTACGTCTAAACTACATGGCTCCGTCAACGGAGCCATGTATATTTGTTGTTTTGGCAAAGTCAAATGAAGCCGCGATTTAAATGATCGTGGCTTCATTTAAATTTACATGGCTGCCACGCTAAGCCGACAAACAGCTGATCAGCTGTTTGTCCGCTCAGCACGCTAGTCTGGACACTCCCCTGCCGACATCAAAGCCCTGTGTCGGCAGCCCCGGTAAACCTCATCCCACGAGGAATAACGAGGCTGCCGACAAAGGGCTTTGGTGTCGGCAGGGGAGCGTCCTGACTAGCGCGCTGAGCGGACAAACAGCTGATCAGCTGTTTGTTGGCTCAGCGCGGCAGCCATGTAAATTTAAATGAAGCCGCGATCATTTAAATCGCGGCTTCATTTGACTTTGCTTATGTGTCTAATCTACATGCCTCTGCCGACAGAGGCATGTAGTCTAGACACAGCCACATTGTCTGAAGGCTATTTTTGTATAAGAAGTTCTAAAATATTAATATAACTTTTTTTACTAATATCTTTTAAAATGAAACCTCACAGAAATAATATTTCATTTCTCAATTAAGCTGCAGAACAAGCAAGCATGGAATTATACTCATTTTTAAAAAAATTTGTGAGATTTGTATTAATTTTATAACTGACTTTTAAAGTGAGCATGGCCACTGGTTTTCCACGAGCTATTACAAATGCAGATCTGAAGTCTGACCCCTATAACTTGACCTATCAACAGTGTACTCACATTGTATAGCACACATTCTCTCTGCAGAATAAAAATTAAAGAAATGAAAAAAAGGTCCAGATTTCTACTATTTTCTAATCCATACTTGCACAAGACCCAGAAGACTGCTGCTAATTTCCATATGTAATTTACATGAAAGTCAGTAAGTGCTGTGCAGTCTAGATTTTGTTTCCACTTATGCTGGTGTACCTCCACTGAAGTCAATTCAGTTGGTATAATTTATTCACTGCAGGGAATAGAAGGAAGGGTACATTAAATCAAGTTGAGTTTGTAGCAGCTCTATTTGTCTGTCTTCTCTTTATTTCTTCTCCCAGTACATGTTTTACCTTTCCAGTGATTAACTTCCATGGTTATTTAATTTAGTTCTCTCAGTTTCAAGCCTACCTACGGTATTATTTTTCCAATATTTATCCCCTCTATCATAGCAGCACTTGCACCCTTTCAAATGAACAAGCATCAGTTTTTCTCTCATTGTTTTGCTGGTGAGCAAGAGAAGTTTGAACAGGGCAATGACTTGGCCATGACTCATTTCTGGGCTTCATGTAGTTTTTCCCCCCTCATAGCTCTGGTCTACACTAGGGCTGTGTCTAGACTGGCAAGTTTTTCTGCAAAATCATCTGCTTTTGCGGAAAATCTTGCCAGCTGTCTACACTGGCCGCTTGAATTTCCGCAAAAGCACTGACGATCTCATGTACGATTGTCAGTGCTTTTGCAGAAATACTATGATGCTCCTGTTTGGGCAAAAGTCTTTTTCCGAAAAACTTTTGCGCAAAAGGGCCAGTGTAGACAGCAGAGATTTGTTTTCCACAAAAAAGCCCCGATTGCGAAAATGGCGATCGCGGCTTTTTTGCGGAAAAGCGCGTCTAGATTGGCTACAGATGCTTTTCCGCAAAAAGTGCTTTTCCGTTAAAAGCATTTCTGGAAAATCATGCCAGTGTAGACGTAGCCTAGGACTTTATTGAATTTATAAGTAGACTGTCCATACTACCAAGCCGGTTATTTCAAGGTAAGGGGCCACAGAATTAGAAATCTATACTCCTGCTTTTTATCAGGAGTAATGCTAATTCTAAAATAATTATTTCAAAATAACTGCAGTATGGACGCTCCGGTGCTGCTATTTTGAAATTATTATCCCCATAGTAAATTAAACTAGTTACTGCCCAGTGCTTCCTGGGGTTCTAAGTCTGAGGTAGCACATCCACATTAACAGAGTCTGCCTTGGACCAATTTTGTTACTTCCTTGTAGTGAGGACACACTACTTCGTTTGTTAAATTAGGAGTTATTAAGTTGAAATTAGTCATTTTGAAATAGTTTCCTAGAATAGACATGGCCTTATTTTTTTCTAACTGAAGTTCATCAGTGCATATTAGGGAATTTGTGAATGTGCAGCAATTGAGTCCAGATAGGCAGTAGTGCCTGTTAGACTAGAGCACTGTAAATTTACATGCCAGTTTTCTGTACAGGAAGTGTTCATGTAGATGTCTCTTCATCTTATACAGGTTTAACTTTCAGTTAAAGCAAATGGCTGGCTAGGCACTAGAGATTACAAGAAATGTACATAAATCAGCTGGATTTTTCATCCACAAGCGGCAGATGCCCATTAAGAATAGTGAAATAAAATATAGTAGCAAACAACTACAGCAGCTGTGCTGTATTTTACAAGATAACTCAATTTTTTGTCATTTTACGTTGACATCAATCTTAGCAGAGGTCCATGATGATGAAAAGCCTAACAGAGGATTAAGTTGAAGCAATGCAAAGTACTTACCCTCACTCCTCCCAGCAGGGGTGGACATTTTTTAGGATTATTATTTCACAATGTTGTAAATTGGAATTATCTTGGATTTCTTGTTTGAGCTTGTTTCTCATCTAAATAGTATTTTTGTCCATATTTCCTTCAAATTCCTTTCCTTTCTTCTTACTTAGTGGCTTCTGTTGAAAGTGCTCTAGTGCGAGTAAACTTTGCTCCCCTCCCTTGCAGAGGAAATCCTGGAATAAGAATGGTGGTGAAAGCATGTACCAATCCATAGTCCTATAGAATAATTTACACCTCCTTGAGTCTGAGTTTCTGAGCCTTTTCCATCATGTTCAAATAAAAACAAGGGATCTGACTATCTTCTTATTTTACCTAAAGTAAATTAGGAGCAACATGAAAGAAGAAAATGGAGGTACAAAAGGCAGAAATGAGAAGGGAATTAGGCCTAAAAATTTTCAGACATTGAGACTAGTTATTAATTAATATTAGGTATTTTGGTGCAATACATCTAGTAAAGGATTACATTTATTCCATATCTCAGAATTGATTTCCCTTTGCTGTGTTTTTAGTTTTCTAGAATGTTTACATAGATGTTTTTTATTTCTCTATTCGGTGTCTGCCTCAGGTTTGACAAATGCTAATAGTGCTCTCAATTGCACTCGTTTTAACATCTAAAAAATTGTTCTGAATTTGCAAGGGTCACATCTGTGTGGAGAGTCCAGAGACATACAATAATGACTTGGCATTGGGTTGATTGGTAGATTGCTGAATGAATGAATCACAGCCCCTTAAGTGAAATACTGAGATACTGAAGAGGTAGCTGTTGCCAGTTATGACTTTCAGATATTCCTTGGGACTCCTGTGCATCCAAATACAATTGTCAACTGGCCTAGAAATGTTATGGCTTTGTATGTGATTATGCAGTTCACTCATGTGTTAGTGCTTCTGCAAGCAAATACAGTAGGCTACAAATTTCAGTTCAGTTTGTAATTTAAGCAAGAATAACTCTAATCTAGCAATGTATTGTTCAAGAAGTTAAATATTTGTACTTACCCACATGTAATTCAGTTGGAAATCTTTATAAAATGCATATGTGTATGTTCCAAATATGAGTCCCTTGGCTGATTTCCATCACTCCCTCCTAATCCCTGGACAACATATGAGAGCTATTCAGAGGGCAGAATTTCTATTTCTCAAAGGATTTTGAGATTTTTAAATTTTGATTTTTTCATACCCCAAACCTTTGAAATTCTCCACGGGAAAATTAAACAAACAGACTAACTGAGGTCAATTGAGAAGTTTTATTCTGACAAAATGAAAACATTTAATTTGATTTTCACTTTTTTGTGTCATATTGCATTCACTTTTTGTACCATGCTGTAATACAAAATACAAACACTGAAAACAAGTAATTTCAAAATGAATATATCCAAGCATTCCATTCCAGGCCTTTCAAAGCATTCCTTTTTAACATTCTTAGAACTTTTTCTTGTTTTCTTCTAAAACAAAATTCTAATGAAATTGAGCTGATCTTGCAGAATATTTTGATTTTGATAGTCATGCATTCCAACAGACTACAGTTCTATCAAAACTGCTCTAACCATCTCTCCTGTACAGGAACAAACATTTTTTCTCAAAGATAGTGTTAACACTCCAATGCATTAATAATTACAAAGTAAAGGAAATCAGGCCATGGGCCTATTGAGTGATGATATGAAAGGGTCAAATAGCATTTCTGTGACATCATACTTGCTAATAAATAGGTAGAAATTGCCCAAAGCTTTTAAATAGTCATTATTATAAGACAGAAATGTATGTAAAATTGTGTATGTTTTTAAAAGAATGTTAAATTAAGGGCTAACATATGTGTTTGGGCTCCTGTGCTAACACTTTCTCTATCAAGAGTCTATTTCCAAATGCAGCTCTCAAGCCATGCTTACCTGACAGCTGTTATCCCCACCAGCATACCAGGACTTGAATCAAGGTGTTCCAGGGCTAAAAGCATTGCTACTTATTAAGCTAATGAGCCAACACTTTGTAACTGATGCTGCAAAAGACATGTAAAGTCCTGTGTGAATACAAATTTGTATCTGTATCTGCATTCACATTTGCAAAAATGTTCTGCAGACATCTTCATTCACATCTTTGGAGGCAGATACCCATGGATACAAAGCAGATATTCATAAATGTGCAGGATTCCAAATACAAAATGTGTGTCCACATCCACACCAGTATCCTCAAAAACGAGCCATATATATTCACATCCATATTCTTAGATATGGATACCCAGGGATACGTGAGATTTGCAGGGCACTACAGAATCCTATATCCTCTGAAGATCAGGCACAGGGGGAAACCTGTATCACCACTCACTAGTGGAGTACACCTGTTCTAAATGTGTCGTTAGTCACTACTTAGAATGGCCAATGAATGAAAAGACTGAGAAGTATTTGTAATGACAAGAATTGAATGCTAAAGAGGAGTATCTCAACAAATCATGTGATCTCTGTGGCCTTTTGGGGTTGCAAGTCTAAACCAAGCAGGACCTAATTAGTGAAAATTGAATTGGGACTCTTCAAATAAAATTGATTTAAAATTATTTTTAAAATCTCATAACACATGTTGGATTTCTTTTATGTGACAGCTATTTTTTGAGTCTTTAGGATTCACAGTTACAAGCTGTTTCCATAATTACAAGTGCTAAGAAACTTTCTTTGTTTTAACTGAAAGAGGAGATTTTCATGTTTTCTCAACTTCTGGACCCCTATAGCTTTAAGACAAAAAAAATCTAATATTGTAAGACTGTAAATTCATAATTTTCAAAGTGCTGGTCAACAGTATAAAATGAACTAGAAGAACTGGTGAACTAAAAGCTGATATTTATTGAATATTCTGTGTCCCAGAAGCAATGATGCTCAAGACTAATCTCCTGTTTTCTTCCTGGAACTTGTTTATTGCATTGGCAGGACAGGAATGTTATCTCCTCCTCTTACGCTTTGGTGGTGTTATCCACAGTTGGTCCAAACTTTATGGATTTATGAGCTACTCCCAGACTAGTGTTTTATCTCCATTTGTGAAAAAGTACCTGGAATATAAAAATATATTATTCCTCTGGGCAAATCTTTCACATACCTTCTATTCACCTGTTTTGAGTTCTCAGTTGGCCCAACAACACATCTGACTGCTGAAGGCTAAGTCCTATTCCCTTAGGGTATGTCTACACTACCCTCCTAGTTCGAACTAGCGGGGTAATGTAGGCATACCGCACTTGCAAATGAAGCCCGGGATTTGAATTTCCCGGGCTTCATTTGCATAAACCGGGCGCCGCCATTTTTAAATCCCGGCTCGTTCAAACCCCGTGCTGCGCGGCTACACACGGCACGGAGTAGGTAGTTTGGACTAGGCTTCCTAGTCCGAACAACTGTTACTCCTCATTCCACAAATCCCGGGCTTCATTTGCAAGTGCGGTATGCCTACATTACCCTCCTAGTTCGAACTAGGAAGGTAGTGTAGACATACCCTTAGACACCATCAATGTTTCTTTTTCAAGCAGAGGTATTTAAGGGTTAGGAAATAAATATTCACCTGATAATGCTCAAGACAGCTTACTAAATGCATATATCTGGAATATGTACAATTTTGTTTTAATTTGGGAGAAAAATATCATAGTTTTATAATATCCTTTTATGGAGTACTAAATATTCTCCTATGTAACAGCTTTAGTCTTATTGATCATCAATTTGCATCTTTAATATAGTGCCTTCTGAACAATACAAGGGCTTTTTCTGCTAATTTAACTGTGAGAGATAGCAACTAGTATGGATTATGTTAGTCCTTTGTGCTGTGTTTTATTTTGTCACTTTTATTGTTGCTGATTTCTGTTGCCTGCAGTGTCTAGACCAGAATGACCCTTTAGATATAAAGAATTTATTAGAAAATTCATTTCTGAATGTGTAATATTATCTGGGCACTAAAATGGTCCCATTACTGTAGTATTAAAAGTTTTTGTATTAATTTAGATGTAATAAATAGTCCCAATGAGTCAAAGTTCATGACCCTATAACTGTTCAATATTAAATAGCTTTAAATAAGATTTAGTGTACTCAGATCATAGCCTGCTTAATACCATGACAAACATGCTAATAAAATCCTTTTTACCTTTTATTAAAAAATATTGAAAAGGGGGTAGTATAATTTTAAATCATTTGACATGTAAAGTATAAAATAAAGCTTTTATTTTAATAACATCTCTTGCTTCCTTTAGCTAAAGAGAGGCTTTTATACAGAAAATAAACCTTGTTTGACAGTCTTTTGAGTGATATTAAAGACAGTAATATCTATCCTTTTGGGAAAAAGAAGAAGTTAGTTCACATGGCACTATTGTGATTAAGTACATCATGTTGTCTAGAAAACAAAACAAAATACCCATACAAAAGGGGGAGAAAAGATAGCCAGGACAGAAAATTAAAATTCTGTATCTGGTGTTGACTCTTACTTGCACCCTGTCTGTTGGGGAAAAAAATACAAGCATAGTACATGGTCTTACAATTTATTTTGAGACCTGGCAAAATTGAGTCAGCATCAGACTGTTTAGGCATTGCATTTATATGCCTTTTTGATGAATACTTAAAGCAGTGTTTCAAAACAGACAATCTTGACTGACCAGGCCAGACTTTCATTACACAAAAGGAAAAAGGAGAGCAATAGAAAGCAGAAGAAATAAGGTTGGGAATGAAAAAGATTAATTTTTTGAGGAGGAGAAAAAGAGGAGAGGAGACCTAGGTGGTAGTCAGGATTTACCTGGAGGTAGCAGTTTTATTTGGGGTCTTCTCTTTGGCTTGGTCTGATCAGGACATCTTATAGGATTCATATGAACAATTATGATATGGAGTCCCAGGATATGGTGAAGGTGACAGACATGATGCTGAAGCATGCTCCTTCCCATTCACTCGTCCTTGTCAGCCAATGTGCCAGTAGCCATCTTCTCCTGTCTTTTTAAGGACACCAAGAGAGAGTTATAGCAGGAACAGCTCATTCCCTTGCTATTTTGTCCATCAACTGATTTTGTGAGTCATGCTGTTCTTGTTTACCAGGAATGATGTTCCAACATTTCTTGAATTACTTCAATAAGATTTTTTGTTTGGCTTAATTTGATCTCACCTTTTAATCATTTTTCCCACCCACATTTGTTGTTCTAAATTATTTTGACTATTCTTTCCCTCATTTTTCACAGATGAGCTACATTCAATATAGATTTGTAAGCCCACTTATTGCAACAAAAGATAAGTGAAATAAAAGAGTTCTATGTTTACTTGGAACAGTGGGGTGCCCATTATCACCATTGTAGGAATAAGCTCCAAAGTATAGCATCAGCCCTTGAGACAGTTGTTTCCTGCACTCATCAGCTTTCCCCTGTTTGTGGAAAATTTTTCAGTGTTGCAATTCAATGCAGTTATCCCTGGAAGTCATGGTTGCGGAAAGAGGGTGATAATCTTCCAAGTAGCGAAAAGAAATCCCATGAAGTGCTATGCCTAACCGGACATAGACTTTGAACTTTGCTCTATATTCCTCTACTCTAAAACAGGACAACACTGAAGTGATTTGTCCATGGAAACCTATTTTGATATGCAGACAGACAGGTGGTTAGTAGTAACTGGAGTTTTGTCAGAAAATTTGCCTTTATTCCTGAATATAAGTAGCAACAATCAAGCCTTGAGGCATGAATGCATTTATCGTCTATCTTGGGTGTGTGTCCGATAAGTAGGAGTATAATCCTCTGGCCAATCACAGAGGAAAGAGGGATGTTTTCACTAACATTTCTATTTGAGTCCCCAATGCCAATGAGGATTCCAAGTGTTAACAATCATTTCATCGTTTAGGTTAAAAGTTCCCCAATAACGGGAATTTTGAGAAAGTCTGGGATGATTAAGTCTGGCTGGGATGATTTAGTTTGGATTGGTCCTGCTATTAGCAGTTTGTTGGACTCAATAACCTCCTGAGGTCTCTTCCAATCCTATGATTCTAAGTGTTTTGTATCACTTGCCAATTTCTCCCAGCCTCACATCTGTCTTACTTGGCTTCAGCTGAGCTGGCTGATATTGATCCAGGTGCTGATTTTCACCTAGGTATTGAGAAAACTGGGGGATGATGATGAATGTTTGACACAATGTTTGTGGTCCTGAATGCTATTGGCACTTAAACTTCTATTGTCTGACTAGTTCTCTCACTGTGCGTGTACACAACAATTTAAAATCCAATGGATAGACCATGCGAGCTAATCCAGGGGCTTGGACTTGGGGGGGGGGCTTGTTTAATTGCTATATATATATGTTTGGTCTCATGCTAGAGTCTGGGCTCAGAGTCCTTGTGAGATGGGAGGGTCCCAGAACTTGGATTGTTTCCTGACCCCAAATGTTTACACAGCAGTTAAACAGCCCCTTAGCCCAAGCTAAAGAATGGGCCAGCTATGGGTGTCTAACTGCAGTATAGATATACTTTCTGTGGCTACAGTATTCATTCTACCTATTTTGTAGATCCACTGTTAAGAGTTTCACCATCTGGGGATTACAGTGGATGAGAAACTGGATATGAGCCAACACTGTGCCCTTGTAGCCAATAAGGCATATTTGGGTACATTAGGAGGAGCATTGCCAGCAGATTTAGGGAACTGATTATTCCCCTTTATTTGGCACTGGTGAGGCCACATCTGGAGTATTGCATCCAATTCTGGGGCCCCCATTACAGGAAGGATGTGGAAACATTGGAAAAAGCCCAGCAGAGGACAACAAAAGTGATTAGGGGGCTGGAGCACATGACCTACAGGAGAAGCTGAGGGAGTTGGGTTTGTTTAGTCTACAGAAGAGAAGGATGAGGTGGGATTTGATAGCAGCTTTCAACTTTCTGCAGGGAGATTCCAAAGAGGATGGAGAGAGGCTGTTCTCAGTAGTGACAGATGGCAGAATGAGAAGCCATGGTCTCAAGTTGCAGTGGGAGAGGTCTACACTGGATATCAAAAAAAACTATTTCTCTAGGACTACGTCTACACTGGCCCCTTCTTCGGAAGAGGCATGCTAATTTCTAACTTTGGAATAGGGAAATCCGCGGGGGATTTAAATATCCCCCGCGGGATTTAAATAAACATGGCCGCCGCTTTTTTTCTGGCTTGGGGAAAAGCCGGAAAAGAGCGTCCAGACTGGCACGATCCTCCGGAATAAAGCCCTTTTCCGGAGGATCTCTTATTCCTACTTGCAAGGAAAAGGGCTTTATTCCGGAGGATCACGCCAGTCTGGACACTCTTTTCCAGCTTTTCCCCAAGCCGGAAAAAAAGCGGCGGCCATGTTTATTTAAATCCCGCGGGGGATATTTAAATCCCCCGCGGATTTCCCTATTCCAAAGTTAGAAATTAGCATGCCTCTTCCGAAGAAGGGGCCAGTCTAGACGTAGCCTAGGAGGGTTGTCAAGCACTGAAATGAGTTACCTAGGGAGGTGATAGAATCTCCATCCTTACAGTCTTTTAAGTCCCAGCTTGACAAAGCCTTGGCTAGGATAATTTAGTTTGGGTTGGTCCTGCTTTTGGACAGGGGGTTGGACTTGGTGGTCTCCCGAGGTCTCTTCCAATGCTATGATTCTATGATCTTTTGAAACAAGCTGTCCCTGTTTTCTTAAGTCCTATTGCGGTTTTGGTCCTAAAATTAGTATTACTCACACAATTGTCTTTTAGTGATAGAAAATTGTCTTTTAGCACATTGAAAATCTGTCATGTTTTATTGTCAATACAATGCCATTTATGTACAGAATTATTTTTTTTTTTCTAGGGGAACATGTTACTCAGCCAAAACATAACAGATGTGATCAGTGGGTAGTGTACAGAAACTGTTTGAATTAATTGGAAAATAGGTGTCTGTTGTAGGCGCTGCTGGCACTTTTAATGCCTGAAGCATACGACATCCATGTTGTCTGCTGCTGATAATCCACAGGGAAAGGAGCATGCAATGGATCTCTACATGCCAAAATAATTACTCTAAGTCTCATAACAAATCTAGCTTATGTTGGATGATGTAACAATGGAGTGAAGTGTCCAAAATACATCCTATGCTAAAACCTGAAAATATACAGTGTGCAAAAATAATTAACAGAAACAGAGACCCAAATCTCAATACAGAAGAGTGTTTCCTTTGTACACTTAAAACCTTATTTATTGAAAGGGGAAAAAACTAGTAAATACATGCATATATAATATAAAAGAAATCACTTTGTGTCTAATTGCAGAAATTGCTCAGGAATATGTCATCTGTATGCAAATATGACCCCCATATAGCTGCCAAGGTCAATGAGACCTAGAGTAATCTGCTGTGTAAGAGCAAATCATGCACATTAAAGCTGCCTGCAGCAGACCTCCTGTAGCTTAAAATATGCACAGACTATTCCAAAGATTTCTAAAATATTAGAAAGGAAATATGTATAAGTAGATTTGTTGGGATAATTCCATTCTCCAGGTTTTTTTTTTCTCCATTTGCAATGTATGTTGTTTTTGCTCTTTACCTATATCTAGTCATACACATTTTGGAAGATTTTCACAGTCTGCACAACATTCTAGAAGGACTAATGCCACCATTGTTTTGTTCAAACAGGAGACCACTTTGTACTCATTTTCATTTAAATTACATTAAAATCCTAGTCATTTGAGGCACAGGGATTACACAGGGTATGTTCTGTGGTATCTCAAATTCATTGTATTAAAAAAAAAACCTAAGCAGTGACTTTAAAACAGTTTTTTAAAAGAAAAAAGTAAATTTAGAAACCATGAAAGATGCCACTTTGACAATCTGGGAGAATGAAGATCAATGTTTAACCACTGAGCAGAAACAACAAAGAGGTTTTGTTTGGAAGGGGACAATTTACATTTTTCATTCTAAACATTTGAAAACGATTTTTGATATTTTGCTCAAATTGTAAGAAATTTTTATTAAATATTTAGGGTTTGTTTTCACTTTCATATTCTCCCTGATTTGTCTCCCTTAGTTTCTTTTTGTTTTTGGCACTGAGAGAAAACTATGAGAAAAGTGAGTTGGTCAATAGGAGGGTAGAACACTCTCAAGAACCATTAAAAAAAGCAAACATTGTTTTTAGTTTAATAAAAAAAATTGAGAATGCAAATATTTTTCATAACCATTTCCATTTTCAAAGGAAGTTATTTTTAATTATACAAAGTATTGTTGGATTATGTTGGCCTGCTATAAACATATCTCATTAATTTAAATCTACATTAGCATTGTATGACTACCTGGAATAGTATACAATAAACCAGCCTGTTTGTCAGTTTAATATCTAATATGTTCTCTATCTGAGATCTTTATATTAAATGAATTTTGCTATGTAAAAAAGTATAATAACTACATTCTATCCTCAATTCACATACAGAACACTGAAGTAAATGGGAGTTCTGTGAAACCGGGTAGAATGTGGTCCACTGTCATCTCCATATGGCTATAATGGAGTGAACATAATATTTCATTTAGTTTTCAAATAAAAACTAACATACTTAACTTTCGTGTTTAGCACATCAATTTGTTATTTTCTTGTACTGTATATTACTTTGAACATATACATTTATTTATTTACTTTGTATAAGATACAAAACAGAGCAAGAAATGCATGGAATAGCCATTTTGTTTATTCTTACAATATCTGACTTAGGAACAGCTACGTACAGCCCTTGTTTATGTCTGCCTCTGAAATGAAAATAATCAATTAGGGAAAATTTTCAAAATTACCCAAAGAGCAATATTCTCTTGGAGATGGTCTCTTGAGGCAAAGTGAAGACTCAGTTTAGTCAAAAAGAGAAAAAGTGGGAGAACCATCAGAAAAGATTATATTAAGAGAAGGAGAGAGTCTATAGAAAATGCTAGAACCTTGCTGCCTTAGTAATGAATATGTATTCAAGACGGGATTATGTTTTTATTTTTGTTTTAATTACTAGCAGCAAAGCAATTGAACTTCTAAATTTTACTTGTAATAGCCCTGTTTTGATTATATTGTGGTAAGCAACAGCTCCTTTAAGATCCTATTCAGTCTAAACAATAAATGGCTTTTTTGGGGGCTGAGCACAGTTGAGGAGATTGTAAATGAGGGCGGCTCAGAGGATTGACCTACTCAGAGGAAATGTTGGCTCAGCGTCACAGCAAATGAACAAAAGTGGAGGGAGAGTTAGGGAAAAGAAAGAACATTGTAGCTTTGAGCATCAAAACTACCTACCCTCCATATATTGTTAATCCTTATTTACATTCAGGTCCTTTACCTCTGCTAGAGCCACACGTGCTGTAGCAATCATTCTAGAACTAAGATTCCATAATGGAGCTGTCAGTCAGGCAAGTTCATCTTTGTGCACCAAGCTCCTGTCAGTTAGCCAGAAATGTTCTGTAGAGTTAGTCAATAAAGAAAAAGTTACTTTCCTGCCTGGACATCAGGGTGTAATAAAGGTTTGATATACAGAAGTGCTGGTAAGAAATTGATCATTATTTCCTGGCTGAAGTCATATATTTATGAAAGGTGAGCTGTCAGGGATAAGGATCCTTTTGTCTATGTCTCCATCTCTCCCCTTTCTTTAACCCCCCTCCACACACACACACAAATGCAAATAACACATAAAGTGAACAAAACTAGCTACAAGCTGATTCAGCTTGTTAATAAAATAGACACTTAGGATAGAGGTCAAGCTAAATGACCCAAACCTCCTGACAGATTAGAGAATTAATCTGCCTCTGGCTGAACATCTGTCTTGAGCTACTTCTATTGACCATCCTTCTGCAATTACTATCTCAGGCTGTTGTAAGTTTGCTTCATCTTGTATTTCTAAATTTGAACTTGTTTCCAAAACAGACAATATTTGAGTTCATATCTCCTTCAAACTTGTCCTCTTCTGTTAGCATTGTGCTTGTAACTACATATAGGTACACTTTTAAACATTAGAATAAGTGCCTTTCTGAAGTCTGTGTGATATTTTGTACAGTCATTTCTGTAAGATGGTTTCCAACAGTTTATGATCTATCTCACTTGATTGTGATGCTCATAAAGAAGTTCAGGAACTTGCTCGTAATTAAAAATAATTGCCAGCCTTTTGCTTTTAAACTGAGTATAGCTTCTGGTGGGTATTGGTCAGGTCCTTCTGGAAGAACATAATTAATTAGCAAGGAGATAGATCCGAAAGTACAATTTTATAGTTAGTCCCTTGCTGGGTTTGAAGTAACTTTTTTATTCAATTTTTGCCAAACAATTTTTTTTTTCTGCCATCTTGTAATAAAGATGAGATACACAAGAATGCTGATAAAAGAAAGACCTTTGTTTCTTGACTCTAGTTAACTGATATTTGTCTGGGATCTACTGATTTTAAAAAATGGAAAAAATTGATTTTGCTGAAATATTTAAATTTTCTATAACATGAAAATTAAAATTTTATTTTAAACTGGGTCAGCTCAAATGAAAACATTTGAGTTTGCCAGACTGAAGTTAAATATTTTCTTTTACATCAGTTGGGCACTAATCTGCATCTACCAGAAATTCTATGGGGCTTGATGACAGTGGTAGTTTGGATGCCTCATGCCACAGTCTCCTCATTGAGCTGGGCTCTCTATCCAGATTACCTCTTTCAGGATGCATCACTATGTCCTACCTGATTGAGTCACTGTTATGCATTTGAGGGAGTCTATTACACATCTTGGGATATTTGTTGGTTCAGGAGCCTGGCCCACAGAGGAAAAGAAGGCATGAAGCACTATATAGCTCAGGTGGATGCAGTTCGATGTTGAATGAAACTTAGTTGAAATGAAACATTTTGATTTGAGAATATAGAAATGTTTAACTTTCGTGAAAAATATAAAATGATGCATTGTACCATTTCCAGATAAAATTTGTCAGAACTTTCTGTTGCGTGAAAAATTCCGATTTTTCATACTATTTTGGGATGAAACTTAATTTTGAAATACTGGAATTTCCCATTGGACTCTCCGATTACTTACTTTTCTTGTTTAATGCCCTTATCCTCAGATGGGACCAATAGCAGTAGATTCCAGACACAACTGTTACAGCCCCCATTTGCAAAAGAGATAAGGACAAGCAGGCCTTAAGAAATTAGCTTGCCAACTAAAGCCTGGATTATTTTATTTTATGTGTATTCATTTTATTATATAGTATAATAATGACATTTGATATTTCATAATGTGGAGAAACCTTTTTTATTTTCTTTGGATGGTCTTCTTTGCAGCAGACTCTCATGCTGGAATATGCATGTTACTCTGACTTGTCTGCTTCACCTGCCTTCTTCTTGTGAAAAAGCGAGATTTCTGTAAGGGTATGTCTACACTACAGTGTTATTTCGAAATACCTTATTTTGAAATAATTAATTTGAAATGGCTTATTTCAAAATTACACATCTATACACAAAATGCATTTCGAAATAGCGTTTTGCTATTTAGAAATAGTGCGTCCACACTGAGTGGACACTGAATTGCATTGAAGGCTGGCCGGAACCAGGTCCAGCAGGGCATCAGGTCAGGAGCTTATTTCTGTGGCTGCTGCCTGAGGCTATTTGAGGCTTGTGTTTACCTCCACCCCAGGCAGCTGGTTCTAAGCTTTCCCTGCTTGCTTGCCTGCCTACCTCACTGAAGGACAGCAAAGCATTTGTGTCTCGGCAAGTTCTGGTTGCCCTCACTCGGGACACCACAGCACTCTGCAATATAGAGCCGGAGTGGCCCCTGGGCACTCTGGTGCTTCTCGTGAACGCATTGCTGTGAGCCTGTCTGCACTTTCTGCAGGCTGCCATCTGGGAGGTCCATCGGGGAGCTGACAGTATCCAGGAGGCCTAGCAGGAGAGCTTCCACCCTGAGGAGCACTAAAAGACTCCCTGGTCTTCCCCACTGGGGGCTTGTGCCTCATTCCTCCCTCACATCATTCCACTTACCCTCTCAGCCCCCCTTCCTGATGTCAAATAAAATACACATTTTTTCATGAACACAAACTCTCTTTATTTAACAAAACTGGCGGTGAGGGGAGGATGAAACTGGTGACACTGGAAAATGGAGGTGGGAGATGGGAGTGGGAAACCTGGGAGGAGGGAGGTGGAAGGGAGAAGCAAGGGGAAGAAGGGGAAGAGGAAGCTCAGGGCTCAGGGTTGGGGGTCTTGCTGGACCAATTTGATTTTCATGCGAACCTGCTCCTGGGTTTGCATGTGGCCTTTGGTGGCCAGCTGGCAGCCATCGTACCATAGATGGACGAGTTTCTCCATCTAGTGTGGAGATCATGGATGTTGGGGACATCCCTCCCAAACCTGAGAAAGGTCCACCCTTATCTCCACCCTGGACCAGGAAGGCACCTGCCTTCTCCAGGCCCTGTCAGGCTCCTGGGAGCTGGCAGGCTGCTCCTGGGGAGCAGTGGAGGGCTGGCTGGCACTGGGTTGCTGGCTCAGTTTTGGGGCCTCTGGGTCAGGGGCAGTGACTGCTGGCTCTGGGCTGACAGGCTTGGAGCTGGCACAGGCACTGTGGCCAGAGTCAACCCCTTTAAGGGCTCCGGGGAGGGGGGAGGGAGAGGAGTGTTCTTGTTTGAGGCTGGAGTGGCCACCAGGGCACCCTGGTAAGGCTGGCGGCCCCCTATTTCGAAATAAGTGTCTACACAGCACTTATTTCAAATTAGCTATTTCGAATTTGGTGTTATTCCTCATAGAATGAGGTTTACCAAATTCGAAATAAGTGCTCCACTATTTCAAATTTATTTCAAAATAGCAGTTTGGCTGCGTAGACACTAGTAAAGTTAATTTGAAATAACAGCTGTTATTTCGAATTAACTTTGATGTGTAGACATACCCTAATACCCTATAACAGAACAAGTAGGTAGGTTGGAAAGACACTGTAATACTCTTGATCCACACCAAAGCTTCTAAGCTAACTTTAAGCCTGGCAGCCCTAACTGTACCTCTTTAACATAATGCCAGAAAACCTGAAATGTCTGCTTGATGTAACTCTATTATAAAAAAGTTTGCTTAAAGGGACAAAACATGAGTTTTAAAATCCTAAATTTAAACAAAGAGATAAGCAAGCCTGCAGCACATGAGTTCCCCTTTTGGCTTTGGATCATCTGTATATTAGCACTTCTCCCAACTGGTGCTGACATCATGGGTAGTAATTTATATACAAGATATGATTTGATAGAGGTTTCCTATTAAAGAACAAAATCCTTTTTATATTTTTTTACACTCAAACTGCCAGATCCAACATAATACACCCATAGCCTTTCTATGCAAAGAGGAGAATTTGGCATATAATGAAAAGCAAAAAAGAAACAAAACAAAGCCAAAGAAATGCAGTGAGAAGGGGTGCTTTAGAACTGTCCAGAAAAGAACTCAGGAAAACAAGAGCTTCCCACGCTCATTCTGTTATACTCGTTCTGCCCATCCACTGTGGAGAAACAGCCCACAGGAGTTACAGCCCTTGGACAGCTTGTGAGTAGTTTATATGAAGGGATGGTGGCAGTGAAGGAGGTTGGGATATGTCATTGAAAAGCCACAGAGGGATTATGGAAAAACTACTTCATATGGAACATTAAATAAATGGAAAAATACCAAAATGCAAAAATAAGCTATTATGATTCTGTTTGAGGAGTTACCTACCAGTCTGCGGAACAAAAATGCATTACATTTCTTAGCCCAGGATTTACTATTATTGCCAGAATTCTTCCTCCTCCCAAGTTATCTGTGACCTTAAATAATTTCTACTAGAAGTTTCTCTTGGCTGTTTCATGCAGCCTCCTTTGTATGAGAGAATTACCAATATTTTCCAACTCAAAAAGTTTAATCTTTCTGCTCATTCAAAGGTGAGAGAGAGAAAAGGAAGGAAGGAAGACATATTGCATGTGTAAGAAGCAGATGATGTTTCTACTCTCTGATATAATATTTCCTTTAGAAAGAAATCATGTTCTTTAACGCAATCAATAACAAACAACAATGTAGATGACTAAGTATATGTTGTATGATGTTGCTGATTTGTATTCTCATCCTTTGTTCTCACCATAAGTAGTTTTTGTGTGGGAAGAAATCATTAATGAACGTTGTATTCAATATGGAAAAAGAGGATCAGATTTCAGGAAGGACATTTATTGCTGAGGGACTAGAAGTGTAATTAGGGTTGTTTGTAGGTGTGATGTGGAAAGAGACAGCAGATACTTAGTATGTAATATGGACCATACAGAATGCATATTAAATCTCTGTTACTTACAACTCTAGTTTTATATCACTAACTGCAAATAAAATGTGGTCAGCTGAAAGATGGCTATAAGGTACCCCAGAAGGCAGCAGCTATCAACATGAGCCATGGAACATAGCCTGATGCCCTGAACTACTTTGGATTTTGCTGAAAAAAAAATGCAGCCAAGGCACAGCCTTGAAAGTAAAAGTTGAGAGCTCACACGTCCGTTGCAGTGCAAGAACTATTATTTTGTTTCACTGGGGAGCAGGATAAAGAATGATTCGCCTCGCCAAATATAGCATTGGCAATTTGCTATTTAAGGGTCTTTTTATGTATTCTAAAACACAGCAAAACTGTGTCCTGGTACAAGTTCTTTGAGGATCCAGTACAAGGGAGAAGGGATAGGTCCTTGTGAATAGTGATGGTGTCATGTAATTTTGGAAATCTGAATAAATGTGCATTAGGGACAGCTACCAGCATTAAAAGTGCTCCAGAAAGGGAATTTTAGCTTAAATAGATTGCTACTACATATAGGCGTACAGGAGGAGCAAGATGGAAATCCAGAATGTCCACAACACTATCTGTGTAGTATTTCATAGTATGCACGGTGAGAGCAGACTTGTATAATCAGGAATTCATACCAAGAGTAAGTTACATTTACTGTGGCAGATGGCATAAACAGATGGGAGAAGTGTCCTGAACTTGGACAGTTGCAATGAGTCTGGAAAACAGATTACTTTAGTCACAATGTAAGAGGCCAGGGAAGGATTTTGCCAGAATTGTTAAAGATGATCAGACAGTGGCCTGAGTCCTATAGCACGTAAGGGTCAGATACTCTGGATGGAAAAACAATTGGACACAAAACCAGCATCGGTGCATGAACACTATTGGTAGGAAGCCATCTAGTAAGATATCAGTTAGACAATCTGTAATTCCCAAGGGTGAAATGAATCCAGACACAAATCTTTAAAGAAATCACTCTTTGATAATGTACACTGTAGTAATATACAATTTCAATTAGAATTCAGTCCAAGTAAGAAAATCATGTGGTTTTAATGGCAAGTTCTAGAGATTCCATTAGGAAATATCTTTTTCAAGACATCTATCTGATCGGGTACAGCTCCTGGACTTCCTATGCACAATACAAGAAGTCAGGGATAATCATGCTGTTAGTCCTAGGAATAAAAAGAGGTCCTAGGAGAGTACATAGTACTTTCAAAGATGATGACTGTTCAGAAGAAAAGCAGTGGATTGAAGCAAAGCAAGAGAGAACATAAAATGAGAAGATAACATTACCGCCTAACTAACCAGCATGGTGGTGTAAAACAACTATCAGGAAAGAATTAAAGACTGAAAGGTATCATAATGGGTGCTGAGAAGATGTCACATTCTACTTTATATATTATGACATTTCTGGCAGACTTTTCCAGAGAAAGAATATTTATTCTCTGTGATGTCAAGAATTTAACATTTGGGGACTTGCACGTAAAGATGGATGAAGTGTTCAGAAAGCTGGCGATTTTTGCAATATCATTTTTTTTGTCACTACAGGTGGCTGCTCATGCCCATTGAGGAAAAGTTTAGCACTCAGTTTAGCATTTAAAAGTTTAGCATTATTCAGAGAATAATGACCTAGGTATTTGAGAGGTTGCATGTTGAGAAAATAATTGCAGCCAACATCCTCATTGCAGGTGAAAACAGCAGCACAGAGGCAGAAAATAGTTCATGATGGCAAATTGCAGGATTTCTTGCAAAAATGAAAAGACATAAACGTAAAGTGAACACCTCTTCTTTTCTGCCCTCCCATCCGCCACCAAAAAGTCACACAACAAAGTTTAAAAAAAACTAAAACAAATAATCTAGTTGCACCTTAAAGTCATAGGTGGTTTGTTCATAGTGAAGGAGCCGAAGATAGATTGCAGTAATGAAAGGGCAATCAAGGACATGTCTGCCCCAGTAAAGTCAATGTTAGGAAGCACTTCAGCAGGATCATACATTTCCTGTCAATTTCTGGCCTGATTTGGGAGCATTAGCCGAACACACATGCTAGTATATGAGGAAGAATATGGAATGGCACAATGCAGTGCCATAGCATTATGCATTTGAAGCAGCAAATTAGCTTATTATGGATTGCTCTGTTATAAAGCTACTGATGTTATAATGCGACCTCCTGGGGGAATTCTGTGCCACTGCCCAATACAGAATTTTGCAGAAATTAACATTGTGCATGCAGGTTTTCCTTTGCCCCCCGCAGAGATGGGCCACCACTAGGCACCCTTAAACTCAGCGGATCCCTGCTCACATGCACAAGCCATGGCTGGAGGGAAGAGGGGGGAGTTAGAGTGTTCTTGGCAAGTACAGTTCCCAGCATGCTCTGAAGGAAGGAGAGAGTAGTGTGCGGGAAACTCCATGAAAGCCCAATATCAAGCTGGATCCCTGGGCTCTGGTGCAGAAGGGGGGAAGTTGTTTAAGCGGAAGGGCCACAACTGGACTGGGTGACCAGAGAGTGCAGGTCTCTTGTCTGGAAGGCAGGGGTGTGGCTGTGTTCTCAGGGGTGGAAGGGTGGGTATCTGGGTGGGGGAAGGGGGGCAATAGGCTCTTGGGGGAGGGGTTATGGGAGTCTGACCCTCCTGGTTGGGCTTGGGGAGGAGAGGGGCAGAGAAATAGGAAATGAGTTCTTTAGTTCTCCATTCCTGGGGAAATCTGTGTATCTGTATTGTTACAGACACACTTGACAGAAATAAATTACCAAAATAATTGAAACTGGAAAAGTTAGTCTTACTTTTAAAAAATAAAATTTGCAGAGTTTTAAACATTATGTGTAGATTTTTAAAGTGTTTAGTGCAGAGTCTAAGAGTAAACTGGGGGATCTACTTCTCCAATTCATTACATTGTAAGGATAAAAATTTTGGAGAGCAGCTTCATTGCAGGAACAGCCAACAGATTTACATAATCATAGAATCATAGAATAATAGGACTGGAAGGGACCTCGAGAGGTCATCGAGTCCAGCCCCCCGCCCTCAAGGCAGGATCAAGCTCCGTCTACACCATCCCTGACAGATGTCTATCTAACCTGTTCTTAAATATCTCCAGAGAGGGAGATTCCACCACCTCCCTTGGCAATTTATTCCAATATTTGACCACCCTGACAGTTAGGAATTTTTTCCTAATGTCCAATCTAAACCTCCCCTGCTGCACTTTAAGCCCATTACTCCTTGTCCTGTCCTCAGAAACCAAGAGGAACAAATTTTCTCCTTCCTCCTTGTGACACCCTTTTAGATATTTGAAAACCGCTATCATGTCCCCCCTTAATCTTCTTTTTTCCAAACTAAACAAGCCCAGTTCATGAAGCCTGGCTTCATAGGTCATGTTCTCTAAACCTTTAATCATTCTTGTTGCTCTTCTCTGTACCCTTTCCAATTTCTCCACATCTTTCTTGAAATGTGGCGCCCAGAACTGGACACAGTACTCCAGCTGAGGCCTAACTAGTGCAGAGTAGAGCGGCAGAATGACTTCACGAGTTTTGCTTACAACACACCTGTTGATACAACCTAGAATCATATTTGCTTTTTTTGCAACAGCATCACACTGTTGGCTCATATTCAACTTGTGGTCCACTATGACCCCTAGATCCCTTTCCGCCATGCTCCTTCCTAGACAGTCGCTTCCCATCTTGTACGTATGGAACTGATTGTTCCTTCCTAAGTGGAGCACTTTGCATTTCTCTTTATTAAACCTCATCCTGTTTACCTCTGACCATTTCTCTAACTTGCTAAGGTCATTTTGAATTATGTCCCTATCCTCCAAAGAAGTTGCAACCCCACCCAGTTTGGTATCATCTGCAAACTTAATAAGCGTACTCTCTATCCCAATATCTACATCATTGATGAAGATATTGAACAGTACGGGTCCCAAAACAGACCCTTGAGGAAAACTGGCTGCTGACTCTGTGTGACTATGCCCAACAAGAAAAATAACTCTGTTTTGTTTTGATTAAAGTGATTCCACCAATATACCAATGGTTACCATGTACTGGTAAAATCAGAACACAAATCACTAAAGACCATTATGACTAAGCACCTTTTAGGCCTCCAATGACATTGCACAGCATGTTGATGCCCTTTTAGCTGCTAGAGTAATTGATCAGATACTGTGCTGTGTGTCAGGTCTATACTGAATAGGAAGATCGGTTTAAGATACACAACTCCGCCTTTGTAAATAATGTATCAGGAGTCGACTTACCTTAAGCCAAATTTTTCGGGTGGCCCTACAGGGGGAGATTGATGGAAGAAACTCTCCCATTGAATTCCCTTACTCCTCCCAACCATGAGAAGTTCTGGAGTTTGATGAGGGGGGCACCCTCAGTGTTTGATTGAGTCCTTAATAGTGTTGCTAAATCCAACGCAGGAAGATCGATCTCCAAGCATCAATACTCCATTTAGAATAGATATGGCCTATGATTATTGTTGCTCCACATCATGAATAGGACACATTTATGAGACATTGGTGAGTTGGTGCAAGGATGTCAGAAGATTGGGTCAATTCACATGCTGCATAATCTGTCAATTCCAGCATCAAGGCAGAAGGAAACCAAATGGAATAAGACACAAAGATAAGGTGGTCAATATGTTGATAAAAGATGGGCAGCCAATGGACAAAAGCTCCAGGGAGATGAGTATATTGAAAAATTTTCATTTTTAGAACAGAAATCTATAACTTTGGCCACCTTGATCAAGGAGGTAACAAAAAATGCATGTCATGCTTTCATAAAAACAGTTGTGATGACAGCCTCAGGAATGCGATTATTGACTTAGCATGAATGTATGTGTCATTCCTTTATGGGGAAATGGCAGGTAAGGTTGGCAGGTTTTGTGGTTTCTCAGTGCAGGAAAAAAACATATTGACCAAGAGAGACCTGCAACAGTCAGAAGTAGTAGGGAAATTGAAGTACCAACAAACAGGAATGATTGCAGCATGTCAACCAAACATCTGCTTGCTCTGAAAACATGCACCTTATTGTACATCTAGCCTGAAGAAATCAATAAAGCTTATTAAATAACTTGTTAATAGGGTGGTGACACCTAGATTTTATGAGGTGATCACTCAGAAGAGACATGCAGTATGCAGAAGCCACAGGCATCTGTAAGTGAGCAGGAGGAACAGTGACAGATTAAAGTATAAGATGGTTTAGGGCCTCACAATATGAAGGGCCTCTAAAAAAAGAACAAAACTGACTCCATTTAAGATTTTATCAAATGTTATCAAAATCCATTGATAAAAAGAGATACAGGAAAAAGAAGAATCTCTCTAAATATAGATATTTTCATTCAAATATTATAAAAGCATACACAATATGGCTACACAAATATCCTTATCCTACCTGAGTCTGAGAAAAAATTATACTTGTAAAATTAGTGTTTGTATGAATAAGTCTATTATCAGTCTCCTAATGCAGTGTTTTATTGGTCAACTGCTACTGGTAGAATTCTGACTGTGTCTTCATAACTTATTTAAATAAATAACCTCACTGCCAATAAAACTGGAGAAAATCTGAGGTTGGAGACAGCAGTGTTGTGAAACAATCCTTCAAACTCATACTCATATGGGACTCATCCTAAGAGTAGTATCATGTATATTGTCTCCCTTGGTTGGTAAAAGACAAAAGGCCACCATCTTTTGTTTGCTGTCCAGAATTTTTAATTGTATAGTGCCTTTGCTCCTGTTTTTCTTAATTTTCTTAAGTGTTAGTATGTTCTTTATTTCTTTTAATCTGTCTTTATTTACAGTTTTGTATATCAGTGAGCATGTCATTTCTGCTTCATATGCTGTCCACACTTCACATTATTGAGTTTGCAGTTGATCATCTTAAAGACTTGGATTGAGTAGATCATGAGGATAAATTTGTGTAAGCTTCCCTCAGTCAGTTTCAGGAAACTTCACTGTATTTTTAATAATATGTCAAAAGAAAAATCCCCCAAATGAATTGTTTCATAACAAAAACTAAATTAGAATAAACATTTGTAAATATAGTTTATATATGGTCTGGATAAACTTTAGGACTGCATCTAGACTGGAATGATTTTGCACAAAAGCAGCCGCTTTTGTGCAAAATCTTGCCGCCTGTCTACACTGGCCACGAGTATTTGCGCAAGAACACTGACTTTGTAATGTACAAAATCAGTGGTTCTTGCACAAATACACTCCCGCTCAGGGATAAGACCTCTTGCGCAAGTATTCTTGTGCAAGAGGGCCAGTGTAGACAGCAACGTTAATTTCTTGTGCAAGAAAGCCCCCTGGCTAAAATGGCTATCGGAACTTTCTTGCGCAAGAGACCATCTATACTGGCACGGATGCTTTTGTGCAAAAGCAAATCTTTTGCACAAAGGCACTTGCCAGAATAGACGCTCTCTTGTGCAAATACTTTTAACGGAAAAACTTTTCTGTTAAAAGTATTTGCGCAAAATCATGCCAGTCTAGACGCAGCCTATATTTTCCTAACAGAAATAATCAAATATTTCTTCATTTATTCAGAAAAAAATGATTTTTTTCCTTATTCATGGGGTAAAACCATTATATAGCCTCTCCTGTTTTCCCCATGAGAAAATAAAGCTTTCATGTTTATATATTCAATGTCCTTTCTGTGAAAATAATACATTCATTTTTATGACATAGGGCCTCTTATACTTGATATAGTTTCAGAACTCAGAATGTCATAATCTGGCCCTGAGGATGAAGAATGAGAAATCACTCATTGAGAATCATCTTAGATTCTAAGCATGACACTGAGGTATAATAATATTGAAGCTAATACACAAGAGTGGAAAGAAACTCTAGAAAGAAACGGGTTGCTAGATACAGAATTAGTGACAGTTAAAAATAGTGCAGTTCAGCTCCATTTGCCCACTAAGTAAACTAAAATATTATATAGTATATGCAACTACTTGAGTTCTTAGTAAAGACTTAATCCAGAAGTTACTAGCTGGAATAATAGATGCCGTGTAGGGATGGAAATTAAACTATTTGTTCAAATGTGAATGTTGTGCAGTGAGAAGGACTGAAGAAGAATGATCAGATTTGGGGAAAGATTGAAGTTGAAAGTGAAGGGCTGTATGCCTGGGTTTTACATATTCAATGTTTGCCCCAGAGTGTATTTTAAAAAGCCCCCTTTTTAATACCATTGAACCTATCTAGTCCAGGACTCTCTGGTCAGGCAACATCTGTGGGCACAGATGACCACAGATGTTACTGGACTTGAGAGCCCTGCAGCTAGGAGTAGAGGCCAGCTCAGAATTCAGTGGAAGAGGAGTTGGCAGATGAGAGCTTGTTCAGAGCCAGGAATGCAGTTGGACTAGAGATGGGAATGAAGTCTGGCCAAGGTCGAGGCTAGGAGTGGAGCCAGGCCAGGGGGCAAGGAGCCAGCATCTCAGAGTGGAGGCTGGTGGCTGAGACCAACAGTGGGATCAGCAGCCAGGAAGGGAACCTGGGAGCCAGGGACAGTAGCCTGGGGGGAAGCCCAGCTGAGAGGCTGGCAGCCCTCTTCCCAGGGGAGCTGGAGGCCAGCTTCAGAAGGGCTGGGATTGATTTCCCCTCGCATGGTCTGGCAAATGCCCCCATTTGGGACTGATCAGGTTCTGAGGGTGCTGGATAAGGGAGGTCAGACTGTAAGTCTATCTACATGTTGCACCACATATTGCTAATGAAGCAAAGATTATAGCACTTTCTGGGTAAGCCTGAGTAATTAATCATTTGATGTATAGTACCATTAGTGCTAATTTTAAAAATGAGAAAACTTTTAATGGAAAATGCATCTCATTTTGTAGTCAAAATTCTGGAAATCCTGAGTAGTTCTAATTGCTGGGTAGAAACTGGACGTGAAAAATGCTAAGATTTAACTGTAGTGTTAAAACTGAGTGGCTGCGTCTAGACCGGCAAGTTTTTCCGCAAAAGCAGCTGCTTTTGTGGAAAAGCTTGCCAGCTGTCTACACTGGCCTCTTGAATTTCTGCAAGAACACTGACGATCTCATGTAAGATTGTCAGTGTTCTTGCGGAAATGCTATGCTGCTCCCGTTCAGGCAAAAGCCCTCTCGCGCAAAAGCCCTTTCTTGCTTTTGCGCAAGAGGGCCAGTGTAGACAACGCAGTATTGTTTTGCGCAAAAAAGACCTGATTGTGAAAATAGTGATCGGGGCTTTCTTGCGCATAACCGCGTCTAGATCGGCACGGACGCTTTTCTGCAAAAAGTGCCTTTGCAGAAAAGCATCCGTGCCAATCTAGATGCTCTTTTCCACAAATGTTTTTAATGGAAAACTTTTCAGTTAAAAGCATTTGCGGAAAATCATGCCAGTCTAGACACAGCCAGTCAGTATTGTTCAGCTTTGCTTTCTCGAAAAAGGACCTTTTCAGTAATATGTAACATATCTGAATAGGATGTGGCTTATTTATTAATTATAGAAGAAGAGTCTGCATAGAAGTCAATATTTTGTTTTGCTGAGGAATGTCTCTCCCCTTATATATTTTGATTATAAAATTATGAAACACAAACATTTAGTTGCAATTTTTAAATTGTACGTGCTTTGGACACAAATGTTGTAATACAAGTTAATTATAAAAGGAATTAAAATATTAATTTTCATGCACAGTATGAGTGAAAGAATTAGTAGTGTTTTTGTAGGTTACATTTTGGTCAGAGGAATTTATTAATATGCCAATATGGTTGTTTATATGCAATAAATATCAAGTTTTGCTCAGGCTTGCTTAGATTTGTATTTTTTTAAAACGAAGGACTTACATTTTAAAATTGTGGCTTGACACAGTCTGACAGGCAAAGTTTAAAAAAATTATTCATGGCAGTATTTGTTATCTAGTTTTTGTTTTACATAATCTTTCACTTAACACCATTGTGATTTGTAAGAATCATTATAAATCACTTGGGTGTATACTAAGCATTTGAGAGAATAAAAATGCATTAACTTGTTCGGAAGACCAATTTAATAGGTAGTTTATTTTACTTCAAAACTTGGTTCTGAGGACATTTTCAACCTCTTGCCTCATTAACTGCATTCATAATAAAATACCTCTGTATTTAAATGAGAAGGTAATTTTAATACCTTGAAGCAAATGAGATGTTATTGCAATAATTAAATCCAAAATGAGATGCAGACAGTTTAGACCTGCTGCTGTCTCGGCTAGTTAAAAGCAAATACCATTTCCATTGGTCACACTGAATTTTTTTCAGTTGAATTACAATATTGAATACTAATAACTTCCTAGTACATGTTAGACTAAAACTGCCTATAGAGACTGTTAGATGGAAATGTTCTGACCCCTGAAATTGCTGTATTATTAATCACTTATAGTGTGCCATATTTTATTTCCAGGGTTCGCTTGGAACTGTATGATCTCTCTACTTCTGAGAGATTTGTTGCTATTCATACATACACATTTTACCTGAAGTGGAATGTAATACAGAGACAAATTTGGATAAATTTATAGTCTAATCATGTTATGACTGCTTACTTATAGTCATTAGCAGAGATCCCAGGTTTCTGTGATCAAAAACAACGACATTTACCAATAAAAATACATTAAAATCCACATCTTTCCATGATTAAAATAAAATGCTGAATTTAGCTTCCCTAGCCACAACATATATAGCTATCATTTGAACACAATATTTTATTGTTATATTTACAACTTTTAAGCAAGGTTGAAGTTTACCAGTGCAATCAATCATTATAATGAAATAAAATTAACAGACTTTCAGTTCAGCTGATTACGAGAGCTCTAGGGGTCAGATTGTCAAGCCCTCATTCAATTAACGCAGTATATCTACACAGCAAAGTTATTTCAAAATAACAGCCATTATTCCAAAATAACTTTCCTATGGTACGTCTACACTACAAAGTTAATTCGAACTAACAGACATTGGTTCGAATTAACTTTGATAGGCGCTATACATTCAAACCACTAGTTCGAACTTAATTTGAACTAGCGGTGCGCTTAATTCGAACTAGGTAAACCTCATTCTACGAGGACTAATGCCTAGTTCGAATTAAGTAGTTCGAATTAAGGGCTGTGTAGCCACTTAATTCAAACTAGTGGGAGGCTAACCTTCCCCAGCTTTCCCTGGTGGCCACTCTGGGCACCACCAGGGAAACTCTTCTGCCCCCCTCCCGCCCACCTGGTCTACTGCGGACATTGTGGACTTCATCCATGACCTCCGCACTAGGCACAGGAAAGTGGCCATCTAGGGCAGGATAGCTGCCAGCCTGGCCACCCAGGAGCAGGTGTGCATTAAAATCAGGGTGGTCCAGTGAGACCCCCGAACCTGAGCCCTGAGCTTAGAAAGGCCGTACTGGGTCTGACCAAAGGTCCATCTAGCCCAATAGCCTGTCTGCTGACAGTGGCCAACACTAGGGACCCTGGAGGGGATGGACCGAAACAATGACCAAGCCATTTGTCTCGTACCATCCACCTCCAGCCTTCCACAAACAGAGGCCAGGGACACCATTTCTACCCTCTGGCTAATAGCACTCCATGGACCCAACCTCCATGACTTTATCTCACTTCTCTTTAAACTCTGTTCTAGTTCTAGCCTTCGCAGCCTCCTGCAGCAAGGAGTTCTACCGGTTGACTATTTGCTTTGTGAAGAAGAACTTTCTGTTATTAGTTTGAAGCCTGCTACCCATTCATTTCCTTTGGTGTCCTCTAGTCCTTCTATTATGGGAACTAATGAAGAACTTTCCTTTATGCACCCTCTCCACACCACTCATGCTTTTATAGACCTCTATCATATCCCCCCTCAGTCTCCTCTTTTCTAAGCTGAGAAGTCCCAGTCTCTTTAGCCTCTCTTCATATGGGACCTGTTCCAAACCCCTGATCATTTTAGTTGCCCTCCCCTCTCCCACCCTCTCTCTTCCCCTCTCCCACCTCCTTTTCCCAGTCTCCCCGAGTTTTGTTCAATAAAGAGAGTTTCTATTTTTGAACACACATGTCCTTTATTTTGTACATCAAGAAGGGGGGCTAGGGAGGGTAAGTGGAAGGGGGTGAGGGAGGAATGGGGTAGGAGCCCCCAATGGGGAGGACTGGGGTGGTTCTGCGGGCTCCTCGGGGTGGAAGCTCTCCTGCAGCCCCCCGATTGACCCCCCCCCCGGATGGCAGCCTGCGGCAAGTGCAGCCGGGCTGATGGCCGAGTGCTGTGATGTGCCGAGTGTGGGCACTCAGGGCACTCCAAGCCAGGACTGCTTTGCAAGTGGGACACGCCTGAGAAGTGTCTGTCCGGGGTGGGAGTCGGGTCCCTTTAAGCACAGCCCTCAGCTAGCCTGAGACTGCAGCTCCATGCTCTAAGTCCTACTCTGATGCCCTGCTGGCACTGCTTCCGGCCATCCTTAACCTCGGTTCAGGGTCCACTCAGTGTGGACATGCTAGTTCGAATTAGCAAAATGCTAATTCGAACTAGTTTTTAAGTCTGGATGCGCTAATTCGAAGTCTGGATGCGCTAAGTTAGTTCGAATTAGCGCTGTAGTGTAGACATACCCCTAGTGTCTATACAAGCCAACTGCTATTTTGAAATTAATTTGAAATACCAGAGGGCTTATTTAGAAATTGATAAGCCTCATTCCACGAGGAATAGCACCAATTTTGAAATTGCTATTTCGAAATAAGCGTTGTGTAGATGCTTATTTCAAAATAGGGGGCCTCCGGCCCTTCCCACGGTGCCCTACTGGCCACCCTCACCACAAGGTAACTTCTGACCTGATGCCCTGCCGGAACCAGTTCTGGATGGCCTTAAATATGATTCAGCATTCAATCAGTGTGGACACACTATTTCGAAATAGCAGAAAGCTATTTTGAAATGCATTTTGTGTGTAGACGCATTATTTCGAAATAAGGTATTTTGAAATAACTATTTCAAAATTAGATATTTCGAAATAGCACTGTAGTGTAGACATACCCACAGAGAGCTGTGTTATGGATGTGTAGTTAAACGGGGGAGTCTACTGCATATGTTTTTATTTTTCCACCAAATATAAAAACTAAAGATTGCCTTTCAATATCAAAAATATCTATTTTTCCATGGGAAATGGATTACAAGGCTCCTAATGTGCTACTCCTTACTATAGTATAAGAGCATCTTCAAAGCATCTCACACTGATTTACGTGTGTCCTAGGAACAATTTGTATGATGTAGTTTGATAGGTTGATTTAAAAACAGTGCTATCTTAAAATGCCTGATTTTAAATGATAACTTGCTATAAGTTTGGTTGCTTAACTCTTGCTACAGTACAGAGATAGATACAAAGAAAAATCCTCTTGCTCTTTTTTTTCCCAAATAATAAAACACTTCCCTTATCTGTGTGTAGTCTACTGCTAGATGTCAATCAGTATTATATTTTGACACTCACAGCATTATTGGTTGGTATGAAAAGGAAAAAATGCAAGAGACGATTATATGGACAATACATAAGGGATTTTCAGTAATGTGATATATGTTTAACAGAATGCTATATAGTATGACTAAAGTATTTGACTTTCCCAAAGGTATTCTGTCATAAAATCAATGTTTGTAGAAGTTTTTATCATTACACAGCTCATGTTGTTCTGGAGCATAAGCTTTCGTGGGCAAAGACCCACTTTGTCAGATGATGAAGTGGGTCTATTGTCCATATAATCGTCTCTTGCATTTTTTTCCTTTTCATACTAACCAGTAATGTCCTGAGTGTCAAAAGATAATACTGACTGACATCTAGCAGTAGACTATACACAGATAAGGGAAGTGCTTTTTTATTTGTAAAAAAAAGAACAAGAGGATTTTTCTTTGTATCTATCTACTGTAGTAAGAGTCATCTGACAAAGTGGGTCTTTGCCCATGAAAGCTTATGCTTCAATACATCTGTTAGTGTATAAGGTGCCAAAGGACTCCTTATCACTTTTGCAGATCCAGACTAACACGGCTACCCCTCTGATATAGCTCGACTACGTCTACACTGGCCCCTTTTTCGGAAGGGGCATGCTAATTTTGAAAGTGGGAATAGGGAAATCCGTGGGGGATTTAAATATCCCCCGCGGATTTAAATAAACATGTCCGCCGCTTTTTTTCCGGCTTGGGGAAAAGCCGGAAAAAAAGCGTCTAGACTGGCCCGATCCTCCGGAATAAAGCCCTATTCCAGAGGATATCTTCTTCCTACTTTGAAGTAGGAATAAGAGATCCTCCGGAATAGGGCTTTATTCCGGAGGATCGGGCCAGTCAAGACGCTTTTTCCCAAGCCGGAAAAAAAGCGGCGGACATGTTTATTTAAATCCGCGGGGGATATTTAAATCCACCGCGGATTTCCCTATTCCCACTTTCAAAATTAGCATGCCCCTTCCGAAAAAGGGGCCAGTGTAGACGTAGTCCTCATGTTTAAATTCCAGATGTACACATAGTATATTAACAACAAACTGGACAACTTACAGTGTTTTAACTAATGGGCAGTCTGCTAACTATCAAAAAGAAATTCAGATTGGGTACTTAATCACCTCATGTGTGTGGCACAATATAAATGACATACTCACATATTGTACTGAATTTGCTTTCAGATTATAATCCAGTTACACTATAAGAATAATCTAAGCATTGTGGCTCAATAAGGGTGAACATGGTGATACCTCTCACTTAGCAGAGAGTTTAATTTGTCTTCTGCCTCCATTTCCTTAATTTTGCTAGCTAGGAATATATTGGTAAATTAATAAAACATGCACAGACAGGCAGTTTTATCAAACTGTACAATGAGCATATTTTACCTAGGGGCACATGCACATACAAATGCAATCTTCACGTTAGTCACAGAGGGCCCTATTCTCCAGCTGCAGGAGTTTCTTAAATCTTATGCTTAGAGAATGGGGCTGCAGTAAAGGTTGAGTTTTTAGGATATGTTCAAATGCTGATTTTTAGGGATCTATCACAGAGAAGCATGATTTGCCAGTCTGGAGTGCACAGAATTACTGGGGTTAACTGAAAATGAGAGATAGAACTGCTTTTTCCATATGCTGTTCCAATTCTAATTCTTTGGATAGTGCCACTATTGAAAGTCAGTGTCATTCACATATTTCACTTTCAGTACCCATTGCATGACCTTTATGGAGATGGAATTAATAAATGAGTGAATTCTGAACTAAACCACTTAAATTTTTTAGTATTTTTGTTTCCAAAAATATGAAAATCAAATGATCATAAAATAACACAATACAAAATATTAGAAAACTGAAAGATACTAATCAATTATAAGAAAAAGTTCGTAAATTTTCATGAATTTAACTGTTTGTTAAATAGAAGGGAAGTCCTAGTACAGCTGCTCAGTAGCCACTGACAATGGACTGCATTTCAGTCTAACTAGCATTCAGCCCTGGTCAACCCCATTGCTCCTAAGACGACTCCTTTAAACAAGCCATACTTTTAGCCCAAGAAATAATTTCCAGATGAATAACATGTGAAACAAGGAAAACACTTTGTGGCAAGTCAGGGGAATTGCTTTTTATGTGAACATCAAAAGCATACATATTCTGAGACATATACAACTTTGCCAGTCTCTACATTTGCCAATACTAACCTAAGATGAATTAGGAAAATGAAGGATATAATAGAGTTACTAATGTTGAATTAAAGATATTGGAGCATTATATGGTAGCATTTTGAGGTCAGAGTCAGGTGTTGGGAGTAAGGAGTCTTGGAGTGTCTTTCCTCCTCTTTCATTTTTGAACTATTTGACCTTTGATAACTCAGATATCTGCATACCTCTTTTCACCACATAATGTAAACTATCTATTAATGTAGTCTGGTTTACTCATCTTGAAGGTAGCTTATATATACAAAGCATTTAGAACATTCCCTATTAACATTATGTAAGTGCAAATAACTATTTTCATTAGTGTTATATGTATTATGATGAGCTGAAATCCCCAAATAAAAACTGCAAATGGGACATTTTGCACACAACTAATTTTAAACCAACCTTTATTCCTTTCATTGAGCTTTTTTCTGTATAGTGCAGTTGGCTATGACATTACACAATGCATCATTCTGTGACTTCATAATTACCATCAAAGATATACTGGAGCATGTAATAGGCTTATAAAAAGTTTTTTGTTGTGAATGCAATTAGTTTCTAATGCTGGATTTACTTATTTAAAGCGGTTCTGAAACAAAATTTTTAATTTAATACTTTGAAAAACTGTGCTATGTAAAGAAAAGCTTTCAGTTACCTGAGTCTCCAAAGATCAGCTTTAGGTTTCACAGCAGTTGTTATAGGGAAATTTCAACAATGTGGTATGGCTAGATGCCAGAGGTATTCAATATGATCCATTTTGGGTACAACAGTGAAGCAGGAAGTGACCAACTAAATTTTGTGGAGTTGAAATCCTGATGACTGTAGCAATGTGTAAATGGTATGAGTGTCACCTTTGTTGTTCACCTTTACATTTCCAAGAATCTCCTGGTCTGCAGTGGCAGCTGCCATTTCAGAAGAAAATTAATGCTTCATATTCCATACTATGCCCTCTCTCAGAGAGATTTCTTGTTTGATTGTTTCCCTTAATCTAAAACCAGTAGTTCAGATTTAAACATATGCTTTTTGTGTATGGAAAAACATCACAAGAAAGAAGAAAAATATTAGCTTAAAACATATTGCAGTACATGCCAAATGCTTGTTGGCCTGTGATTCATTGTTTTTATTTTATTTCCACCACGTGAGATTTAAAAACGTCTTCAATAAGTTGTCAATTTGTTTTTATTACTAACTCTTATTGCTTAATTCAATGTTTTGTCTTTCATTTTATAGTTTAATCTCTTACTGATTAGGATATCTCTGCCTTTTTGTTTTTGTTTTAATTCAGAGATTGATAAAAAGTTTTATTTTAAGGTTAATGGATTCAAACATTCTCCATGAGATTTCAGAGACTTGAATGTCAGAGGTTCTGCAGGCAGGTTCCCTGCCAAAGAGCCATATAATAACCCTCAGCCTTAAGGATAATCAGAATAATACAACTTGGCGTCTGAGACAGAAATAATAATCCCATTGCAGTGCTCAAATAATTTTCTTTCTCCCTTCCGGGATTTCCTTCCTTTCTCCACTCGATCAATTTCTGGTTACCCATTTTTCACCATTCATTACTAACCTGTGACAGTCAGAGGTTTTTCAGCTAGCTAAATATTAATGTGGCTCTACTGTTTTCTCTGACCCATAGTCAGTGCTGGATAGATTGCTCTGGGACCTCATAATTACTGAAGTCCTTACTCTTCATAAGTTCTACAGCATTTACAATTTATTAAATTAGGTCAGCTCCCAGACCGAGTGAATTGGTATTATGCATGTTATATACATATAAAAAATCCCTAAAGCAGAGGTATTTTGAATATCATAAAATAACAGAATAGTTGGTCATAACAGCATTGGGATGAGGTTATGACTTTATTGTTGCCATAAAGATTTATTTGGAATATTTGTTATTTTCAGTTCTTTTATATTGTTGGCCTCTCTTTGTGGTTATGGTCAGAAGTGTCAGTCGTGATCATTTAGAGTGACTGACCTCCTGCACACTACAAGGCACAGAACCTCACCAACCCATTCCTGTAATAGGCTCCTAACATCTGGCTGGAGAAACTGTGGTACTGAAATCATGATTTCATTATTTCAAGTTACAGAGTATCCACTATTTCCACTAGTTTAAATCTACAAGTGACTCATGCCCCATCCTACCCCCCAACTCACTGCTGGTACAGGCAAACTGATGAAAGGACCAGATTACTCTGTCCAACGGCCACCATGACAGGTAAAGGCCCTTCACCACAGGCCTACAATTTGATGTTTCTAACTACCAAGAACTGTTAGTGAAACACAATTTTAATACCTGTTCCAGGATGGCAGATTTCAGGAAGCTTTGCACAGGTGACAGTGGCTCAATTTCAGTCGCTCTGGGTACGTCTACACTACAACGTTAATTCGAACTAACTTAGTTCGAATTAGTTAATTCGAACTAAGCTAATTCGAACTAATGGATCCAGACTAAAAAACTAGTTTGAATTAGCGTTTTGCTAATTCGAACTAGCATGTCCACATTAAGTGGACCCTGAACCAGGCTTAAGGATGGCCGAAAGCAGTGCCGGCAGGGCATCAGAGGGGGATTTAGAGCGTGGAGATGCTGTCTCAGGCTAGCCGAGGGCTGTGCTTAAAGGGTCCCGACCCCTACCCCGGACAGACAGTTCTCAGGGGTGTCCCGCTTGCAAAGCAGTCCTGGCTTGGATTGCCCAGAGTACCCACACTGGGCACATCACAGCACTCGGCCATCAGACCGGCTGCACTTGCCGCAGGCTGCCATCTGGGGAGAGAGGACAATTGGGGGGCTGCAGGAGAACTTCCACCCCCAGAAGCCCGCAGAGCCAGCCCAGTCCTCCCCGTCGGGGGCGCGTACCCCATTCCTTCCTCACCTCCTTCAACTTACCCATCCCTAGCCCCTCTTCTTGATGTACAAAATAAAGGACAACTGTGTTCAAAAATGGAATCTGTCTTTATTGAACAAAACTGGGGGAGATTGGGAAAAGGAGGTGGGAGAGGGGAAGAGACAGGCTGGGAGAGGGGAGGGGAACTAAAATGATCAGGGGTTGGGAACAGGTCCCATATGAAGAGAGGCTAAAGAGACTGGGACTTTTCAGCTTAGAAAAGAGGAGACGGAGGGGGAACAGGATAGAGGTCTCTAAAAGCAGGAGTTGGGTGGAGAGGGTGCATACAGAAAAGTTCTTCATTAGTTCCCATAAAGAAGGACTAGAGGACACCAAAGGAAAGGAATGGGTAGCAGGCTTCAAATTAATAACAGAAAGTTCTTCTTCACAAAGCAAAGAGTCAACCTGTGGAACTCCTTGCTGCAGGAGGCTGTGAAGGCTACAACTAGAACAGAGTTTAAAGGGAAGTGAGATCAAGTCATGGAGGTTGGGTCCATGGAGTGGTATTAACCAGGGGGTAGGAGTAGTGTCCCTGCCCAAGGTTTGTGGAAGGCTGGAGAGGGATGGCACGAGACAAATGGCTTGGTCACTATCTTCAGTCCATTCCCTCCAGGGTTCCTAGGGTTGGCCGCTGTCGGCAGACAGGCTACTGGGCTAGATGGACCTTTGGTCTGACCCAGGACGGCCATTGTAAGCTCAGGGCTCAGGGTCGGGGGTCTCAGTGGACCCCCTTGATTTTCATGCACACCTGCTCATGGGTGGCCAGGCTGGAAGCACTCCTGCCCTAGACGGCCACTTTCCTGTGCCTAGTGTGGAGATCATGGACGAAGTCCACGATCTCCGCACTAGCCCAGGTGGATGCCCACCTCTTGCGGTCCCGGGCAAGCTCCTGGGAGCCGCCAGCCTGGTCCCGGGAAGAGGCGGAGGGCTGGGTGGCAGAGGGTGGCTGGCTCGTGCCGTGCCAGGTGCAGGGTCTGCTGGCTGGGTGCTGGCAGGCTTGCACCTGGCACGGGCATCGTAGCCAGCCCATGCCCTTTTAAGGGATCCGGGGCCGGGAGGGGATCATACGAGTTTCCCTGGTGTTGTCCAGAGTGGCCACCAGGGCAAGCTGGGGAGGGCTAGCCTCCCACTAGTTCGAATTAAGGGGCTACACAGCCCTTAATTCGAACTAGCTAGTTCGAACTAGGCTTAATCCTCGTAAAATGAGGATTACCTAGTTCGAATTAAGCGCTCCATTAGTTCGAATTAAATTCGAACTAATGGAGCGCTAGTGTAGCGCCTATGAAAGTTAGTTCGAACTAACGTCCGTTAGTTCGAACTAACTTTGTAGTGTAGACATACCCTCTTAGAGTAAGGGAAGCTAGTGGCAATGGAAGCTTTCTAGGGTGCAGTAGATGCAGCAGACAGCTTCCATAAATTTGGCCACTGTTCTAGTCACAAGGAGGGACACTATCCCATTTGATGTTCCAAAACTCAAGAGTGAGAAAATGAGTCCTTGCATTCACTAAAAGACAAAATCATCTCTGTATTCCTGGACATTTATATTCTGACCCCCTTTGAATGTACCTCATTACTAATGCACAGTGGAGACATGGAGAAAATGTTAAAGATTCCAAAGCCAAAAGGTCACCAAATGAAATTAATAGATAGCAGATTTAAAACAAACAAAAGGAAGTATTTCTTCAAACAGTGCACAGTCAGCCTGTGAAACTTCTTGCCAGAGGAAGACCCACCCTAGACTTTTTGGCATCTCAGCATTTTTGAGATATGTGCTTCCTATCTATATTCCACTATCCACCACCCTGCCCGCTCTACTTTGGATCCCTTAGATTGCAATAAGAAAAGGAACTGGACTTAGGCACAATTCATGTGTGTATCTACATGCAGAATACAGAAAGGGAACTGACACCTTGAAGAACATCTTGTTACAGTAAGTAAACTTGATCTCTGTATGAAACCTAGGCTACCAATGAGAGTAAATAGGAAGGAACTAGCATAAGTAATATACTTATAAGCACATTGTTTAAATGGTAACCTACCCTGTTACATTAGCTCTGTTGAAACAACAAGTTTATTTAGCATTTAGTTAGTTATTTTGAAAACATTAAGACCCAAATAGAAAGCCAAAGTACACTAGTCATAGAACCTCATTTACTGTGCACGTTTTATGTGACAGGAAGTTTAGTTTACTTCCAAGTGTATAGGAAATTGGTAAGTTACTATAACAGATCACCGAGGATTCTCATAATATATTGGTGACTTGAAACAATCCTGCACTGACATTTGGATTTATTTCTTCTTGTTGTAATGCTTTAGTCAATGGTCAAGATAAGAATACAGAGCCGTTACAATCAGACATACCTTTCATAAAATGTTACGTAACATTTCTTTGTTGCCCTATAGATAAAATGGGCATGATTTTTAATAACTGCTGTTTACTATTTGTAAAGGTACAGGTGGGACCTCTCTGGTTTGGCACCCTCAAGACCTGACCAGTCCCTAACAAGGAATTTTGCTGGGCCAGGGGAGATCAACGCCGGCTGCTCTGCTGATGGACTCTGGGCTCTCCCAGGGTCTATCATTAGGCCCCACAAAGCTCCTCATCTGACCCTGCTGCCAGCTGGTCTGGCTCCCCTCCTACTCCAGAGCTACCAGGGCCACCTGGGTTCGGTGACCATGGGGCTGCTGGGGCTCCACTGCCCCAGGGCTGCCAAGGCCCCGCACTTGCAGAGTCTCCAGAGGTCTGCATCTCAGGGGCAGCTAGGGTCACTAAAGCTCTGCTGCTCAGGCCCCACTGCCCCAGGGCTGCTGGGGCTATAAAGACCTGGGGCTGCTAGGACTCTGCTGCCTTGGGACAGCTAGGTCTCAGTAGCTTCAGGGCTGCCTGGGCCTTGGGGCTCAGCTGTGCTGGAAATGCCGGGGCTTCACTATCCCAGGGCCACCAGAGTCCCAGGGTGGCCTGGGATACACGGGTCTGGGGCCACTGGAGTTCCACTGCCCGGGGGCGGCCAGGGAACTGCTGCCCTGGGGTTCAGTGGCTCAAAGGCCACTGGGACTCCACTGCTTTAGGGCAGCTGAGGCTCAGGGCTCATCATTTGATAATATAACACCAAGATAGTGGAAGTCTGTAAAAGCATTCAGTTGTGTGTTACTGATGGTGAATTTTGGTTTTCAGTAGGGTTTCCCTGCCTAGATTGATAGATAACCTATGCCTTTTTTCACATTGTCAGTCTGTACCTTTCTCCAGACTCTGTGAATCTGTCTGAAATCAGCTGTATCTCTTCTAGAATAGGTACCTTTGGCATAGAGCAGCTCGTGAGCAACTACAGGGAATATTGCAGCCTGCTTAGGGTAAATAGTTTTCTACAGAATGTGAAATGTGTCCTGATACGAACATTCAGTCTCCTGTAGCATCATCAAGTATTGTCGTATAGAAGAGATTAAACAAAAGTGGACCAATTACACAATGCTGCTTAATCCATTAGTGATAGAAAATGGGTCAGACAGAATACCATCTGTGCAGACTCATCTTTGCATTCCATTATGAAATAGCCTCAGAATGTTTAAGTTTTCTGCAAAACCAAGCTTACATAATAATTATGGCTATGATTTAGTCAGAAGTATTTTTAATAAAGGCATGGACAGATCCCAGGCAATAAACAAATATTCATTGACCTATATAAACTATAAACTATATAAACCCCTGTCTAAATCTTGGGGGGGGGCTGCTGCTGAAGGAATGCTGTAGACGAGACAGAGCTAGAGACTACTCCAGCTGCCGGGGGACACTAATGGGAAGCAGGTGACAGCAATATCAGCTGCTACTGCTCTGGGATGGCTGCTGGGATAGACCAAGCAGCATCCAGTGCAGATTGCCCCAGGCAACAGCCAGAATGGCTGTCTGTGGGGCCACCTGAACAACTGGCTTTAGAGCCAGCTGCTAGTGTATTCCTGGAATCTGCCACTTTGAATGCTGCAGAAGTCATAGAAATCATGGGAAGTCATAGAATCTATGATTTTGGTGACCTGTGACAACCATGGAACCCTAATAATAATTGCCAAAGCCCTGGTCTAATGATGATGTTAAATGCTTTAGCCAAGTCAATAAAACAGCATAGACATGTTGTTGGGCTAAAAATAGCATATTTGCCATTTTTTGTGTTGTCCTAAAATGACATTATGATTCTGATTAGCAATGCTGGATAACAGATGTTCAGAGATTACTCCGGTCAGAACCTTTCCAATGATGGGCAGTAACAAAATGCCACACTAGTTAACATAGTCTTGTGGTATATTTCCATTGCTCCACATATTATGAATAATCCATGCAGTCATCTCAGCAGGATCTCACCTCCATACTTGACTATTTGAATTGCCAGCAGATTGAGGGAAGTGATTATTTATCTCTGCATTTGGCACTGGTGAGGCCACATCTGGTGTATCACATCCAGTTTCACACACACACCACCACCACCTCTACACAAAGGATGTGGACAAATTGGAGAAAGTCCAGCAGAGGACAGTGAACATTGTTTGAGGGCTGAGTCACATAACTTATGAGATGAGGCTGAGAAAACTGGGCTTACTTGGTCTGGAGAAGAAAAGAGTGAGAGTAGATTTGATAGCACCATTCAACTACTTGAAGGGGGTTCCAAGAAGGATGGAGAGAGCTGTGCTCAGTGGTGTCAGATGATGATTCCAAATTTCAGTGTGGAGCTCAGGGTTGGATATTAGGGAAAACTATTTCACTGGCAGGGTGATGAGTCACTGAAATGGGTTTCCTAGGGAGGTAGTGGAAGCTCTATCCATAGAGGATTGAAGGCCAGACTCGAGAGAGCCCTGACTGGGATGATATAACTGGGGTTATTCCTGCTTTGAGGTCTCGTCTAACCCTAATTTTCTATGATTTCTGCAAGAATGTCATCAAATCTGGGAGTTATACAATTCTTCATGGCACTGATTCTAGTGCTGATTTCATCAGAGGATGGGGCTGCATCCATGATGTCATTACATGTTAACTGATTTGGTGGTCTTACAAGTTCCTCATCTGTGATGTTAGTGTGTTGAAAGATCAATGATATGCTGTCATCACCTCTGAAGAATTTCACAGTGGTCAATGTTAGGGCATCCACACTCTTCGAAGGTGCTGTAGTAGTGATATGTATGGGACCATATATGTTTTTCAGAGCAGCATAGAGCTCTTTGGTCTCATCACAGTTGACATAGCCTTAGATTTCATCTGCCATGACATTCTACCATGCCTGTAAGCTTAGGTTGTCCTGTCATGACATAGATTTCTCTATGTTATAACTCTGCTTAGAGGGACATAGGACACAATATGAGAATGCATCCCATGTGTTTTAGTCAGGTAGCAGTTGAATTTCTGGATTAACTGTCATCAAATGAATATTGCTTTAGCCAAAGTTGTGAGAGCAATTTGGTATACAGTGATGTGAAAAATTACCCACTCACTATTTACATTAGCACCAGTAGTCAAGCCAGCAGGTTGCCGTAAAGTTACCACAAAGCTGTGCTCATGTATCTTCATCCTGTAATTGCTGTATATTGAGCCACCAGATTGACTTTCATGACAGCTTGTGATGCACTAATCAAATTACTATAACAGTTTGGAGCAGATCTGTCTGTGCCACATATGACTGCACTGATTTTGTTGTATATGGTAGGAATATTTTCATCAGATGATTATTATTAATAATACAGGTTGAAACTCCCAAATCTGGGTCTCTCTTGTCTGGCAAAATCCATGGTCCAGCAAGGCCATGGTTGTTTCTGGACCAAAGAGCCCCAGGAGCAGGAGCCAGCCAGGAGAACATGAGGTTTGTGGAGTCCTGGCTGGGCCAGCAGTGGCTAGGTAGGGGAACCTTGGTGTCAGTGGGCCAGGTAGCATTGGGGAGCCTCTGCCCCTGCTGAGGAATCTCCTGCATTAATGTTGTCAGGTGGCTGGAGAGCCCCTGGCAACTGGGCTGTGATGGCTGGGAAACCCCGCGGCAGCAGTGGAGCCAGGCTTCATCTGGGAAATACCGGTCCCAGCAGGGGACTCCCTGGTGGCTAACCTGGCTGGGGAAACCTTGGGAGACCCAGAAAAAATTCCAGCAGCAGTGGGGCCAGGCCACAGCAGCAAAGCTGGTGGCATCCAGGAGGCCCGGGGCCAGGAAACCGTGAGGACCTCCCAGAGATAGCTTGACTGGCAGCCCTGACTGAGGAACTCCTGGGAACCACTGGTGGCAGCGGTGGCAGCAAGGCAGGGAATCCCAACCTTGAGAGCCTCAGAGAGAGGAGCTGGCAGCGGGGCAGCCAGCAGGGGAGCATGGGCAATGGGTATGTAAGGCGGGGCTCTTGTACATTTCAAAGATTGAAATGCTGCATGGAGCCTAGGGCCATAGGGGAACTCAGTGCCCCGCTGGCCTCAGGATCCATGTGGAGCATCCACTTTGAAATGTATAAGAACCGCAGCAGGGGCTCTTATGTATTTCAAAGGTGGAACATCACATGGCACTTCTGCCTTTAACATGTAGCCACAGTCTGGTGGGCTCTTGCTATCTTCCACCGCGGAAGTACCCTTATTGACTAATCAAATAGTCGATGGAAATTCCATCGACTATTCAATTCGTTGATTAATCTAATTGTAACATCCCTAACTTCAGCCTGCCCCCCTCCTTAAAGGATGACTGGGAGAGTTGGAGCTCAGGACTGGGGCATCCCAGATGGACATTGGGGGGTGCACTCCCAGACAACCCTCTTCTGGTGATTCTGCCTCTTTTCTATATGCTTTTATGAGAAGCAGTCCCACTCTGGGCACATCCCATTTTACTGGCACAATGAACCCCTTACCGTTCTTTAAGTTATGATAAGAAGAAGCTGTATATTGAATTTGGTGGTCCTAGCTTTTACTGTTTTGGATGAGTTCTTGAACAAATGAACAGACAGACAGACAAACTCTTTCAAACATATAATAGATTAAAAGTATATTGCGATTTCTCTTTAAACAAGAGATATTATTTATCAGTGAATGTCGGCAATTGTTCCCTTTAGTAATCTCTTCTCTTTTAATTCAAAATCCATCTATTCCTTTGACTTCCTAGTCAATGATATGGGATTGCTTCCTAATCCTTTCTATTATCCTTATAACATTATTATTCTTTTTGGTTGGTGCTGGGTCAAATGTAAACATTTTCTTGGCCTTATAAAGCCAGTTTCCCAGGATCTGCATATTCAGTTTGTTACCTACACTGAATTATATAGAGGAAACAAATATACATTTGGTTTAGCAAGGAAAACTAGACAGGTCTAGTCTATATGGGGCCAAATGTCAGAATAAAAACCTCTTTTGGAACATCTCTTCTTCCTCATAAATGAAGTTTACAGGGATGTCAAAAAATGCATCTGCTTTGCTGAAATATTTTTTGGAAAAGCAGAATGAGTTCCTTGGACATGGCTGAGCTTTTCTGGGATACCTCCGATACCCCAGAAAAGCTCTGTGGTGTACACATAACCTAAGATTTTCCACCTATGAGCAGAGTGAGTTTTGTCTTTTGCACTAGTATTGAATGTATACGCTCTTGTTCGGATGTGTGCCACTGTGGCACCCAAATTATTAGTAAATATGGGTATGTCTACACTACAGCGCTAATTCGAACTAACTTATTCGAACTAAGCTAATTCGAACTAAGCTAATTCGAATTAGCGCAGCTAGACTTAAAAACTAGTTTGAATTAGCGTTTTGCTAATTCGAACTAGCATGTCCACACAGAGTGGACCCTGAACCGAGGTTAAGGATGGCCGGAAGCAGTGCCAGCAGGGCATCAGATGAGGACTTAAAGCGTGGAGCTGCTGTCTCAGGCTAGCTGAGGGCTGTGCTTAAAGGGACCTGACCCCCACCCCGGACAGACAATTCTCAGGGTTCCCTGCTTGTAAAGCAGTCCTGGCTTGGAGTGCCCTGAGTGCCCACATGCGGAACATCACAGTACTCGGCCATCACCCCGGCTGCACTTGCCACAGGCTGCCATCCGGGGGCAGAGGGCAATCGGGGGGCTGCAGGAGAGCTTCCATCCCGAGAAGCCCACAGAGCCAACCCAATCCTCCCCATCGGGGGCGCATACCCCATTCCTCCCTCACCTCCTTCCACTTACCCTTCCCTAGCCCCCCTTCCTGATGTACAAAATAAAGAAAACGTGTGTTCAAAAATAGAATCTTTCTTTATTGAACAAAACTGGGGGAGACTGGGAAAAAGAGGTGGGAGAGGGGAAGAGAGAGGCTGGGAGAGGGGAGGGCAACTAAAATGATCAGGGGTTTGGAACAGGTCCCATATGAAGAGAGGCTAAAGAGACTGGGACTTTTCAGCTTAGAGAAGAGGAGACGGAGGGGGGATATGATAGAGGTCTATAAAAGCAAGAGTGGTGTGGAGAGGGTGCATAAAGAAAAGTTCTCCATTAGTTCCCATAATAGAAGGCCTAGAGGACACCAAAGGAAAGGAATGGGTAGCAGGCTTCAAACTAGTAACAGAAAGTTCTTCTTCACAAAGCAAAGAGTCAATCTGTGGAACTTCTTGCTGCAGGAGGCTGTGAAGGCTAGAACTAGAACAGTGTTTAAAGAGAAGTTAGATCAAGTCATGGAGGTTGGGTCCATGGAGTGGTATTAGCCAGGGGGTAGAAATGGTGTCCCTGCCCAAAGTTTGTGGAAGGCTGGAGATGGATGGCATGGGACAAATGGCTTGGTCACTGTCTTTGATCCATCCCCTCCAGGGTACCTAGGGTTGGCTTTTGTCGGCAGATAGGTTACTGGACTAAGTGGAGCTTTGGTCTGACCCAGTACAGCCATTCTAAGCTCAGGACTCAGGGTTGGGGGTCTCAGTGGACCACCTTGATTTTCATGCAAACCTGCTCCTGGGTGGCCAGGCTGGCAGCTCTCCTGCTCTAGACGGCCACTTTCCTGTGCCTAGTGCGGAGGTCATGGACGAGGTCCACGATGTCTGCACTAGAGCAGGCGGGTGCCTGCCTCTTGCGGTCCTGGCCAGGCTCCCGAGAGCCGCCAGCCTGGTCCCGGGAAGAGGCAGAGGGCTGAGGGGCATCGGGTGACTGGCTCATGGTGTGCCAGGTGCAGGGTCTGCTGGCTGGGTGCTGGCAGGCTTGCACCTGGCACGGGCACCGTAGCCAGCCCGTACCCCTTTAAGGGCTCCAGGGCCGGGAGGGGGGCATACGAGTTTCCCTGGTGTTGTCCAGAGTGGCCACCAGGGCAAGCTGGGGAGAGCTAGTCTCCCACTAGTTCGAATTAAGGGGCTACACACCCTTTAATTCAAACTAGTAAGTTCGAACTAGGCTTAGTCCTCATAAAATGAGGTTTACCTAATTCGAACTAAGCGCTCCACTAGTTCGAATTAAGTTCGAACTAGCGGAGCGCTAGTGTAGCGCCTATCAAAGTTAATTCGAACTAACGTTCGTGTTTGCTGCTGCCTCCCTCCCTCCTTTCACCCTCTTCTGCTGTCCTGGATCCTGCCCATCTCACTCCTCTCATCTCTTTCAGGACCTGCCCCCTCCCCATCCTCCTTCACGCCTGCATCTGCCCATCTCTTCCCCCTGTGCCTACTCCTCCTCTAGCCCCACTGTGATCATCTGTAACTACCCCTCCTGTCTGGCTACAGAGCCCCAGGAAGCACTGGAAACAGTGTTCCATCTAAGCTGTGCATCTGCATGGCCACACATTAAAAATTTTAGGTCAGCCCACATCATTTGAAGAGAGGCACAGCAGCACTCACTGCTCACCCTTCTGCTGGAATGGAAGGGGAGTGATCGCAGTGGTAGACAGTTGTTTAAAGACTAACAACAACTCACTCACTCTGAAATGGCTTGCTCTTAAAAAAAAGAATTAAATTGTTTTGAGGTAATATTCTGATGTTTTGTTTGAATACATTGACCTGCTGTGGAGCTAGCCTTTGCAGTGGTGTTCAAGGGCTTGTATAACTCAGAAAATTATGCAAAAGCGACGAGGAGTCCTGTGGCACCTTATAGACTAACTGAAGTGTAGGAGCATAAGCTTTCGTGGGCAAAGACCCACTTCGTCAGATGCATGTGGGTCAGAAAATTATGTATATATTTGAGTGGATTGGGCCCTAAAATGTGTTGCCCATAATGTTTCAAATATTGTTTGTCATATAGTTGAACTTTGAAAAAATCAGTTCAAGCTATGAGTATTATGGCTATGTTTTATAAATAATTCATAGAAGAACACATTTTTGAAAAAGGGAAAAGTTTTTAGCTGATATGACTATAGCTCAGTAAGTGGAGCCCACTGGTTAAAGAAATGAATCACAGAAATGAATCACCCAAAGCTTTCCCTTTCCTTGACTCTAGTTTTTTCCCCCCCTTTTTTTCTGAGAATGCTAAAGATAACTCAAAACCAGACAAGGGATTCATATTAAAAAGATCATCTGGAATTTGTTAAAAACAGTTATTAACCAGTCCATAGGATTCAATAGGAAATTTATTTGCAATCATTTTACATTATTGCCATATCTCTTTTGTTTTAGGTTGCATTCTATACATCCATTAAGCTTTCCATTATGATAATAAAACAACAGACTATGCAATAGACTCACATGTCACATGAATTAAATACGAGACAGATTCTTGTTACCCTTAGTGGTGCCCCACAGGTACTTAGAATAGAGTTCAAAATGAAAATAATGCTGCTAAATATAGAAATTTTTGTGAGTAACACACTACAGCAATTCTTTCCTGTTATCTTTTGTAAACAAATGACAATCCTGTCATGTAAAGCGTTCTAAGGAAGGAAAGGTATTTCACAGGCTAAATCATGAAAAGATGAAGGCCATTCCTTCCTCTGATTTCTTCAATCAAGTTTCTCCAGAGCTTTGGACTCGTATTGATACGTGCTTCAGATACTATTACATCTATGTCAGGAATTGAAAATACATGACAAAGGAGTCTGTCTCTCTCTTTGCCCCAGGAGTCCCTAATCACTCTTCTGGCACATCTTCCCACTTCAAAATTAATTGAAGCACTGTTCTTTTAAGGAGACTTCTGAGAGCAAAGTCTGTTGATGTATTTTCAGTTCCCAAATGCCTCAGCTCAAGTCCCTTATCTTATTTGGCCTCTTCCTTGAGATACATACCACATTTCTGCATTTGCAATTTTTCCTTTACCTGGCTAAAATAATAAAACAAACAAAACAAAACCCTCTTACACTTCAACAGCAATATTCTTTTTTATATCTTTGGTTCCAGTCTGAGCCACACCAAGGACACTGGAAATCCAGTCAGGAATAATTCTGGCTATTCATCATCTTTCTCAAAAGTCTCAGATGTGGTAGGACTTGAGAGAACACAGGTGGAGGGGAAATTCGTTTTTTTCAATCAAAGACTGAATACATGTCACAATGTTTAATCATGTTTAGCATGTCTTCCATATGGTGTACATGTCTCAACTACCTGAGCCTTCTTTCTTCGATATTTTCTAAAATGTTTTGTCTTCCCATGAAACGTGTAGCATCTTCCTCAGCCATCTGTGATGGGCCCCCTCCAATTTCTCTTTGTTAACCAAAAGAGAGACAAGGCGGATGAAGCAATATCCTTTATTGAACCAAACTGTGTGATAAACAAACTTTCAACTAGCTATTGTCATTGGCCAAGTCTCTTCTCCATACAGTATGTACTTAGTGCAATCACGTGTTATAATCTGACCTTTAGTTTGTTGTGGAGACCTCTGTTCAACCAGATGTTGCTCATCCTTCCAAAAGAGGCATTTGCTTTTCCAAATCTCATATGAATTTCTTTATCTCAGCCAAGTTCAAATGTCATCACACTCCCCAGATAGCAGAACTTCTCTGCCTGCTTGATTTTATTTCCATCCATGTACAACTTTGCATCAGTTGTCCAGTTTCCTATCTTCATAAACTTTGTTTTCTCTGTGTTTATTTTCAATCCAATCTTTGTTTCTTCCTGTTCTACATTTGATGTAAGAACAATTTGCCAGCGTCACTGGCAAAATAAAGAAAACATTGCCTTTCACAAAAATATATTTCTGAGTGTTCAGCATCTCCTCAGTGTCAAAGCCTCACAGTGGAGTTGGGAAGACATAATCTAGCATCAAACATTGGGGCTACGTCTAGACTGGCCCCAAATTCCGGAAAAGGGATGCAAAGCAGGTAAGTCAGCATAGGGAAATCTGCGGGAATAAGAGATCCTCCGGAAAAGGGCTTTATTCCGGAGGATCGCGCCAGTCTAGACGCTTTTTTTCCAGCTCTTCCCCCGCGGATTTCCCTATGCTGACTTACCTGCTTTGCATCCCTTTTCCGGAATTTGGGGCCAGTCTAGACGTAGCCTGGGGCTTGTTAAACTGTATTTCTTGAACTCAAAAATGCATCTCTCTTCTCCATTAGCCAGTGTGGTCAAAAATTCTTGAGGATTACTGATGGGCATTTACACTTTGAATTCAAGCAGCATCTCTCCCTTTTGATTAGTATAATCTCTCCTCCAGCTTTACAGGTATGATATTATGGTAATGATTGTTATGGCACCAAGAAAAAAGTGCACTTGTAACTCAGATTAGTTCATATGATCAAAATTACTGATGAAAACAAATCTGTCCATGTTACAAATGTTTGCAGCCTTCCTTCCTGTGGTTCATTCTGAGGACAAATATCAAAAGATCACATTTCTGGGAACAGAGAGATACAATGAAAGACTGTCTACCAATAGGAAGCTCTGACACTAAAGATTTTAACTTGATCTACAGATTATATGATAATTATATTGATTTCTTAAGAATTCCCACTTATCACTTTGAGGGTTGACAGGTCCTTGTCCCAAGCTGAGGCCCAGTATGATTATATTTACTGTGTAGATGGGAATGCTGGTGTGCAGAGTTGCAACAGAATAGGAACTCTTTTATATTTACAAATAGTTGATTAATATATATAGCAGTCTCAAACATGCTAACTCAGTAAAATAGAGAGTACAGAATGTATATTTAAACACCTGTATACTCACTCAATCCCTTGAAATGAGAGCTATTTTCCTCATCATCACCATCACTTTCTCACTAGTGGCCATTCTGACACCTCTCAGTGCTTCTCTCTGTCTCTTTCAGGCTATGTCTAGATTACATCCCTCTTTTGAAAGAGGGATGTAAATTAGACAGTTCAAAATTGCAAATGAAGCCAGGATTTGATTTTCCGTGCTTCATTTGCATAATGGCGGCCATGTGTTCTTTTGAAAATGGATATTTCGAAAGTGAAACCGCTGTCTAGACAGGTTTTTTAAATGGTTAAAATGAGGTTTACAGGATCTTTCAAAATGTTTTTTTTTTTTTCAAAAGAACCGTGTCTAGACAGCGGTTTTACTTTTGAAATACCCGTTTTTGAAAGAACGCGCGGCTGCCATTATGCAAATAAAGTACAGGAAATTCAAATCCCGGCTTCATTTGCAATTTCAATCTGTCTAATTTACATCCCTCTTTTGAAATAGGGATGTAGTGTAGACATGCCCTTATACTGCGAACAGACTAGGTCGTAACTTTTATAATATGTTACACTGATACCACTATGTCTAATGCATATTTAGTAGGGGTATTTCCCCTCTTCCTTATTTTATTTCTTCAGTCTACTAATATTGAGGTGTCCTTCTACAGGTTAGTATGTGTAACTTTTTTCAGCTCACAGACATGTCTGTCACCCCTTGCTTAGGCTAATTCCTCCATGTTTTTTGCCGTAGGACTTACTGGAACATTCTACCTCCTACTATTGAGCAAGCTGTTCTTAGTACCCAAAATCTAAAGGGCACCATTAATCCATGTCAAAGGTTTACGGCTCACTTAATAGCCCTCATACTAACTTATGCTTTTGCCAATATCTTACAGGATTGTAGATTTCTGGTGTTACAGTTCAATATAATGAAAGCAGCTAACCATAATGAAGACAAGGTAATGAATATAGTAAAGGCAAGCTACAAGCTGAAAACTGAATTTTTTAAGCCTACATATCCCTCATGGGAATTCAAGTCTTATGTCAAAACCTCATCTGACTTTCACTCACAGGAATGAACTCAAATCACTCAAAGGTGCTTCCTTAGTACAATTAACAGCCTATCAGCCTCATGATCTGACAATCCTGAGTTCAAAACTCATGAAGAGTAGTGGTCTGAGGCAGTCATGGTGGATATTCAGCTGAATATGAGCTCCCAGTGTGATCTTGGGGCCTGTGGTGAAGTCTGGACCCTCTGTCCCTACGGCACCCCCCATCTCTTAGTCTTTCCCCTCAAAGGCCCACCTCATGCCCGACGTCTCGGGTTGCCGGTCGTGCCCATGGCCTCCGCTTGACTCTTTGGCCTGTTACCAGCTGGCCCATCCAGGTTGGGTGCTTGCTGCCGCTGGGCTCCGACCGTATCTGCCAAGCCTCCCGCTGGAGTCAGTTGCGGCATCCTGGGGAACTGCCGTTCGGGGCTTCTCCCGTCCTCCGCTCACCTCGTCTCCACCTGCGGGGGTTGAGAGCATAGCCAGCTCCTGCTCTCCTCCCCCCTCCTGGTTCCCAAGCTCGCCCTTTTGGGCTTCCCGGGTGGTGCCCCACCCTCCTGCGCTCACCGTGCCGGGGTGCCCCTCCTGGGTCCTAACGCCCTCCCGCCTGGAGTCCCGCCTGCGGTGGGCAACAGCGAGCTGCCGAGACTCGTCGGGGCTCGGTCCCCTGTCAGCCGGGCCCCCGCTACGGTCGCCTTCAGTCCTCCCCAGCTGTCGGCGCCCGCCGACCAGCTGAGTTGAGTGCAGGAATCGGCTTTCCCGTCACAGGGCCAAAAACACAAATCTAATGCTGGGATATTCATGTAAGCAGGGGAATCTCAAGTAGGCGTGACTGCTGCTGGAATACTGTGGAGAGTTCTGATATCCACAATTAAAGAAGGGCAATAAGTTGGAGGGGGCTCAGAGGAGAGCCACAAGAATGACGAAAGGTTTAGAAAACCTGTGTAAGACTCCAAGAGCACAATCTATTTAACTTACTAAAGAAAAGGTTAAAGGGTGACTTGATTATTCTACAAATATCTATGTGGAAAACAAATGTACTACAAAGGGTTCTGCAATCTAAGAGACAATGATATAATACAGTTCAATGTCTGGAAGTTGAGGCTACACAGTATCAGAGTGGATATAGGAATACATTTTTAATGGTGAAACTAATTAATCATTGGAACAATTCACTATTTTTCAGTCCAGATGGGATATTATTTTCTAAAAGATCTACTCTAGAATTTTTTGAGAGGAAAGTCAGTAGTTTATGCTATACAAGTCAGACTAGATCATCAGTGGGTAGTAACTGACAAACAGGCTGGTGATGATTCACCAGGGTTAGCCTCTAGTGGGCCGCCGCCACTCTATTTACCTACTCCTCCACAGGTATAGTTACTCGAAGCTCCCATTGGATGTGGATTGCTGTGCCCACTGAATGGGAGTTGTGGGAAGCGGCATCCTGATCTGCCACTTTCCACTACTCCCATTGGCCCAAAATGCAAATCCACTCACAGCCAATGGGAAGTTCAAGCAGCTGTGTCTGCAGAGGCACAAATATAGAAAATGGCTAACACTTGTGAACCACCTCTGACTTATTGCCCACCCCTGGACTAGATGATAACTTATTCTATTTGGCCTTCAGATCTGTAAAACAGTGATTTCAAGATGAGTCAAGAGAACATCTGCAAATCAAAGTGAAATCTCCATTTGTGAAAGCTTATTTGCAGTCATCCTGAGCTTGGGAGGTAGGAGGAGGAGCAAAACTTCAGAGCAGAACCAGTTTGGGGCATAGACACATAAGCAGCTGGAGCAGGGATACTTGCAAACCGATGTCATCAAGCTTCCATCTATAGATTTTTACCCTTAACATTCTTTCCCCCTGTTGACTAGCTATATATTCTAGTCATTTGCCTTATAAGTATGATACTTATTGCCTTTCCTTCCTTCCCATTCCTCTTTACTTCTTCTTCCCAGTCTCTCAATGATGTTCTAATTCAATCCTTGATTCTTTCTGGTGACATGGTGTCACCGGTATATTTGTAATTTTTCACAACAGCCTACACAGATCTCCCTGTCTTTTGCTTGGATAAAGGCAAAGGTTCTAATTTCATCCAAACTAATTTATCTGAATTTCTGGTGACATGGCCTCCTCTGCTTTTTTTGCTTGTTCTTTTTATTATATTATTTCAATCTCACCTATAGGTTAATAGTCTAACATTAAAATAAAAGAAAACCACCATTTTTTAAGTTTTGTGATATATATATTGAAGGGAGGGAGAATAATTGAAATATAAAGTAGAAGGGCAATTGTGATGGTGCCAGCCAGTGGTCGAGGCAGTGAGTGGTCTGTGATCCCTATTAAACACCCAAGTCTTCAACTGCTAGGACAGGGTCCCTTCGCAGCGAGCAGCCAGGAAGGCTGACGGGTGCCCCAAAGTTTTACACCCGAGTCTTTAGCTGCTAGGACAGGGTCCCTTCACAGCGGGCAGTCAAGGGAGGCTGACGGGTGCCCCAAGAGTTTGCAGGGAGAGCTTATTATATCCGAGTCTTTACTTGCTAGGACAGGGTCCCTTCTCAGCGGGCAGCCAGGGGAAACTGACGGGTGCCCCAAGGTTCTGCCCCATGGAGGCGGCAGAACCCAATGCCCAGCTCTTACTGTGTCTACCCCTGACCAGCTAGTTCTTTTAATTGTGTCTGGTTCTGTTACAGCAACAGAAAGAGTCAGGGTAAAGCTTAAACAGTTACAGGTTTATTAAAGAGACTTATAAAGAATATGGTTACAGTGGCTATTGTTCTACTTCTTAACTGCTAGCAAATACAGGTCTTAAAATGGTTACAAAGGAAAAGGAAGATAAAAATAACAGTACCAAGTGACAGCTTAATCTTTATAGAGCTCTAATTCTATGCATGCACTAAGACAAAAGGACACATATAGGTACAATTTTTTCCCCCTTCTACGTCTCTCGATTCCAGCATGTCAGGCCAGGATTGGTCACTCAATTCCTCGGAAAGACGAATTCGAGGCTGGGCATCCCCATGTGGATCTCAGGAGTCAATCACCTAGCCTGACCAGCAGGCAGCTGATGGATTGATACTCAAAGTGAGTGTGCTGCTGGGCCCATCTTTATACCCATGGGGTCATGTATTCTCTTTCTTATCTAAGGTGCCAAATTGTGCTGGTTCGTCTTTGTGACGCCAGTTCTTACAAGGGAGTTGTGAAAGTAATTTACACTTGTAAGAGAAAGATAACTAAACTGGGAGTACTGGACATTCTTTACTCAGCAGGAGATTCCTCCCCCAGGACGGTTGTGTGATCGTATCAACATCGGTGTTAGCCAAGGGCAGTTTCTGCGGCCTCTTAGTCGACGACTGGCTTGATCAACCTCTTATCTATGTTTACAGTTATCCAGGGTCACGATGAGCCAGCTTATCCGGGCCTCTGTCAAGGCATCAAAGACTATGCTGATTTTATTGCTCTCTGTGTCCTGTGTGCTCCAGGCATCTTAGAGGGGCAAGCAAGATGAATGTGACGAGGGGGCTCTGTCTGGCTACAGATGGCCGATAAAATCTAAAATGTTCAAGGCTAGCCAATGAAAAGTTGCACTGGCTACAGAGAACATTCAGGATTTTTACTGCCATTTGGCATCATTCAGAATTTCTAGTATTTAAATGTTATTGGCAATGCTCTGTACATATTCATGAAATACTATTGTACCAAATGAAAGTGGTTTGCCTACATCATGATTCAGTTTTGTAATAATGTGAATTTGGTCACTTTAGCTGTGACAGCTAAGAAAAAAATAATGTAAAAAATATAATATATCATTGCAGTGTAATCACTATGGTAAGTTAGCATGATTTTTGCAGAAATGATAATGTCACAGGTACTGCATTCTTTAAAAATAAGGTATTTAAGATTCAGCACTGGTCTACTAAGGATCATACAAAAGTATTAAATGTATTAGAACTTTTATGTAAAATCAGGGTTGTGGCTAGTAAAAGTGATCATATAGGTTACAACATTGAACTAAACAATGATTCATTGTGTTTTTTCATAGTAACAGTGGTGTGACTGGAAATACAAAACAAGGAATAGTCCTGTGGTATCTTAGGGTATGCCTACATTTGCAACCTTGTTCGAACTAGGGATGCAAATGCAGGCATTCAAAATAATCAATGAAGCGGGGATTTAAATATCCCGTGCTTCATTAGCACGATCTCACTGGCGTGTTACTCTAAATGCCAGCTTTTTGAAAGTGAAAGTGTGTGCCAGGACGCGTTAGTTCGAACCAAGGGGCTTGGTTTGAACTAATGCATCCCAGCGCGTACTTTCACTTTCGAAAAGCTGGCATTCAGAGTAGCGCACCGGCGAGATCATGCTAATGAAGCACAGGATATTTGAATCCCTACTTCATTGACTATTTTGAATGCGTGCATTTGCATCCCTAGTTCGAACTAGGGTACAAGTTGAGACATACCTATAGAGACTAACAAAAAAAATGTATTGTATCATGAGCTTTCTGGGCAAAAGCCGCTTCTTCAGAAGAGCTGGAAGCTGGATTACAAAGTTAGGAAGTTTTGAAGCAGCTCATTTGGTTCTCAGACATTTTAGTTTTAGGACAATCCATGTCATTGTCATTGTCCATTTTCAGGTGAAGCAATGATCAGAGAGATTCACTAGAACTTTAAAGTAAGACTCCATATCATCAAAAGAAAAGAATTAATTCTTATCAAGCTGGAGAAATATGGAAAATATTTTAATCATTAATTAAAAAAAACATTCTTAACAAAACTTCCTCTCCTACCCCCATTAATGGGGATCTCTCTATCTTCCATGACCATTTGTTGTGGCAGAGAAGTTGAAATGAAACTCCAGATTTGTAGGCACTTCTTCCCTTCTGGTTGAATTCTAGAATTGAGTTCTCAGCCAGGGAGCAGTCTTTAGACCATGCTGCCCCTTTGAAAACTTTTTCTTGACTGACTGAGCTAGAGAAAAAATCAACCCTGTGGAGACATCACATATAACAGCTGAGCTGGGAATGGTCCTAGTAATGTTCCAGAGCAGGGTGACACAGTATTTGATATTCATAGCAAAGAGGAAAGGGGAGTAAGAGGAAAGAAGACTTCAGATGGTCTACTCTAGAGATCAGTTTCTACAACTATTTACTCTTTGAAGATTGTAGAATTTCTGGTTCCAGTTTTAGATGTTAATTAAAGCTAGATAGGCAATTATAAAATACTGTCCAGATTACTGATACATATGCCATCTTCTTGTAACATTAAACAGCAATAAGAGCATTATTAATGACAAAAAGTTAACATTTTCATCATAACTGGCATGTTATGAACCAGGCAAGAGATAGAGAAGTAAATGACATTTGTGCTGTTTCACTTTGTGTGTGTGTGTGTGTGTGTGTGTTTGTGTTCCAAGAGGTATTTGTCTGTGTACATGTATGTGTGAGAGAGAAACTAGATATTGATTAAACAGTCTTCCTCAACTTCTGAAACTGGGAATATTTTGACAACAGAATAAAAAATAGAATAAAGATCAACTTAAACTAAGATGTAATTTAATTGATGCCCACTCACTGATTTGCATTCATATTTTCCCCTCTTGTGCAGATGAGCTCTTCAATCTAGGCCAATTTTTTTGTTACAACAAACAATAGAATAATAATCAGAACCCTTGTAGCTTTGCAGAGTCTTCTGTAGCATGGAATTCAAACGCAGGATTTTTATTATTACCTGTAGTGACTAAGTTGCCTCTAGCATTCAAAGAGAGACTTTCATTTATGCCTAGACTTTCATCAGCCGCCACACAAATGGGTCTCATCATGTACAGTGTAATGCACAGAGTGATTAATGACTGTACTATAAACCCATTGTTTTTATCACCATAGTTTATAAGAAAAAGATTAATGGGTGAAATTCACTGGTAATGCAGAGCTCCTTTGTATTAGCTGTCTGTGCCACTTAAGGCCATCAGCATGTCTGGGCTACATTGACTGAACAGCTGTGCAGGGGAAGTCCTGTGTTCTGTTAAGAATTCAATGCTGTCTATGCATAAACTAGTCATTGAGTCTGACTACATATGGTTTATACATCACTATCCCCTTGTGTAGTGGATCTTTTATGACTTGGGAGTAGCAAGTAAGAAAAGGTACATTGAGTTTCTGGGAGGCTTGCCTTTTGATTTGGGAACTGAATCTATACGAGTATTCAGGCATTGCCTAGGAGGAGTGAATTTCATACAACATGAATAATGAATTTCATATATTTATAATGTTCATCCAACTGTTTATAAAAATGTACAACCAGTAGGAAGTGGGTATAAAAATGCAGCATGATTTTACTTAAATAAAATTCTATTGGGCTTTATTTTGAGAGTTGTTTTCATTTAAAATATTTTTATTGAATATATTAACGCAAGTATTAATTTTCCTGTCTAGGGCATCATTATTTCTTTTTTTCCCCTTCTAATTGTTGATAAAGTGAAATGAACCAAATACAATTTGTGGTGTTCTAAAGGAATTAGACAAATTCAGTCAAGACAATTATGCAGACCATATGCTGTTACATCCAGAGAAATTCTTTCCTATATAGTTTATCACTTTGCTATTTAATGTTGTTGAATTTTAAAATGATAGCTATTCTACATTGAATAGGTTCATTTGCTATCCATCTATACATACAAATGATCCTATCACTTCATTATGATCAGATATATTCACTAAACCTACAGCTCTACAGATTTTTTTCTTTCTGTTTATAAAAAAATGCAGTGTTCTGTATATCAGTGCACTCAGTACAAAAATAGGACCAATGTTTGACAGACTAAACCCTCCTTCGCTAACCACAGCAATCCACTTATCCCTTCCACTTGGGAAAAGCCTAAGGGAATAAGAAATGGGTCTTGAATTCGTAAGTGTGTATGTTTGGTGAACTACCAAGGAAATCAGAATCTTAAATCTAAGATTCAGCACTGAAAATGTCTTACTTGCAGCACCCTTACAACTGAACCAGAAGGTCAGTTGGATTTATGTCTGTTAATGCAAATTGTTATTTCATATTGAGACTTGTCTCTACAGCAATCTCTGTTCTGCAGTCCCAACCAGCCATTAGCTCTTTGAACTACTACTATGATCCATATGTTGATCTCTATTTTAAAGTATTTATGTACCCAGCATTTTAGATGTTACAGTATATTCTTATTTATTTTTATATCAAATCATGCAGTTTTGATATCCTATTTTCCTGCAGCTTATCAAGAAAATGGTGACTGGTAAATATTTTTTTAAATTGAAATTCATATATTATCTGATTTAAACACATACATAAACAAGCTTATTATGTAGGCGAAAATATAATCAGAGACATGTCAAAAAAGAAAAAAATATTCCCTAATATCTAAGCACTTTGATATCTTTGGTGGAAGCAACTGTTATTATTTATGTAAAAGAGCTGACATTAGAAAATGTAATTTGTTTCTTTTCCCCCCTTTTTTTTCTTGCAAAAGGATATGGCCTCTTTGACTTTCTTGCAGTATCTGAACATCATTTTTATATATATTGAAGATAATCTGGTGTATTGTGTCATTAGATATAAATAGTTTGGAATTCATTATATGATCTTAGTTGACGGCATAAGCTGAGATGCATATTCGTTTGTTTGACTCTTTTATAAAGCTGCCAGTTTAACACAAAAAACTCAAGGACATGCATCCCCAGGGGTGGTTGTCTTATGCTTCAGTAATGGAGATTAAATTTGTGGTAGTTAGCTAGCTAGCTCTTTTTCTAACAAGGAAGCTAAAATTCATTAAAAACTAATTAGGAATGTATAGGAGGTTAATACTCCATGTTAAGCCTTATTAATGTGAGATAAGTAATTCATAAAGTATCAAAGGACTGCAATGGACAGAATTAAAGAGAATTATGCCACCAAAAACTACATTAAAGTAACATTAAGGGCCTTGGTTAAGCCTGCAAAAGACAGGAAATTGAGAGGTTAAGTAAAATATTTTTTAATTCACTGTTTCATGCTTGGAGTGTTGGGATGGTCCTTTATTAAGGAGAATTCAGCATTAGGTGATTTCTTCCCCCTTCAAGTTAAGCTGCATATTAATTAAAGAAAAATCAATCTTTAAGGAACTATGGGTTATTGCTCTTGTGGTGCCACATATTTAGGAAGTTTTAAAATACAAGTTATTGATTTGAATTCTGAAATATTTTGAGATCATATTATTAAAGCTGCTTTTCAGCCACGACTTGCATTTTTATCAATAAAATCATTAGGCCAGGATATTAATGCAAATTTTTTTTCTAAAATGAAGTCATTTTGGAAATCTGATTCCTAAATGTAGAAGGTTTAAAAAAATTGTAAATAACAGTTTGGGATATCTTCAGCTACCAGACTAAGACTTTATTGGAATACAAAAAGTACACCATGTTGCTAAGATCAGATCAGTACACTTTATATAAATATATATAAAAACACATTTTTACATCATCTTCAGAGTCATTTATTTTTCTCCCTGAAATCTGGGGTCAGAATGCAGAGTGGCATAAGACTACCCTAGCAGACCCACTATACCACTTACATGAGATACGAAGGCACTGCATGTTATAGTTCCTCTCTTAGAGCCCCGCCCCCTCCCCCATGGCACCTTCATGCCCCACAAGCTGCAGAGACCATGGTTGCACAACAGCTCTCCCCATGGTTCTAAAGCCCAATATAGGACTTAAGTGGAACAGAACATCTTGTACAGATCCTCTGTGCCAGAGGTGGGCAGAGTACGGCCCAAGTATTTGATCTGGCCTGCCTTGCTTCCAGATCCAGCCTATGGGAGCCTCAGCACAGCTTCCTTTCTGCCCAGCCTCTGCACATTAATCAGAGTAGCTCGCTGAATGTTGATAGCCTGAGGGGAGGAGAGAAGGGGCTTCACACGCTGTCCCTGCCCCCAGCATAATATTTCAGCCCTCATTGGCTGGTTTCTGGCCAATGGGAGCTGCCTGTCGACAGGACAGGCAATGCACAAAGCATCCCTCCCTTCTCCCCTGGACTAGAAGCATTCAGAGCAATACACATGGCTATCGCCTAGCTGAGGAACCTGCTAGGCATAGCTCCTGGCCTGAAGCCACCCAGATAAGCACCTTCTAACCAGAGCTTCCCTGTGGCACTCTAGCCCCTCCCACCCTAACCCTCTGCACCCCTTCTGCATCCCTACTCCATGTAACCCAAAACTTCTGCACCCTTGCTCCTGCACCTATACCCCATCTCAGACCCTTAACCTCAATCTCCTTAACCTGGTCACAATCCAATTCCCTTAATTTTCTCCTGCACTCCTTCCACAGGTCACAACCCCCTCCCAGGCCCTGGGAGATTCCCCTCCTACACCTCTCCTTCAGGTCAGAATCCTCTCTTGCATCCATACCCCCTTCTGTACCCTGCATTCCCTCCTGTACGCCTATTTTGTGCCATAGGGCACAACCCCCTTCTTCACACAAACTCCCTCCCAGATCCCACACTCCCTCCTACACACTTATCCCAAGCTCCCTTCTGCACCCAACTTCCTTCTCAGACCCCACACTTGCTCCATTAATATCATGGAAAAGTGCAGCCCTAGAGCACTTTCTAAATTCTTGCAGTATACCCCCATCAGAAATTATTGCCCTTCCCTGTTCTATGCCATGGTAAGCTTCACAGAGTGTTCATTTATGTAAAAGATTTGAAAATAGCATTACTATCTATAGCTATATCTATATCTATATCTAACGAGGCAACTGTACACACACATACACACACCAGAGGCTTTTCTCATCCCTCAATTCTCCTCTGCCAATGCCCCTGTTTTACAGAAACTCCCCTCATATTTCTCCTGCTGAGGACTTGGCATAGCTCGTGTTTCCCGTCTACCATATCAGAATTCCTAGTTCTCACTCCATACCATTAACTCTATGTGCACATCCATTTCCTCTTTCCTCCATGCTAGGGACCCTGTGTGGTCCCTAATACATTCCTCCTCCTCTTTCCTATAAGGGTTTACCCACAATCTTCCTCTGTGACAAGGGCTTTGTCTATGCCTCTTTCCGCCCTTCTTACCATACCAATATTTCCCAATATCCTTCATTGCAAAGGGTTATGTATACTCCATTCCCTTTGTAACCATACCAGGTTCCCTCCTCTCTCCATTTTGGCCTGTGGCTGTGTGCATGCTTTCTGTCCCCACAGAGAAGTTATTCGAGGTATCACCATGATAAACTCTATTGGGATGATCCCCAGCAATGAGATGGGGTTTTGTTATGTTGTAAGATACTGAGTGCTAGCAACCACTTTTTTGCAGAGATGCTTGAGGCTCTGACCATGCTAAAGAGCAGAGACTTCATGTGTCCATTTCCCCCCTTTTTTTCCGATATCCCCCCCAAAACAAAAGAATTCTGGCTATTGATGTCTAGAATATTGCCTGAAATTTTGTATCAGATGCTGCATTCAAAAGCATTCTAGAGAGGCCAACAGAGAAACACCATCAATGTTGAACATAAAGCCTTCAAAAGGTTAGTCAGTTAGTTCACTTCCTTGCCAAATGAATGAAGATTAAATGGAGACATGGCTATAAGGACAGAGAGGAAACTTTGTTTTAAATGTGCTCAGTACCCTGTAGTTTTGGTTGAGCAACTTGAGGTGGATAATACTCCAAACTGAAAAAAATGGTTAGGGAACTGGATTGATATTATTATTTCTTTAAGCCTGATAAATATCGGTATTTTCCAAAATCTTTTATTTTATTCATCTCCAGATAATTGCTTCATGATGAGGAGGTCTCTTTCAAGGCTTAGGGCACAAGATCTAATATGGAAAAACAGACACAAAAATATGTATTTTTGATCCACAGGGAATTCGTAGATAAATATAAAATATAAAATAGTGCACGTGCTTAACTCAGAATATGACACTTGCAGAAAGAAGCACATATCCTGAAACAGAACTGCTACCACAGGGAAGAAGACCGCAGTGACTCAGATGCATGCAGGGTCTGTATTAGAATTGCTAGGTAATATAAAGGTGCTGGGAAAGCAATAGCATTTTAATTATAGTGAGTTAGCATTAGCAGGCTTCGCTGAAGTGAGTTTTACAGCGGGATTGGAATGAAGAGAGAATTAGTTTTGACAAGTTAAACAAGAAATACTATCTTACATTTTAAGTGTTTTTTTTTATCCCAAAGGAATAATTGTAACCATAAATGTGACCATAATGTAATAAAATTTAACATCTCTATGGTGGGGAAAATACCTCAGCAGCCCAACACTGTGGCATTTAATTTCAGAAAGGGGAGCTACACAAAAGTGAGGAGGTAAGTTAAAAAGAAATTAAAAGGTACAGTGACAAAAGTAGAATCTCAGCAATCTGCATGGAGACTTTTCAAAGACATTTTAATAAAGCCAAACTTAAATGTATACCTGAAATTAAAAAACACAGTAAGAGAAAAAAATACTACCATGGCTTAACAGCTAAGTAAAAGCAGTGAGAGATAAAAAGGAATAGTTTAAAAAGTGGGGGTTAAATCCTACTGAGGAAAATAGAAAGGAATATAAACTCTGTTAAGTATAAAAATATAAGAAAAGCCAAAAATGAGTTTCAAGAATGGCTAGCCAAAGCCACATAAAAGTAATAGCAAAATGTTTTAAAGTACACCAGAAGCGGGAAGCCTGCTAAAAAACCATCAAGGTGCTAAAGGGGCACTCAAAGACAATAAATGAATTGTGGAGAGACTAAATAAATTCTGTGCTTCAATCTTTACAGTTGAGGATGTGAGGGAGATTCCCAAACCTCAGCTGTTCTTTTTATGTTACAAATCTGAGGTATTGTTCCAGATTGAGGTGTTATTGGTGGAGGTATTAGAACAAATTGACATACTTAACAGTGACAAGTCACCAGGACCAGATGGCATTCACCCAAGAGTTCTGAAAGAACTCTTATGAAATTGAGGAACTAACAATTGTGGTTTGTCACCTATCCTTTAAATCAGCTTCTGTACCTAATGACTGGAGGATAGTTAATGTGATACTAATATTTATAAAGGGCTCTAGAGGTGATCCTGGCAATTACAGACCAGGAAGTCCACTGTCAGTACTGGGTAAATTAGTTGAAACTAGAATAAAAAATAAAATTGTCAGAGGAAACATAGGTGAAGTTGCAGCTTCCAGCCTCTTTCATGCTTGGCCTCATGAATTACTTCCTTCTACCTCAGCTCTATAAACCTTTTGTAAAAGTGTATCTCTTCTTCATGTTGGACTTGACCTCACAATTACCATCAAAGCACTCATCTTTTGTCAGCTGGTGCAACACTCTAGTTTGCCAGGCTCATCTAAATATCTTCTAATTTGTGACAAAATCAAACCAATGGATGTTAAGTATAAGTCATAAATGTTTACACTTGTGACTTTTTAGTTTCTTTTCAGCTGTTTTATACAGCCATGTTTCTGCTCTACATAGCAAGTTTTCATCATTACCGCATATGCTGGAGACCTGTTAAAATCTGAACACCATGCATTATATGCATGCAAGAATCAAATGGTCTGACTGCCACAAATCAGAGCTGTGCTATTGGTGTTCAGGTTCTATCATGTCCCTGGCAGGCCACATATATCAGAATACAACCTTTCCATTTCTTCAGCCAGGAGAGTAGTTGTTCAAATGATCAAACATTCCACAAGACTGTTCTGATGTTGCATAAATGGACATGCTGTACCATCTTTATATCACATATTTTCTTGCCATCTCTGGTTTATGAAAGATGCATTTCTATTTTAATATATTAAATGTGCCTGTTCAGAATTTTGTCTTCTAAAATTCTTTGACCACATATCATAAAACTACATAGAAACAAAAGAGGAATTAAGAGCTATGGTTCGCAAGTTATGAGGACATCACAATTTGGAAAGTGAGACAATCTGTAACTAGAATTGACTGCAATCTGAAGATTCTGTAGTTGGTCATAAAACAATGCACAGATTTTGTGAAAACTGAAATTTTAATTTAATTTTATGATAGTTTTGAAATTGACGAAAAACACACTGACATTTTTCCATCAGCCCCAGAAGATACCCTGAAACATTGTATGCACAGAATATGTTAGGTTCATAGTGTAATTGCAACTGTAAATTTGCCATAGTAGATACATAGATCTTCATATTTCCATTTTTAATATTATAAACTTATAAAATAAAGCAGTTTCATAGATTTTTAAGGCTGGGGGGGCTATTATGTTCAATTGTGTACGTCGAGCATAATGTAATCAATGGAATTTGTTTCAGCGTTAAGCCTAATTATTTGTGGTTTAGAAGAGTAATTTTTTTTTTAAATAAATCTAATCTTGATTTAAAAACTTCAGAGGGAGAATCCAACTCATCTCTAGGTGAGCTGTTCCATTGATTAATTACATATTACAATTTGTGCCTTATTTTCTACTTCTAGTCATTGTATATTATTATTGTAGTACTAGATAAAAGAGTCCTCTAATATCTCATCTTCCTTTGTTGGCACTTGCAGACTATGATCAAGTAACCTTTGAAATTTCCTTTGACTCCTCAGATCTGTTTTATGCTATAGATTCTAGAATCATTCTTGTGGCTTTTCTTTCAATGCTCTCCAATTTTAGATCTCTGTTTTAAAATGTAGTAATCAGAACTGAACTAGGGTGACATGATAGCAAGTATGAAAAATTGGGACAGGAGCGGGGAGCAATAGGCATCTATTTAAGAAAAAGCTCCAAATATCAGGACTGTACCTATGAAATCTGGACATCTGGTCACTCTGCATACACTGCATAAGCTGCATACGCTGTTCCAAAACTGATATTATCACTTCTATATACAGGGATAATTACACTGCTTCTCTTTGGTGTTCCCCTATTTATACATCCAAGTATTACATTAGCCTTTCTAGCCTCATACAAAATTATGCATTATACACACACACGTTAGCCCAGATGATTTGACTATTGTCTGTGGGTTTGTTATATTCAAGACTGAGCAGTGAGTCTGAGATTTGCAGTCCTCGAGTGCATACTTAATAAATAATTGCTCTACAGCTAGACGTTTTCCTGCAGACTAGAGAAGTACAAGAAGGCCAGAAAGCATCCAGCTCTTGAGAACTGAGAATTCCTCCAGCATCGAGGGGATTTTTAGATGGCATAGAGCTGATGTGTCCACCTTCTGTACTGCCTAGGAATACTCAAGTTGCTTGGGAGAGACCTAGCCATAGTTTATTATATCCAACAATTTTTAACTGAGGTATGATCTCTTAGGACTTGTTACCAGCGGGAGGAGTTTGAGAGGCCCCATGTGCTACTCACAATTCCATGGGCTGTGCTAGGGCATATTAGGCTAGAGCAGCAGTTGGCAATATACAGCATGTGTGCCATAAGTGGCATGCGAGGCAAGTTTGAATGGCATGTTGCCTTGCCGGTGGGGCTGCGTGGTCAGTGGCTGCCCCACATGCTGCAGCTTGAGCTGGGTTGCAGTGAGGCTGTCCCTGTTGGAGCATTCTCACCACAACTCAGGATTCTGCTCTGTAGCAGCCATGTGGCCCAGACAGCGGGGCTGCATGTCCGTCAGTTGCTTTGGGGGTTTTGGCTGCTCTGGGGGAGTCCAGGCCGTATGGTAAAGCAGGGCTGCTCCAGGGGTGGCTAGGCTGCAAGGGGAGTGGGTGCCCCAAGTCAGCTGCTGGGGGCATGCTGAAGCTAGGTTGGGGTGCAGCTGTTGTGGGGAGGAGAGAAGCTCTCTCTGGGGTGCGAGTGCTGGAGTGAGTGAGGGTGAGTGCTGCCTGGGCTGCAGCTCTGGGGCTGACAGCTGAGGGGAGAGGAAAATGTCATCCCCAAAGTCATGTTGGCCCCTAGATTCATGGCAGGAAGGCAAAGGTACCATGGACCTCGCCCCCATCAGGGCTGGACACCCTGGGATCAGCAACTCCTGTCTTGTCCATTTCCCTGCCATTCCCAGCCATCCTGTCTCCATCCCATGCTGGCAATCCAGCATCATGCTCCTCTTCCCCCCACCCCGCAAGACTAGAACCAACGCCAGCTTCCTGCTTGTCAGGGGAAGCCCCAGGGCTCTGTGCCGCTCCTGGCTTCCAGGGAAGCACGCGTACACTGCTCCTCCCCACCCCACAGAAAAAGTCAGAGTGGAGCCCAGGCCAGGAGACCAACTAGGGCACACGGTGAGAGAGCCAGCCATTCATGAGAGTACAGGCCAAGGCAGGAGGGTTAAATCATGTCACTTCAGAAAAGGTGCCAACCCCTGGGTTAGAGCACATGTGGCTCAACAGGGTAATCTGCTGGCAGGCCCTGAGACATCTTGCTGACATTGAGCATCCACAAGCACAGATGCCTGCAGTGTTCGTGGTTCACCACTTCTGGAATGAGGAAGCTGTGGCAAGTGGCAGGCTACAAGGATGTGGATGGTCCTTGTGGATGGTCACCACATCCTGCAGCTCTTATTGGCTAGGAGCAGCAAACAAAAGCCACTGCAAACTGTGGAGGGCCGTACCTGTAGATGGTCAACATCAGCAAAATATCTCATAGACCACCAGTGAATGATCCTGAAGGCCATGTGGGTTGCCCATCATTGCAGTAAGCAGATGAATAACTTCTTGGAATTATTCAAGAACAGGGGTAATAACTTTTTGAGTATTTCCCAAATAGTTACTCTGAAGACAAAAGGTTTAATAAATGTAAATAACCTCATCATTCTTCAAGAAGGTATTTGCTAACAGTTTTAGTGGATAGACCATTGATACAGATGGTTGGTGCGATTGGTAAGCTGGGAAAAAGCAAGCAATATGTGTTGTAATGTGTCTAAATGTAAATTTATACATCAAGGAACAATGAGCATATTTGCAAGAGAGGAGATTCTATTCTGGAAAGCAGGGACTCTGAAAAAATATTGTGAGTCAAGGATAAGCAGTTAAATATAAGCTCCCACTGCAGTGCTGTGGCCAAAAGAGCTAATGTGATTCTGAGGCATAAACAGGGGAATCTCAAGCAGGAGTAGAGAAATTATTTTACTTTTGTGTTTGGCAAGTGTTTGACTGATGCTGTAATATGACGTCCAGTTCTGGTGTAAGCAAATCAAAAAGTATATAGATAATCGGAGAGGATTCTGAGAATGATTAAAGGATTAGAAAACAGGCTTTACAGTGACGGACTCAAGAAGGACAACATATTTAGCTTAACAAAGAAAAGGTTAAGGGGTGATTTGATGACAGTCTATAAGTACCTGCATCTGGAACAACTATTGGATAATCTTCTTTTTAGTCTTGCAAAAATTAGCATAACACAAGCCAAAAGCTTGATAAATATGTATTGGAAATAATAAAATATATTTTTAGAAAATTGAAATTAACATTTGGAGCAATTTACCAAGATGCTTCTGGCAATTTTTAAATCAAAATCGGATGTTTTACTAAAGTGGTTTTATTCCCTAAAGAATTATTTTGAGGATATTCTGAGGCCTGTGTTATACAAGAGATCAGACTTCAGTGTTTCTCAAAGTGGTCTGTGAAGCCACTTTGAGAAACGTGCTAACTGTTCACGCCAGTTTGTTTACTTACCGGCGCTGCAGCCATAGAGCCTCGCAGCTCTCATTGACTCCAGTTCATTGTTTGCAGCCAAAGGGAGCCATGGGAAGCTAAGGGAAGCCATGGCCACAGAACTGTTAAGTAAATAAACTGGCCTGGCCAGATCGCAAGTCTATCAAGATGGTTTTGTGGACTTCTTTGAGAAATAGTGGACTAGGTGATCACAGTGGTTCATTCTGGCCTTGAAATCTGTGCTCTCTAACTGCAGTTTTATTAAATGCATTTTCAATAGTACTTCTATCTTTGTATGACTTTTTTATTTATTCATTTATTTATAATAAAATGCATTTGCTTCTAGCTATTCCTTTCCCAGTAGCAAATAACTGCAGTTTTCAATATACTGCTAACACAAAATAGAGCATATTGTTTCTGTATTACATGAAGTTTTCTGTTGCTCTAATTTTGTGATTCAGTTATACAAAGGATTTTTTCATAATGACATTTCAATAAATCTGATTTATTTCCAGGACAGCTTACATTTTTTTTGGATGCTAAAATTCACAATTTTCTTAAGAAATAAAATTAAATGTAAAACTGCAGCCTTAAGTGTAGCCTGTAACTCAGTGGTCTCCAACCTTTTTAACCACAAGATCGCTTTTTCGATTGAAGTACAATGTAAGATCTACCTCAAATCCAAACCATTGCCCCATTTCCTTCCTGCCCTTTCTTTGAGGCCCTGCCCCTGCTCCACCCCTTCTCCGAGGCCTCACCCTACTCATTCCACCCCCTTCCTCCTCCATCCTCACTTACTTTCACCAGGCTGGAGTAGGGGGTTAGGGTGCAGGAGTTGGTCTTTGGCCAAGGAGTTTGGGGTATGGAAGGGGCTCTGGGCTTAGCCCAGGGTGGTAAATTGGGGTCCAGGAGGTGTTTTGGGGTGCAAGCTCTGGGAAGGAGGTTGGGGGCAGGAGGAGGTTTGGGGCTGAGAGAGGAGTTCAGGAAGCAGGTACGGGCTGGGCACTGTTTAACTGAGATAGCTTCTGGGTAGTGGAGCAGTGGGGTTAAGGCAGACTTACTCCTGCATTGGGCCTGCACCTCTCCTGAAAGCAACTGGCATGTACAGCAATGGCTCTGTGGTGCCATGTGCTGCCTCTCATCTACAGACACTGATCCCACAGCTTCTACCGGCCACAGTTTCCAGTTATTGATCAATGGGAGCAGGAGGAGTGGTGTCTACACACAAGGAAAGCATGCGGAGACTTCCTGCTCTGCCTTTCTCAGGGGCTGCAGAGACATGTCAGCTACTTCCAGGATCAGCAATTACCACAGGGATAATTACTCCAGCCTGACAGATTAGGCATTTTAGAATTCACTACTCAAAGAATTACATTTAAGTTTAAGAGAGAAATGAACATTATGAAATGCACAGACCAATCAAATACCAAAACTAACCCACTTTGCAAGCAGTAAAAGAAATAACAACCTCCATGTGTATGTTGAGTCAGGAGATGAGAGTGAAGGATGGTGTGTGTTTGTGAGAATGACAGACACACACACACTGTGTGAGAATGACAGAGATTTGATTTGCCAGCCTCCCTGCATCCCCTTCTCTTCATGTGGAGATAAGGTACAGGAGTGGGGGCAGGAGGGACACCCTGACATCAGCGCCACCTCATCTCCATCCCACACCTTACACAGCAAAAAGGAGGCTCCCGGGGGGCAGCTCCAAGGCAGAGGGCAGGAGCAGCATGACAGTGAGTGGAAGGGCAAATGAAGTGTCAGCACTTGATAGCTTCCTGGCCAAACTAGTCAGGATCACCTGTGAGAGGCTCGAAGATCTATGGGTAGATCCCTATCTATTGGTTGGTGGCCACTGCTGTAACTATTCTTAGGAGTATTTTAGGGGTTGCATGACTGTGGTGCCAGTAGTTAATAGTTTGATAGGCATATAGAGGTCTGGTCATGAAACTGTGTAGATTGGGATATTTTTCTGTATTATTCTTTTTTTGTCTAACTTTCTCTCTTTTCTCTGACATCACTTTCTACCTGAGAAGAAAAGGTAAAATTTATTTGCCTGCCTATAATTTTTCCTTTTCTGAAGTAGGCACCTGGTGCTTCTGTGGTCCACAGAGCCATTGCAAGTGAGTTATTCTTCCAGGCATGGAGGTAGCTCTTTTTTTTTAAGCTATTTTTTAATTGAAAAAAATCCCTCTTTAGCTTCATAATGTATTGCCAGCAGGTGGAACTTTTCAGAGAACCAATTGCCTCTCTTACTCCCCATCAATGGTGATAGCTAAAAAGACAAACCATATGATCTTATTAAGAAACCATATGATTAAACATCTCCAGGTTGGACTCCTGCTGTTTTATCTACTGACTTATTTACCATACAAAGAATGGAAATGAGGACCCATGACAAAACAAGGTCCCAATGAGGGAATTCCAAGATTCCCTCATCTCTCTCTCTTCAACACTGTTCCATAAAGGATAAATAGAGAATTGATGTATTTCCCCATCCAGCTTACATTTAGTGCACATTAGGGGTGTGTCTAGACTACAGGGTTTTGTCGACAAAAGTGGACTTTTGTCGACAAAACTATACCTGCGTCCACACTACCGCTGAGTTCTGTCGACATAATGTCGACAGAACTTAGCAGTTTTGTCGACGCTGGTAAACCTCATTTTACGAGGCATAACGCCTTCTGTCGACAGAGTTTCTGTCGACAGAAGGTGTTATTGCATGTAAACTGTCCTTTGCGTCTATACTACCATGTCGACAAAGCAGCTTGCTTTGTCGACAGAACTCAATGTAGTCTAGACGCTCTTTGTCGACAGAAGTTTTGTCGACAGTATCTGTCGACAAAACTTCTGTCGACAGAAGCCTGTAGTCTAGACGTACCCTAGGTGTCTCCCTAAGTAGGGCCTCATAGAGCACCAAGGGAACACTTCAGAAAAGGAGAAAATATTGATAAATAAGACAATTATACTTTTCTAACTCTGGGCCACCTGGTCTTTGTGACCTGTTACAACAAGGAAGCAGCCAGTAGTCAAAATCTTCCCAAATGCAATGGAAACTGAAGACATCAAGAAAATTCATTCAAGAGGAAAAACATTTTAATTTTTGACCGATTTTTTCTGCTTGGTTGGGTTTTTTTTTTGTTTTTTTGTTTTTGTCTCTCCACTTTTTTTTCTCCTCACCATATGAGAAGTTTTGATGAAAGAAAACAAGGAGAAAAAGAAGAATCTTTTTGTCTGAAAATCGGGTTAGGCAAAGATCACACTTTTTTTAAAGTGGTAAGTAGCAGAATTCACTGAAGAAAGACTGATAGCAAAGTTATTTGATTGAGTTTTCTGTTATGCTATGGAAAGGGTCCCCTGGTTAATTGTGTGAGTCTTCACAGACGAATGGAGATCTGTCGTTAACTATTTGTAAGCCTAGCAAACTCTTGCATGTGTCTATCTGGAAAGAGTAGATGCTTTATGCCCAATCTTTGGTCCCTCCTATAAACAAAAAACAAAAATGGTCTGATTTTTCTTTGAGGCTTTCTTTAGACAAAATAGAATTTCAGTATATTGGGCACATTTAAAGTGTACAGTTGACTCTTCTGCTTGTGGAGAGGCTTCACAAAACAAGGAAGGAAAATAAAATAGTTCATGTAAAAGCCATTGTTTTGGGAGAAAACAAAGTCTGGTATAGGCCTGAGAATTGTTTCAACTGGGAAAAAATGCATGGAAGGATTCTATATGGATAATGCACCCAAGCTTATAAACTCTCCTGGCAAATGTAATTGAAATTGCTATTGCTAACTGAAAAATATTTAATCGAAAGTTTAGGAAAGACTCATCCATGTATTCAAAAACAAGTTTCATTACCTGAAGCATCAAGTCACTTTGTCAGTCTCTTGAAAGCACACCTTCAGAGGTGTTGTAAAGAGTTGAGAAATGAGGAGATGTTGCAAAACAGGGCTAGAAATGGAAGGAATAGCCTATATGGTAATAACACCACAACTTGCAATCAGTAGACTCAGATTCAATCAAGAGCTCATGCAGAAGAAACTTCAACATATTCTGGATGTGAGACAAAATATCTGTTCTGTCACGAGCACTATTAGAATCAAGGTCTCAGAATCTCTTGAAATAAGTAGATTGGTGGAAAGTTTATGAATCTGAGCAGGAAGCCCTCAATCTTTCCTGAATATTTATGCTCTAAAATGTGAAAAACTGCTCAGGTTCCTGGGCCAAAAGTCAGGTCTGGGAGCTTGACAAGATCATGGAATACAAGTCTTCTTCAAATCTAGGAAGTGCACATAATGCTGAACTGATGTCTGCAGAAAACAAGAGATACTGTAGGTTCCTGAGCCATTACATTTCTGTGAATTTCTTGAGATGTCAATGATGTTATTCTCATTCATCCAACTGATGTCTGTTTAGTCAGTTGACCTAGGGGCTTCTCTTTTGCTGAAATGTAGGCAGTTTTAATCATTAGATATCTGAAGTTGTGAGCGCTCACATTCCAAGTCTGGCAATCTGCTGTAGGCTTCTCTGTTGCACTGCCAAGAAAAGGTATTGGTAGGAGCCATTAAAAATGGCAGGCTGGATTAGACCTTGCTAACCTAAAAGGGGCCAGAAAATAGGATATTAGGCTAGAAATAGAACTGTGGTAAAAAAGGTAATGATAGATCTCAAAGAAGTTAGATATATTGACATTTTAGTTTAATTCTGATTTGGAAACAAAATAAAAAATGTTGCAGTTCTCTACAAAAGGTAAGCTGAGAAACCTGGGATTTCAGATCTGGGAAGCATACTCTTAGAGGATTAAAATAAACAGAAAGAGGTGAATAAGGATTTTCCCATTGTTCTTACTTGCCAGCTTCCTTAAGATACTTTTGGACACAATACTCCAGGGAGAATAGAAAAAAATTGCCAAGTTTTTTGCTTCCACATCCCATGACCTGCTGCTGAATTTGCACCCCAAGCACCTTAAGGATGGTCTGCCACATTCTGATTGCTGGAGTCAGTCATTGCTGCAACTTTTATTTTGGCCTGTGGACATTGATCAGCCCAGGATCACCAGGCACAGTGAAGCTCCATAACCAGTTCCTGCTGCTGAATTTCTGCCCCAAGTAGGTAGAAATGAGTTAGAAGGATTTTCATTTTTTTCCCCTCTCAGCTCCCAGCACACACACTTTGGTAATTTCATACAGACTCACGTCTGATCTTGCTGTTTTTCTGCAATCAATAGATTGTCTGCCATTGGTGACAGTCACTCAAATTGCATTAGAGAAACACTTTGTTACAATGACAAGATTATTGTTCACCAAACCCACTGAAATTAGACACATCCTTAGCTGGTGTAAAATGCTGCATCCTCTTTAAGTATCTGGCACTGGAGATTATAGCAAGCATCTGCATTGCCTTTATAATGATGAATGTCATTATTTCATAGCGGCTGACACTGCTGAATCACTTCCTAGCCATTAAAATGCAGGCATCCCTTTGTGTGACTTCATACTACACACCATTTGTGTTTGAAATAAGGGACATGAAATGTGTTCTTAATAAATTACAGGGGAAATAAGGGTAAGCTAGCCTGTATGGATTTCCTAAGAATGCAATTATGACTTCAAGATTAGAACATTATAATGTAGTTCTATGAGTGCCAGAATAGTTTAACAATATGTCTCATTTGATGGATGATACTTCCAATATCTAATGTGTTTGGGTCCCTGCTCAATATTACTTAGAAGGAAGCGTGCCTTCCTTGAGTTCCCACAAAACAGTTTTTGAAAACTTAGTGCTGCACAGAGGTCACTGTGACCTAGCAGAACCAAACTGGCTTCTCCTAATTTAGTAGTGGTTCTGGAGTTTTAGCAATGTCAGTGCACAAAGTGACATACGGTGAAGGGATCCCTAGGATGTAACTTGGAACCCCGGTACTCCTGTGCCCCCCTTAACTACCCTTCTGTTGTTGTGTTGGAAAACTGTAACCCAGACATGTCCTTGTGGACTTTGCAGAGTCACTGAGTTGAGCAATCCCTCACTGTGTGATGCTTAGGCAGTCCTTTTATAGCATTGTAAATACCTTGATTACAACTCCCCTGCTGATTAATGGTCATTTAACTCCCTCCTGGGAGTGGGCCAACTTCTTTCTTATCACTGGACAATTAGCAGTGTAGACTCTCAAAGGTGCAACATATTTCAGCAACCAGACTATAGCAAAATTTCATACACACAGATGATACACATATCTTGTCAGAAGAACAAGGTCCAGCAGCTCATGACCTTTCATGTGATATCTTACATGCATTCTTATACGCACAGCCCCAATGGGAACAGAACCTCAGATAAATCTGTCTTACGCTGTAAAGATTTACACGAGTAAGCTAATAAAATATTTGCCCCTTTTGTCAATGAAAGAGATATGTACAGCTTTCCCCTACCCAGGTAACAGTAATTTACACTGGGTTAATCATAAATAAAAGGGATTTATTAAGTATAAAAGGTAGGATTTAAGTACTTGCAAGGAACAGCAGGCAGATCAAAACAAAACATGCCAGCTAAGCCTAATACTCTACACAACTTGTTACATGATGTGGTGTCTTACCCTAACAGGGTAGCAAGTAAGATTTCTACAGACAGGTTAACAATAAGAGGGTGCTCAGGGAAGGTATGTGACTCTTACTGGATGAGGGAGGCAACCTAGTGACATATGATGTGGGAAAAGCTGAAGTACTCAATGCTTTTTTTGCCTCTGTTTTCACAGGCAAGGTCAGCTCCCAGACTTCTGTACTAGCAACACAGTATGGGTATGTCTACATTACCACCCTAGTTCGAACTAGGGTGGTTAATGTAGTAATTCGAAGTTGCAAATGAAGTCCGGGATTTAAATATCCCAGGCTTCATTTGCATTTTGCCGGGCGCCGCCATTTTTAAATCCCCGTTAGTGCATCTCGTTCCACGAGGAGTAACGGTAGTTCGAATTAGAAAGCCTAATTCAAACTACCTACTCCATGCCGCATGTAGCCGTGGGCACGGAGTCCACACTAACGGGGATTTAAAAATGGCGGCGCCCGGCAAGATGCAAATGAAGCCCGGGATATTTAAATCCCAGGCTTTATTTGCAACTTCGAATGACTACATTAACCACCCTAGTTCGAACTAGGGTGGTAGTGTAGACTTACCCTATGGGAAGCAAATGGGTAGTCCATAGCAGAGAAAGAAAAGGTTAAGAACTATTTAGAAAAGTTGGACATAAACAAATCTCTAGGGCTGGATCTAATGCATCTGAGGGGGCTGAGGAAATTGGCTGATGTGATTGCAGAGCCACTAGCCATTATCTTTGAAAAACTCGTGGTGAATGGAGAAGTTCCAGGATGATTGGAAAAAGGTAAATGTAGTGCCCATCTTTTAAAAAGGGAAGGAGGACATTTCAGGGAATTATAGACTGGTCAGCCTCAGTTCAGTCCCCAGAAAAATCTTGGGTGGTGGGGAGAATCCTCAAGGAATCCACTTTGAAGCACTTGGAAGAGAGAAAAGTGATCAGAAACAGTCAGCATGGATTCACCAAGGGCAAGTCATGCCTGACAAATCTGGTTAGCTTCCATGATAAGGTAACTGGCTTTGTGGACATGGGGAAGGTGGTGGACATGATATACCTTGACTTTAGCAAAGCTTTTGATACAGTCTCCAACAGTATTCTTTCCAGCACGTTAAGGAAGTATGGATTGGATAAATGTACTGTAAGATGGATAGAAAGCTGGCTGGATTGTCATGCTCAGTGGGTAGTTATCAACAGATCAAAGTCTGGTTGGCGGTCCGTATCAAGCAGAATGCCCCACGGGTTGGTTCTAGGGCTGGTTTTGTTCAACATCTTTATTAATGACCTGGATGAAGGGAATGATTGCACCATCAGCAAGTTTGCAAATGACACTAAGTGAAGGGGAGAGGTACGTACATTGGAGGGTATGGCTAGGGTCCAGAGTGACCTAGACAAATTGGAGGATTGGGCTAAAAGAAATCAGAGGAAGTTCAACAAGGATAAGTGCAGAGTCCTGCACTTGGGAAAGAAGAATCCCAAGCACTGTACAGGCTGGGGATTGATTGGCTAAGTAGCACTTCAGCAGAAAAGGACTTGGATATTACAGTGGATGAGAAGTTAGATATGAGTCTGAGTGCCCTTATAGCCAAGAAGGCTAACAGCAGATTAGGGTGAATTAGGAGGAGCATTGACAACAAATCTAGGGAAGTGATTATTCTCCTTTATTTGGCACTGGTGAGTCCACATCTTGGCTACGTCTACACTGGCCCCTTTTCCGGAAGGGGCATGTTAATTTCAGAAGCCGTAATAGGGAAATCCGCGGGGGATTTAAATATCCCCCGCGGCATTTAAATAAAAATGTCCGCCGCTTTTTTCCGGCTTTTAAAAAAGCCGGAAAAGAGCGTCTACACTGGCCCCGATCCTCGGGAAAAAAAGCCCTTTTCCGGAGGATCTTATTCCTACTTCAAAGGAGTAGGCCAGTGTAGACGCTCTTTTCCGGCTTTTTTAAAAGCCGGAAAAAAGCGGCGGACATTTTTATTTAAATGCCGCGGGGGATATTTAAATCCCCCGCGGATTTCCCTATTACGGCTTCTGAAATTAACATGCCCCTTCCGGAAAAGGGGCCAGTGTAGACGTAGCCCTAGAGTATTGTGTCCAATTCTGGGCTCCCCATTACAGAAAAGATGTGAATGCACTGAAGAAAGTCCAGTGGAGGGCTACAAAAATGAATAGAGGTCTGGAGTACATGACTTATGATAAGAGGCTTATTTAGTCTACAGAAGAGAAGAGAGAGGAGGATTTGATTGCAGCCTTTAGCTACCTGCAGGGGGGTTCCAAAAGGGATGGAGCGAGGGTGTTCTCAGTAGTGACAGATGGAAGAAGGAGCAGCAATGGTCCCAAGTTGAAGTAGGAAGATCCAGGTTGGATATTAGGAAAAACTATTTTATAAGTTGGACCTCCCTGGTCCAGCACCCTCGGGACCTGAGCTGTTCCAGACCAGGGAGTTTGCCGGACCAGAGGAGGTCAATGCTCCCTTGTTGTCTGCCCCACTGGCAGCTCCTCTCCAGGGGGCTTTCAAGACTGGGACTCCTCACCCTGCTGCCAGCACTCCTGGGCTGCTGACTGGCACTGCTGCCACTGGGGGGTTCACAGTCAGGGCTGCCCGGCCATCACAGCCCCTCTGCTGCCAGGGGATTCCCAGTATTCCCTGGCCAAGGCAGCCCAGCTGCTGCTGGCCCAGCTACCAAGGTCTCTCTGGCCACCTGACACCACTTACATGGGGGTTTCCTGGCCAGGATGGAGGCTCCCTGATGCTGCCTGGCCCTGCTGATGCCGGGATTCCCCTGCCTAGCTGCTGTTGGCCCAGCCTGGACCCCAGATTCTCCCAGCTGGCTTCATCTCCTGGGGCTCTTTGGTCCAGTAACATCTGTAGCCTTGCTGGATCATGGATGTTGCCGGACCAGAGAGTCCTGGATTTTGGAGATTAAACCTGTACTACGAGGGTGGTGAAGCACTGGAATGGGCAACCTAGGGAGGTGGTAGAATCTCCATCCCTAGAAGTTTTTAAGTCTCAGCTTAAAGCCCTGACTGGGATGATTTAGTTATCGTTGGTCCTGCTTTGTCAGGGGGTTGGACTTGATGTCCTTCTTAGGTCTCTTCCAACCATATAATTATGCTAATCTAGTTCTAATAATCTTTTCTCACAGTTGGGTAGCCTTTCAACTTGGGCAGGATCCTTTTCCCTGTTCACTCTTAGATGTTTCCAGAAGTCATCTTGGGTGGTAAGCAGAGGTAAACTGTAGTTTGGCCTTATTGTTTGGTTTCCCACCTTTTTATCTCTTTTGCCAAAAGCGAGAATCCTTTTTGTTCAGTTTAAACTTTTCACACTTCTGGTGGAAAAGTACAGCATCCAAAATGGGTTCCAGCATCAGGTGATCTGGCCACATGTCATGGCAAGTCCAACCATAGTCCAGGCTTACAGAAAAGCAAGACTATTCACAGATCATTGTCCTGGTTACCTAACCATTACATTCCTTAAGCACTACTAATGGCCCTCACTTAGAACATCTAGATTAATAAACAGGTTTATATTTCATATTCTGACTTCAAGCACTTCAGATACAAGCGCATGAATAGAAGATACTCATTCAACAGATTATAACTTTTTAATGACATGTTACTACATGCATTTTGCATAAAGCATCTTCCAGTTATGTATGTTCACATTCATAAGCATATTTACATCAAGAATATGGGGTGCAATGTCACACTTTCATTCTCTCACCCCCGCTTGCCTATAGTTATGAACTCAGAGATTTATAAAGTAAATATAGCTCGTCTACTTGCATTTTGTAATTTCATATTGTTTCATTTTGTTCATCACTAGGTTTATAGTCTTGTCTTTATTTATTACATACCAGTACAATTTCTGCCTTGGAACTAATGTAATAATTATAAAGTTAGTTTTAAATAGTGGCATTTTATGCCAATATTCTATGTGTGAGAATATAGGCCTATAAAGTTGTCTTATTTAGTAAAGATTAGTTACTAATTATTTAAAAACCCACGTGTGTTTTTATGTTTCAGTTAAGACTCTTAGAAATATATCTCCCAAGGGGATTTAATAATTACAGAGATAAGAACATTGTCCTAAAATATTCAGTTACAAACATGTTATTTGCATTGATTTTATTTCTTCTTATTTTTACGATGCTATGATACTCCATTAAAAAGTCAACAGAATGAAGAAAGTACATTCCAAGATCCACTGAATCCTGGTAATAAATACTTCCAGAATTATTGTAAGGCAGTTTATCTCCTTCCACTTCCTATTGTGTGATATAACTTTTTAATTCTTCAGATAGCTGAGTATGCTTGTTTTGAGTCACGGTTTTATTTCTTAAAGTACAGAAATCCATGTGTTCATATTGCCTAGGATTAGGGTGCTCTCTTTCAATGCTAATCCAAGCAAGTACAATATGCTTTCAGCCACCCACTATGTCAGGATGAATCTGGGCTGCCTTTTCATACTGGTGTTCTACTTAAAATTATTTTAGTTCAAGAATGGAAAAAATGATGCCCTCCAGTTTCTCAGTAGGATAATCCCTGTGGTTTTAATTATGGATTTAACTTATCTGTTGTTCCAGCAACTGATTTATGTAATTTAACTAAAATACCTTGGGTTCAGATTTACCTGCACTGACAAGAGTTGCATACTTGATATAGATTGCTATCCTCGTTTCAGTGCTTGAATATTTGCATGTGGAACTTCACCATTGGTGAGATGGAAAAATGCCCTCCTCTCCTCCTTTTGTAACTTGAAGGAAGAAGGTAGTGAATTGACACTGCAGTTACAGTTAACAATGATCTTTGAGATGTCTTTATTTCTAATGGTGTATTTCAGCTATTCAGGGACACTTCAGTCATGTTCATTCCTGCATTTCAATCCATAAGAACAGCGATACTGGATCAAATCAGTGGTGGATCTAGCCCAGTAACGTGTCTTTTGACAGAGGCCCATGCCAATTGCTTCAGAGGGAATGAACAGAACAGGAAATCATCAAGTGATCCATCCTCAGAGGCTAGAGCTACTCAGAACAACCTCACAAACAGAGGCTAGAGCTACTCAGAACATGTTATTGTGTCCCTACCCATCCTGGTAAACAGCCATTGGATGGACTTACTCTCCATGAATGTATCTAGTTCTTTTTTGAATCCTGCTATAGTTTTGGCCTTCGTGACATAATCTGGCCAAGGATTCAGCAGTTTAACTATGCATTTTGTGAAGCAATACTTGTTTTCTTTAACCAAAGGAAGTACTTCACACAGGGTGTGTCTAGACTACATGCCTCCTTCGATGGAGGCATGTAGATTAGCCAGATCGGAAGAGGGAAATGAAGCCGCGATTAAAATAATCGCGGCTTCATTTAAATTTAAATGGCTGCCCCGATCTGCCGATCAGCTGTTTGTCGGCAGATCGGGGGAGTCTGGACGCGATGCCCCGACAAAGAAGCCTTTCTTCATCGACACAGGTAAGCCTCGTGAAACCAGGCTTACCTGTGTCGATGAAGAAAGGCTTCTTTGTCGGGGCATCGCGTCCAGACTCCCCCGATCTGCCGACAAACAGCTGATCGGCAGATCGGGGCAGCTATTTAAATTTAAATGAAGCCGCGATTATTTTAATCGCGGCTTCATTTCCCTCTTCCGATCTGGCTAATCTACATGCCTCCGTCGAAGGAGGCATGTAGTCTAGACACACCCAAAATGTGCAGGCTACACTCAGATCCAAACTCCATGGAAGTGAATGGAAAGGCTCTCATCAATCTCCAAGGGAGTTAGATTGGATCTCTAATGACAATACTAACTAAACCACCTAAGTCAAATTAACAGAGCTAATTGTAAAGAATGGAAAAGGAACAAAACTGAAAAAACCCCCACGTTATCTAGCATGACAATGAAAAGTCTTCTACAAGTGCACACCATATTCTTTAAAGTTATGCTGAATGCCAGATCTGTTAAAGTGCATTGATTTTCCTGTAAATTCCAATACTTTCTAATCACAAAGAAATTATTTTGCTTTCCTCTGTGACTAATACAAATATGTGGGAGTAAGATTAAAGAGCTATATACCATGCTCAAATTAAGTCTCATTTTAAATGGCCTTTGGGCCCATAGACTAATAAGATAAAGTAACCCACTTAAGCTGTTTGTGTTAGAAAAAATGTTGCAGAAAGTCTGTGGATCTCCATTCCGCTGCTGAAACTAACTAGCTATAGCATGCTAAGCCTGGTGTTTACAATACAGACTTCTGAAAAATCACATAGGCCTGGATAAACTGTGTCTGGAAGTTTTCTACTTGCAAGCTATGGCTACCTGATGAACTCATGATATAAAGGATTTTCTTTTAAAATTAGGATTTAATTAGCACTGTTTAGATTTAAATACTGCCCAAATAATTTAAATAAAATATGTCCTTAATAATGCCATTTAGTTTGAGCTTTCTGTAATTTTTCTTACCATGTATATGTGTGAGTCATGCCACTACTTTGAGTGTAGGTCATGGGGATATATATATTATTGTAATATGAAATTCTTTCTTTACAATGCAATGGTATTAGAGATAAGTTATTTACATATTCCTGAAGTGTTGACACATCAATAAAACAAGCTGCAAAAGCCATGTTGTATGCCATGGGTCAAGGTCATGTGTTATAAGAGATGGCACTTTTATTAGCTCTGATGGGAATAGTGTTTGGAAAAGCTCTGTTAGCCAGCGGCTGTTTTTATCTATATTTTTACAACTGACCTTACAGTGGCTCCCTGATGCTGACTAGAATCTTAGGGTGCTACTATAATGTAAATGATTAACAAAAAGAAATCCCCTTTTTGTTAGATTTAACACAAGAATTACTGGGTGAAATAATATGGTTTACCCTATGGAGAAAGTCAGGTAAGGTAATAATAACCATGGTAATTTCCCACCTGAAAAGCTCAGAATCTATAGATTGAGATATATCACTGCCCCACACCTTGAGTAGGGTGATAATTAGCTGGCTGGGTGAGAACAATGCTTTATGGATTGGCAGAAGGAGGGGAGATGGAAATGTAAAACTACTGAAAAAGTGGTCAACATGGTGGCTGAAACCTCGTTTTTTGAGGTTTACAGGATCTTTTGAAAAAAGCTTCTATTTTTGAAAGAACCACAAAAGAAACCACTTCTAAAGTGGTTTCACTTTAGAAGTAGCGCTTTTTTGAAAGAGCGCCAGGACTCAAATATGCAAATGAAGCACGGGAAATTCAAATCCCGGCTTCCTTTGCAATTTTGAAGTATCTAATTTACATCCTCTGTCAAAATAGGGATGTAGTCTAGACACACCCATAGAGCTCTGGTGCCTTCTTTATGGCCTGATTAAACCCATATAAAATGTCTCCTGTCCTTTTGGCATGAGCCAGACAATATGTTGCATAGATTTCTGAGCGCAAGATGAAGTAACAAGTTTCAGCAGAAGGGTTTTGTGTTGTCAAAATTGAAGATAAGAACAACCAAACAAAAACACTAAACTTCAGGAAAATAGTGACTGGTTTTCAGATGGTGAAGTACTAATTATGAGGAATTGAGAACAGAATTTTAAATGAGAAAAGACACACAAAAAACTTAAAGTCAATGGTAGCTGTGCATTTGAAACGAGTGAATACACATTTGAGAAGCTTAACCAACAAATAGAATATAACCTGTTTTATGTATTTCCTTCCAAGTTCCTAATCTGTTCATAGAAAGTTGAGGCTAATCACCAGACCCAGCTCCCTCTTCCATGGCATCTTTGTTACCAAGACTCCATCTCTTTTCAAAGTTCAGAGATAGCATAATGATTTAAGTGTGTTAACCCTGATATTTACACAGAAAACTGTGAAGTTAATTTATTGCACTGATATTTAGCCATTTTTTAGTTTTAGTAATAAACACTAATACATTTCCAGCAAGCTATAAACAAAATAAAAACAGAAAATGAAGTTATAGGATAATATTGTACTGATCATTTACCTAATTGAAAAGAGGCTTGGTTTAGTAGAACTGATACTTTTAGAAGGTAGTAAATCTTGATTCCTTCAAATTCCTATCATGCATTGGCACGCTGCTAGATACCAATCAGAGTTTAAGCATAATCTATTTTAGGAACTGTCAGTTGTTAAGCTGATCCTGACATATCTTCTATTAATGAATCAGACTACACTCCTCATGGGAAAGGTCTTTTTTTTTTTATGATGCCCTTGTAACCCACATATATGGTTTGATGGGGACAGGTGAGCAAAGCCCACGGGTAAGTGAAGAACATGGAGACCTGGGAGATGGGTTGGATATGGGAGGGAGCATGGACTACAATGGCAGAGAGAGAGGATGGTCAGGGCAAAACTGGGAGACAAGATCAAATCAGAATCTTAGATGCCTATGTACAAATGTGAGAAGTATGGATAATAAGAAGGAAGACTGGAAGTGCTAATAAATAAATACAACTATGACATTGTTGGCATCACAGAAACTTGGTAGGATACTACACATGATTGGAATGTTGAAATGGAAGGGTACAGCTTGCTCAGGAAGTATAGACAGGGAAAAAAGGGAGGAAGTGTTGACATATATTAAAAATGTACACACTTGGACAGAGGGGGAGATGGACGTTGGAGACGGAAGTGTTGAGAGTCTCTGGGTTAAGCTAAAAGGGGTAAAAAAAAGGGTGATGTCATGCTAGGAGTCTACTACAGGCCATCTACCCAGGTGGAAGAGGTGGGTGAGGCTTTTTTTAAACAATTAGCAAAATAATCCAAAGCCCAAGATTTGGTGGTGATGGGGGACTTCAAATATCCAGATATATGTTATGAAAATAACACAGTGGGGCACAGACTATCCAATAAGTTCTTGTACTGCATTGGTGACAACTTTTTATTTCAGAAGGTTGATAAAGCTACCAGAGGGGAAGCAGCTCTAGATTTGATTTTAACAAATAGGGAGGAACTGGTTGAGAATTTGAAAGTGGAAGGCAGCTTGGGAGAAAGTGATCATAAAATAATAGAGTTCACAATTCTAAGGAAGGGAAGAAGGGAGAACAGCAAATAGAGACAATGGATTTCGGGAAGGCAGATTTTGGTAAGCTCAGAGAGGGTATGTCTACACTACCCTCCTAATTCGAACTAGGAGGGTAATGTAGGCATACCGCACTTGCAAATGAAGCCCGGGATTTGAATTTCCCGGGCTTCATTTTCATAAGCCGGGCGCCGCCATTTTTAAATCCCGACTAGTTCGAACCCCGTGCCGCGCAGCTACACGCGGCACGGAGTAGCTAGTTCGGATTAGGCTTCTAGTCTGAACTAGCTGTACTCCTCGTGGAATGAGGAAGCCTAATCTGAACTAGCTACTCCGTGCCGCGTGTAGCCGCGCGGCACGGGGTTCGAACTAGCTGGGATTTAAAAATGGTGGCGCTCGGCTTATGCAAATGAAGCCCGGGAAAGTCAAATCCCGGGCTTCATTTGCAAGTGCGGTATACCTAAATTACCCTGCTAGTTCGAACTAGCGGGGTAGTGTAGACATACCCAGAGCTAATAGGTAAGGTCCCATGGGAATCAAGACTGAGGGGAAAAACAACTGAGGTGAGTTGGCAGTTTTTCAAAGGGACATTGTTAAGGGCCCAAAAGCAAGCTATTCCACTGCATAGGAAAGATAGAAAATATGGCAAAAGACCGCCTTGGCTTAACCACGAGATCTTGCATGATCTAAAAATAAAAAAGGATTTCTATAAAAAATGAAACTAGGACAAATTACAAAGGATGAATATAGGCAAATAACACAGGAATGCAGGGGCAAGATTAGAAAGGCAAAGGCACAAAATTAGCTCAAACTAGCTACAGGAATAAAGGAAAACAAGAACACTTTTTTATAAATACATTAGAAGCAAGAGGAAGACCAAGGACAGGGTAGGCCCACTGCTCAGTGAGGAGGAAATAGCAGAGATGCTTAATGACTTCTTTGTTTCGGTCTTCACTGAGAAGTCTGATGAAGGAATGCCTAACATAGTGAATGCTGGTGGGAAGAGAGTAGGTTTAGAAGATAAAATAAAAAAAAGAGCAAGTTAAAAATCACTTAGAAAAGTTAGATGCCCGCAAGTCACCAGAGCCTGATGAAATGCATCCTAGAATACTCGAAGAGCTGATATAGGAGGTATCTGAGTCTCTAGCTATCATCTTTGGAAAATCACGGGAGACAGGAGAGATTCCAGAAGACTGGAAAAGGGCAAATATAGTGCCCATCTATAAAAAGGGAAATAAGAACAACCCAGGAAACTACAGACCAGTTAGTTTAACTTCTGTGCCAGGGAAGATAATGGATCAAGTAATTAAGGAAATCATCTGCAAACACTTGGAAGGTGGTAAGGTGATAGGGAACAGCCAGTATGGAATTGTAAAGAACAAATCATGTCAAACCAATCTGATACCTTTCTTTAATAGGATAACGAGTCTTGTGGATAAGGGAGAAGTGGTGGATGTGGTATACCTAGACTGTAGTAAGGCATTTGATACGGTCTCACATGATATTCTTATCAATAAACTAGGTAAATACAACTTAGATGGGGCTACTGTAAGGTGGATGCATAACTGGCTGGATAACCGTACTCAGAGAGTTGTTATTAATGGTTCTCAATCCTGCTGGAAAGGCATAACAAGTGGGGTTCCTCAGGGGTCTGTTTTGGGACCGGCTCTGTTCAATATCTTCATCAATGATATAGATATTGGTATAGAAAGTACGCTTATTAAGTTTGCAGATGATACCAAGCTGGGAGGGGTTGTGACTGCTTTGGAGGATAGAGTCATAATTCAAAATAATCTGAACAAATTGGAGAAATGGTCTGAGGTAAACAGGATGAAGTTTAATAAAGAGAAATACAAAGTATTTCACTTAGGAAGGAGCAATCAGCTTCACACATACAGAATGGGAAGCAAATGCCTAGGAAGGAGTACGGCAGAAAGGGATCTAGGGGTTATAGTGGACCACGAGCTAAATATGAGTCAACAGTGTGATGCTGTTGCAAAAAAAGCAAACATGATTCTGGGATGCATTAACAGATGTGTTGTGGGCAAGACACGAGAAGTCATTCTTCCACTCTACTCTGCACTGATTACGCCTCAGTTGGAGTATTGTGCCTCATCTCTGGGACATTTTGTTTGCTACTGTCCATTAGTAGGACTCATCACAGAAAAAAATCCATATCCTTTCCGTTCTGTCCCATACTATTCTAATTGGTGCTGTGGTGAATTGTTTAGGCAGTCTATCTGATACATTTCCCACAACAAATATATTACTGGTAAACAGGGCAGCATATGAAAACTTCTAATGGGGAAGAGGAGAACATATAACCTCTGGTTCTGAAGTTCCAGTGGTCTGCCGTAAGGAAGCTGACATTCTCAAAGATGCTGTTGCCTGAATTACAAGCTTCATTGTTAATATATATCAGAGATATTTCCAACTTATTTTCTGAATAACTTTTAAAGTTGGTGATAATTGAATTATCTGAAAAATCTTGACATTTGTTGCTTGTTCCATTTAATACCTAATATTTTTCGAAGGCATTTGAAAATCTGTATCTTTTTTGGTTTTCCAGCTTTCACATCCTTATATTAAGATGAAAATAGTCTTTGATTTGGTCATTGATATATTAGTCTTTAAGCTGAACAATTTTGATGACCAAATCTTCTTTGAGTTGCTAAATATAGGTTTTGCCTTGATAATGTGTGACATTATTTCCTACTGGACATCTTCTTTATCATGCATATTATTGCCAAGATTTAAAAATTGACTTCTACTGCATTCCTTTGCTTTCAAAAGTAATGACATTGCTAGTGTTATCATTATATTTGTTTTCTCTTAATTGATTATTATAGAATCACACATCTTTTAAGTGATGGTGGATAGTTATTCAGTTTTTGACACTTAGAGCTATGTTATCAGCAAAATCTAGATTCTGTACTGTGTTGAGACGTGATCTCTGAGTTGTACCCCAAACTCCTCAGAATGGCAATGCCTATAGTAGAGGTGAGAGTTGTTTGACAACGATGTCTATTTTGGACCATTTACTCAAATCTTCGTTTACTCTAACTGTATATTTTCCATGTTATAAATTAGTGATGTGGGATAGTGGTCCTTAAAATATTTGAAACTCAGGTTCTTGTCTGAACTTAACATGCCCTTCTAAACTTTTGAGATTCACTAATTAGTACAAACAATGCAATATGATCATGTAAAATTCAATATAATATCAAGTTTTTATTTTTAGGCAACATGACACGAGTTGGTGATACAGCACTGGTGAGACTGAACCTAGAACAATGCTAACTATTCTGGGAACTTTAGCACCCAATACATTTAAACAATTACAGAGAATTAAATATCAGAAGGGTAGCCATGTTAGTCTGGATTTGCAAAAGCGACAAGGAGTCCTGTGGCACCTTATAGACTAACGGATGTATTGGATCATAAGCTTTCGCGGGCAAAGACCCACTTAGTCAGATGCATGTAGATGAAATTTCCAGAGGCAGGTATAAATATGCAGGCTAGAATAAGGCTAGAGATAATGAGGTTAATTCAATCAGGGAGGTTGAGGCCCACTTCTAGCAGCTGATCTGGAGGTGTGAACACCAAGAGAGAAGAAACAGCTTTTGTAGTTGGCTAGCCATTCACAGTCTTTGTTTAATCCTAAAATGATGGAGTCAAATTTGTAGATGAACTGTAGCTCAGCAGTTTCTCTTTGAAGTCTGGTCTTGAAGTTTTTTTGTTGCAGGATGGCTACCTTTAAATCTGCTACTGTATGTCCAGGGAGACTGAAGTGTTGTCCTACAGGTTTTTGTATATTGCCATTCCTAGTATCTGATTTGTGTCCATTTATTCTTTTACATAGGGACTGTCCAGTTTGGCTGATGTATATAGCAGAGGGGCATTGTTGGCACATGATGGTGTGCTGGCATATCATGGAGAATTAAGTGAGAAGGATTTTCAAATTATTAAGATGCCAGAGAAATCTTTTGATGAGGCAAGTTTAAAAGAACCAACTGATTTCTACATTGCTGTAAAAAGTTGTACTTTCTGATGATCCAAAACAAAATTTCTCCTGCTACAAATTCACAAGGAAAGATAATTTTTTGAGTAGTATGCTATATTAAATTGGACATCAGATGATATATAAAGGAAATATGTACAATCAAATAAAACAGGAGCCTAGGAACTGTGAAACTGACTCAGAACAGTGATTCATCTAGTCTTGTATTCTGTCTCTGATAATGATCTCTATCAACTGCATCAGAGAAATGTGCAAGTAACCCCATAGTAGATGAGTGCAGAATAATTTGCCTTGTATTCTGAAGAGTTGGATATTTTTGTAATGGTTATATGATTCTATGCTCTCTACAATGGCTTCCCATAGAATATTCAGTCAAGTTTAAGGTTTCTGTCCATATCTTCATTATATTCAATAGCCAGCTATACAAAGGGAAAGCTTATCTCTTTGATATACAAAAATTTTCCAGAGGGCAGTCCAAGAATGTGGAATGAACTTCCATAGAAACTAAGAGACATTATAAATCAAATGCAGCACATTTCCTTGACCTTTCTTTAATATGTACAATACACATGTAGCAACATGAAAAAAACAACCAGAACCACTACCAAAAGCAAAATATTACACTGCACTTAATTATTTTCATGGGGAGAAAATGAGAGAGAGATAGAGAACCATACTTGGCAAATGTTAGTGCAATGCTCTATTTATAGGTGTTCAGATAAAAAAAAGATGCAAGAATTTATGTTGAACAGAATTTTGATTGGGACTTCTATGTTTCATCATACTATATGTTATAATGGATGGAGCTGCTTCTTAACTCCAGGACCAAAGTGCTGGTTTCAAGCTTACTGCTGAATCTCTCACAATAAATGTTTCTTTAAAAAAAGATAAGTCAAACAAGAAGGTGCCTATGATATACTAAGGCAAATGTGCATGTTAATACACTGAAAGGACTTTTCAAGTTCATTGTATCCTTTTGTAAAGATTGGCCATATAATATCATTGCCCAGAAGTAATAAATCAGAAAGCTTTCAATCAATATTTGAATAATAACATTAAATAAAATGTAGATAAATCTTCATGTGTGTTTTATGTTCTGGCAAGGAGGCAACTAGTCTATTCAGATGGTCACCTAATTAATGCACCTCACTGAGGGTATATCTACACAGCAGGACTAAAGCTGAATTAAGCTATGCAACTTCAGCTATATCAATTGAGTAGCTTAAGTCTAAATAGATAAATTTGGCCCTTGGCACTGTCTACATAGCAGGAAGACAAAGAAAGAATACTCTCTCTTTGACTTCCCTTACTCCTCGTGCAATGAGGTTTACCATGATTCAAAGTAACAAAGTAACAAGTCCTCCAGCTTGACATTATTTCGGAATAAAGGCTTGTAGTATAGATGCACATTTTCTTCTGAAATAATGCTGCTGTGTAGACGTACCCTGACAGTTATCATAGAATCATAGGACTGGAAGGTACCTCGAGAGGTCATCGAGTCAAGTACCCTGCCCTCATGGCAGGACCAAATACTGTCTAGACCATCCCTGATAGACATTTATCTAACCTATTCTTAAATATCTCCAGAGATGGGGATTCCACAACCTCCCTGAGCAATTTATTCCAGTGTTTGACCACCCTGACAGTTAGGAACTTTTTCCTAATGTCCAACCTTGCTGCAGTTTAAGCCCATTGCTTCTTGTTCTATCCTCAGAGGCCAAGATGAACAAGTTTTCTCCCTGCTCCTTATGACACCCTTTTAGATATCTGAAAACTGCTGTCATGTCCCCCCTCAATCTTCTCTTTTCTAAACTAAACAAACCCAGTTCCTTCAGCCTTCCCTCATAGGTCATGTTCTCTAGACATTTAATAATTCTCGTTGCTCTTCTCTGGACTCTTTCCAATTTTCCCACATCTTTCTTAAAATGCGGTGCCCAGAACTGGACACAATACTCCAACTGAGGCCTAACCAGTGCAGAGTAGAGCGGAAGAATGACTTCTCGTGTCTTGCTCACAACACACCTGTTAATATATCCCAGAGTCATATTTGCTTTCTTTGCAACAGCATCACACTGCTGACTCATATTTAACTTGTTGTCCACTATAACCCCTAGATCCCTTTCTGCCATGCTCCTTCCTAGGTATTCGCTTCCCATTCTGTATGTGTGAAACTGATTGTTCCTTCCTAAGTGGAGCACTTTGCATTTGTCTTTATTAAACTTCATCCTATTTATCTCAGACCAGTTCTCCAATTTGTCCAAGTCATTTTGAATTATGACCCTATCCTCCAGATTAGTCGCAATCCCTCCCAGCTTGGTATCATCTGCAAACTTAATAAGCGTACTTTCTATACCAATATCTATATCATTGATGAAGATATTGAACAGAGCCGGTCCCAAAACAGACCCCTGAGGAACCCCACTTGTTATGCCTTTCCAGCAGGATTGTGAACCATTAATAACTACTCTCTGAGTACGGTTATCCAGCCAGTTATGCATCCACCTTACAGTAGCCCCATCTAAGTTGTATTTACCTAGTTTATTGATAAGAATATCATGTGAGACCGTATCAAATGCCTTACTACAGTCTAGGTATACCACATCCACTGCTTCTCCCTTATCCACAAGACTCGTTATCCTATTAAAGAAAGCTATCAGATTGGTTTGATATGATTTGTTCTTTATAAATCCATGCTGGCTGTTTCCTATCATCTTGCCTCTTTCCAAGTGTTTACAGATGATTTCCTTAATTACTTGCTCCATTATCTTCCCTGGCACAGAAGTTAAACTAACTGGCCTGAAGGTTCTATTCCTACTTCATCACTGACTCACTCTGTGATCTTGATATATACCTCAACTTCAATTTCCCATCTTTTAAAAATCAGGATAATTATACAAAAATTCAGCATATTCATGTATAAATGGATACCACTATGTAAATGATAAGTATGATTATATTTATTTCATGAAAATTGGACTGATACATACGGGTGTCAGCATGTTGTTCAAAGAGAACTTATGTGATGATGAACTGTTGAGTTGTATAAATTTTTTAAATTTTATTTTCTTCCCTTTTCTTTACCAGTATTTAAGAAAACAATTCTTGGAGTAAAAAAGATAAATATGTCTTCATTGAGTCGCTGAATATAATGAACTGAAGATAAAACCTGTTTTAATGTTGGCAACTTTTGTAATTTTTGAGAAGTAATTTGAAAAAAGAATTCCCCAGAAGATTACCATCCCAAAAGACGGCAGATATTTTTGCAATTTGTATTTATAAAAACCTCTTTCCTCTTGTGCTTACAGATTAATGAAAAGATTCAGCTTAGTTTAAAATAAGCTTTCAGAAACTGTGCTACAAACTGAAAGAGCTAACATAGTGCCCATTTCCAAAAACACCTTATAATGCTGGGTGTGTTTTAAAAAGTCTTATTCTCAGAACAAGAATGTTATGTAAATCTGGTCAATTCTTTCCAAGCTCTGAAAGTATAATGTCAGAAAATTCATATTTTAGCATAAATTTTTTAGTAAAAGTTCAATTTCTTTGAAGCAATGGGGCCCAAGGCATCAGAATGTGGGTATTTAGTGAGGTCATGGCTAAACCCTATGCCATGGGAGATTTCCCTTCCTCACAGTAATTAATTTCAAGCTTTTTACTAGTTTGTCATTAACTTTCGTAGCACTATTTTTTCCAATTATAGTTGCCTTCTCCCTTCAGTTTCCATGCATTATCATATTTTGTCCTCCAGTTTCATGGCCAAAAAGGCTGACATTTACATCCCAAACTCCTCAAGCACTTTCAAGGCATTTGTTATGGAATTTGGAAATCTCTTAACAGAGATCTGGGAAAAGAACCTTCATACTATCAGTCCCATCTTCTGTATCACTACCAAGGCATACATCAGTCTTAGCTGTGAGCCAAAATATGTGTTTTTGGAAGAAGATCTATGTTTTTATTTTGCCCCTAGAAGTGAGCCTTGAATCTATGGAATTATAACATGTAGATTTACAATAGAATTACAGTCAAGAAGCAAACTTTAAGAACTATTTATATAATTCTTAAACTATTTTTTATTTTTTTCCTTAATGGATAGAAAAAAAGCAATATTCCAGTTCAGGGCAGTTTCCTCACTAGGGTAACTTAAAAACAGCATCCAAACAGTTATTATACTTTATGGAATATTTTGGAGCTCTTCTTGTGTTTCTTATGATAAGTCATGCAACCCTATCACCAGATAGCATAAGTCTATAAAATTAGGATTGCTTTCTTCTTATTACATTTATTTTATAGTACTGCTCAGTGAATATGATTAGTATCCTGTTGTTTCATGTTACATATAAATATAAAAGTAGATATTGTCTCGGTCAAAAGAGTATCCTATTAATAAAATTCACAGATTTCAATAAAATTAATGCTTTGCAATTCCATAGTTTAGAATTCGAATTGTATTGTGGAATTCCATAATTGTGCATAATTTCATACTTTACACTAGAACTGTACTATTATACCATCCATCCTATGATCTCACAGCATTTTACCAAAGAGAGAAAATATTACTTCTCTGAACTAATCCAAAAAGCGCACCATGCTATGTATGCCTACTGAGAATCATATAAAAATTGAGATGAACAGGTGCAATATCATATTATTTGAGTGTGAAAAAGCATCAGACCCAAGCATTTATAAACGTAAACTACCCACCTAGAGAAATAAAAAAACAAATTCAGAGAGCCAGACGAATACCTAGAAACCATCTACTTCAAGACAGACCCAAGAAAACCAACAATAGAACACCACGGCTGTGTCTACACTGGCCCCTTTTTCGGAATAGCCATGCTAATTTAGAACTTTGGAATAGGGAAATGCGCGGGGGATTTAAATATCCCCCGCAGGATTTAAATAAACATGGCCGTCGCTTTTTTTCCGGCTTGGGGAAAAGCTGGAAAAGAGCGTTCAGACTGGCGCAATCCTCCGAAATAAAGCCCTGTTCCGGAGGATCTCTTATTCCTACTTGAAAGGCTTTATTCCGGAGGATCGCACCAGTCTGGACGCTCTTTTCCGGCTTTTCCCCAAGCCGGGAAAAAAGCGGCGGCCATGTTTATTTAAATCCCGCGGGGGATATTTAAATTCCCCGCGCATTTCCCTATTCCAAAGTTCTAAATTAGCATGGCTATTCCAAAGAAGGGGCCAGTGTAGACACAGCCATGCACTTGTCATCACCTACAGCTCCCAACTTAAACCTGTCCAACACATTATCAATAAACTACAGCCTATACTGGAACAGGATACTAAACTCCGAGAGGCTCTGGGAGAAAGACCCATAGTCTCAGAGGGTATGTCTACACTACCCCCCTAGTTCAAACTGGGGGGGGTAATGTAGTCATATGGAGTTGCAAATGAAGCCCGGGATTTGAATTTCCCGGGCTTCATTTGCATAAAGCCGGCCGGCGCCATTTTTAAATGCCGGCTAGTTCGGACCCCGTGCCGCACGGCTACACGTGGCATGGACTAGCTAGTTTGGATTAGGAAGCCTGAGATTAGGAAGCCTAAGCCGAACTAGCTAGTCTGTGCCACGTGTAGCCGCGCAGCACGGGGTCCGAACTAGCCGGCATTTAAAAATGGCGCCGGCCGGCTTTATGCAAATGAAGCCCGGGAAATTCAAATCCCGGGCTTCATTTGCAACTCCGTATGACTACATTACCCCTCCTAGTTCGAACTAGGGGGGTAGTGTAGACATACCCCTATAGACAACCTAACCTCAATATGATTCTTACCAACAACCACAGGGCATACCACACTAATACCAACCCTGGTACCTTCCCTTGCAACAAACACCGTTGCCAGCTTTGTCCACAAATTCACTCTGCTGATACCATTATTGGACCTAACCAAGGCTGTGCCCAGACTCAGGTTTTTTTTTTTAAAAAGTAGCCTTTTTTCAAAAAAACTTCACCATGTGCCGAAAGTGTCCATCTGCCGTGTACATTGGACAAATGTCTGAGACACTTCGTCAAAGGATCAATGCCCACAAAACAGATATTAGACAGGATCACAAAGAAAAAACAGTTTCTTGCCCTTTCAACCAGAAAGGACATTGTCTCAGCAACTTGATTACCTGCATCCTGCTTCAAAGGCCTTTTAAGACTACACTTGAAAGAGAATCCTCTGAACTGTCATTCATGCTCAAATTCATCAATTTACACTTAAGTTTGAATAATGACTCTAATTACCTTACCCATTACAAAGATAGCTTCCCCAATTATCACCTCTAATATCATTAGCTCACAGACATTTACCTCCCCACTCCCTACCCCCTTCTGTTCTGAAATTTGATTTGTCCTGTTCATATGTGTTCATTTTTTTAAAATGTGTCCTTTGGTATATATGGTTGTGACAATTTTCTTCTACTATTTGATCTGAGGAAGTGGGTCTGGCCCACGAAAGCTCATCACCTAATAAACCATCTTGTTATTCTTTAAAGTGCTACATAGTCTGGTTTTTGTTTTAACACAACTTGCTTTGTTTTATTTATTGTTAAATTATACTACGGTATTAAACTTTATTTTGAACCTTAATCTTTTTTTGATGGTCAGATTATCTTCTGTAAACCTGGAGCATGTTAACTTTTATTTTATTATTGTCTAAAAAGCTGTCTATCAAAAGAACTGACCCAAAACTATAAAAGTACTAAAATGCAAAATAATGCCTATTTGGAGCTGTGAATAACTTACAATTAAAAGCTTCATAAAATAAATAACAAACACTGGATTTTTCTAGGATAAATTTATACCATTTAAAACTGAATATCTGTAAGATGATGATAAAGCGGGATTGGAAATTAAGTTCTAAAATATGTTAGATGTTAATATTTATACTGAATATTGGGGCAATATGAACCTAACGATATTTACTATGGTTTTGCAAGGCTATATTAGGGGAAAGATGAACCTAACACAATTTCTGCTTAATTTTTTGTCTTAAAGTGCCTCCTTCCAGGTAGGATATCAGACATTACATTATATTGCCTTCAACTTTAATGATATTAAATGTGACAGAATTAATTATGATCAAGTGCAATGTTTGTGTAGTAATATAGAAATATTGGCGGGTGCTTTTTGCTTTCTTATTGTTACCAATCAAGAGTAACTCCACTGCAGTTAGTTAAAGAAACAGTAACTGAAATACAGTTCATCCTGAACAATGTATATCTGGATTCAAAAAAGAATTGGATTAATTCATGAAGGATAGGCCAATCAACAGCTGTTATTGAAGATGATCAGGGATTAAACCACGTGCCTGGGGAAACCCAATCTTCTGACTGCCACAAATAAGGTATGAAATGTGAGTGGACCATTCTACAATTGCCCTGCCCTTTACAATTCCCCTGAAAGCTTTGGTATGGGCCACTCTTGAAGACAGCATACGGGGCAAGACAAGCCATGGCTGTCTGATGCAGTTGGGCAGCGCTAATGAACTTATAGGTTCTCAAAGTGCCTTATACATATATAAAAAGGAATCCCATTGTCCACAATGGAAATAGAAACATTTGGAGGATAACATTTGTTTAACAGTATACAGTGACACTATGCAAAAATTTGAGAACAGAATGTGAAGAATACAATGTTTCAATTAAATTGCAAGAAGAATCTGACAAGGACAACCATAGCCTTGGGAACATCACCAAAAGAGTTTGGAAATATCTTCATTAATAGAACATAATGGGAGTATTCTTAGAATTTCCCAATAGTGTGCATCAACTCACTTTGAGCATGTCTCTTCTCTCATTCACACGAGTGTAAATCACCAGTAGTTTCATCAAAGCTAGTAATTTAATGGGTGCAAAACCAGGGTTACATCAGAACCAGGAACAATACATGCTGGAATGAAAAGCAATGCAAGAGTTAGAATTTGTCTACACAGTCTATGGTTTAGGGTTTAAAGTGGTAGCACCAAGTTTATATGTATATTTTCTTTTAAAACCTGAGAATGCACAGCAATATAGAATCTAATGGAATTATATATAGGAAGATTTGATTCATGGCTGCAAATCAAAACCAAATGTAACTGAAATTGGAAGAGGTCTTTAAGGCCATGTCTATACTACAGATAAGATTGAAGTAGCCGCAGTCGATCTTCTGGGGTTTAAATTTGTGGGTCTAGTGAAGACACACTAATTCAAACTGAGAGGGTGCTCCTGTTGATGCTAGTAGTCATGCTTCTATGAAAAGTAAGGGAAGTCGATGGGGGTAGGGGGTGCTCCTTCCTGCAGTGTGGACGGTGCCAAAATTCGAGTTAAGATACTTCAACGTAAGCTATACAATTATCATAACTGACGTGGTGTATCTTAATTCGAACTTATCCCCTAGTGTAGCTAGGAGTAAGTGAAGTTGATTAACCAATAGAACAGGTTACTAAAGGAAGTTACTCTAATCATCTCTTGGAATCTTCTTAGGTCTGATAGGGGATGTTTATAACATGTATGATTTAGTTCACCCCCGTTTCTTAGGTTTGACATTGTTTGTGATATAGTAGAGAAGAATATTTCCCTCCACTGTAAGAATGATTGAGCAACATTTTATGTCTTGTGCTATATAAGGGATAAGACTTAGATGATATTAGATGAAGGGACCCCTTCTGGTCTTCTTATCCATGTTTCTATGAATCCCCTAATGTACTGGGGTTGGGGTAAGAATTTTTTTAAAGAGTTGTTTCTTGGTAGCATGGGTCCTTCTTTGGACTGAGTTGAATTTTGATTTCTAACTATCTTATTCTCAATTATATTGTTCATATGGTTTTGCAAGGATATATTATTGATTACTGAAACTTTTATACATGTTAACTTGTTTCCCAGTTTATACATATAACTACTCTATATAGTGGCTTTTCCTTTCTTTATTTTTTCCTTTAAACACCACAGCACTTTGTATAACCTGTAAAGTAATTGGTGACTTTCTATAGCATTTGCAATAGAACATGAAGTAAGGATATTTCACCATGTCTTATCTGATGTTGCAAAATACTTTGTTTTTCAAGCTATTAATACCCAATATATACCTATTTTTTATTTGTAAAGGCAGAGATACATCTATCACTAGTAATTATAGGACTATTTGCCCATTCAATTTCCTGTAGGAGAAAAAAAATTAAATTAACAGGATCAAGATGATATGTTCTGTGTACCTATTAGAGGTAATCTTTTAATAAATGAAAATAAATAAATCAAATATCTGGGACATATTCTGTAAAACCTTAATGTCAAAAGTCTGTTATGATGAAACTGGTCTGTATTTAATATCTTGCTATAGATTAGTAAATATAAGGATAAAAATAACATTCTGTTCTAAATTTGGAAAAGTTTGGATTGATTCTGAAATGTCTCTTTTATAGCACTTCAAATTCTCAATTAGCATTAGATGACCACAAGGCTTATTCCAATAAAATAAAAAAAGTCATGCCATTATATTTTCAGAAGTTAAGGCCAGATTGTGAATGAATAACACCTTAAGCAAATACTCCCGTGCGCTCCTCAAGGCAAATAAGGGTTGCAGACTCTGGCCCATGGTGATTAAAAGTCTCTGTTCAGCAATGACTGTTAACGTAAGCATTATTAGAAAACATTACTGAGGATATTACTATCTAATTATGCCAAACTGATTCATAATTAACTCTACAGGAGTGCAAGAATAATGCCTACTGAATTAATTAAGGACAAAATTAGACAGGCTACTTCTTTCCTTGCTCTAGTTTTTTTGGTTTATCAAGTCTGGTTTATCAAGTCAGTATATTTATTTTTGTCTTTTAATATTTTTTTTTCTTTCCATGGAGTTTTATTGCAATGCTGAAAAGTTCATTTTAACATACTTTTTTTTCTTAAGCTCCAATTTTCAATCAAACAATTCTGATGATTGTAGAAAAGGATTTCTCTTTTACTTTAATGGCCCATAATTTCTCTTGGGTAAAAGAATGTTTATTTAGGACCCAGGCAAGCTTAGTGGACCTACTGAGCTTTTCAGGTACACTGTTTCGCTTGATACAAGTAAAGTTAAGGTTAGTTTCCTTTACCTCCAGCAGAATAGTTAATAGTAATATGATGACCTCTTTTTTTTTTAAACCAATTTGTAGGCCAATTTTTACTTTTTTCTTCAGAACCTTACGGACAGAACTGCCACAACTTATGTATGTTGTCAGTCTTTTCAAGAAGGGTGAGGAAAAAGCTTTTAATAAAAGATTGGAATATATCTCCTCTCTCTGTATTAGGGAGGGATTTAATTGGCATTTGCCCAGCTCTTCAAATGCAGTTAGAATCTTCATAGCACATTCTGGAGTGTGTGTGTGTATGAGGCTTTAAAATACCTTTCTGCTGTCCCAATTCTATGCTGCCTTCCCTAATTTATCCCAGACTCAGCAGGAAATTAGAAGCGTGCAGTGAAGTCCTGATCCTGAAGTCCCTTCTTCCAGGCACTCAGTGCCGACACTGGATGCGCACTTTACAGCTACTCTGTCCCGTGTGTGCAATACAAAGCAGTGGCAGAACATCCCAGGATTTGGGCCATCTGGTCAATTCACATTAATTTAATTTTATAAAATGTGATTCCATTACCAGTTATTCATGAAACCTAGTGTTCCAGTAAATTTTTATTTATTTGTATTAAAGTTGTGCCTAGATGCCCAACCTACATCAGAGCCCCATTGAGCTACACAGATACACTGCCTATGTCAGAACTCGGTGCCAAATGCACAGAGAAAGAGGCAGTTTCTTTTCTCAGGGGGACCTTACAATCTAAATTTATAGACGAATAATTAATAAATGCTTTGCATTCTTTGTATTTGGATATGAACAAGCTTTTTCTTTATCAAATTTTCTTCCTGTTGCCAGCTGCTAGCAGATTTTGGGAACTGATGGGCCAGTTTCCAATTTGGAGCAGAAATCAGTGATGCTGGCTTAGACTTGTAATATGTAGTGTAATTGTTGACATGCCGGGAAATTAGAGAGAAAAGATGAGTGAGGTAATGTTTTATTGGACCAACTCTGCTGGTGAAAGAGACAATTTAATGAAAGATATTTCCATACCCACCATGTCTCTTAGTGTAATATGTTTATTTTCAAACAAACCCTGTTTCCTGGAGTAAGGGTGGTAAACTGCACACGAGCAACTCCCATTTGCAGAATCTTCAGGTCAGATACAACAGCTCATTCCCAAGAAATAGCTGCCATGGAATGCTGTCTCACTCAAGAACTCGCACCAATCTCAGACATATCCAACTGCTTAAAAACACACTGTACCACTACCCCTTTTCTTCCTTCAGTCCCTGCACTTTTACACCTAAGAAGCCCTTTGTCCCAGGCTTCCCTCAGACTTCATTGCCAGCACAGAAGCTTTGCCATTAAGGCTTCTTGTGAGTACTTGTTTTGCAACACAAATGAAGCTGAAACCGGTCTCATGACCTGGATAAAGAAGCAAGATTTAGCCCAGGTAATGCCTTTCCATGACTCTGAGAGAGGTTGCTGCATGTTATCTTTAATTCTTTTAGCAGAGATTTTCATTCTATTCAGATTAGGCCTCAATTGGAGTACTGTGTCCAGTTCTAGGCACCACATTTCAAGAAAGATGTTGAGAAATTGGAGAAGGTCCAGAGAAGAGCAACAAAAATGATTAAAGGCCTAGAAAATATGAGCTATGAGAGCAGACTGAAAGAATAGGGCTTGTTTAGTTTAGAAAAGAGAAAACTGAGAGAGGACATGATAGCAGTTTTCAGGTATCTAAAAGGGTGTCACAGGGAGGAGGGGAGGAATTTGTTCTCCTTGGCCTTTGATGATAGGACAAGAAGCAATGGGCTTAAACTGCAGCAAGCGAGGCTTAGGTTGGACATTAGGAAAAACTTCCTACCTGTCAGGGTGGTTAAACACTGGAATAAATTGCCCGTGGAAGTTGTGAAATCTTCATCACTGGACATATTTAAGAGCAGGTTAGACGAACATCTATTAAGAATGATCTAGACAGTGCTTGGTCCTGCTGTGAAGGCAGGGTACTAGACTTGATGATCTCTCAAGATCCCTTCCAGTTCTAGTATTCTATGATTCTATGATTCTGCATTTATACATCAATCACCCCTAAAATACAAGCCATATTCATTTTTGTTTCTTCTCAGTTGTGTTTTCTTTTATCCAAGGCTTCTGAATGAACTCAAATGTAAAATTGCAGAACTGCTTACTGTAGTTTATAACCTATCCTTTAAATAAACTTATGCCAAATGACTGGGGGATAGATAATATTATGCCACTTTTTAAAAAGGGCTCTAGAGATGATCCTCGCAATTACAGCCCAGTAAGACTAATGTCAGTACAGTACCTGCAAACTGAAACTATAGTAAAAGAACAAAAATGTCAGACACATAGGTGATAATCTTTTTTTTTTTTTTTTTTTTTTTGTGGGGAGAGATAACATATTTTTGGAAAGAGAAATCATGACACATGAGTCTACTAGAATTCTTTGAGGAGGTAAACAAGCATGTGGACCAGAAGAATTCAGTGGATATGGTATACTTAGATTTCCAGAAAGCCTCTGACATGGTCTCTCACAAAAGGGACTTAAGCACAATAAACTTTCCTGTGACAAAAGGAAAGGTCTTTTAATGGATTGGTAACTGGTTAAAAGTTAGGAAACAAAGGGTAGGAATAAACGCTAAGTTTTCAGAACAGGGAGATATATACAGTGGTCTCCCCCAGGAATCTGTACCATGACCAGTCCTACTTAATGTACTCATAAATTGTCTGGGAAAATGGGATAAACTGTGAGGTGGCAAAATTTGCAGATGATACAAAATAACCTAAGATAGTGTAGTCCAAAGAATACTGCAAGAACTTCAAAAGGATATCACAAAATTAGATGACTGGGCAACACAACAATAGCAAATAAAATTTAATGTTGATCAAATGCAAAGTAGTTTTCTTTGTCCTGCAAATGCATTTTTAATATTTAGGGGACCTTTAAAAAGACATAATTTTTTGTCTTATTTTGGAGATTAATATTATAAATTGTGATAGTGTTAGTAATTGGGCCATTCATTGTTCCTGGTAATATTTAAGGACCTGATATTTCTCCCACTGAAGTCAGTGAGAATTTTGCCATTCATTTTAGTGGAAGCAGAATGAAGTCATACGCTTTAATCCTATATTTCAATTTTCAATGAATTTCCATCTAGCTAGAGAACAGAGCTTAAATTTGATCTGCATGATGTGTGTGTGTGTGTGTTATACAAAACATCTTTTCCAATAAACATTTTAAATTAAAGAATAAGAAAAATGTGTTGATATATATTTAAAATTAAAGCTTAAAGGAAAACTGTTGTAGGGTTGGGTTTTTGGTTTTTTGTTCATTTGTTTGTTTTGGTCTCAAACTCAACATAGAAAACCTTTAGCACTCAATATGGTATACTGTATAATTTTTAGAATGAGTGCTTCTTTTCCATATGATTGACCTTAGAAATATAAATCTATCAACCCGATACATTTATTGCTCTATGTGGCTGTTGTATCTTATTTGATTTTGGAGGGATAAATTAAATAGGAATCACAAAGATTAACTGAAGAGCCCATTTTCTATCATGTGCAATAAATATTACTTTAGATCACAAATTTAACTTATCTATAAACAATTGTCTTTTAAAATAAGTATGTGTCATTAAAAATCATTTCCAGAATATCAATGAAGTCAATAAAATGAGACTTGATTTTATTATTAGAGAATTCTGAGTACATGTCCATATAGTCTGCAGTTGTCTCTCCATGAGTCATTGCTTTGTCTACAATAAAAGTTTGCAGTGCTGATCAGATGTGAAAGATGTTTCAGATCATCACTGCTCAAACACATGATTAGTATTCATCCAATTAAACTTGTGTAATTACCAAAAGATTTCTACAAAGCTATTCTTTGTGTTCACCCCTTAGGAAGATTTATTTGTCCATCCCAGAGCAGTAAACATACAGTTCTAGTATAAAATGATAGTTTGTATGGAAGAATCTCATTAATTTCCCACATAAACATTCAAAATAAAAGTATCTCAGTTAAAGAATATAAATAAAAAATAATCACTGCACCAATTTGATTATAAAATCAGTCCCATAATGTTAGTTAGTGTGGGAGGGAATTATAAATGAGCAATGACCTAGAAACTTGGTCTCTCCTAAAGCAAGCCATAAATTGAATGTAATCTTTAAAGACAATTATCCATTAGAAAATGTTGTCAAATACACAGCTTCTCAGTCCTACATCCATTCAAGAGGATGCATACAAATGGAAGTAAGACATGCTTTTCAGGCCGCAAAAGTCCAGTTGTTGAGAACTATATAACACTTTCCCCAGTAGTTTGGTTCACTCCTCCAGCTAGTAATTCAGTCTTCTGAAACTTCTCTTTCTTGCAGATCAGAGAAGTCAAGGAAGACTAAAGGCTAGCTGGAAGATTGATTTTTCAATCTAAAGATCATTTGAGCTAAATGGAGAAATCTATAAGACTGGTATTTATGTAGTTTGCAATTTATAGCTGTCACCTGTTGTATCTAGGAACTCCAAACTTGTCTGAGCTCATGAATCATATTGGTTGCCAATATAGGATGTGATATGATCGTCTGTTTGGTAAAACATTGCTTTGGGGGTTGGAGCAGGTTACCTACTGTGACAAACTGGTCTTTTTAACAGGGATTCAGCTTTTTGATAGAGTTCACATAATATATAAATACTTTTAGATTTGGTAACAATTGTAATGGATAACATACACTAAAATTAATATCTTTTCAGAATAGGAAAACAAAGTCTGACATTCACTTCTCCATCTCTTTCCCAAATACTTTCAGAAAAATATTGACTAGAAAATGATGGAAGCTTTTTACTAGTACAACTACTTAAGAGATCCAATATTTAAAGCATTCTGATTTCTCAGTAGTCAAATTGCAATGTAATATCAGTAATCCTATAAACATAATTAATGAAAAGAGGGGCCGGAACAATATCAGAGGCTAATGAGATCAAAACATATCTTAGAAACAGAAAGAAGAAATAAAGTGCATGGTGGAAAAGTCAAAATTGTGATATGAAGCAGTTCTGCCCCACACATAATTATGATAATTTTCATTTAATTTTCTTTTAAACACTGCCAAATTCCCCTGTGATGAGGTATGATTCATTACTGCCTGCTGCCTGGGGATTAGCTCAGTTCAGTAGTGCCCTCTTGTGCTGGTGCCTCACTGCTGTCACTTCTACTTTTGCACCCACATCACTCCAAGGACCATAGAGTCCTCTTTAAGATGCATCCCTTTGGCTGTGCTACACTGAATGCTTCCCTCTTCCCGGTGAGCTAGCCAGCTGCTTTTTTAGTGGCATGGGAGGAAACCCAGGCCCACCCACTACTTCAGGTCCCAGCCCAAGAGCCAGGGGCTACTATTTGTAGTGCCCCTACACTGGCCCACTTTACCCCTCACCCCAGCACCTTTTTTGTCCTAGTCTCAAGACCTCAGACTTTGAATCTTACCTCCCCAGGTCTCTGCCTGCAGAACTGCTCTGTCCAGGGTGCTTGTTACCATCAGCTTGCAAGATAGCCAGTCCTCTCTCCTCAAGCTCCATGGAATGACGGGTGCTGCACAGTCCTGCAGCTTATCTTATATAGGCCAGACCAACTCTCTTTGGTTGCACCTATCAGTCCTTCTGTGATTGGCTGCTTTTCCTGCACAGCATTGTCAAGGCTTTATTAGCTGTTTGAGAGCCCAGTGTGGGGCAGGTGTTGCATCACAGTCCCATTTTTAAATTTTTTCTCTTTTGCATTTTTTGTCTTTTGTATATTTTTCTTCGTTTTTTTTTTTTTTACTAAAAATTATTTACAGATGTCTGAATTGGTCTTTATGTTGTCCAACTCCATTCTTATAATCGCCTTTCTGTTTTCCTCTGTTGCTGTTTTCCTTAATTTTCTTTATTACTTTCTCTCTGTTCTCCATTCTTTCCTTTATTTTCACTCTAATCTTTTTGTTTTTCTTCAGTATACATTTTCTTTTATTTACCTTATAGTCCTTTCCTTTCCTCCAATGCTCTAGCATGCTTCCTTAAACAAACCTTTCCCTCTTTTCTCCACACTAACACATGAAACATTGGTAGTTCCACTCCCTCTTCTTTCCTCATCTTTTCTTCCTCTTTCCCTATTGCTTTCTTTCCCACTTTTCACTGTGTTTTCTACTATCCATCTCTCCTTTTCTTTTTAATATGATAATCTCCTAAACTCCACACAACCTTAGAATACTCCCTGCTGCTTGCTTAAGGTAGAGGATTCTGCCTGGGATGCCTGCCTCCTCCCATTCTTTCTGTAGATCCTAGATTACCTCTCCCATGTTGTATACACCTTCCAGACTCCTCTTTGTTCTGTTCTCCCTAAAGCCCAAGATTAGGGCCAGCTGGAAAACATCAATTCTAGTTTTCACAGAAATATTGAGGTTTTGAATTTTTTTGTCCTGGATCAAGGGAAGCAGGGACTTGAATCTTTTTTTGTTGTTTTTTTCCCCAATACATCCTACATCCCGGGCTCTAATCACTGTCTCTCTCTTTCACCCAGTAAATAAGTGAATTATTTAGAGAGTGGTACAACTTGTAAAGGAGAGACTGACTACATCTGAATCAGGCAGAATAGGGACTCAAACCTCAATCTTCCCTGGGGGGACGAGGGGGAATTTTTATGGCTGACCAAATGAAGGGAACAATGTTTTATGGATTGGAGGGGACAAAGGTCCAGTGTGGTGACACTGATTCATCCCCTAGGAGTAAAGGGAACAGTGCATTATGGGAGAGCTCAAGCTGTTGCAAAGTAAGTCAAGAGGCCAGCATGGTAACACTGGTTCATCCCCTGGGGACTGGATGACAGAAAGGTTTCAATGGGCAGCCCTGTGTGAGAAGACCCCTTTTACATGGAGCAGGCTGAGGCAACATACACTCTTTCTCCCGTGTAGGTGGTAAAATACTAGGTTTGGTCAAAACCTGCTGTGGGCATGGTACTAGACCACCAGGTTGGCTTACATAGAGTTGAGGTTTTTCACCTTCCCCACAGTGAGTTCAGGCAAAGATTGCTGACATGTAGCGTGAAGAAAGATAAGCTATCTGTTGCCGCTCATATAAGTGTATGACAGATGTCAAGTGCTGATACTCATGAGGAAGGTAACCCAGTAACCAGAAAAATGGCTTTGAAAAAGTCTTTAAAAGATGTTAATGAAAGGAACAGAATAGAAGGACATCTTGGGGCTCCTAGGAATGATCTGGCAAAGAGCCATATCCCCTTTCCTATAGCCCACCTTAGCCCTCCTGCAAGCAGGGATGGATGATAAGGTCACAGCAATAGTGTGAGGGGACCTGGATGGAAAAAATGGGGAGCTGGCAGAAGGCCCTTGGTGATTATTGAATGAAAATGGGATTACCTACCCTGTGGACTTTTATCTGCTGGATGGTCCCAGGCATCTAATAATAAAGTTGTTGCCTGATTAAAACGATACCAAATGCCTCTTTTTGGTATAGCTGGACAAATTTTTAGTAGCTAGGGTTTTAAATCATCCTCTAAAATTCTATCTGATAATCGCTACTGACAAATACAGAATATCAGACTTAGAGGAATCTTTGGTGTGACCCAATGGAGCCATTCCTATGTTCCGGTCTTAAGATGCCTTATTAGTGGTCTACTGGTTCTGCAATTCTCGTTAGAATAGGAGAAAATTTGAAATGTCATCCCCATGAAAGGAACAGGAAAAGCAGTTTCTTTTATTAAAGTATCAAAGGAAAAGCAGTTTCATCACACACCAATAAAATAGGTCAGATTCCTTCCATTTATTTAGCTTAATATGTTCTGTTAAAGCTGTTTCTAACTTGAGTCATTGAACCCAGGACTTCAGTTCTCTTGGGATTTAAATATTTTCCACAAACCTCTTCTGGATCTTCATTTAGGATGCTTAATTCTGCATTAAGTGAATTTCTAAGCTTTAAAATTTGTAGTAATTTTCTCAACCTTGACTGCCAGTGAGTTGCAAGTCTCTTTTACTAATCAAACCTGTATTTTGTGTTGTCTCCTACACAGATGAAATTATAATAATACTGTTGTAAATGAAGAGAACACAAATTTCCATCTAATTTTAAAAGAAATCCTGAAGCCCTGTAATTCTTCAGAGTTGAAGCTGCATACTCTGGTTATTTTGAGCTTGGAAAATTTTCTAGCTCATTTATCAGGACTGTCTCAAAACATTTGTTTTCTTAGGATCCAACAAGAAAAGTCTAACCATTTTTAACGTCCATATTACTAAAATGAAATAGATATCACGATTCTACAATCTAAATATACATGCCCCAAGAATTAATTCTAGCAAAGCAGCAAATCTTACTGAGAAAAGCAGCTTGGTTCACAGTGATTTTTCTCTATAAAAAAAACCCCACCCTGACATGGGCTTTCTTTGTCAGATGCAGAATTCAGTAAAGATTGCTTCTGCTTAGAGCTGGCTGAGAATCTTTGGACTAAACATCTTTCTGTCAGAAAATGCTGATTCATTCAAACAGAAATTTTTCATTGTAAAGGATCAGTTTTTATAAATTGTTTTTCTCTAAACATATTTTTTGAACAAAATAATTAAAACTTGTTTTAGTTTTCCAGTTTGAAATGAACTTTTAGAAATTTCAGCTATTTCTCATAAATTATAAAAAAGGATGAATCTAAATTGAAATGTTCAAAATTATTCAAACAACACATTTTGACACACTCCAAAAATAGTCAGTTTTCATTTTTCAGTTTGGAAAGGTAAAATTTTGCAATATTTTGAAAAGATCAAGCTGTTCCCCTCAGCTCTATTGCAGATAACTAATATAAGCTTCAAAGAGCACTGATTTATAAGCTTCTTGTCCAGACTATTGTAGTAATGGGATGGAAATTGTTTGAGCTTATCTATATATGATATTTAATTCCTATTTCCAAAACTGAATAATGTGGGGAAGAGCTTATTATAAGATAGTATATTAGGTTATTAAGATTATGGATGGTGCAAAAAGCTGGTACATTTTATGCTTCTTATTTGAAAAAGCTTCTCTCCACTTAAAAAAGCTGACTTTTTTGTCCCATGTATGTTTGTTTATCCTATACATTTGTTTCTTGAGGTGTTTGCTCTTTTAGTACCAAGAAGTTTTGTGGGCTAAATGACAGTCTCTAGCATGACCTTTTATATGTGTTTTCACAGGTTTGAATTTCAGTGGCAGTGCCACATAGCAGTTTTTTCAGCACTGAGAATCTAGCTATTATGGAGAATTATGTTGTTGTGACACTTAGTGCTATGTTGTTGGGAAGTATTCACACTGTGATGATTGCTTTATTCAAATGAGTAGTCAAAGAAAGGATTTTTCTGCCAAGGTCTCTTCACGTGCTTGTGGTGCAACCTGTAGGCACTGTAGGTAGAGTACTACTGAGAGAATATTTGGCATGCTCATATGAGGTGTAAAAAGTACGTTCACATTGCCCACTGAGGGCCCCTAGTACAGATTTTCAAGGCTATAAGAAGGTTAGAACACAACTCCATCTCTCAGTGCATCTGTATTCCAGATTCATCTATGCTCCAAAAATGAAACTCAAAGTGCAAAAGAATAGAAAAAAAGCACTCTTAGCCAAGAGTTTCACTATTGAATGAAGCAAAATGCAGGACAATGTAGCACTTTAAAGACTAACAAGATGGTTTATTAGATGATGAGCTTTCGTGGGCCAGACCCACTTCCTCAGATCAAATAGTGGAAGAAAGTAGTCACAACCATATATACCAAAGGATACAATTAAAAAAATGAACAAATATGAAAAGGACAAATCACATTGCAGAACAGAAGGGGGATGCGGGGGGGTGGGAAGGGGGAGGAAGGAAGGTAAGTGTCTGTGAATTGCTGATATTAAAGGTAGGGAGAGTGGGATGTTTGTGAGTTAATGGTATTACAGGTGATAATTGGGGAAACTGTCTTGGTAATGGGTGAGAAAGTTCAAAGTCTTGTTAAGTCCCTGGTGGTAAGTGTCGAATTTTAACATGAATGACAGTTCAGAGGATTCCCTTTCAAGTGCAGATGTAAAAGGTCTTTGTAGCAGAATGCAGGTGGCTAAGTCATTTAGAGAGTGTCCTTTCTGGTTAAAGTGGCAAGAAACTGTTTTCTCTTTGTGATCTTGTCTGATATCTGTTTTGTGGGCATTAATCCAATTAACTATTGAATGAAGTACTCAAGGACACTAGTTTAACTCAAAATTTTAGTTTAGAGTTTAACCAAAATTAAATTAACCTAAAACTCATTCTTAGAAAGAAGTGCAAGTTCATCCTTTTTTATATGAAGAATCTCTCCTACAATAACAAGAAGGATTTACAGAGTTTCTTAGTACCTAGGAAATGCTTAGGCACTATACTGATGTGGTATTGTACCACTGTATAAAGTAAGTAGATAGAACCAGTAAAAGAAATTGAAGGAAATAAAACAAACTTCAAGGATTAAAAAAAAAGTTTTGGGGAAAAAAATTGAGGGAGTTTGTGAGGAGTAGTAGAACTGGAAGTAGCCTTTCTAACTCTAATTGCTGGTATAATGTGGGATAATATCGGACTGTGGTGAAACTAGAGTGAGAACCGAAATAAATTGCTGTCGAAATAGTGGTGATTGTTTAATAATTGGAGGTGAAGAAGATATCATTAGAATGTCAGTGATACTGCCTAATCTAAATTGAATGAATGTTAAATCACCAAAGAGAAAGCAGGATTAGCTAATTGCTGGTGCCTCCTTGAGGCAGATGACCAATGCAGGTACTCCATAGTACTGGAGTGTAGCAAGTACTATGCAGTGATCAGATCAATGGTTTGGAAAAGGACTTAAAAGAGGTGTTCATTAAAGGAACCAATGGGGTATGGTTGGGGAATGCCTGTGGTTGGTACAGCAGTGAGCCAATCCCCCAATTCTTAAAGCCCACATTAACCTCTCATACGAGGGGGGGATGGATGGTACGATTTTGGCAATGGATCTGTTGGAGGGACCATGTCGAAAAAAGAGGGGGAGTGGGCAGAAGGCTCTCACTAAGAGGACAGGTAAAGTCCTGGCAATGAATTTTCTGAAGGGACAGGGATAGAAAAGAGAGGGAACTGGCAATAGTCCCCCCCCCCCTTGGGTAATTATGGAATAAATATGGGGCTACCTGCACTGTACACTGTTATCTGCCAGGTAGTCCCAGGCATCAAATAATAAAGTTGCAGCCCGATTAAACCCATCTGTATGGCCGATGACATGCCAGTATGGCCAGACATTGTTAAAACACCAAAAAGAAAACAGGATATATGGTTTGAAGCATCAGCAGTTTCTGAACCAAGTAGCTTACCTGAGTTTTGCTCCCATTAACCCTGAGTAATAAAGTGTGTTTGAAAAATTGTGAAGCTTGGCAATTCAGTTTGAAGGAAAATACTTTCCGTAGAGTGCTTCACTGACAAATATACTCTTCCTTTATAAAATAGATTTGTTATTTTAAAATATGGTTATGGCCATAATATTTACTTTCCATTTTTTTGCCAAAAATTGACATTTTCCATGAGGAAAAACCCATTCTTTGACTGTCTGTAGACACTGTATAATGTTTTTATGGCAGTAACATTAACATTAGTAATGAAGGTTGTCTCTGCTTTTACTGTAATTTGATACTGCAGAGGAGCTTCAATGAAGGATCAGCACTCAGCACTCTACAAACAACTAATCATGAACTTAGTCCCTTCTCCAGGGCATTTACAAAGTTGTCACACTTTTCTCTCATTTGAAAGATTGTTATGAAAGAGATTAAAAATAGAAAAGAAAATCCACAACAGTGTTGTTTTGTGTGCTACAGAATGAATCTCAAATGGTGAGAAGGAGGAAAGAGCAGTTAGAGGATATTTTCAGAATATTTTGTCTCCTACTGCCAGATACAGACAGCGTGACTCATGGTATGAAATAATATATAAACTTGCTAAGAGAAAGGTGCAGTACAGTAATGCCTATCTTTAATAAAAAGAATTATTGGCTAAAACCTATAAGATATTGCTCAGCTTTGTGCTAGACAGCTTTCAGTAAAAATACTTAAATTAGAAATATTTCTGAATGTTGGTTTTCTTTTCTTCTCCAATCCATATCAGTTCTTACACCATATTCATCAATCATAGTATCTGAGCACCTTCCAGTACTGCATTAAGCAACATGACTAGTGTCTGTCATCTGTTCTGTCATCCTCTCTGCAGGGAAAAAAGTGTGTGCAGTCAAGTGTTTTGTTTTGGAATTTATTTAACAATACATATACACTCACTTGTTGCTTCATGATTATGTTAGAAAAGGCAAGGTCAAAGAAATGTGCATGTAGATTGGAATATGATGAGACTTGTGATGGTTCTTAGTTGCTGTGTAAATTTGTTCCAGTGTCATGGGTAAGTGCCTGAGAGAGCTCTGTATCTTGCACAGATAAATGAGCTTTACCCTTACTGTAAAAAATTGCATTATGCTTCCCATATATGAGTCATTTTTAACTATTGTATCCTGAAAAAACAGCCTTGCCTTGAAACTGTGCTGGGAAAAATAGAAAGCCCCGTTTTAGAATGGGATTCACCATAAATGAAAGATGAAGTCAAATTATATTGTATCAGAAGTAATATTGCTATGTAGCTATTTTACTATCTTGGAATACACACTGTTATATTATATACTTGGTCCAAAAGGTTGTTTTGGGAAAATTATACCTTGCTCAAGGACAAGATATGAACAACATAGTAGTTTCTGAGATGCATATTATAAAAGCAGCTGTGTTTAAAGCCACTTAAATTTTGTCCTTCAAAAAGAATAGTGACAGATGAGGCTTTTATTTATAATGAAAGACTTGATTTGTTACGAATCAGATGTATTATCATAATCAGCATCAGTTAGCAGTCTCCATTAGGCAACGTTATTTTTGACATTTCCAGGACTAGCATGATATCAATGAGAATTGAAAAGACCTTGTCCTTTACTGCCATCTGAAGAACAAAATATCAAAGTAAAAAAAATCTATAAAAAGTGACTTAAAATAAACAAATGAATTAACCTCACTGAAATGCACTTCTTGCTCTTCCTATTAAAGTGTTGATTTATCAGTAAGTGTTTTAAGCTATTAAAATACACACAAAGGTGTTTTGAAGCCCAGAGCTATCAATCCAGATCTAAAGATTTTAGTCACTTAAATATAGTCAATGGGATTTGAGGTGTGTGGTTTTTTTTAAATGGGTGACTGTATTTCACTATGCAGTTAAGCATTTAAGCATTTTGATTTCAAGAAGTGTATCTGTTAGTTCTTTCAGTTTTTATATCCCCAACAAAATTTAACTTCAGAAAAAATGAAGGCACATGTCTTTGTTGTAGAATTAGTAAAAGTGCTATTTTTATTTTACTCGCAGAACAAATCACAATTAGATGAGAAAATGTTGAATACAACAAGGAAAAGCAAAGAAAGATCACAAAAGTTGGAATTTTGGGCACGCTATCTACTCCAATAAAAAGAAAGTAATAAGAGTTGAATTTTCAGTATCTTTTATATATATATATATAAGGAGTAGCTTCACTGATAAATTGACAGAACTGGAATTCACCATGTTTTATTTTGTTTTGGGTTTTTTTCTCTTAAAATATAGTTAATTTGCACTTCAGCAGATGAATAAAGACTTAACCTTACCAGCTTAGAAGTGTTTAATTAGTTTCTATTGTTGGCTTTATAAATCAGTTGTGTCTCGTGGCTTATAGGAGTGAGCAGGTTGTTGTACCATGTTTGATATGAGGTGACTGCAACTATGTTAATTTGTACTACATGGCACCAATCAGTCTAATTAGTCAAAGAAACAGTACATTCTTAGAACATTGGGAAAGGATTAAAAGGAGAAGCTCCAGTTTTCTTGTCTTCAAGATGACATTAAACAACTATACATCAAGCTGTCAGTCCTCAGATTTTTTTAAAGGGGGGAAACAAATACTTCTGTCCTAACTTTCTTTCTGTTGGTTAACAAACAGTTCCCATTGCTGGCTCATAAGTTAGCAAGCCTTCCCAAAAAGAAAGCCCCTGAACTATTTCTCTTCTTATAGGATGCTTAATTGTTCCACGCCATTACTTTGAGGGAATTCATGAGCCAGACCTGGGGGCTTCTCCCTCCCTAAGCAGTCGGCTATTGTCTAGCATAGTACAGACAGAGGCAAATGAAGAAACAGGGGAACTTATAACCCAGTGCTCCATGTTTATTTTGGTAATCTGCTTCCAGCAGTGGTCAGTATAAGGTGCTTTAGATAAAAGACATCATTTCATGAAAAATTACTAAATAAAGTTGGCCATAGGAAAAGTTTTTCTAACTGCAATGCCAATTTTTCATCACAGTTAGCATACTTTTGATTTTTTTCTTAATTCTTAAATAATTTAACCATCTGAAAGTATTTGAAGGACATAAAAGACTACTTGTATCTGTCCAGGGACGTGTAATTAGAAGTAATGAAACAAGAACAAAGACTTTTTTCTTTCCATGCATACTAAATTTTCCTAAGTTAGGTCTATTAGAGTAGACTCCCAAAGCACATAGGAAACACACTGTCACCAGAGAGAAGATGTGAAGAAACGTTATTGTACACTCTTCTTCCTACTAAAAAAAGAAAAGAAACACTTGAACAATTACAAGACATTCAAGCCATTGTAAATGAGCTTATATCAGTGGGTCTCAAAGTCATACTCCCCCTTAATTCTAATGCAATCTGCAAACTCCACCCTCTTCTCTCAGAACGAGGGCCAGGAGCAGGGATGTGATCGAGGCTGGGGCTGGGGGCAGAGTGGGGCTGGTGAAGCTCTTTCTCTGCCCCTCATGAGGGCTGGCCTGGTCCTTGTCACATACCCTGAATGTTACTCTGCATTGTTACTTTGCCTTTACAACTGTGAAAACAACAAAGAAAATGAATATAGAAGGGAGGTGTTTAAACATATGCAAATATGTGTGTACTGTACATGCACAAACACTTTTTGAAAGAAGAGAAGGAAGAGTAATTCCATCTTCCTAGAAGGATGATATAAACTACTAATATTGGAGATCACCCTATGTTCATTTCCTTGTGGGAGACACTGAGACATTACCATTAAGGGCACCTGAAAAGAACCTAGGTAAATAGATAATCATTTCAAACTAGGCTCCACTATCATGGAGTGCTCATTTAAAGTCACCACATCTGTAAGAACTACATTTTAACTCTAGAAATGTTGAATATAGAATCATAGAACACTTGAACTGTAAGGGACCTTGAGAAGTCATCAAGTCCTGTCTCCTGCCCTCATGGCAGGACCAAGCTTTGTCTAAGTCATTCCTGATAGGTATCTTTCTAACCTGCTCTTAAATATCTCCAGTGATGAGATTCTGCAAACCCCCTAGGCAATTAATTCCAGAGCTTAACCACCCTGACAGTTAGGAAGTTTTTCCTAATGTCCAACATAAACCTCCCTTGTTGCAATTTAAGCCCATTGCTTCTTGTCCTATGGCTGCTCTGTCACTGTAGACTTCTGATGCAAACATGCTCTCCCCAATAGGTTTGAAACCTGCAGAGAAACATTAAATATCTATACAGTTGAGTGGAGAAGCTAGTATTAGCAGTAGATAAGGGACCTAAGCCCTTGTACTCAAGTGACTGCAAGAACTATTTTTGTACCTGCTTCGCAGGTTCAGAGGAAAAGAAAGCACCCACTATGTGCATTCACCCATTTTTAGCCATGTAGGGATGGGGAGAATTAAGACCATAGTTTAGATAACAATTCTGACCTCAAAGGGAAAAGTACGAGAAGAGCAAAAGGGATCGTTCTGGCTGCAGGTTTTTCATGCACATTAGTGAGGCAAGTGAGTCCTAACTGGGGCAAGAGAGAGTTCTGATGGAACAGAGTCTATAAGCTACTCTCCACATTATTTCTCTGATCAAATATGGGCAAACTATTTTAGGGTGCAGAGTCAGAAGGGGTACACTCAGCTGACAGCAGAGATTAGACACAGAACAGATTGTTCCCAACCAGAGTCCCAAATACACACGTCTTTCAGCAGGTCACAACTGATTTTTCCCATATGTCGAAATTCTCTTTTATTTTCATCACCCTCTTTAGTTCTAGATAGTCAGCATGCTAGAGAAACAGTAATGGCAGAAAATCAAGGTATTTATTGACAATAAAACTGAGCTACTCCTACCTGCCATGGCAAAATTATTTTGGGGAAAAAATGAAGATAAATATGCAAAAAAAAAAAGAGGCAAGAGAAGGTACAGATATAATAACTCCCCCCCAACAGTTTTCTTCTGCACCCAACATACCGTAAAACGTTTTTGGTCACTCTTACTCAGGGGTGGGTAATAATTTTTTGCCAGGGGCCACTTCAGAAATTTGTGAAATGGCCCTGGGCCACACCAGAAGGGGCAGAGCCTTAAGCTGAATGGGTGGAGCCAGGATACTTCCCTGCTTCCCCACCCACACACCATGATTGGTCTGGAGGAGGGGGAGTGCATGAGGTTTTGTCCTCCCCTCCCCCCAGGTTCCCTTAAGGTGCCTAGTCCCCTAGTGGTGAGAAGAGACTTCATACACTCGCCTTCTGCCCCCAGGCCAATCAGGGCTTAGGGGTAGGGGAGCTCACAAAATTTCCTCCCGCCCTGCCAGGAGCACATGGCACTTCTAAGCACTGTGCTCTCCTTGCAGGGCGGGGACAAGGCAAAAGAAACTTTGTGCGGTCCTCCCGCCCCCAGGCTCCTCCAACCCCCACCTGATTGGCTTGAGGGTGGAGAGCGTGCAAAGTCTCCTCTCGCCCTGCCAGGAGCATGTGGCGCTTCTAAGTGCTGTATGCTCCTGGCAGGGTGGAGGAAACTTCGTGCACTTCCTCCCACTCCTAAGCCCTAATTGGCCTGGGGGCGGGGGAGCAGTGGGGCCTCTGTGGGCTGCATCAATCTGCTTGGTGGGCCAGATACGACTCACAGAGGCTCTTTTGCTCACCCCTGCTCTAACCAGTGAAATTGATCAGTTTGCTTTCATGCAGATAGCTGAATATTCACAACAGTGATACCTTTGAGCTGAGGGAACCCACATCACTTTTTGAAACCAACTAGGTACTGCCTGGTACTGAGGCAAATGTGTGAGCTCACATCTTAGCAAATACTGAATGCACCCGCCCCCCAAGGAAGAAAATGTCATGATAGAGCCTACATTTTGTGTACTTCTTGGTCTCATAATTCAACATACCCTGGTCATACGGTTTCAAGTCTCTAGCAGATTTTAATTGATTAGATGTGAAGGTGAGATACCCAATGCGTAGGGCTGCCAACAGGGGAGGAGGTGCAAGGGGCAATTGCCCTGGGCCTTTTAAATCACTGCTGGAGTGCACTGCAGTGGCACTAAGGATTAGCTGCCCCAGCCCTTCTTTTGCCTGAGGCCACACCCCTTCCAGGAGCATAGTGCCAGTCCCCCTCCCATCCTGCCCAGTGGCCCATTGAGACTATTAATCCTGATGCCCATGTACATCAGCAGATGCTCACAAATGGAGAATAAGTTCCAGAATGCAGTTTGATGCAGAATGTTATTTCAGAAATATCAACTGCTTGAGTCAGCAGTCATCTCAGCAGGCAGAGACATCTAAGACTTGCATAATATGACTGCTGCAAGCCTCCACTGACCAACCACACTCACAAAGCATGGTGGAAACTTATTGACATATGGTGGAGCATATGATGCATCAGTAACAATTTAAATAAATCAGAAGATTAAAAATAAATTAATGAAGCCACATGCATCCATGTGAAAGAAAATTCATTATTTAAAAAACAGAGTAAGATAAACAATTTAAATGAAACAAAACAAGCAAGAATGATGACGGTTTTATGGGCTATAGATATTGCTGAATCTGCTAATATCTCTTATTTCTGACCTATTTTTCTTTTTTACCCCCCACTTCCACCTCTAACCCTAAAATTTGTAGCATGTTCAATCTCTGCTGTTCCATCAAAAGAAAGAACAGACCATTTCCTTCCTCGGGCTTACTGTGGCTTAAACACACTAGATCCATAAAATGAGTAGAAATGCACTGAAAGTGAACATTAAAAACATGGTATAATGAGAATTTGGATTTTGGCCGCAAACCTATGAGCCAGCTCAGGCTTGGCTGTTGTTGCTTTGCATCAGTTCATCATGGCAAAGCAATTGTGAAGTCTTTTTAGCTGTCTGCTTGAGGGTTCTCCTGATGTGGAAAAGGTTAGCTCCATACCATCCCTTCCAGCTGCCATCTCCCAGCATGCCAGGGCTCGGAGAAATGGGCAGGTCAGAGTGTTACATTCTAGCAATCCCCAAGAGCCTGTTGCAGCTGGCCCAGCCATGAACCTGTACTAAGTGGCTCATGAAATCAAAGCTATTACTCCACAATTTGAGGGTTCAAGGAATTATTGGTATAACTTTAAAGCCAACTTCCTCTCCAATGGAGACAGCTGCACCTACTCTTATATTTGTTCTCTCTGTAGTGTTAGTCAGGGAGGAAGAGTGAGTTTGTAACATATAGATGGTAGAGATGCATAAGTACACAATTAGCAGCATAATAGAGAATACAAACTAGGTAAAGCTACTATTTGGTGGGAACATAACTGCATTTAGGACTCCAGGCTAGCCATTATTACAAGTTTCTAGTTTGTGTTAAGTTATGAGCAATGTGGACTACGGTGCTCTAAGAAGGCTTTAATCTTGTTGTGATTGCATGTCAGATTAATGGGTTGAGTATTCTTAGCAAGCCTCTTTACTTTGGACTGATATTTTTCCCTTTCATGAAATTAATTTTTCATGTAAGAAATTACTCCGTCATGGAACCATGGCAAAGCAAATTTAAATGTGATAGTGTCTGGACAGTAAGTTTTTTAAAAGACCTCTAAATAACCACATTTTATTAAAGTAGTAAGAATGAAAAATAATTAGAGTATAGTGAATAATTGCCCTGTATTGTAAAAAATGATTTAAACATGTGTTTGGAATGAATGGGTAAAAATCAGTGTAATTATTGTATCATGGTGTTTAATAACACAAGAACACTCCAGGCTTATAAAACTAAACTGTCTCTTTATTAGGAGAACTATTTACAGAGGAGCTGCAACTGTAACTAACATTTAATCCAGGTGCTTACAGATTAATTCCTGGTGCAGACTGCAAAATCTTTCCTCTGCAACTTGTTGTCCTCTGTCCATGGTCCATCAGGTTGCTACACTTATTACATCATCTCACTCTTGAAAAAAATAGTGATAGAAATGTAGCCGTGTTAGTCTTTCTTCCACTATTTGATCTGAGGAAGTGGGTCTGGCCCACGAAAGCTCATCATCTAATAAACCATCTTGTTAGTCTTTAAAGTGCTACATTGTCCTGCATTTTGCTTGAAAAAAATAGATTGTGAAAGCCCAGTTCTGCATACACTTAAATTAATAATTTCAAGTATGTGAGAAGTCATTGACTTGAGTGGAGCTTCTCACATGCTCAGACCTACTGGTATGGGGACAGCAAAGGAGGCAGCTGCCCCTGGGCCTGATGATGAAAAAGGACCTGGGGCTTCTGGCTACCACTGCTACTGCAGAAGTGGTGGCAGCAATAACCTCAAGCCCTTTAAATCACTACCAGAATGCCACGTAGTGTGCTCTGTGCTCTGGGTGGCTCTCAGGATTGGCGGGGGGAAGAGGAGAGTGGAGAGTGTGCCACACTCCAGGCTGCGTTTAGGATTGGCTCCCCCACCCACACCCTTTCCAACTGACACTCTGCCCGACCCCCCTTGCCCAGGGGCCCAGCAAGTCTTTTGAGCCCCTTGCACAGGCTTAATGTTCAGTGCCTGTATGTTTATTTGAGGCCTAGGAATTTGCGTTGAACAGGAGTGTAATCCCAGTAAGAACAGAGACTTTGGGATATAGATTTTATTGAATAAAACCTTCTTAGACTGAACATGTTTAATGCAAAGTATATTGAATATTAAATATAAGTATATTATAGGAAGTATTCATATGCTTATTTCATTTGTATTTTCCTTACCTACATACTTTAGAAATCTATTTAACTTAAAATCCTATTTTCAAAAGTGATTGAGCTATTTGTTCCAAGTTAGTAGTAAAAATACGACACTGTTCACTCAGTAAGTAAAATATGAATGGATGTACATGCTTGTCCTGAACCCAGGCCCAAAAAAACAAAAATATTTCATTAATTGAGAGGTTTTCATCAACTCACAAAAATAATGAAATTTGTAGTTAACAGGGGGCTGATTAGGGGCCTAATAAAAAAATAGGCAATACTGGAGAAGAGATATGGGAAAGAAAGTAAACAGATAATTAAATAAAGATCCCCAGTGTTTTTCATTATGTGGATCATGCACATCTGCCAGATGATGGGAAAGGATATCTGAGGGGGAAATCCATTAATTTCTGAAGTCATATAATCTAATAAAATTAGGGGCATGGGCCTACAAAAGGGACATACCTATGAGGAAGGGTTAGTGGCAGTCAATAAAATGTTGTTATATGTCCTTCATCATTTTAAATTATTTTGGTTGACATCAAATATTTGTGACATCTCATCATTTTTACTCAAGGCTTCAGTCATCCTCCCTTAGATCTATCACAATGCATTAGGAGGAATCCAAGTTGGTGTTATAAAACAGGGTAATGACCTGCTTATCTCATTTAGGATATGTGAGATACTTATGCTCAAAGTATTACAGAGTAGTGAAGGTTTATAGATAACCTAAGTGTGATTTGTACTTCCTAGGAAAAAAATGAAATGAATTTCATTTTTACTTAGAATTTTACAGAACCAGATAAGTTCACTTCATAAGTAATATTCAATACATTTCCCACTTAAATGACTTGAATTTTAGCTTTCAGTGGTTCAAAATCTGCTCAAAGTGCTGATAAACACTAGCAGCTTCTCTGCAGTTTTATGGAGAACAGAAATGTTCAGATCTGGATCCACCTACACAGGAAATTGCCCTCTTCCATTTTGGAGTGGTATATGGTATTTATTTTTCATTAAGATCATTTCACTTTTGATGCACTGATAATATTCTTGTATAAGACTTAGCAATGAAATTAAATTTATGATGTTGGATTAGTTCTTATATGTCATAACATGGAAGCACCAATTCATTTTATCCATTGACTCTAAACACAAATGTGTATCGTATAATAGCCCTTTCTCTTAGGCTAAGTCTACACTATGTGAGAAAAATGACTTAAGATACTGAATTCCAGCTACAAGAATAGCATAGTGGGAGTCAATGTACTTAAAGTAGAATTTCTGCAGTATCCCCTTTGTAGGAGGTCAGTGGGAGAAACTCTCCCATCAGCTGTCTGTACTCCTTGAGACCCTGTGGAGTACCTGAGTCAATAGGGATGCCATCAGTGGTTAATTAAGTGGGTCCTGACTAGACCCACTAAATCAAACCTCAGAAGATCAAACTCTGGAGCATCAATCTTGGGGTAGGTATAGATCTAGCCTTATTCTAATCGCATAACCTCAATGGCCCCAGTCCAAAGACATTGCTCTCTCAAAACTCCATTTGATTTCCATAAGAGTTCCATGAGACTTTCCTTGTGGTAAGCCCTCTCTGTCTTATTTTTACCAGTTTTAAAATAGGGATCAGCATATCTGCAGAGATGTTGTGAGATCTAACTTTAGATCCAACAGTGTTGGAGAACTATAGATCAACAAGGTATGATATAAAACTTGTCTTGTATACTGCTTTTGTAATACTAACTTCCAGTGCCTAGAAGTTGAGAACTGACTGTGATTTAGCAACTGGAAATTTATTCTGTACACAGCCTAGAACTTTATCATTGCCAAATATAATAGAGTACTTAATCTCTCTCACATCATGTCCCAGGACTATTGTACTATGGGCAATCCCATCAAATGTCCAAAATAATCCTTTTTATATAATATTTTGCCTTGATACATAACTAGAAACAACTAGTTTGGAATCTTTTATATGAAAAATTATTATACAGATGTTACAACAATAGAAATCAAATGGTACCTTTTTTTGTTTGTTTATTTCTAATACTTTGCTGTCTATTGTGCATTTTTTTCTGGAAAACATCTGGTGTTATTGATGTTTTGCAGCCATATATTTCAAGAACTCTTCATTTTCCATAAATGTGTTCCTGACATGCTTTAGAAATTCAAATTCTGAAACCAACATGAAAGTAGGTATTTATAATGGAGATTATTTTGACCTATAAATGTAACACTGGATCTAAATGGAGAAAAGTATCCCAATATATGAACACCACTTTCTTTTTAACAAAAGTATATCTAATTTCTTTTCAACATTCAATTTTGTTTTCATATTGATACATGTCAGAATTTTATTTTAACTAAGGGAAGCCAGTCCTTTTTTAACATGAGATATATTTCTTGCATGAGGTACACTAGCAATGCAGATTATCTCTAAGTCCATTGCTGAACAAGCTAATTTAATAAGAGACCATTCTAAGCACCAGTGGGCAGATCTTTGATTTTTCTCCTCAATAAAGAAAAAGGTTATCACTGAGATCTGTAGGAGATCAAAGGAGAAATTTCTATAGATAACTGGCTACATGATTGATAAATATTATGTTTGCACTGTACCATAATCAAGCTTAGGAAGTCATGAGACCATTTGTGAAAGGACTGTTTAAGTAGAAGCAAGGTTCAATGGAACCCTGTAGCTCTAAATCCAGCTACCTGGGTTTTGAGACTGAGAAATACATAGTTCTTGAAAAAAAAGTGTAGACCGAAAACGAATGTGGGCCTTAAATAATGTAATTTCTTCCAATGGCAGTAGTTTGTGTAACCCTTCTGCGTCAGCAGAAAAATGGTGGAGTTCATATTTGGGGGGTTACAAAATGAAACCATCTCAAGACTCCACCAGAAAAGTAAACATCACCCTTGGTTGTCTCTAAGGCTACGTCTAGACTACATGGCTCCGTCGACGGAGCCATGTAAAATAGTTTACTTGGCATAGCCAAAGAAGCAGGGATTTAAATAATCCCCACTTCAGTAAAATAAAAATTGCCTCAGCAGCGTGCTGACGATCAGCTGATCTGGCACAGCACGGCAGTCTAGACGCAGTGCAGTCTACAAGGGAAGTCTTTGTCGACCGCTCCGGTAAACATAGTTTCACGAGGCATACCGGTCGACAAAGGGTTCCCTTGTCAACCACGCTGCGTCTAGACTGTCACGCTGTGTCAGCTCAGCTGATCGTCGGCACAGTGCGGAGGCCATTTTTATTTTAATGAAGCGGGGATTATTTAAATCTTCTTTGACTATGCTGAGTAAATTATTTTACATGGCTCCGTCGACGGAGCGGTGTAGTCTAGACATGCCCTATGAGGCAATACTTTCCCACTTCCTAGCACTGACTCTGAAAACTTTTATCAAGACGGAAGGAAATACAGAATTAATATGAGAAAACACTATAGTGATTAAAAAGTATGGAAACACTACATAAACACCTACTCGATAGGATCTTGGGCAATGGCCTTTCCCTAAGCTTCCTATAGACAAATGTCCCTTTCACACACCATTCCCCTTTTTCCTCCTCTGCCACTTCCTTTATCTTCCATGCTGGGTTTTGAGGTTCCCACACCCAGCACTTTTCTTAATGATTTTAGTCCTCAGTGATGTCACTGGGAGAAGTGGGGAACCTTACGGTTGCTGCCTTCTCTGCACAATTTTTCACTGTTACTTTGTCCCCATTCCAGGTGTAAAGGAAGCCCCCCAAGGCTGGCCTACGAGTGATTTCTGCTCTAATGATTTCTCTAGCTCAGTGAAGTCTAGTCAGCTCTATCTTTATGCCTTGGAGGAAGAGGGCTAAACATTCTGTTCTGCACTTCAGTTTGGCTTCACTACCTCATAGTCAGTGAGGGTACGTCTACACTACAATACTATTTTGAAATAACCAGCACTATTTCAAGATAACTGCATCTACACAGCAGGCAGTTATTTTGAAATAGTATCAAAATACTATCAAGCAGGAGGACTTCTTACTCCTACTCCTGTAACTATCATTGTATGAGGAGTAAGGGAAGTGGAAGGAAGAGTGCTCAATTTCAAAATACCGTATTTTCCGGCGTATAAGGCGACTGGGCATATAAGACGACCCCCTAATTTTGTAGTTAAAAGATAGGTTTTCGTCTTATACTCGCCGTATAAGACTACCCCCCCTTAAGAGGCCAACCGGCAGCGCCTCAGCGCCCCTCCGCCTCCCTGGCTTTGCTCCCGGTGTCCCTGGTCTGCTGGAGACAGTCCCCAGCAGACCAGAGGCACCGGGAGCAAAGCCTCTGAGGATGCCGGCAGCGGGACAGCCGCGGCGCGTCTGGGCTGCCCCGCTGCTGGAGCCCCTCCGCAGCTTTGCTCCGCGTCTTCCTGGTCTGCAGACCAGGGAGACGCGGAGCAGCTTTTCTCACCCTGGAGTACACGGGCGGTGGGACCGCGAGGTCCCGCAGTCTGTGTCCTCTGGGGCGAGAAAAGCCCCGTTCGTACCTGCAAGTCGGGGACTGCCTGTATACCCGGCGTATAAGACGACCCCCGATTTTGGGGGAATTTTTTTAGCATAAAAAGTCATCTTATACGCCGGAAAATACGGTAAGTACTTTGTGGATGCTTCAAAATAAGCTATTTTGAAATAAGCTACGCAATTGACATAGCACAATTTGTGTAGCTTATTTCGAGTTTAGCCCTCTAGTATAGACGCACTGAGTGAGATTACATTTATAGCAACATCCCATCCCTCAATGAGAGCATATTAAATACTATTCTGCTGCCCTTTAATCATAGACTAAAGATGAGGTTTCATTACTCCTGCATCCAATACTTCAGTGAGTTTTAACTCAAAACATCCAAAATTGAGCATTTTCACAAAGTAGGTATGTCAGCAAAGTAGTATGTCTGTGCAAAAATGATCTTCAGCTGGTCTTTGCCCACAGCTCATTCAAACCACTCCCATCTGTAATTGCTTTTTTGTCTCCAAGTCTCTTTTCAGCTGTGAGTATTTAAAGTTAGCATCCTCAAGATTGGTCAGCATGTTAAGCTTAACCAGTGATTTATTGTTGAATTCCTCCTATTTTTTTCTTTTTAGTAAAGCTTTCGTCTACACTTATAAGAAACCATAGTGTAACACTTCACTTTTTCATATATCTTTCAGTTTGAGCAGGTAATGCATTAGAATTTTAGGAAAGGCATTATTTGACATATATTTTATTAGAATTATCTGAAGATTGTCAGAATTGTCTCTCTCAGTTGCTAAAAGCATGAAAATAGGTCTTTCCTACATTACTGTTGTATGTTGCAGTGTTAATATTCAGTCAAGTCACAAATCATATATTCTGTCTCATGATTACATGCTGCCACATGCTTTCTCATCACTTCTTTGCCTATCAGTTGAAAGAGAGTTTCTGACATCTTAGGAAATAATTCACCTTTAATCACCTTTTTGCTTTTCAAGATTCACTTGTGGAATTAAGAGGCGTATAAGTCTCTTACTGTCTTTTTAATATGTGATGTTTAGCTTTGAGCCTGAAGGGACCTCGATCTTTTGATAACTTTGCCGGTTGTGATCAGTATCAAATTTCTTTTAGAAGTTCATACAAGGCTTGTGTTAATCCAGCTGCCTTTGCATTTTATTAATAAAGTGCTTTCAGTTCAGTGCACAGCAGAGATGCTCTTTTCCTTAGAGTCTATTATAACTGCTCTTAATTGTATATGCTCATCAGTGTGCTAGATAATTTATAGTATGCTAGATACACAGCTTCCTTTATGATATGCATATCTCAGCTGCCAAAAGCTTTGACATAATTTATTAACCCTCAAATGCACATGGTCCTACTGGGGAAAGACCATTGTGTGTTTTGTAAATCATTGTTTCTGCTACATACCTCTCATTTTTTTATGAATGTGTCTGTGCAGAAATTGTGTTATATCTGGGTAACTGGGTGCTTTATTATTGTCAAAGAGGATGCTCCAGGGATGAATGTTGGTGTAATCTGAGTAGTTACAATTTTCTAAACTTCTAGTGGAAGAGGAAAGGTGGAAACCAAATTCAGGACATGTGCTGCAGACTTGAGTTCTTCTTTCTTCTGATTTAATAAGTTTCGGAAGTGTATTTTTGTTGGCATTATTCTTGACCAAAGGGAAGCTTCAGTCTTTGCTGCCAGCTCAAGAATTTAATTTTAAATGAGATAGACACGTTGGTAGGCTAGACTGTAATATTGTCAATCCTAAGCATTGAAAATAATGAATCTGGCCTTCAAACATTATAGGTGTGTCCACACTGCACCCTTACCTTGATATAAGCTGCTAATTTTGAAATAGATGATTTCAAAATTTGGTGCTGTTTACACAGCTCCAAATAGCAAAATAAAGTGCTATTCTGAAATGTCCCTTAACCCTCTTGGAACAAGGGTTACAGGAATGCTGGAATAGTGTTCCAATTATTTTGATCTCTATTTTGAAATAATGGATGTGCTCAAAAGATGTGGAATAGCTGTTTCGGATTCTTCCAGTATCCCAAAATAGTGCTGCAGTGTAGATATAGCCCATGAGAGTAACTAAAACCTCATGGGAATTATAAAACAAATATACATTTGGAGTTTATTTCCTTCAGGTTTTAGAACTTTAGAGTATGCTTGGGTCACAATTTCAGGTTTTTCCCACAGCCATGAGGACTATAAACGTTTTTTTTTTTCAATTGATATCTGAAAGTCTCATGTAGGCAAATAGTTTCAGGAACTGTGGATTTAAGAAAAAATGCCAAATACATGAAAGTTGACAACATAGGGTTGCCAGTTCTCCAAGACTGTCCTGGAGACTTAAGAAATTAAAGATTAATCTTTAATTAAAATCATGTCATGTGATAAAACTTTCAGGAATACATCCAAACAAAATTGGCAGCCGTAAGGACTGCTGTGTGACAATCTCATAGCAGTTTGGGTCATGACCTGCCAAACCTATATATATGAGTAATCCCCATATAATCAGGCTTTATTATGTCAATGAGACTTCTTACTTGAATAAAGACAATTTCCATGCAGGATCAATCCAATAACTGGCATAATCAGTACAGTGTTTATCCCCAGATGTTTCACATGTTAATGTGACCTTCAAAGAGAAAAATTTCAGATATTTTTCTTTTCAAATGGTATCTTTGAAAAAGTATATTTTTCAGTCTTAGTATTTTTTGTATTTTTAGTACTTCACTTTTTCTATTTCTATTTCCAGTATTTTTTGTGTAGCTTTTTCCGCAAAAATGCCACTGTCTAGACCTAGCCTGAGAACATAAAAAACTCTCAGCTATCTCCTTTGTATTCATGTACAATGTTGTGCTAAGATGGTATGGTTTGAAACCACATTAGCTTACAATATTCAGTCATAGCCAACTGCCAAAGAGCTGGGAGACTATGACACGTTTAGGATTCAAAATATTGAAGAGAGCCTTGGAGCTTTGCAAGCAGGGGCAGCTAACAGGGAGTTTCATGAGGGAGTTTAGAAGGGGAGTTGGAAGGGGGCGAGGTACACTTGCCCTTCCTTAAAACTTTTAAAATACACTAAAACCAAAACTACCTAATTTAAAGAAAAACCCTTTCAATAACCTAAATAGCTGTAAGAGAGAATGCAGGCAGAAGCCCAGCAGCAGAGTGGGGGCTATCCTGTTTATTTCACCCAATGTGGCATGTATGTTTACCTGTCCTATGGGCGGGTGGCGTATGTGTGCATTCGGTGCAAGGAACTCCTGGCCCTCAGAGACCGTGTAGGGACTTTGGAGGCCAGGGTGGCGGAACTGGAGGAGCTAACAGAAGCCGAGAGGTATGTAGATGAGGCTTTCCAGGACATTGTAGAACTGACCTCCAGTTAGACAATCCCTGTGCTGTTAAGGAGGATGAAAGATTCAGGGAAGGAGAACATTCAACTGGAGCAGAGGGAAATGATCCCATAGTTGGAACTCTCCTTCCAGAGGATGTTATGGTATCCTCTCGCACTGAGGATACATCTCCATGGGAGGGAACTCCAGTCATTAGGAAAAGGCACATGTTAGTAATGGGGGGATTCAATCATTAGAAACATAGATAGCTGGGTTTGTGATTGCTAGGAGAACTGTCTAGTGATTTGTCTGCCTGGTGCGAAGATTGTGGGTCCCTTGTGACATCTAGATAGATTTGTGTATAGTGCTGGGGAGGAGCTGGTGGTACATATAGGTACCGATGACATAGGGAAGAGTAGGAGAGAGGTTCTGGAGGCCAAATTTAGACTGCTAGGAAAGAGATTGAAATCCAAGACCTCTATAGTAGCATTCTCTGAAGTGCTTCCAGTTCCATGCTCAGGGCCAGGTAGGCAGGCAGAGCTTTGGAGTCTCAATGCATGGATGAGATAGTGTAGAGAGGAGGAGTTTAAGTTTATTAGGAACTGGGGAAACTTTTGGGATACGGGGAGCCTATATAGGAAGGATGGGCTCCACCTAAACCAAAATGGAACCAGATTGCTGGTACTTAACATCAAAAAGGTTGTAGAACAGATTTTAAACTAAGGGCTGGGGGAAAGCTAATGGGTGCAGAGGAGCACATGGATCGGACAGAGAAATCTCTTACGGGAGTATCTATTAATAGAGATGCTCTCTGTTCTAGTCAGGAGAGGATGGAAGTATGTGTCAGATCAGATGAGTCACAATCAAATGAAAAAGAGTCTAACACATCAGGAAATAGCAGACAGATAAATAGTGATACATTTTTAAAGTGCTTATACACAAATGCTAGAAGTCTAAATAATAAAATGTGTGAACTAGAATGCCTAGTTTTAAAGGAGGATATTGATATAATAGGCATCACGGAAACTTGGTGGAATGAGGATAATCAATGGGACACAATCATACCAGGGTACAAAATATATCGGAAGCATAGAACAGGCTGTGCTAGTGGGGGAGTGGCACTAGACGTGAAAGAAAAGTAGAATCAAATTAAGTAAAAATCTTAAATGATCCTAAAAGTTGCATAGAATATCTATGAATAGTAATTCCCTGCTCCAATAATAAGAATATAGCAGTAGGGATATATTATTGACAGTGGTATAGGACAGTGATAGTGACTATGAAAGGCTAAGGGAGATTAGAGAGGCTATCAAAATAAAGAACTCAGTAAGAATGGGGGATTTCAACTATTCCCATGTTGACTGGTTCCCCGGCTCAGGGGACAGAGATAAAATTTCTTGATACCTTAAATGATAAGAGGAGAGGCTATTCTTGATTTAGACTTAAGTGGCGCGCAGGATCTGCTTCAAGAGGTAAATATAACTGGACCACTAGGAAATAGTGACCATAATGTAATAAAATTTAACATCCCTGTGGTGGTACAAATACCTCAGCAGCTCAACACTGTAGCATTTAATTTCTAAAAGGAGAGCTACACAAAAATGAGGAAGTTAGTTAAACAGAAATTAAAAGGTAAAATGACAAAAGTAAAATCTCTGCAAGCTGTATAGAAACTTTTCAAAGACACCATAATAGAGGTCCAACTTAAATGTATACCCCAAATTAGAAAACATAGTAAGGGAAGCAAAAAAGTGCCACCGTGGCTTAACAACAAAGTAAAAGAAGCAGAGAGAGATAAAAAGATATTTTAAAAAGTGGAATCCAAAATCCTAGTGAGGAAAATAGAAAGGACCATACATTTTGTCAAATTAAGTGTAAAAATATAATAAGAAAAGCCAAAAAGGAGTTTGAAGAACAGCTAGCCAAAAACTCTAAAAGTAATAGCAAAATGTTTTTTAAGTGCACCAGAATCAGGAAGCTGGCTAAATAACCATTGGGGCCCTTGGATGCTAAAGGACCATTCAAAGATGATAAAGTCATTGCAGAGAAGCTATAAGAATTCTTTGCTTCAGTCTTCCGGGCTGAGGATATTGGGGAGATTCCCGATCCTGAGCCATTCTTTTTAGGTTACAAATCTGAGGAATTGTCTCAGATTGAGGTGTCATTAGAGGAGGTTTTGGAACAAATTGAGAAACTTAATAGCAACAAGTCACCAGGACCAGATAGCATTCATCCAGGAGTTCTGAAAGAACTCAAATGGGAAATTGCAGAGCTATTAACTGTGATTTGTAACCTAACTTTTAAATCAGCCTCTGTACCTAATGACTGCAAGATAGCTAACCTGGCATCAATATTTAAAAAGGACTGTAGAGGTGATCATGGCAATTACAGACTGGTAAGTCTAACGTCATTCCTAGGCAAATTAGTTGAAACTATAGTAAAGAATAAAATTGTCAAACACATAAATGAACATAATTTGTTTGGGGGAACGTCAGCATGGATTCTGTAAAGGGAAATCATGATTTACTAATCTGCTAGAGTTCTTTGAGGGGATCAACAAACAAGTGGACAAGGGGGCTCCGGTGGATATAGTGTACTTAGATTTCCAGAAAGCATTTAACAAGGTCCCTCACCAAAGGCTCTTAAGCAAACTAAGTTATCATGGGATAAAAGGGAATGTCCTTTCATGGATTGATAACTGGTTAAAAGACAGGACACAAAGGGTAGGAATGGAGAGAGGTAACTAGTGGAGTCCCCTAAGGGTCTGTCCTGGGACCAATCATGTTCAATTTATTTATAAATGGTCTGGAGATAGGATGTGGCAAAATTTGCAGAAGATACCAAACTGTTCAAGATAGTTAAGACCAAAGCAGAATGTGAAGAGCTTCAAAAAGATCTCACCAAACTAAGTGATTGGGCAACAAAATGGCAAATACAATGAGAAGTCCTGTGACACTTTATAGACTAAGGGTATGTCTACACTTGCACCTTGGTTCAAAGAGGTTTGATTTGAACTAATGTGTCCTGGCGTGCACTTTCACTTTTGAAACAGCTGTTGATCAGAGTAGCGCGTCGGCGAGATCATGCTAATGAAGCGCGGGATATTTAAATCCCCACTTCACTGACTATTTTGAATTATTAGGGGTTTGGAATACTCCCATATGAAGAGAGATTAAAAAGACTTGGACTTTTCATCTTAGAAAAGAGGAGATTAAGGAAGGATAAGATAAAGGTCTATAAAATCATGACTTGTGTGGAAAAAGTGAATGAGAAAAAGTTATTTACTTATTCCAGCAATATAAGAACTAGGGGTCACCAGATGAAATTATTAGGCAGCAGGTTTAAAACAAACAAAAGAAAGGTTTTTTTTCTCTCAACACACAATCAACCCATGGAACTCCTTGCCAGAGGATGTGATGAAGGCTAGGACTTTAGCAAGGTTCAAAAAAGAGCTAGATAGATTCATGAAGGTTTGGTCCATCAATGGCTATTAGCCAGGATGGGTAGGAATAGTATCCCTAGCCTCTGTTTCTCTGGAGGGATCATGTGAGGATTACCTGTTGTGTTCCCTCCCTCTGGGGCATCTGATATTGGCCACTGTCAGCAGACAGGATATTGGGATGGATGGACCATTTGTCTGACCCAGTATGGCTGTTCTTATGTTCTTAAACAAATAATGTATTAGTAAGTAAGGATTTCTGGATCTCTAGTAATATATAACTTTAATTTTTTGCCCTGGCAGTTAGTTTTTATTCTAGACCTTAACTACCCATAATTAAGATTACTATCTTATTTTGTTCTAATTCATGATTTGAATAAAGTATATTTCGACTCATGGTAGTGCTAATAACTACTTATATACATCTGCAAGTTTGGAGCTTGTGATCTCAGCTTTCAAAATGTACAAATCCTGACTTGTCATTACATGTTGTATGGCCTAAGGCATGTCACTTAACCCTCTGCCTCAGCTTCCCCACCTGTGACAAAGACTGTAACTTCACCAGAGGAACTGAGAGAGTAGAATCGTTAGTGATGACTAAACTGCAAACATCAGCCATTTTTTTTCACTTAGCAGAACAACTTTTCCTTGGGAGAAACGAAAATTGCATTATTCATCAGAAATGTACAGAATTTATTTATATAAGCAGATGTTAGCTGTGTAGGAATTTAACCAACAAACTACAGCTAACTCTTATTTATGTAAAATGTACCATACAATTTTAATTAAGAACCCTCTAGGGGTTTTTCCCCCCATCCTGGTTTTATTTGCCCTTAACATGGTACTGGTGCATTCGTTTGTTATTAAATTGGAGAGAAAAGTTCTATATTGAGAGACGACGAAGAGTCCTGTGGCACCTTATAGACTAACTGAAGTGTAGGAGCATAAGCTTTCGTGGGCAAAGACCCACTTCGTCAGATGCATCTGACGAAGTGGGTCTTTGCCCACGAAAGCTTATGCTCCTACACTTCAGTTAGTCTATAAGGTGCCACAGGACTCCTCGTCGCTTTTGCAGATTCAGACTAACACGGCTACCCCTCTGATATATTGAGAGACATTAACCATACTCTTTTGTATAAAATTTAGCTGTTCCCCCAGGTCCCACATTACATTATGGGTTAAACCTTACCCTGCTTCTTTCAATAGACTAATAAGAGTACCTGGACCAATGTGATTTGTCCGCATTCAGATTTTTATTTAGTTACTTAGGAAAGTTCACCTCAAATGTGGCAGCTCATTTACATTGAGGTTTTGTTATTTTCCCCATTATTCAATGAGTTAACTGAGACATAAGGGAGAAAATATAAGAAAAGTAGATTATTTGGCTTTCTGCTTGTTATAATCAGTCAGTGCCACATACGTCCTAATACATTCTTCATTTTAACACCTGTGCCTTCAAATGGTAGCACCATAACTTTACTTTTTCATGTAGTCTTATGTAGACTGTTTCAGTGGGGTGTTTGAGTTCCAAAGCTATACTTAAATATTTTTAGGCCAGATTGCTATTACATATCATTTCAATAGCTTGCTCCATAAGAAATCTTTGAGATAAAAATAAAACAGCAAATATTATTGAAGACATTCTTGTAACCGATTCCCTTCACATTAGACTGTCATATTTTTGCAGCACATTCATTTGAACTGTGTAAAAATCTCATTGTTTATTTCCCACCAATGTGCTCTTGAGGGAATAAATAAAAGAATATATATCCCTCTGATTGAGAAAGGTGAACAATTACTCTGAATAAAAATCTGCAAAAAACCTTTGAGATATCAATGATGGGAAAGATAAGGTTGAGAAATTTCAGGCTAAGCAAGCAGAATGTTGATTGTATGAATTTGGGAGAATTAGTACTTATTAAATACCATTCCTCTGTCCATTTTAAAAATTTTAGTTTAAGGTATGAATGGAGAGGAAATCTTAATTTGTACTTGTTTGCTAGAGGAATCTCACTACATCTACCAGGGATTCAATGTGATTGGAATTAAATAAATGTATTTAAACCTTCATCCAAAGTGAATGGTATGGATTTTCTTTTAATAAAATTTGAAATGTGGTTAAAATCCACTTGTTCTAGGACTGATGCCAAAAAAATCAACTCTGACATCTTTTTAAAGTACATTGCTCTGCCTGTAGTGCTGTCTATGCATATTATAATAGTAAAAAAAGTTCCCTTGCCTTTTTTTTTCACTTTTAAAAACTCTGTTGCCTGCAGCATTGCACACTGGAACAATGCAAGCTGTCAAACACTAGATAACCAATTTACTTGGAAAATGAATTAATGCTTTCCTCATCTGACATTAATTTTGTTGGAATTGTTTCTCAAGTGGAAACTGCTGGCTTTGAGTGTAGAATAATAAGAGTTACTACTTTTGGCTCAACAGGCTGAGATGCCAAGAACAGGAAGCCATGTCCCCAAGGTGACTGGGATATCAAGTGACAAGCCTGGTGGGCTGCATTACATACGTGATTCAATCCTGTGGGGGGAATAATGAGCATGTTTATCAGGTATTGAAACTTGTGCTTATTAAGAAAAGTCACCGTAGGAGGCATCCATGTGGATTATTTGATGGAACCAAGAACAAATTAATTGGACTGTCATTAACATTTTGTGGAGGGTCTTCAGATTCCATTTTCTCCTTTAAAACATTCTCTGATTCCTGAATAAACTGCAGTTGACATATGGTTCTGGTTGCAGGTGGTCTGGATTGATGAGTTGTCCTAAGGGATGATAAGTGTTCCCAGCTGGTCTGCTTTGACCTGGATATAGCCCTTTAAATAAGGGTGGGCAACCTTCAGCTTGCAGGCCAGATTTGAGCTGCTACTTCATGTCTCCCCTTTGAGCCTCAGCTCTGTAGGGCTGGAGTGGCATTACTGCAGACTCTAAGCAGAGGCAGAGAGGTGATTAGGGAAGCTCTGCATGCTGCCCCCACCTCCAGTGCTACTTCTGGAGCTCCCAATGGCTGACAGTGGGAACAGCAGAGGCCATGCCTGAGGCGATAGGTTTACTCTGCAGAGGGCCAGGATCTGCCTTATCTCCACTGTGCAGCTGGCCAGGAGCTACATGAGGTAAATGTGGCCTGGGCCACAGTGTACACACCAAACTCTCTACTATACCCCAACCTTCTGCCCAAATCGGAATCCCACCTGCACCTTCACTACCTTCCATATCCTTCATGTTAATCCTGATCCTCCTCCACCACCCAGACTCTTCCTAGAGCTTACACCTTGAACATCTTCCCATTCCCCAACCTATCTTCGGCTCCGCTCCAGAGCCCACACTCACAAGCCAAATGTTCACTCCTTCCCACATCTCAACTCCTTGTCTCAGCCCTGAACCTCCCCACCACTCCAAACCCCTTAACCCAAGCCTTGCCCCAGAACCCACACCCTTAGCCAGGGCCCTCATTGTCTTTCACACTTCAGCCCCTCTGACCCAGGGAAGCCCTGAGCCTCCGTTCCTTCCTCTTCCTCCCACGCAGAGCTATGTGTGGCCCATGACTGATTCTTTTCTGTGGGTCAGTGGCTCCTGACAGAAAAAGGGATCTCTACCTCTGGTTTAAATGTTGCAACACTGGGTAACATGGGGCAGTTTTTCTCCTTTGCCTGTATCTCTGTTGGGAAGTTCTTCCCTTCCCTGTACTGATGTGTACTTCTGAAGCATAACCACTAAGCATTCTATTTGCACAAATCTGTTTAAATTCTATTTTTGTATCAGTCCTAGCTTAGCCTTTCCTCACCTCATAGGAACTGGACAATCAGCAAGGACTTGGTATCTTGGATGGCTATGTTGTCCATGGAACTAATGGAGGAACCTTTACATCTATCTAATTTGCTTAGGTACTAAAAATGATGCTTGGAGAGAAAAGCTGTAAAATCAGGGATGAGGAATTTGCAGCTTGAAGGCCAGATCTGGCCACTGTGTCATTTCATCCAGCCTGTGCCATGTCTCCATGGTGCAGGCCACAAACCCCCAGCCTCTGTAGGGATGGAGCCATAAGCGCTCCATGTTTGGAGTTCTTGCTGTAAGAATTATTATGTTCTTCCCTTTACCTGTTATTTTAATATGTTCAATAATGTTCTGGCTAGTGTTCCACTTTAGAGCTGTGTGTATCATAAAAACTCTGATAAAATTAATAGGAATTCTTTTTACCTGAAAGTACAAGATAGCTTCATCCATTCTTTTTCACAATGTGGCTTAGAGTGCTAGATCAGTTTCAGCTTGAAATGTGAAGGGGTATAATGTATCAATTATTTTGTGTAGCAGATCATTTGGAAGGTGTCATAAGCTGCCAACCATCAGAAGCAATAACATGCCTACTTGTTTATTACACCTTTTCTGAACTGGTTATTTTACCAAACTCATTTAAAAAAACATTAAAACCATTGTCAACCTTAAAATTTTTACACCTAACACTTTAGAGTAATTATGGGAAACAGAAAGCAAATAAAATAGTGTGCTTCACAGGTTATTACAGCTAGAGTTGGTAGAAATATAAATTGTGAAAAATATATTTTTCAAAGTTCCTTTCTTTCAAAGTTTTAATAAAACTCATAATCAGTTTGTCAGAAATTAAAGTTCTTCTGGGGCACATCTATACTGCAACACTTTTTCAGGATACCAGAGCACCCTGAAGTATCTATCCTGTGTCTTCACAGCAAGCCTGTTAATTTGGGCTCACTATTCTGATGTTCTGGTAAACCTCATTCTATGGCCCACTATAAATAAATACCAACTGAAATTTAGCCAGGACATCAGGAGTGCATCTACACAGCACTGTAACTCAAAATAAGATTTGAGCTACTCATATTGCATATCTTATTTCGATGCTATTTCAAAATAGCTTATTTCATCATTTAGCGCTGTCTACACAGCACCAAATTTCTAAATAAAGTGCTATTCCAAATAATCCTGCGTATTAACAAGCTGCCCAAAGTATTTTTTGAAATAATTCATGTGCTATTTTGGCATCCCTGTAGCCGCCATTCCACAAGGGTTAAGGGATGTCTTGAAATAGTATGTTATTTTGAAATTTGGTGCTGTGTAGATGTGCCAAATTTCAAACTAAGCTATTTTGAAATAGAATTGAAATAAGATATGCAATTTGCATACAACAAATTGCATATCATATTTCAAGTCTAGGGGGCTGTGTAGATGCATCTATAGATAGGTTCCCATTTCAATGGGAGTTAGGCACATAATCCCAATAGGCATTATCTTTAAAAACTGACCCATAGTACCTTTCTAAAATTCCCTCTTTCAGCTTGAGATAGAGGAGGTAGTCTTCCCTTTTCAATTGCTGTTGTGTGCAGGTTAAGGGGTACTGCTATTCTCCATAGCCATTGTTGTAGATATTCCCAAATATGCTCAGGCAGATGCTGGAGTGAAGCTAATCTGCTCAGAATGCTACTTGAGGTAGGTAATAGGTATGTTTGTGTGCATGTACGTGGTGTGCTCACACATTTATATATAGTGATTTAAAGCTCACCTTTGCTCATCCCTAATCGTGGTCCTATTCTGTGTGGAGCTGATCTATCAGTGTTCTGAGACAAGATCTTCCATAGAGGCAAGAACTGTGGGATGCCAAAAATTCATTCAAGGATTGGTGTAGTACAGGGGCATACTAGCTGTGCCTTCTTGTGTGCCTTCTTTCCTACTCATATGTGCAATGAGTGTAAGTAGCATAAAAGACCCTTCAGATGGTCTGTGCCATCTGGGTATATTAGGGTGATCCTCTGTATTGCTTAAATCAGAGTTAAGGGCAGATTATTTTGGTAATGCAGAGCATTCTGCCAGAGGATCTGACTCATAATTTATAATCAGTTTTTGAAGTTTGTCCAGCACTTTTATGTACTAAATAAATGTCAATTTTTATCAAGACAATATCAGAGGATAACTCAGCCCACAAAGAGCATTCATAAATCCAGATTTAGACAGTCTGAATTGAGGCAGAGAATTCAGTTAGCTCTAATTGTGCTTTATTTTTATGACAATTTGGACAGCTAATCTTTTTCTAATTCAGCTGTTTTGCTAAATATGAGATTTTAAATGTTTGCACTTTTCTACTCCCACTTTGTTCTTTTGTACCATGGATTTCTTTTATTGTGTGGTCTGTTGCTCCCCACTGATTACTGCAGTGTCAAGTCTTTGGTGTTTAATATTAAACATTTTAGTGGTTGCACACTCTGTATTCTCTGTTGAGTAGAACAAACTAGTAACCACTGAAATTGACTAAGTGCATGATCCTGCAGTGCAGGATTGAGAACCCTGTGGGCATGTCTATATAGCAGCATTATTTCGGAACAACTGATGTTATTTCAAAATAACAAATTGCACTTCTACACAGCAAGCCATTATTTCAAAATAGTGTCAAGCTGAAGGACTTTTTACTCCAAACCTCATTTTATAAGGAGTAAGGGAAGTCGAAGGAAGAATGTTTTTCCTTTGGCTTCCTGCTGTGTAGACAGTGCCAAGATGAATTAAGCTATTTCAACTTCAGCTACTCAATTGGCTGAATTATGCAATAGATGAAGTTGTGTATCTAATTCGACTTTTGCCCTGAGTTAAACAAAAAACCCACCTTTTACTAATACAGATAAGTTTAGGTTTCATACTTTGTTACTAAACAGGAATTATTCCAAAATGCATGAAAGATTAATTTAACCATTTAATTTTTTTAAATTATCAAAACTGAATATGAGTTTAAATCATGAGAGTAGGCACACTAAATACTTTTTATGCACCTTCCAAACCTAACCTTTTAAAGACTTTTCAAATAATTGTAATTAGATTGTAAACATTTTTTATTAACCACATTGAGAAAGATCAAGTCCACAATACCGTGTTTCGGTAGTGTTCATATTTTTTCTCAGAGCATTCACATAATCTTTCCCCTTTATTATTATTGGAATGTCACTTTACTATATATTAGGTGCTCAACAATTTTGTCATTTGCAGTGACAACATTCAAGTACTGTACCAAAAAAAAACTGTTCTTAACAATGAAGAAATAAAATGATATATTGAAAGTTTTATTCAGAAGCTATATTTTTTTCATATTGTTCCATAGATACTAATGTCAACAAAGTATGTGACCTTGTTGACACTTCAGGGCATGATTTTTCTTCCCAAGTGAATTTAGAAAGGTGTGAGCACTGATAACGGTAACTTTATATTGTATTTATCCACGGAACAGATACCCACCTCTCTCCATCATGTTCCTGAAAGACCATTGATACAAATGAGAAAACAGTTGCCTCTACCAATGTAATTATTACTGTTTGCAGTAGTGTAGCCAGGTTGGTCCTAGGATATGAAAGAGACAAAGGGGCTAGGATAGTATTTTTGTTGGACTAACTGCTCTTGGTAAAAAAGACAAGCCTTTAAATTCAGTAAAGCTATTCTCTAGGAACCTAAATCCCATTGTCTTTCAAATATATTTAGGTGCCTATTTATGCAGTTGGGCACCTACCAGGCTTTACCAAAGCACCTGGAGACCTAACTTCCATTGAAATCCATGAGTGCTTCCTAGGCACTTTGGAAAATCCTACTATGCACCTGACACCATCTAAATACCCTTCAAAATCTGGGCTTTGGTCTGTCTTTCAATTCCCTTTCAATAAAAAGGGGATAATATTACTTAGTAAGAATAAATGCATTAAAGATTTGAAGGTGCTCGGAAAATACATTAGGGAGGGCATATAAATACCTAAAGATGGATATAGCTTGGATGGCTCAAGAGATATATAATAATAGATTGAGCCTTTCATGTCTATTTTAAAAGTTTGAATTCAGCTCTGAGGGATTCACTGTTTTTGACTGCAGGATGTTACCATTCTGTTTCTATGGAAGTCATATGTGAAATTCATTTGCATTCTTTGTGTGCTATCCTTCATTCTTCAACCCTAATCATCCACGTAGTTCTTGCTCAAATAATCCAATTTAAATCAATAGAATTATGCATATAAGTAAGAGCTGGTCATCACACCAGAATAACTAATTTGGATAGCTATGTATGGGTTGTATTTTTTTATTTTATTTTGTTTATTTTAGTTGAATATAGTTAAAACAATATAATTCCTAATGTGGATGCAACTATATGATTATATTGTATATGCTTCCCATAGGGGAATAGTGATAACAGCATAAACTCATTTCTACAAATGTAACTGTTTCCATGCTGCCTTAACTATACCAAAATGGTACTCTTAGCAAATGGCTAAAGTACTGGATGGACACTAAAAATGAACTTCCATTGTACTACTCAGTGTGAACTTTCCTCGTCAGGATTTGAATTGTATTAGTGGAGAATTTTATGCTGCCACAGTTTCTGCTGATAAATAAAATAGCTTCACTGTCCAAGGCTGTCAGTTCAGCAATTTTCCATGAAATAAAAGAAAAAAATACTGGGTCTATGGAACTTAACAATGAACTCCCTTTTTGAGATATATTAACTTTGGGATTTTTTCAGGTTTATTTTATTTTATTTTTTTAAAACACAGAGGAAAGCAGAAAGGTGATATCAGGGAAAGAACTTAAAGAAAGCTTGTTGTACTTTACTTACTTACTATATAATGTATAGTTAGTCCTTCAAAATAACCATTTGAAAGCAGTTAGTCATTAGTATGCATTTATTTATGGGAGAAATATTGTATTTTAAAGGATCTATCTTCTTTTATATATAGATGTGGAACCCATTATTAATAGTGTAAGTTACACAAAGTACACATGAAGAACAGAATATACCTGTATTTTTTCTGAGTTACTAAATAATGACAAGTGAACATCTTGCAGTGACTGCCAGGTCTGCCAGATAAATAAGAGTTGTGAGAGAGAATATATGCAAATAAGCTATTCTCCTCACACCAGAATTCTGGGAAGAGAGAGACAGTTCTTAGTAAACCTAAAATGTTAACCTAATTATTAATAATACTCTCAATCTGTAAGAGGCATTTAGCTGGATGTATTTGATAAAATCAATTTTCTAATAAAAATTAAAAGGAATAGTAAAAGAAACCAAAGGCATAAAAATGAGATAGTTATATCTGATGAGATAAAGAAGACCTTTATAATGGCATAAGGATAATTATATGCTATGTGAAGTGCATTAAAATGTTCCAGGAAAATCTTTACTATATGCTTCAGATTTCAGAAGAGCTCTGTAAAACTGTAGCTGAATATAAATCAAATATCCTAAAACAACCTTGATACTGAGGACCAAGTCCTTTATTCTCTGTAGTGAAGGCAACTGAGTGAATGAAGCATTGTGCATATTGATGAACTTATGGAGCTGTTGAGAGGTCCCCTTCTTCCGACTTTTTCTCCCATTTCTCCCACTCCCTGACATTCTGCACAAAACTGATTGGCTGTGGGAAAGTGCTGCTCCAAAACAAGGGCATTGAAATAACTGATTCTCAGGAGAGTTTGAGTGAAAAAGCAGATGGGATGCAGGATGATGGACCAGACCAGGAAAATTCAGAGAGCAAACAAAGAGGCAAAAGCCTTGAGCTACAGCAGTGAGGGGGAGGGAGCTGCTTGGAGAAGAGCCAGCTGCTTGTAAAAGCTGACTATTATAAATGCGCAACCTAAAGTTGACAGAACATCTGAGGCCTCGCATCAGAACTCACCATCTGATATCATGTCAGTATCACAGTGCGTGGACAGGTTGGGAGAGGATTGCATTGGTGTGGTACAGAGGGTCTGTGTCTTTTGAGCCAGTCATAGGGGGCAGGAAATGGGGCTCCGTATTGCTGTATGTTGAGCCAAAGGAAGGTGAGTCTTTGAAGCCCCTGCTATAGTGCCTGACTTGAGGCTACTTCCAGCTTCATTTGGGTTAGATAAAAGTGTTGATCATTTTTGGTCCTTCAGGGCAGCTCAACAGTCAAATTCTGCAAATGACAACAGCATTCACTGCAAAAATTAGAGGACAGTCTGTTTGGATCAAAAAGCAGAAGCATGAGGATGTGCAGCCAAGAAATGATAGGAAAGTATCTGTGCCAAAGACAGCTTCTGGAAAAGAGTCCTTGAATTTCCCATCTGTCAGTGGGAACCTCATGGAACAGCAAGGAAAAATAAACACCCCTCTTAAAAGTGAGTGTACCAAGGGGCAAAATCAGTTTTCCTCAGTTTGAACTAGTGGGGTAGTGTAGACATACCCTATGTGAGCAACTACACAGCAATTCCAAATATTTCAAAATAAAAGACGGCTTATTATATCTTCTGTAAACCTCATTCTATGAAGAATAATGCCTATTCCAAAATAGTGATTTTGGAATAGAGTCTGTGTAGATGCTCCACTTCTGCTATTTAGAAATAGCACCTCACTAGGGCCATTCTAAGTTATTCCTCCTGGGGCTCTAAATAGAGATAACATGTCTACATTAGGGAAGCCTGCCTTGGATTAATTTTGAGGCTTCTCTACAGCCTATGTGCTATTTCGAAATAAACTATTTCAGAATAAAAATTCCGGAATACCTTATTCCAAAATAACTGTGCAGTATAGACGTAGCCTTAGGGCTTAGAGTATGCGTACAATAAGAAAAGTGTCATATTTTTAAACCACATATTTTAATTAGAACAATTTTAAACCAAATTTTGCACCTAATATACACAAGACAAAGCCCCAATTAAGAAGAGCCCGAGGGACTGCATGCTCTATGTGCAACATTAACTGACATGATGCAAAACACAACCACTACATGCATCTGACGAAGTGGGTCTTTGCCCACGATAGCTTATGCTCCTACACTTCAGTTAGTCTATAAGGTGCCACAGGACTCCTCGTCGCTTTTGCAGATTCAGACTAACACGGCTATCCCTCTGATACAAAACACAACCATTCATCATACTGTAGTAATGCTGTAGTAATGCTGTTGGAGCCAGCACATCTTTGCTAAACTGGGAGAGTCAACATTTAAATTTCTATCATAACATGTAGTTCATGTGCAATTCCAGATTCAATAATAAATCCAGTTATTTTACCGATTCTTTTTACAGCTTGTGGTGGTGCTTTATGAACTGGAGAGCTTAGGCTATGCAATTATGTTGGAGAAGATCCAAAATGTAGAAAATACATAACTTCTGTGGTTCAGAATGGTTGTTCTTTGATTCAGACCCTATACTACTCTACAAGGCTATGAAATTATGGAATTGCTTGGAAGAACCTTTCCGGAGACTGCCCTGCAGAATGCAATTTAGTTTGGGCTATTGGACACTGTTGTTCATTATGCTCCGGGCACATCATTAAACAAGTTGTGTAAATTACAGCTCATGACAATATCCTACATCACACACCTAGCAACTGCCCCCAAGTGTGCTGTGATGGTTACTGATGATGATGTACTGGTTCTTATTATATTCAAAAGTACAGTAAAAAATTAGATGATTTTCTCACATATAAACCAGCTGTGAGAGTTCCAAGAGATGGGGTGGGATCTTAGAGTGGACTTAGGTACTATATTGCTTAGCCTAACTTTTAGGCACCCTGCCACCAAATGAAATTCATACCCTGGAGACGATTCCCTGGATTTCTGTTCAATAGAGGGGGAGAGTTAGGCCAGAGTAGGAAGCATCCTAAAATATCTAGAAGGTTATTAGTCAAGTTTACTCTTCCTCTGGTCCAATTACTCATTATATAAAAGGCAATGACCACAACAGGAGATACAGAGAGAGACCTGTACCCTGAAGGATACCATAAACCATTGGTGAGGGCATTCACTTGGGAGATAAGATAACCTTATCTTCTTCCTTTTCCTTCATTAGCAATAAAGATTTCTCATCTCTCAACTCTCCTTTTCTCCTGAACCTGTGTGACTCATTCACTTTGCAGCACAAATATTCTTGATTCTCCACTATCATTTTAAAAGATCTCCACTGAGCTGGAGGAGAGGGAGAGATTAGTGAGAAAGAGAGAGTGGAGAGCAGATGGGAAATCTCAATGTTGGGGATGGGGATGGGGGCAACAATGAGGATAAAGTAAAAGTACCACAGGAATAATTGAAGAAGATCTTTGTGTATCCAGAAAACTTGTCTTTCACTAGTAGAATTTGATCCAATAAAGGACATTTTCTTGCCCATCTTGACCCTTCAGTTATCCTATCCTCATCATTTCCAAATTCACTAAATGCACCATGTGCAAATGCTCTCTGTAGTGTTGTGACAAGGTGCTTATCTCACTGGTAGGATGGCGCCACCTCATGGCTGTTCTTGGGAAGTCAACACCACTTTCCATGGTTGAATGCCATCTCTCTTAAGACTAAAGCCTTTCTTTTTGCTCCAGGAGCTTCTGCTTCCTCTTCTAGACTTGGCCTTCCAGCCAGGTCACTCAGTCCATTTCCTCCTTTTTGGGTATGGCACAGATGATTCACTTTCGACAATTTTTTCATGCCCAGTAGCTGTTATGGGTACCTAGGCCCACCCTTTAATACAGGTTCCAGCTCAGGGGCTGCCACTTCAGCAGTCAGTGACTGTCCTTATAAATCCTGACCAGCTTGATCCTCCTCAGCTAGGTTTTTCTCAGTCAGGGAATTACTTATCCACCTGATTGTCCTTAGCTGTGGGTTAATTAGCCTCTTTCTCACTCTACATTAACCCCTTTAGGGCAAGGTTGGCATATATACCCCACTACAAATGCCTTTCCTATAGTTCCATCCTGGATCCTCTCCATATTCTACTGCTAGTGCCCTCTTCAAAGCACCACACATGGTTCATCAAGGTAAGCATCTGGCAGGCAGGCAGAGAGGTTGCTTACCTTGCATTTTCAGGTATGGCTATCCGCAGCTCACATTGGTCACAGTTTGGGACGTGGTTGCCAACAAGTTCCATCAATAGTATTGACATCAATTATCACATTGACTTGTTTTGATTTCTCACGTAAAGTCAATCACATTCATAAGTGAATAGGGCTGTAGCTTGTGCACTGAAGAGAACAGATAGTATTATTGTAGTGAAATCTTCTGTCCACTGTAATTTGTTCTTTAAAGTTTTACATGTTAATATTAAGCATTCCCATAACACTTTTAGGCTGTGTCTACATTGGCATCCCTTTCCGGAAAAGGGATGCTAATGAGACACATCGCAATTGCAAATCCGCGGGGGATTTAAATATCCCCCGCGGCATTTGCATTTACATGGCTGCCGCTTTTTTCTGGCTTGGGGATAAGCCGGAGAAAAGCGCCAGTCTAGACGTGATTCTCCGGAAAATAAACCCTTTTCCTGAGGATCTCTTATTCCTACTTGAAAGTATGGTATTTGATACTTTTTATGAAATTGTATAACCCAACAAAAGTGCCCAACTGAAGAACTAAAAGAAGAACTAAAATGTTTTAAAATGTAAGCAAGACTAGGCAAAAAGAAATCTAGAAAGCAGTGGAATATGTTGACTAAGAAATAACCTTATCAGTTCACATGAAAAGAAAAATCCCATCTGTGAGTTTTTCAGAATGTAACCATATGATCATAAAATAGCAGTTACTTCAGGTAAAGATTCAGAAACTGATGAATATGTGCTGAATATAAACATCTAGCATTATCATTTTACAATGAGCCGTCTACCAAGATAATACAACAATAGATGCCTTATATAATATACTGGCTGAATATGTGATCTCATAGCTCCCACTGGTGGTTGGCCCCACCAAGGATAAATGCTTGCTTGCTACATATGCCCTCAGGCCATGTTCACTAGGAAACTATTTTGAAATTACTAAATTCAACTTAAGAACTCCCGATTTATCAAATTCAAACTAGTGTGTCCTCACTATTAGGAAGCATTGAAATTAGCCTGATGGAGGCTTTGTTAATATGGACATGCTACCTTGGACTTAGAGCCCCAGGAAGCACTCTGAGAAGCTGTGGGAGGCCTCCCAGAGGTCAATAAGTTCAAATTAATGGCAATGGAGCATCCACACTAGCGTTTTTCAAAATTACTATTTTGGTATTAGATTTATTCCTTGTGAAAAGCAGAAGTAGAGAGTTCGAATTCCACAGTCTGTTATTTTGAAATAATGGGCTTGGTAGTGTGGACACATCTCTTATAAATTCGAAGTTGGGGGTTAATTCAGAATAAGGTTCTAGTGTAGATCAAGACACACTAGCAGCTAGCACAGTTAGGGCTCAATTTTGCAAGGTGCTTAGACACTCATATGATGTCCTAGGTGGCTTCAGCTCCTACTAGTGGCAATGAGCACCTCACAGGTGTGCTCAGCACTATGTAAAATTGAACACTTTACCCACAAAAGCTCATGATACAATCTATTTATTAATCTCTGCCACAGGACTGCTCTTTGTTTATAAACTTACAAACTAAAACTGCTATCACTCTGAGATTTTTTACTCATTTAGCTTAAGTGTTTAGGATGACACTGGATTTTGAACTGTGGTGCGGTACTGTATACGGCTGTGAGTTCAATCTAAAGAACTAAAGATGGTCCAATTATTGTTACTGTTTATGAATACTTTATCCTTTTTCTTTGTTTCTGAATTACTGTTCCACGAAGAACTCATAAGACAAAAATTATGACATGTTCACAAACAAGGCACTTTATTTTCTGCTAATTATTCACACCATATAATTGGCCATCTGAGTTACATGGCATTTTTTTCTTTCTATGACTGGAAGTGATGTCCTCTTAGCTTCATAAATAAGACAGGTCTCCTTTTTCTGATTGTAAATTAATTTACTATTCCTAATTATCTAATGAATTTACTGTGGAAAATGGTGGCTAGATAACACCTAGTACAAATACTAGTATAAATATTTGTTGAGGTATTTTTGGTATCTACAAATACTCTTCTGAATAAAAGCTTGCTAACTTAATGCTCATAAATAAGCATGTGCATGTGGAGCGGGGGGTGGGGGGGAAGGGGAGATCATGAATACCTGTGAAACTAATTTGGCAGGTTTTATTTATAAAGGAACACTCATGCATGCTTTTTCTCTTGTATTCACTAAACTGTATTTATCACACTTATAGTAACATTCATATTTAAATTACTGATCTACAGTGATTAGAAGCTACACAGAGGAATAGAGGTTCATTAATGTAGCTTGTTTAGTAAACTACACAGTATTTTCTGTCATCATTTCTGCCCCCCAGCAGACCAGGGAGACGCGGAGCAAAGCTGCGGAGGATGTGGGCGGCGGGACCGTGGCACATCTGGGCAGTCCCGCCGCCCGCATCGCCCTGGTCTGCTGGGAGGGGGGGGTGCAGCTAGTGCCCCCCCCCCCCCGCAGCAGACCAGGCTTTTCTCACAGACGCCTGGGGTAGAGCAGCTGGGGTGCTGCCGGGTTGGTCCCGCAGCGCCGCTCCTTGGCTCTACTGAACCAACCCGGCAGCACCCCAGCTGCTCTGCCCCAGGCATCCTGATTCAGCCACTGCTGGTCAGTTTCAGCAGTGGCTGAATCAGGATTCCTGGGGCAGAGCAGCTGGGGTGCTGCTGGGTCGGTCCAGTAGCGCTGAGGCTACTGGACCAACCCAGCAGCACCCCAGCTGCTCTGCCCCAGGCATCCCCAAGTCAGCCGCTGCTGAAACTGACCAGCGGCTGACTACAGAAACTCTGCCTCGGGCTTCCTGTAGTCAGCCGCTGGTCAGTTTCAGCAGCGGCTGAATCTGAATGCCAGTTCCGACTTACGTACAAATTCAACTTAAGAACAAACCTACAGTCCCTATCTTGTACGTAACCCGGGGACTGCCTGTAAACATATTGGGGAGGTTTTTAAGGTATAGCTGTGAACCCTCCTGGATTGGCCTGGAGTCTCCCAGAATTAGCTTTGAGCAATCAGGGTCTATTGAAGGCAATCTGGGAGATTTTCATAGGATATTTTGAGAAAATGACATGTTTTACTGGGGAAAAAAAATCTCCTGGAGCTTCAGTCAACAACCCTATTTTAAAGGCATAATGAGCAGCTGGATGGTAAGAGCTGGACACTCATTTGTGCCTTTGTAAATGCCTCCCAAAATGCTTAATATTTTTAATCATTAAGGTTGTAATTTGTGAATGTTGCTACCAGGTCTTGCTCTTTCCAGTGGTGTCTCCTTCATAAGTCAGGCCATATGCTGCTTGCTACTTCCCATTATACAAAATTGATTTTTTTTTTGCCAGTTGTACCTTTTGCAGGATGAAGAACAGATACAGCTGAGATACATAGAAACTGTTTTCTCCACTGCCCTGTCCCTTATACAGTATTTTGTTTTGTTTTAATATTCATGCATAATTAACAGAAAAGGCTACTCTAATGAGTGGAGAATTCTGAGTTGGTAGTTTTTCACACTAAGTTTGCACAGGTAGAAACAAATTAAACCTATCTTCCGAGGCTACGTCTAGACTGCAGGCTTCTTTCAGAAGAAGCTTTTCCGGAAGAGATCTTCCGAAAAAACTTCTTCCAAAGAGAGTGTCCACACTGAATGGGGTTGTGGGCATTTAAGCTGTGATTACTATGGATGGAGTCGCCACCAGGACACTTGTGTTTTTTCCTCTTTTCTCTTCTTTCGAATGAACTTCCTCTTCCCCGTCCATACATGCCTTTTTCCGAAAGAGCTGTTTTAGAATAAGCCTTCTTCCTCATAGAAAGATGTTTACCAATGTCAGAAAAAGCCCTCTGTTCTTTAGATTTTTTTTCAAAAGAACGCAATTGTAGTTTTTTTCAAAAAACGGCTGTTTTTCCAAAAAAACTCTGCAGTGTAGACATACCCTGAGTCTTTGCTGTGGATAAATTAGTTTCCTGGAGCAAAAGCACATTAGAAAGTGATTTCAGGAAGTTTGCTATTCTATTAGTCTGAGGTTTCTGTCAATGGAATCAGTAATCTCACTCATTTTTCAATACATTCATACAAGAATAAGAGAGTATATGTAATGCCCTTCTCAAAGTTTTGTTGTTGTTGTTTTCTCTCATAGAGAAACCATATTTGAAATGTTGATACAGTATCTGCAGTCACACAGATGGTTGCTAAATTAAATTTACTTGATGGGCTGTTGGTTTTCTTTGTATAATCAGATTCTTGATCAAAGATATGAAAAGATAATATTCATTACAGTTTTGATGGGTGATATACAGAAGGGACTTTTTTTCCAGTACTGCTTGAAAAAATACACATTAACAGCAGTAATTAGTGGCAAGTAGCCTTGGATTTTTTAGCAAGAGAAACATATTTAGCATTTGTTCAAAAGCTTTAGAGCTCATTTTTAAAAGTTTAACTTATGCTGATAGGAACTAAGGGTAACAATGACAGAGTAAACAAAATTTGCATAGCAAAAACAGTTTGACAGCTCAGTTCATAAATATTGTAAATGAGGGTAAAATTGTTTTTTATTTTTAAAGAGAAATCTCCTCTGGATCTTGATTCCTTTTTCTCTGGTTATCTTGGAGTGCACTGGTTTAATGTCCTCTACATGTGTACATTTTAAAATCCTTTATCATGTACAGAACTGTACCATGAAGTCTGCAGTTAGTACTTCATTAACCTCAGTCATTACTAGGTGCAAAAATTTATTCCCACTCAAAGCCACACAGTGAATCTCTTATCACCAGCCTTGATCTCTCTGCATTCAGAGTTCAATGTATTTTAATAGAAGTTTAAAGGCCATAATATCAATTCTAAGATCTTCAGTGAGGATCAGAGAGGACAATATTGCTGTGTTTTAGTGATTATTTTGGCTCACTTGAATAGGGTACTGCTAAAATGCAAAAGTCAATGCTCCTTACTGCAATACATTACTAGCCGGGGAAAATCTTCAAGTAAAGGTGGAGATAATACAGCCATTTCAGAAACTTGCTTAAAAATAACCATTTTAGAAATGTAGACAATCATAGCAGTAACTAAAGGGCTTTTATAGATTCAGTGGTCTCTTTATAAGTTCTGTGGTTTGAGGAATCAAGAACAAGTTACACAGTATTTTTCTTGTTGACAGCGGTGCTGGAATAATTCTTAGTTTTGTAGTGATAGGCTGTGTCCCCCTCCACTCCATCCATGCTCCTCATCCCCCCCACGCTGGAGTCAGAGCTGAGGGCAGCTGCAGAGCCTTGGGCACAGGGCTGACAGTCAGAGCCCCGAGGCCTGCCTGGGTGGCAATAGGTGGAGGCTATGGGTTCAGCAGCCAGGACCCCTGGAGGCAGCAGGGCCAGCAGCTAGGACCCCATGGAGCTGGCAGTCAGGGCCCTGGGCACCATCAGGGCCCCCAGGTGAGGGCTGAGGGCTGTGACCCTGGCATGCAGAGTAAATGATATGTTGGCCGTAAGCATCATGTTTGTTCTCTGAGCTCTTTGTTGTTATCTTGTCATTTAAATTGTTTCAGTTGGGTTATTTTAGATGGGGATTAGCTAGGTGGAAAGACAAAAGGAGGGAAGGGGCAGAAGAGGGTTTGAGGAAGCAGCCAGTCAGCACCTGGTGGGAGATGTTCAGAGTGTAAACTGCAGAACACAGTCTGATGACATCATCAGTGTTCATACTTGAACTGCTTTTGGAACTGGTTTCAGTCTCTTTCTGACTCCTCCTTGCAGGTCACACAGCCAGAGGGAGGAGTGTTCACATGTGTCACCTGTTTGACAGATATCAGCAATTATAAACCAAAGCCTGGCCCCACTGAGGTGGTGGAAATTTTGCCACCAACTTCTTTGTAACCTGGATTTGGCCTTCTTGGCTCCTGCCTCTGCTAGTTCAGATGAAGTTACTGGGGGTTCTGTAATCACTGGTGCTTTTATTTACAATTTTGTGCTCCCACCACTTTTCACAATACAGTATCTGAACCAAGGAGGAAACGACTTTCTCCTTGCTTGCTTTCCTTCACTCCTTCACTGGCCTCCATCTCACTGGCTTCCTTTTTTTCCCAGCCTGTTATAGCCCTGGACTAACTGGGCTGGAAGCTGACTGTCATTCCCCAAATAGGACAGGTTCTTTCCAGCCAGCTCCACTTTATTCATCTCAATGGAGTTGGTGTGGCAGGGGGCTGATTCTTCAGTCTTTCTGCTTAGCCCCCAGTCACAGGCTCTCCATCCCTAACATGCTTATGTACTTTTCCAGAGAAGAGAACAATCTGTTGCTTGAGTTCTGGTAGATTTACTCCTTTGTGGTTCATTTTGTCTGCTTATGTCATTATCTGCAGGGAGGCTAGCTCCACAGAAGACACAATGCTACAAGCATTTTGGCACGGTCAGGAGGCCATCATGAGTCAGTAAAGCACCTGCTGCAAATCAGCCAGTTATTTTGGCAATCTCAATTGCCCATGAACTTCAGTTCTCTTTTTCTTCATGTTATTATTTCTTGGCACATAACTGTCAACAGGTGTGATTAAATGTGATGAGCAGGCATGTAGTGTAAATGCTTAAATACTTCACAAAGGAAGGGCCTTTTGCAAAGAGAAATGGTATTTTTGCAGGGGTGAGTGGTTTTTTTTAATAGAATCAGATTCACTACTACTACTGCTGCTGTTTTCTTCCCACTCTCCTGGGTTCTAAAAAATAAGATGAACATGGATTAACAGAAAAACTGCTGGAAGAGCACTGAATGTGATGCTAATTTCATGAAACACCAAGGGAACAGCTCCATAGTATTTCTAGTGACAAACATCTATATTTCTTCTAGCATGGGAAAAAATGGATGTGAAGGATGGTGTGAATGACTAGAAAAGAAAACATTAAGTGAGGAGAGAAACAAATAAAGAATGAGATGTAAAATGGCTTAGGGGAGATGACAGGATTCATCAGATGGGGAGAGACATCAGAAAAAATAACGAGGGAATGAAAAATAGAGTGTAGAGAAAGGGGAAGCACAGTGCTTAATGGTGAAAGCAGAGGTGTGGGGGTTTTTTTTATTTGTTTGTTTGTTTTTAAGAGAGAGGCACTGAGAGATTTAAAGGTTTACTTCAGGAACAAAAAAAACCAACCTCTTGGGGAATGTTTTCTAAATTAGAAGATTTGCTGGAATAGACTCCATATATAATTCATAATATATTGGCAAATGTTCTAATTTTTCTGGGAAATATCAGAATTAATTAGTAACTTAAACTACTTCCACTTCAAGGAAAACAAGAGTAAAATTCTTCAAGTTCTTCACCTTACTTGAAATGTTTTCCATCTAATTTAATACTTGTTGTCATCTAAGTAGTTACCTTTCATTGTTTGAAACCACTACCCTAAGGCAAGGGTCTGATGATTTTGAAAACAAGCACCATGCCTTCTGATGAGATAAGCAAGAAGGGAGACTACAGATACCATGTATATGCATCCATTGTGAGAATTCAGAACACAATTCCTGTACAAAAATGCCTGTGCCTCTATTACTATTAGATGTACTACTTCTAATCCTGCTTATCAACTCTGATGGACAAGATTTGGCTCAATGTGCATCTGCATCATGAAGCAAATCAGAGCTTCTCACATGTAGTCATGTAGCCCCTATGTAGCCATCTAATCCCCCTCCTTATTAAGAAGTAGAGTGTCTGAGTGAATGTCAGCCAGTGCCAAAGGACAGATTTATTGAGCTTGCATGGTGCTTGCACTAACACTCTTGTTGAGGGAACTTGAAAGGGGCTATGCATATCAAACAGAGTGTTTCTTTCTGACTGCTGCATAATGGATCTGTAAGCCTTGAAGAGGAGTAGAGAGTAATACAGCAAAAGCTGTGTTGTCCAGTCCTGTACCTACCAGAAACTGTATAAGCCAACATTTCTAATCTTCATATAGTCTGGTTGGCATAGAGCCAGAAAGCTCCCTACCTGGCTCCATGTTGCTCTCATGTTCCTGCTTTTCCTATGTGGAGGAATAGTTCTGAGGGGTTCAGAAGGTGGGAAAGGCATTGGGCAGGATGTTGGGAAGAGAAGGGGCTTCAGCTGGCCAGCACCAGATAGCACTTACCTCAGACATTTCCCAGCAAGTGGTGACCTGTCTCTGCTGCTTCTGTATTTCTCTGACCAGTTCTAATTACTATTTAGTCTGGTGTGCAGATGGCTTACATCACCATATTACCCATTATTCCATGAAAGTGTGGCTTGGTGGATAGGGTATTTGACTGGCATTCAAAGGCATTTTGGCACGGTCAGGAGGCCATCATGAGTCAATAAAGCACCTGCTGCAAATCAGCCAGTTATTTTGGCAATCTCAATTGCCCATGAACTTCAGTCTATTCCTAGTGATGTCCCCTGGCTTGCTGGCTAACTTCGAGCAAATTGAACCCTTGCTCTGTGCTTCAGTTTCCTATCTATAAAATGGGGACAAAGATATTTACCTCCTTTGCTACACTGCTTTGAGATTTATGCATGAAAACTGTTAGAGAAGTTCTACATGGTGATATTGTTTAGAGCTCCAGAGACAGAACTATTTATCCCTGTAAGTTTCATGTTTTCATAGATTCCAAGGCCAGAAGGCACCATTGTGATTATCTAGTCTGATGGCCAATTTCACTAGTGAACTTCCACAAAATAATTCCTAGAGCATGTCTTTTAGAAAAACATCCAGTCTGGATTTAAAAATATTCAATATGGAAAAATCCATCAAAAAACTTGTTACATTGTTCCAATAGTTAATTATTCTCACTGTTAAAAGTTTATAGTTTGTTTCCAGACTGAATTAATCATGCTTCAACTTCTAGTCGTATCATGTTACACTTTTCCCTGAAGATTGAAGAGCCAATTATTAAATATTTCTCCCTGATGTAGATATATAGACTGTAATCAAGTCATCTGTTAGTCTTCTCTTTGTTAGACACACATTGTTCAATCTATGTAGTTTATCACTAAAAGCCATGTTTTCAACTTATTTAATTCTCATGGATTTCCTCTGTACTCTCTATAACTTATCAACAACCTTCTTGGATTGTAGACACCAGAACTGGACTCAGTTTTCCAGTAGTGGTTGTATCTGTGCCAAATATAGAAGTAAAACAATCTCTCTGCTCCTGCTTAAGATTTCCCAGTTTATGTATCCAAAGATTACATTAACCTTTTTGACACACTGGGACTTCATTTTCAGCATTTTCAAATATTTTTCAGGGCTGAACCCTAGAGACCACCATTATGTAATATTGCAATATTCTTTGCTCTTAGATCTGTAAATGTATGTTTTCATTTATTGAAATACATATTGTTTGCATACATGTCACGTACTAAGGCATGTGGTTGTGTTGTATCAGTGACTCCTCCAATTTGTGTAATCTGCAAACATTAACATTGATGAGTCTATGTTTTCCTCCAGATCATTAATAAAAATGTTAATTAGCATAGGGCCAAGAACTTATTGTTGTGGTACCCACTAAAAATGCACCTTCTTTTGCTGATGATTCCCCATTTAAAATTACATTTTGAAATCACTCTGCCAGTCAGCTTTTAATGTGTAATGTGTGCCATATTAATTTCATATCATTCTGGTTTATTAATCAAAATATCATGTCATATCAACACTATTAATTTTATCTACCAAATTTATAATCTCATCATAAGAGATGCCAGGTTGGTTTGTCCAAATCTACTTTCCATAAACCCGTGTTCATTTGCATTAATTATTATTGTGCCATTGTCTTGCCAAGGATGGATGTCAGACTATACGTGTTTATAATTCCCTAAGGCATCCTATGTACCTTTTTAAAAAATATTAGCACATTAGCTTTTACCCAATCTTCTGCAACTTCATCAGTGTCCCCAGACTTACTGAAAATGAACATTAATGGTTCTTTGATCAACTCAGCCTGGTCTTTTAAAACTCTGGTATGCAAGTGATCTGATCCATTTGATTAAAATGTCTAGTTTCAGCAGCTGCAGAGCAATATCTTCATTAAATATTAGTGGAATGGAAAAAGTATCATCATCATCATATGATGAGACAACATCTTCTGTTTTTCCTCAGTTATAGAAAAGAAATACTCATTGAACATTTCTGTCATTTCTACATTATTGCTGATCATTCTACCATTTCCATTTCGTAATGGATCAATACCATTATCTATATTATTTTTGTTCCTAATGTACTTTAAAAACACCTTTTTAATATCCCTTAACTCTCCTGGCCATAGATTTCTCCTCGTTTCCTTTTTTGTTCCTTGTGTACCCGAAGTCTGCTAATCCTTTACAGAATGATTGTTCTGTTCTTGTAAATATTGAATCCCCAACAATGATCATCCATCATCCTTAAACAGTGGGAGAACTATTTCTGGGGATTCTTGCTTTCCTTACAGGTTGGGCCAAGCTACCATCCAAAGGTCTGTCCCTTAAAATCTCTCTATTTGATTGCACCAGCTGAATCTTGAATTATCATCCACAGTTTCCATACTGAGAACCTACTATGAATCAGAAACTTCTAACCATGTGGAATTTCTCCTGATTCACTTTAATCTAGTGACAGCAGCCTGTACATCCTAATCTGTATCCAGTCCTAAAGAATACCAATGTGATCTCTTACCTTGGGTGGGTTACAAACTGCAAAGCCTGTTGTCTGACTTCCTGTTTCTCTGTTGGTGGCCAGCTCCTTTCTTCCTTCAACTTGGGCCTCTGGTGTTTCCTGACTCTTGGTCTATGTCTACACTCGCGGCTTCTTGCGTGAGTAATATGCAAATGAGGCTAAGCATGGAATATCGCCGAGCTTCATTTGCACACCTAATGAGCCACCATTTTTTTCAAAAGAGGCCCTTGCACAAGAAAGAGCGTCTACACTGCCCCTTCTTGCGCAAGAAAAACCCTCTTGCTCAATGCCGTTACACCTATTACTTTTCAGGAAGAACGACATTGCGCAAGAGGGTTTTTCTTGCACAAGAAGGGGCAGTGTAGATTCTCCTTCTTGTGCAAGAGCCTCTTCTGAAAAAAATGGTGGCTCATTAGCAGGGCTCGCCGAACCACGGCGAGCCCTGCTCGCCAGCTGCGCTGTCCGGCAATCTGTGCATGCGCAGATCACCCAAACCCTACTCTTCTGGGTTGCAATCTACTTGCTATGAGTGAGTAGATTGCATTATATATCGAGCCCTGGCCATTAGGTATGCAAATGAGGCTCAGCGATATTCCACGCTTAGCCTCATTTGCATATTACTCGCGCAAGAAGCCGCGAGTGTAGACATAGCCTTGGTGTTTAAAAATTCCTCTGTTTCTCTTGTTCTCAATAGCATTTCTACTTGCAGCTTCAATCTAATAACCATTTCCTCCCACACAGCCACTAACGTGTACTTGGAACATGAGTTTAAAGCAGCAGAATGGCTTTGGGTGGGGAGAGGGAATGCAATTAAGATTCCTTTTATGTCTCTTCTCAATTTGGCACAATTTAATATTAATATATCAGCAGTAAATGCCAACAAAAATGATGCAAAAGCATGTTAAATTATATTTTTTCTCTGTCCATAGGAAACTATGTATATATGAAGAGAGCCCTAAGGCAGTTATTTTCTTTTTGTTATCTTTGCTGCTAGTGATGTGATCAAGAATTTTATCATTAGGAAATTTTGATATGGAGGGATCAAAGTAAGTCTTAGCACTACTTCTGATATTTTTAACAGTTAAGAGCTTATTTTCAGCCTGGTCTCTAAAACTTCATTGATATGATTATCTGAAATATATTACAAGCTCTTTGGACTTGTAATGGCATTGGAAACCTTGTGATAATGTATTTCTTTGTAAAGTTTCCAGAATGTGAATAATATTTGTCATGGGTTTCCTACTTGTTTCAGGTTGTGACTGAAACTAGGAAGATAAAAACAGGCAATAATTTAAAAGTGTTAATGTATGTTTAATGAAATTCTGAACTTTAATATTAAGCTCAAGTTGCAGATCAGTCATGTATTTTCTTTGAACCTGTTTATCCTTCCCTAATGTTCATGTTTACATCAATTAAAAATCTCAATAGCTGCTATCCAAGCCAAATCATTAGTTAATGTTTGCCATAACTGTAATAACCAATTGCATGTCTGACTAGAAACAGTGTTAATGTTAGCCCTCCTTTCCAATTTTGAGCAGAGCCCTGTTTTAAAATAAAAGGGTAGAGCCCCCTTTTGCACTCTTATATCAGTGAAATGCAGATATATCACTGAGAAGAGAATTTGCCCCAGTAACTAACTTCTAAGTAAGCCATCTTTATTCAGTCACCCTACTCACCAATAACAAAATGGACCTGATTATAATAAGAAAATCTATCATTTTTTGGTAAAAAAAAAAAAAGATGCAATTGAGGAAATATTTAATAATTCTTCTGAGAATCACATTTTATAAAATGTCTAGATCAATAAAGACTTGATATGAGACATGTGTAGCTATGTCAGTCATATTAATATATCAGGTAACTGAATATCAAATATCACAGTAATTATGTGTTGCCTTAGAAGTGGTAAAAAAACCCTGAAGCCCTAAAAACTGATTTCCAGATAGGAAAAGTTTAATTAAGGTTTCTTTTTGTTTTAAGATATTTTCATAAAAGGCTCCCTGTGTCAAGAGAAATAGGCAGGTACTATAGATGTTGTCAGCATTTATTTGAAATTGAATTTCTTATAGTATCATAATGAGACATGGTTTCAAGCTGTTAAGTTCAGATATGGGTCTTAATTTACCGAAGTGTAGGATATTTAGATCCAGAATTTTGACTTGTCTTTGTTCTCTATAAAGTTTGGTAAGAAATCTGAACTTCACAAAGGCCTGGAATAAAGCTGATCAGAGAAATTTCAGCAGAACAATATCTGGAGAAATTATGCAGCTCTTTCAAAATAAAAACATTTTGTGAAATCAGGTTGATTTTGCCAAAATTTCATTTTGGAAGATCCACCTCTCCCCTACACAGAAAAAGGATCGGACAATGTTGAAGCATCCCATTTTCAGAATGAAAATTTATTTTTAAACAATTTTGATTAATTCTTTCTTTTTTAGTACATATTTCAATATAATACAATTGAAAAAAAATCAAAACATCTTTTTTTCATAAGAACAAATTTTTGACTGAACCAAAATAAATATGTTTTTGGAATTTTCATTTGTAGAGAATTAAGAAATGATCAGTTTTCATTCCAATTCAGAACAAAGTTGGATTTTGAAGTCAATAGATCCTTCTGAAACATAATTTCCAGTCTTTGCACAACGTGACACTGGAGTGATTCTGGGTTCAGGCTCTAATCTAATAAAATCATGTCAAAATTTTTGAGAAGTTGAAAAGTTTGCTAACACTTCCTTTTTTATTGCAAATGCACTAAAAACTACTGCTAAAAAGATTAAGCAAAAAGAATTGTCTAGTATCATAGTACACTTGGAGCTTCAATTTGAGCAAGACATTGGTTTACTACTTCTTCTGGCCCTGACATCATTTTGGATTTTAACCATTTTGATCCATGATAGAGTACGGTAGCTGAGACTTTTAATTCAGCAGATGCAGTACTTGCCACCACCATGTTGAATTTTCTGGATTAGCAGACAAAAATGGACATCTGAAAGTGTAGAAATGGCAGCCTTGAGTGATGGGATATGATAAGAAAACCCTGTATTTATCCTGGATTGTCCTTATCTGTGATTAACCATTCTTCCTTCCTTCAGCTAAGGGGTATTGTATGGCTTTCTAAAAATTTAAATGAAATACATTTACATGTACAATGTAGTAGACATATGTGTTCAATACGAATGACCTGAAAGGTATTATTCTTTACTCATCTGGAATAAGGATTGCACCATAAAACACTGAGAATGCTTATTATCTCATTTTCCACAGTATGTAGTCTAAACAATAGGGCTACGTCTAGACTGGCCACAAATTCCGGAAAAGGGATGCAAATCAGGTAAATCAGCATAGGGAAATCCGCGGGGGATTTAAATATCCCCCACGGATTTAAATAAACATGTCTGCCGCTTTTTTTCCAGCTTGGGGAAAAGCCGGAAAAAAAGCGTCTAGACTGGCGCGATCCTCCGGAATAAAGCCTGGCGGACATGTTTATTTAAATCCGTGGGGGATATTTAAATCCTCTGCGGATTTCCCTATGCTGACTTACCTGATTTGCATCCCTTTTCCGGAATTTGTGGCCAGTCTAGACGTAGCCTAGGAGTTCTATAAAGTCCACGGAATTACACGTTTCACTGTAATACAGGTAAGAGTATAACTTTATTGTATTGTGCCCATACTGATGTAGGTCCAGTAACTACAAATATTTGCATATGACTCAGGAAACTACATTTTGAATGAACTGTAACTTTGTGGTTCTAAAATTTAGAATAATTAAAGCACAGTTATTGTGATTGAAAGATTCAGGAAACAGAGTCTGTATCTTCATATTAAATCCCTTAAATGCTAGCTTTAGAACATAGCATTGCAGTTTAAGTGATATGCTGTGTTACTACAGCACTTTTAATGTAACATCATTTCTAAGAGACATGAAAGTGGCTGGCATTTAAGCAAAGTAATTCTAAATGCTGAAAGGCAAAATGGTATCAAATATAATCTATTGCCTAAACCTTATTTTCTTATATGAATCAATGCCTAAATAGCTTATCTCCTGGGATATACTATACAGTGATAATCTTTTTTAATGTTCCCTTTCTTGAATTCTGTTCAGTAGGTTTCACCCCATTTTGTCAGAACTAACTTCTTTTACAGATTATCTTCATTCCAATCAGTACCACTGCATTGCAGATGACTAAACAGCCTTAAACTTCACTAGAATTTTTCTTTTTCTCAGAGAACATCCAATCTGGAGAAAATGCTGGGTTTTAGACCAGAAAAGAATAGATGTGAAATAAAAATAAGACTTTTTTTTTATTGCCAGCCTTTTGTTAAAGAAACCATACTAGTAATATAGATAATATATAAGGGATTTGAGGTTATTTTTGAGTCTTTAGTTGCTACAGCAATTTCCCAGCGGAAATTTCATGAATGTGCAACCATGCAAAATTAACATTTAAGTTTAGAGAAAATAATTTTCTAGTGATGTAAAACCAATTATGAATTATACTAATTATACTTATTCTTCTGAGCAATAACCAATTCACAGTGTTTTGTAATGATTGATTATTAGGTATAGTTTAATAGCTGTTGTACTTCATTGCTATTTTAACATACTGTAAAGGATAAGCCTATTGAAATTAAGGCTAGGACACATGGAAATGAAAGAGTGGAGATAGTGAATTTTTATACTCATTTTTCATCTCTGCACACCTATTTTTCATATGTTGGTTTAATTCACAAGTAAATACATCTGATGGTGTTCTGCCTAAATTACATTAAAAAAACTAGCATTTGATGTGGCAAAATTATATACATTTACAGTCTCGTCTTGGGAGGTCCAATACAGAGATCAGAGTTATTTCAGGTCAGGAGTGAGGTATTTCACAAGTTTTTTTTTCTTTCCTTTTTCATAAATTTCTGTGAAGCCTATTCACTTGTCAGGTCCATTTTAGCTCTCCACTCTCATGAATATTAAATTCACTTACAAGTTCTAAAAAGGAAGAGAAAAAAACCCAGCAAATGGTTTTGCACCACTCCTTATCTCTACTTTTCCTGTTTCTGATCAATTTCACATTGGGAAATAGGAAAAAAACCAATGTTTGGGGTGGTCAGATCAGGAGCAGTAGAAAAATTCACTGAAAAATACAAAAATGTTGGTATAAAATCTGAAATCTAAAGTCCCACCCCACCCCAAAAACTCCCTTATTCCTATCTTACACCCACAAAAATCATTCAGCAGTTTTCCTCATACCAAGAAATCCAGCAATTTCAAACTAAAATCTGTTTCAGTAAAGCAAATTATTATTCATTTTTAAAAATAGTTCTAAGTACTATAAAGCTGGCAGATATCTATTTAATGGACATTACATTACTAAGAAGGTTCTTTTACTATACTATAAAAATTTCAGGCAATTTATCAAGGCGATGAAAAGATCCCAAAATAACTATCAATTTACCTACTATATTTAAAGCTTGTCTCTTAAGAATCAAGTCATTTGAAAAATAGCAAGCTCTGACCAGATTTGATTTTTTTATTAGAAAATGAAATTAGATTAATATTTGTAAAAGTAATCTTTCTTAAGCGTTGTTGTTTATCTTGTTTTTCTTATGTATTTATAAAGTGGTCAGCATCACATATGTCCAAGCAACTTGTATTTTATACATTTAATGTTTGTTAAAGAGGTAACATGACAAACCTGCTCAGATAAAAGAGGGACCATATTTGTAATTAGAAGTTTGTAATCTCTCTCAATCGGTAAACAGATATTGTTAAAAGATATCTTAAACCTACCAGTTATGAACATTAAGTTCATGGGTTAGCCTTCTCATCACTGAGATGTATTTAACTTGACTTAATGCCAAAATCAATAATATGGCTGCTAATGCTGAAATATCAAATACTAAACTATCTTTGTACTGAAATATATACAAAAACAGTAGCTGAATAAGAAATATGAGCTTAGTTTTGACTGAATTTGATGTGTGAGAGCTGAAACAGCAGGTCTGGTGGGTGGGTGGGGGGGTTAATCTCACTAATCTTGGATGTCCCTGAATCATATCTCTTTTGCTCTCCTCTTTTTCTATAATCACATTTCCATGCTTGTACTCTATCTTAGCCTTTAGGTGGCAGCATTTGAGAACAGTTGTCTATTTGAGGTTGCCACCATCTGGAAAACATGTTATGGGCAAAAAATTGTAAATGGCTGTAAGAACAAACCACACAGGAACTCTGTTCATTATGCAGTTTTCTTCAAAGTTTGTTCAGAAGCATGTGAAAGGATTTAAGTGAGTTAACTTGGAGATTTAAGTGTGAGAGTCTCTTAATGTTGCATGCTGCAAATTCAACTTATGGATCATATCCTCCCCTGAGTTCTCACTTGTTGTTTTCCAAAATGTTCTGTTCTGTGAACTACATTAAAAGGCACTACTGGCCATACATATTCAGAATACAGGTGTATATAATTCAAAAGAATCACATTTGCACATAATGCTGCAAATGATGCCCTATTTCAATGTGCCAAAATACCATCCAGATGTTTTTATTCTTCAAAGTTATGAAAACCTACATACTTTTAAAATGAGCTAGCAGCACCAAGGATCCCTCCCACTTATGTCTTAATATTTCAGGTTTGTAAATAAGTGGAAGAAATGCCATTATCATGTAAATTTATTTAGAATCATAGAATACTAGGACTGGAAGGGACCTCGAGAGGTCATCAAGTCCAGTCCCCTGCCCTTATGGCAGGACCAAATACTGTCTAGACCATCTCTGATAGACATTTATCTAACCTATTCTTAAATATCTCCAGAGATGGGGATTCCACAACCTCCATGGGCAATTTATTTCATTTTTTTTCTACCCTGACAGTTAGGAATTTTTTCCTAATGTCCAACCTAAACCTCCCCTGCTGCAGTTTAAGCCCATTGCTTCTTGTTCTATCTTCAGAGGCCAAGATGAACAAGTTTTCTCTCTCTTCCTTATGACACCCTTTTAGATACCTGAAAACAGCTATCATGTCCCCCCTCAGTCATCTCTTTTCTAAATGAAACAAACCCAATTCTTTCAGCTATATTCATCCCTGCTTGATTCTCTCTGAGCCATTCAATTAAACTAAAGATAATTTGTCCCATTCTCCTTAGATACAAGGGTTCAAGAACTAATGCCAACATTGTCGTGAGATTTGAATCTAATACTGGAGACTTGATGATGCCTCAGTGTTACAGACACCAAAGTTATCACCTAACTGGATCACTACCCCATATATGGAACTGGACTTACAGAATCAGTAGGTCAACAGAGATGTTCCTGAGGTGTTCATAACTCTGGCTCTGATATAAAACTACAGGAACAACATGAAATTTGTAAATTCAAAGGAGATACTTTTAAAAGGAAATTAAATCCACTGGGATCCTAAATTAAAGATCATAGCACTACATGTTGCCTATCCTCTGTTAAACAATGTAGAAAACAAACACCTACTAGAAAATGCATATCTGCATCTTGGTATTTGCTCTGCTGAATATAACTTTTTTTCATAGATTCGGGAATTGCATGGCAAGAAGGAACCCTTGTGATCATTAGACCATAATTTCCTAAAGAATAACTTTAAATGCACAATCTTGATTTTAAATTGTCCCACAGTGCCTGACGATGACTGCTCTTGTCACAACTGTGAGTTCCAATGTCCAGAATGCTTGGAGACTGGAAATCACTGCCCCTTTTAAAAATCCTCATATATTTTAAATGTCTTTTTCTGATTGCCCAGCTTGACAGGCACACCTAGCACCTTCTGCTCGTAGTATGCATGCTCTGCTGACTATGCTGGTTCCATGCACTGAATATGATCCTGCCTGGAATAGACAGGATATATTGGATCTGCTGGGCCTGTGAGGTGAAGAGGCTGTGCAGGTATAGCTTCAAACTGGTCGTAGCAATTTGGATGCCTACTAAAAATTGAATGGGAGGATGCAGATGAAGGCCCTCATTTTGAATTCACCAAGGCCTGGTCTTCACTAAACAGGAAAGTTAACTTAAGATAAGCTTTAATTACATAGCTGGAGTCGACACATCTAATAGGTATGTCTAGACAACATTGTGTTTTAGAAAAAACTGCCCTTTTTTTAAAAAAAGCTTCACCCGTGTCCACACTGCACTTGTATTCTTTCAAAATTAAATTGAAAGAACGCATGGGGGGAGGGGAGTTGACATTGGTAAACCTCAAATTCTTAGAAAGAATGCCTTTTTTGAGAGAGCTCTTTCAAAAAAAGGCGTGTGTAGATGCAGAACAAGGACATTTTTTGAAAAAAGAGGCAATCCAAAAAAGCACAGGTGCCTTGGTGGCCATTCTGAGAATAGCAATCGGGGCTTTCTTTCAAGAGAGTGTCCATGCAGTAGGGATGCTCTCTTTTGAAAAAGCAGATCACTTTTTCGATCTGGTTTTGAGGTGTGAATGCTCTCTTTCAAAAGAAGCTTGCAGTCATACCCTCAGTCATATTCTTAGGCTCTCCACATAGTGAGAGGTCAACAGGAGTACATATTCTTTTCATCATGTCTTACTAATCTATTAAAGTTCTTTGAAGGGGTTAACAAACATGCAGACAAGGCGGACCCAGTAGATATAGTATACTTAGATTTTCAGAAAGCCTTTGACAAGGTCCCTCACCAAAAACTCTTGTGTAAATTACATTGCCATGGGATAAGAGGGAAGGTCCTTTCACAGACTGAGAACTGGTTAAAAGACAGGAAACAAAGGGTAGGAATAAATGGTAAATTTTCAGAATGGAGAGGGGTAACTAGTGGTGTCCCCCAAGGGTCAGTCCTGGGACCAATCCTGTTCAACTTATTCATAAGTGATCTGGAGAAAGGGGTAATCAGTGAGGTGGTAAAGTTTGCAGATGATACCAAACTGTTTAGGATAGTCAAGACAGAAGCAGACTGTGAGGGACTCCAAAAAGATCTCACCAAACTGAGTGATTGGGCAATAAAATGGCAAATGAAATTTAATGTGGATAAGTGTAAAGTAATGCACTTCGGGAAAAATAACCCCAACTATAAGTACAGTATGATGGGGGCTAATTTGGCTACGACAAATCAGGAAAGAGATCTTGGAGTTATCGTGGATAGTTCTCTGAAAACTTCTACACAGTGTGCAGCAGCGGTCAAAAAGGCAAATAGGATGTTAGGAATTATTAAGAAAGGGATAGAAAATAAGACTCAGAATATCTTACTGCCCCTCTATAAAACTATGGTATGCCCACATCTTGAATACTGTGTACAGATGTGGTCTCCTCACCTCAAAAAAGATATTTTGGCCTTGGAAAGGGTTCAGAAAAGGGCAACTACAATGATTAGGGGTTTGGAACAGGTCCCATATGAAGAAAGGTTAAAACGACTGGGACTTTTCAGTTTAGAAAAGAGGAGACTGAGGGGGGATATGATAGAGGTATATAAAATCATGAGTGGTGTGGAGAGGGCAAATAAAGAAAAGTTATTTATTAGTTCCCATAATAGAAGAACTAGAGGACACCAAATGAAGTTAATGGGTAGCAGGTTTAAAACTAATAAAAGAAAGTTCTTCTTCACACAGCGTGTAGTCAACCTGTGGAACTCCTTGCCAGAGGAGGCTGTGAAGGCTAGGACTATAACAGAGTTTAAAGTGAAGCTAGATAATTTCCTGGAGGTTAGGTCCATAAAAGGCAATTAGCCAGGAGATAGAAATGGTGTCCCTAGCCTCTGTCAGAGGCTGGAGAAGGATGGCAGGAGACAAATCGCTTGATCATTCGGTCCACCCTTCTGGGGCAACTGGTGCTGGCCATTGTCAGCAGACAGGCTACTGGGCTAGATGGACCTTTGGTCTGACCCAGTACGGCCGTTCTTATGTTCTTGTGTTCTTATGTAAGTAAATCAAACTTAATTAAGGCCTCTTTAATTTTGAAGAACAGTGTGTATACAGAGAGTTAGTATGATTTAACTAGTCTGTTTTAAATCCACATATTTTCTTAAATCAGATTGTTTCCTGAGACACTCTTAAAAAATTGTCGTCATTTTTTCTGCTCATTTGATGAAATAGGTTTTACCCCAAAAAGCTCATGATCTAATATATTTTTTAGTTTCTAAGAGTACATCTACACAGCAGGATAAAAGTTGAATTAAGATATGCAACTTCAGCTACGTCAACTGAGTAGCTGAAGTCAAAATGAAGGTTACAGAGTCAGAGTAAGAAGTCCTCCAAAATAATGGCTTCCTCTGTAGATGCATATTTTGTTGTTTTGAAATAACGTCAGTTATTCCGAAATAACAGTGCTGTGCAGTTGTACCCTATGGTGTCACAGGGCTCCTTGTTGTTTTCCACCAGTATAGTTGTTCTGTTTCTCCAAGAAGCAGTAACTAAATTAACAGCAGAATTCTTCCATCTACCTATCTGTCTCTATGCTGGGGGTTAGGTTGAAGAAATGATGAAGCTCAGGATATGAAGTTTTATTACTAGATCTGTCTAATGACAACTGTAGATCAGGCCTGATGTGATTTGGAGACGAGGTGTTCTTACATTCACCAAAAAACTTTGCTTCTCAAGATAATCTGTGTCAACATTATTGGACTATGCCAGCATAGGCTCCATAGTGTAGACAAACCCATAGGGTATGTCTAGACTGCATCCTTCTGTCAGAAGATGGATGCAGATTAGGTGGGTCAGCATTGCAAATGAGGCAGGGATTTAAATATCCTGTGTCTAATTTGCATAAAAATGGCCACCACATTTTGTAGACTCAGCACTTTGTCAACAAAAAGTGGTAGTCTAGAGGAGAATCTGTCAAGAAAGAAAGCCTTTTTCGACAGATCCTGTAAACCTCCTTGAAGGAGGCATAAGGGATATGTCAAAAAAGGCTTTCTTTCTCAACAGATCCCCCTCTAGACTGCCACTTTTTGCCGACTCAGCTGACTCAGCACTTAGTCAGCAAAATGCAGTGGCCATTTTATACAAATTAGTCATGTGATATTTAAATCCCTGCCTCATTTGCAATGTCAACCTGCCTAATCTGCATCCCTCTGCCGAGACGGGATGCAGTCTAGACATATTCATAATGTCCCTGCATAGACAAAGCTTTCAATATAAAATCAAAGACAAAAAAGAAAAGGAGTCTTTTTACTCTATGTACAAAATGACTCAGGTCGCACGAGATCAAGATTCACAAATTTGGTTTGCAAGTTGAATCATTGGCTTCTCTGGCCTGGTCTGGGTATTGATGGAGAGGGCAACATGAATGCTGATCTGTGCCCCCACAAAAGAGTGAAAAAGAGCATATAAAATAAACTCGTACAAAATGGGCAAAATGTTCTAGCCATGATTGCAATATTTCATACATGGAAGCAGAGCTGCTTTGGTAGCTAAGGGTGAGATTTCCTGAGCCTAGCATCTGGATTATTTAATGGGAAAATGTGTGTGAGAGGTTCTTTAAATTTAGATAATATGAGATATGTTTTGTTTCTCTTCTTTCACCTATATTCACAAACCATGCACACCATTTCAGTGAAGTTTTGATTATCTTTGATTATCTTTTGATAATTTTCCCACACGGTTAACATCTGATATACTGAACATGTGATAAATTAAATCTAACAGTCACTGAAGGAATCTAATGCACACAGAAAGTGAAAAAATAATACAGTTTTAACAACCAACATTTTATAGCATTAATTTGAGTACTTCACAATCTCTCTAATGTCAATCTCCGCCGGGGCACATAGAGGAATGTGGAATTATTTATGTAGGAAAAAATGTGTGGAGGTGAAGGTAAACAGAGATACAAACATACATTGTGAGACACAGAATCAGAGCTGCATACATATTGGGATGCCAATACATAACCTTTCTCACAAGACACTTAGCCACACCACACTTCAGATATAAATATGTTGATGTTGCCTGTTAATTGAAATCATAGATATTTGGAGTCTGACACTGATGACTTCTTTGTCAGATAGATTATTCAGTACCTTAACTTCCTCTGTAAATTTAAACAGAAATTAACAGAGAGGGTTTGTAATGAACAATGTCTCGTATAAAGAAGTAAATGCTGTGAACAATGCGCCCAATGCCAGCGTAATCTTTATGATTCTTCACTAATGCCACTCTAAATCCAAATTAACATATTGGAGTCAGTGGAGTTACTTTGAAAAAAAGCAAGGGAGAGTACTGATGACTCCACCCAATTCACAGGGAGTCCAATACCAGACCAGCCGCCAGCATCAGCAGAGTAGCAGTGCCATCCATCCCAGAGGCGTTTGCTGTAGCCACCATTATCGGCACTACAACAGTCATTGTCAGAAGTGTGGGCATTCGGAAGGAAGGAAGAAAGAGACAAGCCTTCGGTGTTTAGAAGTTAACAGATGAAAGCATCATTTGTTACTTCTCTGTTACTGAGAGGCTGATCTATTTATCCAAAGTGCCACATTTGTAGAAAGATTAGAGAGGACTGGCATGTAGATGAACCTGTAATCTGTGTGCAAATGCTGCCACAAACTGTGATGAAATATATAAGAATAAGAGGCATTTCTACAGCATGAGGATGGGAATTCCAGAAGAAAAAACCTATTGTTGCAAAATATGAATCTCATGCTGATTATCTACACAGTTGACATATCTGCCCTCAGCTAGTTGTTGCTATCCTGAGTAATCAATGTTGGTTGACTCTGCGGTACATATATTTTGAGTTTAGTCTTAAATAAAGGGTGTTTTAATTATTCATTACAGAGCATTGATCTTATTCATAAAGCAATGCCCTCCTATTGCAGGTGATAGCAGCTACCTTTGAAGACCATATGAGAGATCCTTCCTTCCAAATCTCAAAATATGCTGCAAAAATCATATTAAATAAAATGATTTGTGGATTTTTAAAATTAAGGTTTGAATTCCCATATGAGACTTGAAGAAGGGCACATTACAGCTTGTTTCTGGGAAAGTTTGACAGGTGTGTGTAGTTTCATGACTGTTTCTCAATGTGTGACATTAAAAAGGCTATTCCTCTGTTGTAAAAGATTTATCTATAGAAAGGTTAACAAGACAATGATGAAGCTGAATAAGAAGCCTTAAGCAATGGATGAGACACAATTTCTCTTAGGGTTGATATTCTTTTATTAACAAAAAATTAGAATGAACATCAATGTAGAAAATATCCACGTGTTTGTGTGCATGTGAGTGCATGTGTGATAGTGAACTGATATTTTATTGCTTCTCTTTTGGTTTTAACTAAAATGTCATAAAGGGAAGACCAAAATGGATGAAATAAAACCAATCAGTTTTGTGAACTGACAACTTTGCTGTCAGGAGATTGCTCCTCTCTGTAAAGCAGTCTTGAATGGCGTAGATTGGTAAAGGAAACAGACATACAAGTTGGGACTGCAGAGCTGACAACATTCAATGTCTTCTAATAACCTACATTTATCTGGTTTACCAGGCCTATATAGGAAAAGGTCATTTTAAGTTTAATGCAGTCCATTTTCATTTGACTGTTATTGCTTCAGTATTGATCCAAGTTACTCCTCTCAGATAGATCTTTGTCTCTGATGATGTACACAGTATCCTCTTTCTGTCTTTTGTCTCTTCTGCTTTGTTAACGTAGTAGATTTTACTTATTTACGCTATTTGCAGCATAATAGAAAGAATGGGAAGGCTACCTGTTTCCCCCTTCTTTTAGACACACATCTTAATCAGAAGCAGTAGAAATACTGATTACAGGTTCAGTTCTCTCCTCTGATGTGTGCTTGTGACTCATTCTTTTCAGTGGTGGCCTTTGGGCACATCTGAGAGCATAATTTGGCTCTTTTTGCTTGGAGAGTTGAGATGATTTTAAAGCTGCATTCATCTTTGTTCTACAGCTAGTTCTGTGTTTGCCCCATTTTCATGTTATATGTGGGAAATCCCATTTAAGTTTAGTGGCTTAGGATTGCCTATTTTATATGTCATCTATATCATATTGAGATACATTTCTAAAAAAAATAAGAGCAGTTTACTGCTGACAAAATGTAAGTAAAGAATTAGACCAAATAAGTGAATTCACAAAGGAGGCGGGTGTAGAATTTTGATTCAGTTATGTGACCATAAGAAGGAAGCCTGTTTGCAAATACAGAACTTGTTGATGTAGGTTGAAAATTAGGGCTATTTTTATATTTATATGTTCATATACACACCTAAATATAGAGATTTACTGGATACATAATGTGAGGATTTATTTTGCTTTCTGAAGCCTAAAGAATTAGGTGAATTACAACTGACGGTTGCCTTTCCTTTGCTGTTTGGGAGGTTACAAGAAGTCTTTGTGGAAAAGATCCTTGAAAAATAAGAATATATTTGATAAGAGTATGACTTAATTTTCATTTGCATGTTGCTATATTAACAAATATTTCAGTAATAAATTTCCTGAAAATTTCGTCTGCTGTAAGTATAGAATGTCTGGAGTTTGCATATGTAATAATTTGAGATTGAATTACATTTCATGGATTCTAAATCTGCCTAGCACTGGGGATTTCCACCACATTTATATGCAAGGTAAAAGAGAAATGTTTTCTTCCTCAATTTTTAATTCCATTAATAACGAACCCTCTCTCTCTTCCTCACCTTACATGGTTTAAGTAACCAATATATGATTGACCCTTTTTCATTTGCCAGCCCAGACAGGTAATATTCATGTTCTTCTTTTAATATAGCCAATGAAGTCCTTTTATTTGTTTTTTCAGTTGTTTCATTCATGTGTTTTCTTCCAAAACCAAAACAAAAGATAGGAGTTTGGACTAGTTAATTCTTTCTGAGTAATTAAAATATACAAAATTATCAAAAGGCATTTGAGTACATAAACAAATTATAACTAAGAATAGACACATTGGCATGGGCAGTGGGTGAAGGAACTGCTTGGGGAAGAAGCTCCTCAGCCTTTGGCCCTGCCTATACTACACCTCTTCTGTGCCCAGACCCTACTCCCTTCCCACTGTCTCCTTTTCGCTGTGCTCACCAATTCCAGCCAAATCTCTGAACTCAAATATAGCAAATGCCATCTGGAAAAAAAATCTATTTTTTTTCTGAACAAAATGGAGCATGTTTTCCACTGAACTAAATTTGGGAATAAAAAATGTCAGTCATAGATGTTTTGATATACAGGCAGTCCCCGGGTTACATGGATCCGACTTACATCGGATCCCTACTTACAAACGGGGTGAGGCAACCCTGCACTAGCTGCTTCCCCCCAGCAGACCAGGGAGACGCAAAGCTAGCGCCCCCTGCCCCCCACCCCCAGCAGACCAGGGAGATGCGGAGCGGCTTTTCTCAGCAGACACCTCAGCTTGAGAATAAAGGACTGAGGGAAGTGAGGTGTGGGAGAATAAAACTGAGCTCTGGAGAAATGTTTGGCTAGAGTTTCCCCTACAATATGTACCAGTTCCGACTTACATACAAATTCAACTTAAGAACAAACCTACAGTCCCTATCTTGTATGTAACCCGGGGACTGCCTGTACCTTGAAGTCTGTCAGAGATTTATTTGCAAAAACTTTATTATAAGGGCAAGCAAGTTATCCTGCTGAATACAACATTAAATGTTATGGGAGACATGATTCAGCCCTTCTCTGTTTTAAATTTTATTCATCAGTACAGTATTTCTAAGCTGATTTTAAATGTTAAATATACTCTTAAACCTTCATAAAGTAAGCATTCCAGATTACTACATATTTAAAATAAACGAAACAAATTATTTTAAATTAATCAGTTAGAGCAGTTCAGAGTGTTCATAACAAAGTTCATTGCTTTTAGAAAAAGGGAACACTAATTTATTTTGTATGATTTTCATAACAAGACATATTTTTGGAAATTCACTGTATGTTTATCTTAAAATATGTTTCAAAAGATGTTAGGCATAACAAAGTATTTTATATCTTAGTAAGGTACTGATTTTGACACAGTTTCTCTTAAAACTAGTTCATAAAAAGATCAGAAGTAAAAGGGAAACTCATTGTCCAGCTATCTGAAAGAAAAGGAATGTTGTCCCTTTAAGGATAGTGTGTGAGAGAAAAATAGAGAAGAGTAGGGATGCCCTTGGAAGCAAGTTTTTGTACTATATTAATTAAAATTAAAATGTATATTTTAGATAAAAGTGCTCTGTTGAAGAATTTATTAAAAACTGATGTCTGAAGCATTTAATGCTAAAAGCCTAATACTCAGATTATGCATCTAAATATCTACACAAGGATTTTTTTAAAGATGTTATTGTGTAATCTTCAGCAACAAACTAATGAAATATTTCAAGCAAATTTTAAACTAAGATACTGTTGACATAGTAATGCATAACTGTTTTTTCAATAAAGTCAGGGTTGGCATATGCCTGTTAAATGGTTACCACTTAATGGATATTTCACAGATTCAATGTTATGATAATAAGTCTGGCAAGATGGAAGCTTTCACTTATAACTTAACTGATCCTCTTCAGGGAAAGGGTCATCACTCTGCAAAAGCTTGCTGTGGAAGCCGGCAGAATCTTCAGAATAGGGATAGGAAAAGGGAGAGTTTGATCACTAAGACCCAGGGGAGGAATTGCCTTCTCTTGCCTGTTAGGGTGCATCTACATAGCAGGGCTTAACTCAAAAGAAGCTACACAAATTGAGCTACATGAATTGCGTAGCTTATTGCAAAATTGAGGGCATCTACATAGCACTTTTTTTCTAAATAGATAACTCTTCCTCCAACTTCCCTTACTCTTTGTACAAGAGGTGGAGTAAGAAGTCCTCCAGAATAACAGTATTTTGACATTATTTCAAAATAACTGCCTGCTGTGTAAACTCGGACTATATTATTTTGAAATAATATTGCTGTGTAGATATACCCTTATGTCTGCAGACCATTCACATGGGTCCATCTTTAGTTTGTACTTCAGTGTAAACTTAGGTACCAATTTTTCATTTTGAAGCAAAAATTAGAATGTATTCCTTTTGTCTGAAAAGCAACATATTCATCTGGATTGTCCTTGCACTGTGGAATGATAAATGAAAGTGCTTTGACAAGTTGCCTAAGTAGAATAGCTACTATAGCAAATGTTTCAGAAGTGGACTATTTTTCAGGACAATATGTTAAAGTAAAATTCCAGTCATATATATGTATTTGTGTATTTATACACATACATGTGTACATATATATTATCTATATAGCTATCTATCTATGTATCTATCTATAATACCTCACAAAGTGGAATGGTCTCATACTATACTAAACATTATACATTTTATGTGGACAGAATTTTTCCCCATGACTATATATGTATAGTAAACAACACTATTGGCATACACAAAGAGAAAAAGCTTTCCTTCAAATTACTGTTATAGAATGCAGTTGTATAATCTAGTGGTGTTATATTTTAGAATTAGGATGAGGTGCAGAAAATTTGCATACCTCCAAAGTCTGAAAGATTGTGCAGTTAAAAAAAAAACCCATTATATACACTCAAACAAAAAATGCATCAAGAGAACCACAAGTATATATCGAATGAAATACAGTAGAACCTTGTTAGCCAACCCTCCCATGATTTGATTCTCTCTTTTAATAAAAAATCAGCGCACACAGGTCCAAAAGACGGTTCTGTCTCTTCTGGATACTAGATGGCACTGCAGACTCACACTTTCCCATTCTCTGGATTATCTGAATTTTTGATTATCTGATCTGACGCCAGTCTCATCTAGATATAGATATAGATAGGCTTATATACATACAAGTACTGTATTTATAGCATTAACAACCAAGGAACAGTCTGGAACAAAACTGGGGAAAATGTGATGGGAATTATAAGTATAAATTGACTAGGGAGGAGTATAAATATATTTTGCTTGAGAATGCAGGGGAGTAATCAGGAAGGCAAAAGCACAACTGGAATTGCAGCTAGCAAAGAATGCGAAAGGGTAACAAAAAATGGTTTCTACTGTCATATTAATAATAACAGTGTGACCAGAGAGGGTGTGGGGCCCTTACTGGATGACGGACGTAACAGATGATGTGAGAAAAGCTGAAGTACTCAATGCTTTTTTGACTCTGTCAACACAGACAAGATCAGCTTCCAGACTACTGCACTAGGCAACGCAGTATGGGAAAGAGGTGGACAGCCCTCAGTGGAGAAAGAACAGGTTAAGAACTATTTAGAAAAGCTAGACATACACAAATCCATGGGTCCAGATTTAATGCATCTGAAGGAGTTGGTAAATGTCATTGCAGAGCCTTTGGCCATTAAAAACTTGTGGAGATTGGGAGAGGTCCCGGATGACTGGAAAAAGGCAAATGTAGTGTCCATCTTTAAAAAGGAAAGAAGGACAATCCAGGGAACAATAGACCAGTCAGCCATATCTCAGTCCCCAGAAAAATCATGGTGGGAATCCTCAAGGAATCCATTTTGAAGTACTTGGAAAAGGGTAAAGTGATCAGGAATAGTCAACATGGATTCACCAAAGACAAGTCATGCCTGACCAACCTGATTAGCTTCCTTGATGAGGTAACTGTTTTGTGGACATGAGGAAGTCAGTGCATGTGATATACCTTGACTTTGTTTTGTTCAATATCTTTCTTAATGACCTGGATGAGGGGATGGATTGCATCCTCGACAAGTTTGCAGATGACACTAAGCTAGTGGGAGAGGTAGATACATTGGAGGGCAGAGATAGCATCCAGAGTGACCTAGACAAATTAGAGGATTCGCCAAAAGAAATCTGATGAGGTTCAACAAAGAGAAGTGCAGAGTCCTGTACTTAGGACGAAAGAATCCCAAGCATTGTTACAGGCTGGGGATGGACTGCCTAAGTAGCAGTTCAACAGAAAAGGACCTGGGGATTACAGTTGATGAGAAGCTGGATATGAGTCAACAGTGTGTCCTTGTAGCCAAGAAGGCTAATGGTATATTAGAGTGCATTAGGAGGAGCATTTCCAGGAGATCTAGAATAGTTATTGTTCCCCTTTATTCAGCACTGGTGAGGCCACATCTGGAGTATTGCGTCCAATTCTTGGCCCCCCACTATAGAAAGGATGTGGACACATTGGAGAGGGTCCAAAGGAGGGCAACAAAAATGATTAGGGGGCTGGTCCACATGACCTATGAGGAGATGCTGAGGGATTTGGGCTTATTTAGCCTGCAAAAGAGAAGAGTGAGGGGGGATTTGATAGCAGCCTTCAACTTCCTGAAGGGGGTTCCAGAGAGGATGGAGAAAGGCTATTCTCATTAGTTACAGATGGTAGAAGAAGGAGCAATGGTCTCAAGTTACAGTGGGAGAGGTCAAGGATGGATATTAGGAAAAACTATTTCACTGGGAGGGTGGTGAAGTACTGGAATGGTTTACCTAGGGAGGTGGTGAAATCTCCATCCCTAGAGGTTTTTAAGTTGACAAAGCCCTGTCCGGGATGATTTAGTGAGGATTGGTTCTGCTTTGGGTAGGGGGCTGGACTCGGTGACTTCCTGAGGTCTCTTCCAGCCCTAGGATTCTATGATTCTATAAATTAACATTAGCATTTTTCTAAAATATTTAATATTCAGTAATTAGACATTTCAAATGTTTGTCTGGATTTGATAAGCAGTCATGTAAACCATTCTTGGAAAGGTAATGTTTTCAAGAGGTTTGGAATCTTATAGAAACTGATGTTCTATCTTGGGTTGCCTAATATTGCTTTCTCCTTATTAATATAATTAATGCTAGTCGATGCCATTTTATGGAAATTAGGTCAAGTCAAACAAACATGATTTCATTCCATAATGAGATTACAAGTTTGATTGTTAAAAGTGTCTCTCTGCATAGATATGATAGACGGAGGCTTTGGTAGGGCATTTGTCTTAGTACTTACATGACATTCTGATTGAAAAATTAACACTATACAATATCAATTGAGCCCACATTAAATGGAATAATAATCAGCTGTCCAACAGACCTCACAATGTAAGTAAATGGAGAATTATGATCAAATGGGCGAAGTTTCTATCTGGGTTCTTCAGGGATTGGTACTAAATCAGATGCCATTCAACATTTGCACCAGTAATCTGGAAGTAAATATAAAATCACTTCACATAAAATATGAGGATAATACAAGGATTGTTGGAGTAGTAATTCAATGAGCTGGAAGGGAAATCATCTCGAGTGATCTGGATGACTTTGTAAATTGGGCTCCTTTGCACAAAATGCATTTTAATGCAGCCAAATGCCAATTTATGCCTCCAGGGACAAGGAAAAGAGACCATACCAACAACATGGGAGTGGGAGAATTGTATCTTGGAAAGCAGTGACAGTGTAAGGGATTTATAGGATCATAGCGGACAAGTAATTGAGCATGAGCTCACAATATAATGTGTCAAAAAGGGCTAATTGAATCTTAGGATGTGTAAACAGAGTAGCAGTGAATAGCTGTATGAAGGTGCTTTTACCTCTGTAAATGGCATTATTGTTATGAATACTGGAATATCACATAGAATTCTAGTATTCATATTTTTCAGAATTGAAGAGGATGCAGACAAAAGCCACAGAAATTATTTAGGGACTGGAAAAAAAAAGCATCTTACAATGAAAGTCTTAGCGTTCACTCTGTTAGTTTCTCAAACAGAAGGTTAAGAGATAACTGGATGCACTGACTAGCTATCTTGACAGGAAGAAAATAATGATCAAGTCTAATTCTGATTGCCAATATAAGGGAATTTAGCAAACATGTGCACCTTCACATGGAGAAAATAGTGGGTACTAAAGGGTTCTTTAATTTAACAGAGAAAGGATTAACAGGATTAACAATAGTTGGAAACTGAAGCCAGGCAAATTAAAATTAGAAATAAGGCATAAATTGTAATAGAAAGGGAGATTTATCATTGGAACAAACTACCAAGATATGTGTAATGTTGACAAATCTCAGCTGTCAGTGGGTAGGATTGAACAGCTGTGTGAATCTGGGGCTAACTGTGTGAATCTCTACCATTTGAGCTAAATCCCCTTAACTAAGGTGATAGCAGGTGGTCTAAGTGTCAGCAGAGAAGTATAGAAAGCCACACCAAGCAGAGAGGGCCACATATACTTTAGAAATACAGAAGTTATTTAGCTCAGTATGGTGGTAGCTGAGTGAAATGTAAAGGTCAGCAATATAGAGGAGGTCAGATTAGATGGTATAATGGTCCTTTCTATACTTAAACTCTATGTATCTATGAAAACCATCTTTGAGCAAATTTCAAATCAAATCAGGAAAGATTTTGTTTAATGTGTTTATATTTTATAGTATTCATAACATGCACCTAATTTTCACCTGGTTATGATGAAAATAGGGGGTGAGGAGATACAGATGACAATACAAACCAAAATCTCTCATTATCTACCACTTACATGCTTGATAAGTGGGGAGTAATGTTATCTTAAAAACATGGAAAAAATCCTACATGGTTAAACATATTGGTAGATGAGAAATTTCCAAATATACTTTCTGGGATTTCTCATAGGGAGAAAATGAAACTGTTCCAGCATGGGTTGGTAAGATGATAATGTTCAAATATATCATAACCTAAATGAATAGCTCTGAACACCTTCACTTCATCTACTAAAATATCATCCACCTGGTGACTTCTGTGCACTCTCTACCTACTACTACACCCTACACCAGAGTAAAAGGGATGCTGGAAATATAGAAACTCCAAATGACCTACAAGAAGCCTTTTTGCCATCACCTCAGTAATCTTCCATGAAAAGAAAGGATGAATAAACACTTGTTTGGAGAAACGAGGACTCTGCAGTTTCACAGGGAGATATTAACAATCTTGTATTCTGTGTACCCAATATCTCACAGTTGCCTTTATTATCCCTGAGAGGCTTAGGTCAATGAGCATGTTGCATGTCTTTTTTCTCCCACAAAGCTTCTATACCTCAGATAGCCAAATGGGTAGTTTGAGAAAGAGTCCTGCTTTTGTCCTTGCAAAATCAGATATCACTAGGTCAAAAATTCGCCAAAATATGAAAAAGTATGATTTTCTTCAAGTGAAGATAACCAGGATTCACCAAGCTTTCTGTGATCTGAAATGCTTATCACTGGGCGAAACTTTTCTAAAACAAATGGTCCACCCTGCCATGCACTAAACTTTAAAAACTCTATACTGAATCAATCAATCTTAGAGTAAGACATCACCCCTGGAATGCCAGCCACTGTGTACAGGCTTCCTATGCCAGGTTATTTGGATGTTTAATATAGAGATAGATGATCCTTAGGAAACACTATATCAGTGATCTTAGAATGCCAGTGGAGTGGATCTCCAGCTGTAGAACATTTTCCCTTAGAGAAGTCTTATACTCAGTCATCAGATAACTTTATGCCTCGTGCCCGAAATCACCTGGCATGAGTCATAAAGTTATCATAGTAGCTGGTAATAAGATTCTGAGCAAATAAAAAAGAAACATGGTCACTGAAATTGCAGAAGGTAATAAGTATACCTATTTACTTCACCGGGCTGGGCATAAACAGAACATCAGATTTCATAGGTCATGTCATATTACTTAAAAGTCATGTACAGATGTACATTTTACATTCTGATAATTCTGAGTCATGATATATTTAGTTTCACTTTTGCACACATGATCTAAAACACACGTGATCAGAGATACATCAGTTCTTTACATTAATTCACTGCAACAGTTTTTGAACTTCAGTAATTGGATAGTCATAAATTTCTATTGGTGCTGTTATCAGTTGTAGCACCTTTTAGTCTGGTAAGAAATTGCTACTGACAGAGAGCAGTATCAATAGATCTTAATTGATCAGAATTCACGAGACAAAAAGCAGTATGCCAAGTGCACAGCAGAATAATGGGTTTTTACTCTGAGCCTCAAGGCTAGGAACACCTTCCTGTGTCTTAATTTATTAAACTTTAGAACATCTGGCACATACTGAAAGGTTTTTTTCCTCAGAGAACAATAGGGAGCAAGTGTAGACATACCCACAGTATCTATTTAGTGGTTTCATACCTGATTTAATCCAAACATAACAGGTATTTTGCTATCATTTTTTATAACAAGTGTGCAAGTATTATTTAAGATTTCCTGATCTACTAGAATTAAAATCAGTTTACACAAAATGAAAACAACAGTATCTTAATGTAAAGAAAAAACAAATCCATGCACAACTCCTTTGAATTTTAGCTAGACTAATTAAAAACTGTTCTTATGGTCAACTGTTAGGCTGCTCTGAAGTGTACTAGAAACTAGATGAGATTAGGGAACCTTTGGGACATATCTACACTAGGAAATTATTTTGAAATAACTTATTTCAAAATAATAACTCCCAAAATAACTATTTTATCCACAGTACAGGGAAGCCTGAAAATTAGTCCACAGCAGGTTCCCTTAATGTGGACGTGCTTACCTCAACTTAGACCCCTAAGAAGCACTGGGGAATAATTACTTTGAATGACCCTGGGGTGTAGTTATTTCGAAATAGCAGCAGATGAGCATCCACACTACCACTATTTTGAAATAACTATTTTAAATAAGCCTTATTCCTCATGGAAAGCAGGAGTTATTTCATAATAACCAGCACAAAATAACAGTCTTGGTAGTGTGGATGCTTTGCTTCTTATTTTGAAATAAGGGGATTTATTTCAAAATAACGCACTAGTGCTTACTAGGACTTGTCCTCCAGTCTCCTAGTATCTACAGTGAATAGAGCTTGGCTAAATTCTGAGGATCAGGCCGATTGAGTTTGTATGTGATTTCCCTGCCTCTTATGAAATTATCTGCTAACCTAGTAATGCTTAGACATCAGTAGTTCAGGAACCAAATTAGTGATTAACATTACTCAAAAGAGAAACACTTGTATGAATTCATTGTATCATCTATTTTATATCTACAACTCTCACAAAAAATGACTGACCAATATTATTGTTTTATGAGATACAATTTATTATAACATATTAAAAGCATGCTGACTGGTTAATAACTTAAATTAGTTAAAATTTTAAATTACAGTGTTTTAATATCACGTGCTGCAAAGAGACTCAGGAGACCATCAAAGAGCCTCTTGCAGCTTGCCAACATATTTCACTGGATAGTAGATATTTCTTGAATGAGATTTAATTTGTGTGCCTTTGAAACTGTAGAACATTGCACCCATCAATATTTTATTCTTAAATTCCTCAGTGATCCTTTCTGGGGAAGAATTTTCTCTCCTCTCTACAGGTTGGACCTCCCTGGTCCAGTACCCTTGGGACCTGACTGGTCCCAGACGAGGGATTTATTTGGATCAGTGGAGGTCATTTCAGGGCCCCTCCTGCTGGCACCCCTCTGGTGCTCCCCCTTCGGACTTTCTAGCTCTCCCTGCAGCACAGCTGAGCCACGTGCTGGCTCCTGCGCACCCCCCATCATGGACCAACTAAGCCATGCATTGTCTCCCAGCCCCCATCCTCTTGCAGGGCACCAGGACTCTTTGATTCTGGAACATCTATGGTCATGACAGACCACAGATGTGGCCGGACCAGAGAATTCTGGATATTAGATGTGCAACCTGTACTAAATACTTCAGCATTTATTCTGGCCTTAGTTATAGACCTTAGTCACTTAGCGGTGACTAAATAAGTTATTAGAAAGCCCTCTTGTTAGCACTAACAAAAATGACTAGAGTGCGGCCGCATTTTGGTATAAACAAATAGATTTGGAAAGGACACCAATATTTGATAGAAATTACGTGAGGCAATGAGCCCTGGAAAGTCTGGTTAATGAGACACAGGACTGGGGTTCAGATGTGTTAGTTTCTACTCTCAACCATTTTATTGCAGTAGTTAAACTTCTCTCTTCCTCAGTTTCCACAGCAAAGAACTGAGGACAAAGGTTCAGTATTTCTCCTATACTGAAAAGCACTTTGAGAGTAGGGGTGAAAACATGGTGTGTCTCTTATGTATTCTTTATCAATTGTCTGCACTGTTAGTCTTGATGTACAAATCTATAGTGGTTGGTAGATTATGGCTCCTGAATTCCCACATGTCAGCAGAGCCTGGGTGTACACTTACCAGACTCTAGGAGCTAATCCCTTGTATTAACAATGTCAGTCTTATTCAAATTAATGTATATAATTTGATACACTTTTCCATACATATAACTGCTGTGTTTTACCCAATGGTACAGCTACTGAGATTAACAGCATAAAGCAAACACTCTTAAATCACACGTAAAATCAACATACAAGAAACTTTTACTTTTTTCCATTTCACAGTCAAATGTTACTCAAATTCCCTTGGAAGCACTCTATTTTGAAAGCTTTTCCTGGATCCTTGTTGTGTAACTCTCTCAACTGAGTTTTCATGTCTATGCTCCTTCAACCCTCAGGTTACTTACTGCCTGTTTTATAATCCTGGGTTACTGTTTTCACTAGACTACAGGGTTTTTTCAAAAAAAGCTTTTTTTCGAAAAAACGTCACCTGCGTCTAGACTGCAACTGCAGTCTAGACAATGGAATCCCATTGTGAACAAGGTATTATAGTTCAAAAACCTAAAAGATAGATGTAAATTTGTGGCTATAAATGAGCAGCAATTCATTCTGATGGGCCATGAGGTTAGGAGACAGACCCTCCTAAGTTATAATTCTAACTCTGCCATTTGATTCACTGTGTGCCACAGAATGAATCCTGGATTAAACATTCTGGTATCATTCTTCTTTCACTTACAGACACTTTACACATTCCAGTTATTTTGGCCAAAACCATGGAAACCAAGGCTAATCACAGTGAGTTGTCTCAGAGAACAAATTTTTAGAAAAAAATCCTTCTAGACATTTCTTTTGATTTAATTGTAATAAGTGAAATTAAGCTATTTGTATCTTTTTCTGAAGGTTAAATAAAGGGGTTAGGAAGCTGGCTAGGGAAATAACGTGTCTGCTATAGTGATGGGGATAAACAGTTGTGTGACATATTGAATAAAAAAGTGCATAGTTATTTATGCTAATTATTATTATAATGTTTTTATGCTTTATGCTTTTAGGTAATTTTTAGGGCACATCTAGACTGCCTACAGCTTTCGAAAGAAGATATGCAAATTCTGTGTGAATTTACATATCTTCTTCTGATCCCATTTTCAGAAGAGTTTTTTCGGAAAAAAAAAAAACCAGTCTAGATGTGGTTCTTTTAAAAAAAAACCTTTTTCAAAAGAACCCTGAACACCTCATTTTTTCATCTAGACTGCATCTAGACTGCTTTTTTCCAAAAAAAAATTCTGAAAATGGGATCAGAAGAACATATGCAAATTCGGCATGAATTTGCATATCTTTCGAAAGCTGCGGGCAGTCTAGACATGCCCTTGGAAGGCATCTGTTATATAAAAATTATCTTTTAATGTCCCTTGAGAATTTCCAATAATCAAGATTTAGAAATTAAGGGGGTTTTCGAGAGAGGGTTTTTTTCCAATATTTGTCCGTGTGTAGACGGAAAAGCTTTTTCCGGGGAAAAAACAGAAGAAGATATGCAAATTTGAGCTGAATTTGCATATCTTCTTTCTAAAGCCACAAATAGATATATGTGTTCTGTGTCCTAAACCTTATGGATGTGCAGCCTTGTTACACCAACTATTTCCCAGAGTTAGATCACATTCACTCATTTCACCATGTGTTGGCTAGGAATGTGGTCATTCATATATCCATATCTGATGTGAATGCTCTGCTATGATCCTGGGATGCAAACAGCTGTGTCTGAGGGTGTAATGGCTCAGTGCTGGCAGAGACTATACAAGTTAATTCAGGCTTAGCTGGCCTGCTGCAGCAATAGTTAGAAATGTGGTATTAAAAGTAATCAAACATTGGTTTGTAGTGAAATTTAATGGCAATATGTCAAGCAAGTAGCTATTTTTTAAACCCAAATTGTATTTTATAAACATTATTTTTGTAACTGCCTTATAATTTGCTATGTAGGTATGATTGAAGTCAGTTTGAAATTACAAGTGCTGTTGCTCCTAATTTTAAAATGTCCAGAAGGCTTTTTTTTCTTAAAATTTATTTACTAAGACAACTCACTGTGATTAGCCTTAGTTTCCATGTGTTTGGCCAGAACACTGAACTTTACCAGTTATCTCTTTGCTCTCCCTCATACCCATAATTTGCAGATGATACCAAACTGGGTGGGGTTGCAACTTCTTTGGAGGATAGGGACATAATTCAAAATGACCTTAGCAAGTTAGAGAAATGGTCAGCGGTAAACAGGATGAAGTTTAATAAAGAGAAATGCAAAGTGCTCCATTTAGGAAGGAACAATCAGTTCCATACATACAAGATGGGAAACGACTGTCTAGGAAGGAGAATGGCGGAAAGGGATCTAGGGGTCATAGTGGACCACAAGTTGAATATGAGTCAACAGTGTGATGCTGTTGCAAAAAAAGCAAATATGATTCTAGGTTGTATCAACAGGTGTGTTGTAAGCAAAACTCATGAAGTCATTCTGCCGCTCTACTCTGCACTAGTTAGGCCTCAGCTGGAGTACTGTGTCCAGTTCTGGGCGCCACATTTCAAGAAAGATGTGGAGAAATTGGAAAGGGTACAGAGAAGAGCGACAAGAATGATTAAAGGTTTAGAGAACATGACCTATGAAGCCAGGCTTCATGAACTGGGCTTGTTTAGTTTGGAAAAAAGAAGATTAAGGGGGGACATGATAGCAGTTTTCAAATATCTAAAAGGGTGTCACAAGGAGGAAGGAGAAAATTTGTTCCTCTTGGTTTCTGAGGACAGGACAAGGAGTAATGGGCTTAAAGTGCAGCAAGGGAGATTTAGATTGGACATTAGGAAAAAATTCCTAACTGTCAGGGTAGTCAAATATCAGAATAAATTGCCAAGGGAGGTGGTGGAATCTCCCTCTCTGGAAATATTTAAGAACAGGTTAGATAGACATCTGTCAGGGATGGAGTAGACGGAGCTTGGTCCTGCCTTGAGGGCGGGGGGCTGGACTCGATGACCTCTTGAGGTCCCTTCCAGTCCTATGATTCTATGATTTCAGACTTCACACTTCATTGTATGACTTCATTGATACATTTGTCAGATGGCCTTGTCCAGAGAATATATGGTTCACCTGGATCTGTATAATACTTGGTTTTATAATTCAACAATATTTAATTTCTTAAACAGATCTGCAGTGGCAACAGTGGTAGTATTGTGCCCTTAGAAGTATCTAAGGGTACGTCTACACTTGCTCCCTATGTCGAGATAGGGATGCAAATGTCGGCGACCAAAATTGATGATGAAGCGGGGATTTAAATATCCCATGCTTCATTAGCATGATCTCGCTGGTATGCTAGTCTGAATCACAGCTGATTCAAACCAGGAAGTGCACACCAGGACACGATAGTTCGAACCAAAGCCCTTGGTTTGAACTAATGTTACTCCTCATTTTTCATTTTACATTAAAAAAATGAGGAGTAACATTATTTCGAATCAAGGGCTTTGGTTCAAATTACCAGTGCGCACTTCCTGGTTCGAATCAGCTGTGATTCGAACTAGTGTGCCGGCAAGATCATGCTAATGAAGTGCGGGATATTTAAATCCCTGCTTCATTGACTATTTTGAATGCTTGCATCTGCATCCCTAGTTTGAACTAGGGTGCAAGTGTAGACATACCCTAAGAGATAATGGGTTCAACACAGAGTTACCATACATCCATTTTTGGCCATGGTAGTCCCCTTTTTAAGTCCTGTCCCAGCCGTTTTGACTTACTTTGGCAAAAGTGGGCATTTGTCCTGTCTGCTCTTGCCAATATGAGAAAGAGAGGCCCAATTTTGTCAAAACAAAACAAAACTCTGGAGTGTGGAACATCAGGAGGGGAGGGATGACTGGTAATGCCAGCCCTGCACAAGGGAAGAGGAAGGGCCCTGATGGAGACATCCAGTTTTGAATGAGCAGCCATGCCAGCCCCAACCTTTGGGAAATACAGTCATCCTATCTAATATGTTCATTCCTGCTCATTCAAGCCCTGTCTACCCACTATGGGGGGTTTGAGCAAGCAGCTTAGGCTAACCCCATGCTTTGGTGGGAAAGGAGAGATTGGGCCAGCTCTAATGTCCTTTTAAACGTTTTGGAAATATACCTACACTGATTCACCATGTTATTCGAGATATATAAATTTGTGAGCTGTTGCACTAGTTACTAGCATAAGATGAATTGGTACCCAATATAATGCATAGCCCATATAGTTGTTCCTTAATTTGCTAAGAGAAAAAGATCGCTTTTTCTGTGTCTTTGTGTGAGGAGCATGATTAAAAGTCTTGTTGTGGTCTCTAATTATTTATGCATTTTAATCCAGGAGGTTTTTTTCCCCCTTGATCAAAATACAAGGTTGTATCTGAGATTAAAATATTAGAGTATAGTCTTCATTTTTTTAAAAAAACCCTAAATTATGATTGCACACATCCAAGTACAGTAATGCTAACTGGAGTTGAAGTCAAGCACTGTGTATGGAATTAAAAATAAAATTCCCAATCTGAAAGCATACATAGAGAATATATAAATCCTTAAACAAATGTGGATATTTGATTGTCTCAAAAACCAGTACATGAACCATCCTGACATTCCTTAAAAGTGGAGGCATAGTATAATACACAAAATATAGGCTATACCTTACAATTTAAACTGAAAAATATCCAAATGCTTCGTGAATAGGTTTCAGGAATAACTTCCTATTGCACACAAACTTTTCATAGAGTGCTTTGCTTTTAACATCAGTGAAAGAATTGTATAAAATTTTAAAAATTGTTTGTGTCATAAGAAGTTAAGTTCCCTGTTAAAAAATGGACGTGAACATCAGTGGCTTTTGAAATGGGATTTATATCCCTAAGCCACTTAGGTATTTTTGAAACTTGTACTCTTTTTGTCTTTTGTCTATTTCTAACTTCTGATATCTTAGTTCAGAGAAACTCTAGTATATTTGGTTTGCAGTGTTGTTGTAGCTACATTGGTTTCAAAGTAGGTGAGATAATATTTTTAATTGGGCTAATTTTTATTGGTGAAAATGACAAGTTTTTTGAGCTAAACAGCTTTTCTTCAGGTTTCTTCAGGCTATTTTGGAAATTTGAAGAGATGGTATAACTACTTCAGCCAATTTAACAATGTCTGAGTATTCTCCATATGAAGTTAGGTCATGTCTTAACAGATGTTGGTTTCCCATTTCTGATCATTATATTTATAACATAAAATAATATGATACCACTGAATTCTAAGGATAGAAATCTGTTTGTAAGTGATTATCTAACTGTGCATTTTATTTAGTTTTGGGGAGAAGGAGAGTATTCCAAAAGTGCCCATAGTCCATATTTTCACTACCATTAAGGTCTTTTTTGTGTAGACATAAATAATAAGGTATCTTTCTCTTATTATGTCCATAAATACAGCTCAAGAGAGTCTTCCTTCACTATCTTAATCTAATACTGTGCTTTAGTGATAGAACATATTCTATTCAACATTTAGCTCTCAGAAGTAAAGGAAGCATCACAAAAATAAATAAATACCACAAGCACTTGAAGCCCCAAACCCCACAAGAGATTTAATGGGTATACCTTAATTGGATTCCTCCAGATCAGAGTTCAGGCACTTGGCAGACTAGTGCAGAGAACCTTATCCTTCTGCCTGTGTAGAACTTATGTTTGGGATAAAAATAGAGTCTCTAGTTCTTTTAATGCAAATCTCTTTAATAAACTGTAAATTCAGTTTTAAAGTAAAATATGAAAAAAATGAGAAAATAAAACCCTAACTACAGCTTTCCGATCTTTGTTAGGAGAGGAAGGTGTATATAGTTGTGCGTGAGAATGTTGTGAAGGAAGGGAGTTGTTCTTAGGGCTGTGATATCATACACTAGTAACATCAGAAGCCATGCTAACCTCCAGGAGGATGGCTAAGACATCAGTTCTGTTAGCTTCTCTACAGACCTAAACGAAACTCCACAACATAGGCTGGTCCATAATGGGAGTGTGTACATACTGAGCCAAATCCTGAAATCTCTCATTCAGAGCCCCATAGAGCTGCTGAAGCTCTGTGCCTAAAGGGGGCATTCCTTGTGAGGATGTCACACATCCAATTAGTACCTCCATGGCTTTCTTGGGAGCACACAGAAGACTCTTTGAGTCCAGCCCTGTACAGGGAGGAGACAGGGACTACTTGTGAAGTGCAGAGGCGGTATCATATGAGAGATAAATATTGTCCCCAAACTGGTTAAACAGATTCACACAGAACTCCATTACTGATTATTGCTTTCTTCTTCTTGTTGTTGTTATCATTATTATTATTTATTAATGCCACATGTTAAAATCCTCCTTTATAATATTCACAAATAAAGGCATGAGAGGAGTCTCTGACATCCCTGACTCCAATAAAACCTCAATGTGATGGAGTGGAAGTTAGAATTGGTGCTCTAGAGATTTTAATCAGTCCTTATTTGAGTGAAACCTCTTTGACATTAATGGGTATTTTGCTTTAGCAAGACCAGAGGGTCTTTTTGTAGCAAAAAAAAGCAGTGGAAAGAGCTACAACTCTCTGATATATTGCAAAATGTTGCTGTGTAAATAAATACACATCCTGCCATCTAGTGACAAGAGAAAAAAAAGTTTGCATTGACCAGCAGCCATGGGTGTAATTAGAAACACACATTTCAGAGATTAATCTCATGCCCAAACCTGCAAATGCTGAACAATGCACTGCTGTACCTATGGGAGAATCTGAAGAAGGAGCTACAGAAGAAGGAGATAAACACAGCTTTTCAGAACTGCTTTCAGACTAAAATAGACTGAATCTATTGAAATAAATAGGACCTTGTAAATCTATAGATAGCCACTTCATGTCTGTGAATATCCATGGATCATGTTTGTAGATCACAGCTCAGATGCTGACACTAATTTTATATCAATGCAGGGCTCTAAAAATTAAATGAGTTGTTCTGCTGGAAAGTTCAGGGTGCATTATGACTTTTTATCCTGACTCCTTCCACATTTCTTCACCTCACATCCTATTTTGAGATGTTTGAAGTTATTTTGTGCATCTTCTGAGTAAGATCATATTTATGCTGGTATGGGCTGAATACTAAGCTCTTTGTGCATGGAATTTGGAGGTGGGTTTTGTATTAAGTTAGTACATGTAAACCCTAGCAGCAAGCATTTTGCCTCTAGTCCATACTAAAGAGGAAACAGTAATTGCATTTATTTAAATTTTAGGATCATAAAGAAATAACATAAGGAATACCCTGGAAGTCACAATAGAATACCATGGCCACGAAAAAGAAATGACAGATTGCCTGTGAAGGCTACAGGCCCCTTATTTCTGAGATGCTGATCTCTTCCTGAGATTTGCAGCATACCTTCTACTTCTACTTGAGTCCAAAGGAGATGAGGTTTGCTTTGGTACCTCACAGGAACTGGTCCTAAAAAGAGTATCACTAGAGTTCTTTGCATCACTTGTTCACCAGATCTTTTATACTGGAGCCGCAGCAATTGCATTGAACAATGCTGCATTATCTTTTGTTATGCCATTGTAAACTGTCCATTGAACAATGCCACGATTCGTATAATCTAAACTGTAGCATGCAGATAACAGTGAGAAATAAATCTGTATTTTGGAGTTCTAATGACTTTGTGGAATTCATGAGCACTAAGTTCAAGTGATTTGCTATGTGATCTACCCTTCTTGCAAAACTGCTTAAGAAGCGCAGGCATAAAATCTACTTTGTTATCCTATCTCTTAATTTTGATAGGGATATAAAAAAACTCATTATATATTATCCACCAGATAGAAGAAAAATACTAGCCATTGGTGAGTAGAATTTTTGCAAAACTGCTATCTAGTTCTATATTGTACAGTTTTCCTTCTTTGTATTTTTGTACTATTAACAGATTTTTTTTCTTTGTTCCTACAGAGAGCACATGGCACCTCTCCTATAAATGCCTACACAGACGTCAAGATTTTAGCATCTCACTTTAAAAAATGAAATAAAAAGATTACTAAATAGGGATAAAAACTCACAAAAGATATCATGAAATGTAAAGGCAACACCAATGAGGCTGCAGATAAACCATGTTAAAATAAACCCACTCTGAAGTGTTCCCATTTTCAAAAGCTACAGTGATAGTGAAAAATTATCAAAAGACATGGGACTATGTTACCAACCACTGAAGTTTGGATTTGACTTGAGCTAATTCCTAGCCTTTTTATTTGTAATCAAAATGGTATTACATTGCCAGGAGCTATTTAAATACCAATGCACTTGAAAAAAACGAATGCAAGCAATGTGAAATACTATAGATTGGCCATTCCCTTAGAACTTCTACAACAGAAGCCTGCAAAAGCAGCGAGGAGTCCTGTGGCACATTGTAGACTAACTGAAGTGTTGGAGCATAAGCTTTCGTGGGCAAAGACTCCCAGCTTATGCTTCAACACTTCAGTTAGTCTATAAGGTGCCACAGGACTCCTCACTGCTTTTGCAGATTCAGACTAACATGGCTACCTCTCTGACACTTAACAGAAGCCTGGAGTATGCTATGCTATGTGGGCTAGGATTTAGTAAATGTGGGCTATGTATTTATACATTTACCCTTCCTAACCTGGTATTTATACTGTTCTCCAACACACACAGGTTCTACTCCTGTATATGTAAAGTGTGTAGGTGTTTCTATAAGAGGTTTGTTCCAGACAGAACATGGGAGTATATTACCATTACAGTGCAAACATCAAAGTGTTTTTGGTTATTTATATATCATGAGTTTAATTCAAAACCAATTGAAGTCAGTAGAAAGATTCTCAATAACTTCAGTGGGCTCTGAAAAAGACTACATATCTCACCTCTTGGATAAAAGAAAGCATAGTGTATGATACGAGGCAACTGTTTAATGCAGTATTTTAATTCAAATTAATAAATTATGACATATGGTAAGAGAAGAAAAAGATCTCTCCATACCACTCGAGAACATTAAGAGGTATAACGAGCTGAAGAACTGGTCAGAAACCTATATCCCCAACGATTCATGCTTTCTGAATTAAGGGGCATATCTTCCCTCTTAGCAATAAGATTTAGCCAAGCAAAGCAAGAATGAGTCAACTTTCCTTGCCCATAAATGTGATTAAGAGCATCAGGAACATATTGCAGCACTCGGTATTAAACCATCTTGATCAGTAACTATAGAATACCTGTGTTCCAGACAATGATAGCAATTTGGTACCACTCTAGCACCATTCTCAGTTCCCCACATATAGGTCCCTCAGGCTAAGGTGAGATTTGGTAATATTTTAGCAACACACAGAGTATTAAAAGTTATTTACTTACAAATTTAATTTCCTATAAACTATTGGAGGGGAGAGGAAACATGACTGTTCAGCTTTTAAAATTAGATATTTAGATGGAAACTGGAAATGAATGGAATCCATTTTATCTTAGCATTTGTTGTGTAATTCCAGACGTACTTTTAGCAAAATAGAATTTTTAACAAGCTCTTGGCTAAAAAACTCAATTGTAATTTAAATATAGATATACATATAAACTTGTTGTATCTCATTAAGAAAATGTACTTTTCCCTGATTTTCTGAGTTTTAGTGATTCAATTTTGGCTTTTAAGTTATCATTGAGAATAGTACAATATACTTTCTGTTACCGTATGTTGTTCATATGCAGTATTTGGTTAAATACCCCAACTAAATATGCAAAATGGGAAGACTACATAACCTTGCTATATTTATTGACAAGATATATAGAAAATATATTCGCTACAAGAGATACAACAGCTTGAAACTCTCTATTCCAGCACCTCAGGACCTGCCCAGTGCTGAATTAGAGAATTTACTAATATTGTCTTTACCAACACTTCCCTAGTTACAGGGCTTTTAGAAGACATTTAGGGGTAAAGTAGAGTTAAATAACAACACAGAACACTGAGAGCCAGGACTGCGGGCTTCAAACAAACTTTATGGGAAACTTGGCGATACCCATGATAAGTGTACATCCAGCTTACTAAAATAAGGCTCAAGCACAGATGTTGCCAAACCAGAAAGTGGAGTGAAGAGATTCAACCTGTACTGAGTATGATTGGAGCTGTATAAATACACAACATATTGGGATTAGATGAGTTTAAAATTTGCTTTAAAGATGGTCACAACTGGCTAATGTGCATTAATCTATAAAATAAAATGAATATTTTGTGGTTTAGTTCTCTGTTGTCATGCCTGGCTATGAATGCATAACAGGTCATTTACATGAACACAATCACTCCTGCTTAATGCTGGTGTAAAAAAGTCAAGGTCGAAGCCTGTTCTCCTTAATGTTCTCTTATCTCTTCATTAGAACTTAATCCTGATAGGTGCTGAGCAACCACTCCCAGAGGTGCTCAGAAATCTGTATTTGTAACTCTGAACAGTGCTCAGCCTTTGCAGACCTGAGGCCAAAGCACTGCCTGTATGCCTCTTCTTGCAAAGGATTCCCATTGTTGTGCTCATTTGGCGGCTTGAAAGATGGGTAAGCAGCATTCTGCAAGAATGGTGCCAGTGTTATGCAATGCACTGGCAAGCTAGAGGTGCTCAAGAAGAAAACCTTTCTCCAGCTAATTTGCAGGTTACATGTACTCTTCTTGCTGAGGCCCTTAGAAGCGGCTGAGAGTTATACTGCAGATCTCCTGCCACTAAGTTTCTGCTGTTTATTTCAGTTTAAATGGCCAGCTAGACTGCATCTCACCAACTTGTTTTAATAAAGATTTCAATGTTAATTTATTTTAGAAAATACAAATCACAAAGTGATAAATGTGATGATCCAGAAGGAAAACTTCCTAAAATTGGCGGCATTTGAAACATATTAAACAATTTAATTACCTGTCATACATTTTTCTAGGTTTTTGCCATATTATATATAATTTACAAAATATTTTATTAATTCAATTTTCAAACATTCTCTTTGAATGAAAAAATGCTATTATTCGCATATGAGTAGTTATTTTTAATTTAAAAGAAGCTAATACAAGAATATTTACAGAGACAAATACTGATTTTGAAATGCTGCCTTGATAATCATTAGAAAAGGCAGCAAAAAATACCCATCTTTTTTGCTGATTGGCTGTTGAAATTGTATGTTTGTGGTTTATTAGTTTTCTTAACAGTAAAAATTCAGAGACTCTTGGTATGAGAATGAGGTTATGTTTTAAAAAATTATATTAAAATAATCTGTTTGATGATAGTATCTAGTTTGTATGTGGTGTTTTGCAGACATTTCACTCTGTAAAAGACTCATTCACACCTTTTTCAGGCAGGAAGGTAAGTATGGCCATCTTCCCTATTTTATAGATGAGGGGACTTATGTTTCCAAGCTCTCTCTTTCTGCAAGTAATCTTCCCTCAGAGAAGCAACTCTGAATTTTTAAACTTCTAGAAATTCAGACACATTCTCACATCTTAGTATTGCCTCCTGTCTCATGTATCACCTGTGGATGCTCCTTTCCTCCCAACCCACTCTGAGTTTGAGTGCAGAACATTGGAGATCTGAAGGGTTTTCTATACAATTGTGAGGAAAGGAGGGGAACATGTTCCAGAGGTACAAATCCAACTTGTGTGGCACATGCAAACACAGAGAGAGCAGTGGACCATGAAGTGAATGAATTTGTCCAAGGCCAGAGAGGAAACTCTTGGCAGAGCTGAGATGAAAAAAATCAAGAACTGTTGACTTTAACATTCAAGCTCATATTATCCCGCTGTTGTGATGCAGATTTCCCCTTTAATGTAAATGAGGAGATCTGTTTAGAAATTGATGGCAAGATGTAGCTTTGGACCTCAGGTAAGTCCACACTGCAGCTAGGAGCATAATTCTGAACTGTGCAGATAGAGTCACTCTAACTGAAGCAGACTTAGTGCATGCCTGTTTGCCATAATCAGGGATCACTGTGGATGCTGCAACTAGCTGCCTAAGTACAAGCCTGCCTTGCTCTTTGCATTCACACTCATGTGGCTAGCCTGTTCCATAGTGTCCACATTGCTATTTTGAGTGTGTTAGCTGGAGCAGCATTTGTTTATCTGTGCCAGGAGGAATCTCCCAGCTGCAATGTAGACATATCCACAGCGTCTTTATATCTGAGTGTTTTCCAAACCAATGAAGGGAAACAACACTGCTGTTGTTGAATTCAGTCTGTACAGTAAGCAATTTATGGCCAATTTATTATGTGTATTGGCACCATTCTTATGGAAGGCTGCTTGCCAGTTCATCAGTCTGAAGGATGACTACAGGACTGGGAATTCTCTGCACAAGAAACTGGGCTCTGTCACAGAACAGCAATAATTAAGACTAATGGTGATTTTCTGGTGTTTATTCAATGATTTAAAATATAAGATTATAATGTCTCCATTTGCTCTATTGTTTTTGTCTTGTAACATGCAGCTGATTTACAGTACAAGTGTCACTACATTGAATGTTTTTATTGTTTCTTACAATAAAGTCATGTTTAAAGTTCTGCATACATGAATTTAAGTAAAGTTTCTAAAAGATGAGTGTAGCAAAATAAACTGAAAACTGCCATAATCATTTGAACTTTACCAGCAATGTCCAGATATGTTTAGGAACATATTGCATGAGACAGTATGTACCTTTGAGAAATGTCTACACACAAGCTTTCATAAACCTTTATTCTGTCTTTAGAATTTGGAATGATGGGAGATCATACAATTAAAAGTCAGCGACCTCGATCTGTTCATGAGAAAAGTGTCCCTCAGGAACAAGCTGATGCTGCTAAATTTATGGCACAAACTGGTAATACATTAGTTACATTTTTCTATTTACTGTTGTTAATTTTAGCAAAGCCACTGCATGTTCCATAATCTTTTTCTGCATATCTGTCAGTTTTCCAAGCTGATATTTTTAAACCATTTATTTATTTTTTCCACCAGTTGAAGTCCATAAATAAAGTAGCTAAGAATTGGGTGGAACATATAAAAACATCACTGTGAATGTGGATACTGAATGATTTAGTATAAACATGAGTTTCTTTAATAATTAAAGCAGGCTAATACATGAAAGACATAGTCCAGTTTTGAGTTTAACTGTAGTTTACAGTGACCATCTATCAACATTTAAATAAATGTTAAGGAAGTGCTTTAGAATTTTAATATAAATAGGATGACTGAAATCTAATCCCTGCTTTTGACATTCATCATATTAATTAATTATTAGAAGACTTTAATATGCATGTATTCAACACTTTGTGTCCTTGGCACAAAATAATACTCTACTCTCTATATTCTGGATTCATGCTGTAATTGCTAAATATAAATAGGTATGAACTGGATGTGCAAATTATCTAACAGCTTTATGTCTAAGACATCTTTTCCAAAATTATTTTAACAACTGCAGCTAATTTAGATAAAGATACCAAAATATTAAATAAAGAATCTGCACCCAGCTCTTGTCTCTAAAAAGTCAGCATTTACCAATAATTACCACGCAATAGTTTCTATGGATCCAATCCAGCTCACTTTGGGTGCATCTACATTGCACCCTTACCTTAAAATAGCTTATTTTGAAATGTGGCACTGTTTACACAGCACCAAATTTTGAAATAAAGCACTATTCTGACAAGGCTCTTAACTCTCGTGAAATGAGGATTAAAGGGATGCCAGAATAGTATGACCGTTATTTTGAAATCTATTTCAAAATAACAGGCACATGTAAAAAATTGGAATTGCTATTTTGGGATATTTCCAGTATCCTGGAATGGCCCCACTGCCTAGACGTGGCCTTTGAGGTCAACAGAAAGGCTCCCATATACTGCAGTAAAGGAGGATGGATCCGGTCTTAAGATACTGAAGTCCTGACCTGTTCTAAGTATAGGGTAATAACAGTGTATTTCAGATGCCACAGTGTGGTAACAATGGTATTTGCTGACTCTTTAATATTACCCACTTCACTGCATTCAAATAAATTACTGCATCAGAAACTTGTGCCAAAGAAGTATTGTATGGATTTGAAACAATTCCTTCTCTATTTCATAGGTACTAACCTAGAAGATTGTCTGCCTCTTTCATACATACTGCCTCCATTTTATATTAATTTTAGTAAATGAGCTTTAATTGCATATAGTTAAGTAGAATGTTGACTTTCTTAGATGTAGAGTGCTTTACACATTTAACAGGTTTACAGAAGACATATATTAAGTAATGTGAGCATATATGTGTAAAAATCATTAGTAATCTGTTTTTATGAAGATATTAGAAGACAAAGGGTTCTGTCCTCTCAGCATTATCTGGAACTTCTTCTAGCATAAACCCACTGGACAATACTGGAAGATGCCTGCACTTACATATTGGACATAAATGGAAGAAATTATTCCAGAAGTTCCTCAGTTTCATACATTTTATTGTTTAGGCAAAATGGGAATTTATTACTCACATATTTAGTTCAGACTGATGTCAATTGCTTATTACATAGAATAACACTTGTAATTCAATGCTGTATCTTGAATTCTTCTAATTACTGTAAAATTATCAGAATCCATTTTAGCTATATATATAAACTAACTGCATACCTATTACCAAACAGTATCTAAACATCCATCTGTACATTTAGGGTGATTTTTAGGGAACCGTATTTTAAATGTATCACCAATACCATTCTATTCTGGAAATACTGTGACAATGAAATGGGAGATAGAAGTTCAGAATTATACAAGCATGGCTTGCAAACTCCTGTTTTAAGAATGTGTGTGCATGTGCGTGTAGGTGTGAGAGCATGCGCACATGTGCAAAGCATACAAATTCATATGCCTAATTTTAAGGACATATCATAGTGTCAGGTAACTCATTTTAAATAATACTATGTTCTTTTTTAGAACAGTGTTACTAATCTTCATCTTTTTTTATTTCCTTTGTAGTGTTCATTTCATCTTTTCACAGTAATAATGTGAAAAATTAATGTGATATCTTCTTATACAGTACCACAGAGAGATTTTTTAATATACTTTATAGGTGTATTCATACAGTAAGAAAACTAATGGAATTTTGAAAATGAAAATTGGTGTCTTTGGATTGATTTAATGTCTTGTCATTTTAGTCTGTTTAATTATTTCCTTTATGCAATAAAGAATATTTTAAAATAACTATAGTAAAACCATAAACATACCTTTGTCATGCATTGCAAGGAAAATGCAGAAGCACAAATTGCATTCTAGGAATTTAATATTGTCCTGGAAAATAAGTATGAGAAAATCTCAACACTTTTTAAGAAGATGGGCTCTAGTCCCTGTGACACTAATAGAGATGGATTAGACCTAATACTCAGTATTAAAAGAAAAAAATATGTATGTATATCTACAAATGATACCAGGCAGTACAAAATACAAATTTTCAAATATATAATGTCATAATTTAATTATCCCATATTTTTTTGTGTATGTTCCTGAAATTAGCCTTCCTTGGATGTTATGAAATGTAGAATGTATAAATGCAGGTAAATGTTACACAGATCAATGAAACATTCCAGACAGAGTTTCTTCCTACTAGTTTAGCAATTGGTGAAAAAGAGAGATAGTTAGCTTGTTCCCACCTAATTTGAGATAATAGGTAGGTATAAAGTAACTAACAGCTAAAGAGAGCATGAAGCATAGTCTTTTTTGTAATATTCAGAGGGGAAACAGAAAAAATAGGAAATGCAATCTGGTATTAAGCAGTCAAAATCTATGCTTAATCTAGAAAAAAATCTTTAATCTATATTTGGTGATATAAAACACAAATTCAATAACAATTGAAAAGTGTGTCTTCCCCCTCTGAACATCAAATAAATCATTTTATTTGAGCAAGTCTTAGTACAAATAATATGATTGTGCAAAAGGAATTGAATATTTTGTGAGACAAATCCATTCTTTATTTTTCTTAATTTCACAAAATATTACCATTCCTTGCATATGGAATACCATGTCATTTCTTAAGGCTTCAATCCAACAAGTACTTAAGCGTATGCTAAACTTTGAACATCTGAGTACTCCCATTGCCCTAAGGGGTCTACTGACATATCTAAAATTCAGAACCTGCTTAAGTTTTTTCTAGATTGGGGCCCACATATACAGTTGTATGGTACATCAATTCTCCAAAGCTTTCAGTAAACAGTTTTCATCTCAATACTAAACTACTACTTTTCTTCATTACATTCTGAAGGTTAAAAACAACTTTTTCCACTTTAAGTTATCCAACAGTTTAATTTTTTTAATATTGCATTCTGCATTTTAATAGCAGTGCACTGTCACCAGGTCTGTGTGGGATAATGGGTAATTTGCATTCAATATATAAGACTGTTTTACATAATGAGGAACAAATTGAGAAGCATTGCTTTGACTTTTTGTACTGTTTGACCTTTCATCTAAACCACTTTTACAAAGGCAAAGTCAAGTGTCAAAGCTGTAGGAAAAGAATCTAAAATGAAGGATTTGCCTGCAATAGAAGTGCAGATGCTACTACAATAAGTTCTTTAATGCATTCTTCACAGGAACTATAGTATATATTGTATAATACTAACTATGACAGTTACTGGTTGCTCATAGAATACTCACACCTACTACATTACTCCCTCCGATCTCAATGCAAGTCACGTAACTGGCTAATCAAAATAATAAATTACACAAAAGAGAGATTATTAAACAATAAACATGTTTATTTTTCTCCTTCAGCCTTGTAACAAATGAGGGTAAAGCTTGCAAGATTCACATTTTGTGAGCTTTCACACCTTAATACATTTTAAGCTACTGTCATTCCTCATAGATGTTATTGTAGTGTTTTACAATTTTGTGAAAGGCTACAGGATTTGTATGTTTTAATTATAAAGTGTCCTGACTTGATACTGATTAAGTAGCACATTGTGCTCTGCATAGTTACTGGGAGGCTTGGAATATCCTTAGGATTCATGTTTAATGTACTAGTGGAGACTATGCCAAAAGTGATGTGCTTATCTTGTGGAAAGGAAGAAGCAGGGCAGATGCCCTAATAGAAGAACACAGTTTCTCTATGGCATTTACAATAATACTCAAGGAAGATTCTACCTATGTCTTCCTGGCTGCAGAGATTTCTATAATTGCTACTGTGGGCAAAAGGTTCTGGGGAAAAAGATTGAGGTACAGGGATGCAAACAATATTTTTAATTTTTAATAATTACTTAAAGATAAAAGATCATGAATTATATTGATTTTAAACCTAAGTTCTGGTTTGCTTCAGAAGGGACTTAGGTTTAAAATCAATGGCCTGATGAGGCCTGTGGCACTGTATTTCACATTGACTGTAATGGGTGTAGGTAAATAGTTTCCATGATTATTAACACAGATTTTTCAATGAATTTGCTTCAGCCAGGTTCATACCACTAATAACAAACTGGCTCAGCTCAAATAGCAAATATTCAGGAATCAGAGCTGATTTTGTAACATATTCTCATATTGTGTGCTACCTTGGGCTAAGTAATTCTATTCATTTCGGTATGATTGCACCAAGACTAAGGTAATACATGTTATGAGTGAGAGTGGGAGAATCTTCTTTTCAGTGAATAGAATAAAGAAACCGTCAGATATTTTAAAATAACAAATACATTTGCGGATACTGCAATCTTCTTACATATATTCTGTGAGCAAAAATAGAAGATTTATTGGTGGGCTAAGTTATTCAATGTAAAATATTTATTCTATTATGTTACAGCTGAATAGCAACTCCATTGAAAATAGGAGTAATTACTGTTTGCATTAACAGTGTCTAGCGCAGCAAACAGTTTAGGTCATCCACATATCAAAGCTCTGTAATGAGACATTATAGTGAAATGTTAAATCAAAGTTCTTAGCCTATCATTTAAATAATAGTCTGTGTAGCTGCTGTAAACTCCATAGAGTTTCTCTTTTTTTTTTATGGGTAAAATCAAAGGATCTGTAATCTTATCTCAAATGCCACTCTCACACACACCCAAAGGACATATAATAATTTGTTTTGTTTTTAAAGTTTGACTCTGATGTCTTCATTTTTTAAAATATCATCTAGCCTTCATTTTGGAATGATAAATATAACCAGACAAAATAAATCATTCTTCGCTATAAACAACTAGACTTCTCTATTGTTTTAGTGTCCTAGGGACACTGTTGTTTCTGGAATGTTGAAAGACAGTAGTACTAAGAAAGCAATAAATGATGCCAAGTGGTCAAATTGGTCTGTCTCCAGCTTTTAAATGTGGTTATTTTTTGTTTTGTTTTGTTCACTGCATATTTTTCCAAGGTGCTCTCTTTCCATGAACATTTAAGTTTATTTTAGTTTATTTGTCTTTAAAATATACCTGCATGCCATAATAAACTTTGACAAACAAAAATTTTATTAATACTCATGACCGTATTCATGTTTGTTTGTTGTCTTGAATACAGGTGAATCTGGTGTTGAAGAGTGGGCCCAGTGGAGCACATGTTCAGTTACTTGTGGGCAAGGGTCGCAGGTGCGAACCAGAACTTGTGTATCACCTTACGGGACACACTGCAGCGGCCCTTTAAGAGAATCAAGGGTTTGCAATAACACTGCCCTCTGTCCAGGTAGTGTTAGCAGCCAATGAATAAAATTGTGGATGTTATTGAACTGTATAATGCTAAAAATTTCAAACTATATCTTTTTTCTTTAAACATGAATTGAGTAGAAGCACATTAATTAGAATGGAAATTGTACTTCTTATTTGTCTGTGAACATTTATGTTGTGATTATTTCCTGCTTTGGAACAGTCAATGAACTGAAGAACAATGCTTTTTTTCCTGTCAATCCAGATTTTTAAAAAATTCTTGTATTGTCGTTTCTCCCCCTCTCTTTCCCTCCCCCCTTGTTTTTTCTTTAGGTTTTCTGAATTCTAGATAAAGGGTGGTGGGGAGAAGGCATAATACAGATTGCACTTTTAGGGGAAGAAATCGTGCTTGCCAACTGTATGTCAATGCCATTGATCAGCAGTGGTGGTGAAGTTAACATATCATTTGACACTGCAACTGTTTAGCAATTTAGTTTTCTGTGGCCTGAATGATGGGCTAGATCATGAGAATGCCCCTTGTGGAATTTCCTCTACCTTCTGTCAAAGAGGGGTAAGATTTGCCCATCATAGGAAAAAATAAGAACATCGGTCTAGCCAATATGTCCCCTTGCATCCATTAGTATACAGCATATGGCCATCTGGATAGAGGCCTTATGTGTTCAGTACAGTTCAGTACTTTCTTCTGAGATACTCCTGATCGATTAGCTGACACTGCCTTTTGGGTCTGCTTATAAGGGCTGGAATGCAGCAGAAAAGGAACAGAAACTTTGACTGTATTGGTTTGCCTATGAAATCTCTGCAGTTTAAGAATATGTGCTTTCCACCAGGTAGATGCATTCTCTAACCATCCTGCAACATAGGAGTCCAGGACAACGGTCTGACTGCAGGTTATGAGGAACACAATTGATTCTTCATTTACAAGTAGGCAGGTGGGAGAAATCCAAGCACACAGCATACCAGGGCCCTACTTAACTGAATAATGATTTGTAGACTGAAGTCTCCTGCAGTTACCTTACGTTAAAGAGTTTCTCTTTCACCCTGATAGAGGAGAGATGTCCATGGTTGTTATATTTAACAGTTTGTATATACATTTCTAAAACATTTTGGGAACTTTTGAGATGAGAGGCATTTTAAAGGCACAAAACATCTTGTACAGTAAACAACTAATTTATGGAAACTATTGCTGAGTGCTGATAATTTTACATTATACTCTAGATGAAAAATTCTGTATAAATAGCATAATATTTTATCACATAGCATGAATGGACTGGACCATTTGAAATGTGTTCACACAAGAATAGCCATTCTTTGCAGGAGAGATTAAGATAGAACAAATAGACCATATATATTTTGTAAGAACTTTTCTTAATATACACATAGCCCAGAGTTCACATTTCTGCCCACTATTATGGTTGTGTGGCTGAAATATTTAGAAAGAACCTGTTCAAAATTTTCATTTGAAACTTCCAATATGTGATGCTGTGCCTGTAAACTGATGGGCCAGAAAGAACATATGGACAGTCTATACTAACAAACACGGATCATCAGGTTCTTAGAGATAGTATGTCTTGGGAATTATTGGAAGCACATTATAAGTGGCCTCCTGCAGTTTTTGTTTTCATTTTCTTACAGAGGACAAAGTCTGTTTACATTTTTTATACTAACGCTAGCATTGAGTTGGGAATGCTTGTATACAGTGTAGAAAATTGAGTCAAAGTTCATTTTTCTTTAGACTCTTAGGTATAGCATCACTCCAGAGTGTCATCAGGAATGTCTGAAATTAATTAAATATTTTGTGGGTGCAGAAGAGCACTTAGCCCACTCAGGACCACAGCAAATTCTACTGCTCCCACTTATTACATAGTATTTCCTGCTACTCCCCCGTGCCCTACACATTTACTGAGGGAGGGGCATATTTTTCCACACTAAGCATCACTACAAGCATATTATATCCACAAGTTCAAAAGATTAGCACTATCACTTTGCCTTTCTGGAACTTTATCATTGGCTTTCAGCAACCTGCTTGATCAAACCTTCACTTGGGTGGAAGATAAAACCAAAGAAGCAGAAAGACAAACTATCTTGGGAGAATAGAAGTAGAGTCTATCCAGTGAGGTATAGGAAACTCTGTAGATAAAAGGTGCAGGTTGCAAAATTTGGTGAATGAGCTAAAGTCAATTAAAGCAAGATTTTCAAAAGTGAATATGGGTTTTGGGTGCACAGAGTGTCACCTTAAAGGGACATGAGTGCCCAAAATCTCTAGTCATGTTCAAAAATGTTGTCCTAAATTTCAGAGTGTTCTTATTTCATTACATGACAGTGTTAAGCTGCATATCACTGAACATCTTTGGCCAAATTATCTTGTCTTCTTTCAACACAGAGTAAATGAAAGCATCTTAAGTGCCAACAAAAACTCCTAAAATCTCTTGGAAGAAGGGTAATTGGGGTAGCCTGATAATCAATGCTAATCTTGCACAAGTTGTTCAGTGTGAACACTGTGAATTTGTACTGCAGCATGTTTAGAGCCAGGAAATGGTGAGACTAGGGAATAGTCACTTTGCATGAAATATTTTCTCAGCCAAGCCATGAGGGAAATACCCACATAAATCAACACTGACCCTGTCAACAATTAGTGTCTGTGATGTTTAACCTCCATGAGAGTGAGTATAAGAGAGTCATTAGCAGCCTTGTTTCATAAAACAGTTTTAAAAGCTTTCATAGGAATAATTGTATAGTGAATGCAAACCAATATTATTAGATATTTAAGTTTAGTAAGAACTACTATGGAGAATTCCCAAAATAAACAATTTTCTTCCTGTCAATAATTAATTAAAGCAATGATGCTGACTAGCCTTGCTAACAATGTTTTTCACAAAAATATTTGCAATAACTTGAACTGTCTTTTTAATCCCAAATAATGAATTTCACATCTGAAACTGTATTACAGAAAACATTAACTCCTCTGTGGACCCCCAGCTGTTATAGACTGACATAGCTTTCCGGCCCTTAACGCTTTCATCATATTTTAGCTGAGTTCTTTGCACTTTGTGAATGTCATTAAGTAATGGAAATATAAATGAAGTCTCAGAATGTATTTTCTGAAGATAAGGATTATTAGACATTAGAAATTCCATTTGGGGGGCATTTAAAATTGATCTGGAGAATGGTGGTGATGATATAAAATAAAGATGAAACCTGCTTTTGTTATTATAATAGAATTAGATGTGCTGTTGCTTCAGGCCTTTTCCATCCCTAATTTCACTAATTACCCTGTAGTTAAATTTTCATATGTCATTTGCATATAAGAAATAAGACTGTTAACTGTTGCTCTGTATTTTGGTGGGAGACTGGATCCCAGACAAAGAAATATTATAGGGATCTGGTTTTTTCATGGAAGACTTGTTTTGAACCCACCATTTATTTGATATTGGAGAGGTATCTAAACCAGAATGGAACCCTCAGCTCCAGACTCATCTATTCTTCCGGCTCTTGGTCAGACTCCAAACCATAAGAAAACTATTTTCAGGTTATGGCTTGGTTAGTAATAAACTTACAAGAAACATTTTGTAAGATTTTTTTGCCCTAAAATGCCTTTGAAGAACAGCTCATGAGAATTCTGCGATTTTGGAAATGTAATGTTATGGGAACAATTTACAGCATTCTGACATAATCAAATCTTTGCCTATGAAGACAAACACTAGCCCTAATCCTATTCTGTATCCAGAACTAAATACATCCTCTTTGCCCATGTGTATTTAATATCAAGAACTTTCTCATTTCATATCTTTTTCAATGTGATAAAAAATGATCATTTATTCTTGACTGGACATGAAAAAAATTTGGCTTTAATTTTTGTATTTTTTTGAAGTGATCATTTCAATTTGAGCCTCCTTTTCAACTATAATTGCAGTAAATGAAATTATTCCCTTGTTATTCCGAATAGCCCTGTGGAACCTGAACCAAGAAATAGTTTTTTCACATTCTCCTGATCAAAAGAATGTTGATCCTTAGAGTCAGGGCTGGATTGAAAAAGTAAGGCATTGCCAGTGAAAAAGTGGTTTAAATGCTATGGTTGAGTCATAATATTTCTCCATGAACAGTGCCTGTTGTAGTCAGACGCAATATAAAGGCTTAGGCAAAAATATATTTATCAGCTTATTCATTTTCAGAAGCTTTGGATTTCCTCATTTAACTAAGTTGTCAAGGTTAATCAAGATTTTTAAGATTAATAGACTAAAATCTATCAATTTAATATTCACTGAGAATGCTCCTATTTTTCTGTTAATGCAATGCATATTGATGTAATATTTAGAAGAGAAAGTTAATGAAGCTAGGAACTTGAAACATAGGGTGTGAAATAATAATTGTATTTTGTAGACCTTTCGTGTCTGGCCAACTCAATAAGCTTTCAGCAATAAGGGATTCATGTTGATGAAAGGAAGTAAAATAGCCACTTAATTCATGGAGGGGCAATAAAATGGCAGTGATTCACCGGAGTTAGACCCTGGTGGGCCACTGCCTCTATATTTACCTGCACCTCTGCAAGTACAGGTAATACTAGCTCCCATTGGCTGGGAATGGTGTTCCACCGTCAACAGGAGGTGCAGGTAAATATGACAGTGTAGGAGCCTGGATCTGGCCCACAGGCTGGTATTTGCCCATCTGACTTACATTTCTTATCAGAAATGGTCTTCTCTGAAGTTATCTTCAAAATGTTCCAATTCAATCTATCGTCTAAAAAGACAACTTACTGTCTTCCTAAGAGAATGAAATTCTGGCTCTCCATGTATAGAATTCCCATTGAAAATGCATATCATTTCATGATTATGTCCCCCAGGTCAAATCCAGAGTTTATTCCACTGAAAGTCACCTGGTGGTGGAACTTTGCTTTTGCTGGTGGAGCTTTTGCTGCACAAGAACACAAAGAATTTGCCTATGGCTGCGTCTAGACTGGCATGATTTTGCGCAAATACTTTTAATGGAAATGTTTTTCTGTTAAAAGTATTTGCACAAAATCTTGCCAGTCTAGACGCACCCTAAGGGTGTGCAGGGATGTGCAACTCCCTGACAGAAAGAGGTTCTTTATGGGCAATGCTCAATGGAAAGTAGGACAAAAAAAAGAATCTGTCCCAGCTGAACATCAGCTTCATGTAATGGATGTGTTAGGGCTGTAGCATGCCACTCCATCTCTCCAGACACTCCTAGCCTTTTAAGGCGTATTCCCTGCAGAGACAACTGAGGTGTCTGAACACCAAGTTTGCTGTTCAGGATGGGTGGTAGGGCCTTTAATTTTGTCCTTAATATTCTTAGATTTACTAGAATATAACTGAAACATTCTTTGCAAGATTTCTCTTTTTAAAGAGGTTATTGCCCTGGAATTAAAGCTTTACATAATTGTGTTAATTATTTTTAATACATTGTTTAAATCTGACTCCAATTCTTCTTGAAAAGAAAATGCAATATAAGGATACGGTATGGTCTATGTTAGTTTTTTCTACACTGAAATGAACAGAGAAGAAGGCTTGCTATAACATTCCTTATTTGTTTTGTGAAGTCATTGTTTATATAAAATATTTATGTGTATGTGTTTATATCATATTATAATCTCAGAAAGTAACTTAGCTGTTCTGGTCCACAGATATAGGGAGACAATTCCATGCATATTGTCATATAAGGAAATAATGCAAAACCGAGGTTAACCTGAAGATAAACATTAGGACAATACCCTGTCATGATTTCATTGAAATAAATTATACTTGCAAGATAAAGCCCTTAATGTACCAGAGTCAGGCTTTGTCTACACTGCAGTGATATTTCGAGATACCAAAGGTATCCCAAAATAGCTATTCCATATCTTTTGAGCATACCCATTATTTCAAGATATAATGGGCTCGCTATTCCAATGTCCCTGTAAACTTCATTCTGTGAGGAATAAGGGACATTTCAGAATAGCTATATATTTCAAAATAAGTGCTGTGTAGACAGTGCCAAAATTTCAAAATAAGCTATTTCAAAATAACATCAAAATAACATATGCAATTTGCATAGCTCAAATTGTGTATCTTATTTTGACCTATCGTGCAGTGTAGATGCACCCTTGAGAGTATGAGAAATTACAAACCTAGGTCTGCTTTCAGAGAAGACTAGTGATTTTGGTTTTCTCAACTTTGTGCCCATCTTGAAACACCCAAAATTGATCTGATATATTTTTTTGCTGACTACCTGTTCACAGAAACTGAGACCCCTTTACAATATTTCTAACTTGGCACCTAAAATCACTAGTCACTTTAATGTAGCCCATATTACTTACAATTAAACTAAAGAAAAAATATATTGAGATTAGACTAATTCATAATAGATTAATTAAAATTTTCCAAAGTTCAAGGCAGTATATGGAGAATAAGACCTTATTGCAGTCAACTGAATTTTTAATGCTAATATTTATAGGCTAATGCTGCAAACTTGTGAAAGCTGTTTTTCCCCCTGATGTTGGCAAAATTGTCCCTTTTATGATATTGTTGCATTTATTTTGAATCTTCTATATTACTGGTGTCCTGTTTGCTTTGTTACAGTACATGGAGTTTGGGAGGAGTGGTCACCTTGGAGTTTGTGTTCATTCACATGTGGTCGAGGCCAAAGAACAAGAACTAGGTCATGTATACCTCCGCAGTACGGGGGAAGATCATGTGATGGACCCGAAACACAACATAAACCTTGCAATATTGCTCTTTGCCCTGGTGAGCTTATATAGTAACTATTTGTTCAATTAGAGTAATTTAGTGTAGCTTATTTGTGATTTGCATTATAATGTATCATGCACTTGAATATTTGGTGAGCAATTTTTATCAGGATTACACCGATGGTGTTAGATGCTATACAGATATGTAGGAAGAGAAGTTTTACAAAAAGTTTACAATGTAATCTCATCCTATATTGGGATGTGTTATCAACCCCTCTTTATCCATGTTGAATCCCACTGATTTCAAACAGATGGGGTTAGATTCTGTGCCTGGGGAGTTTGGGAGGAGGATCCCAATGCAGGAGAGATACCTAACAAGACAACCAATATACCAAAGGCAGGGAAAAGGAGAAACATAACAGATGTTACTGTTATGTATATTTTAAATATACTTTGCTAGGTGAGCTTAATAATAATTCATAAATAGGAGACTAAATTATTCTAATCATTTATACTAGTTTATTCACTTGTGCAAAAGGAGGACCAGTACATATTTATGCACCATTTTAATGCCATTGAGACTTAAGTGCTTAAATTGTATAAAAGCATTAAATTGGTCCTTCACAGTAAGGTGTGTGTCACTGATTGAGATGGAAAATAACTGACTTTAATACAAGCTGCTTTCGTCATGCAGTTTTAAATGTCTGTTGAACAACTGTGATTATTTTAATTAGTATTTTTACTCTTTACATCTGTAAATGAATTTTCAAAATTATCTAAATAATTCCATGAGATTTCATTCTCTCTTACGCTTTTTCTAAATCAGTTTAAAACATTAGGGCCTTCAGCTTAATAGAACTATTAAAGGGAAATGGAGTCACTGTCATGCATACAGTTCAGGTCATGAGCTTTGAGTGGCAGAGAGTGCAACATTGCTGCTCTTAGATAAATTTGCTGTACAGACATGATTAATTGAATCCAGACATTGAGAAAGGTTTCGTGACTAGCGTGAGACAAGTAGCAATATCACATCTATGTCCATACATGGAAACTTCTCTTCAAAAGGCACTGATGTCTGCATTAGGCTTATTGATGTTGAAAATTCAAGAGATGGTATACATCAGCTTCCTTTGTCAGCAACAGAACCTGTGACCTGATAACTAGGAGTCAACAGATCTCTTTTATGCTCTGACCTCATTTTGTAATTTTCATTCATGGGAATTTCCTGAGACAAGACAAATGGAAAATCATTTATTTTGGTTTTCTTCAGCACAACCAAATGTTATGGATACAGCCGTTTCATCATTTGTTTGAAATATTTGATTTTCAGGCCACCATATTTTGGTAGTGAAAATGGAAATTTATTTGCAAATTTAAAAAGAAAGAAAGGAAGAAAGAAAATTGTGAAGAAAACATTGTGTTGTCACCAATGTTCCCTCTAACTCTTTCCTTCCACAAGTGGAATAACTTGTGTTATGTGTATGTGCAAATGTGCTACACCAATAGAAACACATGCTTCTGGCTGTGGTGTCTATGAATGCTCAGCTAATCTCTCCTGGCTGGCAATTTAAGCACACAGCTTACAGGGAATATTGGTTGCTGCTCAGACAATGATAACTTTTGTGACTGTAGCTTTCACAAATGCACAAGACAGAAATCAAAGGCAGGGGCATCAGGAGAATTAGAACATTAGATTCTCTGAGGACCCGACCTGTGACAAGTTCAATCGTTAGTGCCACTGTAACAAATTGGATTTATTTAATTGTGTTCAGTTTTTTCACACATTCAGTTTCTGATCACTTGGGTATTTGGAAGAGCTTATTGGAAGACACACAAGTGCTCACTGCCATTGTAAATGTTGCATGCCTACATCACCATTTTTAAAAAACCAGAACAATTTGTGTAGGAGCAATGCTACCTTAACACATTTACATGGCCCTCCAGAAAAATACACAAAATCATATACGAACCTTAGCTGAAACTGAGGAGCTGAAGAATGCCAAATAGAAGTAGAAAAGATGCTACTAGAGTGTGAACTTCACCGCTATGCTGGGAGAAAGCACAAGGAATGTACCTCTTCCTTCAACACAAAACACTTAAACTGTCATAATGTTTATGTTGGTTCCAAGTAGTGCATAGGATTTTTGCAGTCTCTCTGTTCAGCTGTGAATTTCACCCACAGCAATTACATGCTGTATAATTTGCCTTTCCTGAGATAACAATGTAAAATTTAAAAGTGGCGACTGGTTATAAGTTAAAGTCTTAAACAGTAATCATAAAGCTCTTGAATGATATTCAGTGCCACAGTCTGAATCAACATGCCTGGCTCTCCACATAGCTATTTGATGGTGCATCAGAAGGTGAGTTTACAGTCATGTGTTTCTATTTGTCCTAGGTTAAGAGGAGCAAATGAAGGAGGTACACCACCAAATACAAAGGATAGGGGCCTGACCTGTATGGGGCTCAGTAGCTTCTATTCTCATGGATTTCAAGGGGGTTCAGTTTCACTCAAAATCTGTAATTTATCATCATTATTTCACCTGCCTGCCATAAATAATAGTGTTAGGCATGAATGAGTAACAATAAAGAGAGACACATTAAAATGTAGTTCCCATCATTTTTCCTTTATGCATAAGGCCTTATAATAAATGAATAAAAACAGTTTCCATGCCTGCAGAGGCTTCAGTTTTCTGCTGAATAGGTTGTCAGGCTCTAGGACTGGACAGAGACTGTCCATAGAAGTGATACAGTGCCTTTCTGTTAAAAGAACTCTGAAAATAAAACTTTACCAAAAAAATAGAGAAAGTCCTACTTTACAAAACTATTCACAAGTGATAGCTGATAGATTTGTAATTATTTTTACTTTGAGGTCCTGGGAAAACTGTGGTGTCTCAGATGCCTCTACATGACTGACTGACAAAGGTTGACTTTTAGTCTCTCTCTTTTTTTTTATTCATTGTGGAGAGAAGTACAGCTATATTTTGTTTTAACTTAGTGATTGGATTTTCAGTAATTTTGTTCAAGAATTCTGCTTTCTCTAACTGTTGGGACCACAGACCCCTAAAGCACTGTGTTACCATCCCAGCACTGCATTATTTGTGTAATTTCTCTGTCTCAGAGAAGGGAAATGCTGATTCTTGCAGTCAGGATGAGCAGTAAAAGTTACTGATTTTCAGTTATGCTGTTTTTAAGTGTAAGTGTACTTATAAGGCCAACTTTTCAAAGAATAATAATAGGTAAATAACCATCTATTGCCAGCTAAATTTGTGATTTCATATCAGGTAATGGTGTGCACAAAGAGTAATTCCTGTTTGTGTTTTGATTGGTGTAGTGACTGCGTGTACATTTAGTCAAATCACCAACTTTGCAATTGTTATCCAGTGTATCAGAGATAGATTGTACCAAAACAAACAAACAAATGAAACAATAATAAATTGAACTGCAAACAAAGAAAAGACCAACAATGTAACTATCATTGTTGTAAAAAGTTGGAAGTGATGCTTTCAGAGGATACTGATTCAGATAAAACATTATTCTACTCTTGCATAGATTGGAAGATAATGTTGGCGCTTATGCTTTTTTTGTGTTGTGGTAGTTGATGGGCAGTGGCAAGAGTGGAGTGCATGGAGTCAGTGCTCAGTGACCTGTTCTAATGGCACCCAGCAGAGAAGTCGACAGTGCACTGCAGCTGCTCATGGAGGTTCTGAATGCAGAGGTCCTTGGGCTGAAAGCAGGGAGTGCCATAACCAAGAATGTACAGGTAAGTAGGATCCTCTCTGCTGAAATAATTCACGTAGAAAATTTCAGAATGGTGCAAAACTCATGCCATTCATTTGTGGTTAAAAAGTGATGTAAGGGCCCCATTTTGGTGGCCTGCATCATTTAAGTTCTAATTCTGCATTGTATGGGTTGACCCTGTGCCTGTCTGGATCCTATAGACAGCCCTCAGGCTCATGCACTGATTTAGTTCCAGAATTAGGGCCTATATCCTGACTCTCACAAAAAGCCTGTTGAGGACAGTGGGACTGTGTAAGTAACATGAAAACACTGGTCTCTGAAAAACTGACATTCCAATTTGTTAGTGTTATTAGTACTTCTTTAAAAACAATTATGTTTAGAAATAAAAAGTTGAGGACTAGAAAACAATGTATTTCAAGAAACAAAATAAATTGTATATGAAGAAACTAATTCTCACTTTCACTCAGCTCTGGCACTGCAAACTGGCATCAAAATGTGAGTAAATTATAATCACATTTAATTTAAAGGCCGCTTTACACTGCTAGAGCATGTAAAATCTGGCTTTAAATAACATATGAGGGATGCTTTTTAATTTTAAAGTATTTTATTGTGCTATGCATTCCATAGATATGTACACAATAACAAAATACAGTAAGTACAGAGAAAAGAAAAAATACAAAGGTGACAATATCCATGTTCAGGCTTCAAGAGCAGTAACTTAACTCAAAGTCAAAGTCAGAGTTTTTTTTTTTAAACTTGAGATGTGATGCAGCGAGGTCTGATTTTGCAAAGGGCAACCCACAATCCTTAGTTAGGAATAAACAGAAGAAACCTAATTCTCAGAGATGCCAAGTGGTTACGTCTATCACTGACTTCACTTTTATTCACATGCATGAAAAATGTTAGAGGCCTCTATACAGTGAACAAATTTGAAATTTCTGGCCTTAATAATTTCTTAGCCATGCAGTTTGTTACAATTCGAATAATGGCATTCCTCCAAACAGCTAATGGTCAATGGAACCAATGGGGTCACTGGAGTGGATGTTCCAAGTCATGCGATGGTGGCTGGGAAAGGCGAATAAGGATTTGTCAAGGTGCAGCTGTGACAGGGCAACAATGTGAAGGAACTGGTGAGGAGATCAGACGATGCAGTGAACAGAGATGCCCAGGTGAGAAGCAAATATCAATACTATTATTTTATGTAATTCAGTGGCTCAGTGACAGAAATCATTATATTTGAGATAGAATAAATATATAAAAAGCAATTCTTCTTAAAAGGTTCTACCATGCCTTTGACCCAGATAAGCAATTGCTATTTCTGTCAATGACTGTAGATGCTGTATAGCCCAATGGGTGCTCAAAGCATGAAACAATTTTTAAATAAAATTACAATAAAAAAATTGAAGCTCTCGGAAAAGCATTTCATTATCTAAGTCCAACTTCATTATCTTGTGAGGATAATGTAGAAAACATCCCTGACTATACAGCTTCTGAGAAAATTATGGCTCTTTTGTATGGAGATATATATCTACCTCATAGAACTGGAAGGGACCTTGAGAGGTTATTGAGTCCAGTTGCCTGCCCTCATGGCAGGACCACATACCATCCTGAGACAGATTTGCCCAAGATACATAAACAGCCTAAGGATTGAACTCACAACCCTGCATTAAGCAGGCTAATGCTCAACCCACTCAGCTATCCCTATGGGTCTATCTACTACATGTTTTGTAAATCATGGAATCAGCCTTCTCATTTTATCCTCTATACAAAAGACCTCTATGTCATGCATCTGGGGCAACCAAAAGGAATGAAGATAAGGGGGGGGGAAGGAGAATGAACCCTAATGTAATGTATAGACTGAAAGAATATTGTATGTGAACAATGACTCATAAAAAGCAAGGAGTTAAAATGAAAAGTCATATATATTTCCAGTTTCACAATACTGCATTTCTTTGCAGTACATTTTGTGTTATCCTGCCCACAGACTTAAGTTTTTCTGAGTGACACTTAAGAATAAATTTGGGCTCCTAATAAAGTGATGGCTAAGCAAAAGCAGTTGGTGAATACTGTATTTATTTGTGTTGAAACATTGACCTGAAGCAGAATAATCATTATTAGACTAACACAAATAGGTGTTATACTGATTTTATGTGCTAATCCTTCATGCTGAGAGTCTTTTGTTCTAAATTCTGAATAGGGCAATGAAGCAGTTTCACTAACCTCTGAAAAATTCCTTTTCATCTTTCACGGCTTGCATTCTAGTCTCTTAAAAGATAGCACTTGAATGGTAGGGCCCATGCAGGTCAGGATTTGGGGAGCTTACAAGTCTAGAATCTATGTTCTCAAACCCATATATTCATAAGCAGCAAAATCTGTCCCCTGACACTAATCCAATCCCCAAGAACTGAACTCAAAATATTAAGGTAAAACTATGAGCTATAGCAACATGGTCCAAGAGCAACAAAGAAGTAACTGTAGTTACAAATCTTTATATTTCAGAGTAATTAATTGCATGTAAACAATTTTTTCAGTGTATCATTTCAATATAATCTACATTACTTGAAAAAGAATAAAAACTAACTATCTGTGTAGGAATAATACAGAAATAAAAATTTTGGCACAAATTGTATTTTTTCCATACTAATGCTGCACAGTACAGTACTCTAAAACAGGATTAATGTGAATCATCGGAATAAGCAGACATTCAGATAAACCAGTCTTGACCTACTAAATATTCTTTAAATCATTTGTATTTGTGGAGTTAGAGGTAAAACCATACTGCTGCAATCCAATTTTCAAAGGTTGCCACCTGCTGTTAATAAAATATTTTGCAAATGCATTTACAAGTCAAATGCACTTAGACCATTATGTGCTGTTCACTAAATTTGTTTACTGATTTGATTCATACGACACCACAATCAGCTTGCTAACAGGAATTGTCATAACATACATTCTTTATCCAATGATAATTATTATGCCGGAAATTATACATACATGTTAGAAGTTAAAATGAAAATTTTGACTTAACTCTTTTGAGGAAAAGTTACTCTTCATTTCAAGTATAGCTAAAATTTAAGCAAAGTACTGGGTGTGTGTGTGTGTGTGTGTGTGTGTGTGTGTGTGTGTGTGTGTAAAAAAACAACACTTTACAAAAATAAAAGTTAAGTGCTCATTGTAAGAATGACTCTACACTTACCTGGCTCTTTTTCCCTTCAGACATTTTGAAATGCACATTGAAAAAGTTGCCAAGATCCTGAAGTATTCATCATCCTAATTTATCGGTTTTCTTGATTTACTTTTATTTCATAGTCTGGAAACATTATTCAGAAAAACAGCACCAAAATATTTGCATCTAATTAGTCTCTCTTTTTATGATAAGGGATTATCAAGCATCTGACAGATGGAAAATGTCTGATTGGTCAGTTATTGACATTAGTTTTATGGCAGTGTAACAGCCAGATCCTCCACTTTTGTATATAGTTTTAACCAGTTTACACAAGCTAAGGATCTGAGAAGAGAGGGAAGAACAGCAGAGCAACAGTAAAGTGGCAGCCAATTCCCTGAAGAATCTTTATGCAGATTTGCAGCCACATGATTGAACCAATTCAACAAGAAGGGCCCTTCAAATGAGCCCACCATCCGGGTTCCCTTTTAGCTGCATGGCCGCACAGCCCCACTTCTGCGTAATCAGCCCCAGGTAGTCAGGAGTTCAGGGCTCCACACACGGAGCTTCCTGGCTGGGCAGGGCTGATTAAGCAGCTGCAGGGCTATGCTGCTGCGCAAGTTGGAGGGAACCTTGTCCACCATTGCCATTGGGAGTGAGAGGGTAGGTCAAAACCTTCACTATTACCCAATGCCTTTGTCATGAGAAGTGGTGGGAAGGGGGACACCTCTCCACTATGCTGGCCAGGCTTATATGGATGCCTCATCTCCCAGTCCAGTAAAAGTTCCTTTCCTGCACATCAAGCATGGATGAATAATATCTCGATATTTTGTTAACACATTTCAGAAGCGAGTCTTTGGTCAGGTAATAACAAAATATCCTCCAGGTCATAAGAGCCCATTTTCAAATGATCTTTATAAATAATGAATCTTCCATAAATTTGCCTTGAAAACTATAATTCCCTTTTTTATGATATCTTATGTTCAGTCAGTTTTGGGGAAGGGAGGTTTAAGTTATAGTTAACTTAACTAGTTAGTTAGTTAAGTTTAGTTCATCTTGTTAGAGGATAGTTTACTGGATCAGGACTCTGGATACTTGGGTTCTAGTCTAAGCTCTATCACTGATCTGCTGTGTGATCTTAGGCAAGTCATATCAGCTCTATGTACCCTGTTTTCCCTTCCCACACTTTGTCTGTTTTGCCTATTTAGATTGTAAATTCTTTGAAGTAAGAAATTACGGCATGTGTGTAAAGCACCTAGCACAATGGGGCCGCAATTTTGACTAGTGCCTTTTGATGTTGCTATAAAACTACTCTTAAAATAATAATGAACCAAAGTGTACCACTGTCAATATGATCAGAAGAATAAAAATGGATAAAATTATAAATAGGTAAGCTTGGGTTCTAGTTCTTGACTTTAATGATCCACAAATGGTTTTAAGTCATCCAAATTTAGAAATGAAGATACAGGACTTGATCAACTTCCACTGAAGTCAGCAGGCAAAATTCCAAACCAAGTTTGAAGGTGATGCAAAGTATCAATATATAAATAAGTGTAGATTCACATTAGTTTTGAAAAAAGACTTTGGATATTCACAAAAAAACCAATACCACAGTAAACTGTTATAATAATTTCTACTGTACCATGTAAAATATTGAACAGCGTTTGTAGAATACTTTGAAAATTATATTATATAGTTACAAAAATAATTGCTGGATAAGCAACACTTGTAAAACTCATGTAATTAGTAGATCTGGTTGGGAATTTCATGAAGATTTTTTTTCTATTAAACATAATTGTTTTGATAAAAAAAGATGTTGGGAAGATTTCTCAGATCCAGGATAGACTTTCAGGTCAAGAAGAGAGATCCGCCCACTCCAAAATACAAACAGGCTGGTGGCTAAGGCGTTGCCTGATTTAGAGGAGGGAACATAAAAACAACATAATAGGTCATATCTATGGTCCATCTAGCCCGGATGCTTCAGAAGCAATGAACACAATGGGGCAATTTTCCTCTGTTGTCCAGTTCCAGATTTTGACAGTCACAGATTAAAAGGCACAAAGAACATCTGGTTGTGTCTCTGCCCATCATGGTTCATAGCCTTTGATGGACTTTTTGTCCATGAATTACTCTAATTCTCTTCTGCACCCAGTGGTAGTTTTAGCTTTCACAACATCCCCTAACAAACAATTCCAGTACATTTGTGCCAATGTGGGATCAGGAAATGAACGTATTGTCTTCAAAGAGGCCATCTAAAAAATGTTTTTTCATGGGGTTTGCTATCAGTGCAAATTTCCTGAACACAATATTTGTCCCATTTTAATTAATTTCTGACCAATACATCTCACAAAAGGGAAAAATTGTAAACACATTTGAAGGCATTAGATCTGGAAAGTAAATGGGAACAAACATGCAGAATATGAATGTTGCCAGTATGTGCTTTTTCAAGCACAGAATTGTGTTCTGAATGCTAGAGAAGTATGTGAATGATTTTCACTATTTCATTTCAATTATGAATTAATGTTACACATTCTGAGATGCTATCAAAATGTGTAGAGAATCATTCACATACTTTCATGTCATTCCATATTAAGAAGCACCAATGGTATTTTTATTTCAGTATATTCAGTTTGTAGTCTTATTTGCTAACATTTTGTTAATTTATATTGCGCTCACTAGGCATGAAAGAACTCATATTCATCTTAGAGGAACAACACACATAGGCTACATCTAAACTACACCCCTCTGTTGGCAGAGGGATGTAAATGAAACGCTACGAAAGTGCAAATGAAGCCGGGATTTTAATATCCCGCCTTTCATTTGCATAATCATGTAATGGCGCTTTTTCAAAAAAGCACTGTTTCGGAATTGAAAGCATAGTCTAGATGCAGTTTGAAAATGGGGCGCTTTTTTGAAAGATCCTGTAAACCTCATTTTTTGAGGCTTACAGGATCTTTTGAAAAAGTGCCACATTTTTGAAAGAACCATGTCTAGATTGTGGTTTCAATTTCAAAATAGCTCTTTTTCAAAAGAGCACCATTATGTGATTATGCAAATGAAGCATGGAATATTTAAATCCTGGCTTCATTTCCACTTTCCAAGTGCTTCATTTATATCCCTCTGCCAACAGACACACCCATAGATTCTTATTCCAGTAAACTTCAGAACATTATTAACAAAATAATACTTAGGACTCAATGGAACTCAAACTGATCAGTCACCGTTTTAGTTAATTTTAAAGGAAGGGCTTATTAAAATGTAGGATTAAAAGTTATCCCTGATCAAATAATGTAGATGCTAGTTTATATGTAACTCCCACGCCTTAATTACAGTTTTTAAAAGTAAATCGGAAAAAGATATGCAATTTGCATACCACAAATTGTTTCCTTTTCCTATTTAACATTGCAGTGTAGATCTAGCCTTAGTTAGAGATACTTCATACTAATGCAAATGCTATTTCTTCATCCTGCCCCCTCTCTGGGTGTCTGTCAAAGGACATGCTGGTCCTACAGCATGTCCTGCAGGATAATACGTCTTTGCTGAGGCCTGTCTCACTTTTCTCTTTACTCAGTCTCCCTGAAAAAGTCCATACTGGAGAGATATTCAACACATCTACTCTTCTGGGGTTCATTTCATTAAAACATGCACAAAGTATTTTAAAAGAAAACTCAAACTTACAAAGTCTTCATCCAAGATTCAGCTGGGTGCATTCACCTACATCTCAAGCTGTGCACAGTCCCTATCCTGGGTCTGTTTTTCTGTTCACCTCATGCCTGGAGTGCAGCCATCTCCAGAAGCCATCCCAGCTGTTACCTTCCTCCTTCTGACACAGGGCCCTGCATGCAACTCCTTACTTCCTTTGGTGTCTTCTGGAATCTCCCAATCACAGACACTGTGGTAAAGCTCAGTTGCCATCCCTCAAGTCCTATTGGGCAGCCAGTAATGAGTTCAAGTGCCCTGGACCCTTTTTTCTTTTAGAGGACAGTGCCCAATTAGCAACTGAACTTCCAGCTAGAAATATGAGGCTGACTCCTGAGAGAACATAAATGCATGCCACAGACCTGTGCTTCAGCAAGCACCCTCTGCAGAAGGACCTAGAAGTATTTTATGGGTTGCGACAGCTATGAATATCCCACCTGCTGAACATCCACAGTATTTGGTGGAAAGAAAACAGCAGCCCCAGAGTGCCCTAAATGGCAGAATTTTCCCTCATCCATCTCCACAATTCCCATTGTGACCCACTTTCTTTCTGAGATTATGTGCAGGAAGCAAAATTTGTCCTGTAAGGGAATAATTTAAGGGAAGGACATAATGTGCAATACAAATGGTTTGCTTAATTTGCCCCGATGACTTAATCTCCTTGATCCTGGTTTATGGTCCTGTGTCTCTGCCTTAGATTAGAAAGAGATTGTTATTTTCTCTGGAAATACCACGCACTCGCTAATGTATAGCAATAAACTAGTCAAAAGATTATATTGATTGGCCATGTTAACAAATATTTTTAAATTACAGTAATAACATATAACATGCAAACAGAACAATACAAATTCAATCCCACATGTAACCCACAAGGCGACATGGAAGGTCACTGTGATTGTCAACCTCTCAGACAGCCTTCTAAGATTGGAATTACAGTAATCAACCCCTAGGGGGTTGATTTAGTGGGTCTTGTGAAGACACAACCTGCTAAATCAACTGCAGAATGCTCTTTTGTTAACTTAGGTATTTCACCAGAGCAAGAAAAGTAAGAAAAGTTGACAGGAGAGTTTCTCCCATTGAGCCCCTGTATGGGAGACCCTGCGACAGCTTGACCTAAGGTACTTCAACACCAGCTACATATTCATGTACTTTGACATTGCCCCATAGTGTAGACCTGTCTTGAGTCAGAACTACTCCAAAAAGCTGCTCTTTATTAGTTTCTTCTGGCCCCTTCCTCATCTTCAGTTTGACATAGAAGGTCACAGATGAGACGTTACCAACAAGAAAATTCTGCTTCTTATGTATACTGTGCTCATCAGGTAGTACATTTATAGATACTATCCATGTTTGCTAAACTAGAAGAAAGGGAGTTATTCAAATTTAAAGGTATTTAAATTGGTTACCTGACATCTCCCTTAATGTCATTACCCATTGTTGATTTAATCATTAATGAGCTACTCAGTTTCTGTAACCTGGGAGGTGAATGCAAATCCATGCTTTTGGTTTTAATTTAATTTTAAATCAACCCATTAAGGAAAAACCATGCCTCCAACTTCTTAATGTCAGAATTTAATAAGTTTATATCTTGAGGCCAAGATGGCACATTGTAATACAGTATTGTATCATCAGTAATCATAGGCAGAGTGGGGAAAATGCATGGAACTTCAAGGTTATTAGCTGAAACAGAAGTTAATAGAGGACTGGGAAAGACCTCTGTGACATCCTCTTTTACAAGTAAACTCAAGTGGCGTACTGACCAGCATCCTGGTAATCCTCAGTTATTTCAACAGTTCATGAACAAATATTTGAACTGGATGGATTTATATTCCACACCCAAATGTCATCAAAAACTAAGTATCAGCCACTTACCGCTTACTCTATTAGACTCATTTAGCATGGCCACTTTAACTGCCATGTTTTTTCCCCTTTTCCCCCTTTCTTTCGCCTCACCCTCACCCCTCTTTTTCTGCTTTTTATTTCAAACTCTGGGCCCCTTGCTACATATTTGTCATCTGAAGAAGTGGGTTGTGCCCATGAAAGCTCATTATACTATTTATAAATTGTTGTTAGTCACTGAGGTGCTACAGGGCCATTGTTGGTTTTTTAAGTTTTTTCTACTACAACAGTGTCAATTAACTAGCACTCAGACTGGAGAATCAAAAGAGCAAAAAGCCATCTGTCTACCCCCTGATCTTGAGTTACTTTATGCTCACCCAAACTGAGGAGTAGATCCTATCACTGCAGAAAGTAAAACACATACACATAATCAATCTCTCTCTTTCACACACACACACACACACACACACACACACACACACACACACACACACACACAAAATTTAGCCACTACAACTAGAATCAAAATAGGTAAGCACTGTTAACAACCTGCCTTACTTCCTACTTGAAATGCAGTACCTGGCACACTTCCAAATAGTTGAAAGGTCTCCACACATTTTTACCTTTAACTCTTTCAAATAAAAGGTGTAAACTGCACTTGGCCACAAATACGTAAAAAAATAATATTTGGAAAGAGGAGTTCGGGACTGTGAAAATAAGTCCTGAGATGATACATTAGTGAACATAGGCTGTATGAGGCGGTCTGACATGTATGATCAATTCATTTATCGATGGGCTCTATAATTTATCACATATCATTTATGCATATGTGGCATAATCCATGTGATATATTTTAGAGCCATGTGATAAACTGCAGAATTATGTAATTGTCAAACAGCCACTGCTTTATAATAATCTTCTAGAGATATATTTACTACTTCACTCCCAGATACGAAATTTCCCACAAAATGTCCATCAACCAAGAGCCCCGAAGAAGCAGGAGTTAATGACACTCTATGACAATTTTTCTGTGTAAGTTTGGAATTAATGTTATTCCTCATGAAAAGCAGGACTACAGAGTTCAGATTCCATGGCCCCTCATTCCAGAACAACAAGCTTGGTAGTGTGAACCCACCACTTACTAATTGGAACTTGAAGGGATAGTTTAGGACTAAGATCCTAGTGTGGATTAGGCCTGAGCATTCCATGAAGACTGATTTGGGATAAAACATTGAGCAAACTTATAAAGCCAAATTAGACATGATGTAGCCAATATCAATGGAAAGGACCCCTAAGAAAAAAGAAAGTCAGTTGTAAGTCAGCACCTGGGTAGTCTGTATCAGTCTTCAGAGTACAAAGACCATCAATTAACATTCTTTTTTTTTACAAGGTCAAAGTGTGACAGTAATTTGGACATGCTTATGTCACCAGATGTTCCCCATTTATCATGCATCCCTTGCTTTCCCCCATTAGAACATTGGCCTCATGAGTTCAGTTTTAGACTTCCTTATCTGAAGCAAATTAGCATTCTGGATAAGTGAGACAGCTCACTTTTGTAGGGTTTTGCCATTAAGGGATATTCTTGCTTCACTAGCATCATCAGCTTTCCTGACATACAATTCAGGAGTGCTGATGCGGAGGCAAATTTAGCAAGCAATTTTCTGAATGACTGTGATTCATATTAGTATCACTGAGCCATCTGCAAGGAGCTTTTTGTCATCCACAAAGACACAGTTGAGTACTTGATGCAGAAGTGTGTATAGTTTTATCAGTGGAAGTACAGGAAAAGAGGGGAAGGGTCCTTATGGAAAAGAACTAGGTACTGAACTGAACGCACTGGGGATAAATTCCTGCCTCCGCCATAATTTTCCTGTATAATCATGGTGAGTCCTTTAATCCCTCCCTGTCTGGAAAGTGGTGACAATAATACTTTGTTTCTCTCACCCTTCATCTTCTCTAGCAAGCACTTTGAGGAACAGACAACTTCTTACTATGAGGCTGCGTCTATACTGCAGCCTTCTTCCACAAAAGTTATGCAAATGAAGCACGGAATAGAATATCGTGCTTCATTTGCATAATTAATTTGCAGCTGTTTTTGCGCAAGAGGCAAAATGAAAAAATGAGGAAGAATGGCTCTTGTGCAAGTGGGGTTTTTTGTGCAAAAAGGAGTAATCTACACAGCTTCTTTTTGCACAAAAGTTTCTCGCACAAAACCGTCTGCTAATTAATTATGCAAATGAAGTGCTGCCATAGTCTACTCCATGCTTCATTTGCATAAGCTTTTGCAGAAGAAGCCTGCAGCAAAGACATAGCCTGAGTATATACCGCATTTAGTATTAAGGGCCATAGTTTCTACTCTAAATCAGTCAATAATAGAAGTAAAATATTCCCCATTTTTCTCTGCTATTCTTGAAATGATTAGAACTGCTGGTGTTTTACAACACTTCACATGGTTAGACATGTGTGTCAAGACTGGGATGTTTTAGAGTTAATAAATTAAAAAAATTCAAACAGGGAAACTACAGAAAAAACATTGAACAACAAAAGGAATCTAGAGGTCTTGATTATGTGAAAATGCTATTTGTAGTTGTCTTTTACCTTGTCCATATTTGCTAGTGGGAGTCTGTTACTATGGGAATGTGAAAGTAATTTCCTTTCCTTTTAAAAACTTTTTTGTGATAATCAGTAAAGGTCATTTTGGCTTATAACCACTCTTCTTCACATTATTGGCTTCACTTGCTAACAACACAATTGTGAGGAAAGCCATTTCAAAATAAGTAGTGATCTACTCTCTTGTTTCCCAAATATCTGCTTCACAATTGACATGCTTATTACATTTAATGGCTTTAAAATAATTGCTCTGGGGGCAACTAAAGTTGAAAAAACAAATCAGAAAAGCCTCAGCCAGTTTTCTGCATTATTTGTGCCTGTTAAGCAACATTTGTCTAAAACAGATGAAATATTTTAAGTAGAAACTAGTATAATGTGGTTCATGTTTAAAAGAGTTAATATTGCATACTGTGTGTATGTATATCAGTAAGTAACTGCAACAGATTGTGAAATGAAAGCCCAGCAGGAAGAGAGACAAAAGGGATCTTACATTTATATACTAAAGCACTAATGAGCCTCTAAAGACAACAATCTGCATTTCTCAGTGAGTAGGGTTAAGACTGAGGATATATTTTTCTGATATGCAATGTATACATTTTTCAGAAGTCTATATTCAGAAACTCATTTTTCCAATAACAGCGCCTTATGAAATATGTCCTGAAGATTATTTGATGTCAATGGTGTGGAAAAGGACCCCAGCTGGTGACATGGCATTCAATCGATGTCCTCTCAATGCCACAGGTATGGTACTACATCACATTTACATGCTGACGATAGAGGGAAAAATCTGTTTTATTTTTTGTTGAAAATGTCCTTACACCTGAGTTCAAACACATCTAATCATTGCCCAGATACAACTGTGAAATATATAATATAATGAGTAATAATTAATTGCTAGGATGTATCAGTCAGTTTGCTGAAAATCAAGCTGATCATAAAGATGTCTAACTAAAACGTCCTAATGCGAATTACATGACACAGCAAATCAGTTACAGAAATATGTATTGCTATTTGAATGCTGATGATGCCCATTTGCATGAAATTGTTTCTGTGTGTGCTCTAAAATAATATAGACTGTGTCTTACTTAGGCTTTGTTCACGTTGACTATTCTCAGTTATATAAATATTTTCTCTGTTCTTTGTGACTCACAGGCACCACTAGCAGACGCTGCTCTCTCAGTGTTCATGGAGTGGCCTTCTGGGAACATCCAAGCTTTGCTAGATGCATATCAAATGAGTACAGACACTTGCAGCATTCAGTAGGTGCAAAGCCAGCTTTAGTACTTGCTCTGTTTATTCTTTGCTACGCATCGCATCGCCATATAAGAATTTAACTGTTTACCTTCCAGTCAGACTTCTGATGAAAAATACTAGGGGGGAAAAAGACCTGAGAGAGGATAATTTATATTCAGTGTATATATTGTAATCCTATATATCTGCTACTGTTTGAATGAAAGAGTCCTTTGTCTCACCCATAGCAGTGAAAAGAATGATGTAGGATCCCTTTTGAATTCTTCATTGTTTAATTTTTTTTTATTGAGGGCCTGGGATAAAGGCACATATTTTTGGCTTATTAGCAAATGAGATGGGGAAAAAAATGAGATTTACAGGAATCTTTATTATGCTTTACATTTGTTAAATGCAGCCTAGCACATGAGGAACGATGATGCCTCTGCGATATCAAATTCAGAAATAAAAGGAAGACTGAATGCAGAGTAAAATTTACTAAGCTAGATTAAAAACAAAGCAAAAACTCTGTGGAGCAATAGGATATGGGCAGATTTCTTAATAAGATATAATGTGTAAATATATTAACAATGTCTTTCTAAATATATTTTTTAAATTCTGTTTTTCCAGTTGAGAACTATGTCAGGTCATTCCAGTGCGGGCAGAGCCCATTATAAGATTCTCATGGACTCTCATTTTTTTTTCTTCACAAGATATATTTTCCTGACACCCTTATTACTCCCCCTCCTCTTTGAAAGGTCATCGTTAATGCTGCTCCATTAATCATTCAATAGAGGAGCACTAACAGCTGTGTGTTTGACTACTTCCCAGCCTCTCAACCAAGCACCACACTCACAGAATGTGCTTAGCAATCTCTAGTAGTTGAATATTTCCCACCTGGAGGAGATTGTGATGAATTCCCCTCAGCATTCTTTCTGTTTCATTAGACTCCAGCTTAATTGAGACCAGGGATGCAGTTTCAGCAGTAGCCAACAAAAGCAGTATTTTTTAAACTCAGACAAGGAGAAAGCAGCTGGGCTAGACCAGACCTCCCCTCTTCTTTATGCACCTGGCTGAGAGTTTTAGTACCCTCAGCCTTTCATTCAGGAGAGTAGGGAAGACAATATGACCATAAATAGGTACTTTTAATTTTTTTTAATGGAATGTGTTTTATGTTTACTTTAAAATAATCTGGCAAATAATATGAATATGTGCTGTGCAAATCAGTTCAAACCCAGTGCAAATGAGACTCAAAAATATAGTCTCAAAGTAATAGAGACAGGATCTTGGAAAGTCTATTAAAATTATTCAAACTGTATTTTGGGAACAAGATTTGGAACACTTTTTGAAAGAAAGGACTGTAGCTAGACCTTACATGGCAGCACCCAAGTGGCACAATGGAGTAAGGAGTCTCTAGGCCTCTTTCATCCATGATCAGGGGAAAGATGCCCAGAATTGCAGCCTCTGTGCTTGGAGAAGCAGAAGAGATAGTACTTAGTTACTTTCACTTGGGCGCACCTATGATAGGGTGCAATTGCAGAAGTCCCCTCAGGTTGTCTCCCTGAGGGTTGATCATGTCACTGACATCCTCTTTCCTACTCTCTGGGGCTCCTCACCAACCTGTCCTGCTGGGTCAGATCCTCTGATCTCCCCTAGACAAGGCACAGAGATGGGATTATTACCCCTCTCCTCACTCTGCAGAGCAGCAAAGATGTTGAAACAGTTCAGATCCAGGGGGATTAGGACTAAGGGCTTAGTGTGAGGAATTCAAGCCCCCTAAAGGGTCAAAACCCCAAACAAATCCATCTTAATATGTTTAAAAGTTTTACACAGAGAAGGCTCATAAGGTCAGCCCTCTTTATCAATGAAAGAGAGATATTCACAGTGGTCGCTCCCCCCAGATAACAAATATTTATTTAATAAATCCACTAAGAAACTTGTTACATGCAAATACTTACCCTAAACAGCTTATTTAAGGTAAAAGCTTCATATCAGAGTTGACCTTTTACTTTGACTTGAGCCTACAGCTTCCTCAAAGTTCTTTGTTTCTTCTTAGGGTCTTCCAGGCAATTTCAAAAGCCAGCTGAAGACATAGACAGATTGCTTCCCATCGCTCAAATAATTTTCCCCCAGGACAGGAATTCTTTGTTTTGCATCTCTCATCCCCATGGGAAATTACCAGGCCCAACATGGATTCTAGTAATAGGTGGTATGATCTTTCTAGGACCAACCACAGAACAAACAAAAACAATGAGGAGTCCTGTGGCACCTTAGAGATTGATTTACTAGGGCATAAGCTTTTGTGGGTAAAACCCACTTCACAAACAAGGCCATTCAAAAATGGTTGATTTGATCACTGAGCCATTAAGTTTCCAATACATAGTAATTGCCCTCATTAGCACATTTAGAACTATAAACAGTCCAACATTTCATATTTCTAACCTCCCATGCAAGAATGATTATGTGCACAAAAATAAGATCTACACATTTGGTAGATTGTAATTATAAAATTAATATATAACATGACCAGTTATGCATATTCATATTTGTAAGCCAATTTTCACCAAGCATGGGGGAGCCATTAAGCACCTCAATGGAAAGTTGGTAGGGAGAGGCACAAAGTCAGCAGAGATGTTCCTCTCCCTCTCAAAGCACTAGGTATGCTGCACCCTTTTAAAGGGATATCAGAAATTACAGCCTCCTCCTGCACAATTAGGAAGTTTCCCTTTAAGGTAAAATGCCTCCCTGGGGGTGGAATGGCTCTACATGACCCCGACAGCATACCCTGGCTAAGTGCTATGATTTAATCATGTATCTTTTGGTATAAAATATCTTATTAGTAATTCCCCCAGTAGATATATAATTTGTTGCAAGTGCATTAGTTTCTTTGCTCTTTTCCTATTACCATATTGCAATTTAGACACACTTTAAAGTGATTTCCATTACAAATGGACAAGTGCAGTGATATTTATATATTGCTTCTTCTTAAAATGGGAAATACTATAATACTGTATATGTAACAACTAAGGGTGATGAATTTCCAGGTTTTAATAACTTTCACAGTGGTATACAGTGTTACAAATATCTCTTGCTATGAAAATAACTCAGATCAGAAAAAACTAAATTATTTAGCATTTTCATATCAGTTCTCATTCTGACTCTGTGGTGAAACCCTGGCTCCACTGAAGGCTTAAGAAGTTTTGCAATTAACTTCAGTGGGGCCAGAACTTCACTTTTGTAATTTTAAATACAGGTTGGACAATGCTGATCTGGAACCCTTGGAACCTAACTGGCCCTGAAGGAGGGGATTTGCTGGACCAAAGGTTCACAGCCATAGCCAGGGACCAGCTGGGACCAAAACTCCCTGCCATACTGTCCATCCTTCCTATTATAGCATCTTTTCTGTGTCTTCATTTACGTATGTGTGGGTGGGTGTAGGGGCATATCCCATGGTTCTTTATACTGAGCTGCTCTAGGATTCTTGTGGAAACTCATCTGCTCTTTCAGAGGGAATCATGGGAAGAACATTAGAGGACTACCAGGGCTCACATCACTTTTCAACCACGTGATTTATCAGGCTCAGGAGAAAAAGGTCCCAATAGTTTATAGAGTCCCAGAAAATCTTTCTTTGCAAAAAGGTGTCATTGTTAAATACCACAAATCTCTTCCTCCCCCAGAACAGATTTTCTTTTTCAAAATATTAAAAACAATTAGTTCATATTGGGAAATAATGTTTCAACAAAGAACATTTTAAAAAGAATTAAATCTTATTTTGAGTTACATAGACATCTGAAAAGCATCTTATTTTAGCACTAAATTCACACTCCATGGTGCTTCTCAAAGTACTACTGAATGTTAAGTACTACTGAATCAAGGGCTATAGATATGGAAAAACCCTATAAAATCTTCAAGTACATCCCCTTGTGAGTGAAGGATTGTCCCCTCCCTCGGATACATATGTTTGTACTGGGATCCCTGAAAACAGGGAATTGTAAGGAAAATTCTGATATTGCTATAATACACATAGACACTTACAGATGGATTTATGAAATATTGTAGTGTGCTCAACTTACCAGTCATATTCATTTACAAACAATAGCAGTTCATTACACACTCAAGTGTTATGAACTGCATCCTCAAAATCTGTGACAGAGCTGAATCCCTTTAAAAAAATCAGGTCCTAAATGTACAAAATAAGAACAGTTACACCGGTCTGAAAAAGTATGACATTTTCGCAGTAGAGTTACTGCAATGTAAATGCAGTATATGAACAATAGTTTGCACACATTATTACTGTCTATATTTTGAGTTGGGAAATGTGATTTTTGTGCAGATCTACTTGTGCTAGCTGTGCTCGAGGTGGGCTGTTAAATACAGCAGTGTAGCTGGAGAAGCAGAGGCAGTAGTTTGGGCATGCTATCTCGTTAGCTCAAGCAGAGCCCACATGAATATGGCTGTCAAGTGTCAGAGGGGTAGCCGTATTAGTCTGGATCTGCAAAAGCAACAAGGAGTCCTGTAGCACCTTGTAGACTAACAGATGTATTGGAGCATAAACTTTCGTGGGCAAAGACCCACTTCATCAGATGCATGTCCTTGTCGCTTATGAATATGGCTGCGTACGCTGGGAATCTCATCTACCAGCTCTAATATAAATGTAGCTTCATGATGAAATCGTGGCCCATGGATGTCAATGACAAAACTCATGATGACTTCAGCAAGGTCAGGAATTCATCTGTAGGATAAAATCCTTGTACTAACATTAAAACCAAATAGGACTATAGCTCCTACCTTAGCGTGCTGTAAAGTGAAACCCTCTAGAACAATCAACCATGATATTGTTAATGATGACTTTGAAGTGCCATCACTGGGCATAAGAACTGGAACTTTAATGATCACAACTAGGTGTCAGGCAGTTCACACTCTGATTTGTTGTTTCCAACTGTCCATAGTATCAGGTTACACAGAATCATTTACACTCAGTTCAAATTAAACGTTGTTCACCAACCAGGAGATTTAAAAACTTCTCTCCGATCTCTCCATTTCACCTCTTATTTTCTAAATATAACTTAAAGAATGAATGGAGCCAGATGTTCAGATTTAAATGACTAAAATTCCCTATTCAAAGGACCATAGAATCATAGAGCTGGAAGAGACCTCAGGAGGTCATCAAGTCCAGCCCCCTACCCAAGACAGGACCAATCCCATCTAAATCAACCCAGCCAGGGCTTTGCCAAGCTGAGACTTAAAAACCTCTAGGGATCGATATTCCACCACCTCCTTAGGTAACCCATTCCAGTACTTCACTACCCTCGAAGGGTATGTCTACACTACCCCGCTAGTTCGAACTAGCAGGGTAATGTAGGCATACCGCACTTGCAAATGAAGCCCGGGATTTGAATTTCCCGGGCTTCATTTGCATAAGCAGGGAGCCGCCATTTTTAAAACCCCGCTGGTTCGAACCCCGTGCAGCGCGGCTACATGGGGCTCGAACTAGGTAGTTTGGACTAGGCTTCCTATTCCGAACTACCGGTACACCTCGTTTTCCGAACTACCAGTTCCACAAGGTGTACTGGTAGTTTGGAATAGGAAGCCTAGTCCGAACTACCTAGTTCGAGCCCCGTGTAGCCGCGCTGCACGAGGTTCGAACCAGCGGGGTTTTAAAAATGGCGGCTCCCCGCTTATGCAAATGAAGCCTGGGAAATTCAAATCCCGGGCTTCATTTGCAAGTGTGGTATGCCTACATTACCCTCCTAGTTCGAACTAGGAGGGTAGTGTAGACATACCCCTAGTGAAATAGTTTTTCCTAATATCCAACCTAGACCTCCCCCACTGTAACTTGAGACCATTGCTCCTTCTTCTGACCTCCGTCACTACTCTGAATAGCCTTTCTCCATCCTCTTTTGAACCCCCTTCTGGAAGTTGAAGGCTTCTATCAAATCCCCCCTCACTCTTCTCTTCTTCAGTCAAATCCCTCAGTCTTTCCTCATAGGTCATGTGCTCCAGCCCCCTCATCGTTTTGGTTGCCCTCCGCTGAATCCTCTCCAATGCATCCACATCCTTTCTATAGTGGGGGGCCCAGAACTGGACACAATACTCCAGATGTGGCCTCACCAGAGACGAATAAAGGGGAATAATCACTTCTCTAGATCTGCTGGCAATGCTCCTCCTAATGAAACCTAATATGCCATTAGCCTTCGTGGCTACAAGGGCACATTGTTGACTCATATCCAGTTTCTCACTCAGGCTACGTCTACACTGGCCCTTTTTCCGGAAGGGGCATGTTAATTTCAGAGATCGTAATAGGGAAATCCGCGGGGGATTTAAATATCCCCCGCGGCATTTAAATAAAAATGTCTGCCGCTTTTTTCCGGCTTTTAGAAAAGCCGGAAAAGAGCGTCTACACTGGCCCCGATCCTCCGGAAAAAGTGCCCTTTTCTGGAGGATCTTATTCCTACTACGCACTTTTTCCGGAGGATCGGGGCCAGTGTAGACGCTCTTTTCCGGCTTTTCTAAAAGCCGGAAAAAAGCGGCAGACATTTTTATTTAAATGCCGCGGGGGATATTTAAATCCCCCGCGGATTTCCCTATTACGATCTCTGAAATTAACATGCCCCTTCCGGAAAAGGGGCCAATGTAGACGAGCCCCCACTGTAATCCCCAGGTCCTTTTCTGCTGAAGTGCTACTTAGCCAGTCAGTCCCCATGCTTGGGATTCTCAGGGCACTGAGACACCAACCACTAGTACTTTATGCCAACTTGGGTAATCTATATCTTTAATCAATCATGCACACATGGAAGTCACACATGGGAATTTGGGAGTAAAGATGTGAAATAACTAACTAGTGTCAAGTGATTAATTTAAGACCAAAAGAAATCTTGAAAGGTCATCTAAACCAGACCCCTGTGCGGAGGCAAGACCAAAACTACCTACACCATCCATGACATGTGATCGTCTAATCTGTTATTAAGAACTTCCTATTTCAATGCTTTACTACCCTTTTAATTAGATATTTTCCCTAATACATAACCTAAATCTCCCTTGCTACAGATTAATTTGATTGCTCCTTGTCTTACCTTCAAAAATAGAGAACAGTTGATCACCATCCTCTTTATCATATATCAAGACTGTTATCAGATACTTTTTCTGTCTTCTTTTCTTACGACTAAGTCCATCCATTATTTTTAACCTGTCCTCATAGGTCAGGTTTTGTAAACTTTTTTTAAACTATTTTTATTGCTTTCATCTGAACACTCTTCAATTTGTGCACATCTTAAACTGTGCTGCAAGAAGGTGGGCAAAAATACTACATGTGAGGTTTCACCAATACCTGGTAGATTAGAGCCTCCCCCTTTTTTTATTTTTAAAACATACTGGCTACGACTACACTGGCATGATTTTCCGGAAATGCTTTTAACGGAAAAGTTTTCTGTTAAAAGCATTTTCAGAAAAGCGCATCTAGATTGGCAGGATGCTTTTCCGCAAAAGCACTTTTTGCTGAAAAGCGTCCATGGCCAATCTAGACGCGCTTTTCCGCAAAAAAGCCCTGATCGCCATTTTCGCGATCGGGGCTTTTTTGCGGAAAATAAATCTCTGATGTCTACACTGGCCCTTTTGCGCAAAAGTTTTTCGGAAAAAGACTTTTGCCAGAACAGGAGCAGCATAGTATTTCCACAAAAGCAGTGACAATCTTACAAGAGATAGTCAGTGCTTTTGTGGAAATTCAAGTGGCCAGTGTAGATAGCTGGCAAGTTTTTCCGGAAAAACGGCTGCTTTTCCAGAAAAAGTGGGCAGTCTAGACACAGCCACTATGTTCCTGGTAATAATACTCCAGAGTTATATTAATCTTTTTTGTGACTGCACCACAATATTGACTCACATCTGTGATCCATTATAACTACCATATCTTTTTACCAGAACTATCACTGAACCAGTTATTCCCCATTTTGATTTTTTTCCTTCCTAAGCATAGTACTCTGCGCTTGTCTTTGTTGAATTTCGTCTTGTTGATTATAGACCAGTTCTCCAATTTGTCAAGGTTGAATCCATCAAAATGCTTGCAATCCCTCCCAGTTTGGTGTTATTCACACATTTTATAGTCATATTTTCCACATCATTCTAGATGTCATGAATGAAAATTTTGAATAGTAAAGACTTCTGCAGAACCCTAATGGATCTATTCTGTGAGTTTGATATTGAACCATTGATAATTACTTAAGGAGTATGGTCTTTCAAAGAGTTATGAATATATTATGTAGTGCTTTCATCTAGAACATGTTTCCCAAGTCTACATAGATGAGTATATTCTCATCCTATTGTATTGGAATTTATGCCGATGAATTTTTGCATATGAAAATGATAACATATCCCATAAAATTGCTTTTTTTCTACTCCTAGATCAGGCCATAACTTTGCTTCACTCTCTGCGCAGCAATATTTTTCACTATATTGCAATTGGTAGGCTCAAATATAATTTGATCAAACAAACTCTGAGGTGAATAATGATTTGTCTCAGCTGCAGCTCATTAGAACTGATTTCATTTTTCCAAATTATATTACAAGGGCAGCTTATCAGCCAGTCAGTGTATTCCTCGATGAAATGACTGCTCCACTCGTGGGAATGTAAGCCTTGCTTTCCAACAATGAATTGCCTCCTCTGCAAGTTTACTGGTTCATCTCTTTTTACAGGATTGTAAGGTAGAGCAGACTCAGTTATTTTTGCAGCAATTTGCATTTGTATTCCCCACCAGAAACTCCCTATTGCTGTCTTGTCCCACCTGTACTTTAATTCATGTTGAATCATTTTCATATTCATAGGACACTGGGCTGGGGAAGTTGCAGCACTAAGCCTTGTTTTGTCACCTTCATAGCTTAGCAAGAGGTTGCAGCAAACTATTTTTCCCTCGTCTCTCAAAATACCTGATCAGTGACATCAATGTTCCTCCTTTCCCTGGTTGCACATTTTGCTTCCCTTAATTTCCTGTTTCCGGCTTCCCATTGTGTTGACTGAAATGAGGAAGCAGCCAGTAAGTAAAGAAAGAAAAAGGATCAAGAAAACAAACAAGTAATTACTGGCTACCATTTAGCAGCTACAAATATTCAGAGAGCAAACCTGCAGCGGAGAATTCTCTCTTTCTCCCCAGTCCCATCCTGAAATAGGAATGGACTTTAAAAAAGCATGGAGAAGTCCAGCATTTTCACCATTTCTTGGCAGAGTAAAGTACTGATGGAGAGCTTCAGGATCTACTACAGAGAAATGTAAAGATGAGTTCCTCCTATTTCTTGGAAAGTATCCCTTTTGAAGCCTTGTTCAATCCCTCTAATACATTCAGCTTAGTAAAAGTAAATGTTCCCTCTTCCCCTCCAAACTCTATTTCACCTTTGTCCTCTAGAAATCCTATCTTAAAATAAAAAAAGACTTGAGTTCGAAAAAGCACTAGATAGATTCATGGAGGTTAAGTCCATCAATGGCTATTAGCCAAGATGGGTAGGAATGGTCTCCCCAGCCTCTGTCTGGAAATGGATGAGAAGGGAAGGATCACATGAGGATTACGTGTTGTGTTCCCTCCATCTGTGGCATCTGGTATTGGCCACTGTTGGCAGACAGGATACTGGGCTAGATGGACCTATGGTCTGACCCAGTATGGCCATTCTTATGTTCTTATTAAGGATCCTGACCCACTGCTCTGGCCCCTGAGCAGGCCATATGAAAGGACAAGAGCGACATAAAAGAACCCTACTTCTGGCTGTGGGAAGTTTTCCCAGGGCAGGTATTTTGGGAGATACCCATTAAGCTCCCTTAAGAGGACCCCCTCACAAGTTCAGGTGTGCTATGATGAGACACTGGGTGGCCCTGTCTATATCTGAGGGTACGTCTAAACTACATGGCTCCCGTCAACGGAGCCATGTATATTAGTTTACTCGACAAAGGGAAATGAAGCAGCGATTTAAATAATCGCAGTTTCATTTAAATCAAAATGGCCGCCGCGCTGTGCCGATCAGCTGTTTGTTGGCACAGCGCAGTGGTCTAGACAGGTATCTGCTGACCCCAGAACTCTTCGTCAGCAAATCCTGTAAGCCTCGTTTCACGAGGCATAAAGAATCTGCCAAAGAAGGGTTCTGGGGTCAGCAGATCCCCATCTAGACTGCCTCGCTGTGCCAACAAACAGGTGATTGGCACAGTGCAGTGGCCATTTTGATTTAAATGAAACAGCGATTATTTAAATCGCCTCTTCGTTTCCCTTTGTCATTCTGTCTCATCTACATGGCTCTGTCGATGGAGCCATGTAGTCTAGACATACCCTTAGACAGGCTCCATGGGCTTCTGTATTGCAACAGGCACCTCTTCAGTGCCTAGGGCAGCCAGAATGAAGAGTTATGCAAAGTTGGATTAAGTTACCAAAAACCCTGCCTTTCTGTGCCTTGCCTTTTTTAATTCCAGGTCTGCTTTCCAAAAAAAAGAAAAGGGGGGGGAAATAAAGTGAACTTTTCTCCTGTTGTTTCTGCCGCTGCTCCCTAATGCTGAGTTATGTTACAGCAGTGATCAGCTCTGAGTGTTCCCTGGTCACATTGATATTCTGAGCCAACCAACACTGCAGCCAACAGGTGAACTCAACTACAGAGGGGAAAAGAAAGATGAAGGCCATTTAAGAACTAGATAAAGAAAGCACTCATGCAGTTGTTCCTTAAAGCCTCTCACCACTGTAAAAGAGTTCACAGTAATATACCTTGCAGAATGATTTCAGGAATTTGGCTGCACTCTTGGAAAACAATGGTTACAGTAAATTATGCTTAACATAATCATCACTCTGTTACCTATTGCTCTCCCCACCTGTTTGCTCATTTTGTGCTTAGATTGTAAATTCTTTGAAGCAGGCACCGTGTTTTTGCTGGGCTTGCAATGTGCCTTGATGGAGCCCCAATCTATGATTTATGGTCTCTGGACACTACTGTAATATAATTCTCAAATACTCAAATGAGGCCACATTCTCATTACCTTGTATACATAAACAAGGTGACTAGGATTTCAATCACCACATGTCAATATATAATCAAATTAATGCATAAATTCCCTATAATAATGTGAAGGAGAGAGAGCGAGAGTGGGTGTTTAAGGAGGACCCCTGATAAACAGGACATACTGTATAAAAAGAAAAACAAATTATTTGAAGTATGTGCCCTCTTTATACCCCGCAGCTTTTGGCAGTTCCCTCACTTTGGAGAGCCATGAGAGACTTATCCCTCAAGCAATGCTATTTCTGTCATCAAACAAAAAACAGCCTTAAGTCTCCTCATTCCTTTCCCCTTAATTCCTGCTCCTGTCAACTTGCATTATACATGGATAATGCAAAAACTTAAAGACATGCCCTCCGGTTAAAATAAAAAAAACACCAACCACCTCTCACACAGCATTCCAATGTGAGCTGAATTAATCACAGATAATTGCAGCACTAAGTGGCAGTACTTAAAATATAAACCCTGTTCAACAAACTCAGTGACAAATTCAGCAAGGAGAAAAAATAAAACAAAAGAAAAGGAAGTTCGTTTTGTGATTATGTATCCCAAAGCCATTTCTTCCAGAAATGGAGAAAAAATCTACAACCCTCCTATTCATAAATTTGGCGAGAGAACTTACATGTAGGTGCTTAATCTACTAAAAGATGAATCAATGCATATCCCCCTCCCCTAAAAGTCAATTACTATATTTGTGCAACTGTATCTAGCAGTCAGAATCAATCCTAGGGGAATGCAGTTTTACATGATGCTTCTTTGGTAGCCAAAGCTCTAGGGCTGGAATTTGTAGACATAAAGCAATTAATAATAGTAATATTAAAAAGAAGACTGTGGAATGGACGAGAGTAGTAAAAACTTCATGAGGGTAATAGTTGAATATTGGGTGAAAGAAAGGGCAATAAAGAATTGTAGGAGCCCTCCGACCAATTCTCATTCTTAATCTAAAAATATAAAAGAGCAGCTTCTGCAGCGGCTGATTTTCTGAGATTTTCTGCAACACACACTTTACTATAAGGGACGAAAACATAGTTTGTGTGGCTCCTGTAAAAAGTTTGCCAGTGTAGTATTACATATGCTGTGTGTGGGCATGCAAGCTGACACACCTCTTTTCCTTTCAATACACTATTAGGGTAACTGAATGACCTCAGGGGCAGAAATGCAATATTTGGTGAACACAATTCTTCTCTCTGGGTATGTCTACACTACAAAGTTAGTTCGAACTAACGGACGTTAGTTCGAACTAACATTCATAGGCGCTACACTAGCGCTCCGCTAGTTCGAATTTGAATCGAACTAGCGGAGCGCTTAGTTCGAACTAGGTAAACCTCATTTTACGAGGATTAAGCCTAGTTCGAACTAGCTAGTTCGAATTAAGGGGTGTGTAGCCCCTTAATTTGAACTAGTGGGAGGCTAGCCCTCCCCAGGTTTCCCTGGTGGCCACTCTGGCCAACACCAGGGAAACTCTACTGCCCCCTCCCGGCCCCGGACCCCTTAAAGGGGCACGGGCTGGCTACGGTGCCCGTGCCAGGTGCAAGCCTGCCAGCACCCAGCCAGCAGACCCTGCACCTGGCACAGCACAGAGCCACCCACCCGATGTCCCCCAGCCCACCCCCTCTTCCCGGGACCAGGCTGGCGGCTCCCGGGAGCTTGCCCTGGACCGCAAGAGGTGGGCACCTTCCTGGGCTAGTGCGGACATCGTGGATCTTGTCCACGATCTCCGCACTAGCACAGGAAAGTGGCCGGCTAGGGCAGGAGAGCTGCCAGCCTGGCCACCCAGGAGCAGGTGTGCATGAAAATCAAAGGGGTCCACTGAGACCCCCGACCCTGAGCCCTGAGCTTACAATGGCCGTCCTGGGTCAGACCAAAGGTCCATCTAGCCCAGTAGCCTGTCTGCTGACAGTGGCCAACCCTAGGGACCCTGGAGGGGATGGACCGAAGACAGTGACCAAGCCATTTGTCTCATGCCATCCCTCTCCAGCCTTCCACAAACTTTGGGCAGGGACACCACTCCTACCCCCTGGCTAAGACCACTCCATGGACCCAACCTCCATGACTTGATCTCACTTCCCTTTAAACTCTGTTCTAGTTGTAGCCTTCACAGCCTCCTGCAGCAAGGAGTTCCACAGGTTAACTATTTGCTTTGTCAAGAACAACAACTTTCTCTTACTAGTTTCAAGCCTGCTACCCATTCCTTTCCTTTGGTGTCCTCTAGTCCTTCTTTATGGGAACTCAGGAAGAACTTTTCTGAATGCACCCTCTCCACCCAACCCCTGCTTTTAGAGACCTCTATCCTGTCCCCCCTCCGTCTCCTCTTTTCTAAGCTGAACAGTCCCAGTCTCTGTAGCCTTTCTTCATCTGGGACCTGTTCCCAACCCCTGATCATGTTAGTTGCCCTCCCCTCTCCCAGCCTTTCTCTTCCCCTCTCCCACCTCCTTTTCCCAGTCTCCCCCAGTTTTGTTCAATAAAGACAGAGTCAATGTTGGAAGAAACGTTATCTTTATTTTGTACATCAATAAGAAGGGGGGCTAGGGAGGGGTAAGTGGAAGGAGGTGATGGAGGACTGGGGTACGAGCCCCCGATGGGGAGGACTGGGCTGGCTCTGCGGGCTTCTGGGGGTGGAAGCTCTCCTGCAGCCCCCCAATTGCCCCCTCTCCCCAGATGGCAGCCTGCGGAAAGTGCAGCCGGGCTGATGGCCGAGTGGTGTTATGTGCCCAGTGTGGGTACTCCGGGCACTCCAAGACAGAACTTCTTTGCAAGCGGGGCACCCCTTAGAATTGTGTGTCCGGGGTGGGGGTCGGGACCCTTTAAGCGCAGCCCTCGGCTAGCCTGAGACAGCATCTCCACGCTCTAAGTCCTCCTCTTATGCCCTGCCGGCACTGCTTCCGGCCATCCTTAAGCCCTGTTCAGAGTCCACTCAATGTGGACTTGCTAGTTCGAATTAGCAAAACGCTAATTCGAACTAGTTTTTAGTTCTAGACGTGTTAGTTCGAATTAGCTTAGTTCGAATTAACTAATTCGAACTAAGTTAGTTCGAACTAGCGCTGTAGTGTAGACGTACCCTCACTTATACCAGTGTAAATCAAGAGCAAGTTCACTAAAGACATAGAATTGCACTGATCTAAACCTCTTATTGACTCATAGACCCTAAGGTGAGAAGGGACCATTATGATCATCTAGTCTGACCCCCTGCACAGTGCAGGCCACAGAATCTCACCCACTCCTCTTAGAATAATCCTCTCACCTATGTCTCAGATATTGAAGCCTTCAAATACTTTGAAGGCCCCAAGATGCAGAGAATCCTACAGCTGTGATCTGTGCCCCATGCTACAGAGGAAGGCAAAAAACCTCCAGGGCCTCTGCCAATCTACCCTGGAGGAGAATTCCTTCCCAACCCCAAATATGGCGATCAGCTAAACCCTGAGCATGTGGTCAAGACTCACCAGCCAGACACCCAGAAAGTTCTCTATAGTAACTCCATTGACCTATTTCCCACTGATAATGAATGGTCAATTAGTTACCAAGATCATGTTCTCAAACCATCCCCTTATCATAGAACTGGAAGAGACATCAGAAGGTCATCAAGTCCAGGCTCCTGCTCTAGGCAGGACCAATCCCATCTAAATCAACCCATGCAGGGCTTTGTCAAGCCGGGACTTAAACACCTCTAGGGATGGAGACTCCACTACTTCCCTAGGTAACCCATTCCAGTGCTTCACCACCCTCCTAGTGAAATAGTTTTTCCTAATATCCAACCTGGACCTCTCCCACCATAACTTGGGACCATTGCTCCTTGTTCTGCCATCTGTCACTACTGAGAACAGCCTCTCTCCATCCTCTTTGGAACCTCCCTTCAGGAAGTTGAAGGCTGCTATCATATCCCCCCTCACTCTTCGCTTCTCCAGACTAAACAGACCCAACTCCCTCAGCCTCTCCTCATAAGTCATGCGCTCCAGCCCCCTAATCATTTTGGTTGCCCTCCGCTGGACCCTCTCCAATGTGTCCACATCCTTTTTGTCGTGGGGGGCCCAGAACTGGACACAATACTCCAGATGTGGCCTCACCAATGCCGAATAAAGAGGACTAATGACATCTCTGGATCTGCTGGCAATGCTCCTCTTAATGCAACCTAATATGCCATTAGCTTTCTTAGCTACAAGGGCACACTGTTGACTCATATCCAGCTTCTCATCTACTGTAAACCCCAGGTCCTTTTCTGCAGAACTACTACTTAGCTGGTTGGTCCCCAGCTTGTAACTATGCTTGGGATTCTTCCGTCCCAAGTGCAGAACTCTACACTTGTCCTTGCTGAACCTCGTCAGATTTCTTGTGACCCAATCCTCCAATTTGTCTAAGTCACTCTGGACCCTATCTCTGCCCTCAAGCGTATCTACCTCTCCCCCCAGCTTAGTGTCATCTGCAAACTTGCTGAGGGTTCAATCCATCCCCTCATCCAGATCATTAATTATATTGAACAAAACCGGTCCCAGAACCAAACCCTGGGGCACTCCACTGGAAACTGACCGCCATCCTGACATCGAGCCATTGATCACTACCCACTGGGCCCGGCCTTCTAGCCATCTTTCTATCCATCTTACCATCCATTTATCCAATCCACATTCCCTTAACTTACTGGCAAGAATATTATGGGAGACCGTATCAAAAGCCTTGCTAAAGTCAAGGTATATAACATATACTGACTTCCCCATGTCCACGAGCCAGTTACCTCATCATAGAAGCTAATCAGATTGGTCAGGCACGACTTTCCCTTTGTGAATCCATGCTGACTATTCCTAATCACTTTCCTCTCATCCAAGTGCCTTAAAATGGATTCCTTAAGGATCCCTTCCATGATTTATACAGGAACCGAGGTAAAACTGACAGGCCTATTGTTCCCTGGATCGTCCTTCTTCCCTTTTTTGAAGATGGGAACTACATTTGCCTTTTTCCAATCATCCGGGATTTCTCCCGATCTCCACGACTTTTCAAAAATAATAGCCAAAGGCTCCTCAATGACATTTGCCAACTCCCTCAGTACTCTCGGGTGCACTAAGTCCGGACCAATGGATTTATGTACGTTTAGCTTTTCTAAATAGTTCCTAACCTGTTCTTTACCCACCAAAGGCTGTCCATCTTCATCCCATCTTGCGTCAGCGCAGAAGTCCAGGAACCGACCTTGTCCGGGAATACAGAGGCAAAGAAAGCATTGAGTACTTCAGCTTTCCCCACATCATCTGTCACTAGGTTACCTCCTTCATCCATTAGGGGCTGCACACCCTCTCTGATCACCTTCTTCTTGTTAACATGCCTGTAGAAACCTTTCTTGTTATCCTTGACATCCTTAGCCAGTCGCAATTCCATTTGCGCTTTCGCCTTCCTGATAACCCCCCGGCATTCTCGAGCTATACCTTTAAACTCTTCCCTGGTCATTTGTCCAAGTTTCCACTTTTTGTAAGCTCCTTTTTGTGCTTAAGTTCACCAAGGATTTCCCCTGTAAGCCAATCTGGTCTCCTACCATGTTTGCCTCTTGCTACGCGTCAGGATGGTTTCTTTCTGTGCCTTCAATAAGGCTTCTTTAAAATACTGCCAGCTGTCTTGGACTCCTTTCCCCTACATGTTAGCATCCCATCGGATTCTGCCCATCAGATCTCTGAGGGAGTCAAAATCTGCTTTTCTGAAGTCCAAGGTGTGTATTTTACTACTCTCTTTTCTTTCTTTGGTCAGGATCCTGAAATCTACCATCTCATGATCACTGCTTCCCAGGTTGTCACCCACCTCTACTTCCCCTATTAGTTCCTCCCTGTTTGTGAGCAGAAGGTCAAGCTGTGCACGGCCCCTGTTCGCATCTGTGACGGGTCGCGCCGCCCCCACACCCCACCCGGCGGCCCGCCCCGCACTCAGCCCGCGATCACGCTGGCTCTCCTGGGCGCCACCCAGGGAGTGCGGCAACCCTGCAGGGCCTGCTCCTCTGCCGCAGCTCGGATAACGGGCGGTGCAGCGGGGGCGGGGCGACGCCAGGACGTCCACGTGAGGCAGGGGCGGAGCCTGGCAACGCGGCGTCTGACATCAGCAGACCCGGACGCACGGCGGGGGAGGGACCTGGTGACGTGGCGTCTTACGTCACCAGAACCGGACGCCGGCGGGGGATTTAAAAAAGGGGAACAGGGAAAGACGGGGGAGGAGGACGAAGGAGCAAGGAGGAGGAAGGAGGGAGACAGAGAGCGAACGGAGGAGGAAGGAGCAGAGAAGGAGGAGGAGGGAAGAATAGAGGAGGAGGAGAGAACAACGGAAGAAGGAGGCACGGAACACAGAAGGAGAGGCACGCAGCACAGGAAGGAGGGAAGTGGGGTAGCACAAGGGGTGACGGGGACTACGTAGAAGGGGGGGAAGCAGAGACAGCGGGGAGCCGGACGGGCTCGCTCGTTACAGGATCCTTCAGCACTTGTGTCAAGAAGTTATCCCCAACATTCTCCAAAAACTTCCTGGATTGCCTATGTACTGCCGCATTGGTTTCCCAACAGCTGTCAGGGTGATTAAAGTCCCCCACGAGAACCAGGGCCTGCGATCTGGCAGCTTCGCTCAGTTGTCCAAAGAAAACCTCATCTACCTCATCCACCTGATTCAGTGGCCTATAGCAGACACCAACCACAACATCACTGCTGTTGTTTGCTCCTTTAAACTTAACCCATAGACTCTCAACAGGTTTTTCTCCCTCTTTATACTGGAATTCAGAGCAATCGCAGTGCTCTCTTACATATAGCGCAACTCCTCCTCCTTTTCTCCCCTGCCTGTTCTTCCTGAACAGTCTATACCCTTCCATGACAGTGCTCCAGTCATGCGAGTCATCCCACCAAGTCTCTGTTATCCCAATTAAGTCATATTTCTTAGACTGGGCCAGGGCCTCCAGTTCTTCCTGTTTGTTGCCCAGGCTTCTCGCATTAGTGTACAAACACTTCAGGTAACCAGTTGATTGCCCTAGCTTCTCCATTCGAGACAGGGGTCCTCCTTTCTTGCTCCTTCCTCTCTGCATTTCTTCCCGGTATCGGACTTTCCCTCTCCCCTCAGGGTTTTGGTCACCGTCCCCCGACGAACCTAGTTTAAAGCTCTCCTCACTAGGTTTGCAAGCCTTCCCGCGAATATGCTCCTTCCTCTCTTTGTTAGGTGGATCCCACCTCTTCCTAACAATCCTTGTGCCCGGAACAGAGTCCCATGGTCGAAGATACCAAAGCCCTCTCTGCGACACCACCTGCGCAACCACGCATTTACGTCCTCAATTCGACGATCCCTGCCCAGTCCTTTCCCTTCAACAGGGAGGATGGACGAGAACACCACTTGCGCTCCAAATTCTTGGATCCTTCTTCCCAGCACTACATAATCTACAGTAACCTGCTCAAGGTCATTCTTGGCTGTATCATTAGTTTCTACGTGGAGAAGCGAGAAGGGGTAGCAATCGGAAGGTTTGATCAGTTTGGTAAGCCTCTCAGTCACATCCTGAATGCGAGCTCCCGGTAAGCAGCACACCTCTTGAGATTCCAGGTCCGGACAGCAGAGGGATGGTTCAGATGGTTAGGAGGGAGTCCCCGACCACCACCACCTGTCGTTTTCTTTTGGGGGTGGTGGCTGTGGAACCCCCATCCCTAGGACTACGCATCCCATGCCTTCCAGTAGATGGTGTTCACTTCTGGTTTCTTCCTTCTGAGGTCCCTTCCAAAGAATTCACCTCTGCAGAGCCTGTGGAGAGAGCTTGAAAGCGATTACTTACCTCTATAGCATCGGGGGATTCCCATGCTGGCCTTTTTCCCCTTCTAGAAGTTACATGCTGCCAATTCTCTTCGTGGTCACGTACTGCCCTCTCTGGTTCCTCTGCCTTCCGTGCTTGAAGGATTAAACGCTGCCTTCTATCGAGGAAGTCTTCATCCTCTCTGATCGAGCACAGGGTCGACACTTGGGCCTCCAGTCCTCTAATTTTTTCTTCCAAAATGTCAACCAGCTTGCACTTCATGCAGATGAAATCTGTTCTGTCTTCCAGGAGGAAGACAAACATGGCACACGCTGTGCAGGTAACAGCAGCAGACCAATCACCATCCATCACTGCTGTCCTGGAGAAGGGATTTAAAAGAAAGGCAAGAGACCCTCCCACCCTTCCCAACTCCCTCTCTAAACTCCCTGGGTATGTCTACACTACCCTCCTAGTTCGAACTAGGAGGGTAATGTATGCATACCGCACTTGCTAATGAAGCCCGGGATTTGAATTTCCCGGGCTTCATTAGCATAAGCGGGGAGCCGCCATTTTTAAATCCCCGCTGCTTCGAACCCCGTGTAGCGCGGCTACACGGGGCTCGAACTAGGTAGTTCGGACTAGGGTGCCTATTCCGAACTACCGGTACACCTCGTTTCACGAGGAGTACCGGTAGTTCGGAATAGGACCCTAGTCCGAACTACCTAGTTCGAGCCCCGTGTAGCCGCGCTACACGGGGTTCGAAGCAGCGGGGATTTAAAAATGGCGGCTCCCCGCTTATGCTAATGAAGCCCGGGAAATTCAAATCCCGGGCTTCATTAGCAAGTGCGGTATGCATACATTACCCCGCTAGTTCGAACTAGCGGGGTAGTGTAGACATACCCCCTGTTAGCACTCACCTGTTCGCAAGCTCCTTGGTCGCTTGCCCACTGCCTTATAAAGCCCCTCCCCCTACCAAGGCTCAGCCAATCAGCAGAGGCTTCTAGAATTCAAACTTTAATTAGAAGCCAACAGTTTCCACCTGCCAATCACAGCCACTACCAATCATAGCCAATCACAGCACAATCTCCATCAAGGGGAGGGAGAGGGCAAAGGGGAAGTGGGAAGAAAAAAAAAAGCTCTCTCTCAAACACAGGGGAAAATAAATAAATAAATAAACAAAAAACAAAAAAGCACACACACCAACCCTCACTCACAAACACAAGCTCACCACACAGCAAGAAAGCCCCAAACACAACACACACTTCCCTCAAGAGTCCTGTATCTGCTTCTCCTTTACCTGGAGAACTCCCTCTCTAAACTCCCTGTTAGCACTCACCTGTTTGCAAGCTCCTTGGTCGCTTGCCCACTGCCTTATATAACCTGGTACATGCGAGAGGAGAATCCAGTAATTCCACAAAATAAGTTCAATTGCAGTTCCTACATTGTTTTCCCAATGAGCCTTCAGTCAGAACCAGGAGGAACCACATCTAGAGTAGTGCCTCTCAATCTTTCCAGACTACTGTACCCCTTTCAGGAGTCTGATTTGGCTTGAGTATCCCCAAATTTCACCTCACTTAAAATCCATTTGCTTTAAAAAAACAGGCATAAAAATACAAAAGCACACTATTACTGAAAAAAGGTTAATTTTTCATTTCTACCAAAATAAATCAATTGGAATAGAAATACCATATTTACCTTTCAGTGTATAGAACAGTTTAAACAAGTCATCGTCTGTATGAAATTTTAGTTAGAACTAGCATCACCAGCCTGTTGTAAAACTAGATAAGTTGATGTACTCCTAGAAAACCACTGCATATCCCCAAGGGATGTACCCCAAGAACACCACTGCATACCCCACATCTAAACAAGCCACCTGTTATTTCAAAATATTTTTCAAAATAACAAGGATGCCATTTCACCATCCCGGTAAACATCAAGCGATAAGGGATGACTTGAAATAGAACATTATTTCAAAATTTGGCACTGTGTAGATGCACCAGATTTCAAAATAAGCTATTTTGAAATAGATTTAAGATACACAATTTGCATAATGCACATTTTGTATCTTATTTCAAATTTAAGGTGCTGTGTAGAGACACCCAAAGGGACCAATTCCTTACAGAGACACTGAGTTAAAGGTTAAACACTGCAATGCTGAATTAGTTCAATGTAGCAAAAAATGGCAGCTGTTTATACTACAACAGGTCCATAAGACATGGATATATTTTCAGGTCATTGCATAGGTGCCTAATTTTCATATAGATAATCATATTTCATCATTTTGGATAAAAACGCTGAGCCTCAATTCCTTCTAGACATAAGATTGGTATCATGATAATGATATGCCAGGAATGTTTTGGGGATAATTAATTAAGTAATGTTTGTTAATGATATGTCTCCACTGCAATTAAAAACACATGGCTCGCTCGATCCAGCTGATTGGGGCTGAGGGATTTGGTCTAAAGGACTGTTTAATTATGGGGTAGACATTCAAATGTCTACAAGGCAATTAAACAGCTCCTTAGCCTGAGCCCTACAAGTCCAAATCATCTGGAACAGGCCAGCCACGGGTGTCTAAATGCAGTGTAAATGTATCCTAAGTGTGTTGAAATTAATTTATCATTTAGGACTAGCTGAGGTATGAAGATATAAAACAAAGTCCTTGCAGATCAGAAAGAATATTTTAGAATATATTTTGCTTTCAAGTAATTTATTTTTATATAAATGTTCTACATTAAAACACATCAATGGTATTATTGATACCAAACTATTAACTCAAGCCATCCAATTGCAAAACAAATAAAATATGGGAATGTTCTTAGTGATTCTTTAAACTGATCATCTTTAAGAATCTTTTATTGTTTGTTGGAATATTTGTTTAGACTAGAGTCTTTGCAGACTGAGGATAGCTGTTCAGATTTTCTGTAACTACGGTACTATATATAAATTATAAGTGGGATACAAGCAGCCTAGATTTGACATTGTCAATGTTAACTTTTAAGCACATTAAATGGGTCATAGATGCTGACAAATCATGGGATTCAGACACGTTGAACTCTGAGTCAATGTCCAGCTAAACATTTCAGTAATTTTTTCAAGTATGTAGATATGCCATACGTGCTGCTAGAGGCAAGGCTGACAATTGAAGTATCACTTTAACAGCTGCTTCATTTCACCATCTCTCGGCTCATAAACTTTATTTTCAATGAGCTTGCCTGGAAGACTACTAAAAAATGACCTCCACAGAATGCTAGAAAGACCTTGAATGGTGTCCAGCGTAACTTTCTTGGGCAATGGAAGGCAGTGTATTATGTAACATATCATCCTGTGGCATCGACAATAACCAGGATGTAGAGCAAAATATAAACTTTTATTGTCTTGGACTTCTGGTGAGAACAATCTACAGCCTCATCCTGAGGCTGTGTCTGCAGAAGAGGTTTTTCTTTAGGTTGATTACATTAATCCACCTTTCTGCAGAGGATTAGGTGAGCTTAATCATGGTGCGAGATTTTTCACAGACCTGAGTGATGTAAGTAGGCATATCTAACTCCCATTTATTCTGTCATTTGCAGAATACTAGTCATAAGAGGCCAGATCCTCAGGTAGCCTAAATGTATATGACTCCATTAAAGGTAATAGAACGTTTTACACCAGCTGTTCTACACCAGCTGAGGATCTAGCCTGTGATTAAAGTTGTGTGCAGCAGCAGCATGCTTAATATTTGTAATCAATTGAAAGTATTTGTCTGCAGTTCTTGCAGTATTGTGCAAATATGATCAGGTTTTTTAACACAACAGCACTGCAATTCCATGGGATAAAAGGGGGGTTCGTGAACCATACTACTGTAGGAGACCAAAGACAAAGTGCAATCTTGCACCATTTTCTGTACCGCATGCAGACACACACCACATTTGCTATGTAGCCTGGTCACGGGTGATGTAAATTATAGCATAAATTATATTGTCCTCACATAGATACAGTGTTGGTGGTATATTAGACCTCCCTGTTTCCTCCTGCTGATTGTTATTCTGGCTTCCACCACACCCTTCCATCAACTTTCATTCATTTGCACCCACTTGCATATTGTAACTTCCTCCACCATTAATGCCACTCCAGGATTGTCCCCCAAAATCTAACAACACCATTTTAAAATCCCCATGCCTGTGGGTACATGAGGGTGGGAATTCTTGCTGCTGGGCCATTTTTGTCAGCATGTAGCAAAAATGTGTCTTTCTTGCTGTGGGATCTATGTCTGTGCCAACGGTCCACCTGGTACAGCTACACGTTTGCACAGTTTGATCATGTACACATACTGTCTAGTGCCTGATGTGTTCAAGAGCTTTAAAAGCACTAAGGACATTCGTGTTTTTTATTTGTGCTATGGTAGCAATGAAAGACCCTAGTCGTGGATTAAGACCCTATTGTTCTATGTGCTGAACACTCAAGAAGTCTAAGATGAAAGGTTACAAGTAGCTAAATGAATGGGGGGGAGCACAAGAAAACAGTAAGACAGTAGTGGCCAGTATGATAAGCAATGGTCGCAGCTAACCACTGTTGTGTATTTTGCAGGCATCAAGACAAAGGAGGAAGTGGCTCTGTAGATGTTTGCAGGGTTCTCAAAGCTATCCCACTGTCTTCCTACAAATCCCTCCTTAAAACTCTCTTCTCTTGTGAAGACTACAAAAAACATAATATGGTTAGGCTGCTAGGAACCACTGCTACATTTGTCAAAAGGGGTCAGTTTGTCACAAGAATACAGCCTATAATGTTGTTTGCAAGACTCTAGACTGGGAGGAGTCAATGGAGGGACTATAGCCACAGTTCCCTCTCTGCTTTCCCCTGCTCCTGGGGAAGTGTTATTTTATATCAGTTCCTGTACATAGGTGGGCTTGAGACAAGGCTCCCCCTATCTGGCATCCTTCCTACTCATTTCTTGTCTGTTTCTAAAAGGAAGTAACCATATCTAGGTTTTTACTCTCTGGGTATGTCTACACAGCAAAGTTATTTCAAAATAACAGCCCTTATTTTGAAATAACTTTCCTAGCGTCTATACAACCAAACTGCTATTTTGAAATAAATTCGAAATAGCAGAGCCTTATTTCGAATTTGGTGAACCTCATTCTACAAGGAATAACTCCAAATGCAAAATAGCTATTTCAAAATAAGTGCTGTGTAGACACTTATTTTGAAATAGGGGGCCTCCAGCCTTCCCAGGGTGCCCTGGTGGCCATTCCAGCCTCAACAAAGAACACTGCTCTTCCTTCCCCCCTCCCCGGAGCCTTTAAAGAGGTAGACTCTGGCCACAGTGCCTGTGCCAGCCTCAAGCCTGCCAGCCAAGAGCCAGCAGTCGCTCCCCCTGACCCAGTGGCCCCAAAACATGAGCCAGCAAGCCACTTGCAGCAGCCCTCCACCGCTCCCCAGGAGCAGTCTGTCAGCTCCCAGGAGCCTGCCAGGGACCGGAGAGGGTGGGCGCCTTCCTGGACCAGGATGGAGATCATGGACTTTATTCAGGACTGAGGGGGGGGGATGCCCCCAACATCCATGATCTCTGCACTAGATGGAGGAATGCGGCTGTCTATGGCAGGATAGCTGCCAGCCTGACCACCAAAGCTGGGAGCCCTGGGCCCTTTTGAATCTCCAGGGCAATTGTGCCATTTGCCCCACCCTGGGTAGGCTTTAACTGATTAATACTGAAAACCCCATCCCTCAGTTATGTAGATAAGTAGATAAGTATTACTGGTGCTTTAGTGGTGGAGATGCTGAGTACAGCAAAGTTAACTTACTTGTCCATGGCAACAGTCAGGCCTAGAGTCAAGAACAGAACTATAGAATATAAAAGGGGAAAGGAAGACGTGGCCACGGACAAGGTTTCTTGAGTTTGTATTTGGATTCACAGTGTTTGCTTTATTGAAAAGAAGTTATTGTGAATTTATAGATGTGCAGGTCAGACAGTAATAAACAAACTGAGGGATAGAGCAGTGTCTCTGCTCCATACTTTTTGTCTTGAGCACAAAAATCACATTACCTCTCTGGTATTTTTGGCCAATCTGATCTATCCCAATATGTGCAAGTATCTGTCTAGATGCTTATACGGTCTCCATGAGCATTGCATTTGTAACCTTTAATGGATGGATTCCACATCACCCCAATGGAGAAGAGAAGTTCACTTGCCCCAAGATTAGAGACAAGGCACTGAAGGACAGCGATGAAATAACTCATTCGAAGTGTCTTAGGAAGACTGGCATTGACAGAAATTGAAGCCAGAGCTCACCAGTCCAGTGCCTAAACCACAAGGGCTTCACTCCTATCCATTTCATACTATTTCTTCTCTTGCAAGCTCACTTTAAGAACACTCTGTTAAATCTGAGGCAAACTGAAGAAAATGAATTCTGTAAACAAGTTTCTCGCCTAATTACCCTTTTTCAGTTTTCTGTACACTGAAGGAGGCATTCTTCTGAAACATTTGTCTAAAGAATTCATTTGCCTACATTAATATTATAAATAATTGTTTGTTGAAACTGAATAATAGTGCTTTTGTCTTCTCATTCCTGTAGTTAAGAGATAGGATCAGTTGTTTGCCCTGTTCTGCCTGAAAGCAGCTCATAATCTGGGAGATGCACACTGCTGAGGAGACTCCCCACAGACAGGGGAAATCTTGGCTGGTTTAGAGCTGCCTCTATATCCAAAATATTCTTGGTTCATTGTCAGGGCTTTGCTGCACTCTGGAAATCTCCCGATACTGAAAAGTTTCCTATGGGCTGGACGTAACTTGGAGCAGCCTGTAGCTGCTTTAAGTTATGCTGGGTTTTGTCCCAGAAATATAAAGCCACAGAGGTATGTCTACACGAGGAGTAACTGTAGTTTGAATTAGAGAGCCTAATTAGAACTACCTACTCCGTGTCGCATGTAGCCACAGGCATGGAGTCCGCACTAAGGGGGATTTAAAAATGGCGACGCCCGGCAAGATGCAAATGAAGCCCGGGATATTTAAATCCCGGGCTTCATTTGCAACTTCGAATGCCTACATTAGCCACCCTAGTTCGAACTAGGGTGGCAGTGTAGACATACCCAGAGAGACTTAGAGTTAATCATGTTTGCACATCCAATGCCCAGCTATGCAAGTGTATCTGCATAGGATTTAAGGGGATAGTCTGAATGATACTATATTGTGAAAAATAATATTTAAATTTTGTGGGTCAGAATGTGCCTGCCCTTTATATATCAGTTTCCTTAAAACTTTTTTTTTCATTTTTTAAAAAATGTTCGCTACAATTGTTTTTCTTCTTTGAAATTTAAAACATAACAAAACCAGAGGTAGCAGAGGAAGATAATGTAGGGTGCATTGCTTGCATTCATTCTATGCCCCCATCACATTGCATTACATCAGTCGTCTTTCCTTTGGATGCCAGTAATCAGGCCAAGATAAAAAGCAATTGGAAATACATTCTCAGAGTTGGTGTCAGTCAGTTTGGTTGCTAGCTTTTAAGTTCCCTCTGTAGCTATCTTGGATAGAGCGAAGGTCTGTCTGGGATACTTTATCTTCTTTCAACTTATCTTGGATTCAGAGGAACTTATACTTTTATCTGGTACAAAGATCAGGTTTCTTAAAACCTATGCATTCTTTTTCAGCATATGTTGGCCTTATGACATCCCTCTTTGTGGTATGCTGCACATCTTACTTAAATATTGAGTTGACTTTAGAAATAATTGAAATTCACAAGTTCAGCTTCCAAATAAGGGTTGAGACATTCTTCTATCTCTATGCACATGGGTGAGGTTTTTCACTGGCCCTGAACAGATCTACAGGGGGGTGAGTGGGCAAAATAGGTCTTCTACTACTTGATTGCTGCACAGGAGCTATTCACAGTTCCCAGTTTTTAACTTCATGAGTACAAGGAGTGTTCCAGAATTGTACCTCTAATAATGTTAGTGTCCTTATAAGGGACAGGATGGTGAATGACTGCCTCCCTTTCCAAATTGGCCAACCAATTGGCCAACATGGGCTGGCATGTCTGAAGAATGAACTCCAAGCCTTTAAAGAATACCACTGGGGTTCCTTTTCTTTGCTCCCACATGGCTCCTGAACCATTGTATCTGAATCAATCACAATGGCTCTACATAATTATATGGTGGCCAGCAGGTTAAACAATCTGCCCCGATTTTTGGGGGGGGAGGGGGAACACGAGCATTGAAAATCTTTGGGCTCAATGCACAGGTTACGGTGTGAAATATAATGGCCTATGATATAAAGAATGTCAGATTAAATTATGTCAGATTAATGGTTAATGTGAAATCACATACTTCTCATTTTATTCTGTTCTAAAGTTATTTGGATTCATCCTTATTAAAAGCAAATACACTGGTTGTTACAGCTGTGGATTCCTGAAGTTCCTTAAGGATGTTTGGATTATATTATGTTTATTGTGGTTGAGACATTCTTAAATTCAGTAAAAGAGGTTCTGATATTTATTTCACTCTTCTGATTGGCACAGATTAAAGAACATCTTGCCAAAGGACAGAGGATGCTGGCTGGTGATGGAATGTCCCAGGTGACCAAAACACTGTTGGATTTAACTCAGAGGAAAAATTTTTATGCAGGAGATCTTCTGATTTCAGTTGAAATTCTCAGAAATGTGACCGATACGTTTAAAAGGGCAAGTTATATCCCTGCATCTGATGGTGTCCAGGTAAGAGAAATTTTATAGAACAGAGCAATGATTCAGCTGCAATATTTGGTCCATACTTGGCATCATCTATTTGCTCCAAGAACAATTAAATGTGCTCAATAGATGAAATAGAAGCATTGTAAACATGACTTATGAATATGGTGAAGTGTGATAGGGCAAAAGGACCCAGCTATACTTAAGTGAACAGATGTCTTAGAACAATATAATGTCTCAAAAATACAAAATTCTTTTTACAATGATTATTCGAGTAACTTTCCATTCCAGAGTATTTTTAAACATCAAATAATTCTGCAGCATTGTTTATTCTAGTTAATTTCATTTCAAAATCTACCCAGGATGTTTAAGATACTTACCTCATTCTGCCATTGTTTCTGCAATTCAAATAATTAAAGTGAAATATGATGTGAATTTTGTATTTTGTATTAACTCTTTCTGTACCATTGTCCACTCTTTTATTTCAGCAGAATGCATGGCCTGTCTTAGTATATAAAGTTCTTAAAAATAAAGGTTTGGCAGGACTCCCAGATGAGCTAGTGGTTTTTTTTTTTAACTCATCTGGGAATTTTATATGTACTTTTCTCAGAATATACATTTATTTTAAGGAAGATGTTTAAAAAAGTGTATAGCAATATTTCACTATTAAATGGCGGGGTCTAGGATAATTCATAAAATTATCCTGATGTGATTAATACACAGCACAAATATATATGTGTGTATGCAAATATAGTTGAAAATATGTGATATATTTTAGAAAGACAGTAATTTTGCCAGAGTTAAGATTTCCATTTCAGTTTTCCATTATACTCCCATTCTTCTGTCTTTTTCTATTTTTCCCACATACACAAATCTCTTTTCTCAAATTAAAGCAGTCTGCCTAAGACTTATTAAGTGGGATCTCATTCCATGGAGGAACATGCGTCCCAATTTGAGGTGAATTGAACACAGAAGTGTTAAAATATAGAATTTAGAAAAACAATATATTTTTTTAATTTGTAGAGGAAAATTGGCACAAAGTGTGTCAAAAAAAATATGAACTGAAAATTTCATTTTTTTCTTTTATTCCATTAAAGTTAGTGCCTTTGATTATTATTAGAAATGGGTGACTGCTTAAATAGGAAGTTGTTTTGCTACAAATTATTCATTCAGTCAACAGTCTTTTAACAACCCAGTGGCCTTTGCAGTGCTCACAGACACTACAAAAACTTTGGTAGAAACAACCTTGAGAAATTGCTTAATATAAGTGGGTTCTGTTTATAGACTTAGCATACTCAGCTTACCAACATTAGTAAGAACTTGATTCTGTTTCCATTATTGTCAATGGCAAAATTGATACTGTTGATATAAATGAGGCACAACTTATTCCTAATAATTAGTTGAGCTAGCCAGGAGAAACTAAATAATACCACGCTAAATTTTGTTGTTGTTATTTTGCTTTTAGAAACTTAGAGATATTTTGAGAACAAGGACCATGGAAGTGAAGGAGAAAAAAATATTGTTAAACTATAGTTCATGTTGTAAACATATTTCTATAAGGAAAAATAATATACTTAATACTATTGTTCAAAGAAAAGGATCAGTGCACTTCAGTGGAAGTTGGATGCCTAACATCTATAGGGTACATCTACATTTGCATCCCTAGTTCGAACTAGGGATGCAAATGTAGGTGACCTAAATTGCTAATGAAGTGGGGATTTAAATATCCCATACTTCATTAGCATAATCCCACCCACGCCCTATTCTGATCGCCAGCTAATTCGAACCAGGAAGTGTGCTCCGGGCTGTGTTAGTTCGAATCAAACCCCTTGGTTCGAACTAATGTTACTCCTCAAAAAACACAGTTCTTTATTTACTTCCTCTCAGGAAGATGAGTCAAGATTTGAGGATTTAATGAAAGATCCACATTTATTTTCCTCAAGAAAAACAGAAGAATTGTTTAAATTATAAAAATATCTTTTGAGCTTTCATTGCGGTTTCATTACAATTTTATGCAGAAGCCATAAATTAGAATGTACAAAAATGTGTGGTAGGGAAAACCATATGAGATATGATATCTGGATTTAGGGAACACACAGAAGGGGTGAAATTCAACCTCTCCCCCCCCCCCCCCCATGAAATCAGTAGCAAAACCTGCATTTACTTCATTGGTTTAGGGTTTTTCACCATTTATCATTAAAACCAATGAGAGAATTATTACTTAACATCCTTAGCAAAAATACTGTGAGTACTTTCACTCTTTCTTTGTATGCTTTCTAGTATGTATTCACTAATGAGTGTTAAGTTTCATATTTTTATAAATTTACTACATTTCTCATTTCTTCATCAGCATGCAGGTGATAAAGTGGGTCTTTGCCCACAAAAGCTTATGCTCCAATAAATCTGTTAGTCTATAAGGTGCCACAGGACTTTTTGTTGTTTTTGCAGATTCAGACTAACATGGCTACCCCTCTGATAGTCATTTCTTTTGACTCTTCAGTAACCTTTTAGGGTGGGTTATTTAAAGGAAACTATGGGTACGTAAACAATTGCACCCTAGTTTGAACTGGGGATGCAAATGTAGGTGACCTAAATTGCTAATAAAGCAGGGATTTAAATATCCCATGCTTCATTAGCATAATCTCGCCCACGCGCTATTCCGATCGCCAGCTGATTTGAACCAGGAAGTGCTCTCCGGGCCGCGTTAGTTTGAATCAAACCTCTAGGTTCGATCTAACATTACTCCTCGTTTTTTGAGTAAAATTTAGTAAATTTATAAAAATATGAAACTTAACACTCATTAATAAATACATATTAGAAAGCATATAAAGAAAGAATGAAAGTACTCACCGTATTTTGCTTAGGATGTTAAATAATAATTCTCTCTTTGATTTTAATGATAAATGGTGAAAAACCCTAAACAGTGAAGTAAATGCAGGTTTTGCTACTGATTTCATGGGGAGACGGGGGTTGGATTTCACTCCTTGCTGTAGCCAGAAATCAAGAGCACCTGGGACTGTCCCCACATTTCCTCAGGGCATGCCCCATGCTCAGATTAAATGCAAAAGCAGAGGTAATTCTGGAGCCTCTGTGCCACTCGGGGATTCAATTTCTTCGGGGGCTTGGAGGAAATCCTACCTTAACCATGTAATGGGAATTATAGTAACTTTAAATCTCCATAGCCAGATTGGCCTGAGAAAACACTGAGATATTGACAGCAAGAAAATATTTGAAAGGAATTCATTTAAATTATCCAAAAATGACTGCAGTTGGAGTGAATTAAAATTAAGGACCTCACAATTTCCATCTCGCTAAAGTAGAGTCTTCTAGCAAGTCCATCCCTCTCATATCTAAGCAGTGATAGAAAATGAAGGAGCTCAGCTCCACAAGAACATCCAGCACTTCAAAGGACTGGATCATATCTGTTCACCACCTCTTCAAAATTTAGCTCCCTATCAGTCACTGTCTCTCCCTATATATGTGTCCTGTGAAATGCCTTTTGATATGTATATTCTATGTTTTGTGACATAAGGAATAGCAGATATATTGGTAGGACTCTTAGAGAAATGACAGAAATAATGTTAAGCTTATCTTAGTGCTCATTTCATATTTCATAATTTAAACAGCAAAACCACATCATAAAGCGCTACAAAACTGTGTGACTGGGCAAGAAATGGCAGAGAAAATTCCCAACTATAAGTGTGGTCTAAATTAGCTGTTACCACTCAAGGGGGAAATCCTGGAGTCATTGTAGATAGTTCTCTGAAGATATCCACTCAATGTGCCACAACAGTCAATAAAGCTAAAAGAACATTAGAAATCACAAAGTAGGGGATAAATCAGTGTAGAGAACCTGTAGCCCATGGCATACCTTCTACCACAAGGCTGGAACCACAAGCACTAATTCATGCCACCACAGATGGGGAAGCCCTGAGCCTCTTTGAAGAGGTGCAGGAATTAGAGTTGCAGAGGTTGAAAGAGCACTCCCACGTTTTGTGGGAATCTCAGGATAAGGGAGGGTGCCAGGGAAAAAGTCTGGGACACACTGTCTTTCAGCACCTCCACTGTAAGAATTGTTCAAGCCTCACTGTCTCATCACCCCTTCCATAACACAATAACTAGGGATTACCAAATGAAATTAGTAGGTAGCAAGTTTGAAACAAACAAAGGAAGCATTTTTTCACACAAGGCACAGTCAACCTATGGGACTCCTTGTCAGAGGATGTTGTGAAAGCCAAAGCTATAAGAGAATTAATATATTCATGAAGGATAAGGTCCAACAATGACTATGGTGTCCCTAACCTTGCAATCGCTGGGAATTGGCAAGAGGTGATGGATCACTTTATGATTACTGTTTCTGTTCATTTCCACCTAGCATTCATCACAGATGGAAGACATGTTCTTATGTTCTTATCAACCTGCTCTTCTCTTGAAATTACATGCTACTGGTATCTGCAATTTGAAAATATCCATGCATTTCAGCTTCCATGGCTCCTATTTAAGGGGCATAGAAAAAGGATGGAAATAGAGGGAAAACAGAAGTACTGTAACTTGACTAAAGAAGCTAGATATTCTTGTCACCTGCATCATAGCATGACTTATAGGAAAGTAGAAATGTATGTTAAATCAGACCTGGATTCTAGTCTTATTATCTTATCAGGCTTGACTAGATAATCTTGAGAAAAACTGCGGCCACTGATGGGGAAAAGGAGGGCAGCTGCCCCAGTTCCTGGCAATTTAAAAAGGCTTATGGCTCCTGTCTGCCACCATGGCTACTATGACAGCAGCAACAGCTGGAGGCCTGGTCTCTTTAAAACACAGCCAGAGCCACAGACAGTGTGGGACGGGCAGGGCTGAACTGCTGCCTGGGGGAAGCTATCCCTAGTATCTCCTTTTCTAAAGCTGAACCCCTTGTGGGGGCCCACAGCTGATCCCCCACCCCACTGTTTCCAGGAACTGAACAATTCTCTCTGAAGCCCTGACAAAAACCTAACATATGCTACAATTAATAAATAGTTTTATTATAAAAAGAACTAATTAAACTAATCCTCAGTAAAAAAAAAATCATAAATATGAGTAATATGTGCCAACAATGCAAAGAAGGAGGAGTGTCTGTACACCAGCATGTACTGGGATCGCAGTTGTTTGCTACTGCTACTCTGAGGAACTGAGAGATTTTTTTCTCTTGCACATCGACAAGAACAGCCATACATAATACGGCTGCATAACAAAGTTAAAATATAACACCTCAAATTATATTCATACACTTTTGTCAGGACAGAATTGTTAATCTGGGCACGAGCACTGTATGTATTTAATAAACTTGTATATCCCTTTAATTGTGTACCTAGTACTATAAAAATGTTAGATTAGTACTGCAAGTTAGTAGTTAACTTTGATTAACAAGAATCAATGTTCTTAATAGATTTGTTAAGCTAAAATGTGTGTACCTCCATCTATATCTGTCTAGCTATCTGTTGTTATAGTTATAGGACCTGATTCTCCTTCATATGATCTTAGCAATGCAAATGTGATTTACTCCTACTATAAGTCCCTTTTAAACTTCCCGTCTGGTCTAAAAGGAACTAACTACAAATGAAAACCAGCCCAGCCCATAGGCAAGTCCATATGAATTATAAAGTAACACATACTATAAGCAAATTTATTTTAAATTTAACATGTATACTAATTCTCTTCAAATTTTTTTAAAAAAAGAGACCTGCATAAAAATACAGTCTCTGCCAATAATGAAACACAAATGTGTCTAAAGCAGGAGAGAAGAGTATGCACATTATAAACCAATATGCAACAAGCAGTTACAAAACAAGCATGACACCACCCAGTAGACTCAAGAACATGAAGAGAGAGCTAGTACAAATACAGAAGTATAAAAAGAGATAGAAAAAGACCAGAAGTTTAAAGTGGCAGAGAGTCTCAGAAAGACTGAAAGATAATATTGTCAAGTGCTGTCATATTTTGACAAGTCATTCTAGCAATCTTTTCCTTCCATAGACAAGACACCTTTGACACCAGGCACTCTTCATTTTCTGTAGTGTAGTCATGTATAGTTTTAGATATGAATTGTGGCATAGGGACAAATAGTTTGATGACCTAAATTTTGTGCAATGGCACTTCTGCCAGTGGTGGTGTTCATGGTGAAAATTAGCACATAACTTGGTCACTAATATGGATTTTACATACAGGCAAGAGATCTAAGAGCCCAAACCAGCATTAATAATGAACTCCTAAAGCTTCTATAAAGTTAAGGATTGGGCTTATTCCTGTATAGAACATATAGGAATCTAATACCTCCCTAATCAGGTGGGAAGCATCAAATTGAAATGGTTCTTACTTAAAAAGGAAAAAAGAATATTATTTAGAATTTGGAATATAAATTTGATTGGGGAAAAACATGGCATATGTTAACTAAACGATGATATGGCTTCTCGGTGTCTTACATTGTGCTAGTCAACCAATAAATCTCTATGGGCATTTTTTACATGAAAATCTGTTTGCATGGCCCTTAATTAACCTTTCTGAAGTGTAGAGACATTTGGAAACATCCATGTGAGCCTTGCATCCTTTTACATATCTTGAGAGCTGAAAGGGTAAAATTCTGAGAGCTGAAGAATCTCCTTTGGAAAGAATGTTGTAGGTTAAATAACTTGACATTTAATTTGCAGAGTATATTTTATGATGGATTTATAGTCCTCTGAATGCAGTATTGAATAGGAATGGATACTCCGAGTACTTGAGGAGATAAATACCAAGGGCCATATCTAGGACCCATTAAACTTAGTGAACAGATTTGCAATGATGTCAGTGGGCACTGGATCAATCCATTTGGGTTCTCTGCTTTCATTACTCCATTGATCCCCAATGTTCCCTTCCTAGGAGACATGACCTATGTGGGAAGACTGATATACTTAGGTTTGTTTAGTTTGGAAAAGAGAAGACTGAGAGGGGACAGTTTTAAAGTGCCTACAAGGGTGTTACAAAAAGGGGGAGAAAAATTGTTCTCCTTGGCCTCTGATGATAGGACAAGAAGCAATAGGTTCAAATTGCAGCAAGGGAGGTTTAGGCTGGACATTAGGAAAAGCTTCCTAACTGTCAGAGTGGTTAAACACTGGAATAAATTGCCTAGGAAGGCTGTGGAATCTACATCATTGGAGATATTTAAGAACAGGTTAGTTAGACATCTATCAGGGATGATGTTGATAGTGCTTGGTCCTATTGTCAGGGCTGGGAACTGGACCTGATGACCTCTTGAGGTACCTTCCAGTTCTAGCATTCTATGAGTCTATGATTCTCTGCATTCCTAACACCCAATGCAATTTTTGCCATGGACTTCAATGGGAGAAAGATCATGCCCTAATTTACGTTGTCTTTTTTTAGTCTCTTTTGCACCCCTTCAGCAAAGCCCTCAAGCACACACTGAAGTGTTTTGCTGACTCACTATTAGCAGTGTAAATATTTGGCACTGTAATTCTTACACCTTAAATAGAATCATTAGCTTCCTCCTTTGGAGCAGTGTGAGCCTAAGTCTTTGGTCTACACTACCAACTGAGTGGTGGGTGACCTCAAACTTGAGGCGCTGGATGTGGTCCTTGGCTTGCCTGGATCTGACCCCTGAGGCTCAGTTCCACCCCCAGCATTGGGGAACCTGCGCTTTGGCTTCTCTGCTTTCATTACTCTGCTCTCTCCATTTGGCCTCTCTGCTTTCATTACTCCATTGATCCCCAATGTTCCCTTCCTAGGAGACATGACTTATGTGGGAAGACTGATATGCTTTGGGTTGCTCCAGTCCCCCCCACTGTCACCCCAGGGTACTGAAGCACACAAAATCTACTAAGCTGCCCCCTACCCCCGGCTTTGGTGTGCAAGGGGAATATGGGAAGTGTCTTTCTTCTTCTCATTTGGGGGCCATAGTGAGGGTTTTTTTCCCACTTCTCACTTCTGTGCAGCCCATGACTGATTTTTCTCTGAGTCAGCAGCCCCCAACTCTGCTTTAGGAGATGGGTTAAATTGGTGAACATTTTATCCTGTGAAAATGTTTTCCAGTTTTGCAGTTTTAAGTTCCCCAAATGTTGATTTCCAGTCATGAAAATGGTGGTACTGAAACATTCTTAAAAATCAATTTTATTCACAAAATATCATGTGCAATATTTTTACAGAGAATGGGAATATTCCAAAGAGGAAGCATGGTGTAATTCAGTGATACTCAGACAACAGTGGTTCAGAACCCAAATTACGATCAGCATTGCCCAAAAGAGGAACAGTAGTATGAATTTATTGTTCCATATATATATTTACTAGAGATTTTATCAGCCATTGCTTGGGTCTTTAATATTTGTTTTTCATTTAAATCATTGCTCTGTAGTGCAGTTGAGAATGTGGGGTTCAGTATGCAGGCTACCCCAGGGAGAGAGGACAACCTCAGCTGTCTCTCACTGCAGCAGGTTGGGGACAGGTGAGAAGCACCTGTCCATGGCCACTGCGCTGCAGCGGGCACACCTAAAGGAGGGTTGCAGGTCTCCCAGATGGAGGACAGAAAGACCCATAGACAGAGACTAATATATGGTAGATAGTTGTCCCTTTCTCCACTCCTGTCACCTGCTTCCCCAAGGGGTTACAGCTGCCCTGGTCTCTATCTCTGGCCCCATGCTGCCTCCTGTAATCATTATGCATAACTGGCTCTACTACCAGAGCCGTCCCTTTTGGTTTTATGACAAACAATCATATGCCATGCACATCTCATTGTCCTGGCACAATAAAACCCTTACCTTGTTTTAAGTTATGAATACCAAATGTGGTGATTCTAGCTTTTACATCTTAGGAGTGAGTATCACTGCTGTAGTTAGTACATTGACCGGAGAGGTTAGAGTCAGGAACAACTGGCTCTGTTTTCAACTAGTCTCTGACTAGCTTTAATACTTTGTACTTACAGTAAATGTCACTTTAAAAATTCTACTCAATTATTCTTTACATCATCCCAATCAGGGGAATTAAAACTAAATGGCCTAGGAGAAAGGCGTGCATGTGACCTTTAATTCAATTTCTGAAGTGACTTCCTTTGTGACTTTGAGTAAGTCACTCCTGATCTGTTTTTCAGAGGTTCAGAGTACCCATTACTTTAACTGAAGTTAATGACAGCTGCAGAAATCTTCTATAAATACACATAAAAATCGTTAGATAATTAACGGACTGCAGACAAAATTGTATGAATGCAAGAAAATGATTCAGATTTGAGTTGAATAGTCCCTGCACCAAAAATCTGAACTCTTACAGACAAAAGAAATTGTAAATAAAAGTCAGGGAGGATGGAACTAATAGAAATAAAAAAGAAAGTTCTGAAAAACATTTGAAAGACATGTATTTTATTTTTATTTAAAAAGTGTGATTTAAAAGCTGTCTAGTTTTTAAAGATGATTGTTACTTTAGATGTCATTCATATGATTTCCTTAAAGGCATCCAATAAATAAGACTACCAGATATAGTAGGTAGAAGCTAGAAGCCAAAAAATTAGAGGAAATTATGTATTTTCTGTTTAAGCCTACTAAGGTACTTTTACCCTGTCCTAATAATAAACAGCCTTTTTGCTCTGAATTTTTCCAGGTATCCTTATAGCTAATACTTCTGCTTAATACACAGCACTTTGTTTCATCTCACAACCCCTGAATTTGCACCGAGGAAAACTCTCTATTCCAAAATGCCATAGGACCACATATTCTCAAGAGAATATTCTCATGAACCATCACTAACCCTTTGTGCCATTGTTGTATGCAAAAGAAAATCATTAAGCGTTCCCTGCCTCAGGAGTCTGAATTAAACCCAGTTTCCTTTACCAGTTTCTGAGGTGAGGTGACTGCTTCAAAGCCCCTAAAGGCAACCTATTACAATATTTTACTGACAGATACTTTCATAATAATATAGCTAAAAACAAGTTGAAAGAATATAGCAATTTTCTCTCAAAGTACTTCCCACTAAAGCAATATCTTCCATATCTCACAACCACTACCCAGTACTCAGGAGTAGAGTAGAGAGGATTATTGAGTATTCAGTTTGGTGTCTTTCCCCATCTCTCTCTCTCTCTCTCTCTTTGGCTACGTCTATACTACGAGTTTTCTCGGCAAAAAATATGCAAATGAGGGACTCATTTGCATGAGTTGCAATCTCATCTGCATATTTTCTACCAATCCATTTTTGCACTAGGATTTCTGCACAAAAACAAGCAACGTGGATATTTTCTTTTTGTGCAAAAACTGTTTTTCCCCCAAGATCAGTAAACCTCCTTTTTGGAGGTATATGGATCTTGTGGAATAACGGGGTTTTGAGCAAAAAGAAAACATCCACACTGCTTGTTTTTGTGCAAAAATCCCAGCACAAAAACGGATTGGCAGAAAGTATGCAAATTAGATTGTGACTGATACAAATTAGCCCCTCGTTTGCATATTTTTGCTGAGAAAACTTGTAGTGTAGACATAGCCTCTCTCTCTCTCTCTCTGTCTCTCTCTCTCTCTCTCACACACACACACACACACACACACACACACACACACACACACACATCTCTATACAAATGCAATTGTATCCACACTAGTAGCTTGTATCACCTGAACTATAATGGTACAGTTAAATTGCTGTATGCATGCAAAGACTATATTCACATACTGCATTATTTTAAAGACTATATTAATTATAACAAATAGTCTAGTAGCACCTTCAAGACTAAAAAAACATGGAGATGGTATCATGAGCTTTCGTCATCTAAAGAAGTGGGTTTTGCCCACAAAAGCTCAAGATACATGTACGTGTTTTATTAGTCTTTAAGGGGCTACTAGATTATTTGTTGTTTTTTAAGTTTTTCCTGTTACAGACTAACTCGGGTACCCCTCTGAAGTATGTTAATGATGGTACTAATGCTGAGGATGTGGATATACAGGCTTGGCCCTAGAGTTGGACAATATTTATCCAAAATAAAATTGATTCACTGAATTCCGCCTTATCATGTGCACCACAAAGAACCCAGTCCAAAAATCCTCAAGCAAAATTCTTCATCAGTCAATGGAACTTTTGCTTTGGTGCAAGGAGATATTTTTTTTTCTATTTCCTAGATTTATCTGTCTAATGGGGGAAAAAATCCATGGCAAGTGAAGTGGAATCCTTGCTAATATTAATGGACAATGTGCAAACCTGAATGGTTAGGATCTAGTAATATGGCTGTTTTCCCCTCAGGTTTCCAGTACTTCCAGATTTTTGCTGGAGTGAAAATATGACTAGCCTAGTCAAATTATTTCAGTATTTTTTTTAATCTTGTGCTCACTGAAACCAGGAAATGCAGAGATGCAGGAAAAATTGGAAGTTGAACACACATTTGGAATACTGAAAATAGCTGGGTTGTTTTTTATTATTGGTAAAAACTGGTAATACTGTGCCTATGACTTACAGCTGGACATGGTAATTTTCTGGTCTAAGACTCTCCGGCAAACTGGACACTGCCATTCCGGGTTGTAATGTACTTTCTGTTTGATCTCTTATACTGGTGACAGGAAATAAACTACAAACATGCATCAGTGTTATGGGCTTAGGGTGCAATCAAACCAGCAAGAAATTGTGTCACTATTTGCCATCAACTCTAGGTGCCTCACAATGCTTTGCTGCTGTAGCTTGGGATTTTCACAACTAGCTGTTGTGATGAATAGCACTAGTTCAATATTTCTGCCTCTGAGCATCCCGTTTATAGCCCCACACTGGCTTCTACCTTCCTCAATTACAACCACCAGGGTGATCCCAGCACTTGCCCAGCCTGAATTTTCTCTAGTCCATGTGCTTTGCTAAATCAAGTCCTTTCCTGGACAGTTTAGAGAAATAAGAAGGATTGTTTGTTCCTCCAAGAGAGAGAAAAATACTCACATCTTTTTAAAGTAACAGGAGTCAAAACACCCTTCCCCTCAAATGCAACACTGAGTTGGTTTACTGTAAAAATAAAACACACATATTAAACATAGGACATAGGTTAAGTGATGCTGACTAAAAGACATATCAAAGTGCAAACATCCATTTAAAAGTCTAAAACTAAAACTAGCAAAGTACAGGTTGTGTTCAAGATGGTTTCTCTCACCTATCTTCCAACTTCTCAGCCATAACTGACTTTTCCTCAGCCAGCACCCTCTACAAATGTACAATGTGCTGGCTTCCCTTATCCATCTCTGTGAAAGATGTTTGCATTCAGTTCCCAGGGACTTCAATCCTTTCTTTCTTGGCTTAGAAGAGTTCTGTATTCTTGTATATGTCTAGTGATGGATGCCCAAGATGGCATCGTCGTTGGTTATATCTTCCAAAGTTCAATGACCTTGCTTCAAAAAGCAGGATTACCTCGTGCTGTTTTCCTTTTCAACGAGCTTCCCATTCCCCTCTTGATTTCTGTCTTAATGGAACTTCCATTGTTTTTTATCACACTTTGCTTAATCTCACTGTCATTAAGTTACGGTTTTCCTGGACCAAGCATCTTTATGCATTGGAAACTAGTTTTGCCACCTTTGGCTGCTTATAGACTCCTGGACACCACATTGTTACAAAAATTGTAGTTATGTTAATGAGTTATTAGATTTAAAATGATATATTTCATGTCACCTTTTAATTAAATATCCTAGCATCAGTCTGTAAGGTGTAGTGAGATATCAGGCCTAACAAGAGCAGCTGAAACAGAGTCATGAACCACCAATGGGCCTCTGTCGCAACAATACAAAATTGGTCTTAATCATAACTTAATGACATGAGCATTTGTTATATTCCTGAATTTCATTTTACTTTGCTTTCTTTTATTTGAATTTTGCAGAACTTCTTTCAGATAGTTAGCAACCTCCTAGATGAAGAGAACAAAGAGAAATGGGAAGATGCACAGCAGGTAAGATTTGCCTATTTTGCTATTTAGAATAAAAAATGACCAAAGTACAAGTTTCACATTTAGCCCTAACTATGGCTCAGGGTACATCTAGACTGCAGAGTTTTTCCGGGATACCTCTGGTATCCCAGAAAACCTCTACCACGTCCAAGGAACACATCTACTTTTCCGGAAAAAAAATCGGAAAAGCAGACTTTTTTTCAGCATCCCTGTAAACCTTGTTCTATGAAGAAGAAGGGATGCTCTGAAAGAGGCTTTATTCCCAACATTTGGCCCAGTGTAGACTGGCCAATTGTTGGAAAAGCCTCTTTCAGAAGAAAAGTGGAAAAAGATACACAAATTGCAGTTTGCAATTTGCGCAACTTTTTCCGATAGAACTTTGTAGTCTAGACACAGTCCTGGTAGTATTCTCAAATCCTATCCTATTTATTTATATATGTAGTTGTTTATTTTTGAGGCAGTGATGAGTCCTTCTTTAATGTTTGTTGTAATTTTCTTTTTCTGTTCATGAAATAGTCATTAGAGTAAACATTTTATACAATGAAAGCATGCTAAGTTACAGTTAAAATAAAATAGTATTTTATGAGAGAGAAACAAAAGCATCTGCAACTAATAAATTCTGTGTTAAAGCATTTTAAAGTTCTTATTCTCAGCTCATCACATCAAATAATCATGAAAAATACATGCATATTTCATTATATGAGATGAATATTTCACTCATCATAAAGAGCATTAACTAGCTAGAGAGAGAATTCTCTTTCCAGTGCTAAGCAATCTAATCTTGTGTTGTTTTTAATGAGAACAGAGTTAAGATTTTTAGCTCAAGAAAATTTTCACTATTTTTTCCTGCCAGATAAGATTATTTTCACTGAGCATAACTGAATGAACTTGACACTAGTTTGGATTCCTTAGATTGTCCTCTGTGTTCTTATTTCTGGTAGAAAGAAAGCTTACATTACTCTCAATAAACTGCTGAATTTTCTATCAGAATATAGCTGCAGCAGCTCAACATCCTTTTTCTAAATTAACTGCCAGCATTAGAAACCATTAATTATGTATTATACGGAATACAAATATACAGCAGCCACTTTCATACATGCCTTCTGCTAAGAGCTGATATAAAGAGCTGCTACGAGGATGCCATTTGCAGTCTACAATAATATATTTTTATTGGGCTTGCAAAACTCAACATTTTTGCACAGTCTTCATTGCCATTTCCTGACACTTTATGTATTTACAACATACTTCACATATTCACAGATACAGAGCACCAAAGTAACACCTATGTTTCAACTGTTTCTCCTATAATCATTTGCTATGGAATTATAACCGGTGTGAATAGTGGCAAAAGAACCTTTTGACTGAATTGCAGTCCCGGTACTCAGGCAGGAGAATGTACTCGTTGTTTGGTGTGTGGATGATATTGATATTGAAACATTTGTTACCTTACAGTGAGTCATTTTAAATCTGCATCACTCAGGGCAGCATTAGCACCTTGCCAGAATCTTGAACATCACAATTAATTTGTATAAAAGAAAATAGGTTATTTCTGCCCAAAGATTTAATATAACAGCCTGCATAACCTACAGAGCCCAGCAAGTAATTGTCCATCTTGATCTGAGAGGCTCTGGAGTTAGACACATCAAATAGCAAGAAGTAATAATGGCTGTTGGGACTTGAAGTCTCCAAAAGCAATACATGCATATTAAAAAAGAGAGTGGCTGAATTTACAGATACAGAACAATATACAGTGAATATCATTTACATTTTGTATTTTGAACATCCTGTATGTGGGAGGAGAAAAAATGTACTGTGTACAGTGGGATGCCCATTTTTTTAAATATAAATGTTCATTTTACAGGAAAATATTCCTTGTCCATGAGACAGACAGTAATTCCTTAAATGATTTACTGATGTCTACGCTGTATATGATATCAGTTTATCCACTCAATTTGCTAATAAATATACTGGACTCTAATCTCTTGATATCATTGCATAATGAATATATATTTTTCTTCTAATGCTCTCTCAGGACTATGAAAATGAATGATGCTTTCTTGCAAATGGACTAGTCCTTACCCATTTGGCAACCATAAAAGGCCTGATTCTGCTGTTGCAGAGATCAGTATGGATGCCTTTAGCTTACTAGTTTTATCTCTGTGGCAACAGTAATAATAGTGTTAAAATGCATACATGCAAATTCAAAAATACATTTTATAGTTTTATAATTTAGTCTTGATATACATACCCAACTCCTTTCAACGTTGTCGGAGGTTGTCTGCACAGCTTTGAAGGCAACATTTGTTTAAATTATTTTGGGGGAATATAAGCAAAGAATTTGAATCCTATTTTAATAGGTTCATTAATTTATGAGGAAACATCCCAGGGTTCCTGGGCAAAGCTGCTTTTGAATGTTAATGTGGGAGATCTTGTCTGCTCACCTGGGGGTAAATGATGGATTAAAGACTAAAGAATTGTTTTGTTGTAACTTAAAACTTCAGACATTGAAACACAAGGACAATTTAGTTTTTGAGTGTCACATCTCATTTTATTATTCTTGGTTAGTATTTTATGTGAGTGCTACGGAGTTTGTGAAGGTGTTGCAGTTATTGTGTCTGACCTTCATTTATTAGATCTATCCAGGATCAGTGGAGCTAATGCAGGTGATTGAAGACTTTATACACATTGTTGGAATGGGGATGATGGACTTTCAGAATTCATACCTAATGACTGGAAATGTAGGTAAGAAATAGGAATTTCTTTTATCAAATATTTGAAATTCAAAAAATGCAAGTATATATATTTATCTGCTGTCTATGTGCTTGGAATATTCTTCAAAATTTGGCGTTCAGTCATCTATTGTCTAGTCTATTATGCTATTTTAACATGAATGCTTTAAGTAGTGAATCTTCTACCTTCTCATCTTTCAAAACCTGAATTAGGGTTACCTTATTTGAACTTTCAAAAGAGGACAACCCTGAGAGGAAGTGTATCTGTATCAGAATCTACCAACTCATGTAAACATGTTAATACAAAGTGATTTGGTAGATTGTGATACAGATACATTCCTCCCTTTCAGGGGTGTCCTCTTTTTTGAAAGTTCAAATATGGTAACGCTATCTGAATATAAATTATAAGGTCCTAAAATAAATCCAAAAAGTAATCCATGTTATGCTATGTACATAATAGAAGCCTGCCAGTATACACAATGAATCAAATAGCAATTTGAAATGTAATTAATAATATTATCAAATTACTATGTGAATCATTGCGTATATTAACAGGCTTCTATTACATGCATATATACATTATAATAAATTGTTTAATTCATTGGATAAATGTTGATTTTGTTGACAATATTTATATTATTTTTATTCATATTTCACCTGATTTTGCATATTATAGTATGATCGTAATCAGCCTCAACAAATACTATTAATAAAACCTAAACTTCAGTTGTCATTATAAAAAACAAAATTTATTAAAAGTTTGGTTACTTAGGTTCTCTGTATCTCTGTGTGTGTGTTCAAAATGTATTATTATTATTTTTATTATTATTATTTTGATTTAAAAAATCCCTTGTTCAAGCAGCTGAACAGCATTCTTAATGCCAGGAAAGACCAAGGCTGTATAATAAAATAACAGAAGGAAATATAAAAGATGTCATCAACCTGGACTCAACCCATTAGGGGCTGTAATTATCTCTGAAATATCAGTACATCTGGGTCATGGAGGACTAATGCATTTGAAATGACCCAAATTGTAAGGCAATTTTGAGTATTTTTTATCTTGTTTCCATAATTTGCAGTGGCTACTGTCAAGCTGCCTAGAGTGGCTAATGATTCATGGATGCCAACCTCAGGGCAGACTGTTACAAATCAGGACACAAACCCTAAACTGGTTGTGTTTTTTATAATTAGATTTCACCAACCAAGTATCAAACACTTAATAGCTTTAACATGGAGTCACAGACAGTCCACCTCAGACACATTCTAGACTCTACTTTGCCACTCAGGAAAGCCTGCCTTTGTGATAGATGGTACCTTACACCAATAATCATAATAATATCCAGATTACTCCTTGTTCAAAGGAGCAGTCACTTACCACAAGTCAGGCGCATGCTAGATCTCACATCAAAGACAATTCTTGAAGTCAATCATATAAAAAGCTAACTACAGTGTTAGTTAACACACATTAACTAGGATAAAGAAATGAGAGCTTTTTTTAAAGTTACATCAGGTAAACACATACACAAATGAGTTAGTCTTAGGCTCCAAAAATAACTGCAGCTTTTGTAATGTGCAAGCTCAATAGCTCCTTCAGAGCTAACCAAAACTAAGCAGCCTGGGGATCCTTGCTTAACCTTAGAATAGTGACCTTTCCATATTCTAAGACAGATATAGATGTCTCTGGTCAGAGATTTGTATTACTTTTACCCAGATTTCAAACTGTGAAGCATGATTATGTGCACATCCTCTTTTCATGGGTGTGGGTGGAGCAATCAACAGTCTTTTGTCAACTGATGTTCCATGATGGTTTGCCTGGCATCTATATGCCTCCTTCTTTTGGACAGGAGATGACACTTCTTGTGGTAAACTGGTTTTTCACTCTTGCTAATGCTTCTTTCTTGACTATGGGAGTATCAGTACAAAGCAAACACATAAATATTACCTTATAATAGGTAAGTGAGATGATTAATGCAACTCACAAGAATTTCGAAAAGTCCAGCCACTGAACACATTCTTACAAGCTTAAACTCTATGATAACTAGAGGTGTGTGGTTGGAGGGGTTTTTATTTTTGTTTGAAGCAGGTATGACCCCCCCTCCCCCGATAGCACACCCCTAGCTGTCACCTACCATCCTACATTAGAACCCTCCAGACATATATCAACTGCTTCAATTATCAAGATTCCTTGCAACATATCTTTCAATATCCGTGCCTATCACACCATGTGATGTGCTCTGTCCTGTTTACTAAATGTCTCAATAGCAATTGTGTGAGTGAAAATATGCAATAACTATGCTCTCTAATAAATTTACACAGAAAAAACACTTTTCACACACACACACACACACACACACACACACACAGAAGAAGAAGAACAAGGATGGTCCTACAGCACTTATAGACTAACAAAAATATAGATGGAATCATGAGCTTTTGTGGGCACAACCCACTTCTTCAGCTACCCCACTCAGACTTTTCACAAAATGATCACTCTGACTGACCTAGCAGTCTTCATCTTCAAAAAGACCCTACACAGCACTTTGAAAAGACAGTGTGGGAGCTTAAATTCATAACTTGCTAGATACTAAAATCATGGACTGAATAGAGACATTTGATTTATGACTTATTGCAACAATCCATAACTCACTATCAACATCTTCCCCCCCACCCCGCCCCATTTCTTTTCCACGCTGTGACTACAAGGGTATTAATGGGCCACTTCATCTTGAATAGTCTTGAAATATGCTTTAACTACTGATGCTAAATAGTCTACTCCATTTTGTAACTACTGATGCCTTTCTAAGGCCATGTCTATACCACAAAATTATGTTGGCCTAACTTACATCATCTTACAGTCCGCACAGATATTAAATTGCTTGTGTGTGCACACTAGGATCTTTGTGTCTTTGGTGTGTGTTCTCATTAGGAGCACTTGCATCAATTATATTGTCAGTGTGGGGCATTGTGGGACAGCTCCTGAAAACCAATAACAATTGAGGTAAGTTAAGTATCGTCTAACTGATTGTGTGTCAACCTAATTACATTTACCCATTCTCTGTGCTGTTTGGGAAAGTGATGTTACTAAATCAGAATACCGAAGCACTTACATCAGCAGAAGCCAAATTTAAGTGTAAACAGTTCTACACCTAGGTAAACACAAGGCAAGTTTTATCAACAGAACCATGTAGTGCTGACCAGGTCTGAGTAAGTTTCTCAGGTCTGAAGAAGAGCTCTATGTAAACTTGCCTCTCTTACCAACAGAAGGTCATTCAATAAAATATATTACCTACCCCACCTTGTCTTATCAGAAATCAGTATTTTCTTTAAATGAGGCAGAACAACTTGTCACACTATGATTTAAGAATTAGTTCATTTTGAAAACATTATACAAAATGTTCAAAGCATATCTAATGAAGAACCAAATTTATAAGCAGAATAATTATACTGGTGTGCAGATACAAATATTTGACTTATTGTGCCAATATTCCTCATTTATGACCAATGTAAATCACTGCCTTGATGATCAGCACTGTTTGATAATATTTGTTGAATAATTTACCCAGCCAATGACATAGGCCACACTAGAAGCACTGTAGAATGTCTGGTGAAGATGTTCTATGCTGACAGGAAAGTGCTCTCTCATCAGCATAATTATTCCACCTCCATGAGAAGTAGAAATTGTATTGGTGAGAGAACATATACTGACTATGTAGCACCAGTGTGGACAGGGATTACATTTCTGTGACTTGCATCAGTTTGGGAGGAGGATGTCTTTTGCAGCCCTGGGTAACATAAAGTAGATTGATTTAGTGATAGTGTAGACCTGTCCATTTTTACCAGTCAACTATTCATTAAATATTTCTTTAAATAATTAGCCCAGCTTGAGTGTTGGGTGAACTCTTGAACAGTAAATAATCAATGATATTGGGGAAGTTCTAGGGCAAGCATCCAAAGGGACTTGCTATGCCTCAGAATGTTTAAAATGTTAATAAATCTGACGGGTTTTGGCTATTAATGAGTGTGGCGTGCTGGAAGTAGTGTCATTTAATATTTGTATTGTGATAGCACTTTGAGACTCCAAACAGAAGTTATTTATATTATCTATAATTTGTATTGCCTGAGCATCTAGGAGCTTCAGTCTAAGCCCTATGTGCTAGGCCATGTACACACAGAAAGACAGTCCCTCTGCCATTGAACAAGTATTAAACTTGATTCTTATGGCAAAATCAAAGATTTGTTGATTAACTCAACACAACCCATGCATTTTGGAATGTTTGACTGCAGCCCAAACATTCATACTCAGAAAAGAGTCTGTAAAAATGGCATGAAGGGGCCCTGTATGTATAGCTTCTATAACAGTCCTGATCAAATAACAACTTTCCTTCTGACTCAGAAATTTTGGTGTTCACCACCTAAGTTGGTGCAGGTGCTAAATGAGGAATGGAAGCGGTATGGACTGATTATGAATATCAATAAAATGAAGACAATGGTATTACGAGAAAAGGAAATAGGAAGATAGATCAGTGTACATGGGATAGAACTAGAGAACGTAGAGAAGTTCATGTATGATGTACGAGCTAGACTGTAAGAAGGAAATAGTGACTAGAATAGCAAAAGCAAGAGCAAGTTTGAAGGCGATGGATAAGATCTGGAAAAGTAAAGCAATTAGCTTAGGAATGAAGCTCAGCATCTTGAAAATGTGTGTGCTTAGCAGCATGTTGTACAGATGTGAGACATGGGTGATAGATTCAAAGAGAAGGATATTGGAGTTATAGAAAGATCCTGAGAATAGGATGGATACAGAAGGTCTCCAATGAGGAATTATATAGGAAGATACAGCTGAAAGAGAACCAACTGCAGAAGGTTATACAACAGAAGTTACAGCTATTCAGGCATATGTGCAGAATTAACGATGAGCGAATAGTTAAGACCTTGGCATTCGGTATAATCGATGGTCCAAATAGGAGAGGCAGACCCCACAGAGAATGGGTAGATGATATAGTAGATTGATGCAGAGCTAGTCTACAGAAATTAAGTCACTCCGCACTGGGCAGGGAAAGATTGAAGGAAATAATGAGAGAGGCATCGGACACCAATGGCCATTGATCAGAGTGGTCAAATATTGGAATAAATTGCCAAGGGAGGTAGTGGAATCTCCCTCTCTGGAGATATTTAAGAACAGGTTAGATAGACATCTGTCAGGGATGGTGTAGACGGAACTTGGTCCTGCTTTGAGGGCGGGGGGCTGGACTCGATGACCTCTCGAGGTCCCTTCCAGTCCTATGATTCTATGATTCTATGATTCTGTGATAATGATATATTTAGTAAACTTTCTATGATCATCCTCCTCCCTCTCCCATCTAATATTTTTTAAACCCTTAGGACTAGAGTCTTACTTGGACTATGTGCCCTTGCCAGCAAATGAAAGGGATTAAGAAAATAAAGAGAAATTTATACAACTTTGCCTGCTAGCTGGACCTTGGATCCTGGTATATTGGAGCAAATGGGCTATCCATCTGCATTATTCCTTGCTGGAACTGGATGGCAAGGAGAGACAGGAAATGGGTAGCTTTGTCTCCACCACCTCCTCTCACTGGCCAGAGTAGTTGGTGTGGCATGAGGAGGAAGGAATCATTTGCTATTAGTCTGTTTGAAAATTACTATGCCTGCAAGAACAAGGAGCGGGGCATTTCTGAGTCACAATTCCTTCTGGGTCTGTTTCTGTTTTGGTCAATCTTACACATAAACTTGTATTCAAGGCTGTTCCTAAATTCAGGTTAATTAAAGCCTCTAGCTGCTGAAGCAATACCAATAAATAATAATTTAAAAATGCAGATGACTTCTACTGCCAATCCTGCAAACTCACCCCAGGATTTATAGATATGTCCACGCTTTGAGCTGTAAATGTAAATTTTAGCTTGAGGAGACATACACATGCTACTTTTAATCAAGTTAGTGGGCTAAAAACTAGAATGTATCCACAGTGGTGGGAGTAGCACGAGGGACCACCTGCCCCTAGTATGCACCTAGCATTTTGGACTAGGGTATGCTTGGGGAGGCTAGGCCCTCTCACCACTCGCACTGCTACAGCTACATTCTTTTCTTCATTTGCTAATACGAAAGCTCATGATACCATCTACATTTTTTGTTAGTCTCTAAAGTGCTACAGAATAGTACTTTAAGTTTTCTGATTAGGTATGTCTCCTCAAGCTCACGTTTACACTTCCAGCTCAAAATGTAAATATAACACAAGAATCAAGCTGTGTTTTCTCTTGTTGCAACAGTAATAAAAGTTAGTCACAACAAATACTTTCATGTATTAAGCTGTCAATTCCACTGTCCCCAAATTATACCCTCAGTGCAACAAAGCTGCCGTCATTGGAGTTACACAAGTGTGATTGATTGACCATGTAATTGGAACGAATTTTGTTACTATTACTTGAGAATGAAAACATCCAGCTCTTGCTTTCTTAACTGCATAACTTCTGTAGTGCTAACTAGCATAAAAAGTAGTAAATATTATTTTTGTAACTAAAGTAAGCAAATATATTGAATATAGTAAGAAGATCTATGCAGAAAACAGGGGCCATTTTTACACATAATTAATTGAGCAGAACTGTGTTATAGTTATTGTCATGTTCTTCTTTGCAAAAACCTAATTTAATAATTTTCAATCCCTTCAGATCTTTTGATACATCCTTTTAGAATCCTTTTCCACATAAACAGAGGAACAAGATTTTGACTTACACTGAACTGCTTTTTCTAATGTGCTATGAAATAAAAAGATTCCAGTGCTGTAGCAAATTTTACAGCCTCAAGTGTCCTTGCTTTTCATTAGCTGATTTTAATTTGTGTGTCCAGGTCCAATTGAAAAGAAGTAAACTAATGCATAGATCATTTATCTTGGACTTCCACACTTGTAATCAGGTTTGACAGACAAGTCAATCTCCTCAGATCTTCTACAGACTGAGTATCATTTTCCTTACTGATCCTTAGGTGATATCTGTTTAACTCAATTTAATGCTGATTCTGAACCATGCATGAAAGGGTAATTATAAATCCCCCCAAAAATCATATATTTTTTTCTCTAGGTTTGAATGTTGCAGCATAATCAGAGCAGCTACATCTAGCCTCACTCTCTATTCTTTTTTCAGACAAAGAAGGAGGTTCTGGAACAAGTTAAAAAATTAAATAGCAACAAGCCTCCAGAAACAATAGTTTTCCATCAAGAGTTTTCAATAATGTGGCAAAGCTACTAACAAGCAATTTTCAATTCCATTAAAATCAATTGTTGGACTGGAGGGTTTGGGGTGCAGAAAATGTTGTACCTCTCTTTAAAAAGTGATCAGCTGGACCTGAAAATTATGAAACAGTGAGATTTATTTGAAAACTAACTAAACTGCTTCAAACAATAATGAAAGATAGAAACTTATATGGGTAGGACAGATTAGGATTCTTCTGTAAAGGAATATTGGATCTCTGATCTCAAGTAGACTCACACTGCAGAGATTGATCTACTGGGGGTTCAATTTAACAGGTCTAATAAAGACCCCTTAAATCAACCACTGGTCACATCCCAGATGACTCGGATGCTTCACTGGGTCACAAAGAGTAAGGGAAGTCAACTGGAGAGTTTCTCCTACTGACCTTCTGCAGCTATCCATGTAGCTGGAGTTGCATATCTCAGTTTGCCTTTATCCTCCTAGGCTATGTCTAGACTACAGGTTTTTTTCAAAAAAAAGTAGCCTTTTTAAAAAAAACTTCACCTGCGTCTAGACTGCTGCCGCATTCTTTTGAAATTAAATTGAAAGAACATGGCGTTTTTTTCAACAGTGGTAAACCTCATTTTACGAGGAAGAATGCCTTTTTTTAGCTCTTTCGAAAAAACGCATTCTTGACCGCAAACAGGGCTTTTTCAAAAGAGAACATCCAGATTCCCTGGGCACTCTCTTTTGAAAAAGCAGATCGCTTTGTTGAAAAAGTTGTGGCTGTCTAGACGATCTCTTTCAAAAGAAGCTTTTTCGAAAGATTCTTTCAAAAAAGCCTCTTTTGAAAGAGGATTGTACTCTAAACATACTCATAACATAGACCTGCCCTTAGAGAGAGGTAATATCTTTTATTTGTCCAGCTTTTTTCACCAAATGAAATAAAAGTTCTGTGTAGTTTGACAGCCCTTCATAACAGAAGTTGATCCAATAAAAGATATTACCTCAGCTACCTTCAGAGGGGTAGCTGAGTTAGTCGGTAACCAGAAAAGCTTTTAAAAAAACAAATAGTCTAGCAGCACCTTAAAGACTAACAAAACATGTAAATGGTATCATGAGCTTTCGTGGGCACAGCCTACTTCTTCAGATGAATGGAATATTAAAACTCCAGTTCCAAAATAAGTAGTAGAGGTGGGGGGAGGAGAAAAGGAAGGTAAAAGGGGGAGAAAGTCAGTTGGAGCGTTCATGTTACATAAAGCTGATAGAGAAGATTCAAATTGTTCTTAAATACCCATTCTTTTTGGGTTTTTAGTCATTAGGATGTGGAATGTAGTATGCTAGCCTGGCAATGTCTTTAGTCATACCGTGATAGAAATGTCTTTAGTCAAACCTTTTGTGATGGGTGCCAAACCTGTAAATGAAGTTAAGTTCCAGAGGCTTGCCTCTGTATTTGGCTTATGAAATTGGCCTGAAACAACAGGGTGAATTTGAGATCCATTAATGAGTGTGCTGGAAGGTTAAAGTTATTTGTGTCCATTAATTCTTTCCCATAGAGACTGTCCAGTTTGGCCAATATACATGGCAGAGGGGCATTGCTGGCATTTGATGGCATAGATCATGTTCATGAATGTGCAGTTAAATGAGCCTATGATGTGGTGGCTGATGTGGTTGAGTCCAGTGATGAAATCACTTGTGTAGATGTGTGGACAGAAATGGCACCAGGGCTGATTGCAGGGATGGGTTCTTAGGTGATTATGATGCAGGTGTGCTGTGTGGTTACTGGAAAGAATTTTTTTAATGTTAGGGGGTTGTCTGTAGGTGATGATTAGCCTTTTCCCCATAGCCTGAGGGGTTATTTTTCAAGATAGGTTGTAGACTGTTGACAATGTGATTGAGGAGTTTAAGTTGTGGGCTGTAGGTGATGACAAGTTGTTTTCTCCTCTTAGCCTGTCTTGAAGTAGTTCATGTCTGGGTACTCTTTTGGCTCTGCTGATGTGTTTTTTTCACTTCTGAGGGTATTTCAGTTTTAAGAATGTTCTATATAGATCCAGTAGGTGTTTGTCTCTGTCTATGGGACTGGAGAAAATCCAGTTGTATCTTAGGGCGTGGCTGTAAACAATAGATTGAGAAATGTGTCTTGGATGGAAGCCAGAAGTATGAAGGTAAGTGTAGCGGTTGGTAGTTTTCCAATATAAGGTGATGGAAATATGTCCGTCATGTAATTGTACTGTAGTGCCAAGGAAGTGGATCTCTTATGTGGATTGATCTAAGCCGAGGTTGATGGTGGGGTGGAAGTTGTCAAAAGCCAAATAAACAGTGAAGCCTTGAAACTTAACTTCATTTACAGGTTTGGGAACCCTCACAAAGGTATGAAAAAGACATTACCTGGTTCCACACTACCTTCTACACCCTAATGACTTACAAAAACAAACAGTGGGTACTTAATTTGCACCTTCTCTGTCAGCTGCATGTAACATGAACACTCTAAATGACTTTTTCCCCCCTTTTCCCTTTCTTCTCTCCCCCCCCCATCCCCTACTATTTTTTTTAAACTGGACTTTTAATACTCCATTCATCTGAAGAAGTGAGTTGTGTCCATGAAAGCTCATGATACCATCGACATGTTTTTGCAGTTTTTAAGGTGCTTCTAGACTAGTTGGTGTTTTTTAAGTTTCTCATCTACCTTGTTTCTCTAATTTTCTTGGAACTTTCAGTAATGTCTCTTACAAGATGCTATTAAGGAAACCAAGTAAAGCTGATGTGAAAGGTACTGTTCTTGATAGAAGCTGGCTAAGGCACAGAAAATAAACATAAAAACAATGAGTATTCCTGTAGCACCTTAGGGTATGTCTACACTACAGCACTAATTCGAACTCACTTAATTGGAATTAGTTAATTTAAACTAAGCTAATTCGAACTAGTGCATCTAGACCTAAAAACTAGTTCGAATTAGCATTCGAACCCCGAACCAAGGTTAAGGCTGGCCGGAAGCACTGCCGGCAGGGCATCAGATTAGGACTTAGAGCTGCTGTCTCAGGCTAGCCCAGGGCTGTGCTTAAAGGGACCCGACCCCCACCCTGGACAGACAGTTCTCAGGGGTTCCCCGCTTGCAAAGCAGTCCTGGCTTGGAGTGCCCTGAGTGCCCACACTTGGCACATCACAGCACTTGGCCATCAGCCCGGCTGCACTTACCACAGGCTGCCATCCGGGGGGGGGGTCAACCAGGGGGCTGCAGGAGAGCTTTCACCCCGAGGAGCCCACAGAGCCACCCCAGTCCTCCCCATCTGGGGCTCGTACCCCATTCTTTCCTCACCTCCTTCCACTTACCCCTCCCTAGCCCCCCTTCCTGATGTACAAAATAAAGGACAAGTGTGTTCAAAAATAGGAACTCTCTTTATTGAATAAAACTCGGGGAGACTGGGAAAAGGAGGTGGGAGAGGGGAAGAGAGAGGCTAGGAGAGGAGAGGGCAACTAAAATGATCAGGGGTTTGGAACAGGTCCCATATGAAGAGAGGCTACAGAGACTGGCACCTTTCAGCTTAGAAAAGAGGAGACTGAGGAGGGATATGATAGAGGTCTATAAAAGCACGAGTGGTGTGGAGAGGGTGCATAAAGAAAAGTTCTTCATTAGTTCCCATAACAGAAGGACTAGAGGATACCAAATGAAATGAATGGGTAGCAGGCTTCAAACTAATAACAGAAAGTTCTTCACAAAGCAAATAGTCAACCTGTGGAACTCCTTGCTGCAGGAGGCTGTGAAGGCTAGAACTATAACAGAGTTTAAAAAGAAGTTAGATAAATTCATGGAGGTTGGGTCCATGGAGTGCTATTAGCCAGGGGGTAGAAATGGTGTCCCTGGTCTCTGTTTGTGGAAGGCTGGAGATGGATGGCATGAGACAAATGGCTTGGTTATTGTCTTCGGTCCATCCCCTCCAGGGTCCCTAGTATTGGCCGCTGTCAGCAGACAGGCTACTGGGCTAGATGGACCTTTGGTCTCACCCCGTACAGCCATTCTAAGGTCAGGGTCGGGGGGTCTCACTGGACCACCCTGATTTTCATGCAAACCTGCTCCTGGGTGGCCAGGCTGGCAGCTATCCTGCCCTAGACGGCCACTTTCCTGTGCCTAGTGCGGAGGTCGTGGATGAGGTCCACGATCTCCGCACTAGACCACGTGGGCGCCCACCTCTTGCGGACCTGGGAAGGCTCCCGGGAGCCGCCAGCCTGGTCCCGGGAAGAGGCGGAGGGCTGGGTGGCAGCGAGTGGCTGGCTCATGCCGTGCCAGGTGCAGGGTCTGCTGGCTGTGTACTGGCAGGCTTGCACCTGGCACGGGCATCGTAGCCAGACCATGCCCCTTTAAGGGCTCTGGGGCCAGGAGGGGGGCAGACGAGTTTCCCTGGTGGTACCCAGAATGGCCACCAGGGAAAGCTGGGGAGGGCTAGCCTCCCACTAGTTCGAATTAAGTGGCTACACAGCCCTTAATTCAAACTACTTAATTCGCACTAGGCGTTAGTCCTCGTAGAATGAGGTTCACCTAGTTCGAATTAAGCACTCCGCTAGTTCAAATTAAGTTCGAACTAGTGGTTTGCCTGTGTAGCGCCTATCAAAGTTAATTCGAACTAACGTCTGTTAGTTCGAATTAACTTTGTAGTGTAGACATACCCTCAAAGACTAACAAATATATATATTATATATAGTACGAGCTTTCATGGGCAAAACTTACTTCCTCAGATGAGCAGAATGTCGCTCCAGCACTGAAGAAGCAGCCAGGCTATGGAGCAGCAGCCGCTGCTGAAAAGGGGTATCCAGATTGTGACATGGCCAAAAGGTTGTGCCAAGAAGAAGAGGCAGTGGACTGGAAATAAAGCAGGTCTGCAGGTGGAGATGAGGAGGGGAGATCCACCACCACCACAAGGCATACCCGCTGATCAGAGCTAATTCCTGAAATGGCCAACAGGAGGTCCCAGTGTAATAAGAGCCCCAGGACAGTCATTGATATGAATAGTGGGAACAATCACAGTAGCACACAATAGGTTACAGAACTATTAATTGCAATCCATAACATATAATTTAAATCAGCTTCTATGTCAAATTACTGTAATACATCTAACATGATGCCAATTATAAAAAAAAAGGCTCCAGCGGTGACCCTGGTAATTATATGCCAGTAAGCCTGACTTCAGACAAATTTTTTGACATTATAATAAAGAAAAAATGTCAGACATATAGTTGAAAAAAAATTGTTGAGGAAGAGTCAACATGTTTTTTTGTAAAGGAAAATCATGCCTTACCAATCTACTAGAATTCTTTGAGGGGGAAGGGGAGTCAACAGGCATGTGGACAAGGGAGTGAACTTAAATTTCCAGAAAGCCTTTGACAAGGTCCCTCACCAAAGACTTTTAAGCAAAGGAAGCTGTCATGGGATAAGAGGGAAGGTCCTCTCATGGATTGGTAACTGGTTCAAAGATAGGAAACAAAGGGTAGGTATAAATGGTTAGTTTGGAAAAATTCATACCCCTGACCTAAAAGTTATATTCACCTACATCCCAGTGTGGACAGAGCTATGTTAACAGGAGGGCTTCTCCCATTGACAAAAGTACCACCTTTCAGGGAGGTGGGCTACCTACACCAATAGGAGAAGCTTTCTCATTGGCATACGTAGCATCTTCACTAATCTCTACAGGAATCTGTGCCAAGGTAGACAATCTTCTCCATCTGAAGCATCTGGAAGTGTTTCTTATCAGAGAGGGACAGGCACTAAAAATAAACAGGCTGGTCTGATCTGATCAGCCAAATCTGCATTGATTGCTATATTCATACCCTCTTTTTTCTCATTCTAGACATTAAGTTCAGATATTTTCACCTATATCCTTCTCATGTTCCTTAAATCATCTCTACATTTCCTCTCTATTAACAAGTTTGTGGTTAGTCCCAGTTTCCTCATATGTTTTCATTAAACATTATGGTTCACACTCAGCAAATGGATGCTTAATCTTCTATCTGTTTTTCCACACCAGTGTGGTCATTTCTGAACAGTGATTCTCTGTCTTACCTTATAGTTTGTACAGATCTTACAGTTTGTCTTTTATTTCCAGCTGATTTTTCCCTTGAAATCACTTAATCAACTATGCTGCAAAAGCTGATTTGATCTTCCCTTGCTAAGCTTCCAGGCTAGTATTTTTCTTTCTAAATGATTCCCATTACCGTGACTATCTTCGGTTGCCTCCTCTTTTGGTTTTAGTTTCTTCCAGCATTTATAGCTATATCTTCCATCTCTATTTAAGCCAAATCAGTGCATGGATTTTTTTTTCACCATTGAAATCCAAGTCATATTCTTGACACAGACGTTGCTACTTTCAGAAGCAAATGCTACTAAGAAAAACATATTTTACTTATAACAGATCACATTTGCTCCGGAATCATTAAGATGAAAAAATAAGGAACCCGTTTATACCACTTTCAGAGAGTTACTTTCCAGAGTAGAACCATGGTTGGCAGTTAAGAGCTACATAATTCACAGAGTAATTATTTCAGTCTACAAGGGAAAGAAGAGAAAGGTACAAGACACTCACAGTATGATACAATGCTGGTCAAAGTACGCTATAATGCTGGTCAAGGTATGCTATAAAGACTGATGAATGAATAATTACATGGCTGTTATTTCAGCTTCTGACAAATCAGATTTATACTTCTTTATTTAAATAAAACATTGATGGGAGAGAAATGATTACACAGAGAATTGGATAATCCTTCCTTATCTATATTTATGACCAACTAGCAGATTTACTCCTCATTGCTCGGATTCTTAGATCAGTCAATTTTTTTTTAAATAAAAGGAAAATGTACATGCTTTATTTCAATGAGTGTATTTTTCATAAATACAGTGTTATTTTTATGAAGTTAATTTTTATTTTGGATTTCTTTAAAAAGGGGATTTTTAAAATTTTTCAGTTTAATTTTTGTAATTTTTTTTAAATGTGATTTCCATCAAGTGTATTTTTACTTAATCCCTATCAACTCTTATCATTCACTATGATTTAATACGAAAGGCTATAGTCAATTTGGTATCCAGTCTCATTATCTTCTAGTTTTCAAATCTTAAGTATTCATTTAGCACTATTCAAAATTATTCCATTTTATCATTTTTCTGTAAAGTTTATTGAGATGCAATTCTATGACAGGTTCGACCTATTTTCCTAGATCATCTTGGTTCATTCTTTTTCAACATTCACTCATTTAATTTGGTGATTTTGTCTCTTTTCTGTTTGGTTTTATGAGAAGCAATTGCATTTCAAGCTCATCCCATTTTCCTGGCACAACCAAGCCATTTTCTCAATTTAAGTTATGATAAGAAGAAGCTCCATACCAAATTTGGTGATCCTAGCTCTTACTGTTTAAGAGGAGTTCTTGATCAAACAAACAGAAAAACTCATTAAAATATATGGTAGATATTCCCAACGCTTTGAACTGTTTCTCTTTAGCAAAAACTGAAAAATCACCATAAATATGTACGCAATATTTCTGGATCTTGGGTAAAATCCTATGAGTTTTGCCATTGATTACAGTGAAGCCAGGATTTCACCTAAGATTTAAGTTTCAACCAAATATCTTTCATGCATAATCTGTTGCCTCATGCTGTGCATACAGAGTATGTGGAAGTACAAGTAGCTATAAGCATCCTTTCTTCTTCTGATCCTGTAGCTAGCTAACATGGCACAAATCAATGGTTTAGTTTAAGCATTATTTTAACTTACACCAGCTTGTGATGGTGTGTAAAGCTTTCGCTGTGGTGAAGGTCATTCCAATTTGAGCCAATTTGGTCCCTCTGGTGTCCAGAAGTCCCTTATCTTTCCCACCCATATACCCTTTACACCCTGAAGGTCAGGAGAGGCAGGCACAGAACAGATTATGCTAGCTATACATCATGAGGATTCTTCTATTCTGTTAGACTCATAAATGCCTCATTTAAGACAGGTTTTAAGCCTCAATGCATCTTCACAAAAGGAACTTCTCCCTCCAGTTCTATACTATCTCTTCTCTCCCTTCCCCACCCTATTCTTGCCCACATCTATGAAGATTGCTGTAAGGTACAGCTGGCAGGTCTAATAACTTTCTGGTCCTCTGGAATGCAAAGCTCATGAGACCATCTACATGTTATTCCTTATTCCATGAGTAACAGTTAATTCAAATTAAGGGGTTTATCTTAGAATCCCACTTCTCTGCAGTGTATAAATACGGGTAGTTACTTCAGACAAGTCAGTTTCCAAAATGGCGACCAGCCGGGATTATACTAATCAAGCATGGGATATTTAAATCCCGTGCTTCATTAGCAACTTCGGTCACCCTCATTAGCCTCCCTTGTTCGAACTAGGGGGCTGGTGTAGATGTACCCATAGCTAGGAAAACCACAGACTCATTCCCAGCTAGGATGTTATCTTACCTGACATCATCTTCTAGAATATCTAATAAATCACAATCAGAATGAGTGATTCCACCCCTAGTAAGGCTTTTCAGTTAGTTGGCCATATTGGTGTTATACAGCCACAAGTGACAGGCCATGAAGCTTAGGGAAATTGCATCAAGGATGTCCCTTATTACAAAATTTGTTTCTAAATAACTAGGTTATTAATACTATATGGCTGTGTTTAGACTAGCATGATTTTGCACAAATACTTTTAATGGAAAAGTTTTTCCGTTAAAAGTATTTGCACAAGAGAGCGTCTATACTGGCATGTGCCTTTGTGCAAAAGATTTGCTTTTCCGCAAAAGCATCTGTGACAGTATAGACACTCTCTTGTGCAAGAAAGCTCTGATGGCCATTTTAGCCAGGGGGCTTTCTTGCACAAGAAATTAACGTTGCTGTCTACACTGGCCCTTTTGTGCAAGAATACTTGTGCAAGAGGGCTTATCCCTGAGTGGGAGCATCAGAGTATTTGCGCAAGAACCACTGATTTTGTACATTACAAAGTCAGTGTTCTTGCGCAAATACTCATGGCCAGTGTAGACAGGTGGCAAGATTTTGCGCAAAAGCAATCGCTTTTGTGCAAAATCATGCCAGTCTAGATGCAGCCTATATCTGCTTATATGGCTCCTGGTCACTATTGTATCTGAGAACCTAGTGCTGGTGAAAAATAAGAATAGTTCTGCAGAGTTTCTAATACAAAGAGAGATTCAATTCTGACCATCTATCTCACTAATTCCAGTCCTTTCTGACAACTTTTCTTCTTTCTGTAGAGCGTTTGTTTATCCTAATGGTGTCTGACCAAGTCTATCTGTTACATTGATGTGAGATTTAAAGCTGTGTCTCTTAATGTCAGCACTTCAGGGTTGTTCAATCACATACCATAAATAATGTGCAGATCTATAAATGCACTAAAAAACTGAGTTGCTTTTAGGAAACATTCTTGTATTTTGGTCTATTTTTTGACAAATGGAAAAATAAAGTTATAAAAACAAGTAAGATGTTCATTTCTTCCACGGTATATAAATTAATGGCCCCAAACTTTCAGTCAGGAAAACAACTTATAGTTTTAGTAGCACACATACTCTCACCTTTAGCTTGTAATTACATTATTGACATATCCCTAACCTGAGCCATGGTGAAATAAAATAATATCTCTCTAATGAATTTTTGAGTTTAGCAGAAATTCAACAGATATAATTTCAACAGTCATGCTCAAAACAGTAAATAGGAGTAAAATTTCTGTAGAACTACTGGAAGCAGCAAAAAGTTTCTAATCATATAAAATACTAAGCCATTTCTGAGAGTGTTGGTCGTTGTCTTATACTCACCAATAAATGGTCATTTAAGAAAAGAGTCAGCACTTGATAAAACATTGATCATAATTTTTACAAGATCAGATTAATAAATTTTGTAGGAAAAACAGTTTTTGGAGCTTCACTGCACTGCTCATAGTTCTGAATAAGAGAAAAGATCATGGGGGCTACATAAGCAGGATATAAAGTGCATATTGACCAGTATACAAAGTGCATATTGACTACAATTAGTGGGAGTGTTGGTTTAAATTGTTGAGTTTTGTGTGGGAGAGTGGGTTGGTGTTGGAGGCCATGACATCATACAGGAAGAGGTCATATTAGATAATCCTGTGGTCCTTTATAACCTTATGTTCTAACTCTGTATGATTTTGCACTAGGTTCATAATGAACAGATTTTTTTTTCATTCCATAGAATCATAGAATACTAGGACTGGAAGGGATCTCGAGAGGTCATTGAGTCCAGTCCCCTTTCCCCTTGGCAAGACCAAATACTGTCTAGACCATCCCTGTTAAACATTTATCTAACCTACTCTTAAATATCTCCAGAGATGGAGATTCCACAACCTCCCTGGGCAATTTATTCCAGTGTTTAACTACCCTGACACTTAGGAACTTTTTCCTAATGTCCAACCTAAACCTCCCTTGCTGCAGTTTAAGCCCATTGCTTCTTGTTCTATCCTCAGAGGCCAAGATGAACAAGTTTTCTCCTTCCTCCTTATGACACCCTTTTAGATACCTGAAAACTGCTATCATGTCCCCATTAAATCTTCTCTTTTCTAAACTAAACAAACCCAATTCCTTCAGTCTTCCCTCATTTCTGTAGTTCACATAGGTCACCAGAACGATTAATCCAGAATGGGGTGTACGAGGCTCAAAGATTTGCTGTTCTTTAAGTCAAATTGTTATATTACATCCTGTCACAGGCTATCCTACTCATGCTAACTTTAGTCCTACAAGCACATGGAACAATAGCAGTGAAGACAGGGCAGTGCAGACTTCAGAGTGGGCTAAGTGGCCAGGTACCTCCCCAGGGTCCATGTGGGCTAAGTGGCCATACACCTACCATGCTGATGGCCTCTCTTTTTTCACATAGTCAGACAGAGCATCAATCAGGATATCCGGAATAATTGCCCTCATAATGTCTGCTTCACTGTATGGAATATTTAGATTCATTCCGTTTCAATGGGTTATAATCATTACCCTGGCAGATATCTCTTTCCTGTAGGTAAGGCTTGTTGAAAATTATCTTAAGTATAATTAGCTCCCTTTGTTAGTTCAACATGCAATTTTAGACCTCAAGCATATAAATTACGGTCTGCATACAAATCATACTATGCAATTAAGACAGACACTTTTGACCATGTATCATCATGCATCACATTTCCTGAAGTTCCATAGGGTTTCAAATTCCAATGTAACAATGCTATGTCCACTATAAAAATAACCTCTACCAATACTACTAGTCTCAGAACCATGGAAGTTATCTCAGAAAAATCTACTGTCATGTATTTCCCCTGTGTGTTTTGCAGAAATCAGAAGTTAAGGGGTTTAGCTTTTACTAAGCACTGTGGTGGGTTTTTGATATAGCAAACTGTAATCATTTCCTATGTTAAGTGTTTATGCATTCAGATACTCATTATTCCAGAATCATTAGCATCATCACACTCATTTTACTCATCAAAGCATTTCTGCAGAAAAAAATAAGGTGGAAATGTTGCATAGTTATGTAGTGAGAATATTTATTGCACAGCCAAGCATAAAAATACCAATCCTCTTCCCAGGCTAGAATATATATATTCTTCTTAAGATGCTTCTTTCTTTTACCAGTAGCAATATAGCTACGTATTAAGCAATGGGTTATATATTCATCCCCTGAGCTTTGATCAAATTTGACCATTTAAACAATCGATTTAAATCCTATTAGGTTTTCTTTCTAGTGTCAAATTTTCACATTAAAAATGACTCATTTACCTGAGATCTCAGTTGCTAACAGTGTCTATGGGGTGGGTTTTACCCTCCACTTTTCTAAAACCGTATGATCTGTGATCCTGAAAAAATAAGACTTTTAGAGTAGTGGAGAGAAAAACCTACCATGGCTGGAAAGAAAGAATGTCTGAAGCTAAGGAAATCACTATGGTAATATTAAAGAAACAACCATGACAATTGCAGAGATTTAAAAAATAGTTCTGCCACTCTGTATCATGTAATGGATGCAATTCAGCAGTTAGCCAAAATACTAAACAGTGCAGCAAAGGCTAAGAGCAGAATCTAAAAAGCTAACCTCTCAGTATTTTAAGATGGCTTCCATACAAAGCTTAAAGCATTGGTTTTCAAACGATGGGCTGTGGCTTAATACTAGGTTGTGAAATATCAAGCACTGGGTCTTCTTGCTGCAGGGTGATCAGATGACTGGGGGAGGGGTACTCAGGCAGGCTACCTGCCTGTCCTTGCACCACAGACTTGCTGTGCCCCAGGAGCAGATCTGGCTCCTAGATGTGTAGGGAGGGTGTAGGGGATGCGCGGGGTAGAGATTGCACAGGGCTCTGTGCACTGCACCTGCCCTGAGCACTAGCTCCATACGTTCATTGACCAAGAACCTTCTGCTGGCTGCTTCTGGGTTGCAGCATGAACAGAGGCAGGAAGCCTGCTTTAGCACCTCTGCTGCACCACTGATCAGGAGCTACTCAAGGTAAGACTTCTGGCCCCAGCCCTGATATCCCCAACTGGAGCCTTCTGCTACAACCCAAAGCTCTCATCCTTAGCCCCACTCTGGAGCCCATGCTCTAGTCAAATTATTTTGGGTCACAAGAATTAACAATTTTCTTGAACTGGATCAGAAGAAAAAAGTTTGAAAACCACTGTGCTTAAATAATATAATAGATGTTATCTTTCTCTAATAGTTTTCAAGTACCTAAAAGTTGTAATGAGGAGGCAGAAAAATGATTCTCCTCAACCTAATGATAGGATAAGAATCAATGAGCTTAAACTGAAGCAAGGGAGGTTTAGGTTGGACTTTAAGGTAGTTAAGCACTGGAATAAACTGCTTAGAGAGTTTGTGGAATTTCCATCATTGGCTATTTTGAAAAGCAGATTAAATGAACACCTGTCAAATGTGGTATAGATTTTTCTTGTTCCTGCTATGAGTGCAGGGACTGGACTTTATGACCTCTCCAGTTTCCTTCCAGTCCTATACTTCTACTAAAAATTAATTTTCAGTGAAATAAAGAATTCTAAAGAAATTTTAAAAATTGGCAACTATAAAAATGAAGACATCTGGCATTTTGTCTAAAAAATAGCTGATCTTATGATAGAAGACGATATCTGCAGGGTATTAATGTTAATAACCACTTATATTACCTGGAGATATCTGTTTAAATTTCTTCATATCATTCCTTAAGTTACTGCTTTAATAAAATCTGTTGAATCATTGTTCATATAATAGAATCATAGAATACTAGGACTGGAAGGGACCTCAAAGGGTCATCAGGTCGAGTCCCCTGAACTCACAGAAGGAACAAGCACCTGCTAGATCATCCTTGACATATTTGTCTAATCTGTTCTTAAATATCTCCAATGATGGAGATTCCACAATCTCTGGAGGCAATTTATTCCAGTGCTTAACCACCCTGATAGTTAGGAAGCATTTCCTAATGGCCAGCCTAAACCTCCTATGCTGCAATTTAAGCCCATTGTTTCTTGTCCTATCATCAGAGGCCAAGGAGAACAATTTGTCTCCCTCCTGCTTGTAACACCGTTTTTAATGTAAAATCCCTTTGCTCCTATATAAAATGGTTTAGAACCGTTCATAAATCTCCCATTCTGTGTTTCTCTGTACTTCTAATTCACCTACCACTACAGTTTCTAGGCATATCTATGATATTAGAGCTAGACACTTATTAGTCTGAGAAACAGGAGACATGGAATAATTTGGTTCAACAAAATTATCAATATTTTTGAATAAATAGTATATGGGGAGTTTTTGATATGTCTACACTTGCTCCCTAGTCCAAACTAGGGATGCAAATGTAGCATACTGAAGTCGTTAATAAAGCATGGGATTTAAATATCCTGCTCTTGATTAGCATATTCGCATCCGGTCACCACTTTAAAAATCCACTAGTCCGAATTAACTCGCCACGTGTAGACGCAGTATTCTGAAAGAAACCCCTTCCCTCAGATTAACTGTTACTCCTCATTGCATGAAGGCTAAGATTCCCAGCTTTTGTCAATTAGCAGAGTTCAACTGAAGTCGGTGGATTGATATCAGTCGACATTAGCTAAGAATCTAACTCAAGATCAACACTAAGCACCAGTTCCTTAATGGATAGGGGCATTGCATTTAATAATGTACATCAACTTAAATATAGAACTACTAGAAGACTTCCTGAGTGTTGCCTGGGTCCAGGGCTTGCCAAGGGCAGCAGGGACCATGCAGTCCACATGCCAGCTTCTTGTTGGGGCCAGTCTGGAGTAGGTATTGGGGTGTGTAGCCTGCCTTCTGGCTTCTTCCTGGGGCAGCCCAGGGTGGCAGGAGCCATGTGGAGGCTGGCCGCTTCTGTCCAGGACAGGACAGGCTGGCAGGGGCTATGCTGCTATACAGCAGTTGCTCCTGAGGCTCGGGGCATGTCCTGCCCCACTGAGGTCATTCATGAGTATAACCATCCCTCCTATCACATCCCTCCCTTTCCATTTGATGCAAAACAATCACATTCCATTTACATTACCTTGCTTTAAGTTATGATAAGACGAAGCTGCATTCCAAATATGGTGGTCCTAGCTCTCACGACTTAGGAGGAATTTTTGTTGTTGTTTAGGAGGACTCACAGATATATAGACAGATGAACACACAGAGAGGCCAATTAACCAACTCTCTAAAATATATGGGAGATTATTTAAGAAATTAGATAAAGTTATGAATCAGACAAGCCATACATTACTAATACAAAGAAGATTCATTTGAACATTTTAATGTCAAAATTTTATATCAAATTAATTTGAACATTTGCATATCAAATTAAATGAGGTACTGTTTAATGAATGAAAAATATAGTAGTGAAGTTCTTCCCGTAGATAGCAGGAAACAATATGTATTGTAAACATGCCAAGCCAGATCCTCAACTGGTATAGTTCAGTATAGATCCATTGAAATCAGGGTGGGTGCTATGTGTGATTTACATTCATTTGTAGCTGTGGCATGCCATCTGTTGAAGTCGTTACTTTTACATCATATTCTGTTAAAAATTAATTAAAATCCCTCCAGTAGAAAAGATAAAATGACCAACTGCTTGTGAACAAAACGTACTTTTTAGTTCATTATATCCTCTGTGACGACTGCAGATTTTAATCACAAATGGCTGCATTTTTCTTGTTTCGCTCTTTCAAACTGAAGAATCTAAACATATCTATAAATATTTTGACTCTTAAATCAAATTAGAGAAGGAGAGAGAGACTCCTTTTTTTCAGTGTGAATATTTGGGTTCTGAGTTTATTTTCAGGAATTATCCTGGGATAAATTCTGATCTCACATACACCTATTGAGATTAACAGGAATTGGGAAAGTTGCTCAGATGTAACCATGACTGAGTGCATCTGTGCAAGGTGAGCATCTAAAGGACCAAGCCCGTTATTTCAAAATAATGGGCTTGTTATTTTGAAATAATAACTCCTGCTTGTGAAGAGGAAAAACACTTATTTCAAAATTGTTTTTCAAAATAACATTAGTGTGGATGTTCAGCTGCTGTTATTTTGAAATAGTTGCCCTACAGAGGCTTCTCACGGCTGCCATTGTGACTACTCTGCCACACACCTGACAACTCCACTGTTCCCCTTCTCCTGCAGATTTTAAAGCTGCAGGCAGAAGGGAAAGGGCTTATGGAACCACTCTAGTCATGTCAGCCCTGTGCTACATAGCACCCTCCTTTTGTGGAGCCATAACAGACCCCAGCACTCCCTCTGAGGCTCCCATGGCTGCCAGCATACCTGCAGCCACCTCTGAATCCCCTGGCCAGGGTCGAAAGAGGACACCAGCCTGGAATGATGTGAAAATCCTGGATCACATCAAGATCTGGGGCAAGAAGATGAATATCCAGGATCTCCGCACCAAGAGGAGGAATGGAGAAGTCTGACCAGATGGCTGCCAGCCTGGCCCAGAAGGGGCAGAACTGCACCCTGGACCAGGTGTGGATGAAAATAAGAGAGCTCCACCAGACCTAAATCAAGGCCAGGGAGGAAAGTTCCAGCACTGGGGCAGCACCTCAAATGTACTACTATGATGTGCAGCTGGATGGCATCCTTCAAGGGGAGCTGGTCACTACTCCCCCCGCCCATTGCCAATCCCAGACAGGACAAACCAATCATTACACTCAACAAGGACAGGGTTGGGGATGAGGAGAACAACCCCAGGGCTCATATGAACCCGAAGAAAGCAGTTCAGGTGAGTATCATCACTTTCCCTATACAGTCGCAGCAGCAGGTGGTAAAGGGTCTGGGGCTCACACAACAGCTTGTGCACATGGATATACATGGAGCGCCACTCTGGAGCACTCAGCTCCATGACACTTTCACAGAGGAATCCTTTGCTCCATCTCACTAGGTTCCTGCACAGGCCTGCCTTACTCCAAACTCTGTGGTGGGCCACCTTCCTACGACAAGCCACCACTAAGGAAGCTGGGATCATAGAACCACATAGCAGTGCCACACACAGCACAGACTCATGCCTGCACTAATGGGCAGCATCCAGTCCTGGTCCAGTGTGACAATATGCAGGAAACCGATCTCCTGCATGGGAATCTGCCGGGGAGAGGAAAAGAAGGGGACCTCGGTACCACACTGTTTGGCAAGCAGCTCACATATACCTCCCCCAGCACCTTTTCCCCTCTCCTCCAGCTCCACCACTGCCTCACCTGCTGGCAGGTAAGAAGCCAAGCTGCCCTGGCCGCCCTTCCCACCCGCAGGCTCCTTGCCTAACTGATATCTTCTCATGCCTGCTTAACCTCAGAACATGGGGGTAATGAGGCTGCCCTGGAACATCTGTGCCATTGCAGGAAAGTGCCTGCTGTCTAGGCAACAGATGGCTTTGCTTGAAGCACATGACCATCGTCTGAACTGAGACTTTGGTGTCAGGTAGAGCTAGGCTTTATGCACACGGTCTCCTGAGATGACTGCTCTTGTCACTTGTGTTCACAGCTGAGCCAGCTGTGAGCCTGGCATGTCCTCCCACCATCTCCCATACCATTTTCCCAAACCTGAGAGATCTGCAGGCGGAGGCAAATCTGCCAGGACCTGGTGCTGGGACACCTGGACTGACTCCATTCCCTCAGTTGGAGCTTCAGTGAGGACTGCCAGAAGTGGAGGAAGACCATGTGGGAGCAGCTGTTGTGCCAGCACACCATATGCTCCTCCATGACATGGAGCACATGGTCACACTTATGGAGCATGTCCCCACCCCAGCCATGTCCCCACCCCCAGTCCCCCAACACCTAGTGCCTGCACCTGCCCCTCTTGCCTCTCCTCCTAGCCACCTCCTGGGAGCTACTGGGGACTGCAAACATGTGGTGGTGAGATCTCATAGACAGCTAAAGCCTCCCAAGGTACCCGAAGCAAGCACCAGTCCCAGACCGATCCCTGACTCCCCTTCCCACTTCTCTCCTCACCCACCTCCTGCATACCAGGTTCTTTCCCCAGTTCCTCCCCTGTTGTATATTCTCCTAATAAAAAATGACAGTGTTCTTTTATTTGGTATGCAGGGGAGGGGAAAAGGTTGCAAAGGAGGGCAGGGAAGAAGTGTGGGAGGAAAGGAACACTGGAGAAATGCAGAGACCCCTTGTGGGGAGGTCCAGGGGCCTTGACTGAAACTCTTACACGTGACCTTGGCTGAAACTCTCCTTCAAGACCTCCCAGATGAGCACAGCCTTCTGATGGGCTCAGTGAATGGCAGTGAAGTTCAGCTGCTCATATGCCCTGGCCAGCCACTCAGCCCCTGACTCCCACCAAGGCAGGAAAGTCTCCCTCTTTCTCTCACATATGTTGTGGAGCACACAGCAAGCCGCCACCATCTGGGGGACATTCCAATCGCTGAGATCCAGGTTAGTGAGTAGACTCCTGAACCTCCCTTTAAGGTGGCAGAAGGCAGCCTCTACCACTATGCGGCACCTGGTGAGCCTGGTGTTGCAGTTCTTTTTGGTGGGGTCCAGGTTGCCCATGTTGGACTTCATCAGCCAGGGGACCAAAGGTTAGGCTGCGTTGCCCAGGATGCACATGGGCATGAGGCCATCCCCAACCCTGATTGTGAGGTCAGGAAAAAAAGTGGGCATACTGTGGAAGAGGCTCAAGTTCCAGAAGATACAGGCACCTTCCCCGACCACCCGATGTAAATGTCCATGAACTGTCCCTTGTGGTTGACAAGGGCCTGCAGCCAAAAAGTACCCTTTTCTGTTGATGTAATCAGATGCGTGGTGAGCAGGGCCTAGGATGGGGATATGGGTGCTGTCAATGGCATCCTCCCCCTCAGATAGGAAAGCCCATGGCAGCAAAACCAACAATAGGGTCCATGTTGCCTTCTGCAGCATTGGGCAGTTGATGGCCTTGACCATGTATAGAATCATATAAATATATAATGATAAGTTTGGAGGAGATTTTAGGAGGTCACTGAGTCCAAACCTCCTTCTCAAAGCAGGACCAACCGCAACTAAACCATCCCAGCCAGGGCTTTGTCAATCCCGGACTTAAAAAACCCTGGGAATGGAGATTCCACCATCTCCCTAGGGAACCCATTCCAGTATTTCACCACCCTTCTAGTGAAATAGTAAATGCAGCTCCCCATGCCAAACTGGTTCCCAAGAGAGTGGTAGCTGTCTGCATAGTGAGCTCACAGAGCACGATGGAGATGTGCTTCTACAGGGGGATGGCGGTTTGCAGTCAGGTGTCCTATCTCCAGTGGGCAAGGGAGAGCTATTTGCAATGCTCCAGGAAAGTGGACTTCTGCATGTGAAAGTTCTGGACCCACTACAGGTCGTCACACTGCTGCATGACGATGCAGTCCCACCAGTCAGAACTGGTCTCTCTCCTCCAGAAGCAGCATTCCACAGTGTGCAGGAGAGGATAGAGGGGAATTTGATACATGAGGAGCACCAGGGCCTGGGTCAAGAGGTCCCCCAGTCCATTCTGGTCATTGTATTCCTGCAGCACTATGTGTGAAGTCCGCATGAACTGCACCATGAAGCACAGCAGGAAGCGCAAGACCCTGACACTGCTTTGCTCCATGACGAGAGTGCTGTGGCATCCGCAAGGGCAACCAGAGCATGCAGTGTGAGTTTGATGTCCCTTGAAGGGGTAGTCAGTGGAGAAGTAGAATGAGAGATGTAGCTGTAGAGAGGGGCCCCTTTAAGCTCAAGTCTCAGCTAGCCTCAGGAAGCAGCTACAGGAAGTGACTGCTCTCTTGATGCCCGCTGCAGAGTGCTACTTGAGGCTTTAAATGCAAGTCAGACTCCAATCAGTATGGATGTAGTATTTTAATATAATTCTATGCTATTTTGATTATGCCTTGTAGTGTGGACACACTATTTTGAAATAGTTATTTGGGGAGTTACTTCAAAATAACTTATTTTGAAATAATTTCCCAGTGTAGACATACCCTGAGGGAATAATATGCAATATTGCCAATCCCAATATTGAGTCAGGCATCCAAAAATCATTGTTTTACACAGGGGCGGATATAGGGCAGGCCGAACAGGGCGGCCTCCCCGGGCCCCGCACTTCAGAAAGCCCCGCGCATGCGCTGTGGCGCCGCTGCACATGCGCATGGTGTCATTATGCTGCCCGGGACCCCGCAAAACGGTCATCTGCCCCTGGTTTTACAAATCATGAGATTTAAATATATAAATATGGGTTCTTTTTCTTTGTCTTCTGGTTTCCAACCCCCTTCAGCAAACTTACCTCATGTTTATTTCTGTCAGCCAGAACTAGGACTTGTAAGACTTTAAAAATGTTCTGTTTTCAGCATAAAGGGGCCTGAGCTCAGATGAGGATTTGTGAAATGGAGCTAAAGCTTAATACAGCCCCCTCTCCTCATGGAAAACTCCAAGAGAAATTCTATAAGGGAAACCCCCTTGGACTTTTCCATTGCCTGAGTCTCCTTTGGGAATTTAAAGTGTCTGGGATGAATTAACAGACGAGTGGCCTCTGATCTGCATTTGCACAGTGTCCACTCAAGATCATCTCATCTGAAGTGGGTTTTGACCATAAAAGCTCAAGATATGCAAAATCAAGTCATACTCATGATTACCTACAGATACCAAATTTTGCATAAACAATACTGCCACTTAAATTAGCTGAATGCACTACTTTTTACACAGGAATATGCTGGGTGAAAAGTTTAAATAATTTTTTGTTTGTTTTCATCGGAAAAAAGTCATGACTATTATGATTAGAGTTCATAACAATATTTGCTAACAAAATTAAAATGGAGTCACCTATTTAACTGTCATTTTAGCACAAAGAAATTTTTTACTGTAACAAATCACAAAATAATTCAAATTAGTTATGGAAACAGTAATGGGGGTTTTATGAGTTTATGATTCAAATTTACTATATATAGTAATCATTCAATAAAATGAATAATGTTTGACATTGAAATCCTACACATTTAAAACTGTTATTTTACTTCCCTTTTGCAAGCAAATTAAGAAAAATTACTTTTACATATATTTAATTTCTTGAACTTTCCTATAAGTGTAATCTATGCAAAACAACTTTGTTTGGTCAACGACGGGCCTCACCTTCTAGTATATATATATTTGCTAGTTTCTAAGGTGCCACAAGACTACCCATTCGTTCTGTTTAGAGTTCATTTTCAGATGTGAGAAGAATAGCTATCAACTCTGATATAAACTTGAGTGATCTTGACTGTACATCAACAGGATAAAGAGTTCCAATTCTAAACTAATTTAGCCTCTTAGCACAGCTGTTCAATAGGAGAAATAGAAAGAGATGGAAATTCTTGATTAGTATTTATGCTAAGGGAGAAATAGCAAATGAACACATTACTTGACGGCTAGTCATTTCTGGTAACTCCCATTTTCTACCCCTAGTGTTATTTTCTATGCAGTCCACCAAATTCAACTTCTGTCCAGCAGGTGGTGTATGTAGGTTAGATCAGAATCTAGAAAGCATCATCTTTCAAAAAGTGCTGGAGCTATAGCCATACCCTCTGACTTGAAGGCATAATAACAACCCAAATACATGATTTCTGCCTCAAGCGTTCCATTGTAAACCTTTTTACAGCACTACTGCATCTTTCTTTGTGTTAGATGAGAGTTTTACCTAATTTGGTACACTGATGAAATGACCCTAAACTTGAGCCAGTCCAGAGTATTGCAGTTTATTACTTTTTTGTTACAAAAAACCAAGCTTGATTAGATTAGCTCTTGTACAAAATATTTTTCTTCCTTATATTTGCTGATACTAGGTTCTTGTCTCTTCTATGTTCATGTTTTTGTAGATGTTGGTGTGCATTATGAAAAGAAAGTTTTTGTCTACTTCCAATTAATTCTTTGCTCTAAGGAATGTACGCAGCATGTTGTCTTAGGACATACACATTAAGTCTCATTTACAGAAGACATTCAGCATCTTTTGAGAATGCTTCATTACCATGCAAATAGAATCAGTCCATGTGCAAATTACATAGTATGATTTATAGAACTCAAATATTTAAATCATCAAGATTTAATTAGCAGGTATAATTTATTTCAGGATTGGGCTATACCCCATGTACGATGGCAAGGACTTCTGATATTGCAAAAAGACATTGCTTTGGAATAATATCAGATAGCTGGGTGACTAACACTGACCCTTAATTTTATACCTTTGTTCAGTCTAGTCATTTTTTATGAATGTTTGCCACTGGAGTGCAGTTAAGTTTAGTTTCCAATAAAGTACCATTTAGATGCTTTGAGATTAGAAACAAAAAACAATTTAGCATGTGAAAAATATTGTATAAAAGCAATAGTACAGTAAAAACTACATATAACTGAGAACCAAAAGGAAAAAAGCGACTTACGACTCAGAAGCAATTTCGTTTCAACATTCTGTAAAATCCTGTTTATTAGGTAGCAATACTATAATCAAGATGTAATGGGGGGAAAAAAGACAAATTATGATGACACTTTTTGATTGTCCTGTTCCAAGGGGAATTATTTGTATTAGAAAAGCCACCTGCTGTTTGATTGTCCAATCTCAAAGGGGATGATTTATACTAGGAAAGCCACCTGGATTGTGGATTTAATTGGCAAATGGTCAAATACTGTGGACTGGCATAAACTCATTCATCTTTGCTGCATAAAAGTGCTGACAATGTAGATGATGGTAGAGATTGCAAAGCTGTCATGTTAGTAAAACTGGGCTCAGGTTTAGATTTGATGTTTTATTTTTCGGGGCAAAAATGTGGGTTATTTTTCAATAAACCTGACTGAAGCTTTCAGTAAATTAACTGTTTCCAACGTCCATTTTTCAAACTTTTAATAATATTAAGCTAGCCCTCCCTTGTTGTGCTCTAGCATGGCAGACATCAGGAAAAACTTGTAGACTGACCATATAAAATAGGTATTTTGGGAAATAACATTTTGCAAAATTTCATGGATAAATGACTTGGGTGAAGTGTTTGCCTCAGCTGTGCTGTGTAAATGGTTACCTCACTTGGTTTCACTACAGACATTTTCCTTCTCTAGAACATTCCATATTCTAGAAATGGATTAGCTCTGTCTGAGCAACACATTCACTTTGGGAGCAATATTTCTGAGAAATAACACTTTTTTCTTTCAGTGAACTCATATTTTCAATATGTAACAGATGTAACTGACATAGAATATGCCAAATTCCAAAAAAGAAAGCAAAAATTTAAAAAAAAGGAATCTCTTGTGTTGGAATAGCCATAATGGATAGTAGTTCCATTAAAAGCTGAGAGACTGAAGAAATGGTGAATGGGCATATTATGTATGTATGCTGTGCATATCTCTGCTAATGGAAAGGTTGAAAAGTAAAACATTGGCAATTAAGAACTGAAATCTGAGATAGCAATTTGTGACAGGTTCATTCTGTATACTGTGTCTTTTGCAAAGCTAAAGGACTCTCACATTATCATTACTCTCACAACAGTGTATTGAAGAGATTCAACTTGGAGATTATTTGAATCACAGAATAATATTTAGAATTGCAGCACTTCATTAATAATACAAACAGAGCAATTGAGAATCAGAAGCATGGGCACTGATAACACAGCATTGGTATAAAATGCCATGTCGTCATTTTTATTTAAATATTTTGTTGATATAAGAAAAAATTTATCAAAATAGTACTTCGGCCATAACTCTTTCCTTATCTCTTCTCTATAAAATAGTTTATGTAACTTTACTTTATATTGACCACCTTCGGTTTTTGTTTTTTCTCTCTTTTTGGGGATGGGCTGATCAGAGGTGACCAGGACATAGTATTCAAAGTGAGATTGTACCACTGACATTTATGATGACAAATGGTATTCTCCTTCTCTGTTGGTCCAAATGTCTAATTAGCCTATTTTACCATCCTGTGCACTGTGCAGTTGTTTTATTAAATTGTACATAATAACACTTAACATCTTTTTCTTTTGTAGTTAGTTAATTTAGAACCCAGTAATGTGTACAAATTATTCTTCCTAAATACTATTATTTACTATTTGTATTGTGGAAGTGCCTAGATGTCCCAATTAGGGAGTAGGACTCCGCTGTGCTATGCACTACACAAATAATCTAAATAAACAATGTGCATTACCTTGGAAATTAGACGTTCCAATGCCTGAGGAAAAAAATTTATTGAGAATCCCTTAAGTGAATCTTAATCCATTTTATCTCCCCTCTTGAAAACATTCAAGTTAGATGTGTCTCCAGATAAACAAAAAAATATTTGTTATAAATGTGTGGGAGGCAGGATACAGTTGGGGTTTGAAACAGGAGCAAGACTGAGAAGATCCGTGTTTCTCTTCATAGAGCTGACAAAGATTTGTATGTGAACTTGACCGAGTCAATTTATCTTTCTGTGCTTTGATTTACCCATCAGTACAATAAGAGTGATAATTACCTGTCTTGCAGGGACTCTATGTTTTTATTAACTGTTTTACTGAATGTGCTTTGAGATCATAGGATTGCTGGTACTATGCAAATATAAAGTATTTCATTATTAAAGTAGAAAAGAATGCTGTCCATCCCCATCACCCCAGCAGTCCCAACAGCATTAACTCCTCTGGGATTGTCTGCATAGAACTTGATTATATGTAATGAGTTTATTGTCCTGTGTATGCTTCACAATTATGCCTTAAATGTCTGAGTTGAAAAACCCATGTTTTATGTATGTCACCGTGACCAGATGTAAACAGCTATTCAAATCTTCATTTTTATTTTTCCAAGAATCTGAAGTGAGCTAAAGTGAACTACCTTGGCAGCATCTAAAACGAGAGATTTAGCAGCGGTGCCATGACCAGCACTGACTCTTCCCCAAAGATGGAACTGTAATAGTTTCTATCTTTTGAGATCATCTTTTATTTTTCAGAAATAAGAATTGTGTTATCTTACAACAAACTATGCCTATACATAATTTAATTCTTAGCTAAGCCAAATCTTTAATTTTCCACTTTGTTTTCCATGTTTTGAACAAGATAAAAGATTTGGAAAGAAACAGAGGATTTATAATTTTGCCCAAGTGATATTGCAACCTGAAATCCTTATTTTTTAACTCAATTTTTTTATCAGAACAAATGTGGGATCTTTAAACACTAAGGGCACATATCTTATTTTGAAACTATTTTGAAGTAGCTTATTTTGAAATTTGGCACCTCTACACAGCAACAAATTTCAAAATAACGCGCTATTTCCAGTCATCCCTTATCCCTCGGGCAACGAGGTTTATCGGGATGGTGAAATAAAGTGCTCATTATTTTGAAAAATATTTTGAAATAACAGGTGGCTTGTGTAGATGCAGGTTAGCTACTTCAGGATACCTCCAGTATCCCAAAAGAGCTATGCAGTGTAGATGTACCCTAAGAGAATGCAGCTACAACAGACTGACAATTCACAAATCTTCTCAAATCAGTGCATTTCTGAGTAATTTCTATGGAATATGAGTAGAATAGAATAGCATAGCTCAATTCTGTTGTATGCCTAAAGCACACGTAAAAAGAAAGGGAAATCCTTGCCTTATAGCTTGTGAAAATGTATTTAGTTAATTACATGAACAATAGCAAAGATTGTAGCATACGTTAAATGTGTCCTGATCACTGCCTTAAGTAGTATTGTCTTTTAACCTGAACAAGTTATATTTGTCATAGTATCACTGCACCAGTTTATTGCTGACATTTTTATAGTGATGTTTAGCTGTGGGCAACTCTGTGACCTTTCATGTGTGTTAATTATTCTTCTCATATTTTTAAAGAAATATAACAGTGTGCAAGTACGAAGTAAAACTGAGCTTTCCATGTCTATAGTTCTCATCTCTGTGATATGTATGTTGTTGGGTGAATGTAAGGCTTCTTTCATCCCCATCATAATTACTCTCTAGAGAGCTTAATATGGAAGTATTCACTGACTGCATGTACAATGCTTTCTTACAAAGATTTCTTTGATTAGGATGTAGTTAACCATCCTGCTGATGTTTTCACCAGAATAAAATTACAGTCTCCCATAGCGGTATTGACTATTCAGCACTAACAGCAATAAAAAGTTGAAAACACTATTTTTAGTCATGAAGAGTTCGATATGGCATTTATAGCACAGCTGTGTATTGGCTATCCAGTCCCTGAAATAGAATTCCTCCCAGAATTCTCCAGAACTCAACAGGATTCCATCCTCATGCTTAGTCCCCCAGTGCACAGGGATGAAGGACATTGGCTCTGATTACTGTCTACACCTACTCAGGTCTTTGATGTCTTGTTTGAAGGGTTTCACTAAAGGTTAACATTTGTGATGCACTGTTGTTCACAGATACCAGAAATGAGCAATGATCTCTTTGTGCTTTCTCTTCCTTGCATACTCATGGAACAACAGGTCATGTCTTCTTATTTTAGAGGCAAACTATGTGTGGATACTCATAAATATGAGTAGAGCTGTTGGAAAGCAAAGTGATTCTTTTACGTTATTTATGGTCAGCAAAGAGTCTAACCTTAACTACCAGATGGTATACTACATTGTATTACTGTATACAACCATTAGATTTCATCCTGGGAACATTGTTCTATGAGTGAATATTCCATAAGGTGATTTTACATAGGTACAATCAAGCACTGGGTTTCATCACAATTCAATCCCTCTGCAATATTCATGATCTTTTTGGGGCATCCTCAGGAGGAATTATCTTTGTGATATTCAGTTCTTTGTGAAACTTAGTTTCTGACTTCGGTCCTCGGTCATTGGTGGTACAGAATTCGAACAGACAAAAATCATAGTCTAGATCAGTGTTTCTCAACCCTTTTTTTTATAAAGCACCCCTTTTTTAAAAAAAAAAAATTATAAGTACACCCTGTATCTACAGTTTTCAGATACACACATTTTTTCTACCATTGCAACACATTTGTTGAAACAATTTAATTGTAAATGAGCAGGCGATGAAATTTTTTAATGTAAAGAGTACAAAAATAATAAAGTGATGTAAAACTTAAAACAAAAATTCAGTTTTCTCCAAATTTCAGTTGTATTGATGTACTCCCCCCCTCGCCAGACTTCTCTCAAGTACTTCTAAGGGTACTCATACCACTGGTTCAGAAATACGGATCTAGATAACTCATGAATTAGCTAAAGATTTCTGAGAGAAACAACTGTGGCATGATGATGATGTGCGATCACTCGTTGCTGAGTGTGATCACCTTCCATGGGAGCTATGGACCATAAGGTGGCTGATAAGGCCAATCTTTGAACCAAAAGTTCTATTACTGTGAGGACAGATGTTTCCAGATACAGCAGGAGGCTACTGACCATGACTAGAAGCCAGTGTCTCCTTCCTCCTGCACCTCTTCACCTCTTCAGCTTGTCTGAGGCAAATTCCAAATGCAGGGAGCCATTGCATACAACTTGTCTCCATTTTGAGTGATCCTGGGTGAGTGTCTTCTGTGCATCAACACCAATGTTGCACTTCTTTAAATTATCCTTTAACTCCGTCCTTATAATGGTTCCATTGTCCTTCCATGGATCATCACCTTGTAGTGGTGGATGTTCCAACTGTGGAATAGTTGACTGGACTAAACCTTGTTACCCTGAATTTTCCACTGCCATACTATAGGTTGCATCTCTAAAATCCAGGATCCTTTGGTCCAGCAAAGTCCATGCTCTGGCATGACCACAGATGTTCCAGGACCAGAGAGTCCCGGAGTGCTGCAGAGAGGTGGGAGCCTGGGAGCTGGCATGTGGCTCAGTTGGGGTGCAAGGAGGGCACATGGCTCTGCTGTAAGGGAGGGAGGAAGTCTACACACAACTCAGCTGGGCTGCAAAGGATGAGGAGGAATCGGACATGCAGCTTAACTGGGCTGGGAATGGAATGGGAGGATTCAAACAATTTTCAATGTCAGTTAAGCTGAGATGGGATCTGTGAATAGGATAAAGAGGAAACTACACACATGCCAGGTACATGGCTAGTGAGCCTTGTTACTATGTTATTATATTACATGTGAACAGATGGAGTATGAAAGAGTTCATCTGGTGAATCATTTGTGAAGCATGATGTAGTAGAGTGACACTCACCTCTTGTGAATGCCTCCTTTGGCCTAGTGTGTGTGTGTCTGCACTCTCTTCTATTTAAAAGCCTCTTTGGCAACTCAGCGCTCTGGCTTAGTCACACACACTGTGTGCAAAGTACACAAACCCCTTCTGCGGTACACATTTAACAGGAGTCCATCTCAATGTCCCCTCTTTAGTGTCTCTGAGTCCATTTACCTCCATCTGTTCCCCACTCTGGCAGAGAGTAGTGCCCCCAAGACTTCCCCTCCTGGAAGTGGCGTCCTTACCCTTAGCTCAGGGCTATATTTCAGAGTCCCAGCATAGTCCATCAGTCTCAAATAAGCTCTCCACATGGAGCTCTCCACTGTGTTACCACTCTCTCCGCCAACAAGAGTCCTGGTCTGCACACCTTGAGATCTCCAGAGGAAGATTTCTGCTCAGTCCTGCAGCTCCTTTTAAAGGGTCTTCCTGGCCCCTGATTGGCTGCTTCTCCTGCAGTCACGCTAGACTGCTTAGAGCAGTGGTCCCCAACCTTTTGAGGTTGTCGGGCGCCAGGGGGCGGGTACACTTGCGCGCCCGGGGGCGGCCCCCCCATAGCCGCTTGCCCGGGGCCGGGGCCCCCCCATAGCCACGCGCCCGGGGCCGGGGGCCCCCCCTGCAAGCACCCCGCAAGTGCCATGCGCCCGGGGCCGGCGCTTCCCCCTCCCCCTGCAAGCGCCGCGCACCGGGGGCTGGGGCCGGGGCCAGTGCTTCCCTCTCCCCCCTGCAAGCGCCGCGCGCCCGGGGCCGGCACTCCCCCCGCAAGTGCTGCGCGCCCGGGGCCAACGCTCCCCGCAAGCACCGCGCCATGTGCCTGGGGCCAGGCCAGCCCCGAGCACCTGGCGGGCACATGCAAGTGCCCCCGCGGGCGCCATGGCGCCTGCGGTCACCGTGTTGGGGACCACGGGCTTAGAGGATCTATCTCTCTGTTATCTTTCTGTATTGGGGGTGGCAGGACCACATGGTCTCCAGCAGAGGGCCAGGACCTGTCCCATTCCATCACTTCTGAACACACAAATATGCAAAAGTACCCCAAATATGTTACACTCCGTAATTATGAGTTACATATAAATCATGTCAAGGCATTAAGCCCTCCCACAAGCAAAACAACATGAATAAAGTATGTGACAAGTACATAATGGAAGATTTTGAAGGTAATCACCAAGATGATTGGTACGCGGAGATCCATAGCAAATCTAGAGATCCACAAAGGGGTTTCCCCAGGAAGAGGATTTCACCATCACAGAATGCTTTTAAAATGAAAGGTTGGGGGCAGAATAAGTGGATAATGTAAATCTGCTATGAATATCATCTTTAACATATCCATCTGGCTTTTTGATGTGCTAAAGAAGACTTTGCTTCCTGTATATCTAGGGAGAGCTGAGTGGAATGAGATTATTTATTCAGCAAAGGATGTAAGAGCTTACAAGAGAGATCGGCAGAATAATTCTAAATTTTATTAATATGTTTCTGAGGCATATTTATTTCTAACACAGATATTCAATTTACATGAAAAAATCCTTAAGGAAATATACACATTTGGTGTTCTAAAATGTAATGTAATAGTGTTTTTATATATTATATTCTGAACATGTGTTGATGGGAGTTCTATTAATTTTTTTTCCTTGGAAAATATTCATGGATACTTAGAGGGAGCAACACTTGTGAAATGAGGTATCAAAGCCAATAGGTATTATCAAATCAGGTTATTTGAACTCAGAACTCTCTCTCTCTCTCTCTCTCTCTCTCTCTTTATATATATATATATATATATATATATATATATATATATATATATATATATATATATATATATATATATTATACAGTAGTCGAACAAGTCAGAAAAGGACAGAAAAGACTAATGACAATAGAATTATACACAACTCTTCCTTCCAGATGTGCGTATTCCTAAAAACAAAATGCAGAAACCTTTCCTGCAAAGTTTGGTTCTCAAATTGCTACTCCCAGGCAAAAGCCCAAGAAAGATCTAGAGTGAGAACTAGTTTTGTACTCAAAGATCAGATGAATTTGGCACTAATTTAAAGCAATATACTTGGAAGGACATAATCTTCTTTTCAATATTTACAGGACATATATATGCTTTATATATATTGTTACCATTGTTTATCTATTTTTGATTGTGCTCATCTATTTATAATAGTTTTGTAAAACAAACGCTGCTCCCTGTGGGTGAAATTCACACCTATGTTTAGGTCAGGCCCCAAGAGCTGTGCACTACTAAATCTCTCAAGCTCTGATTCGGAAGATAAAGAGAATTTAAGAGTTCTTCAGGCCTCGTGCTGGCCTTCTACACATCAGTAAAATTTACCTAGACATTTCCTTCATTAAATATCCTGTGATAATCTATCAATGCATTGTCGAGTGATGAGGACAAGACCATACAGAGGTCAAAAAGAACTAGGTAAGTTTGTGACAGATAGATCCAGCAACAGCTGTTAGCCAAGATGGGCAGGGATGATGTCCCAAGTCTCACTTTGCCAGAAACTGGAAATGGACTAAAGGGAATAGATCATTTGATGGTTACCTGTTCTGATCATTTCCTCTGAGGTCATGTCTACACTAGGAAGTTATTTTAAAATTAATTTATTTTGAAATAATAACTCCTGAAATAATTATTTTAAATAATGTGTCCACACTACAGGGAAGCCTTCAAATTAGCCTGAGGCAGGCTTCTATAATGTGGCCACACTATGTCAACTTAGAGCCCCAGGAATCACTGGGGAGTAATTACTTTGAATGACTTTGGAGAGTAGTTATTTAAAAATAGCAGCAATAAATCATTCTCACTACCACTGTTTAAAAATAACTATTTCAAAATAAGCATTATTCCTCTTGGAAAGCAGGAGTAATTATTTTTAAATAACCAGCTCCTTATTTTGAAATAACAGGCTTGGTAGTGTGGATGCTGTGCTTGTTATTTGGAAATAAGGGGAGTTATTTCAAAAAAAAGTCCTAGTGTAGACCAGGGCTGAGATAACTTGTCATTGTCCACAGTTGGAAGACTGGATACTGAGCTAGATGGACCTTTGTTCTGACCTAGTATGGCCATTCTTATGTTCTTTTACAATTTATTCCTATATAAATCAGTGGAATAGAGAAGAAACTCAGGTCCAAAGGTTCTTTAGTATGTTTATAAGTAATAACACTGCAGAATTCAGAACGATATGTCAAATATCTTATATAAAGGTATTTAGATCTGAGGCTTTGTTTCAGCCCCTGGTAGAGCTATGGACCAATTTTGAAATTTTGATCTGGATCCAGGTTTAGATTCTGAATTCTGCTGGTGAAAGTGAGATCATAGTTTGGGTCCATGAGCAGAATTCCTTAGACTATCTGTATAGTATGAGCTAAGAATTTGGTTCCCCGCTCACTTACATACATAAATAGTTCTCATTAAGATACTGCATGTATAATTACCAGTGTAGTCATGATTGTACAAGTAGAAGCAACAGAGGAACCGCTTATCTGTACCAATTATGTACTCACCTAAAAATGCTATGTAACCTGGGTATTGTAAGTATTATGTTTACAAATGAAAATAATGTTAAAGCACTGGGAATGAAATTATTGTAAAAGACTGGCCAACATCATTAACAGAAAAATCTGTGTGAGCCAGCAATGTATGTTGTCGATTATGATAACATTGGATAAACTATATATAAGGATTTTTCATATTGTAAATTATTTGTACTGAAACTAGCGCTCCCATACTTCTGTTCTTCTTGAGCCCAAATCTTTTTTTTTCTTTTCTCTTCCTCCTTTTCATTTGTTTTTCCATATGTGTTATATAATTTTTACGAAACTTTATATTGAATATTATAGCTCTTTGGGACTGTATATAATTGTTATTGTATTACATGTGATTATATGTACATTTCACCACTCTATATAAGGGCAAGCAAAATACCCAACCGTGTCTAGGAATTTTCTTTTGGTGTCTGTTTTGTTTTATAAGCTTAGCATTCAGATGGTGAGGTTTTGTTTTTGTGATTAAAAATGCATCTTGTTTTTGTTTGTACTGAACAGAGTGCTGAAGTAAGAAAATGTGAATATAAAAGTATGCAGTAATTGCATCACTAAAAAATTCAGTAGCTCAAGCATCATTCCTAATGCAAATATAGCATACCGAAAACACGATAAAATACAGAGTAAATAAAATGTCGTTCTGTTTTATTCTCTGTGTAGGATACTTATATAAGGAAATGGCAATTGATTTCCTGGCATGTGAATGACCTGGCACCTGAATTGCATACAGGCTTCCCTAAATGCACCTCTGATTTCAGCACTTACATCACAATAAACATGCTGCAGATTAAAACTGAGTTTGAGAATACTGAAGCATCATTTCACAATGGAAATGCAGCTGGTCATGATCCAAGATCTTTGTGATGAGTCACATATTAATATTCAGTGTGAATGAAATTTAGTTTCAGAACTGAAGTATGATTCGCCGCAGTGCTAAAGATATATTACTGTAGAGAAAGTGATGCCCCTTTGTATATTCTGCTGGTACCTTAATAGGTATCTATGAACTATGGTCTCTGTCAAGAGTCTAATGAACTATGTTCCCATCTCTCTATTGTCATAGAGACACACATTGTTAGCAGTCTCAGCAAAGTGGCTAAAGAATGGCAGGGTTTGGTTTGATTTGATCATCAACACTAATCCTTAGAAGTAATCATTTCAGAACAGGGCTGAGGGCTGTTCACAGATGAGCTTGCATGACTGTTGCCTGCTTTCTGGGTAAGCAGAGAATTTCATTCTCAAAGTAAATATCTGGTAATGGTCACAAGATTAAATTGAGAGCTTTTTGTATGGTTGGGTTTTATTTTTAGGTAAAGAATAAATGCTCTATCTAAACCATATATAGGAATATTTTGTATTATAAAAGCCATTAACTAAATTTTTACTTATTATTAACCACTTATCCTTAATGGCTGTTTTGGACCCTGCATGTCTGAGAAGTGCTTAGGTATCATAATAATGGACTGAGGTTTTTGTATAGAGAGAGAGAGAGAGAGAGACAGAATCCAGAGAAATACAATCCTATACCCTTAACATATCACCATTTCTAAAATTATTGTCCTACAAAATGAATTCCATTGAATAACATTAATTTCCTGTTTTGTTTTGTTTTTCGGAAAAATTAGGAACTGTCTTCCTCATGTAAATATGAAATAGTATAACTTTGGAGTAATAGATACACACAAAAAGACTGTATTATGCATTCTGAAGAAGTTAATCTGTATTTACTTTTGGAAACTAAGTAAACATGGTTTGAAATTGTCTTGCTGCAAGTAAAACTGTTTAAGTAGACTGCAATAATGAGGGAAAAGATTAATGTATTTAATATTGGAATGTTAAAAGCATGTGAAAAACATATAATCCGTTTTATGCTCCAATAATTCTGAAACACCTGAACTCTTTCTTCTCCCTACACACAAACACACATGCCATCCAAAATTTTACAAGGAAAAACATTCCTCTAGGGCTGTGAATTTATATGCCAAATTGTATCCTAGAGAGGATTTTAACTGTCTCAATAAACCTCTGGTGATAGTTTTGTAACAGGGAGCCCAGAAGAGCCTTGAGTACAACTACACTAATGTGATGCTATAATACAAAATCACTCTAATTTGGAACTAATAGCCAGTTGTCAAATAATACATTTGTGGAGCAAGTGTTGTTCACTTGTTTCCCTTTAAAATGAAATCCACTTATGAGATGCCTAATAGTTTCCTACTCTAATTTTGTTGCTCTGATTGTCTTTCTTTTTACCCCTTTATGGAATACTTGGGCTGTGTCCAGACTCAGGGTTTTTTTTTGAAAAAAGTAGCCTTTTTTCGAAAAAACTTCACCTGCGTCTAGACTGCAGCCACATTCTTTCAAAATTAAATCGAAAGAACGCAACTTTTCTTTCGACGGCGGTAAACCTCATTTCACGAGGAAGAACGCCTTTTTTCGAAAGTGCTCTTTCGAAAAAAGGCGTTCTTGAATGCCAACAGGGCTTTTTAGAAAGAGAGCATCCAGACTCACTCGCTGCTTTCTTTCGAAAAAGTGGCTTGCTTTTTTGAAAGTACTGCTTGCAGTCTAGACGCTCTTTTTCGAAAGAGGCTTTTTCGAAAGATACTTTCGAAAAAGCCTCTTTTGAAAGAGGCTTGCAGTCTAGACATAGCCTTGGAGTGATATCATTATGCAAATGACAATATTGACCCAATGTGCAAATTGAACCTACTATATTATCCTTATCATAAATTAATTAGGAAAAGCATTGCACAAAAAATGATTGTCAACATAGTTTACATTAGGAATTCTGGTACCTTCAAACAGAGTGCTTATCACCTCTCTGAATAAGCAGAAAGACTTGCATCCCTGTCAGCTGATTAAAAGTAGCCTGAATCTTACTAGACAGTGGCAGTGTTGCCATGGAGTCACACTCAGATTTCAAGGCAAAGATAAAAACAATTTCTAGATAAAAGCTGAGTTAAAAACAGAAAGAAAGCTAAGAGAGGTAAACAAAATTCCAGATTGCCTATTATAAGGTTTGATACCTTTTTTGTCTTTCCGTCTGTTCAGCTCAGTGGTGTTGTGTATATTTAGTTGTTGATTTTTTTAGTTTAAAACCCCATATAATAAATATTTCATAGGGAGGAACTGTTGTTTTAAGGGAAAGCGATCATGTGGTATATTTTGTTATTCTGTTTTGTATGGAAATAACACTGGCTTTCAGCATGTGAGTCTCTTTAATGGGTCTGTCTCAAGATATTTTTGTGTCTGTGCAGGAGACAGCAGAGCTGTTATTGTTTCATTATACTGATTCTAGTAGTTATTTCTCCCAAAGCAATTTGCAACATCCTCTTCCTTGTACTGTCACATTTAATAATTTCAGAATTTGCTCTGAAGTCCCAGCTCAGATATGTGCTTACATGTGAATTTCAGGGTATGAGCCAGCGCATTCAATAATCCTTGTTAAGAGAGTTAGCATAAACCTGGTTGGCAAGTGATAGAATCAATGCCATACCATTAATCCAAAGTAGAATTATTTGAGATAGAAAATAAAGTATGTGGTCCTAGTTAATATCCTTATAAATTTTCATTTTATTTGAAATACATGATTGTGCATTTTTGTTACTACTTTACTGTTATGACCTCTTAATAATGCTTTGAAGTGTAAAACACAAATTTTATTTGATTTTATGATGTCTCTTAATAGTGGCTAGCATTCAGAAGCTTCCTGCAGCATCTGTTCTAACAGACATCAATTTCCCAATGAAAGGAAGGAAAGGAATGGTTGACTGGGCACGAAACTCAGAAGACCGGGTTGTCATTCCAAAAAATATCTTCACCCCTATGTCATCAGGTAAAGAAGCATTCAGGTATTACATTTTATTAGAGGATAAGTGTTTATTTAATAGCTAGACTGCGGAAACTGGGAATCATACAGTCATCTGGCTATTACTTAATGTACCAGTGCTTTTGCTAACCATCTTTAAAATGAGTATTGTAATAATAATAAAATTACTTATCCAGCCTTAAACATATGTGGTGAATCTTAATTAATGTAGCTAAAGAACTTTCATATTCTTGGAGAAAAGGTCTTGTAGAAGTGCAAAGCATTTGCTTCATTGTATTGCTAATATTTGTCAATGTTAACACATCTCAGGTAAAATCTTCAGAACCAGCTATTCTGAGCAAAGTTCTCCTTGGAAATGTAACATATAGATTACAAAGTCCTACAATAGCTGCAATAGCAGAGGAAGCTTCCCTCTACAATATTACAACATCTTAAACGCTGATCTGACTTGCACTGGCTAATCCTCCCCCGAATAGTTACACAGGTTTTAGGGCCAATATAAACTAATGGTGCAGTGCACATAATTCACATTGGAACATCTGCCTCCTTCATATTAAAAAAAATGCCCTTTAAAGATAGTTCCTCTGGATATTTCAGAATAAAAATAAATGTATTAAAGAACACTGACATAGTTTAGTATCTATTGATGGATCTTAACAAAGAACAATTCTAAGTGGACAACAGGATGGATCACTTGACGATTACCTGTTCTGTTCATTTCCTCTGAAGCATTGGGAACAGGTAACCGTCAGAGGACAGGATTCGGGGCTCATGGACTTTTGGTCTAAGCCACAATGACCATTTTTATGTTCTTATATCTGAAATGTTCTAATATTATGAACAAAGTTGTGCATAATATATTTAATGAGGATGATTTCTTTACAAATAAAACTTCTATTGGATGATAAACACTATCCATAAATCAGGGCTACTCAACTTTGGAAGCCTTGGGGACCACAATGATACTCACAGCACATGCCGAGGGCTGCAACTTAAGTGTGGTTGCACATATATATGCAAATATATGCAAATAGCTTCTTTCATACTGATGGGCATGATACAAAGCACTTTCCACAATGCCCCAGTGCTCCCACCACCTCCTCCCTGGGAGCTAGAAATGCCAACACCCTGTACCCTTGCGTCTTTCAGTGCTCACCCTTCCTGGGAGATGCTTCGCTATTGTGAAGCATGTTCCCAGTATAGGCCATGTTCAAAGGATCCCACCTGCGGGCCATGTGTTGAACCCTGCATAATCCCAAACCGCACTGTGGGCTGCAAACAAACAGGCTGCACATGTTGAATAGCCCTACAATAAAGGCATGTGCTGACTAAGGTATGGGGAAAACAGTATCGTTAACTTTTCTTTTTTCTTTTTTCTTTTCTTTTTTAGAACTAGATGAATCCACTGTATTTGTGCTTGGAGCAGTGCTGTACAAAAATTTAGAACTTATTTTGCCCACTTTAAGGTAAGAAACTATTAAGTCATGTAACATAATAATATTACTTCAGGGACATGACTGCGGGACATCTTGAGGTGAGATCAGTCAGCAAGGACCATGTTAATGTATACAGGACTTTATAGTATACTGTCAACTTTTTACAACTATTATTTAAAAAAATAAAATTATCTTTTGTTAATGCATGATAGTGTATATTATGTTAGTGACCTGTTAATCAATTTAATTATAGTAAATATTGTTTAATCTGAACATTATCTGAGGGGTGAGAGTGGACGAAGGAAGTTCCCTTTGTAAGTATGTAAGCCATTGATGGGTAACCTAGGCTACTGAACAGGCCACATCAGTAGCCCTTCTCAGTAGTCCTTCTTCATCTCAGTGGGCTGCAAGACTATTGTAACCAAGGTGGTCTCCTGGGATAGAGTAGTTTTTTTTAACAGCGCTTGTGTACCTAGAATTTGTGGATTTTGCAGACTGAATGATAGCAGCACTTTGATTGGCTGTAGAGGGAGTGAATGGTTCTCACAGTCAATGTTATATGCAATCAGCATATACATCACTTCATATGCCCTTGCTTTATGTGCATGTCACTTTAGTAATACCAGTAGGGAAAAAAAAAACATGGGTGGAAACTGGTAATCCTTCTGTGAGCAATGGTAAACAAAATATCTCCCATAGCCTGTGGTCCACAGGTTGCCCGCCGCTATTAAAAGGTGATGGGTAATTGTATAAAAATATTCAGGCTTCGTGTACTTGTACTTATAGCTGATGCTCATTAGTTTAGTTATAAGTGCTCTAGCAAGGACATAATCACCTGATAAATTGATTGTGCCTGGCCTCATTTTCACAGGGTTATATGAAGGAACTTTTTTGAATAGAAGAAGTGCATACCTTTGCAGAGCTCAAATACTTCCATTCTGAGGTTTCATCTACACTACAGCAGAAAGCTGACAAGATAAGCAAGTCTAGCTATATGAATAACCTAGCTGGATTAGACATACCTGAAATCAAATTACCGTGGGGCCTACACTTCAGGGGTAGGGGGGGTCTTCAGGAGAAACTCTCCTGTTGACTAACCTTACTCTTCTCATCTGAGGTAGAGTAACAGGGTCAATAGGAGAATGATCTGCAGTCAATTTATCAGGTCTTCACTACCATTGGTGGATCAGAGCATCGAATCGGATTGTACTGTAGAAGTAGCCTGAGAGCTGCAGATGTACCTAAAGAGAAAGGAAGAGCTCATACAACCTAATATTCTTTTATTCCCATCCCATTAAGAATAGAAACTAATATTCTTTTATTCCCATCCCATTAAGTCAAATAATTCCATGTTTCATGGATTTTATTCAGTCTTATGTTCAGTAGCTACTATTGGTATCTTTCCTGTTTCACAATCAGTCATTGAATGTTGTGTCATAATAGTCATTAGTGAAGAAGAAACCAAGAAGTGTTTCTCTCCCTTGTCCAGAGTTGGAGTAAAATTGTGACCAAAGGTGATAGGAGAAGAATATGCAGATTTTTTTTGTCAATTATCATCTGGAAAAAATATAATAAGAAAACATCTCTTCTTGGCTTCAGTCCAGAAGAAAATAGCTTGCCAATTAAGTTCTAATGTATTCTGCACCTGCAGTGGCTAGCCACTACTTTTTTGGGTAGAAATCTCTACATAATGCGCCAGTCCCCTGGCCACTCCATTGCTTAATTTAATTAAAGGTCTGCCTCAAATGACGGGACATTGCTATTTAGAGATGTACTTTTAAGGAACCACTCACATGTATGGTACTGCAATAAATAAATAATTAAATACTGCCTCACAATTTCATCAGCATTTTTCTGGTTGGCATACTAATTCCTGAAATCAGGAAAGAAGCCAGGAAGAGATGTTTATGGTAGTACATTCTCTTTATTATCACACACACTGAGTTTTAGAGCTAAATGACTCTTGTATTTAGCCTGTCTCTGGAAGACCTTAAGGAAAGGCTGCCAGCTATGGAAGAGCATCAAGATGGCCATGAATCATTCAAACCTTTATTTTATAAAGAGCTATCAATGGCTATGCCCTGTCAGCACTCCTACCTTCTTAATTTTAATTTATAGAGAACAAGTCTGGACTACTAAATCCATCCATCTGCATATTCAAAGCTATTTGGGACATTTATTTGGTACTCTAGATGGATATGTTTCAATGACTCTTTTCTTCCCCCTTCGGGATTAATGGCAAAAATCCTAAACTGCTAGACTTCTTTGATGAGTGATTGAGTCCTAAATATGAAGTGAATAGCACATTGTGATTCTTGAAAGGAGTACAACTCTTCTGCATGACATCTTTGCCATGGACTCAAGTACTTACAACTGATTCTTGGCTTCCACAGCAAGCTGACCTCTCCTCTGAACTACTCAGCCTTCCATAAAAGAGTGGTTATGTGAGCTTCTAGGTCTCTGTGGCTTCATACTCTAGGTGTCTTTATTTATAAATTAAAGCCTTTAAAACTGTGGATGAGAAGATACAACTATCTACCTGTGCCCCTCAGTGTGTTCCATACAAATGGAAACAGCTTTCAAGATGTCCATATTGTGATACATATTCTGTAAATATGATAGTGAGTTATGTTTGTGTGTGCGAACCAGAACTTGCCACTTGTTTATAAAAACCTCATGTTTATACAAGCCCCTCTGAATGAGGGTATTCAAATCTTACATACATTGTTGCACTTCCTCAATATTTATACAGAAATTAGAATGCTGATACATATACAATTTATATCCATCGGCTAATAAGGTAATGGAGTGTGTTAGTTTTCATTGCCTAAAGCAACAACATTCATAATTTGATCTCAAGATCTCAAACAAAGACAACAAAGGCACTAGAGCTCTAAATCATCCTAATGTAATGTTCATTCAGATACAACACTGAATTCGAAAAACTCAAATGTTTTACACTAAATAACTGTATTCACTAGACTCTTTCCAGAAATATGAACTGAAACATACATTAAATTAGAACAAAAAACAAGAATGATTTGTATTGATTTCAATGGTGCTAATTTATGAGGACCTGGTTATTACCTCCAGGAAGTTGTGGAGGATTCCGTTCCCCTACTAATATATTCATCCTCCAAACAAGCTGTACTCTTTGCATTTAACCAATATTTAATAAAGAAAAAGTTACAATCTTCTGAATACTTGGTGGTGATGGGAAGAGGGTGTTACTTTATTTAGCAAAAAAAATCTAATCACATTATTTCATGCTGGATGTTCTAACTGGCTACAATGGCACTACTCTTGCAGTAAAGTGAATAACTCCTGTAAGTGTGATAACTAGACACAATGTACAAAAATTAGAAATGGCAGTGGATAAGCATATGTTGCACTAAATAAATGGCCAACACTGCTGCCAGAAATATATTAACAACTAAGTAGTGAAAGAAAGTAAAACAAAGTAAGGAGCCCATAGCTAAGCCAAATCAAGATTCCTTGTGTGCTGGTAGCCATGGAATTTGGGCTCTGAGCAACCTAAAAAATCAAGTGACTTTGACTGGTGCATGCTAGCAATTTAAAAAGCTTTGCCACTGGCTCTACAGAATTCAGTCCCAGCTATGACAAGAGATAGGATGAGAGGAAAATAAATACTTAATTGTGTTAAATCTATTTTACTATAGTAGTAAAAGTGGCACTCCTTAAAACTGGCTTTGAAAGGTCTGTAAATCTCTGGATTGCCATAAGATAATTACTTTGAGCTTTTGAAAAAAAAGAAAAAATATTTTATATTGGGGATACATTTTTAAAGTTTTATGCAATGACAGATAGATGCAACATTTGCATTCTTTACTAACAGGCTTAATGCTAAAATCATAATTTATAAAACACCTTTTTTGTCATATACAATGCAGCTAGGTGTTAGAAGGAAATTGGCAAGTTGGTTAGACTGGTAATGGGGAACAGAACCTTTCATCTATAGACTCTTGCGGTTAGAGCCACAAAGGGCACTTTGACTCAGCATTGCAGCACTTAATTTTTAGGTGTCCTGCCACCAAATCAAATCAAGTTATGCATCCAGGTTCCCTGTACAAGGCATTGGGTGGATTAGGTGCCTACGAATGGGAATCACAGAAGTCAGCATGCTGAGTGGAGAGTGACCTAAACTCACCGATAGGAAATGGGGAGGAGACTAAGCCCTCAAAGGGTAGGATTCACAGCCATGAAACTTCTTTTAGAGTTAGATGCATAAGTGATGCCAATTATTTCTTGGGGGGTGAAGATTCAAGGAGAAAGAGGTCCTTCCCTTTTACTCACTGGCTACGTCTACACTGGCATGATTTTCCGAAAATGCTTTTAACGGAAAACTTTTCTGTTAAAAGCATTTTTGGAAAAGCACGTCTAAATTGGCAGGATGCTTTTCCACAAAAGCACTTTTGTGGAAAAGTGTCCGTGGCCAATCTAGATGCGCTTTTCCACAAAAAAGCCCCATTTCGCCATTTTCGCAATTGGGGCTTTTTTGCGGAAAACACTACTGTGCTGTCTACACTGGCCCTTTTGCACAAAAGTCTTTCAGGAAAAGACTTTTGCCCGAACGGGAGCAGCATAGTATTTCCAGAAAAGCACTGACAATCTTACATGAGATCGTCAGTGCTTTTGCGGAAATTCAAGCGGCCAGTGTAGACAGCTGGCAAGTTTTTCCACAAAATCATCTGCTTTTGTGGAAAAACTTGCCAGTCTAGACACAGCCACTAGGTAAATCATTCACCCAAGATGCTAAACATGAAGTTAAAATCCCTACTCTGCCTGATGTGCTGTCAGCAGTTGAATAAAGGTCAACCATGTGAATGTCCCAATCACTGAGCTATAGAGTATTCTGGGGTGGGTCTCTCTGAGACTTTCCTGTACAGCTTTTCCTCTTTGTATAAATAATTAAATATTCATTGGACCAGAGAGAGTTAGAAAGACTCTACATCCCATGATTAGGGCATTCACCTAGGATTGAGTGTTTGAACATCCTGAATGAGTTCTCTAAGTGGTGGGCTTTGGGAATAAATAGGGCACAACAACGATCGCTTCCTACTGCTGTCTTGAGTAAGAGTAAGGGTATGTCTATACAGCTGGGAAAAAGTCAAATTAAGCTATACAGCTTCAGCTATGTCAATTGCATTGCTGAAGTCAAAATAACTTAATTCGTCTTGTGGCACTGTCTACACAGTAGGAAGTTGAAGGAAGGACACTCTCCCTTTGACTTCCCTTATTCTTTATGAAATGAGGGTTACAGGAGTTGGAGTAAGAAGTCCTCCAGCTTGATATTATTTCAAAATAAAGGCTTGCAGTGGAGACACACACAGGGTATGTCTACACTACCCTCCTAGTTCGAACTAGGAGGGTAATGTATGCATACCGCACTTGCTAATGAAGCCCGGGATTTGAATTTCCCGGGCTTCATTAGCATAAGCGGGGAGCCGCCATTTTTAAATCCCCGCTGCTTCGAACCCCGTGTAGCGCGGCTACACGGGGCTCGAACTAGGTAGTTCGGACTAGGGTGCCTAGTCCGAACTACCGGTACACCTCGTTTCACGAGGAGTACCGGTAGTTCGGAATAGGACCCTAGTCCGAACTACCTAGTTCGAGCCCCGTGTAGCCGCGCTACACGGGGTTCGAAGCAGCGGGGATTTAAAAATGGCGGCTCCCCGCTTATGCTAATGAAGCCCGGGAAATTCAAATCCCGGGCTTCATTAGCAAGTGCGGTATGCATACATTACCCCGCTAGTTCGAACTAGCGGGGTAGTGTAGACATACCCACAGTATGTTATTTCGGAATAAGGATGCTGTGTAGACATAGACTACGGGTATGTCTACACTGCAACACTATTTCAAAATAACTACCACTATTCTGAAATAATTTAGTCCGCATCTACACAGCAGGCAGTTATTTCAAAATAGTATAAAAATACTGTCAAGCTGGAGGACTTCTTACTCTGACTCCTGTAACCCTCATTGTATGAGGAATAAGGAATGTCAGAGGAAGAGTGCTCTGTTTCTAAATAAGTGCTGTATAAATGCTCCCTATTTTGAAATAAGCTATTTTGAAATAAGATACACAATTGATGTAGTTCAATTTGTGTAGCTTATTTCGAGTTAAGCCCTGAAGTGTAGATGAACCCTAAATGTGCTCAGGGAATATGTACTGGATTGGATCCCACAGGCTAGGCAGGCCTGGGATACCGAGTTTGGGAATCACTACAAGGTTTGGGTGTGAACTAGATGCTGGTGACCAAATTGAGGCAATTTTGCACTCGTGCACCAGCAGGGATTTAGACACCTAAAAGGATTAGGCAACTAAGTGGGAGTTATAAGGCTCCCCATTTTAGATTTGGACACCTGAATTAGAAGGTATGTTTCCACATCCGTCTGTTAATCTGACAGATAGTGTGAAGAAGGACCCATCTTGTAGTGGCTGAATTTTATCACTATGTGCCAGTAGTATTTGTGAAATGAACTGCAGTTGTTCCAGTTCCCAGTAGGAAGCTATTTCCCACTTCTACAGTTGGTCATAAATTGAGTATTTCATTATCCAGTGTTGCCTTTCACAAACTCCTGTTAGAAAATTAAGGCAAATTGTGAAAGTTAAAGACTGATTTTACTCTGATTTACACTGAGGATAACTTCATTAACATTGATAAATCCTATAAATCCTCTGAGAGAGAAAAGAATTGGGCCTAATATGTATTTGTTCTTTAAATACCCTTTTGAACAAAGCAAATAAGCACATGATGTATGTTATTGCATGTGTGTTGTTCAATCCACTTTATGATGACTTGGGAGTATGTTTTTTTAATAAAGAGACACAACAGATATTTTTCCCCAAATAAGAATTATTACCATTTCATGCACAAGTAGAGCGAAAATATCTCATTTTCATTTAGTAAACACATAATTTGCAATATTGTATGCAATACTTTTGTACTATCAAGTGCAAGACTTTGTTTTCCTAATAATTTATTGAAATTTCTAGGGCCTCATTCAATATTATATACACTGAATTATGTTTCCACAGCTGTGGTGTAGGCCCTGGGGTCTGTGAACATGCATATTGTTGTTAGGTTCTCAGAAAATTGATTTTCAGCACAATAATTTTCTAAACAACATTATGTATAATTCCCCTCTTGGGTACTATGAAGGAACACATGGCATAATGCTATACATAAAAGAGTTTTTTAAAGTTTTGCCCACATAAAATAATAACGAATCCAATGGAGATGATTTTGCAGTTAGCAAAGCTATTTTTCCCCCCCCATTCAGTTTACATGCACATCTTCATATTGTTGTAACTGGACTGAAATGTACTCGCTCACATATTACCCATTCTTCTCAGCTCTCCTCCTCACAAGCTGATAACTCTGGCCCCAATCCAAAAAAGTCTCATCATCTTCAACAAATGCTTTGTTGAATTGGGGACAGAACACTTACTATGTTGTAGGATGTAGGCCAATGACTTTTCTAATTATTTTTCCTGTAATTTATGACATTTACACAATACCTGTGGGCTTGATGTGATACAAAGAATTTATACGCATTCACTTTAGGTTACCACCTATCAGAGCTCTGCCTCTCCTGAGTAATGTGGCTAAACTAAATTAATTCTTACCCCCACCCCACCTCCTATATTTCACATTACACCACCATGAAATCTCTATGGGTACGTCTACACTAGCTCGTTAATTCGAGCTAGGTAGGCAAATCAGGGAACTGGGGTTGCAAATGAAGTCAGGGATTTAAATATCCAGGGCTTTATTTGCATGTTCCCATCCGGCCGCTGTTTTTAAATCCCCCTTAGTCCAAAGGAACTGCCCGCGGCTACACGCGGCAGTTTAAAGTTAATCAGAACTAAGTCCTTAGTTCGGATTAACTGTTACTCCTTGTGGAATGCTCGTTCAATCCCTCCTCCCTTCCATGCTGCTCCTTCATATTTTCCCTGGCTGGGCATGTCCCACTCCCAGCGTTGCGTGGAGAACCATCCTTTCATTGGAGCACTGAGATCACCAACAGCCTGACCAGCAATCTCCTTCCTCCCCACGCTGCCTCTGACTGGGTTGGCACCCGGGGAAAAGCATGAGGCCCTCTAGCCTGCTGTGCTGGCCAGGAACATTAGAATCCTTCATGAGCCCACACACCACTGTCCCAGGGAAGACTGTCTGCCCCTCAGCTAAGTTGTAGAGTAGCAAAGGGAGTGTGGAAGCAATTTTCAGCCTATTAACACTCCAAGCTTGCAGACTCCAAAGCAGCCCCTGGGGCAGGGCCCCTTAGCACCCTCTTTACCCACCCATCCCCGCCACTCCTGGGTCCTGCTCCTAGGAAATGTGGGGCATCTCTCCCTAAACACCCTCCTGCTGAGTCACCTCTCTGGTGGGATTTCTTGAAGCCCCTGCAGTCAGGTTCCCTGGGCCCTGGGCACAATTCATTCTTAGAGCTTAACCCCTTTCTGCCCATGATGTAGCCAGGGAATAGGAGGCAATTGAGTTATGTTGATGACCAAGAGCAGCCTGTAAATTTTAGCTGCCTTTTAAAGTGGGAAAGGACAAGCTGCTTCTAGCCACACAGGAGCAATGTGGGGGAGGAAAGAGTTGAGCTGTGCCAGTTCTAGAAGCAGCTCCTGTCCAGCCCTCCCTCCCCCCCCGCCCCACACAATGACAAAAGGCTGCTGCTGGCCATGGTCTGGTGTGAACCCTGGCAGAAATATGGGGAGGGGAGCATGTGACCCTGCATGCCCTCCAATATGTTACCCCAGGAGGATTCTGTACCAAGAACCAGGAGAGGCAGGTCTCAAGGGCCCAACTAGCCATGGAGGATAAAGAGTGTCGGGCAAGAAGACTTGGTCAGTCAGTCACCAACCCATGTGTGAGAGATGTACGAGGTGGTGTGTGACAGAGAGTGTGAGAGTGAGAGAGGTCTCCCCCTTTAAACCCTAAAACCCTAAAGATAAGAAGATAAATGGAAAGAATCCAACTATGCAGTATTCCTTTTTTTAAAGGGGGTCAGCTCAATCAACTTGATGTTAATTTGAATGTTTGTACCATTGATTGCTGTTGAACTCTCTTGAATATGAGTAATTTTCCGAGCTGTCCCATATTCAGCATAGGGACATATGGTTAGCCTACTGAGTCCTCACTTAGCCAAAACAAAATACAGGACTATGTAGCACTTTAAAGACTAACAAGATGGTTTATTAGATGATGAGCTTTCGTGGGCCAGACCCACTTCCTCAGATCAAATAGTGGAAGAAAATAGTCACAACCATATATACCAAAGGATACAATTTAAAAAAAATGAACACATATGAAAAGGACAAATCAAATTTCAGAACAGAAGGAGGATGCGGGGGGGGGGCGGGAAGGTAAATGTCTGTGGGCTAATGATATTAGAGGTGATAATTGGGGAAGCTATCTTTGTAATGGGTAAGATAACTAGAGTATTTTTTGAGACCCACGCGTAAAGTGTCGAATTTTAGCATGAATGACAGTTCAGAGGATTCCCTTTCAAGTGCAGATTTAAAATGTCTTTGAAGCAGGATGCAGGTAGTTAAGTCGTTGAGACAATGTCCTTTCTGGCTGAAATGGCAAGAAACTGTTTTTTCTTTGTGATCCTGTCTAATATCTGTTTTGTGGGCATTGATCCTTTGGTGAAGTGTCTGAGACGTTTGTCCAATGTACATAGCAGATGGACACTTTTGGCACATGATAGCATAAATTATAAATATATAAATTATATTTCTGGATGCGCAGGAATATGTGTTCTTGATCTTATAACTCACTTGGTTAGGTCCAATAATGATATCAGCAGAGTGAATATGTGGACAAAGCTGGCAACGGGGTTTGTTGCAAGGGAAGGTACCAGGGTTGGTATTAGTGTGGTATGTCCTGTGGTTGTTGGTAAGAATCATCTTGAGGTTAGGTGGTTGACTATAGGAGACTATGGGTCTGTCTCCCAGAGCCTCTTGGAATTTGGTATCCTGTTCCAGTATAGGCTGTAGTTTATTGATAATGTGTTGGACGTTCTATCATTGGTTTTCTTGGGTCTGTCTTGAAGTAGATGGTTTCTAGATATTCGTCTGGCTCTTTCAATTTGCTTTTTTATTTATCCGGGTGGGTAGTTGAGGTTTATAAATGCTTGGTAGAGATCCTGAAGTTTCTGGTCTCTGTCAGTGGGATTAGAGCAGATGCGGTTGTATCGAAGGGCTTGGCTATAGATGATGGATCGTATGGTGTGTTCTGGATGGGAGCTGGAAGCATGTAGGTAACTGTATGAGTCAGTGGGTTTTCTGTAGACAGTGGTGTCTAATCTTCCACTGTTGATTTGTACTGTGGTGTCCAGGAAATGGATTTCTCATGTAGCCAAAACACTCATTGGTCTGAATTTTGAAGCCGCAACTCAGGAAAAATTCTCCTTGAAATTAACAAAACTTTTGTCTGAGTAAATGATTTCAGGATTTGACCCCTGTCAATTGGACCTTTATCACCAGTAAATATGTTTCCCTACAACAAGACAACTTTGGATATTCTTGAAAAGAGCAATACATAGCATGCTTTGTACCTATCAATGCATCGTTAACTCTGCCTTGATTTCTGTTTAATGTACCTTTCATGCCAGAAGTGTCTTGAGGAGCTTCACAAAATCATAAACAATAAGTAAGCGTTCATTAAACAAAAACATTTAGAGAACAACTATAATGTCAGTCTATTTAGAAACAGCGATGAGTTCCATACTTTTAAGTACATTGTTGTAATGCCTAGATTCCTTAGATTCTGAGCTGCAAATTGGGTACATCCAAAAAATGTTGGATCCATCACTAAGTCTGACATGGCTCACAAAGTGTTAATCGTTCACTTGTAAAATTGGACAAAATTAATGTAAATACAATTCAAATGCTTCCTGTATGATCTGTACTGTATTTTTAGTTGGTTTTGCTTCTTTTAAAAGGTGCTATACTATTAAAGCATGCATGGGGATATTTTCTGCTCAACACATGGGAAACTAGGTAGTTTTTACATTAATGTTAATGGTTGTTTCACAACTGTAGTTCTACATATTATATTGAAAATCTGCTTATGTGGTTAAGAGTCTGCTGCAGAAGTACATTACTGCCAAAAGGAATATGTAGTAGTTTTAATTTAGAATGTTACCAACTCTAAAAAGTGGAAAATAGGAGATTAGTTTAAAAACTGTTTAAATAGGTTCCACTACTTATATAAGAATTAAATATTTGAGTTCTTGTTGTATGACATGGCTGAGTAAATTAGACTTTAGAATTCATGTCCTGCTTCAGAAAGAATGGATTGGTTCCTTGTGCTGTCAGTTGAGCTATGTTTCTAATATTGTGGAAATGGCATTTCATATCTCAGTGCTCCAGAAAAAAATGGAATCCTCTCCCAACACTGCTCCCTTAGGGAAAATAAAAAACATTGAAGATTTGCAATGTCATGTTATTGTAACAAAATCTAGATGGACTAGACTTTTCTGTAATAGATGGTAAAGTCTGCCCTATTAATACGTGCTCCTGTGAACACTTGTGCTCATTGTTACAGTGAGTGGGGATGAGGAAAAAAGAACACTAAAAAAATGCAGGAAAGGATGTCATAGGAGCCTCAAACTTCTCCCCACCTCACTTACCTGCTGTTTTCTCTCTCTCAATTAATACTGCCTTAAATCCTTTTCCAATCCATTTTCTCTGTATCCTATCCATACAGAGCACCTGCAGTGGATATCTGCTCCATGTTTACAGAATGAGATGCAATATCATAGCTTAATGCCCATTCCATGGATGCCCCAGCTTAGCCCTCCAAAATCCCATGTGGAAGGCAAAAAATCAAAAAACCCTTCACTTCACCTCAGCCGATCTTGATGGTGAGGAAAAAAAAATCTTTCCCCACTACCCACGAAAGATTTGACTAGTGAAAATGCCCACAGCAATTCCAGACAACCTGATATTTCACCAGTCTTCCTGGTCCAGGAGGGAAAAAAAAAGGCCTTTGCCTGTCTGGTTTGTACCTACCTATTATTAGTAGAACCTCATGGGTATAAGGCCACAAAGCTTATTTGGAGTTGGAAGTAAGCAATCAGGCATCAGCGGAGATTAATAAAAAAAAAAAACCAAAACAAAACAAAAGCAAATGCAGTACAGTACAGGCAGTCCCCGGGTTACATGGATCCGACTTACATCAGATCCCTACTTACAAATGGGGTGAGGCAACCCCGCACTAGCTGCTTCCCCCCAGCAGACCAGGGAGATGCGAAGCTAGCGCCCTCCCAGCAGACTAGGGAGACGCGGAGCAGCTTTTCTCAGCAGACACCTCAGCTTGAGAATAAAGGACTGAGGGAAGTGAGGTGTGGGAGAATAAAACTGAACTCTGGAGAAATGTTTGGCTAGAGTTTCCCCTACAATATGTACCAGTTCCGACTTACATACAAATTCAACTTAAGAACAAACCTACAGTCCCTATCTTGTATGTAACCCGGGGACTGCCTGTACTGTGTTAAACTAAATAAAAAGGGGAAAGTTAAAAAAAATTGACAAGGTAAAGAAACTGTTTCTATGCTTGTTTCATTTGCAATGATTACAAATAGCCTTTTTTCTTCTGCATAGTAAAGTTTCAAAGCTATATTAAATCAACATTCATTTGTAAACTTTTGAAAGAACCGTAACGCTTGTTCACATAATGCTTGTTTACAGTTATGAATTTTTCAGAGTTATGAACAACCTTCATCCCTGAGGTTTTTGTAACTCTGAGACTGCGTCTAGACTGGCATGATTTTGTGCAAATACTTTTAACGGAAAAGTTTTTCTGTTAAAAGTATTTACGCAAGAGAGCGTCTATACTGGCATGTGCCTTTGCACAAAAGATTTGCTTTTGCGCAAAAGCATCCATGCCAGTGTAGACGCTCTCTTGCGCAAGAAAGCTCTGATGGCCATTTTAGCCATCGGGCTTTCTTGTGCAAGAAATCAACTTGGCTGTCTACACTGGCCTTCTTGCGCAAGAATATTTGCGCAAGAGGGCTTATCCCTGAACAGGAGCGGCGGAGAATTTGCGCAAGAACCACTGATTTTGTACAGTAAAAAGTCAGTGTTCTTGCGCAAATACTCGCAGCCAGTGTAGACAGGTGGCAAGATTTTTCACAAAAGCTTTTGCGCAAAATCTTGCCAGTCTAGATGCAACCTGAGGTTTTATTGTACTCATTCTCTTCTGGTTACCTATGGGGGGGGAGGGATGGTTCAGTGTCCCCCATGCTGACCTGCTCCACAGCTGCTGTAAAAATCACTCCATGCCATTCTTACCCTAGAAAGAGGGACACATCCACTTATGCAGTGTCGTTATTTGTAAAGGTCATAGTTGGGGAATAAAAGGTGCAGACAGCACTTTTAAAGGTAAATATTCTGTTTCCACCTGAAGACAAACAAATGATATGTGTTTAAAGATCATCTAGACATTCTTGGATTGCCAGTTTATCTGTCTAATCAGTGAATCATACTTAAGAAATTATGCTCCTTGTGATGGAGTGCGATCACAGAAAACCCCTGGGAGTTCTTCCCAGAGTACTGACAAAGCCACTGACACTCGTCTTCTTGCACAATGGGGCTTCTCATCGCCCTGTCCTGCTGGGCCAGCTCAGCTGGTCTGTTTCCAGCCAAGTCATAGAGCTGAGATCACCACCTGCCTGAGGAGCAGTATAGACATGGGAGCACTCCAGGTCTGAGGAAAATGCAATTTGGAGCCCAGGTTCTAGGGATACCACACCACAAATGGGATCAGAACCCCAAATGAATTATTTAGGTAACCCCCTTTAGCCATGAAAGGAAGAATATACACACTGATTGCTCCCCCAGGTAACAATTATTTACACTGGGCTGGATAGTAAATAAAAGTGATTTTATTAAGTACCAGCAATAGGATTTTGTAGAATCAAAGAATTATAGAACACTAAAACTGGAAGGGACCTCGAGAGGTCATCAAGTCCAGTCCCCTTCCCTCATGGCAGGACCAAGCACTGTCTAGATCATCCCTGACCTGTTCTTAAATATCTCCAGTGATGGAGATTCCACAACAATTCCCCTAAGCAATTTATTCCAGTGTTTAACCATTGTGATATTCAGGAAGTTTTTCTTGATGTCCAACCTAAACCTCCCTTGCTGCAATTTAAGTCCATTGCTTCTTGTCCTATCATCAGAGGCCAAGAGAACAATTTTTCTCCCTCTTCCCTATAACACCCTTTTAGACACTTGAAAACTGCTATCATGTCCCTTCTCAAGCTTCTCTTTTCTAAACTAAACAAGCTCAATTCTTTCAGTCTTCCCTCATAGCTCATGTTCTCTAGACCTTTAATCATTTTTGTTGCTCTTCTCTGGACCTTCTCCAATTTCTCGGCATTTCTTGAAATGTGGTGTTTAGAACTAGACACAATACTCCTACTGAGGCCTAATCAGCACAGAGTAGAATGGACGAATGATTTTACATGTCTTGTTTACAACACTCCTATTAATACATCCCTGAATCATGTTTGCTTTTTTTGCAATAGCATCAGACTGTTGACTCATATTTAGCTTGTGGTCCACTATGACCCCTAGATCCCTTTCACCTCAAATCCCTTCCGAGACAATCACTTCCCATTCTGTATGTGTGAAATTGATCGTTCCTTCCTAAGTGGAGTACTTTGCATTTGTCCCTATTAAACTTCATGCTGTTTACCTCAGACCATTTCTTGAGTTTGTCCGGATCATTGTGCATTTTGACCCTATCCTCCAAAACAGCCTCCTTCCTAGTAGCTTTCTCTACCTTCTGAAATAAAAAATTGTCTCCAATGCAGTCTAAGAACTTGTTGGATAATCTATGCCCCGCTGTGTTAGTTTTCCAACATATGTCTAGATAGTTGAAGTCCCCCAACACCACCAAATCCTGCGCTTTGGATGATTTTGTTAGTTGTTTAAAAAAAGCCTCATCCACCTCTTCTGCCCAGGTAGGTGGACTGTAGCAGACCCCTACCATGACATCACCCTTATTTTTTATCCTTTTTAACCTAACCCAAAGACTCTCAACAAGTCTGTCTTCTATTTAAGTAGTTGTAAGTAAAAACAGGAAGAGCAAAGTGAATTACAAATTGAAAAATAACAAAAAATGTATAGCTTATTCTGAAACTAAAACTTCAGTACAAATTTACCCTAAAACTGTTCTTATTTCAGCTAAACCACCAAGCCAGAGAAAATCCTTGTCCCTGGGATCTTTGGTTCATCCTCTTGGATGTGCCATGCCAAAGAAAAAGAAACTTCTAGCTTCCTATTGTTTAATACATTCCCACTTTAGGCAGGAATTCTGTTTCTACATTCCACACTTACATGGAAAGTTACTTGGTCAGACCCCACCACTTGGGGTGGTCACGTGACTTCCTAAGACCAACCACTGTTTGGATTGGAAGGACAAAAGAGACTGTTTACAGGTAATTACCCAGATATGGAGGCATCCCAGCATTGTAAACACCCTTGATGACTTTCATTTGCACATTTAAAACCATAAAGCATTTCATATTCCATATATCTAACTTTACACACAAGAATCAGGTGTGGGGGGCAGTCACACTGTTGACATGATTCCCCAATCTTTACAATGTCTGGTAATGATTAGTAACTTGAGTGATTTATACTTACTGGTCAAAAACAAACTTATTTTCTAGCCTAATTCTTAGGTATAGAAACCACGTGAAAATATCCAAAGAATCTTTCTTTTAAATTGTTAATGTTAGAAGTGACTGTTAATATTAACTAAATCTTTTCTTTCTAATTAATATTTTTCAGAAATTTTACTGTTGTTAATTCCAAAATCATTGTTGTCACTATAAGGCCTGAACCCAAAACAGCGGATTCATTTCTAGAGATAGAGTTAGCACATCTGGCTAATGTAAGTATTGCTGCAGCGAATTTTTATTTCCAGTTGTGTTTGTCTTTTAAAAAAAAGACTAATTTGCCTGATAAAATAAAGTACAGAGATTCACAGCCCACTCTGAATAGAGTGAGTTTTGTATGCTTGTATGTATAGAACTGTCTGAGAATTTGTTTTGTTATTCTTAGGGTTTTCATTTATACTGAAATTTTCATTGGGAGCTCTACATTAATTGTTTTTGATATATATATATAATGGAAAATATAGTATTTGACCATTGGTTTCCTTTTTGTTATCAGATAAGACCCATAATGAAATGCATGCTTCAAGCCTTTTCTTACTTTTTTTTCTTTGCCTTTATGTGATACATGAAAGGTCGATTCATACTTGACTTACACTAGCAGAATATGAAAATGCAGCCTCACTCCAGTTTGCAAGTTGTACAAATTCACAGGATCTTTACTGAAGTTGATTGTTCTACTGGTTTTTTTTTTTTTTTTTTTTTTTTTGTCATGCAATCTTATGTTAAAGAGTTTAAAGCCAAAAAACTAATACCTCTAAATTTAATTGCATGGTAAAGAGGGTGGCTATAGTTGCACAGTAGCATCGGAGAACTTCTTCCTGCTGTATTCAGCTACCTACTTACAGCAAAGGAAACTTTTAGAGAAAAGTTATTGGAAGTTAGACTTCCAGATAGGAACATGGCCTATTGATATTGCTACTGTTGTCTGAGACATTATAGTATGCAGGATTTCTGCTTGACTTTTTACATTGCTAATGAGGAGTTAGCTGTTATATTGAGTCAAGGAGGAAAGGGACATTTAAGTAAGACATACATTATAAAACTAATTTATTAACATAAAAGACTTCAAAGTTAATGGCATTTTGTTAAACTTAATAGAGCAAGTTCTCCATTGGCATATTCAAGTGCAATTTCACTAAAATTAATGGAGTTGCAGTCAGCCTGCAGTGAATTTGATTCAACGACTCTGTGGGAAACTGAATTGCTATAGGAATGTATGAGACTATCTGACCTATTGAAATCTAGATCTTTGGTTTACATTCTGCCCAAGCTGGAGGTGACAGAATATTATTACTATCTACTGACTATTCAGTATCTGGTATGAAATGAAATTTATGGTATCATCCAATTCCTATTGATCAGGTAGTACAGTACAAAGGACATCCTTTTGGTCATCAGGTTTAGCAAACTTCAGAATATGGAACAAGCGTAGAATCTGAACTACCTTCTGAAACAAAGAGATGGTGCTCTAAAGTGAGGGTTGAGACATATTGATGTGGCATTGTGGGGAAGATTTTACACTCTTGCAGTCAATGTGCTACCTTTTCTATGGATTAACAGAAGGGGAGGGATGGGAATTTTTTTTCTCCAGCACTGTCATGAACAGAAATTTCACTAACAAATATAGTGGGTTTTATTCAGTCAGACTGTTTTGAAGCATAGAACACAAAGGAACATGGAAGATTGATCTTAGTACTTCATATCTATCAGTAAAGCTGGATAGCTTGAGGAAAACATTTCCCTTAATGCATTTAGATCACAGGGATGTATTCAGATCACAGGGATCTTCTGACCAGCTCAAGATACTTCTAGATCTTTGATTTTTGTTTATGTATATTTTTTTATTATTTATTAGTTGTGGCATTATTTTACAGCTCATAACTAAGGAATATTTAAGAACCATTATATATGTGGGAACATGTATGATTTGTCACAGGGCAATATCCCTTGTAGACAGGGAAAAGAAATGAAAAGTTTGTAATGACTTTGTCATAGCTATAAGAGGTGAGAAATAATCAAAGTAACATCAGAAAGTCCTTTATCAGTGTTGAAGTCATCTGATAACAAGCCATTAAAATGGCATGATATAAGCAAGGCTAAAGGAAGGTTAAATGAATGTCTTTACAAGCTGATTTCTAGAAAATACATTAAAGCAAGACTTGTTTCCTCAGCTGGTTGGTTTTATTATTTTTTTAAAATGTACAGACAAAGCTTGTGCCTATTTACTAGTTATTTAAAAAGGTTCATTTTGGCAATGGAAAGTTCAGGGTATCAATTGTGATCTGGCATTGTCTACCTTTTTGTAACAGGATATTAATGACTACTGTATTAGCGGAAGACTAGAAGTGCTGACAAGGCAGGAGGATAGTCACCTTGTCAATAATGTTATAGATTTGGCACTGTTTTCTTCTGGCTCAGTTCTAGCTCAATAATATATTATTTAAAATATCTGAAAGTTTTCTCTAAACTATACCTCCAGACCCTGTCGTCATATGCAGTCTAACTGAGCTCACGGTGGCACTTCATGAACATAGGAGTTATCTGTGCCAAATGTAGGCAGAATCATGGCCTTAAAATTTGGGGACAGAAACTGATTTCACAGTTTTAAATGGCTTTAATGTTTAATGGTTTTCTGTTCATGATAGTTTCCAAGATGAGATTTTATATAAAAAAGCATGGTTAGAGATGCAGTGGCACATTCTCTGATTTGTGTCTTTTGCATTTTTAGACCGAGTGATCTTCATTTTCATTATTAGAAATTACCTCAGTTAAAAATTAGAATCTAATCTTCTCTAATTATAATGTCTTAATATACCATAATCTGTCTTTGAACTTTGTACATCACATGCAGTAATTAAGGTACAAATGGTTTTATTTCATCTCTAGACTTGGAATGTTGTACATTAATGACTCAGAGATAAATCATAATGACAATTAAGCAGGCTAATTATTAAATTAATTAAATTAAAAATTAAATTAGAATTAAAACCTGGACATTTTATTCCAATTAATCTTTTCTACAATTTTTCTTTGTGTTGTTGCTGTTCTTTCCAAACCTCGGCTCTTTTAGTAATATCTATACTATACGAATCTAAGAAGTCTATTGTTGAATTGGTTAAGGATTAACTAATGGCATCTAAAATATCCTCATGTATCTGTCAGTGTAGTTACATTTTGCTAATGATTACTTTTATTAATTTATTTATCCTCTTATAGTTTAAAAGAAATTGTATTATGTATACACATGTAAAAGGCCTCCTAGCATAAACATACATAAGAAATTGTAAAAAAGACATGATCATGTCTTACATAGCTTACAGTGTTGCTCATGGTACACAGTATTTAGTGCCATCCAGTATGATCACTGGATTATATGAGCAAAATGACCATGACTGTAACATTTTTCTACTAATTATGCTGAAAAGGGCATCAATATCATGGCCTTCTTTCCAGAAACAATAAGACATATCACTTTGTATCTTTGTAGCACCCCAGGTCTTATATCAATGGACAATGCAGTGACAATCTAGTAATATTAAGGGAGTTAAAGCTTTAGGTTGCAACTACTTCCACTGAAACCATGACTTCCAATTGTGGGCCTACATAGCTTGCACAATTGTGATCCATGGCTTGAATATTAAAAGTTTTGCGCGTCATTTCTATTGTTGATGCGTCAAGGTCCTTTTGATGAATATAAATGACATTTATGATGATTTCAGTGTTAGAGCTTCATCTCCCATTCATTTTTATGATGACTCAACATATCCACCTCTACATGTGAATCAGCTCCAAAAGGGCCACAAATTTCTGACCTGAAAATGATATGGATTTATCACTTCCTTATACCTTCCCGCAGAGTCGCATTGCTTGAAATTTTCTGTTATAAAATCATTCTTTTTGCAAAGTCTGAACAGTCTCTTTTTTAAAAAAATCTTAAAGGGCTAGCTGTGCTACTCTGTATCTGTAAAAACAAGGAGTCCTGTGGCACCTTAAAGACTAACCGATTAATTTGGACATAAGCTTGTGTGGGTAAAAACCCACTTCATCAGATGCAGATACAACTTATTTTTACATTGCAAGGAGAAAAAGTATGGGCTGTTCATCACCAGAAAAAAAAATAACAAGTATGTGAATGTATAAGGGTATCTGTTTTAGGCATAGACTTTAAGTATGATTATGACTTCATGAAGATGATTCTAGGTAGATTACATCAAGACTCAAGACACGTTCAAGCTACAGAACTCTGTTTACTCTAATTTTCCTGTTGTTGCCAATTCTAATTTTTCTACCACCTTTTCTACTAAAGCTTCAGAATGCTTTGTTCCAGCGGTGAAAGGTGAATACACTTGATGTGTAAGAAACTGAGATTTAGGACCCACGCTCCCACAAAAGTCAATGGGAGTTGAGCTGGGTCCACAATGAGCTCAAAAAAGAATATTTGTGCTATAATTTAGTCCTTTTACAGCTACTGGTACAAAAGAGACAGAAGGTCATTAGCTTTTTCCCTTTTTTAAATAGTCTGCCACCTTAGCTGATTTCTAAACTGAACTTCTCCCCCTGCAGCCTTGGCATTGGGCCCTTGTAAGGGGCAAGAAGGAAATGTGGCCAAAGTGTTACTGTGCTCCAGATATTCTTCACTGGTGAATGGTCTATTGAGAGCTGTGTTTCTTTAAAGTATGCTGGTCCAAGAACTGGCATCAGTTCTTAGACCAGCATACTGGGGACTCGATTTAGGCACAGTTAAGGCCTTGTCTACACACCAATATGCTACTGATTTAACAAAAAAGTTTAGAAACGAATGTAGATAAATTGACTGAGTCCGCTCATGTGTATACTCTGAAATAAAATTAGGAGCATCTTAAAAAATGGAATGCAACAACTTAGCCGCATAAGTTGCTTCACCTATTCTGGTAAATAATTAACTCCTTTAGGTGCAGACAAGACCTAAAATTCTGACTTTGGTCCATTTGGTACCTCCCATGTTTTCCTTCTCTGGCACTGTACAACCTTTTTAAATGGACTTGGCCAAGATTTTAATTGAAGTGGAAATGGTGTGAAATGGTAATGCAGTTTCTCTGGCTGAAGTAAAGTAATATAATATTTGCAGGTACTAAAGAGAGACAGGGACTTATGTTCACCATCCAGCTTCTGGACTTTAAAACATGTATTTTAACAACTTACGTTATTATACTTCTCAAATACAATGTACATATATTTATTTGACACAGAATTGGATATGAGGATGTATTGTAGTTATTTCAAAATAGCCTAGTAGTTATATGATTTTTTGCGGGGAGGCGGGCTAGTGAGAATATATAATGTACTCCATCGGTTAATGTGTTTGGGCAGCATTTTGAGGGCCTTTTATTCCTTCTTTTGGGAGTTGGATCCAGGGGAAAAAATGAAATTACTTAAAGCAGGGGTGGGGAATCTATGGCATGGCAGCCACATATAGTTTGTTAGGCTGATGTTAACACTGATAGTTAACACTGATGAACTGTGTGTGGCTGGTGTGCCGGAGGTTCTCCAACCCTGATTTAAAGAATATGAACTGGATAGGCTCCATGTTAAGGTAACTGGTACATTTGAATCCAGCACCACAGTCCTTTTCTAGTAAAAACTCCAGCTGGTTTCGTCCTGAGTTCAGTATTACAAGGTGTTGAATGCCTTTTGTGCAGTGCTAAGTACTTTCACCTCTCACTGACCTTAATTTGTATTTGACTCCCATTGACTTCAAAACCCTTTGCTCTTTTAAGATCAGGCCCTCAACAAGGACTGAGGTATTGAACCCCTTGTTGGTTATGTACATCAGAAACTAATGGTGTGTTTTTGTTTGTTTTTTAGGGTACATTGAATCCCTATTGTGTGCTCTGGGATGAATCAAGAACGTAAGTGGCAGATGTTTGCTTCCATTGCTATGGATTAAATATTCCAAAACACATACCTATATTTAAGTTACCAGACAGTCCACCAGGGTCATTCTAAAGGCACAGAAAATGTGCTATCCACAATTTGAAATTGTTCCCTTTTTTTACACTGCGGTGACATTGTAATATAGGTTTGAAAGTCAGCTTGTTTTTTTCTGTTACTAATTCTAAATTAGAAGCATGGGTGGCAGGTCTGTAATGCAAAGGGAGGCTCTGCCTACCCAATGTTGCGGTTGTACTGGCCCTGGCCCTGGCCCTGGCCCTGGCCCTGGCCCTGGCCCTGGCCCTGGCCCTGGCCCTGGCCCTCTCCCTCTCCTCCCTGCCTCCAACTTCTATATGTTGTTGCTGTGGAATGTTGTTACTGTGGTTCAGGCAAGTTCCAGGGCGCCTGGGAAGGCAAAGTAGCAGGGAACATCTTCAGCATCTGGTCCCTGAACCTGTATCGAACATACATAAGGCTCAGATTACAGCCACATAGCTCTCAGCTTACATTTCTCTCCAACCACCATCTCCAGGAGGAATGACAGCCCTGCTCTGCAGAAATCATCCCATGCAGTTTACTGTGGTCCTGCTGCTTGCCAGTTTCTTCCCCTTGTCATCTCCCACCCTGCTTGGTCCCTCAACCCTCCAATCTCCCTCCCTGCACCTTGGCTGAGGGTGGACAAAGTGGGCTTCCTCCTTGCTGCCCTCCTTCCTCCTTTGCACTCTCCCTGCTTGGTTGGCTCCTCGCTTTGCTAGTGTCCAGAATCTGTACCCCAAACCACTGCCCCAAAAAAACAGTGCAGTACACTTCAACCACATATACTGTGAATATATTCTTCTATAGTTCTTTGAACATATTTATTGTAAGCCTTATATTTTATGGTGAAAGTGAGGGAGGATGGGGGAGGGAGGGAAAAGGGAAGGTGGAGTGAGCAGGAGAACGGGGTCAAAGAAGGCAGGGCAAAGGTATGTCGGTTTGAGGTAGATCTTGGATTGCACTTACATTCAAAAAGTGATCTCATGCTTAAAAATGTGGGAGACCACTGCGCTAGTGGTAGTTTGTGGTGTGTGCCTCCTTTTCCAATGAAGAAAAAACATAAGGAAAGGTGTCAGCTCAAAGAAAACAGAAGAGCACATTAGATGTTCCAGGTTCTGATTCACCTGTGGGTAATATGCTATATTTATTTTTTTCATAATTGTTTTAAAAAATAGTCAAGTTGTCTTCCATTACAGTTAAGGAGGATTTTGTCTAATGACTGACTAAGGATTTTTGGATTGTGCTCGGTGATTACTATATTTATTTTTTAAAAAAGAGTGCAGTACATTTCAACCACATGTACTGTGCATATATTCTTCTATAGTTCTTTGAACATATGTATTATACTGTAAGCCTTATATTTTATGTATTATAGTGTTATAACTGTATGCCTTTTGTAAAATATAACTGATTTTATCCCTTAAACTAGATTTCAATTGATATATTGATAGCATGAAAATATGCAAGTGAGAAACAATGATAGACTAGATCAAGGAAAGCTTTCCATATATGAATAATTTTCCTCCCACAAATATTAACATGGACTACTCATGTAAGGAAGGGCTTACAAGATTGGATCATTTATTTGCAGGTGACTTGTTAATGTTCAAGTAAAATATATGTAGTATAGCGTATAATATATTTAATTTCATATACTATTATATAATATTTTATGCATTTATTAAAGCATTGCATCACACATTCTTCAATTCTCTTTCTAATACTGTATCATACTCACACAGTGCAATGACACTACAATGCTTCAGTTACCAGTACTCTACAGACGCATTGCTCTAATTATTATGTATACATTACATAAAGGTCTAGAGAACATGACCTATGAAGCCAGGCTTCATGAACTGGGCTTGTTTAGTTTGGAAAAAAGAAGATTAAGGGGGGACATGATAGCGGTTTTCAAATATCTAAAAGGGTGTCACAAGGAGGAAGGCGAAAATTTGTTCCTCTTGGTTTCTGAGGACAGGACAAGGAGTAATGGGCTTAAAGTGCAGCAGGGGAGGTTTAGATTGGACATTAGGAAAAAATTCCTAACTGTCAGGGTGGTCAAATATTGGAATAAATTGCCAAGGGAGGTGGTGGAATCTCCCTCTCTGGAGATATTTAAGAACAGGTTAGATAGACATCTGTCAGGGATGGTGTAGACGGAGCTTGATCCTGCCTTGAGGGCGGGGGGCTGGACTCGATGACCTCTCGAGGTCCCTTCCAGTCCTATTATTCTATGATTCTATGATTCTATGATTACCTTTGTCAACATTCCAATTTCAGTACAGCACACAGATACCCAGATTTTAGCGGGAAATTTTCATGAAATAGATCCACATATTTTCAAAATGGGAAAAAATAAATACACACACATGCACACATGAAAAAAATCATGACAGCATGGTACAAAGGTTTTCTTCGGGAATTTGAATTAAGAATATTAATTACAAGTGGTGAAGCCATCCCAAAGAAATGCCCATATTCTGTAGTCTTCTGTTCTGTATATGTTGTTTGATTTAGAAATTATTTACAGAGATTGGATACCATTTTTGGTATAAATCTGCATATAAAAACAAGTGGCAGAACATATCAGGAAAGATAAAATATCAATAATACAGTTTTTTTGAAACCTTTAAAAAATACATTAGATAGCTATGGGGTGGGAAGGGAGAATTCCACATTTGGGAGGAAGGAGAAAAGATTTCCCTAGGGATTTTTATTTTTGAGTGGTAGTTGCTGAAGCTGCTGAAAGGTTTGAAATATTGGGAATAGTGGGAGATATATTAGTCATCAGTGAGTAGGTGGGACCATCAAAGAGTCATGAGAAGTATAATTTATTATGGCTCTGTGATTTATCACACGGATTTCACCACCATCTGGTATGTATGTACTGTATATAGACACACTTTTATGAGATGAGTGCTTTTTATCTTGCTTCTGCATTTAAACTCATTACTCACCAGAGGTCCAGAAAACATTCATTTGTCCTATATTTCTCCAAACTTTTTTCCCGGTCTTTTTAGGAAAAGGTGGGGATCTGGGGACTTAATATTAATTGTGAGGGCATTTTATTTTATCCTGGTAATTACTTGGGTTTGGGGGCATTTTATTTGAGTCCAATTGATTATACTGTGGAATGTGCCTTCTAATATTCTGAGTTTTGAATAAATGCAAAAGCTCCTAGCACACTGGACAGATTCTTATAATTTATCAATCTAAATCAATAAATATGTACAGCATTATACAGTGAGCTGGGTGCACTGGGTTGTTGACTTCTTTTGTTTTCTGTTGTTTTGTTTTGTGTTCACTTTCCTCTAAATCATAGAAATTTGCAATAGCCAGAAGCCAGAGACCAGATATAATGGATTAATGACCTAATTTAGTGGTGCATATCCTGTGGAGCTCTGTTGTGCTCACATCCTTAAAAAATGGCTGAGTTCTTTACAACCCACAATTCACAAAAATTTGGAGGATAAATCCAACAATAAAGTAGTCAGCCTTTAGTAGAAGGTGTTTAGCTAATTACTGCTCCGCAGGAAAAAAAAAAGTGCTTTAAATGAAGTGCTTTTCGGGTACAGTAAATGTTTGTCTTTAGCTAAAACTGCTATAGTTTTTGACCACCTTCCTGGCAAGTCTCCCAGACCTTAATCTCAGTGCACTACAATTCTACATGAGATAAATTATATGTTTCTCTGGTGATGTTCTCAGATTAATGCATACTCCAGCACTAGTGTGGGAAACTTTCTCTTCCTGGAATTTAAATATTCTTCACAGGCTATTGTTCAATGATTGATAGCTCTTCCTTCATACATTCATAGAGAATCCTCTGAATATATACTGTGAGCTGTTTGATGGTGTCTGGCTCTGCCCTCTTGTTGCATTTTTATAGTTCATCTTTCTTCTGTTCTTGTTATGTGGGTGTGCACATGTCTAATTGTTTGGAGAACGTATTTTCTATTTCATTCCTATCTGTGGAGTGGAATTATATAACTTTCTTTAATTAGGTAACTTTTTAGAAAGTTTTCCTTTTATCTTTCTATCAGGCTGGCAGATTTGTTCTGTGTCTACCTGCATCTAGTTATTGTTTTTTGTACAATGTTAAGACAGGTAAAACTAACTACATTAAGGATCGTAGTATGGCTTATATATGATAAAATACAATTATTTATAGTGGTGCAGCATACATTTCAGCTAACACTTCCAAAAATGCAGTACTTCTGTTATGCTGATTTAAAATGGGGTTCTTTAGAGTTTCAGCTATTCTGTCATACTCTCCATTTTCCTAAATGATTAGCTAAATAGCATCAACAGCAGAATGTATGATAGTGGACAGGTTATTTTTCCTCGCTCAGGAATTTATTTTACCATTTTAATGTCTCAATTTCATTCCAATTTTGGCCGTCCGTACATTTTTGGAATCCTGAATATTTTTCCATGTGAAAAAACATAAGGTGTTTTGATTGAAATTCTGGGCTGAATTGGTCCACTATCCAAAAGCTTTTGAAAAAGAAATCCTTTCCTCATAACCAAATTATTTAACATGAGCAAAGAAAGATTTAAAATAACCACTGTCATGAACTGCATGCTGTACATAGGACCCATAATATATTAATCCAAAACGCTGTGAGGGAGAGGAACCGGTCAACCACCCATCCATCAACTTATATCCTGCATAGTGTGCAGTGTGTAATTTTGGAAAACTGAATTTGTACAATATGACACGTGGCTGAATACTACTACAATCAGGGCACCCTGCTCACATCTCTGTGGCAGTGCCATTCACAGATGTAGTATCAGTGGTCAGCAAATTCATTCAAAAAAGAATTGCCAACCAAATTAGACCAGTGATCTGTCTGGCACTGGCCTTCAGAAGAAAGTGCAAGAAAGCCAACAGTGATATTAATAGAAAAACTGTCCAGAAAGGATATGTTCATAATCTTTTACTGATCTGACCAAAGGCAATGTTTCTTATTTTCAGTTAGTGGTTTAATAATGCTCAGAAACATGTAAGTAGGACTGGAAGGGAGCTCAAAATATACCATCTAGTCCACTTCCCTGCGCTCAATTCAGGACTAAGTAATAACTACACTATTCCTCACAGGTGTATGTTTAACCTATTCTTAATAAACTCTAATGATAGACTTTTGACAACCTCCCTAGGCAATTTGTTCCAGTGCCATATACCCTGGCACTTAGAAAGCTTTTCTCATGTCCAACCTAAACCAACCTTGCTGCACTTAAAGCTCCTTATCATATTTTCAGAGGTTAAAGAGAAAAATATTTCTCCCTCCTTCTTGTTAACAAACTTTTATGTTCTTTAAAAATGTTATCATGCCCCCGTTCAGTCTTCTCTTCTCCAGAATAATCAAACCCAATTTTTTCAGTCTTTTCAGTCCTTCCTAAAGGTTTTCTAGCCTTTTAATTGTTTTTGTTGCTCTCCTTTGGACTTTCTGTAGTTTGTATGCATCTTTCCTGAAATGTGGTATCTAGAATTGGACACAATACTCCAGCTGAGGCCTTATCAGTACATAGTTGAGAAGAAGAATTACTGTATTTGTCTTGATTATAACACTCCTGCTAATACATCCCAGAATGATGTTCAATTTTTTTTTCAACACTGTTATGCTGTTGTTTCAGATTTAGCTTGTGATAGTCTTCCTAGGCAGTCATTTCCCATTTTGTATATGCACAACTGGTTGTGCCTTCCTAAGTGGAGTGCTTTGCATCTGCCCTTCTTGAATTTCATCCTATTTACTTCAAGTCATTTCTAAAGTTTGTCTAGATCATTTTGAATTTTAATCCTATTCTCCAAAGCACTTGCCACCCCTCCTAAATTTGTGTTGTAACATGAGTAATGATAAAGAGGCTGGGGGAAGGAAAGAAATAACAGCTACAGAAACAATCTGATGTATTCAATATTGATGCTGCCACTATTTCCCTATCTTCTGAATGTTCAAGGCACTTGCATGATACTGTTTCTCCACTGATAGTCAAGCCATCCCGACCACTGATATTGATCCACCACAATTCATTTTTTTATCCTATTTCTTCCAACTTTTAATGGAGTTACATGCTCCCAGATTAAATTACATCAGAATTTTCCTCTTCAAATTAGTACAACTAGAAGTTTATCCTCTAATTCAGATATCTGATTTCCTAATTGTTCACCCTTCCTGAATGTATTTGGTAAATTAGAGCTAAAGTTTTGCATATCAGTTTGCTGGGGTCTATACATAAAATTGCCTAGGTCAGAGATGACCAGTGTTGCAGGAACTCTGCTATGATCCCTGTCCCTGTCTCAAAGCATCATTGATAGCGATAGCTTGATTGGGAAACTTCCTGCTCCTGATTTTACATTTTACATAACATGATACTGTTGCCAACTCTCCATTTTGTGTGGAAATCCTCTGATACTGCAGGGCTACGTCTAGACTGGCATGATTTTCGGCAAATGCTTTTAACAGAAAAGTTTTCCGTTAAAAGAATTTACGGAAAAGAGCGTCTAGATTGGCACGGACGCTTTTCCGCAAAGCACTTTTTGCGGAAAAGCGTCTGTGCCAATCTAGACGCACTTTTGTGCAAAAAAAAAAAGCCCCGATTGCCATTTTCACGATCGGGGCTTTTTTGCGCAAAACAAATCTGAGCTGTCTACACTGGCCCTTTTGTGCAAAAGCTTTGCACAAAAGGACTTTTGCCTGAATGGGAGCAGCGTAGTATTTCCGCAAGAAACACTGATTTCAGACAGTAGGAAGTCAATGTTCTTGCAAAAATTCAAGTGGCCAGTGTAGACAGCTGGCAAGTTTTTCCACAAAAGCAGCTGCTTTTGCGGAAAAACTTGCCAGTCTAGACACAGCCCAAGAGAATAGAAGAAATTTCTGATCTTTCTGGAAGAGACCAGGTTCCCTTTCTGAACTAGAAATGGTAAATGTGGAATTTCATATACTGGAAAAGGAACAGGTACTAAGGTTGAATCCTGGTATGTCTAGGTGAGGCTAGCTTCATGGCTTTTGCACTCCTCCAGTGCTGGGGCCATCCTGTATAGGTATAGTCTCCACTGACAGGTCTCCACTATAACTTCTGGAACTCTCTGAAGAATGTTCCAAACATACCCTAGTGATTGCTGTAGAGAGGGATAACATCACAGAATCATAGAACTGGAAAAGACTTCAGGAGGTCATCAAGTCCAGCCCCAAAACATCATGGGAAACTTTCTGCTCTTAGTGTTCTAGATTCCCCTGTGCTGAAAAACTTCTTCTCTAGCCAGTGAGATTGGCCTTTGGGAAGTTTTGCATAGGTGGGGCAGGGCTTGGCAATACTAATATAAATGTTTTCTGCTGAGAATACTCCTGAGAATATTGGCTGTGTCATGTCAATCAAGGAACCAGGGGAAATGTGACAAAACGCAACCAGCCCAGCTCAAAACTAAGGAATAGCACACAAAAAACTTCATGTAAATATGCAATAACAAAAAATGACAAAAATTGACAATACATTTTTAATACAGGTAGAACCTCTTTAGTCCAGTACCCACAGGAGGTCAATATTGTATAGCGGCATTACCAACACTTCTACTGTTTACTGGATTGTTAGAGGATATTTAGGGTAAATTAGAGCTAAATAACAACACAAAACACTGAGAGCTAGGACTGGTGACAGTAAACAAACTTTATGGGACTGTAGGAAACTTGGCTACACCCATGAAAAGTGGACATCCATTTAACGAAAATCATTCTGGACAACAGATGTTTCTAGACCAGAGAGTTCTGGACTAGACAGGTTTAACCTATATAATGCATTTGGAAAGATATTCTTTTTCAGAAAAAATTCAGTAATTTGAACTTCATGTCTGATATTTTTTACAGCACTAATAAATATCATTTTGGTTAATTTTATGTGTCTTATAAGGTAGTACTTATATAGGACTCATTCCCCAAAGATCTGTGCACATCTTTATTATTTTACTGTCTTCAAATTGGCACTACTTCCCTGGTGTAATACACATCTTCTTCTGCCAGATACTGTAGTGTTCATGCTGGCTCCAATATAACTTCTCAACCCAATATGCAACAGAGGCCACATCTATATTTATCCATGGATTGACACTTCAAAGGTCAAGCTTTTAGCATTTGATTTAGCGAGTCTAATAAGGGCCTGCTAAATTGAACACTGAGGGCACATCTGTCAATGGTGATACTCCTACTCATGATAACTTCCCACTGTGGGGATGGCATCAAAATCTGAATCAAGGTACGTTGATACCAGCTGTGCAATTAACATGGCTGGAGTTGCATATCTTAATTCAAACTTAGCCCCTACTATAGCCCTGGACTGAGTGGTGCAGGGTCTTCTGCAGATAATGGGGAGGTTAATTAATTACATCTAACTAATTGCTCAGCAAAGAGATGTCCCAGAATGACATCCAACATGGATGAATGTTACATGATGCATTGCTAACATAAGAATGGCCGCCTCAAGTTTGTCAATGATCTCAAATATTATGGAAAGGAAATAATGAGGTTCCATCCAAAAGAATTTGGCCTATTTTGATCTATTTTCTTTTTCCAATCAGATTCACCCATTTTTAATTTATACTGACATACCTTTCCCCTAAATGTGTGAGAAATATGAATATCTGTAGGCAAAAATGAACTGAGAGATTTTACAAAACTTCAGGAATTCACTGCAGTCCAACATTTTATTGTTTCTGCCAATAAGAATATATTCATGATTAAAAAAAAAAAACCTCCAAGCACAACTGGTCTTTTTTCATATTTATGCATGGTTTCACTTTGCCACTTTCTGCAGTGAAAAGAGCTCCTTTTAGAAAAATATCTTATAGTGAAAATATGATTTTCCCACAATTTTGCTTCAACATAAATGGTTTCTTGTAACTCTACTGTGTCCACAGACTTACAGCCTATTTGTATGATAATTTTAATTTCATGTATTAATTTTGCTGTAATTGAAATGAAATATTGATCTGCCTCACCCTCCTCCTCTCTTTGTTCTTTACAATAGGGGTGATAGTGAGTCTAAATCACTTTTTGTACTTTACTTTCAGACCAGTTTTGTCACCCTGTGAAAATATTCTGAAAGAGACTTTGAAAATCAAGGTAAAGTTCTTTCAAAGTGTGCATCTGAACAGCACCCTTACCTTGAAATAAGCTATGCAATTTGCGCCACACAAATTGCATAGCTTATTTCAAGGTTATTTTGAAATAAAGTGCTATTTCAACAGATCCCTTAACCCTCGTGGAATGAGGGTTACAGGGATTATGAAATAGCATGCCCATTATTTCAAAATATATTTTGAAATAACGGGCACGCTTATAGACACAGAATAGCTATTTTGGGATACCAGCAGTATCCCAAAATAGCTCTGATGTGTAGATGTAGCCTTAGTGATATTATTCAGGCCAAAAGGCCAGTAAAACAGGACTATATTTATAAAAATGAATAAAAACTTATTGAAAATGACAAAAGTGTACAAAAATGAATATAATTGATTTCCATGAAGCTATAAGAGTTTTCACCATCTATAAAAGTTTTGCTAGTTACATTAATTTCAGCTGGAGTAATGTGTGCCCAACTTTTAGGAAAATTAGGTGTAAGCAGGGTCAGGATAAGCTCTACCCTGACACCTGTTAGTGAACTGTGGCAAGTCAGGGTCAAGATAAGCCCTACCCTGACATCTGGGGGTGAACTGTGGCAAGTGATGCAAAAAGACGTCAGGGGCTGATTCATTTGCATAGGCACACCCACCCTGCCAAGTATGTGCTCTCAGCAGCCAAATGGTCACTTTGGCCACTGTGGGATCTCAAGTTTCTCTGTTATTGCGGCAGGGGGAATAAAGTGTTGTTACGCTGATTATGTGAATCAAATAGTGGAACTGTTTCACCATAAACTAAGTAGTACTCGCTAGACAAGAGGCATGGGTTCCAAACCTAGTCAGACTGAGAGAGTGGCTGGCTGGCTGGCTGGCTGGCTTTGTATTTTGTGGGGGCGGGGGCCCTGTCTGAGGGTTCAAAACACACTGATTACACTTACTTCTCTCTTGTTGGCTTCACTGTGGGCCAATGGTGCACTTGCACTGAGGTACTTCTACTATGAGCTGAACTTACTGAAGAGCTGAAATCACTGTGTACTGAGGGGAGCCTGGTGTCATACTGCTGAAGAGCTGAAATCACTGTTGCTGAGCTACTAGCAGATCAGATTGTGGGACAACTAGTGGAGCAGTTTGCAGGGGCAACTGGTAGATGCAGGCGAGCGGCTGGTGGGGATGACTGATGGGCAGCCAGTGGAGCAGCTGCGGGACCTACCAGCTGGTGGCCAGGGAGCATGGACTGAGACAGGCTGACGGAGCAGACACTGCTCTGTGGAATGGCTAGAGCAGCTCACAGGACAGCAGGTGGAGTGTGGTGGAGTGATTTGCATCAACGGCGGCAGCAGAAACCTATGGAGAGGCGGAGCCACTGGTGGACCGCGTAAGGTGTATCAATCCCTACCCCCTCCATTGCACCCGGGTTGGGATGGTAAAACCCTGCCAGGTGAACTTTTGAACCCTGGGGTGGCACTGACCCGGGGCAGAGACTTTTGGGGTGTCGGACTTCTGGGGACCTTGGGTGATTTGTGGCTGGGGGGGTGGGTCTTTGCTCATGTATGGTTTATGAATCTGAGTTGTGGTGTTTTCCCACTTCAATGCTGATATCAGGTACCTTGTGTTATTAAAGATTTGCTGCTATACCAAGGCTCTGTGCTTGTGAGAGGGGAAGAATTGCCTCTCTGAGGCACCCAGGGGTGTGTATAAGATTTCCCAAGTCGCTGGGTGCGGGCTCGAGCCGGTATTGTATTATGTTGTTGGGAGGAGACCCCTAGATATTGAACCCAGCCCTTGCTGCAATTAACTTGTCCTGGCAGAAGGGTTACATGGGCTCTTGATGTCTTGAGCTGAGTGGCTTTCAAAAAAAATAGCTGAATTTAAAATATTTTAGCTTCCAGCCCAGAGAATAAAATGCCTTCTTTATGAGGTATTCAATCCCACATTCAATCCCAGATGTAAATCTTATGTATTTGTGATTATAAATTCTCCATGGCCAAGTTAACTATAAATGTTCCTTACTTAATTGTTTCACATAAAACTATCTTTATAAATAGCTTTATAGATATTTGTATGGATGAATCTGTAAATATCACAGTACATAATTTGAAGTTTGTTAGGGCATGTCTACACAGCACCGTTATTTCAGAATTACTGATGTTATTTTGAAATAACAAAGTTCACATCTACACACAAGCAGTTATTTTGACATAATGTTGAAATAATGTCCAGTCAGAGGGCTTCTTGCTCTGACTCCTGTAACCCTCATTTTACAAGGAATAAGGGAATTTGGGAAAAGAGCACTCTATTTTGAAATAAGTGCTGTGCAGATGTGCCCAATTTCAAAATGAGCTATTTTGACTGAAGCTACACAATTACCATAGCTCAGGTATCATAGCTTATTTCTAGTTTAGCACTACTGTGTAGATGTTCCCTTAGGCTACATCTACACTGGCACCCTTTTCCGGAAATGCTTAAAACGGAACAATTTTCCGTTATAAGTATTTCCGGAAAAAGCGCGTATACATTGGCAGGATGCTTTTCCGGAAAAGCACTTTTTCTGGAAAAGCGTCTGTGGCCAATGTAGACACGCTTTTCCGCAAAAAAGCCCTGATAGTCATTTTCGCGATCGGGGCTTTTTTGCGGAAAAGACTACTGTGCTGTCTACACTGGTCCTTTTCCGGAACAGTTTTTTGCCTGAACAGGAGCAGCATAGTTTTTCCGGAAAAACACTGACAATTTTACAGTAGATCATCATTGCTTTTCCAGAAAAGCAAGCGGCCAGTGTAGACAGCTGGCAAGTTATTCCAGAAAAGCAGAATAAGTGGCCCAGTGTAGACACAGCCTTAGTGTCCTGCAGAACAGTGCTCAACTAACAGTCCTAGTTCTCAGGAGTAACACACTCTGCAAGTAGCCCTTCTAACTTCAGTGTGCAGCTACTTGTGGAGTAAAATGTCTGACACAAAGTCAACAGACATTAATAAAAAGGCTGCCATTTATTTGAGTGGGATTGGATCAGGCAGTAAATTACAATTCAATGTTCAGGGATGAGGGTGCAATATTTTACTTCCTAAGGTTATTTTTAAAAACTTGATTGTGATGATTGATAATATACTGTGATGCAGATGTACTTATTCCACTAACATTCTTCACATATTTTATTAGAGAATATTGAGGGGATTTCTATTTTTTAAAAAAAGGAGAGAGAAAACTTTTTGATTTAAATCATTATAAAATGAATAAGTTTATATGGGAGGAATTAATAATTCAGGCACTTATTGTCACACAGCCTTTCAGTAACACCTACACGTCCCTGAATAGGGAGATGCATTGCCTGCTAAGAATTACAGCTAAAAGAGGAAATTAATTTCATCATTGATGATAATTTTTAATTACTGCTGCTAAGTGCTATTTATTGCTTGTGTATACATGTATTATTTTTGGGAAACTAAAAATAATGTTTTTGAGGTGCCAGGCAATTGCAGTTTTAGAATGCAGATATAAAAAGGTTAGTTGGTGCAGGGTGGCTCTCAAGTTTTAAAGACTGAAATATAATCTTAGATTTTGAAGCTCAACATCCTTACTTGAAGCTCAACATCCTTACTTGACTTTAATCTGTTGGTGGGATTATAGTGCAATATGAGAACAGAAGATAATAGTCCAATCTGTTTGATTAAGGATGAGGACATGACAGAAATGTATCATAATTTAATTATACCATCTGTGTTTTTAATAAAAATGGAAAGGCTGAATTCATGAATTTAACCAAGAGAGATGGGAGATAAGTTTCAATTAGAGTCCTAATTTTACATATTAATGGTCCCTGTGGCATGCTGTGGGTACAGCATCTATGTCTCCTACCTGATCTTGGAGTTTGATTGAAACTGTCAAATACATATATCTCTGGTAAAACTCAACAAAGAGCTCTTCTGATAATGTTATGATACTGTTCTTATATGTGGGAATTAGTTCTTGTGCTTTTACTTGAACCATCAAAATGCACTAGGTGCCTCTATGATATTCAGTTCTCAGTCAAATCTGGCACCTTCCAAGGTAGGGTGCTTGCGGGGCAGGGGAAAGAGTCTGTTAGCACTGCCCAGCCATTGTATTTTAAGTGTTCTAGGGAGACTTTTCCAAACTTCTTTCTTTGGTTAAAGTTGAAGATTCTCACACAGAAGTAGTAGGTATTCAGAGCAGAAGTCCATATCTCATGAAGAACATTGGGTGGCTTTTTAAGAGAGTGAGACCAGTTAGTTAGAATACTGATCTCTTCATTGAACTTGAATGCATACCATTTGATGTTTTTGTTCACTCAGTGATGTTTAATCTAAATTATGTCCAACTTCTTTTCAATCTTGACAATGAGAGGCCATATTTCAGTCCCCACAGGTCAAAATATTGAACTTCAAAACTTTATATACCCCAAGCCTCATCGCTCTACTTATCAGGGTATTTAGTTAGTGAACGGCATTCTTGATGAAGCACTCAATTACTGAAGATGCTTTCACAGTGGGGACTTTAAATTCTTTTTTAAAGTCACCCATATTATCAACAATAGGCACTCCGTTGCTGAAATCCCAAGAAATCTCTTCTGTATTTTGTCCCATTAATATGCTAGAGCCCTTAGTGTGTTCAGAATTCATGATGTGAAAAGTTTTGTTTTTACTCCAATTAATATCCAGGTCTCAGATGCCTAACCTGTCATGGCTGGAGTAATTATCCCTGTGGTAATTGCTGCTCCTGGAAGTGGCTGGCATTTCCCTGCAGCCCCTGAGAGAGACAGAGCAGCGGATCTCCCCATGCTGTCTTTGCCTGCAGACATCACTCTTGCAGCTCCCATTGATCAGTAATGGGGAGCTGTGGCCAGTAAAAGCTGTGGGCTCAATGCCTGTAGATGAGGGGGCAGCACATGGTGCCATGGAGCCATTGCTGTTCATGCCGGCTGCTTTCAGGAGTGGTGCAGGGCCAGGGCAGAAGTAAGCCTGTCTTAACTCCACTGCTCTCCCACCCGGAAGCCTTCTCAGTTAAGTGATGCTCATCCAGGGCCTGCTTCCTGAACTCCTGTTCCAATCCTGAACCCCTTCCTGCATTCATCCTGAGTCTCCCTGCACCTAAACTCCTTCCTAGAGCTTGCACCCTCCTGGACTCGAATCTCCCACCCAGGTCTAAGCCCGGAGCCCCTCCCACACTCTGAAACTTTTGGCCCAAGACCAGACCCTGCACCCCAGCTCCCTACCCCAGCCTGGTGATAGTGAGTGAGGATGGGGGACGAAGGGGGATGGAGTAAGCAGGATAAAGCCTCAGGGAAGGGGCAGAAAGGAAGTGGGGCAAGGGATTTGGGTTTGAGGTAGATCTTACATCGCACTTAAATTGAAAAAAGTGACCTTGTGATTAAAAAGATTGGAGACCACTGGCCTACAGGGAACCTCCAGCTGTTCAGAAGATCTGGCAGTTCTCTCGTGGGATGGGGGGCAGGAGCAATGACTTCACAGGCCAATCAGGGTATATGGGCAGGGAAACATGGAAGTTCCCCTTTCTGCTTGAGGCCCTGCCCCTTCTGGGGTGGCCCAGGGCCACTTCAAAAATTTCTGAAGTGGTCCCCTTGCTAAAATTATTGCCCACCCCTTTTCTAGGAAATAAGCGTTCTACAGAACACCTATAGAACATCCCCTACCTAGATACAGATTATAATAATTTATATAATATCTCTTTAGATCACAAAGAAATTTATAATGGAGATTAGTATCTTTATTCCCATTTTATAGATGGGGAAACTGAGGCAAAGTGACTTGCCTAAAGTCACACAGAAAGCCAATGGAAGAGCTGGGACTACAACCACGTCTTCATTTCCTGCTCTATTAGGCTGCATTGCCTAGATTATTTTGCCCACATTGCCTTTTATTCATTCACAACAAAAATAGATGCCTGGATATTTCAGAATTTTATAATAATGCAATTTCTGCCATTTCTCTATTTTTTTTTAACATGAAAGTTATTAAAATGGTCACCCTGGAGATTGTCGTTCACATAGTTATTCACAGTAGTGTAGCAGAGGCAGTGGAACTGTACAGTTTTCCTTGATACCAGATTGAAATAGGAATATTAGCATCAAGCAGTGCTCGTCAGTTAAAGAGAAGGGGGATCTGTGGGAGATCACTGCCTATCCAGTCCAGGCCTCCTTATATTAACCTCTAATGCTGCCACACCAGCATACCATAGACTTATCTTTCTAAAGGACTGCCAGTAATGGAGAGAGGTTAGCTCAACATTCATTTCCATGAGATATTTGTGAGATTTTTCAAACAAAGGTATTGATTAGGACCAATTCTGTCAGTAACAATCTCATATTCTAATCCTAACATTTCAGTGCCTGCACTATTTATGCTGGTCTGAGATCACCAACTCACTTCTTATAGGACAGTGAATGGCTAACATACATTAAGAACTTCCAAGGTAAACTTCTGCCTTCAGAATATGTGCACAATGTCCTATCTGAAAAAACAGTGGGGTGTGGGGAAGTGATAACACGTTGGCAGTTCACCAGAGTTAGCCCCTAGAGGCAGCTGCTGCTATATTTACCTGCACAGCCACAGGTATTGGCAATCACAGTTCCCATTGGCTGTGGACCAGGACACCACTTCTTACCTCCCATTGGGTGGAAGCAGTGAGCCATGGCTAATGGGAGCTGAGATCAATGGTAGTAGCAGCTATCACCAGTAAATATAGTGAGGAAGGTCCACCAGGAGCTAACACTCACAGACCGGATCCAGTCCTAGTGCAGGGGTACATCTGTACTGCATGCTTTTTTTGGTCATGTGTACAGTACACAACCAGATAACCCCCTAACATGAGTGTAAATAGTCATGTATCTGATGAGGCATGGCTTAGTCAAGTAGATAAAAGACTCTGAAGTGAGTACATGCCATAAATGCTCCCTACTTACTTCCCCAACTACATTGCTGATTTTAGCAGTGTCGTGTCCTATACTTCCATGCTTTTGGAGCCTTTCTTCTCTGCAGGAAAAGACTCCCTCAGAAGGGAATAGGTAAGGGGAAGGCAGTGGGGTTCCAGCCACCATGAAAGGCTTTGTCAGTTCTCCAACACTGAATCCTTTTTCACTGCAGACAAAGACTCAGACAGTGGGAAAGCATTGGCAGAGCTTTTCACTGACACACCACAGTGTGGATGCTGCCTTCTTTTAATTGTGAGTTGTAAATGCTGGAACCAGTGGAGTGTAAATGCTGCCTAGGAATCATATACACGTATTAAAAGATGGAATTTCCTATCATGTATAGTGTTGTAAAATTAGGAGTATTGCCAATGAAGTCAGAACAGTATATAAGTATTACACTTGTATATGTGAGTTCAGAAATGGACCTAGCTAGCCTAGCATATTAAAGTATGTAAGCACGTGCACAATTTTGAGGACATCAATGGCCCCATAGATGGTAATGAGAATATTCACATACTTAAAATATACATGCATGTACATAATTCTCGGATCTGGGAGTTAGTCTCTGCTACTGTTTTTGGACCCATAAATTGGAACTGAAAGTCTGATTACCAACCCTATGAATATGTCCTATAAAATTTAACTGGAAAGAAAGTAACAGAGTTCTAATATAATCAAATTATGAATTCTATGACAATGTAATAAAATTTGAATTGTCAATAGATTTTTTTAGCCATCCTCTTGAATTCTGTAGATGAGATATAAATGTGTTGTATTTCTATAGGATAGTTTAAAGAACATATAGAAACATCATTTAAAAAGGGATAGAGAATTCATTAAGAAAGGGATAAAGAATAAGACAGAGAATAATTTATTGCTTCTATATAAAGCCATGGTACACCCACATTTTGAATACTGTTTGCAGTATTGGTCACTTCATCTCTCCGCATTTGGCAGCTCTTCCATACCCCTAATTAATTTTGTTGCCCTTTTCTGAATTTTTTCTAATCCAGTCCAGTTTCAAGACTTTTCTATGTGAACAAAACATTTATGATCTTGAACAAAATATAGAAATCTAAGAAAACATCCTTTATAGCACCTATGTCTAAACCAGATGGTTTTAACAGAAAACTAAAGTCTAAATTATAAGTGATAGAGATAGTGGTTGTATAATAAACAACCTGCTAAGGAACATTATGATACCAATACAGTTTGTTTGTTAATACCGAGCTGTCTGCTTAGTGATATTACTATATTTACTAACATTGGAAAAGCAAATCTCTGTTCCACAAAATCAATATTATTTAACAGAAAATATATTGCATTTTAAAGTTGTATTTGTTTTATTAGGCTAGGAAGCATATTTGGTTTGCAATTTCAGTTTCCTCATCATCATTGTAACTAATGTTTATGATGATCATTCATAGACAAAAATGGAAGGATTGCAGATTGCTTGTTTTTGTTTCAAACTTGAAAATGGAACTGAAAGGAGCTGGATTACAAAGCATGAAAATTTTTTTATAAATAAGTGAAATTATGCTCAATGTTGCACTGCAATTCTTATCTTATTGTACTGCACTCCACCAGAACATAGACAAGATTTCAGCTAGCAAAATATATTAATTTGTCAGACGTATGGAGAGTGGTATTGTATAAAGCTTCCTGGGTTATATTTTTTCACTTCCAGAGCTGTAGGTCCAAATGTAGTTGAGTGTGTAGTGAAGTAAGATGCTCCTTATTCCACATTACAAAATCACAGTTTATCTAAAAGTCTAGGATTAGCATAGCATGAATGATTAAAGTGGTTAAAGTTTACTGAAAGAGCTTTGAAGTGCACTTTATATAATACCTCCATGTATAACTAACCCTCTTGTAAAGTGAACTTAGGACCTTCAATGCTAAAACTGTACCTCTATTTCAGTGAAAGAACTAAAGTCTTGCCTATATTATATGCTAAATCCATACTGGTGTTGATTTAGCAGATCTGGAGCAGGCATGACGAGTTAAAGGGGAGCACTCTTCCATTGATGTCAGTCCTCCACTTCCCCAAAAGGTAGAAGGCAAGTCATCTAGAGAACATGCCCTACTGACACAGCGTGATGTAGACACCGCATGAGGTTGATGTAAGCTATGTTGCTTGTGGTGGTGATTTTTTCACTCCCTGAGTAATGTAACTTACATCAACTTATGTGACAGTGTAGACCAGGCCTCAGGCCCCAGCAAAGCACTTAAGCACTTGCTTAACTTTAAGCCCATCTGTATTGAGGAAAGTATTTAAGCATATATTTGCCTTTAAACATATAATTAATTCCCCTTTACTTCACTGAGACCTAGGCGGATATTTAAGTGCTTTGGTGACTCACAGCCTATAAGGTGAATCGAGGCCTATATTCTCCAGTTTGTCTAAATGGTGCTTTAAACTGCACCAGCAGGGGTGTAAATTCTAATGCATTCCAGCATATTGCCTACTAACTGGCCCAAGTGGGTGCTGCAGGAATGCACTAAAATTTCCCTAGTGTGCATTAATGCAGGTCCACTTCAAACAGTGTCTGTTAATATACACTAGAGAACTTTCAGTGTGCAGCAGCATGGCCTACATCTTAGTGCACAGTATGCTAGTACACATTAGTATTTACATCCTGAAGGTGTGCATTATGGCACTATGTAGACAAGCTCCTATGGGAAGCCATGAAAGACCCATTGAACCTTTTATGTGGATCAGCCACTAGAAAAAAGGCAATTACCTAGATGTTCCTATTCAGAGTTATACATGACCTTTACCCTGCTGTCTTTACATTCTCACTTCTATAAGTACCAAATATTTACAAACTTCACCAAACTAATATTTTGAAAAAGAATCTGGCAAGCCCTTGTTCACATTAGAAGTGATGTGTGCATATGGGAATACCCACTGTCTTCAGAAGGTATGCTTGAGAGAATAAGGGCTATTTGCTTGATTCCAGATTTGATGTCTCACATTATAACTATTGGGCACATGGTTCCAGTTGGATAGAGAATCTGTTTCAAAAATGGACTTGTTTTGATGTATTTGGACATTCAGACTAGTAGTGTAAAATCCATAAAAACACTGGTGCTGGAGTGACAATACTTGTATGTATTAATATATATAAAGACTGTTAGCTAGCTTTTGCTATCCTTACATGAATTTCATCATGTCTTACCCAGTGACTAGCCTTTGGCTATCGTTACTTGTATTCCCAAGTATATACCCAGCAACTGATGAGGCCGTATTCAGAGTGAAAGTGTGGGAATCTGGCCTCTATATCAGTACTTCTATGTATTCCAGTTTGTTGTCATGAGTGTAAAACCTGTTCTGTAGATTTTGGTCAGCAGAATATTAACTCACTTAATTCACAATGGGCTTCTTTTATTGCACAAAACACTCCCCTATAGATGAGAGATGGATGAAAGAGATTAGTCTTGATAACTTTAACGTAAGATGTTCAAAGACATTTTAATTCATCTTACTGCCTACCATTTTTTGCTTCTAATTCCCAGTCACCCAGAGTATCTTCAAATCCACCAAGGCCCCAAAGTTATACACTCTTGTTTCTTATAAGATTAGTTTATTCTGTACAAATAAAGAAGCAGCATTTATTCCATTTCTCTTTTATCTTGTTGCAAATACATTTATTTTCCAGTTATTTAGGATTATATTGTCTCTTAGCTTTACCGAGTACCATGTTGCAGTTGAATGTAGACTGGGCCTGCCTTCCGGGAGTTATTGATACAATTTGCATTGAATTCTTTAAAAAAAAACACTTCACATTCTCAGTATGCATTTGTCTGATTGAATTCCTTTCAAAGATAAATGTGAGAGACCACTGTTATGTCCTTTAGCATTTAACTGTAGGAACATACTTACCATGAAAGCATCTTCACGATACTACAAAAACTTAAAATAGCTGGCAACAAGAATTAAATATTTAAAATAACTGATTTATTTTTATTGAGTTCTGAATATTTTAAAGACAATATTTTTGAAGGACAACGTTTATGGTACTTACTGCTGTAATGTGATTAGAAGATTTTTTTTCTTAAACTTAAGCTCTGCAGACTTAATCAGAATAATACAAATATCTCTCAGGATTTAAATATGTTTAAATGGAAGGTAATATGCAAGATGAATAGCTTCAAGAAAAGCAATTTCACTAAATATGTACTTTGTTGAATAGCTTCCAGATTATGATTCAATAGATTTTTAGCTAAAACATTGTATATTTGTGATGATTTTTTAATGTCATCATCATCATCTTTGATAATGTTGAGTAAGATAGATTTCCTATATGGCTATTTAGTTAAATATAATATACACATGAACTAAAGTATGACATCTTACAATCCATTCTATTATTCTGAGTAATGGAGAAAATGGTATTATAATTCTAAATTCCACATGCAATGTTTATGGGTCTCATTACATCTGTTACTCAAATAGTACAATCTGTAGCAATGATATTCCCCTCTGTCCTCCACTATTCTACGAGAGAAAGGTAAAATGTTTATCTTTTAAGTTACTGATTTGTTCATGCACATCTCAAAAGCATAAAAAATCCCTCTCACAATCCTTTATTCAATAACATACATAGGTATATGCCAAACTTTAAGCATGCCATGTCACTGGGACAACACATATGCTCAAAATTAGGCACATGCCTAAAATTACTGGATAGGTGTACATTCTGTCCATCCATAATGACATGGATTATTATCTTACTCCATAGGTAGGTGCATCCATTTTAATAGCACTACTTAACAGATCACATGTGGAGCAAAGTATTATTCTAGTTTTGAATAAACAAAGCAGAATCAGGTTCATAATGATCGTCTGATCTGTGACAAAATTAGAGCTAATCTACTATGAAAAAGCCTGTTTGGAAAGCAGGAGAGTCATTTGATCAAAATTATATTTCTCTAGATTTACTCAGAATAAAAGAACACCTGTCTTTTTTTTTCTCTAGGTATTTTTGACATAATGTAAAATACAAATTAGTCAAATACAGAACCCCCAGCATAATATTATAAAAGCATGAAGGTAAAAAAAATTGATTTGAGCAACTTTTTTCCTCATTAAAGCAACTCACTGTCATGTAGCAAGTAGTATAAGGAATTCAACCTGAAAAAATATAATGGTGTGTGTTCATGAAGTACTTTTAATCGCTATCTAGGTGAACGATACTTTGCAGCATGTGCAGTATGCAGAAAAAAAATATGTTCCTTTTTCATGTAAGTCTTTCTTTCTAAAACCCTTTTTCCTCCCTCCTTTCATTGTGTGGACACCTGTCAGTTAGGTGTCTGAAGTTCTGTGGTTCTGGAAATGACCGGTGTCAATCAGCAAGGTAGCAGAAAGCATATATCTAGAATATAAAATGTTCCCACATACATAAGTAGTTTATTGAAAAGTAATAAAAAGAAGGATGTAAAAATGATGTAAGTCCTACAACAGTAGCAGTAAGTGTCATTGTAATATGGATGTTACGCTTGTGTTTACTTTGCTTCTCCATAGCAAGACACAGTCAGCTTTGTGTAATATATAACAGGTGGTAATTATTCTTCACAGGAAGTTAAATAACATTAAGGAACAGACTGACATCTTGAAATAACACACACCTATGTGAATTCCGTTATTTCTATTTCACTGTGAATGTAGGGGGAGAATGTCCCATACTAAATACAAGTTCCTACGATTCATTGCTGTCTTGTACTGTAAATTGTTTGGGATATTTTTGTTACTGCTTGTTTGGAACAAGCAATTTCTTTGTCAGATTTTGTAACTGATTTACACAATAAATCTTACATAAGATGCAACCTTTCAGTTCGCAAGGTATGCTTGTATTAGAATTTTTTCCATCCAGCTCATGGATGGAGATTGACAGATATCACAGTGATTTGGTGGTTCTTCTAAGATTAGAGCACAGGGTGCTAGAGCTGGTTGGGAAATGGAATTTTGGTTCCATGGAAAATTCTAACTTTACAGGTAGGAATTAAAAATAATAAAATATTATAAATAGCAAACAGATAAATTGAACTGATGCAGAAGAATAAGTTCAGATGGATCCTCAGAAATTTCTTTTTGCATGGCATAGTGAATACTGAGAACTCCATCATGAAATTATTCTCAGAATACAAAAAATAAAATCTTAGTATGTAGTCAGAAAGCAACAGACAATTTATTAAACAGGACCAAGAAAGATCAAATATAGAACAGAATGGCTATAATTCATTGAGATTAGTTAGTATGTCTCTTTTAGAGCTTCCTTGGGCATGAAAATGTGTGGTTCCACTCAGCAACAAAATATTAAAAAATGGCAAATTATCTACCAGTTGTATCCATTTCTCCATTCTTAGAATAATACGTTACACAGTTGGACAAGTGTGTCGCATTAGCTGGTCACTTTAAATCTTCAAATTGTCACCAGATTAAATTTTGTGCAATTTTTCTTCTCATTACAAGCTTTGTCATGGGGCAGAATCATTATAGAACTTAGAATATAATATATATATATCGTCCTTATATTATGTCATTCTTGTTGCAGAGCAGAGATTGTAACAAAAGTAAAAAATAGTACACTGTCAATCCAGTCTCATGACAACAATTGTAACGAGAACATAAAGTGGTCTGATATTATTTCATTTTCATGACATTCCAAGGACTGTAATTTTGTGGTCCTCCACAACCACTATACTTTGGATTGAACTAAGATCGCAAGTTAAATTTAAAAGCAGATGTTGATACTATATTCTATACCACTGACACACACACAGATTCAATCTCCATCATGAGGAAAAGATATCGGAGAATTTTTCATAACACCATTTTGCATGATCTTTTAAACACTGTTGTTTTTCATAGAGTTCAAAATCTGTCATAATAAGTGTGAGCCATTTATCAGTGTAAATATTCTGGCTTTATTGCTCCCCTGCCATATTTTCTTAATAATGAGGTGATCTGAAATTTGTGAAACAGAAAAACAGAAAATCCAGTCTCATTCTGCTTTGTGACAAAAACAAAGACCAACCTTCTGAGATTTATTCATAATATCTGAATCACAATATTTCTGATTATCTCTCAAATCATCCTGAAAATGCCTAAAAATTCAAAAGTAGCCTTTCTGCTATCTATTTTTCTTTATTTGATTGAATAATAAATTCTGAAACTTATGAAGAACTAGAACTGAATGTCTCAGATTCTTCTTTTTTCTCTACCACCTTTTCTCTGGCACCTTTATTAACTTTAATTTAACAAGACAGATAGCACTCACACACACAGAGTCGAACCCATTAAGGCGCTAACATCCTATTTGCAAGGATTACCTGTGTTAGCCAACAGGACTACATAGCAAGAAAACTAATTAACAATAAAACATTATCAGAAGCAGTATAACAAGACTTTCATGAATTGTGCCTTATAAATATTCAAATTCTGTTTTTCTGTGCCATGCACAGAATAATTCCATGCACTATGAAGTTTGTTTCGTGGTTGGTCGCATTTCAGCTCTCCTTTAAATCTCACATTGTAGCCTCTTTTTGGTGTACAGCAGAGAAAGAGGGCATGAATTCTGATCATCATTAAATCACATTTTTTCTTTTTTATTACATTTTATGAAGCCTTTCCAGAAGGATGTATAAAAATGATGAAATTTTAGGTTGAGGGATATTTTGCCCTTTACAATAATATAATCAGTGAAACATGTGGAAACTCCCAAACAGCTGCTTGAGTAGTAACAAGGCAATGAATCACATGTAAAGATAATATTTATTTTTCAGAAACCTGTACTGGTAACCAAATATGTCAATATTTAATTATTTTGACTTTGGATATTAAGTTAGACATCCATGAGTCTAGCTAAGCACCTAAATTGCTCAGCTGGGGCTTCAGTTCTCATTTATCTACCAAAAGATTCTTAGCTCCGGGAGGCAGTTAACACAGGTCACTACACTGGAGGAAATTTTTTAGATCAACAATGAACCCAATATTAGAGAGTACCCATTTTTGACCACAGGGTGAAAAAATGGAGTCCCAAATCAGGACAGAGTAATTTACCTTATATCTCTGTTTCTTGACATTATAATTATTCCCAAATGGAGACATATATACTAAAATGCAAATGAAAGAAAATACACAACAATGTTAAAATATATTACATATATTCTTAAGTTTATGTGTTGATTCTAGAGTTGAGATTTGCTTTTGTGGGTAAATAAATAATATTCTAGCTTTATAGTTCCATTGTCTATCATAGAACCTATTTTCTATTTCATCAGTGGGGGAAAATTATGCAAAATAGAAAGACTTGGAGTTCAGTTCCGTGAAAAGGAATCATGAAAGTGGCATCCTGAGGTTCCATATTTATTGTCTTTCCATGCCTTCCATTTCACATTGGCTTACTTTATAAGTAAAATATTATTGCTTCTACCTACCAGTTGCAAAAATCAGCCTGCAAGGGGAAAGTTAAGCTGTGTGAGGGTCACCAATAATTCTGTCTTGATTGACATGTGCCATACAGTTGGCAAAGTTGCACATGTAGATATTGAGGTAGAGTCTTCTTTTGGAACAGAATTATACAAGTCTGCACCTACTGCTGTCCAGTTCACTCTCCTTTAGCTGTATGTGCTCTTCAGTTCTAATAGGAGTAAAAACAACAATATTCATGCTTTTCACCTGTGGATCTTAGAATATGTAATAAAGGTAAGTATCACCATCATCTCCATTTTACAATGAGATACAGACTCACTCATATGACTTCCCTTGTGTCATAAATTAGTGGCAGAGCTGAGAATGGAATATAGGCCTCGTGACTCCCAGTTCCAGTGCCTGTCTCTTGGAACACACTGCTTTGTCTTTGATGCTAGCAAGGTACAAATGTAGGTTATAGATCTGGTGAGTAAAGAAATATTGAGTAATATTTTCCAATCAGCTATCTATTCTTAACTTTACTCTTAATCCTACAGAGGTTTGGGGATGCACTTTTCTGTCGCTGCATCATGTGATTCAGAAGTAAAGAGATTCTAAATAGAGATTTTAGTGTGTAATGGAGTAAGTGATTAACTGATAAACCTAGGTTAATCCTATTGATTAAATTAAGTAGCCTCTGCAATAGAATCATGGTTAGAGTTTCCCTCCCTACCAAAATTTGAAATGACGCCATAATTCCTTCCTGTCTAGCAGACCTTTTAACTTCTGACAAGACCAGCTCCTGATACGATGATGCCATCCTCAAGAACTTGACTCTCCATTTCTCCAATAAGCATTTTCAGCCTTATCAGTAGACAAATTTCCAGAAGAACATCTATAAAGCTACCTTCTTGTGCTCCTTCAAAATCTTTCAAATCCCACTTTAAAATACATCTCTACTAAACCCTAAATTGCATTCTGGTATCAGCAAGACAAGTGATAAGTTGAGATTAATTCTCCTTCTTCATTTAAAATTATCCTCTCTCTCTCTTTCCTCTCCCTGATCCACTTATTTGGGATTGTCTACATGGTTCCTTAGTTCATACTAAAGGAGGGTAAATTTCAGTCTACATTAGACCTTGACAGCATACATTGTGAAAGTTCCCTAATGTATTAACATATTCCTGTTTGACTACAGTCCCTATGAGCCAGTTAAGCATGTCATGCTTATGCAGATTAAAATTTACCCTTCTTGGGTGTGAGCTAGTGCACCAAATAGAGAAGCCCTTTGTCTTGTCCACCTATTATGACTTGTCTTTGACATGTTAACCACTTCAGGCAAGGACTGCCATTTTTTGTTGCATTTTCTGTCTAGCACAATGAAGTTCCAACCTGCTTGACCTCTAGGTACCACAGCAATGTAAATATTTCACAATCATAGTAGTAACAGCAACTGTAACTTCTCGTACCTTGTTTTTGCAGCAAAAGTGGTTCCCCCTTTTCAAGTAATCAGCTCTATTGCTTTATTTGCAGCTGCATCTGCATTTTGTAGATGTAAATACCCATATCCCAGGCAGAAAACTTAATTCAGCTGAAGCAAAGGCTTTCAAGTGCATCTGAATAATGTTAGCATAAAAAGAAAAAGGAGTGATATTCAGAGAATGTATGCATTTGCTTCCCCATTTCAGCAAAACTATAATACAGTTGGCTGCTTGAGATTTCTCCTGGACACACCCACTGCAGGAGGACTGAGTTTTTCTTTGTGTCTTGCATGGTTTTTGGTTCCCCTTATTTCACGTCTTGTATTTTATGTATGGGGGATGGGACTCTGGCTTCCACTCAAGGTCCTACACACAACATCAGGATTCTAGTACACCAAAGCTATTGGTACCACTTGAGGTCTTTACTTGAACTGTCCTGCCCAGTTCTTTGGAAAATTATTTTAAATAATGTTGTTGCCTCTTGTGTTTAACCATATTATTGTGTCTGTCTCTAATATTTCCTATGTTCACATTGATTGTTTTCACAAAGTATGACCAAAAGCTAATACCACTAGTGCAATTATATTATATTGGAGCATATATTTTTTGATAAATACATATTTGTTGGTACACTTTAATACTGAAAACTAGTATACATTGATCGTAAAGTTTAATTTTCACTGCGGATCAGTTTGAAATGATGGAAGGGAGTAGAGCTCTCATGGGAGGATTTTATGTGCCTGGGATCCCCAAAATATTTTCTCTAATTATTTGATGCTTGTTACAATTTGGTGCTCTATAATGGTTTTAAAAAAAAATATATGATCCATAGAAGACTATATCCAATATCCAAAAAGAGGGAGGATTCTATAGATGTCAAGGAAATCAACCCATCATTACAATCAGTTAACTAGAATAATTTGAAAAGAAGATCTGCTGAGAATATTGTCCAGCATACTACTCTAGCGACTTTTTCAAAGGGCTTCAGAGCAGGGATGAGGAATCATTTTGGGATTTAGAGCTGCTGACTCACAGAAAAATCAGTCAGGGGCTGCCCACAAGTGAGAAACAAAAAACAAAAAAACGCTCACTGATGTGGCCCCCAACTGAGGGGAAAGATATTCTCCATACTCCCCTTGTCCACCAGAGCCTAGGGGGGAATCAGCCTAGTAGATTTTTGTATGCTCCAGCCCTGCGGTGGGTTAGCAGGAGGTCTGGAGCACCAGTGCAGGCTCCCCAATTCTGGGGGCCTCTGAGCTCAGGAGCCGGATACAGGTAAGCTTAAGAACATAAGAACGGCCATACTGGGTCAGACCAAAGGTCCATCCACCCAGTACTCTGTCTGCCAACAGTTGCCAATGCCAAGTGCCCCAGAGGGAGTGAATCAAACAGGTAATGATCAAGCGATCTCTCTCCTACCATCCATCTCCAGCCTCTGACAAACAAAGGCTGGGGACACCATTCTTTACCCATATTGGCTAATAGCAATTTATGGATTTAAGCTCTGTGAATTTATCTAGTTCTCTTTTAAACCCTGTTATATAGTCCTAGCCTTCACAGCCTCCTCAGGCAAGGAGTTCCACAGATTGACTATGCGCTGTGTGAAGAAGAACTTCCTTTTATTTGTTTTAAACCTGCTGCCCATTAATTTCATTTGGTGGCCCCTAGTTCTTATAATATGGGAACAAGCGAAGAACTTTTCCTTAATCACTTTCTCCATACCACTCATGATTTCATATACCTCTATCATAGTCTCCTCTTTTCAAGCTGAAAAGTCCCAGTGTCTTTAATCTCTCCTCATATGGGGCCCATTCCAACCCGCTAATCATTTTGGTTGCCCTTCTCTGAACCTTTTCTAATGCCAGTACATCTTTTTTGAGATGAGGAGACCACATCTGTACGCAGTATTCCAGATGTGGGCATACCATGGATTATATAAGGGCAATAAGATATTCTCCATCTTATTTTCTATCCCTTTTTTTAATGATTTTAATGATTCCTAACATCATGTTTGCTTTTTTGACTGCCACTTCCAAGGTCAAAGGACCTACAAGGGAAGATCTTGTAGCTGCATCTGGCCCCTAGGCCTGTGGTTCCCCACCCCTGCTTTAGAGTTTGGAAAAATCTCTGTACTGCCACATTGCCAGTACTCTCACCTTCTCTCATCTTCCCTTCATCATTGTTCTTCTCAAGGACTTTGCATACTCTGCAGGCTGTGCATAAGGACATCTCGGATTTAGAGAAGTTGTATTTATACAGCTTGCAGATGAAGTACTGAAAAAGTTCATATGGCCCGTCAGTTTTATAATTAGTTTCATAGCTACAGATACTAAGTATGATGTTTCATCATCACCATAACCTTAGCAGTTTTCAAGTAAATGTTGGAATGTCATGATGCAGGCTTAGGTTTGTACATGTAGGTATTCAAGATCTTTAAGTTATATTTGTAGTACTGGTGGCATACAAAACCTTAGGCCTCAGTTCAGAAAAGCACCTTTATTTATCAAGCATGTGCTTAAGTGCTTTTCTGAATAAGGATGAACTTAACTACTTCTCTGAATGAGGCCTTAATGAACATTATTAAACATTTGCTAGTTTCCTGGGTGGCTAAGTAAAGAGATTTTGGAGAGATTTTTAATGGTAATAATGTTCTTGTAAATGGAGGGGGGAGGGCAGAGACTTGAGGACTTATTTCTTTGTTTTATGCTTATGTTACTCTTAAATGTATTTCCAATTTAAGCAAAGTTATTGCCAGGTCTTTTTAAAGAAAAATTGAAACTTTATTACCTCTGGCATTGGTGACCACACAAGACAAGGAACTAGTTTTCTCAACTAATTCCCCAGGACATTAGGACAAGTGCAGGGAAATGTTAGTCCATCTTCCTGCTTTGGGTCCTTGCTGATGCACTGCTGATGATGTCTATATGTCCACGCTATTCACTTGAATATGTTGTAGCATCAATACGAAATCATCTTTCTAGTTATATGTGACCAGCAGGACCATGATTTTTAAATAGTGGGACTTCATTTCTCTAGATTAAAATGGGAGCAAGCAATATTGGCCCAGATGCTTAAACAAAAGTTCAAACAGTTTCTACTAATCACAATGTTGCCATAGCCATTGAAGTTAAAAGCATATAGCTATGTAGCGTACCAAGGCAACAGTCATTCCATTGATTTCCATCCCATTGGCAAGCTATACAAAGAAGGAAAAGATTCCAGGAGCCAGTGTGTAAATAAGGAGTTTGAGGTGGCTAAGGGGTAGTTGATTAGAGCATAGCTAATTTGGTTGCTGGGAGCAGGTCTTGCTTTTGCATTACACTTTTGTTCCCTTTTCTGCTTTCTGAAGAATCACTGTGACTAGTAACAAATTTATATTTTGAAGGCTGTCTTTGCTAGAGATTTGCTACCTGATTCTATTGTCAGTTATCTTGATGTAAATTAGGAATAAAGCCAATGAATAGTTTGAGCCACGTCCTTAGGTCTCCACAAGTTATTTAATGCCTTTTAAAAGTCCTCAGGACCGTATAAAAGCATTTCAATATTTCTAATTCACCAATGGGGAACTTCTGAAATTTGTTTTTCCTTCCATCAAAATAGCTCTTGAGATTTTAGACTGCCCTAAGATTTTAGAGTAAACATACTTACATTTATACACTGTCAGTTGTCCCATTTAAGTCAATGGAGCAACTGACAATATGGTTAAGTATGTGCGTAAACTAGGGCAGTCAATTAAACACAGTAACCAAAGCAATTAACTCAACACAAATTAACTTAATTAAAAAATAATTGTTATTAATCACAGTTTTGATTACACTGCAAAACAATAATAGAATATTAATTTAAATTATTATAAATGTTTTGACTGTTTCATACATTTTCAAATATATTGATTTCAATTGCAACACAGAATACATAGTGTACAGTGCTCAATTTCTATGATTATTTTGTATACAAATATTTTGAGAAAGCAAAAATAAAGCCTTCATATTTAAGTCCCAAAATTGCTGCCATTTTTTATATTTAATGTCTTTCTTGAATGTATAAAATGGCAATGTGAATATGTGGCTAATGGCAACATTTCAGTGTTCTACTTGTGATGGTTTGCAAATTAACATTTACCAAGATGCATCCCACATTTTGCTATTTCTGGTTCCCTGATTTTCATTTCCAGTGTACTGTGACATTGATCATAATATTTCAAGTATCACTGCAGATGTATGTCATTTCTGAAGGAATATGATTTTAAAGAGAAAATAGCTTTCAAATTCTGCAGAAACTAGTGTTACTTGGCTAACTCCTATTCCATTTGAAGACAGGTCTAATTTTTCTGTGGTTAAAATTATAGTATTACTTTATGCAAATAGTTAATTTTCATTCCAAGGTGCTTATTTTTTCCCCTGTTTAAGCTCACATTCATATAAATCTAGACTATTCTCTGTGAATCAAGAGTGCAACAGACTTTCTGTTTTATAGCCATAAAAAATAAAAAAAGAAACATTCTCAGTGTGATTGGGATTGCATATAAATGTACAGACAGTATACAAACATACAGGCTGCGTCTACACTGGCATGATTTTCTGGAAATGCTTTTAACGGAAAGCATTTTTTATGATATATGATATGATATATGATCTGAGGAGGCCCTGGCAGCGGGCCACACCTGGGCTGCCCCGCCGCCGGAGCCCTTCCGCTGGCTTCCCCCGAGGCTTTGCAAAGCCGCAAAGCTGTATACCCGGCGTATAAGACGACCCCTGATTTTGGGGGGATGTTTTTTAACATCAAAAGTCGTCTTATACGCCGGAAAATACGGTAACTTAGTCTGAACTCTATAAAATCAAAAACATGGAACCCTAACTTAGATCCTTTGAATTCAATGTATGTGGGATTTGGCTCATGGTAACAATAGCCCCAAATTCATAGACTCATATGACAGGAAGGGACGTTGAGTGATTGTTTAGTCCAGAATTAGCACTAAGTATTAACTAGACAAAGTCGGAACACAAATTTTCCCTTAGTCAAATTGTTTCAAACAATTAGCTTTTTCACCAAAAGGCTCTTTTTTCAATGAAAATTTGAGGGTTAGCAATTGTTTTGTTTAAAAAGATGTGACCTTTTTAATAAACATTTGTGTTAAAATTATTCTCAAACTGGTGGCTTTTTTCCTTTTACTGAAAATTGCTAAACAAGTAATTCTGAAATATTTAACAGAAATATCAGGATTTTTTATCTGAAAAACTCCCTTTTGAAATGTGCACAATGGAAACAACTTTGAATTCTAGAAATGTTAGTGTCTTTTTTTTTCATATTCCACCAGCTCTAATTCAGTGAGACTTTTTGTGTCACATGATTAAGAACCTTGCTGACTCAGGGTCTAAGGCACCTGTTTTTTTAAATGCTCTAAAGCATCCATAAAGCATATGGGATACCTGTATGTCATATATGGAATATACGGCAGTGTGATATGATAGAGGTATATGAAATCATAAGTAGTGTGGAGAGAGTAAATAAAGAAAAGTTATTTATTAGTTCTCATAATGGAAGAACTAGAGGACATCAAATGAAATTAATGGGTAGCAGGTTTAAAACTAATAAAAGAAATTTCTTCTTCACACAGCGTGTAGTCAACCTGTGGAACTCCTTGCCAGAAGAGGCTGTGAAGGCTAGGACTATAATAGAGTTTAAAGAGAAGCTAGATAATTTCATGGAGGTTAGGTCCATAAAAGGCTATTAACCAGGGGATAGAAATGGTGTCCCTGGCCTCTGTTTGTCAGAGGCTGGAGAAGGATGGCAAGAGACAAATCGCTTGACCATTGTCTTCGGTCCACCCTCTCTGGGGCACTTGGTGCTGGCCACTGTCAGCAGATAGGCTACTGGGCTAGATGGACATTTGGTCTGATGTTCTTATGTTCTTCTTCTTATTTATCACTTTCAGTTGATACCAGGGTCTTTGGTTTTAATGTAATGAGTCTACAATGTATTCATAACCAATATAAATGTTTGTTCTTTGAATTAAAATCTCTGTAATGGAATAAGTAAAATCAAAATCTTGCAGCTTTAGTCCTTACTTTAGGAATGCTCCCTTTTCATTCAGTTGGAGTTTTTTTCCTGGCTAAAATCTATAGGATTGACTCCTGATATAATAAATTTCTGTGTTAAGACAATACCGTTTTAACAGACTATACACTGTCATGTTTCCATGGGGAGAAATATATTTTGACCAAGGTACATGCTAACCTCAGCAATTATGAGCTTTTCATAGACCTAACTACCCGTTATTTCTGGGAGAAGAGACTGAGTAACTCAGATATCTTTATAGCTTTAAAACAGTGCCAGAATGAAAGCAAAAGAGTACTTTGTGGGAAGATATTACAGGCCATTCCAAAGTTGGCTTTGTACTGTAGTCTGGAATAACACAGTTTTTGTCTTGAAGATTACATTGATTAAAGTGTTTATTGTTTGCATACATCTAGGCATACTCCAACTTTTACACTACCTTAGTGTAGTGATATAAAGTTACTTGTTCCCAATCATGACAGAGTGATTTATATTAACTATTTTTATAACTTTTTTTACATTTCTCATGGCTAACAACTATCCAGAATAATAAAAAGTAGGAAAAATATTACACTGATTCTATGTTTCATAATCACTTTAATGTCTTTTTAAATTAGATAGTCAGTTTGTTTGGATGAACAGACAAAGCATGGCAAATTACAGTGCTACACCGCACTTCCAGGACATGTCCACACTGAAAACTAAACCTAGGCTGTGATTCTGTACCCATACAGATCAGTCTGACTCAGACTAGCAAGCACTCAGAATAAGATCCTTGGACCCTTTTGGGGAGGGACTGTCAGAGCCCAAAGTCCCAGTATCAGAGGGGTAGCCGTGTTAGTCTGAATCTGCAAAAGCAGCGAGGAGTCCTGTGGCACATTATAGACTAACTGAAGTGTAGGAGCATAAGCTTTTGTGGGCAAAGACCCACTTCGTCAGATGCATGTAGTGGAAATTTCCAGAGGCAGGTATAAATATGCAGGCCAGAATCAGGCTGGAGATGACAAGGTGGATCCAATCAAGGAGGATGAGGTCCACTTCAAGTAGCTGATCTGGAGGTGTGAATTCCAAGAGAGCAGAAGCTGCTTTTGTAGTTAGCAAACCATTCACAGTCTTTGTTTAATCCAGAGTTGATTGTGTCAAACTTGAAGATGAACTGTAGCTCAACAGTTTCTCTTTGAAGTCTGGTCCTGAAGAGTCTCTTTGAAGTCCTCGCCCTCAGACAACCCGCCAACCTGAAGCATACTCTCACCAGCAACTATACACCACACCATAATAACTCGAACTCAGGAACCAATCTTTGCAACAAACCTTGGTGCCAACTCTGCCCACATATATACACCAGCAACACCATCACAGGACCTAACCAGATCAGCCATACTGTCACTGGTACATTCTCCTGCACATCTACTAACGTTATATATGCCATCATGTGCCAACAATGCCCAACTGCTATATACATCGGCCAAACTGGACAGTCCCTACGTAAAAGAATCAATGGACACAAATCTGATATTAGGAATGGCAACATACAAAAACCTGTAGGGGAACACTTCAATCTTCCTGGACACACAATTGCAGATCTCAAGGTAGCCATCCTGCAGCAAAAAAACTTCAGGACCAGACTTCAAAGAGAAACTGCTGAGCTACAGTTCATCTTCAAGTTTGACACAATCAACTCTGGATTAAACAAAGACTGTGAATGGTTTGCTAACTACAAAAGCAGCTTCTGCTCTCTTGGAATTCACACCTCCAGATCAGCTACTTGAAGTGGGCCTCATCCTCCTTGATTGGATCCACCTTGTCATCTCCAGCCTGATTCTGGCCTGCATATTTATACCTGCCTCTGGAAATTTCCACTACATGCATCTGACGAAGTGGGTCTTTGCCCACGAAAGCTTATGTTCCTACATTTCAGTTAGTCTATAAGGTGCCACAGGACTCCTCGCCGCTTTTGCAAAGTCCCAGTGTGTCTTGAGTTCAAGTCCTGTTGTTTTGCAGAGTAGTTGTAGAACAAGCTGCAGTCCCAAGTCAGAAGGTCTGTGTAATGCAGTAAGTATGTGTCAGAATGGATGTGAGTTGCAGGTACCAGTGTTACAGTACAATGTGGATACTCAAGCATAGTCTTGGAAATACCAAGTCCACTAGCCCAGATCCCAGGCCAGGGTTTACAATGCAGTGTAGACATACTCAGACATGCTGTTTGGACTGTGCATGGAGTAAGTCAGTGTGCATCAGGGAACTTAGTGTATGGTAGCAGGGTTAGTGTATGGGAGCCACAAAGTGTATGAGCCACAAAGTGTAACTTAGTGTATGGGAGCCACAAAGACCATTAATGAGTAGCCCACAAGTGAGTTGCAGATTATCATGCAACAACTGTTTGACTAGACCAGTGTTTCTCAACCTTTTCTTATAAAGTACCCCTTTAAAAAAATGTAAATACCCCCAGTATCTACAGTTTTCAGAAACACAATATTTTTTTCCACCATTGCAACACATTTGTTTAAACAACTTAATCATACCCTGGTGGGCAATGACATTTTTGGGTGTAAAAAGAACAAAAATAATAAAGCGCTGTAAAATTTAAATAAAAAAATCAGGTTTTTTTCCAAATTTCAGTTGTGTTGACGTACCCCCTAGACTTCTCTCAAGTACCCCTAAGGGTATTCATACCACGGGTTGAGAAAGACTGGACTAGACAAGCCTTATATAAATTAAGGCACACATTTTATGGCATGGAATGATTTGAATCAAATATTCAGTTGGCTTTTTTGTCTAATTTTCTGCCCTCAGGTCATAAACCAAAGTTTCTGGACCATGTCACAAGGAAAGAAAGAGTATTACTATAAAGAAGTTATGAACAATCACTTTAGTCCTGGTTTCATCTGTTGCATGTAGCCTTTGAGAATTTTCCCTTAGCTCCTGGTTAAAAAAATAAAAGATCTAAAAGTCAAACCCACCAAAGTTAAGAATCTATTGCTCTTCAGGGCCTGCTCATGAACTACTGAAGTTAGTAGGAGTTTATCTGTTGATTTCTATGATTTCTTAATACAGGAGGTCATACTTAATAATCATCACACTGTTCTCTTCTGGTCTTGGAATCTGTGTATCCGTGAATACTTCAGGTTATTTTCCCTTTTTCATACTACTGACATCCTTTTAAATCTTTCAGTGCAACCCTTTTGTAGAATTTCAGGCAGCAGACTTGCATATATATGGACTTTCAGGCAGACAAAATATTTTGAGTCATCAAATTCTTTAAAAAGCCATTTGTTTCAGTCTGGTGCAGGTACAAAATAAGCATTTGGTTCTTTTTGGTCAGCAAAAGCTGCTATAAGCAATGTGGTTTTTTTTTCTGATATTTCAGTTCATGTTGTTTTCCTTAAACTTTCTGTATGTAACTTCAGCAAAATGATGTTTTCTCCCTTTCTCATATAAAACACAAAAGCAGTCTTTCACTTACTAGTCTGTGTTTCTCTCTCATCTACTGTACTTCACACAGAAAAAAGTGCTTCTTCAATTTGCATAGCTCAATTTCACGCTTTCACTGACATTCAAGACTTATTCAGAGCAAGTTATAATGAGAGAAATACCATAATAGAGAACATAGTTGCAAGCCATTTCCATTGCTCATATGGTGCAAGAATTGCTTAGCATAGCTTTTATTCTATATGGAAAGAAAATATTTACATTATAGTGCTAAATTTACTAACAGATTTATTCAAGTGCAGTGTTTTCCAAATGTCTTTAGCTGCGTTTCAGAAATGACTATATGCAAGGGGGTGGGACATGGTTGTGTGTGAGACTATGGCAAATTATTTTCTCCCTATGAGTAAATCTTCTGTTAGTAAAGTTCCACAATAGCTTTTTTTTTCTATTAAGCCATTTCTTCCTAACATTTTTCCAGAGTAATTGGGATATATTTGTATTAATAGAGTTTAATTAGAAATTAATAGAAATAGAAATAGAAATAGAAATAGAAATAGAAATAGAAATAGAAATTAATATTAATCTCCCATAATAAAAGAACTAGAGGACACCAAATGAAATTAATGGGTAGCAGGTTTAAAACTAATAAAAGGAAGTTCTTCACACAGCGTGTTGTCAACCTGTGGAACTCCTTGCCAGAAGAGGCTGTGAAGGCTAGGACTATAATAGAGTTTAAAGAGAAGCTGGATAAATTCATGGAGGTTAGGTCCATAAAAGGCTATTAGCCAGGGGATAAAATGGTGTCCTTGGCCTCTGTTTGTCAGAGGCTGGAGAGGGATGGCAGGAGACAAATCGCTTGATCATTGTCTTCGGTCCACCCTCTCTGGGGCACCTGGTGCTGGCCACTGTCGGTAGACAGGATACTGGGCTAGATGGACCTTTGGTCTGACCCAGTACGGAGGTTCTTATGTTCTTATGTAATATGTCTTTTCTTATTTATAATTTCAGAAATTAAATATTTGAACTAAAGTTGTTTCTGATCTAGTTTAGAGAACCATTAGTGTCAATTAGCCATGCTAATTGAGATAGACACATTAAATCTGGACCTATGGATTTGTATATATCTGAGGATACTGAGGGAATTGGCAAATGCCATTGCAGAGCCTTTATCTTTCAGATCAGTAAAGGTCCCAGATGACTGGAAAAAGGCAAATGTAGTGCCCATCTTTAAAAAAGGGAAGAAGGAAAACCCAGGGAACTACAGACCAATCAGTAATACCTCATCCCAGAAAAATCATGGAGGGGATCCTCAAGGAATCCATTTTGAAGCACTTGGAAGAGGAGAAAGTGATTAGGAATAGTCAACATGGATTCACCAAGGGCAAGTCATGCCTGACCAATCTGATTAGCTTCTATGATGAGGTAACTGTGGACATGGGGAAGTCAGTGGATGTGATATGCTTTGACTTTAGCAAAGCTTTGGATACGGTCTCCCACAATACTCTTGCCAGCAAGTTAAGGAAGTATGGATTGGATAAATGGACTGTAAGGTGGATAGAAAGTTGGCTAGTTTGTTGGGCCCAATGGGTAGTGATCAATGGCTCGATGTCTAGTTGGTGGTCTGTTTCAAGTGGAGTGTCCCAACGTTTGGTTCTAGGGCTGGTTTTGTTCAAGATCTTTATTAATTACCTGGATGAGGGGATGGATTGCATACTCAGCAAGTTCACAGATGACATTAAACTAGGGGAAGAGGTAGATACGGTGGAGGGCAGAGATAGGGTTCAGAGTGACCTAGATGAATTGGAGTATTAGGTGAAAAGAGATCTAATAAGGTTCAACAAGGGCAAGTGCAGAGTTCTGCACTTGGGATGAAAGAATCCCAAGCACTGTTGTAGGATGGGGACCTACTGGCTAAGTATCAGTTCTGAAGAAAATGACCTGGGGATTACAGTGGGTGAGAAGCTGGATATCAATCAACAGTGTGCCCTTGTAGCCAACAGGGCTAATGGCATATTAGGGTGGGTTGGATGAGTATTTCCAGCAGATCTAGATAAGTTATTAATACCCATTATTTGGCACTGGTGAGGCCCCATCTGGAGTATTGCATCCAGTTCTGGGCTCCCCACTATAGAAAGGATGTGGAGACATTGGAGAGGGTCCAACGGAGGACAACCAAAATGATTAGAGGGATGGATAACATGATCTACAAGGAGAGGCTTAAGGATTTGTGATTATGTAGTGTGCAAAAAAGAAGAGTGAGGGGAGATTTGATAGCAGCCTTCAACTTCCTGAACTGAAGTTCCAAAGAGGATGGAGAGAGACTGTTCTCAGTAGTGACAGATGGCAGAAGAAGGAACAATGGTCTCAAGTTTCAGTGGGGGAGGTCTAGGTTGGATATTAGGAAAAACTATTTCACTAGGAGGGTGGTGAAGTACTGGAATGGGTTAGCTAGGGAGGCGGTGGAATCTTCATCCCTAGAGGGTTTTAAGTCCCAGCTTGACAAAGTCCTGGCTGGGATGATTTAGTTAGGGTTGGTCCCGCTTTGGGTTGGGGCCTGGACTCGATGACTTCTTGAAGTTTCTTCCAGCCCTAGGATTCTATGATTGTGTGATGATTCTAAATATTAGTTCTATGGTACTCAGAGAATAAATATCTTCTGTATTTCCTGTTATAAGTTACTATTCAGCTATTGGACATTTTGAGCATCATCATTAACAACCATGGGCTCAATGCCTATTGATGTCCAATGCCTCCCTCACTATTTCCTTCCATCTCTCCCTCTCCAGTGTGGAGTGGCTTAATTTCTGTAGACTAGCTCCGCACCAATCTAAGGGTATGTCTACACTAGCCACCCTAGTTCAAACTAGGGTGGCTAATGTAGTCATTCGAACTTGCAAATGAAGCTTGGAATTTAAATATCCCGGGCTTCATTTGCATGTTCCTGGGCGCCGCCATTTTTAAATGCTCAGTAGTTCGAACTACCTGCCCGCAGCTACACGCAGCACAGGGTAGGTAGTTCAAATTAAAGCTCCTAGTTCGAACTACTGTTACTCCTTATTGCAGGAGTTTTAATTCAAACTACCTAGCTCATGCCGCGTGTAGCCACGGGCAGGTAGTTCAAACTACTGGGCGTTTAAAAATGGCAGCGCCCGGGAACATGCAAATGAAGCCCGGGATATTTAAATTCCAGGCTTCATTTGTAAGTTCGAATGACTACATTAGCCACCCTAGTTCAAACTAGGGTGGCAGTGTAGACATACTCTAACATATCATCTACCAATTCTCTGTCTGGTCTGCCTCTCCTATTCAGACCATCCATTATGCCCAATACCAAGGTCTTAACTTTTTGCTTGTCATTCATTCTGCAGATATGCTTGAATAGCTGTAACTTCCATTGTATAACCTTTTGCAGTAGATTCTCTTTCGGCTGTATCTTCCTATATAATTCCTTGTTGGTGACCTTCTGCATCCATCCTATTCTCAGGATCTTTCTATAACAACTCCTCTTGAATGCCAATATCCTTCTCTTCAAATCTTTCATTATCACCCATGTCTCACATCCATACAACATGCTGCTAAATACACACGTTTTCAAGACACTCAGCTTCGTTCCTAAGCTAATCGCTTTAGTTTTCCAGATCTTATTCATCCCCTTCAAACTCACTCTTGCTTTCACTATTCTAGTCGCTATTTCCTTCTTACAGTCTAGATCATATGTCATGTTGCTCCCCAAATGCATTAACTTCCCTAAGTTCTCTGTTATATTGTCTCTATCAGTAGTAATATTTATCTATCAAGTTTCCACTATGGTGAACACCAAATTTATTCACTATATCAAAACACATCAGTAATTGAAACAGTAGTACAATTCTATAGTTAAGTAAAAACGTATATAATTCAGAGCAAGCTCACGCTTGGTCCTGATGCAGGGAAGAATAGTGAAGACAGCAAAAAAAAGTTCCTGCCGCTGAAGGAACCAGGTCTGCTGTGTCCAGACCATAGTGAATTTTTCCTACCACATGTTGGGACACAATTAACCCCAAGAATGAAAAATTGTAATGCTTGATATACTCAGTTGTCAAACTTATCCTGGTGCTGTGTTGAGATAGTGAATGGGCAGATCATTCCTTGAGTTTTTAACATTAGAGGACTAGAAAATAGCAGAGAAGTCACTATAAGTCAATAGGTCTTAAGCATAGGCTTAAAATTAAGTGTGTGCTTCAATACTGTTCTGAAGAGGGATAGACTGAAATATGTACTTAAGTGCTTCTATGAATCAGTGATTATATAAAGAAGATGCTCTATGCCACTTTTTAATTCATTTATAATTTATCATATTATTATAATCTTTATAATTTATCATAAATGCAAGATAAATGTACCATAAATGTTGCATCATAAATACAACAAAATTAGCTTTGATTTGATAAATATGATGTGATAGATGTAGTTTTCTCTAGATCCTTCAATTTCCCCATCCACCCCAAATACATCCACCCCAAATACAAATCAATGCATAGGGTGTTCTGAGACAAGGACGGGGTATGGGAGGAAGGAGTTATCTGCTTTAGCTAAACCCCCTTTCCTCTGGAAAAAAAAGGTCTATTCCAGTATATTTACTCCATTTTCTGCTGGCAGTACTTAAAAACACAGGTATGATTTCTATAAGCTAAGACCGTAGAATGAGTCTAGCAATATGAGTGAACTGGGTTCTTTAATTTTTCATTTTAGGTATGCTTCCAAGAGACAGCTTATAAACATGGGTAAAATAAAGTGCCTGGGAGCAAAAGCAGGTTTTCCATGTCTATCTTCCTTTATTTGAAATGAACATTTTTATTTAACTAGATTCAATTAGCTGAGCTTTCAAGTGTGCATGAATCTCTATGGAGACCATTTCTTCTCCATTACACCCTCAGTATATTTGTAAATCTCCACATATGCACACCCCCATTATACATTTCTATCATAGTTGCTAAGTAAATAAAGGCAAGATCAGTATTGCTTGCCTTGATCATGCTGTTATCTCCTGCTGAAACTCATCATGGTGCTCCCTTTCTTTTCTTTTTATTTCATCTTTTTGTTTATCATTTCCACAAGCATAGTCTGTACACAAGGTCATACTCAGGACATGATTGATATTTCAAAGTCCAAAGGCAACACTTCAGAAGATGTTTTTTTCTAGTATTTGGCTCTGTGTCTGGTTCCATTAATGGATGTGTTGATAATTGTGAGGCTACTTCTGGGACTGTTCCAGGGTCAGTCTGCTGCATGATTGCTGATGCTGTTTTGTGCCCCTGGATATCATCTTCTTTAACTCATCCTTGAATGTTAGAGATGTTTGTACTGTTTGACCGTAAAGGCCACACATATTCCAATTAGGAGCCCAAAGAAAATTTTTTAATGGGGCAAAGATGTAACTTCAAATGTCTATTTACACAATAAGCCTGTCTTCCAAAGCACTCATTTACAACCCCTCCCAGGTTGATATCATCTGCAAACTTTATAAGTATACTCTCTATGCCATTATCTAAATCATTGATGAAAATATTGGACAGAAATGGACCCAGAATAGATTCCTCTGGGACCCCACTAATTACCTGCTTCTAGCATGATTGACAACCACTGACAACTACACTCTGGGAATGGTCTTAGAGGGGTAGCCGTATTAGTCTGTAACTTTATAAACAATTAGTAGTCCTGTGGCACCTTAGAGTATGTCTACACTACCACCCTAGTTCGAACTAGGGTGGTAATGTAGGCAACCGGAGTTGCAAATGAAGCCCTGGATTTGAATTTCCTGGGCTTCATTTGCATAAAGCCGGGCGCCGCCATTTTTAAATGTCCGCTACTGTGGACTCCGTGCCGCGCGGCTACACGCAGCATGGACTAGGTAGTTCGGACTAGGCCTCATTTCATGAGGAGTAATGGTAGTTCGGACTAGGAAGTCTAGTCCGAACTACCTAGTCTGTGTCGCGTGTAGCCGCACGGCACGGAGTCCGCACTAGCGGACATTTAAAAATGGCGGCGCCCGGATTTATGCAAATGAAGCCAGGGAAATTCAAATCCTGGGTTTCATTTGCAACTCTGGTTGCCTACATTGCCACCCTAGTTCGAACTAGGGTGGTAGTGTAGACATACCCTTAGAGACTAACAAAAAAATATAGGCTTGCGAGCTTTCATGGGTAAGACTCATTTCATCTGATGAGTTGGAGTGAAAATAACAGAATCCAAGATCTATATAACAAGAAAAGAAGTACCTGTTGATTGTAGGACTCATGTTAATGAAGCTAATCAAGTGGACTGGCCATGTCCCATTCATAGCTTTTGATGTGAAAATGCAGATGTCAAAGGCAGGGAAAATTGGTGTTGTACTACAGTAACCAGTTAATGTCTTTGGGAATAGTTATGCAACCAGTTATGCACCCACCTTACAATAGTTCCATCTAGGTTGTATGTCCTTAAAAACAAAACTTAAAAAACAAAAACAAAAACTGGTCTGGTAGCATTTTATAGACTAACAAAACATATAGATGGAATCATGAGCTTTTGTGGGCACAGCACCATTTCCTTCTCTTTTATTCTGTGAGTTTCCAGGAGCACTTTTTCTCTTCTGTATAATTTTGGAAAAACTGATGTTTGATGTAACTATCCCCCTTACTCTTGCAGGTTTTGATTTCTTCAGCAGGTAACCATTAACCAGTAATATACGCAGGAAACGTAGTTTACAGAGGCAAAATAGATAGTTGGCTCAAGTAAGTCTTTAAATAACACAATTTCTAAGGCAACAACTATCTGACAGCTGAGTATATTTATGCAGTAGCATCTGGACTTGAAATCAAAGATAGTTTGCAAAGAAATCTCTGTCATTCAATATGATAACTGATACTCTTAATGCTAATACATTATTTTTGTTTGCTGGTAGAAATTAGCATTTAGAAAATGTTCAAATAATCTTTTAATTGTGATAAAGTTTTAAATGAATCTTGACCATTTGATTTTATATTTAAACAAACATCCAGTTTTGAAATAATGTTGGACTGGTTTTAAAGACATCACTGTAAGGCAAATACACATAATGAGACCCTGGGGAATAGTTACCTGTTTCGAAAGTCATCAAAAAACTGAAATATGGGTAGAATAATCTGTCTAGGATTTTTTGATGCTGCTTATAACTGTGTAGAGTAGATCATTACATGGCTGGGATGAATAGGCAATTCATAAACATGACTTAATACACTGTCAGAACCTTCCTACAAATTTTTAGATAGAATTTACTAACAAATAGTTTACTAATTAGTGCTTGAGTTATAAAAAATTATGAGTGAATGATGATAATTGGTAATTATTGTACAATCAAAACAATGCTGTCAATGCAATTAAATGTCAAACAGCAGCTATGTCAGAGACTTAAATACTTTAAAGAACAAGAGGTAATATCAAAACCACTAATCTCCTGTGGCTACCTTTGGATCACATGGTGGTGTGATTGTAGGTCATTGATACTGCAAAAAAGTTCTTTCCTTCCCTTTTGGTGCCTCCTGTCCTCGCTGGCATTGTTTATTTTGAACAACTCAATTTTAAAAGGATTTTTAATAGTCATCACAGCTATAAAGCATCCTATCCAGAACTGTATCTAGCTATGAAAAGTTAAATTGTAAGTTTTAGAAGTGTTTGCTTTATTCAATAAAGAGAGCTGGGGGGACAGGGGAATGGAATTTCCATCTTATGAGGAATTTTGAAACTTTCAGTTATAATCTCAAAATATTTCATTTAAGAAATAGCAAAACATACTTATGAAGAGAGATAATATTGAAATGTTATAGTAGTAAAAACAAAATGAAACAGGAAAGTCTAAACAAACAAAAATGGAGTTGGAATGTAAAGAAATGAGTCATAATGAAATATTCCATTTTGATTTCCACACTGACTTGGTTAGCTTCATGAACACGAGCAACATTTTCCTTGAGTACACTCCCACTTCTATAATTTTCACTCCAGTTCAGCTGATGAAGTGGGTTTACCCACAAAAGCATATGCCCTCATAAATCTATTAGTCATTAAGGTGCCACAGGACTCCTTGTATTTGCAGATAAAGGCTATCAGTAATAAGGCTACCCCTCTGAGGGGGCATCTAGACAGCACCCTTATCTTGAATAAACGAAGTAATTTGCTCTGTGCAAATTGTGTAGCTTATTTCAAATGTATTTTGAAATAGCTTATTTCAAAATTTGGCACTTTCTACACAGCATCAAATTTCGAAATAGCACACTATTCTGAGACATCCCTTAACTCTCATGGAACGAGGATTACAGGGATGCCAGAATAGCACACCCATTGTTTCAGAATTTATTTTGAAATAATAGGTGCATGTAAAAGACACAGAATAGCTATTTCAGGATACCTCTGATATTCTGAAATAGCTCCACTGTCAAGAAGTACCCTGAGACTCTTCCCCTGAAGATGATCTGTTAACTTCAAAAATAAAAGCCTTCCAGCTTGCCAGATCTATTAGCATAACATTGAACCCGTTAAAGAGCCTTTAAGTGGTAATGTAACCATTTAATAGGCATGTGCCAACCCTGAATGTACTGAAAAAGAAACCAGTTGTACATTTCTATGTATACAGGACTTTATTTTAAAATTTGCTTTAAATATTGCATTAGTTGCTGAATATACAATCCCATCTTTAAAAATTCTTGTATGGATATTTAGATGTGCGAGCTGTGTTCAGCTTTAGTTTTAAATGCCTGGATTTTCAGACATATAGACTTTTAATAAATTCTTCCCAAAATACACATTTTAATTTTAATTACTAGAGTGCAAAAACATGCTTCCAAATTCTTCTTTTCCATCCCTATTCTCCTCTCTCTCTCTCTCTGTCTCTCTCTCTCTCTCTCTCTCTCTCTCTCACACACACACACACACACACACACACACACTCACTCACTTGCCTAAAGGAACAAAATTCCATTTCTTACAGATAGCTGGACAAATGGTTTTCCCTTTTACTTCTGAGTAGTTGATAAACTAGGTTTAAGAGAACTCTCCACCAAAATCAGTACCTTAATAAGATATAAAATCCTTTGTTATACCTAACATCTTTACAAACATATTTTAACATAAACATATAGGGTGCGTCTAGACTGGCAAGATTTTGCACAAAAGCGCCTGCTTTTGCTCAAAATCTTCCCACCTGTCTACACTAGCCATGAGTATTTGCGCAGGAACACTGACTTTGTACTGTACAAAATCAGTGGTTCTTGTGCAAATACTCCGATGCTCCCGCTCAAGGATAAGCCCTCTTGCGCAAGTATTCTTGCGCAAGCGAGCCAGTGTAGACAGCCAAGTTAATTTCTTGCGCAAGAGAGCCCGATGGCTTAAATGGCCATTGGAGCTTTCTTGCGCAAGAGAGCGTCTACACTGGCACTGATGCTTTTGCGCGAAAGCAAATCTTTTGCACAAAGGCACATGCCAGCATAGACGCTCTCTTGCACAAATACTTTTAACAGAAAAACTTTTCCGTTAAAAGTATTTGCGCAAAATCATGCCAGTCTAGACGCAGACATAGGCTGTGTCTATATTGGTAAGATTTTGTGCAAAAGCAAATGCTTTTGCGCAAAATCTTGCTGCCTGTCTACACTGGCTGTGAGTATTTGCCCAAGAACACTGACATTGTAATGTACAAAATCAGTGTTTTTTGTGCAAATACTCTGACGCTCCCACTCAGGGATAAGTCCTCTTGCGCAAGTGTTCTTGCGCAAGAGGCCACTGTAGACAGGCAACGTGAATTACTTGCGCAAGAAAGCTCGATGTTTAAAATGGCCATTGGAGCTTTCTTGCGCAAGATTGCAGCTACACTGGCACAGATGCTTTTGTACAAAAGCAAACCTTTTGCACGTAGGCACATGCCAGTACAGACGCTCTCTTGTGCAAATACTTTTAACGGAAAAACTCTTCCGTTAAAAGTATTTGTGCAAAATCATACCAGTGTAGACGCAGCCATAGTGAAATTTCATAAACAAACCTTATGAAAATCACACAAAATACATTAGTGTTTTCTTTTTCTAAAGCAATTAACTTTATTATAAACACACTAAACTGCTCTGACTGATTAATTTAAAATAATGTCTTTGTTTCAGTGATTTTAAAGATGTAGTAATGTGGAATGATTACCTTATGAAGGTTTAAGAGTATATTTAAAATATAAAATCGGCTTCGAAACACTGATGAATAAAATGTAAAACAAAAGGGCTGCATCAAGTTTTCTGTAATATTTAATGTTGTATGCAGCAGGACAGTGGACTTGCTCTTTCTACACATTTTTGCAAATAAATCTCTGACAGACTTCAGGGTATATCAAAAAATTTGTGACTGACATTTTTTTATCCCCAAATTTAGTGCTTTTAATTAGTTACCTTCTGCATGTCCAGTCTTTACAATCTGGCATGTAGAGGAAAATGTGCTTCATTCTGTTTAGAAAGAAATTTTAGAATAGTGTTTTATTTTTCCAGATGGCATTTGGCTGGTATGGGTGAGCATAAAGAAGGTGGCAGTGGGAAGAGGTGCAGATATGGGGAGAGCTAGGGTGGAGTATGTGCAGAGCCATAGGCTGGGAAGCTTGCCTCACCAAGCAGCAGCTTCGCCCACTTCCCATACTAAGTACTGTAGCCAAAAAGACAAAGGGCAGGATGGGACAAAAAGCCACAAAGAAGTGAATTGACCTTGACAGGATAATAAAGCAGAGAAGTGGCAAAGCAGCAATAAAATCCATCTCCTGATTCCCACCACAGTGTTCAGCAGACTCCCAGCTGCTGTAGATTGCTTTCTGGCATTTCTTGTTATTAAAGAATAAATCCTATTATCTTTTAAAATAAGCTAATGTTGGGATAAGCTTATTTATATAGATTCAATTTTCTTTGTTGTTTCTGTATCTTCAAAGAAATGGTTGCTCTCTAAAATAATTTCATGAAGTATGATATTGTTTGAAAGCATATTGATTAATCAAAAGATTTTGAATAACAAGTATCTGCATCACATAATGGATTATAAATTATAAATCTGCATCACATAATGGATTATGTGACATTAGAATTATAATATCACATACTACATGCCAAAATGTAATTTAAATATTTGAGGTAATATTTCCTGATTTTCTTTGCTCCCCTCACTTTATTTAGGGCCCAACCCTACCTCAATGAGGCTTAGTAAATTAGTTCACTTATATTTGGTTGTATGCCAAAAGGGCAAAGACTTAGCTATTTTTGCCGTGGTCTGCAGAAGGAATCTAGTTAATTATTTAGTATCGCTGCATAATTGTCTACAGGAAAGATCTTTATGAGATTTTTTCATTGTAGAGCTCTGTGTTTTAGACAGAAAGAAAAAATGGGATGGCTTAAGTGTGTCTTCTATATTCAGTATATTTATATCCTTTTAGTAAATGTAGCATTGACAATATTGCTATGGCCAAGGCTCAATATAATTTAAACCACTGTTCATTAGCAAACCTCAGTTGTAGAGTTAGTTGGGAATTTTCTGATGGAATGTCAAGTGCAAATAAACATTCTATGGGTTCATACCAATTTTGACTAAGGTTCTGAAGGAAACAAAGTAGGTTTTCTTTCCTGCTTGATAATCCACCCACTGCTTCTTGAGTTCTTCAGCAGCCAATGTGATTTTTGGTCTCCAAGGTTCCAGGCTCTTAAGTAAGTAGGGCCCTTGGCTGATTGCCTGGTGAGCTGCTAGCAGTACACCACCTGGCTGCTATAAAACAGGGACACCCAAGCAACCAGGTTAGCCTTTGAGAGGCTGCCAGGGAGCTAGGACTTCGAAGTTTCTGGTAACTTGGGAAACATTTTATGTTTCTGAATAAAGTGTTTATGTGGTGGGACTATTTTGGTTTTTCTAAATGAAATATTGTGGATTAACTTCCTTTAAAAATGCTAAAGTTTTGGTTTTTTTGTCTGATTCTGGATGAATGTTTTTTTCATAAAACCTTACACTTTTTTCACAGAAGCATTTTCTGGGCACCTCTACTCTTCTTTAGTGTTTTCATCCTAAAAGTCCCAAGAAAACAGGGTGTTTGGTGCAGGTTTTTGTATAGCAGATGCAAGTGTGTTTCATAGGGGAATTACTAGGATTCATTTATTAAATATATCATGGGAGTGTGTGTCTAGAGTACAGGGGTTTTTTTGGTAAAAAGTAGCCTATTTCCGAAAAAACTTCCCCTGCATCTAGACTGCTGTCGCCTTCTTTCGAAAGTAAATCAAAAGAAGGCGGCAGTTTTTTCGACAGTGGAAAACCTCGTTTTACGAGGAAGAATGCCTTTTTTCAAAAGTGCTCTTTTGAAAAAAGGTGCTATGTAATGCAAACTGAGCTTTTTCAAAAGAGAGCATCCAGACTGCCTGGGTGCTCTCTTTCGAAAAAGCGGCTTGCTATTTCGAAAGTACTAGTTGTAGTCTAGATGTTCTTTTTTGAAAGAGGCTTTTTTGAAAATATCTTTCAAAAAAGCCTTTTTCGAAAGAGGCTTGCAGTCTAGACATAGCCAGAATGTTAATGACATCAGGCTTTATTGTGCTCTCACATGTGCCAATTTTATGTAAGTGTTGCTCCATCGTCTTCTCATATAGCTAGTCATGGAATCAACTACCTGCTCTATCATATCTCTAAGAAATGTTTCTTTCAAAATGTGTATGGGGAGTTTAAAGAGAAGATGAGACAGAGGAGAGGAAGAAAAGAAAGAGAAAAGTATCATTTGAGGTATGATAGGGTATGTCTACACTACCCTCCTAGTTCAAACTAGGAGGGTAATGTAGGCATACCACACTTGCAAATGAAGCCCAGGATTTGAATTTCCCGGGCTTCATTTGCATAAGCGGGGAGCTGCCATTTTTAAAACCCCGCTGGTTCGAACCCCGTGCAGCGCAGGGTTCCACGAGGTGAACCGGTAGTTCGGAATAGGAAGCCTAGTCCGAACTACCTAGTTCGAGCCCCGTGTAGCTGCGCTGCACGGGGTTTGAACCAGCGGGGTTTTAAAAATGGCGGCTCCCCGCTTATGCAAATGAAGCCCGGGAAATTCAAATCCCGGGCTTCATTTGCAAGTGCTGTATGCCTACATTACCCTCCTAGTTCGAACTAGGAGGGTAGTGTAGACATACCCATAGGTATTTCCTTACAGAGAATCTGTTCAACTACTACTGTAGAATCTATTTGTGACTGTTGACTTGACATCTTACTGTCCAGTAATGCAGACTCAAATGTCTATACATTTACTTCCTTACGCTTCAACAGGGGCTAAGAAAAGTCAGTATCAGTGCCATAGAAATCTCTTCATTAAGTAAGAAATGCACTTTTTCTGTTCCTAACTTCTCAAATTGGAAGGTGACTTTTGCAGTCTTTTTTGCCATATGTCCCTTCACTAGTTGCCAAAGCTTCTATGGAAAGTAGAGTTTAATCAGGACTTCTAACTTTGTCTTGTATGCTTAAGAGAAAATCAACTGTTGCAGTTCCTAGGATTTCAACATCTGCTATTCCATGTCTCTCGTAGTTAATCAGCATTGGCATAACAGACTTTATCCAGGAAACTGAATACATGAAACTTCCTTCCTGCAAATTAACAGTTTTATACATTTCTCATTTATCTCATTTCCATTATAATAGTATGAATCACAATAGGTGATGTTGGAAATATGAAGTGTTGTCCCACATGCTGAAAAATCAGCATGACAAACTGCATCCTTTACAATAGTTTAGTAGATGATTTGTTTTTCCCATGTCATATGAAAGTATAACTTCTGGGGGATTTTCAGTTCATTAATGCCTTACAAATAGTATCTCAGTAGACCTGTGTCGGGGTATACCAGGCTCACATGAATTTGATGGAGGCTTCAGGGTCATATCACTCTGTCCTAGAAAGGAGAAGTCCTGCAGGCTGCCTAGAGTGGCTGTGGGGGAAGCAGCCGATGAGAGAGGCCACCTGGAGCAGCCTGTAAAGCTCCAGCAGATTAATATAAAAGGAGCTACAGGGCCCGAGTTATTAAAATTAGCTGTGAAGTTAGAATTTCAAACAATTTAAACAGTTCAAAACAAAAATACTTTTCCAGAAAAACAAGCCATAATCAGGTTTTTCCACACATTTGTGTGATCAATTGTAAACCACAAAATACATACTCTGACTTTAAACTGCTTTTTAATTTCTTCTGAAAATCATCAGCTATGCATAACTATGGTTTATGTATGTATTAACCTTCTTCTTGTTCTCTGTCATGCTCTTGCTTACTTTCAAACAAAGTCAGAAGGAAAAAAGAAAAGAAAACCCCTTGAGGATTATAGGGGTATCAGATCATTCATCCAGGCCGTGTCCAGACTCAGGGTTTTTTTCGGGAAAAGTAGCCTTTTCCCGAAAAAACTTCCCCTGCGTCCAGACTCAAGCCGCGTTCTTTTGAAATTATTTCGAAAGAACGCGGCTTTTCTTTCGATGGCGGTAAACCTCAATTTACAAGGAAGAACGCCTTCTTTCGAAAGCTCCTCTTTCGAAAGAAGGCGTTCTTCAATGTAAAGAGGCCGTCTTCGAAAGAGAGCATCCAGACTCGCTGGGTGCTCTCTTTCGAAAAAGCGGATTTCTCTTTCGAAAGATCTGCCTGCAGTCTAGACGCGATCTTTTGAAAGAGGCTCTTTCGAAAGATGCTTTCAAAAGAGCCTCTTTCGAAAGAAGCCTGCAGTCTAGACATAGCCCCAGAGAATCCCAAGTCTTCCAATGCGTTTTGCTCTCTAAGACATTCAGATATGTTTTCTTTCCATGTAAACCCAATAGGACTCATTTCTAGGCACATGGTCTATATCATTCCTCTCCCACCTGAAATTCAGGTCTGGGTAATCCATGTCTCTCCCTTTTAATTGCCCTACATTTCAGAAAATTCCTAGGAATAAACTCCTTGTCTTTCAGGATCACTGGAGAGACATTCCTTCCAAACACAAGTCTTTTGCAAAGAATATAAAAAGCAAGATCTTGACCAGTTATAGATTTGTTTAACAAATATAACCCAGTGGGTTTGGCATGCAAGGATTGGAAATGAACCAATTCCTGCAGCTTCATTCAGGAACTCAGTTCCTTATATACTGATGGGAATATCCATCTTTATTAATCTGTTTATATCACTAGCAAAGCCAAGAATCCCAGTTATTGCAACTACTCTTCCAACAAAAAACATTGAGATTTTTATGAATGTGTGGAGCCATGATATTCTTTATATGTTTTCTCAGTCCTCCATCCAAAAGATTATGGAAGAAAAACCTAGTATCATCGTTGTTACCCTGTTGTAGTTCAGATATGCCTAGTTTTCAGAGTTGTTTTAATTACCCAGTAACAATACATAATGTTCTTCTCTCTCAAGATACCAAAAATGATGGAATGATATGTGAGAAGTTAATATTTCAGGGGATTTGCATCTCAAGTAACTGGCACTTTCCTGCATTCTAGAAAGGAGTAGAGGCAAACAAAAGGGTAATTATTTTTGCCTCACAAGTTCAGACATTGAGTGGGTGCTGAAGTATTATTGAAATGGTGGTCACACAGTTATCAAAATACTTACAGCCTTCTGCTGGACTTTCATTTTCCATTGCCTGCCTCCTTCACCACTCGTAAAGCCCTGTGTGCTTCCTAGGCCAACAGTGCCCTTTCCTTCACACGCCTCTGGCCTTATACAATGCACAGAATGGATGATGCTCAGGGAATTAATCAGTGTTGTGTCATTCATGATATTGTTGTCCATACTCTCATTTGTAGCAGAAGTTGGAAGATATATAATGAACTGGGCAAAAGTAGGCAGAAAATGAATGGTCTCAAGATTTAGGCAATCAAACAATATTCTGGTCTTCTGGATTCCCTCTCCACCTGTTCAACATAGTTATTATTTGATGCTCGGAAGGTCACTTGACCCAGACTTTTCAAAGGTGTATTCAGTTGTGTGTTCCTCATTCTGGGGATTCCTGATTTGCAACCCGGGGGAGAGAGCGAGAGAGGGACTTTCAAGTAGAGACTTATGGCTGGTGATCTGTTTACTCACGGCAGCCTTCCTTATCACACTTGGAGCCTAAATCAGATTCTTTATGAACTGTGCATACTCTGGGAATTCAATATCCTTAACATTAATAATCCTCAATTCTCTTCTTAGTAACCAGCATAGTGGTCATGATTCTTGATAGTCTAAAAGACAATATGGCTTCATTCATTTCTCTGGAAGTTCCCCTTCAAATTCATACATGCTTTTTGCCAAATATAGTTAGTTGCTAAGGTTCATGTTACTTACAGTAAGCTAGATTCCACAATAAACTAAGACCATGGCGGTGGGTGAAGGTAGGGCTGGGAGAGGCGAGTCCCCAGACCTACCCCCAGACTTGCCCCTTTTACTCATGGGTGCTAAGCCCTCGCCCCCTTCCCCCACCTGACTCATGTTCAAAGCCTGTGCCCACCCCACAGCATGGAGAAGGCACATGAGGTCAGCAATACTCCACCCCAGTACACCTATGGTAGGCATTCTGGGGCGGATTCTGGGTGGAGCCAGACTGGTGATTTGGGAAGGCAATGCCTTCCACCCACCTATTATACCTGCCACCCTGAGTAAGACCCTTTTACATGGGATCAGCCTCTGAAAAATGTTTTGAGTATAAGGGAATTCCCCAGGCATCAGAGTGCTGCTACAACAGCCCTAGCTGCAGCCACCAAGCATAGGAGGCATATGGGAGGAAGACAGCATATATAACCTATACTGCATTATACATTTTCTAAGCCGCTAAATGGCTGAAAGTGAGGCATTCCAGCTGTGCATAGATTACAGCAGTGTTGAAGTAGTCCTAATTTTCTCAAAAGGTTGAGCTCAGAAAATAGGGATACAGTGACTTCAAGCCACTTTTCTCCCCCCACTGTCACCCTTACTGTTAATTTGTAAAGCACAGAACACAAATTCTGACTCAGTGGTTCTGTTTTTTGGGGTATTTCATGTCTGTTGTATCTCTAGTCTTTGGTTCTGAGTGTAGTGAAAGCTTCTTTTGGGGGCAAAGAAGAAAATAAATGATACCTAGATACTTCCATGTCAAAATCTGTGTTGCTTTTACTTGGCAATCATGTTTTCCTAGCATCTTACCCTGTTAGTGCCTACAGGTCTCAGTCCTATTGAGGCTTCATTGTGTTAAACCCTGTATAAGCAAATAATGAGTCTCTGCTTTAAAGGGTTTACCATCTAAATACACAAGACAAGCAAAGGCAACAAAGAGGGAAGTGGCTTACTTGAGATCACACAGCAGGCTAATGGCAGAGATGCGATTAGCTACAGCCAGGATCACAGAGGTTCTGCTGCTAGCAGTCATTTGTTTAAAAATATTGCCGTGCATTTAAATAAAATGGGCTGTTATGGAAGCCTGTCATCTGTGACTTGAGGAAAATAATGTATTATGTAGAAAACATTCAGATCATTTACAATAGTCCTTCTGTGCCTTTAATGTATAGTGACTGTGATCATGGAATTGCTCCTGAAATCTCTTTTATGCTTCTTGGCAGTCCATGTGGCAGTTGGAACGGCAGGGAATCATTGAGCTAGGCTCTAAGCCATGCAATCTACTCTAATACTTCCAGAACAAGCCATACTATAAAAATGTAAATGTGGTAGCAATACTTCCTCCTCATACCATTATTCAAACGGTAAACGTACATGTTGTTCAAATCAGTGTCGCTTGAGAGCATTTGTAAAGGACATGAAGGGTCCTAGTTACTATGCGTGGGAGGCTACACACCTGTGGCTGTGGACACGTGGTGAGTCACACATGCATCACTATCACTCATCAGTAGAAAGACTTGCAGTAATTATAGCTGTGCATCATTTAAAACAAAAACAAAAAGGCTTACACTGCCTTTATTTTAAGTCTCTTAGGGCCAGTATCAGGCCATCCTTCCTTCCTAAAGCTGAATTAGCATTTCAGTACATACTACCTGTTGTACGGTGATGCTTCTTGGTGTGTCCAGTTAGTTCAAATAGAGCAGGATGGACTTAACAAGAAGTAATGGACAAGTAGGTTATGGAAACAGGAAGGAAAGGGAGAAGCGGGAAACAGAATGAGGGAGGGATACTGAAGAAAAAAGGAATCAATTAGAAGAAACGAGGGGAAGAATGCAGGAACAGAGTAGCTGTAAATGAGGCTGCTGATGGTGGTGGGGGTAGTCAAAGGGAGCAGTTGCCCCTGAGGATTGATGATTTAAAGAGGTCCAGGGCTCTGGTTTACTACTGCCACTACTGTGGCAGCAGCAGCAGCTGAAGCCTTAGGCTCTATACATCACAGCTGGAGCCCAACTTGGTGTGGTCTGGGTGGAACTGGGGGCAGTGTGGTCCAGGTGGCACTGAGGGCTGGCTGCCCTTAGCCCCACCCCCTCCACCTGAGGCCCTGCCCTTTTTGGGAGATCCTGTAGCCAAACCCTGCATACGTTCCCCAGATTGGTCACCAACCCACACTTTGAATATAGTAAAGTATGAGGAAAAGGGTTTGAGCTAGGGAATGGAGTCAAAATTTTCCGATGCCTACCATGCCCTTCAATCAGGCAGTTGACCTGGCTGCCTCAGTTCTCCTCTTTTAAATGAGAGTGTCAGTACACATTTGGCTCCCTTAAGTATTATGAGGATTGGCTAATGATTGCAAAGTGCTTTAGAAAGAATGTAAAATTAGGTTCTTTTGCATTAGGAAAAGGAAGGAGAGAGAAGCACAAGGGAATGAAAGATGAAAGAAGGAACATGAAAAAGAGGCAAGTGGAAATTCATGGAGGAAAAAAAGGAAGAAGAAAACAAAAAGGTGCACCTGGCTGAGCAAACAAGAGAGGAGAGAGAAGGGAAGTAAAAGGAGTTAATAGATAGGCAGAGTAAAGAAAACAGGCTGCCAGTGCTTCCCTGAAAACATTGGCAGAAATGGGTAAAGTTGGAGAGTGGAGGAGTGCTATCAGTCTAACCTCTGAGAAGGTGACAGTGAGTCAGCATACATGCAATGTGCTACAGACCAAGCACATGCACATGACCAAGATTCATCACCAAATTTGTTCTGCTGATTATTGGGGCCTTAAACAAAGTAAGTTATTATCAGAGGAATCCAATTTCCCCCTTTTCAATCTGCAAACTCCGAATTTATAAATTTTGGGGCTGGAGATCTGGGTGGATTCAGTGTTGTTGTCTTGGGTCCATACATACTCTACATTCTGAGGAATTTGGCTCTAGAGCAGAGATTCTCAAACTTCCTTGCACTGAAACTCCCCTTCTGACAACAAATGTTACTACATGACCCCAGGAGAGTGGGATCAAAGCCTGAGCCTGCCTAGCCCCACAACCCTGGGTTTGGGGGGCCAATGCCCAAGCCCCGCTGCCCCAGATAGTCAGGCTCAGGCTTTGGCCCCAGGCAGTGTGACTAGGGTTTCGGCAAGTATAATGCCAACCTTAGAGACCCCATCAAAACAGGATCATGACTCATTTTGGGATCCCAAGCCACAGTTTGAGAAACACTGCTCTACAATGACAGTTGGCACATATCTTTATCTAAAAGCAATAAGGGGAACATTTCCTGAGAATTGGTACAATTGATTTTGTGGCTTTTGGGTTGAAAATTCTGTTCTTTGCTAATTATTTACCTGCTTGGATGCACCCCAGCTAGCAGCATGTTCAGCTAATCTACAATGTTATGCAGAAGCTATTTTCAAGTTCTGGATTTACATGCCAGAACTGCTCTGTCCACCCTCCTTTCTGATGTTAGCCAATCCCCTCTACTTCAGAACCCTAATGTTATTAGTACAATGCTCCTCTCCCAGTGCTTTCAGCAAACCTAGATTTACATTGAAATGTGACATTTTCTTTCTAAGTTGGTTTTCATGTATTTAATAGATTCTAAATTTCTGTTAAGAGGATTTGTTGTCTTTGTGAGTATCATATAGTGGAGCTGAACTGCTTTTAAAATAAATTAATATGAAGCATTCCAGTACTCTACTTCACTGTCAGGATACTTGGGTTGATGACATAAAATCTCTTGCTTTTGAAGTAGGAAAAAAAATCCAATGGGGCCCTGCTTTGCAGTACAGACATTCTCTCTCCTTGTGCTGTAGCTCCCTCCCTGCACTAAGTGGCTTCAGACAGCCCTTAGTAAAAGCTTTGCCTTTTGTAAATACCCCTCACATTTTAGGATTGTCCAGTGTACAGAGGGTTAAAACAAAATGGATCAGATTCCCTGAGGCTGGAAGAGTCAGGTGTCTGCTTTGGCAGACTGAGTCACAATACTCTAGGGCTATGTCTACACTCACGGCTTCTTGCACCAGAAATATGCAAATGAGGCTACGCGTGGAATATCACTGAACCTCATTTGCATACCTAATGAGCTGCCATTTTTGCAGAAGAGGCTTCTGAAAAGTAATCGGTGTAATGGCATTGCGCAAGAGAATTTTTGTTGCGCAAGAAGGGGCAGTGTAGACAGCCTCTTCTGAAAAAATGGTGGCTTATTAGATATGCAAATGAGGCTCGGCGATATTCCACACTTAGCCTCATTTGCATATTTCTGGCGCAAGAAGCCGCGAATGTAGACATAGCCTAGGAGAGATTCATACTGGGCTACCTTAGAACTTTGCATCTGGGGAGGTCAATTTGCTGAATTGCAAAGGCAGTTTTATATAGTTATCTGTCCCATATCTGACCCTACCACTTTTGGGGGGCAGTACATGCTTTGCAGGAGCCTACAAGGAAGAGGTTATTGTAGCTATTTTCAACTGCCACAATATCTTCCCCACTTTCACCACTGGAGCAATGTACCTACATTTCTGAGATCAGCAGCTGGCATCCACCTGGCCCTTATTTTTAAAAGCATTTCCTTTTTCATTGACCTGCTAGTAAAAGAATCCTAATTGGTTAAGAATTAAATCATACAGTGTATTAATATCATGTGCTACAAATTGCTGCCAGGGGATACAATAAAGAGCCCCTTGTGGTTTCAACCCTCAGACTGAGTGTCACTGGTTTAGATGTTTTGAGTGCTGCAGAAATTATGCATGAGGAAGGTAATGGGTATCAGGGTGCTGAAGCAGAAACTTGGATTCATGTTCCTGCAAGTTAAAAAAAATCTTTTTGTTTCTTTTTCAGTTATGTTCAATGTATTAATCCTACACACATTATGTTAAAGATTTCAGATCTTCAACGGGTTTTATTTTTATTTATGTATTTGCTTTCTTGCTTGTTTGCTTCAAGTATTTCAGTTCACGTTTATCAACTAATTTATCAACTAATCAACCCCTAGATGTCTATTTGAGAAGTGTTCACTGTACATAGGTTTTGCGAACTATAGCCACCAGTAATTTTGACTTATAATTTGAGAAAGGTAATTGTGGAGTAACTTCAAATGCATATGGAAATAATCAGATCAGAACTGACATTTAATAAATAGGCTCAATACACCTGTACATGAAGATTCTGTTGTTTTACTGTGAGCTCCATAATGCTTTAAAAGAAACCTATTTTGTTCAGCACTGTGTGCTGAAAATTCATATACTGAGAATCACTTCTTGCTGTGATCAAAACTATCAGTTATATTTACAGTGAGCGTGCAGTGCTTTTCTGAAACTTAACTCTGCAACATAATACTGTAGGATTCTAAGTTTGTTGTTGATCACTGACTCCATAGCAACTCACCCAGTTCATAAATGTAGACATTTTTCATTTGTCTGTCTTTTGAAACTCAACCTGGGTTCCCACAGTGAAACTGGGTTCTTTACTTTTTCACATCACTGGTAATAAAGACGCTGCAGGCCATATGCCATCAATGATATTTGTGCAACCTTTTCAGTCTGTAAGTGGAGAATATTTGACATGACATCATGGAAACACCATATTTGGATGGACACCCCCTTTTTTACAGTCACTTTTCAGAGTACATCTGCACTGAAATTTTTATTTAACATAGGGATTTGGGAATTTTTTTTTCTAGAAGTGAGGACAGTATTGATCCATGGTGTCACTTGTAGCATCCCCATTGTCATGGCCCCTAAACTAGCATCATCCATCTTTTAATACCTAATTAAAATGTGCCTATGGGACTACATTAGACATCATGAGAATTCCATAGAATTTGGCTGTTAATAGTTACCTGCTACTTTAATGGTGGGTGAAATAAGTTTTATTCTTCAAACATTATAGGCCACATTTTTAAGAGGCCTTACCACCTGCCTTTCATTTTACACCCACAGTCAAAGGAAGTTTGGTTTCCATGAATACATTCTAGGTGAGCAATCAGATTTTCAGCTTGTTAATCAAGAACACTCCTTTAAGTTCCCATCCCTGATTCTGGCCGTGATTAGACGAGCTGAGTTTTATACCAGCTCAGAGTCTCTTCCTAGGCATCTAACTAACTGATTTGCATGGGCAAACAATTACCCCCATATACCATGTAGTTAGAAGTCTAAATTTATGATGTATATTCACAGCTGATAGCACAGGAAAATGGTGCCACAGTATAGAGTTCAGGCTCAAATTATAAACTAGTTGTGAAAATTTGGCTGTAAGGACATATCTACACTGAGAAATTATATCAAAATAACTTAATTTGACTTTAATAAATCCTGATTTAAAAAAATCGAAACAGCGTGTCCCCATTATGGGGAAACCTCGAAATTACTCAGAGGCCATCTCCATTAATGTGGACATGCTACTTTGACTTAGAGCCCCAGGAAGCACTGGGGAATAATTAATTGAAAGTACTCTGGGAAGTAGTTATTTCGAAATAGCAGCACCAGAACATCCACACTAACACTATTTTGAAATAACTATTTTGAAATTAGCATTATTCCCCAAGGAAAGGAGGAGTACAGATTTCAAAATAAGCAGCCCAATATTCTGAAAAAAATGGGCATGGTAATTTGGACTCTCCACTTATAAATTTGACATAACGAGTGTAGGTCAATACCCCAGTGTAGATAAGAGCTAACTGTTTGGCTAAGATATGAATTTATAGAGTTATTCCTATGCATTTAATTTTGGTTTTAAATTACAATTACTTTCTCTATAAAGAAAAGAGAAAAAAGTAGATATGTTTGAGAGTGCTTTAAATAAAACTAGATAAAATCATCTTCCTTTGTTAACATCATTGGTTTGATAAAAGCACTCCTACAAAACACTCAAATAAAATGATTTTTTTTTAAAAAAAAAGGGCTCCCTAAAATTTGGCTCCAAGAGGTGTCATGAAGTAACATTCATTTTGACTCCCACTCAGACAGATCAACAATCTGTCTAAATTATTGATTTATTACTATAGGCTACATGGGTGGGAGGATAAGAGATCTATAACTACAAACAGGAACAGTTTAAGAGGCTAATTAGGGAAAGGAAAAGAAATGCTTAATGATGAATTGCGGAGAGCATTTCAACTAATGAAGAGTTCTTCAAATATTTTTCCAACAGACAAGGTAAGAAGAAAAGTTTTCTTCTATAAACAGTAGTGAGGTATTTGACATGGAGCTAAAATAATGGGACTATCTCCCCCGCTGGTATAAAATGGTGTCATTCCATTCATTTGAGCATGTTAGTGAAGCTATATGGATTTACATCAGTTAAGAATCTGGCCGATTAATTTTTTTAAAGCAGTTTACTTTTGTGCTTCCTAGAGAAAAACAGAGAATGGAGTGCTGCCACAAACTAATGATTATATTTTCAGGTTGGGAGTTGGGAAGAGTTAATTATATGCAGACAACAGTGGAACTGGCTGTGAAAAGATTGGATTGTCCTGATAACATACATCAGCTGATTAAAAAAAAATAAGGGCAGAGATTACTGATGGCTGCTATTTGAAAAGTTCTCTGATTATATCATAGGCTAGATTTGTGAGGGCTGTAAAGAAACAAACATAATAGTTATTCAAAAGAGGATCAAGAGATGAGGCAGGCGCATGGTCCTACTTCAGTTATGGGAGAAACATTCTGAACAATCTTGCAGTCTTCTGTGTCAGAGAAGGACATCCTGCTTAGAAACAGACAACAAGGATTTAAGAAAGGGAAACCTAACTTTCAGGGAGTAACATTGCTATAGGGTTCAAGTGTCCTACTTTGTCTGTGGCGAATCAAGGACTTAGATTCACACTCTCCTTGCATACATACTGAGGGAAAGAGACTATACATTCTCTGCTTGGAAGACAAAGAGAGTACAAGATTGGAGAAGGACAGGGCTCTGCACCCTGGGAGCTTTCTGTTACTCTGTTTCTTTTCGCTTATCTTAATTTCTGGGTCTAAACATGATCATTGGAAAAAAAAACTTGTGACTACCAGTGGGTTCCACAGAGTCAATACAGTCCTGGTCTAGCTAGAAAGGCGGCACCATAAAGGTGATTACCAATGACAGATGTGAAGAAGCCGTTTGATGTTGGTTGTTTCTAAAATGTCTTACATGTAGTTGGCTTCTTCAAAACAATCACGTCACAAAATGCACAAGCGGGGTTGGAAATATCAAAAATAAAATATAAAAAATTAGGTTTTATAAATGTTGAGATATGTATTAGATAGTGTGCATACCCAAATTCAGATCTCACTCTTTTAGGCTAATTTCCTAAAATACCAATGGCTGACTGTTCATAGGAGAATAAAAGGAATTATTTCAAGTACATCAAGATGTAAAAATATAGAAGGAAAAAAGCAGGACTATCAGAAGAAGAGGATGAAATTAATAATAGCTCAAAATAGCTGAGATATTGAACTCCTTTTTTAATATCTGTCTTCAACAAGGGAAAATCTTCATAGGTAAGAGTGTGTACATGCTTTCAGTGATATTAAAAGAATTACTAAATTTACTGATCCTGCTGACAATGAATAAGTGACATGCATTGGCTGGATGAATGAAGATAAATGAATATAGTACTGATTTTCAAAAAGCAAAAGATTGATCCTGATAACTAGGATCCCACAAATCTAACTTCAATGCCTAGAAATCAGTGAATAAATATTACATCATTAGTCAATAGAATAACAGAGCCATGAACAATAGACATCCTAGGCTTATAAAGAATAAATCTAATCTGTCAAACTTTTAATTTCTTTTTGGAAACAGTTATAAAATGAATGGATGAGAGGAGAGAAGTAGATATATTTAGATTTTAGTGAGGCATTTAGTAGGGTACCTCATGAAATCTCATTTTAAAAATTGTATTCAGACTGGCTTGCATAAAAACAAAACTGTGCAGGCTAAAAACTTACTAGCCAACCAAGGGTGTGTCTACACTGCAGGTCTTAACTTGAACTAAGCTATGAAAATTTCGGGCAAACTTCGGCTCCCAAGGGTGAGGGAGTTGGGTCTATTTAGTCTGCAGAAGAGAAGAGTGAGGGGGGATTGGATAGCAGCCTTCAATTCCCTGAAGGGAGGTTCCAAAGAGTCTGGAAAAAAGGCTGTTCACAGTAGTGATGGATGTGAACAAGGAATAGTGGTCTCAAGTTGTGGTGGGAGAGGTCCAGGTTGGATATTAGGAAAAACTATTTCACTAGGAGGGTGGTGAAGCACTGGAATGTGTTACCTAAGGAAGTAGTGGAGTCTCCATCCCTAGAGGTGTTTAAATTTCGGCTTGACAAAGCCCTGGATGGGTTGATTTAATTGGGACTGGTCCTGCCTTGGACAGGGGGCTGGACTTGATGTCCTTCTAAGGTCTCTTTCAGCTCTATGGTTCTATGATTCGATGATTCTATGATTTCAAAATTGCTTATTTTGAAATAGGGAGTGTCTACACAGCACTTATTTTGAAATAGAGCACTCTTCCTCCAACTTCCTTTATAGCTCGTACAATGAGGGTTAAAGGAGTTGGAGTAAGAAGTCCTCCACCTTGACAGTATTTTGACACAATTTTGAAATAACTGCTTGATGTGTAGACTTGGATTAAGTTATTTCAGAACAGCATTAGTTATTTCAAAATACTGTTGCAACGTAGACATACCCTAAAATAAATAAACAGCAATATATTAAGCTAAAAGGAGAACTCTATGGGGTACCTCAGGCTGTGTCTAGACCACACCTCTCTCTCAACAGAGATGTAGATTAGGCACATCGAAATTGCTAATGAAGCAGTGATTTAAATATCCCGTGCTTCATTAGCATAAACATGGCCTCCGCTTTTTTTCGAAATTAAATTTTTTTGAAAAAAAACCCAGCAGTCTAGACATGGATCTGTCAAAAATAAAATAACACCCTTTTTCGACGGTTCCTGTATTCCTCAAAAAATGTCCTTAATATATACAGTAATATTTTCATATATTTTTAACCAATCATTCTTCTGAAATTTAACTAACCAATCCTAACATATTGTAACATGATTATCTAACCAATAATATCCCACCACCTTAATTGATTTACAACCAGCAAAATTAATTATACAGAAGATAGAAACAAAGAAACAGATAGAACCATCCAGATAAATAATAGAGAGGTGGGGAGCATAATAACAAAACAATAAAAAATGCAGATTGCACCGACCCAAATTGCCTATTTCAATGTGACTGGCTGGAATGTGTGGAGACGTGACTATTTTCCAGCTTATGGATGCCCCTGCTGCTTGGCCAAAAGCCATAGCTCAAGAACAAGGCCTCAGACCATCACACACAAATAAATTGTGATTTTGATTCTGTGTTTTTATACTCCTGTAAGAATACCCCTAATTTCTTAAAGTATAAGCTGAATATCGATATCTCAACAGAAGTTATGATGATCATAGAAGACAGATATAATGCAAAGAAGCCTAGAAAGACTAGAAACGTTGTCTGAAAAAGCTTTATTTAGCTTAGAAAAACAGAATCTAATGCATCTGGAGAAAAATAACCTGAAATATTTACATGCTGCATATCTGGGTTACAATTTAATGTATTTAAGGATACATTAAAACTTCCTTGTACTATCAAGCTGCAGAAGAACAATCTACCAAAACAAAAGCATCTTTGGTTATAATATTGTAAAACTAAAGGAAACAAAGCACTCTGCAATCTAATGTAGAGAACTATTCTGGAGAAGAAGAGAAGGGGATTGCATGACTAATCTGTTTTCCATCTCTACCTTCTACAGTTCTGCTGTGTGATTCATCCAGAATTATGCCCATGTCCCTCAGCCAATTGCTTAGAGTATTCAGTCTCTTTGGAAACCAATATTAATGTCATTCTGAAATGTGGCCAGTAAGTGATGCTAAAGAGCAGTGCCCATTAAATGTTTTTAACAGTTGCCCCATGTCACCTTTAGAGAGCTCTTAATCTATATTAACCATGGAGTAGGAGATCCTGAATAATTTTCAGACCTGCATCTTCCATATTTCAACCTAATTCACTGCCGTCTCAGCTACCAGGCAGACTTAAATTTGTTTGCTCTGCCTGACAAACAATAAATATTAGTTCTCATTGAAGAGGCTTTATTGGTTTTGTACAAGATGCAGCAACTGAAGTTATGCTGTCATTAAGTTTCATAAATATATCTGCTTGGTCAAAGTGCTTTATAAACTCTTCACCGTACAAACATTAAACTGTCAGTTTATAAAAGAAGGTTATTAGATGCCAAGAGAAAATTGAGTCATCACTGAATTGGTATCTGAGAGTGGCCTATATCTGTCTTAATCAGATACTGATATCTAAAAGGGGAATATTTTCTGTGAGCAGTAGCTGAATGAAGAAAATAGTCTCGCAGTTGAGAGGTACTTCAAGAAATGGGTCTTAACCTCTTTGTTTCAGCAACATATAAAACTTCTAAAGGAGTGTTAACATCCAAATGGGGAGATTAAAAAATTGGCCTACCAGTTTTCATTCTAGTCCATCCAACAGCATATAAATACAGCATTGGATTATTTTAGCTATTGTTAAATTTTGTCTACTCCTTCAAATCCTCCATTTTGTTTTAAGAAGAGTTAGAATCCTGCACTTTTATCTTTCCCTTTAATCTGATAGTTATTAACAGGGAGATTACAAATCATGACATATAGAAAGGCCAAACTACCTAATGATAAAAATTTCAAATTCTGCAAATGGATAAATTCACTGGTCGATTGTTTTAGGAGAGCAAAACATTGCTCTTTGATTTGAAAGTGCAAAAATGCTTTTTCAAAGATAGAGTCATCTTCACTGGAAACTTTAAATGTCTGAGAAATTTCTTTGGATAATAATGATTAAATTGTGTAGCTTATTACTAATAACAACAAAGAAGCAGACACCATATTTTTTTCTCATGTCCAGGTTTATCACAAGAGATGCTTCACTTTCCAAGCAACTGTGTGGTATTTTCTTAGGGCACAGCTTTGCAGCAGGGCTAAGCCCAAATAAGCTATGTAACTTGAGCTACGTCTATTGCTTGTCTTAAGTCGAAATAGCTTATTTAGGCTTTTGGCTCTGTCTACACAGCAGGAAGTCTGAATTAGAGCACTCTTCCTCTGACTTCACTTACTCCTTGTAAAATGAGGATTACAGGAGTCAGAGTAAGAAGTCCTCTAGCTCGACATTATTTCGACATTATACATAGCTTTTGTTACCATGTACAGGGGTAAGAAATTCCCCTCCACTACGGTCATCAATATTTTTTACTGTGAACCATATTCCCTTTTAAGTATCAGTTCATCCTCTGACTGTGTGGGGTAAGTAGCTTGTCAGACCAATATAACTGCTATTCTGTTCCCTAACTGACAGGATTTTTTCAGGCAAAGTTCCTACTGAAGTAAAGAATCAGACCCTTGACTGATAGAAATCTTACGTCCATATTTTCTGCTTTACTACCATACATTTATAAAACATCTGAGCTCCTTTAAATCCAAGTAGCAAAATATCTAAAACTGTTTTAAAGTTCTGGTTCTTCTTAATGCCCCCACCCAGAATGATGTGTAATCAACTCTAATCGTGAAGTTTCCAAAAAAGCATCAGGCATTTATTACACTTCTCCTATCTCTTTTTCCATTCAGAGTAATTCTATTTAAACAAAGTGATTAAACTTTGAAGTTATAAACCCTGTCAAGTCAAGCAATTCCTAATTCTGTACAATGCTGCAACCAAAATAATCAAGGTTAAATAAAGGCTTGAAAAAAAGAACTAACAAATACAAACACAGATTAATCCAATAATTTACAACAGCTCAGTTGGCTGAAAGTTATATTCTCCTACAGAATTATAGTTCATTAAAAAGGGGGGTTTAACGCTGCACAAAAGAGAAGCAGAAAAACAGATAGTGTGGTGGCAATCCACATTAGTAAAAGAAAATTTACAATCGAACATCTTTCGATTTTAAGTCCGAGCCTTCCAAAACTGTAAAACCACTGAAAGGGTGTGAAAAATATGACTTTCTATTTTTGTTATATACAGCTTTCTGCACTTCTGGATAGAAAAACATTAAATTTATGTCATTCTCTGAAGCCTTTTGAACACAAAATTGTATTCCTTTCTATTCTGAATGCTGTTCTGAAACTGCTCTGAAAAAAAAATTGAAAACACTTAACTACCTTCATAGTGAAAGGGGTGCTTTCCTCAGCAGCTGGGAGGACAAGATGATAATCTGGAATATGTTGTAACTAAATCACAACTGTCAGAAGTGTGCATTATTTTAAACTGTTTCAGAAGATGAGTGAAACGTTTACTCCAGCTAATGTCATTGCACACTTTCAGTAAGCTATAATTTATTTTTCTAGTCATCTTTATGATTTTTCATGTTACTAATTAGTGGTACCCAGATTCATCATTGCCCTGAATCTTGTGTATTGATTAACAGTAATGGGTGTAAAATGCTACCTGATCAGAATTGCAGCATTTTACATCAACTTTGCAAATGGTGTAAATTAATACACAAGATGCCAGATAATGGTAAATGAGCTATAGAAACAATAGCAAGAGGCCAATATGACTGTTTTGGGAGCTCTCCTATGACCTAAAAATCAATAAGGAAGCTACCAACAGTAAAAATGTGGACACATACATAAAGATGAGTACAAAAGAATAGCACAAGACTGCAGGGAAAAAATAAAAAAAGGCTAAAGCACTAGCTGAGTTATACATGATAAGGAACATAAAAGGGTACATGAAGAGGTTCTATAAGTACATTAGGAGAAAGAGAAAGATGAAGGAAAGGTTCAGAATTTAGCAGGGAAAGAGAACTAATAATAGACATCTAGAAGGCTGACATGTTTGAATACAGTTTTGCTTTTGAATTCACAAAACCAAGTTAACTGTAACCCGATATACATCACAATTAATATTAACAAGGTGAGGGAGCACTGGTCAAAATAGAGAAAGAAAATTGTAAATAATATTTAAATATTTGAATGCATCTAATTTTAGCTGGACCCGATGAAATCCTTCCTAGGTCACTTAAAGAACTAGCTGAGACAATTTCAGAATTGTTAGCAGTTATTATTAAGAGCTCCTGGAGGATGAATCTGGTCCCACAGTACTGGAGAAAGGCAAGCATAATACTTATCTGTAAAAAGGGGGGATCAAAAAGATCCTGACATTTATAGACTAGTCAGTCTAACTTTGATTCCTGAAAAGATACTGGAGCAAATTATTAAATGCTCGATTTTTAAGCAACTCGACAACTATATTGAGAGTAATAAATAAAGGCCATCATGGATTTGTCAAAACCAAAGCATGTCAAAACAGCCTAATTTCCTTCTTTCATGGGATTTCTGGTATAGTGGAAGTAGAGAAGTAATAAATGTGACATATCTTAATTTAATAAGGCTTTTGACACAGTCCCACAAGACAGTCTCATAGGAAAATTAAGGAAATGCAGTCTAGCTGAAAATACTATTATGTGGGTGCATAACTGGTTGAAAAAATATATTCAAAGTGTAGTTATAACTGCACTTCCAAGTCACTATCAAACTTTAAAGACATATTAAATGAGTTTTGCAGAGGTCTGTTTCAGTCTAGCACTTTTTAATATTTTCATTAATGATTTGGATAATGGAGTGGAGGACATGCTTATAAACTATGTGGATTACACCAATCTGGGAGGAGTTGCCAGGACTTTGAAGGACAGGATTAGAATTCCAAACAACCTTGACAAGGTGGAGAATTGGTCTGAACACAATAAGATGAAATCCAATTAGCACAAGTAAAGTACTTCACTTAGGAAGAACAATCAAACACAGGGATATACAAAGGTGAATAACTCTCTAGATAGACAGTAGTACCACAGAAAAGTGGTCAAAAGTGTGATGCAGTTTAAAAAAAAAGGCAATAGGCTTCTGTGGTGGGATCAACAGGAGTGTCACGTGTAAACTGTGGAAGGTAATTGTCCTGCTCTATTCAGCGCTGTGGAGGTATACGATGGAACACTTTGTCTATTTCCGAACATCATATTTCAAGAACTATGTGGAAAAACTGGAGACAACACAAATGATAAAAAGTTTAGAAAAAAGTTTAGATTATTTCTAAGTAAGATTAAGATTTTTTCATAGTATATGTCACAGACCAGTCATGGTCAATAAACAAATACTCATGGAAACCTGTGGCCTGTCTGACTTCCACTAAACATAAAAGAGCTGATTTTGGCCTCTGTCACCCCCAAGCAACTGACAATTTCTGCTTTTATTCCCCATGGTATGGGGTGAAGCTGAAGTAGTAAAAGTCATGAAGGTCCCATGACTTCCATAACCACCATGACAAAATCTTATCCTTACGTGTGAGGAAAGATTTTTTTTTAAATGGCCATGCATAATTTGGAGAAAAGAAGATTGAGAGGAGGAAAGCATTAATAGTTTTCAGATATGTGTAGGGGGGGTTATAAAAAGGACAATGATCAGTTGCTCTCTATTTCCACTGAAGGGGAGGACAAGAGGTAATGGGCTTAATCCGCAGCAATTTTGCTCTCGTTTAGAATATAAGAAAGAGTTTTGTAACTGTATGCCTAGCTAGTCGCTGGAATTGGTTTTGAAAGGATGTTGTGGATTTACTGACATTAGAATTTGGTCTAGCTTTGGTTGGTCCTCCCTCAGCCTAGAGGGCTGGTCTAGATGCCACCTTGAGATTCCTTCCAGCCCTTCATTATTATGAATCAATTATATTCTCTGCCTTAACAAACCTGGCAAAACACTCAAATTGCAAATACTGCAAAGTGCCTTCTGTCTCTTGGAAATATTATAACTTCCAGAACAGAGATGCTTAGTTTATCTGCCTTTGAGAAATTATTTTATAAAGGAGAGGAAACACTTGAATTTCACTATTTCAATAGCAGCAGTGGATTTGCTCCATGTTCACTCCACATAGATTTTCTGAACATGAAATATAATGCTTTGATCTTTTAGTTGTTGTGGGACTAGAGAAGTTGAGTAGAGCCTTTTGGATTTTGTTTGTTTGACCATTTTAGCTTATCAACAGGACTTCACTAGCTAATAGATTTGACAGTCATTCAAGTAAAGTTCAGTTAGCTTGAAAATAAACAGATCTGGAATCTCTGAAGCTGTAAAAAATGGAAAGGCCTAACTTGTTTGTAAAAAATTAACCAAAAAGGTATTTGGCATTATTCTGAATATATGCCATTGATTTCGTAACAGTTGCTCCTATTTCATTCCAGAGTAAACAGGCCCATTGTGTACTTTTAAAAATTAATTCAAATGTTATTTAAAGCTTGATAAAACTGCACCTAAAACTGTTTTGGCTGATGAAATACAAACATTAATGTATGTAATATCTTTCATTCAGAAGCATCATTAACCATTGCACTGAGAAAATCATATATAAGATAAAGTAGTGTAAAGACAAAAAATGTTAAGAGGTGGGGATTAAGGGACAGATGCACCATAGAGGAGAGAGTGAGTCATAGAAGTGAAAGAACAACTTCTGACTGGGAACTTATGGAAGAGAGAATGAGAGGAGAAGAGGGAAGAAACAGAATGCGTGGGTGAGGCAGTGGGTGGACTTGAGATTAAGGAGCCAGGATGTACTGTGTCCATATATACAGCATGAAACCCACTATCTGACAGGATGGTAATGTGTATATGCATACTTAAGGACTGAGAACTTGACTTTGTGAGAGAGTTGCCCCATACTGCCTATTGATCAAGGGATACCCATGAAAGAAAATCTCATTCACATAGCACTGGAAATTTCAGTGTAAAACTAAGCATGATGTGCATCAAAAGGAACTTATTTTGAACATTCAAATATTACATCAGTGTAATTACTTTAAAATATTAGAAAAGAATGGTTTGCTTTTGTCTTTTACATTCTAAGTTTTTTGAAGCAAGGACAGTCTTCATCAATTCTTGTACAAGCTTCAAGCACATAATAATTGTTCTTTATGTAATGATATCCAAGGGACATCAAAATATAATACATAGACTTCATCTACTGTTAAAAGTAAAAAGAAGGGAGGGAAAGGTAGGATGAGTTTAAAAGAACAAAAATGGTTTAGAAGGAAAGAAGATAAATGTCTGGACAGATGGGGCAGCACAACTGAAAGAACCACCCTTAGTTGTGAAGAATTACAGGGGAAGGGACAAAACTAGAAAAGACTAGAGAAGTCAACTGAATGAGTAGCCAGGCAGCTGTAACGAAGAGCCACCCACGGAGTGAAGAGGAGTAATTGGATTTAAACATTGGAAGGAAACAGTGGACATAGAACACGGGCAAGAATCCTAGTCTGAATTGGGTGGCCAAATCATAAAATTGAAAAAAAAACTTTGATTCAAGTCAAAATGAAACAAAACGTTATTAGGTTTTCTGGTGAAATGAAGAACCTAAAAAAATGGGAGTCAACAAAACATTTTGTATGACTGAAAACAAAGCCTTTTGTTTCATTTTGAGGTTTTTTTCCTGCTTTAAACAAAATAAATTTAACTGATTGAAATTCCAAAACAAAATGTTGAAATGTGTCATTTTGTAAATGAAGCCAGTTGTTGTATCTATCACTATGGGCTAATCCTTTCAATAGACTTCAGTGAGTCTCATGGCCTAGTGTTTTCCACTGTTTGCTCTTTGTTTCTTTAACTGAATCTACTCTGAGATAATCTATGGAGACAAAAGAGACTGAGTTGAAGGACATACTGAATTGTGCAGCTGGATGGACGTGATGTTCACTTTTTATATTGTACATTCAAACAGGAGGGTAAAAAGACTACCATGAAGGAGCTTTCAGATTAGATGTGGCAAACATATACATCCTCTACACACACACACAAAAGTAGCAGTTAGATGCAATTCACAGGACATGAGGGTACTGAAGACACTGACCTCTTGCTTTAGATGCTCAATAATACTGAAAACTGCACATATCAAATGAAGTGACTTGAGAAAAATCTAGTTTCAGAAACCTGAGGTAAATCATAAACTACCTTGAGGACAAAGATTCAGTAAAGTTAAAACACAGACCAAATGAAGTAAGGCAGGTTGTGTTGCAGGAGTGAGGCAGGAAGGAGAGACATGAAGGTTACCCTTACTGAGGAAAGGGAGGTTAGTAGCCATCTTGTTGGTCATCTCTCTCTCTGGGATCCCTTGAATTGAGTAAGATTTCCCCTTGGACACCTAAAACTGATAAGTGTGAAAATGAGAAATTAGGCCCCATACTGGCAAGAAACATTCTCTGGTAGTGGCTGCACTTGAGGCCTCTATCTCTATCAGTGGTGCCGATGCTGGCCTGGGCAGCTCTCTGCTTTTCCTCATGCTTGATCTCAAAATGTCAGGTACTGTTCTTGATGGTGGTCCTCCAGGTTACCCGATCCTCCACCTGCCTCTCCCAGTGTCAGCGTCAATGTTGCACTTTACCAAAGTGTTCTTAAGGATGTTTACGTAGTGCTTCCTCTGCCTGCCATGAGGTCTCACCCTGGTCCTCAGCTGAGCATAGAAAATCTGTTGAGGCAAACGTGTTGGGCATCCTGACCATGTGACCAGATCTGTTTATGATTATTGCCTCAATGCTTCAGGAATCAGCCTCTGTCTATCTCTCATGCCACTTGATGCCCAGTATTCTCCTCAGGAACCTTTGGTGAAATTTTTCCAGGTCTTTAATTTGACATCTGTATGAAGTCTAGGCTATAGTTCCATATAGCAATGTTGGGATGATTACAACATTGTAGATATCAATCTTGGTGTGCGTCTTGATGTCATGATCATCTATATAAGGAAGTATCAATAGAGATGTTTTCACAAGGTAAGGTAATAGTGGCAATTTTGACTGAATGTGTGAAAGATCAGGTGAGATGAAGTGGGTAATGAGGTGATATAAGAAGAAAGTCAGGCTACTGAAAGGGAAGTCAAAATGAAAAATGCTTTTACTGAGGGAGGGAACAAAGCCAGAAATGGTTCTACAGTAAGGAGGAAGTGGACAGAGAGAGATAAAGCTATTGGAAATTTTTTTCAGATGAAGCAAATTAGGAAACTTGTATATTAAATTATTTGTTGTCACTTTCGTTATCTGTCTGCACCATGTGGAGCTCTTTAATTTGTGATCACTTTGTCACCTTAGTGGTACTTTAATATGCAGGGGTTGGTTTCTTTACAGACCCTTTTTATTTCCAGTAAGAACAAGGTCCATAAACAAAGTATGTTTGTGTTTCCACATGCTGGCATACATATAGGCACACTTTTTCAGTCATAAAGAAAAAAATCACAAAGTGGAACCATTTATTGAACTGAATTCTAATATAATAAAAATAAGGTGAAAAGAGTGGGCATATGAAATTCAGAAGAAACTAAACAGATGCATACATTTTCAATGTAGTTTCAGTTGAAATCTATATGCACTCTTTTGTAATATGTATTTAGTTACATTTCAAATCAACTCAATATATCTTGAATCTCTGCAGAGTTTAAACTCCTTGCTTTCAAATTGAAGGTCTTCTTTAAAAAAAAGGAAAAGGAAAAAAACCTGCCCTACATTACACACAATGATTTGAAATTATTGTAGCACTTTAGTGTTTTATAAGTGCCTCTCTTTGTAAATGACTAGTGTTCTGGGCTTGCAAAGTATAAAATAATTTAAAATTATTGGTGTGCTTCATATTTTTAGGAGACCTTCATTCTTCAAAATTGGAATTCCAATTTGTGAAGCGCTTCAGTAACTTTAAATTGCTGTATACTCTAGACCCTAAACCCCAATCTTTCGAAAGTGAAGTGCTTACATAAAACAATTGAAACGTGCTAATAAATTCTAAATTAGACAACAGATGGATAGCCAGAATTTCCATTTCAATTTATTTATCAATATTTAATTAAAAATCTATAACCTGAATAATACATGTGAACATGAAAACAAGCCACGTTTTTAGTGTTAAGACATTAATGCTTGAATCTTTAACTCTGTGTTTCTCAAAATTCTTTATTCAATTATGTGACTGTCAAAGCACTGTGAAAAATGGGCTTTATGCTGAAACAACAAATAATTCTCTTTATGAAAGGGATACCACCATCATTTTCTTCCCTGCTTCAAATGCCCCCTCCAGATAAATATGTGTGTATTATTCATTGGCTTGGATATAATAAATAGGTTGGGGGTGGTAACATCAGGGATGGCATTAGACTATTTTACTACAAAATATTCCCTGGCCACTTATTAGTTATACAATAAACCTGTATTCAGATACTAGTATTTTCATAAACACACTGAAATATTGTAACAGGAACATTCTATGACATGTATTAAGACTTTTGATGGATAATATTGATGTTTATTTTTCAGTATTTTTTACTTCCGATCCATTTACACTTTCACAATGGCAGGATATTATGGGGGGTACCAGACAATCCTTATTTAGGGACAGTCTCTTAATTCTCAAGTACCATTTGCCTTACTTGGCTTACCTGAAAATTTTGAATATCATCAGTGGAGACTTTTTTTATTGGTTTGGGTGTGTTTCAGTCAAAGTTTACTAACATTTACCAATTCAAATCTAATCCTTCCAAGCTGACCTATATTCTATTTCCAACTTTTCTGGAAGTGACCAGACCCTCAGTTAATTCTTCTGAAAAATGGGAGAAATTTTGCTTGCCTTCCTCCTAAGAATTAGTATTCGTAATATATTTCACACCAAACCAAAGCGGTAGACCAATGGCCCCCTGAACATATATGAATCAAAGAAGAGTTCAGAATCCCAATTCAGGTCTTCATTTCATGGTTAATCCCACTGACTGAACCAAAATCCTCCATTTCACTGTTCAGAAACTTATGGTATGATTGAAATCTGGATGCAATTTTTGTGGGATTGACACATCTGAATTTGCATTTTGTACACATTTATGTTGTGTACCTGATACATTACACTATTGGCTCCTTTATTCACAAAGTGAGGAGTAACAAATTTTACATAGGCCTCTTAAAAGAATAGTAGGAGAAGGAAGAAAGGGTGGTTTACTCTAGTTATTTACACGATATTGATTTTTGAAAGAGAGTGCCAGATTCACCATCACATTTCAGTGGCACAAAGTAGGCCTACATCCAATTTAACCACCAACTCAGACTGAGTGTATGGCTTCTTTGCATCATTGGATCAGTGCAAACCAGCAAGACCATATTAGACAAACAGCTCAAAATGTGTTATATAGAAGAATAACAATAATAAGTTTTAACAGTGAACCGCATAACACTGTAGGAAAAGGAAAATATGACCACACATATTGATTCCTATTTGACTTATCTACTTGTAGGCTTATTCTTTTTTTTCCTATTTGTTTTTGACAGAGATAAGGTTGGGGTTGAAGGTTGCCACTGAAAACCTTATTTATTTTCCATATTTAAAAAAAATCACAGATCTGTTAAAACATATTGTTATATATCCGGGGTGGGGAACTTCCAACCTGTGGTCCACATGCAGTAAATCAGAGTTAGCTTTTGGCAGTCCATATTTACCTAAGCGTGCACAGGCACAGAACCCCAGAGAGCGCACACAACCTTTTCTCTGAAAATTTTGCAATCATCATTAGCTATCTTGCTATTGCTTGGTATTCTACCTATTTGTTGTATTCACACATTCTCTCTGATCATATACTTCCAGCTCCCTGGGGCAGGGATCATCTTTTTCTGTTACATGTGTATTCAGCCCCTCACTCATATAAGGGGTCATTATTTTTATCATCTTATATTAGTATAAAATATTATTAAGGAAAGATACTATTGGAAACAACTTTTTTCATTTCTAGCTTCCTAAATATTAAAAGTGCAAGGCTTCATTTCATCCATCCAGGTTTGTGAAGGCAGTGAAGCACTCTAGCAATATAAGAAAAATATTTAGCGTATCTGAAGTTACTAAAATGTACTGTGGGAAGAATGTCTACTAGCTGATCATTAGTCATTTATCTTTGTAATTGTGTGGGCGGGAACATTTCTTCAAATTTGTCATTACTGAGGACACCCACGAGAAAAAGGTTTGAATGCACAAAAATGGACGAAAAAGCTTCCTTTCCTATGCACCAGATCCTTCAGCCCTCAACTCTGAGGCCAGCCTAGAAGGCTTATGGCTGAACGCAGAATACCCCTAGCCCTTCTTGCTCTACCTGAATTCCTGTGATGAATAGTGATCATAGAACCACAGCAGGTTCGCCTGGCTTCCAATTTCACTGCAGGCATTTAAAAGGTCTCTATTAAAAAGGAGTGCAACTGAGGCACAACCAGAATTATATTCCCACTGGGATACATGGCTAGATCATGGTCTAAGCCTACCTTTAGTGTAGCTTTTGTCTGATAATAAAGCATATAAAAGACCAACATGACAGTGCTGAGTTGTCTTTAAAAGCATGATCCACTGCCCTTTGCGTACACCTAAGAAAAATTAGAAAGTACTCCAGCAATTCTTACACACGGGAAGAGGGCACATTTTGCCACAGCACAAACACATGATTCTAGTGTTAGATCATATGCAGTCTTAAAGATTGGAAAATATGCTTTATAGGAGTAGATTCAATGAGGTCTCTCTCTTTAGCACACTAAAGTAACGGTTAAGGGCTGACTTGATCATAGTCTATCTACTTACACAGGGATCAAATTTCCTATCAGTGGGCTCTTCAGTCTAGCAGACAAAGATATACAGTAGACTTCCTGAACCTTTGGGACCTAAATGGTGCCAGGTTATCGGATATGCTGGACTATCAGGAGGTACTATAAGCTGGTTTTATATATATATATATATATATATACATACATACATATATATATATATATATATATATATATATATATATATATATATATATATATATACACACACACACTGTATATAAAGTGTTTTTAACCCTTTTTATTGTAGCACAAGCTACATTGTGTCCAGCGTCACACAATGACAGTGGCAGACTGATTCTGTCCCGTCCAGTTTCTCTTGGTTCAGCTGCTTTCTCTGCTGCCTTGTGACTCATTTTTTGCTGAAGCTCAACCCATAGGCTCTTGCCATTTTGATGCCAGACTATCAGGAGTGCGGTACAATTGTAATTATTCGCGTTTTACTGTAATAAGATCCAATGGCTGAAAGCTGAAGCTAGACAAACTGAGACTAGAAATAAGGATCAGTTTTTAATAACTGAGGGAATTAACCACTGAAACAATTTCATGTCTTATGGTGGGTTTTCCATCACCGGAAATTTAAAAAACAAGACTAGATTTTTTTTTTTCTAAAAGATATTCTCCAGTTCAAATAAGAATTCTTTTGGGAAAATCCTGTGACCAGTATTATACAGGATGTCATACTGGATGATCATTATGGTCCCTTCTGGCCTTATAATCTGTGAAAATATGAATCTTCTATCTATTTGAATACATTTCTAAAACAGCAAACAAAAGAAAGTGAATGGAATGGGAGGGTTTTAAAGTGGTGTGTATTTCTCTCAAGCAATATCCATTCTGTAGCATTAAATTGTAGCAAATGTCCATACCTCCCAACTTTATCATTAGTTTGTCAAGCAGGTAGTACAGATGTGGCAGAAGGAATATGAAGGGCTAATTTTAGAAAAGTAATCTCCTTTGTCATCAGCATATAAATGAAAGTTAAGCCCATGTTAACAGTTCAGGAGTAGAATGTACAAATTAAAAATCAAAGGCCTGAGAACAGAAATCTATGTGCTACCTCCAGAAAAATTGTATGCAGAAAATCAAATCACATGCCATGGATTACTCTCCTGTGGACAGAATGAAGCAGAACCAAGAAACACCAAATCAGGTCAAAACAACTTTTTCAAGTCACTTGTGGAAAATCAAGTGTCCACTTATGTCAAAAGCTGCTGTAATGACTAGGAGGTTAAGTGCAGACAATTCTTCTTTCTGGCTTTTTACAAGAGATTGCTAAGAAATTTAACTAATGGTATTATTCTCTGAAAAAAAAAAAGACTAGGACTTGATGAAGGACTAGATGAACAGGTAGTTATATAAAGTTGACAAAGTTTGCTAGCTACAGTCAACTCAAGAACACTAGCTAGAAATATGGAATTAACAATTAAATGATCATGAATTTCAGAATCTAGTGTTTATGTTTGTAGGTATCAGTATAAAAGGTAACCAGTTCTCATTAAATTTGCTTCTAAGAAAAAGTCAGTATGGCACACAATGAATGGGTTCTAAATGATTCTCCCAGTGATAAGGGTTTAGTGAGGGACTTATGTAATGGTGATTGCATTTCATCTATGGTGAATAGACTAGATAGTCTTTGTTTAAATTTAAGTTTGGGAAGTACTTTGGGATCTTTTGAATATTCAAGGTACTAAATGTAAAGACTATCATTATTATTAGCTATCATTCGCAGTCAGTGTGTTGACTACCTGGGACTCTACTATTCTTGAAATTGTGGGAAAAAAATGTTAATCTGGATGCAAGAATAGAAGAGTGTGTGGGAAAACCTGTAACATTAATTTACAACAGCAAAATTGACAGATTCCACACAAATGGAAGAAATTGCAGAGGGACACACTTCCAGACTGTTAGCAAAGCCATACTTTTGAGTTACCTTGATCTATGGCACGGCTATTCAACAAGCGGCCCATTTGTTTGTAGCATGATGAACCAGAGGCTCAAAAGATTGTCTAGAGGTGGCGTTTGTGGCAAGGAACTGGGGCCATGAAGGAGGAAAGCTCGAACTTAAATGTACTTAACAAATTCCGAACTTTATTGACTACAATCTGATTATATTAAATCACTGTCTCTGATTTGTTTAAGACAACGTAGCATGCAAATAAAACATACATTAAAGAAAGTTAGTACAACAATAATAAAAACTTCTCCTACAGCCAGTTCCTTTATGGTTATCTTGGAACAGCTGGTAGAGTTAGTTATTAGTTTGCCTATTCACTTAACAGCCCCTCAATTCTACTCCTAGTTCTTATTTAGACCGAGGTGTGGTACCATTATACAATATGGTTAATACAATACAACTAACGATTGCTAAGCTGATAATAATATATTAAGCAATACTTACAAACCCAGTGACAATTACAATACACAGACAAAAACCAACGCGTAGCATGCTCCGGATTCATACACCCTTTCATGATTCAGTGGGTGGAAGGCGGCCTTGGGTGTTCAACCCGTTAGCCAGGCTGGACGATATGTGCCTTTTATCTTGATACGGAACCTTCCCGACCTTAGAGCTCAGGGTGCTTTATACTATAATTTTGATATCCTGTACCATATTAGGATTCCTTCCTTGTGATATGACATCTGCCTCAAGGCATTGTGGTCAGTGCCTGATGCAGACATGACTGGCACACGTGAAAGCTAGCTATGTTTTGCTTCCCTGCTCCAGGTGCTTGTTAACTGATGTATATGACAGCCCATTTCTCTTATTCCTATCTTGTCCTGTTTTTTTAGTGCTCGCTAACTTAGTGTATGGGACAGCTTGTGTCCCTACTCTTATCTTTTTGGCCCAGGTGCTTGCCAGGTGAACTGTGCTGAGCCTTGAAGGTCCCTGGCTCGGGGGCTTGCCAAGTTAAGTTCCATTTACTGAGAACTGTGCTGAGCAGCTGAGGGACTTCAAGCTCGGTCTCTGGATCTGGCTCAGTGGCCTGTGTTTTTCTTGTGAGGGGCTCTAGTGTGGCAGTATGGGCAATATACGCTTGGCCGTGGTCAAAAGGATCTGCTACACGACACAGCCCACAGTGCAGTTTGGGTTTATGTTAGGCTCAACATGCGGCCCTTGGGTGAGAGCCAAAACAAAAAAATAGTCAATATAATGGTCTTCTGTTGATATGCATTTTAGTAGTTAAATTCCTGGACTGTCATTGATCATTAACAGTACTGTCATATGGGTAGAAATTGGGTAAATATTGCATTTTATTAATATCATCAGAACTGACTTAAATGGGGCCTGTGAGTTGTATAGTCTTCCCTTAATCTTTGTATTCATGCCCATCAGTATGAAAGAAGCTATTTGCATATATTTGCATATACTTAAGTTGCAGCCCGAGCTCAGCATGTGCTATGAATATAATTGTGGCCACCGGGGCTTCCAAAGTTGAGTAGTCCTGATCTACGGCAATGGTGGCAGATAATTAAATTATCTCAGGCACAAACTAGTGTATGCCTAAAAGTGCAAACATTATTCTATGTGCAAATTTGTAGCATGATGGCCAATAACTATCCAGAGGTGACATATTGATCACAAAATGTAAAGGAATGAATACTGAGCCCTGAGGATACTACAGCTATGACACTACCTGATGATTAAAATCCATCTATAGTATGCTAAATCAAAGTAGAACTATTCAAGTGTAGTGCTAGTAATTCCAATGCATGTCTCAGTTCTACAAATTAAAATTTCATGGTTTGTAAAGTCCAATGTTGCAGTAAGCTCTAAAGAATAAGGGGCCTTTGTCTCACTTTGCCAGCAGACCATTTTTTTATTGTTGAAAGAACAGTTTTACTGCTATGTGAAGCCTGAAAAACAGATTGAAAATGTTCTTAGCATCAATTTTGTTCCAGATGGGCAACAATTTGAGTCACAACCACATGTTTGAGAAGCTTGAGTGAAAAATGGGTGTCTGAAATTTGCTTGTACTACAAAAACAACAAAAACCTATAGATACAACCCAACAATTGTGTATTTAAGGGTTGTTTTTTTCAAAATTCAGCTAATCGTTGCAATTGTAAAAATACTATTTCAGCTGCAAAGTGTGTGTGACAAAGGGAATATTGTACAAAAAAAATTAACTAGCAAATTTAGGAGTTGGGATTAATGATGGTGATGGTGAATCCACCAACAATTTTGATAAATTGTTCCAATGGATAATTATTCTCACTGTGAAAAATGTGTATCCTATATCCATTCTGTATCTATATACAGTCTATAATAAAGTCACTCATTAATGTTCTCTTTGTTACACTAAATAGATAGAGCTTTGGGAGTCTATTCCAATAAGACATGTTTTCAAATCCTGTTAATAATTCTTGTGGCTCTTCTCTAAACCCTCTCCAATTTATCAGCATCTTTCTTGAATGGTGGATACTACAACTAGACACAGTATTCCAACAGCAGTTTGTACCAGTGACAAATACAGGTTCAAATAACCTCTCTATACCTACTGAAGATTGCTGTTAATACTTCTGAGGATCAAATTAGCCTTTTAGCATCATACTGGGAGCTATTGTTTAGCTGATCATTCACTTTGTCCCCCAAATCTTTTTCCTGCTTCCCAACATAACGTACCCCATCCTACAAGTACAGTTTATATGCCCGGTTCCTGTGATTATATATTTTCTTCCTGGTCATGAATAATATAATTAAATAGAACATGACCAAGAACAGATCACTGCAGGACCTTGGGAGAAACATACCTTCTTAATGATGATTCCCTGTTTACAGTTACATGTTGAGACCTAGAGGTAAGACAACTTTTAATTCATTTAATATGTGTGACAGTAATTTGATACTGTTCTGTTTTTTAAACCAACATATCATTTGTAGATGGGAGAAAAAGAAGCCTTGACAGCAGTATAAATGTGAACCTCTAAAGTGACTCCAGAGTCAAGCAAAGACTCCAGCTGGACCATATGTGAGCTAATCACCAAACACCAATTCATCACCACTCAAATCATGCAGCAACCACTGAAATGACAAAAAATAAAATAAGTGTTGAAAGAAAATTGGAGCTCATCAATTTACAAGTGCATGATTTAAAAGCACTAAAAAGCACTGCTGTCAAAGAAAATGTAAAGTTATATATTATGCACATAACAGCCAAAACAAAAACCTTCAAGATGAACTCATATCAGAAAGAAGTAGAAAATATTGAGCCGAGAATAATAACAACATAGGGACACAATGAAAAAACTGTGGGAGGTGGGTTTAAAATCTCCATGGGAAACATATTGATTAAAAATAAAGTGTTACATCCTACATTATTTGAGCTTAGTGGGCACAACTGCAAAGTCACAGCAAACATGAGCACTGTGAATATTTGGAGAAGTGACACAGTATCATGATAAGAGGTACGACATGATCAGTATGCAAAGGATACCTAAATCAGTCTTCCCCACTTAGTGACATCATCTTGTCCTGCTACCTCAATGGGAATTGAGTACAAATTAAATGTAGGCAAAACTGGGTTATTTTATGGGCAAGAGAGATATTTTAATTAATTCATGGTCTTCTGTAGCCCACTCATCATTGTAATAACCATAATAATGACCATCTCAAGGATCAGACCTGTTCTGAAGTTACCCTGTTGATTAAGGGAGTTTGCCCCAAACTGATTGATAAGGTTCCCAAAAATTGCGATGCTGAAACTGAAGGGAGTGGAACCACTGAATGCTCCTATGATAGATCTAGATAGGATCCAAATCATGAAGGTCCTGAAATTCTGGAATGCTTTTCCTCATCATTGTTTCCCAGAGTATGATGTGACCCTGGATAGAAAAAAAATGTTCTTTCTAATGGCTTTGTTCCATAGAGATATAAGAGTATTTATCTATAGTGCTCTCAATCCACAAACATAGCTTCCACTGTCAGTAGGAGTTGCATGCACAAGTGAAGGATGATAGATGACTGCAAAGTTTTTCAAACTTATAGCATATACAACACATACAACCTGCCTCAGTGAGATTCAGAACATCTCCTGAAAGGGCGATGCACTGCTCTGCGTCTTGCATTATCAACTAGGCCCCTTATACAGAGACATCAGTATAAGAAATTCAGTGATTAGAACTTTGACCCATTTTATTCTTCATATGAGAAGCCTGAGTATAACTGTGCAGGGGAAAGATTTTGTTAATGTTTCCTGAACCATTCATTAATTCTGTTTTAAAATCCCATTGGTTTCCAACTTGGTGAATATGACACATTGCTGTGGAACTTTTCACAGAAAATCAGTTTTCTGCAAGTTTACTTTGTCCCAGTATGGAACAATAAAATATTTAAAAAGCCATCAAAATTATTTCTTACCACTCATTTGATTAGAGTATTTTTTACCACTTGGATTTCTGAGAGTGTTGACTAATTAGCTTCATTGAACTGCTAACAAAATTTCAGTTGTTTCAGATGGACTATTATGAGCATCTAAAAATGAAACATGAACTTTTAAAAGCCTTAATTCTACACCCCTTTTTGATAATTCCACCATCTGGTTTGTGTTCTGTATTATGCTGTCATTGAAGCACAACTCAAATGCTTAATAGATAAAGAAGTGATAAGCTCAAAAAGTCTTGCTCAAAAAGAACCTACATGGATTATATGTAAAAGTGCTGCATTTAGAAAGACAGAGCAAATAACTATACACAGAAAAGTAAAAGGCATTGTGGAGGTGATCCAAAAGCCCTTGAGCTGAACTAAAAGATTGCCACTGATTTCCATGGGCTTTGGATCAGGCACTAAGTGCCTGTGTTCACACTTGCTCTTTCATAACATTTTTGCCCAGTTTTGCAAGTTTAACTCAAAGAATTCAAAAGGTAAATGTACCCTAAGAAAGCAAATAAACAGAGCTCTGAGCCACTTGAATAATGCGTCATTTCAAGTTCTAATTTTGTGCTTATTTCTGCAAGTTTCTGAGTAGCCTTAGCTCCCATTAGAGTCAGAGAGAATTAAAGGCACTTTGGTATTTTTCAGGAATGCTCCGCACTTGAAAGCACTAAGCTTTTTATAGCTATAACTAATGGTAAAGTAAGATGAAAAAGTATTTTCTGGACAGAAATACACCCCGCTCAATGGAGATCATATTGCAAAGAAAAGGGAACCATTGATGTGTTCACTGTATTTCTCTCTCACATTTATAGCAGGAATATTCTGAGTGATTTATTTTATTTTTTAAATCCTCTATAGGACTGTTTTATCTTTTTTTATTCTAGAGATTAAATTTTGTGATTCCTTAAGAAAATACAGTTGAGTGGAAAGAGCTTTTGACATGCGTCTGTCAGTCAAAAGCAGCTAATGGCTTTGAAATCTTGGCAGCATTTGACACTGTTCAGATAAACCTTAAATTGAGAAGTACATCATCTTGCAGTACAGGAGAGAAGGTGGAAGTGAGCAGATCTTTTAGTGTTAAATAGTTAAAATTTGTTAGAGATGGTGAGGGCAAAAAATAATCTTGCTTTCTTATGTTACAAAGTTGACTTACAGGTTGTAAAAGGTGTTTGAACTTCATGATCAAACAATATTTTAGTGACCTGTTAATCTAATGAGATTCCTGAATAGGCAATACAAGGATAAAAAGATTAGCTGAGAAGAATAGCAATTGTATTTACTAGTAAATGTGGAATGAAATACAGTGTGTCACTACATCTTGATAACTTCAGTCATAAAAGATACATGCTCTGTTTGCATGAGCTTTTTATATAATTCAACTGGGAAATAGTGAGGAATTTGCTTTTCCAAACGAAAGCTTTTGCAATTCTTTATACTATTTCTTCTCTACATGCAAACAACCATCTATCTCCTTTCACTCACCAAAAATGAGAAAGGAGAAATAGCAAAATGATTCCAGAACTCCAGTGTATAAAACAGATTGTGTTCATTCATGAAAAGACTCAATGTGGATAAAAGGAAAAGTGCAGAAGTCACAAAACCACTAACGGCCCTTTCCCTTCCTTAATAGCTATTTACTTATAATGATAAACAAGTAATTACAGTACATCTATTTGCAACAATGTTTGATATGTTGCCTTTTTTTTTCCCAAGAACCTTCTCAGAAGAAGCACACTTTTACTAATGTGTGATCCAAGTTTTGTAGCTTTTTTTTTCACTGCTGTTTTAGTAAAACAATTTCCCTCATACAGCCTTCATTTCATTAGACAATCATTTGTCTTAAATACCTAGATTTATTAATTCCTTTATCAAATTATGGAAAGCTGGCATTAGACAACAAAAGTTATGTCACCACTTTTTTTTTTTTAGTCTTTGTAATGCAGTAACAAGCAGGTTGTGCCTTTGCATTATTGACTAAGTACAAAATCCATTCAATAGTAAACATACACATCAGATATTGTATGAGGGAAAATGCAGGCTTCCCTATACACACATTGGATTTTCACCAGTTATATTCTGGGCACATTCTAGCCACCTGCTTATAAGTAGCTTCATAGTCAACTTTTCTTTTTAAATCCTATTTTTCTAAAAAATAATCTCTGTTGTCTTTTGAAAAAGAGTTCTGTCAAGAACACATATTGACCACAGAATGTTTTTAACATTTTTATGATTAAACTAGGATTTGGCATTTTTAAAAGGTTGAACTGTCTTGAATATTCAATTTAGGAACAGGTGTTATCTTGCCAGGAAGAATCTATTAGTGGAATTTCTTTCTCTCACCCTTTCGCCTCCCTCCACTCCCTCATGTTTGTCATTTCAGTGATTTTGGTTTATTGCTTTAAGAAAAGGATTAGTCAAAATATTTCTAGGAGCTTGCATTCAATAAGGAAAAACTCTAAAAGTTAAGACCTAAGGAAGAGTTTGGTATGACTTAAAAGTTTGTCTCTCTGGGAATAGTTATCTGCCTAAATACCTGAGAGATAAGGTGGATGAGAAGCTATCTTTTAACTTCTATTGGTGAGAGAGACAAACTTTTAAGTTTAACTATTCCCAGATAACTATTCCCAGATATCCTTTGTTGGAGCATGTTACAGTTAGGCTGGTGATGTCTCCATAAAGAGCCATCCCTATGATGAACCACAATAAGTATGATTACAGTTTTGTGAGCAATTCTTTGGTTGATCTAAACAAGTCTATCATGTGAGGAAACATAGATTTTCCTCCCATTTCTCTTTCTATATAGAAAGTGGTGGTCATTAGGTGACTTCTCTGTCTCTCTGTCTGTCTCTCTCTCTCTCGTAAATATATTACTGAACCTGACTAATACGCATGCCAATATTATGTCGGTGGAGTTGACTTAACCTTTATCCGTAATGCAGTGTTTAGTATTTATCTTTTTCAGACAAGAAGTAATAATATAAAAAACACCTAAATCCCATTTTCAAAAGTGACTTAGGCATGTGTTCTCTATTACCTAGGTGCTTGTGAAAAATTTTCCCAAACTTGCAAAATGTGAAGCTCTATCTTCATTATGAAGACATACAAGAACCTGTGATGTATTTGTTAAGAGATGAAGTATTGTCATAGCACAAAAATCTCCCCTCCTCCTTACAGACCTATCCCATTATTCAGTAGTATCTAACTACCTACTAGTTGCTACATTAGAAGAGTTAGTATAAATATTACTGCCGCATCTACTGAAATAGCAATACATATGTCAGATAATACAGATCCAGACTTTTTTAACATTATTTTGGCTTTTGTAGTAAAAATCTCTGAATTGTAGCTACACAGTAGTGTTTATTCCATTGGTAACACCGGTGAAGCTACACCACAACTGACTGCTGATGTAGGTTGTAATTTTATTGGTGTGGCAACATCTGTTGCAGCTGTTCCAGGTGTCTATTATTGCATGTATAGAATGTGGACTCTTTTTGGGTATGAATTATGCTATGCATATAGCAAATATTAGAGTATAATCTTCACTGGGACATGCTTGGTCAGGCCTGAGGCTTTGCCAGGATGTCTCACAGGATACCAATTTAGCTCAATTATAGTGATAATGACTATTTATTAAGTAGGATAGTATTAGCATGCTTAAAAGGGGATATATTTAGTGTGGGAACTTAACTAGTTAAGTAGGTACTAACCAGGTATGAACATTCATATTTCTTACCTATTGCTACATGTTTGCCAAATAAAAATGAAAGGAGATATTCTCCTGCCTAGTCAGCAAACAATAGCAGGGGGGTCCACTGGCTTTGATAAAGAGTGATAGCGTCAGATAACTCCTCTTAAGGATGGCACCACGTAGTAAAATTGTAACTGCCCCAATTTGAAGTAGTACCCTATTTTGCTCGGTGCTGTACAAACACATACAAGTAGTAAGACACTATTCCAGTCCCAAATAGCTCACAAATGAAAATAAATCTCTTTATGTCATTATAATTGTCAGCGAATGTCATATGTTACAAACTGGAATGTCTCCTGTAACCTTCCATTGAGTAAATCACATTACAGCAAGCATAGATTTTGTCTGGGTTTTTTACGTATTAATGAGATCTACAAAACTGGCCATTTGAAGGAACAATTACCAATATTGCTTATGGTAGTTCACATTCATTTGTATCTGTACAGTTTTGTAAATATATTGCTATGAACTTCTCTGTGCCTTAGCTTCATAGACCTGGACTTTAAGCCGCAAGGGACCATTATGATCATTTAGTCTGATCTGCTGCATTATCTACATCATGGAATTCTATCACCTTTCAATATGGCTAATGTGATCCTTACTTACTTCAAAGAAGTATTTTGAGAGTTAGTTCATTAATATTTTCAGATGATCAGATGAAAGGCCTTATAGGTCTGATGAAGCAAAGTACTTAAGCATGTAGCTAAATTTCAGCATGTAAGTAAACCCACTAAAACTGATGGGACTACTCACAGCCTTAAAATGATGTGTATATTTACATGCCTTGCTAAACTAGAGCCTACAAAAGGCAAAGCAGTGGTATGATCCTTTTTTTGTTAATTAGTTAAAAATGTTAGTTATGGAGTGAAACTGTCTCACAGGCAAAGTTGTCTCAGAGTTAAGATTACCCTGTTTGGAGAAAATGAGTTTAATAGATATTATTTTTGTTGAAATCTGAGAGTTGTAAATGTTTTAATCAGTTTGTTTGGATCAGTGCTAATCGTGTATGGTTTACAAACATGGGGCCAGCTCAAACCCAGAAGCATCTCAAACTAGATTTCATTTCAATGTCTAACTCATGTTAAATTTGGGAAAGTTTCACATTCTCAACCAGGCAACTTTAAATATTTCTACTTTTAACATTACTAAACTGTTTTATTAAATTTGTATTCTTTGGTAGAATTCCTGGAGATTTAACATCCTTGTCTGAATACTGTATATACTTCCCATGTCTAAGTGTGAATTCTAGTTTGTATTGTATCACATTATTGTATTAATTAAGACATAACTTACAGCAAATGGTGAAATAATTCAACTCCTGCTGAAATCAACTGAGTCACCCATTGATTTTAATGGGAGATGGAATGGGCCTAGAGAGACCACACATTTTAAGGATCCATATTTTCTGACTCTTGAGTTCTTGATTATTTAGTTTTAACTTTATATTGATTATACAATTTTGCATGAATCTATTGTGCATATATTAGAGACATTTAAGCATTTTACTGGGACTTCTTTTGTATCCCTGCATCTATAAAACCAGATACCCTCATTACCAACAGGACAGAGTGATAAAAAAAATCTGAAAATGCTCTAAAAATATTCCTATAAAATAGCTTCTTAATGGAGATTTTTTAAAATATCATGACTTGAAAGTTGCTTGTGTAGCCCTGCAGGGTTAGAAGCAAGTGATGGAAAGTTGAGAACTTTCCTTTTATAAAGCTACTTCTCCCAACCCCACAGGACTGAAAGGTATGGGACTTTAAAGCAGTAGCATTTTTAGGTACAGAAAATATGTTTCAGAGCCAGGATTAAAAGTTGCCATTGTGGACCTCAGCAAGGTGTAATTTGAGGCAAAAATGTCCCCATTTACAGAAAGAAGGATACAATTTTGTAAACAATTAACATTTTTAAAGGTGTCAGGAGCTATTCTAAGGGAGATAATTTAGTTTGTAATGAGCAGAGAAAACCCAGATGCATTCATCGCATGGTCTAGCAATTTGGCACATAGCTATTGCCTCTATGTATAGGGTATAATGCATACAGAAAATGTATGTTTATGCATCCTGCTGCTCCCCGGACAAACCCTCTGGAGCATTAACCTTCTCTGAGCTCCCATTGCAATGGGAGAATGCTGTACCAATCCCTATGCACGGCTGGGATTTAATGTCACTATGTGGTACTGGATTAATGACTTTGAAACACAGCCACTCTTAGGGAAAATAATTCTACAAGTGTATTACAAAGCACCTTACACAGCCACTCAGAAAAGGTAGAGAAAATGCATCTAGCTGAGAGTATCAACCTGGATTTTCAAAAATGCTCAATGTTGGCATCAATCCACTCCCACTAAACTCAACGCTAAAGTTCTCATTGCTTTGGAAGGGAGTTGGGATATCACTGAATGCTTTTGAAAATCCCATCCCTGCATTATAAAACCAAGGAATCAAGAAATGCTTTACTTAAACAGTAAAACTGGTTAAGCCCAGATCTACAAAAAAGCTGAGACCTTGCAATGTCTGGGGCTACTAACTTCAGTATAACTATATCTCTCTAGTGTGTGAACCATCCACACCACTAAACAATGTATTTATATCAATAGCAAACCTTCCTGCCCATGTAGAGAATGGTATGTTGGTGGAAGAGCTCCTCCCACTGCCTCTTACTTAACCACTGCCTCTCACAGAGGTGAAATTATTAAGATGACAGAAGAGATCTCTGACCTGCCCTAACTTTTAGGTCCATAGCTACTGAGTGGAACCCACATAACCTGCATTCTATTCCTATGTTACCAGTACAATGCCAGGGGAAGATAAGTACCTAAGAATGGGCTCCATGAATGCCAGCACACAAGGTGTAGTTTCACCAATAGCAAAGGCTGAGGAGAGAGGTATTCCCAAAAAAGTGTTAACTATTAAATGTTTACAGAAGTGTTTCCTCTTCTCTATGCCATCATGGACTTTTCCTCCAAAAATTACACACCCAGTGCCCTTGCAGTGTTAGGCATGTAGTCCCAATCTGGAGGGAGGAGCCTGTCTGTGGGTATGTCTACACTACAGATTTTTTTTGGAAAAACAGTCGTTGTTCTGAAAAAACTTCAATTACGTCCACACTACAATCATGGTCTTCTGAAAAAAAAATAGAAATAACAGAGAGTTTTTTCCTACATTGGTAATCCTCATTCTATGAGGAAGAAGCCTTTTTCCGAAAGAGTTCTTTTGGAAAAAGGCATGTGTCGATGGGGAAGAAGGAGTTCTTTCGAAAGAAGAGGAAAGAGGAAAAAGCACAGATGCCCTTATGGCCACTCCATCCATACTAATCACAGCTAAAATGTGAGAGAGCATCCATTCAGTGTAGATGCTATCTTTGGAAAAAGCAGATCGCTTTTTTGATGCGCTTTTGCTATGTGGATAGTCTCTTTCAGAAGAGGTTTTCTGGAAGATCTTTTCCAGAAAAGCTTCTTCCGAAAGAAGCCTGCAGTCTAGACATAGCCTGTGTGGGGGTTCCACAGTTGGAAAGCCCTATGCTAGAAACAGGCATATTAGGCACCTATATCTTTTCTTGAAAGAACAATAGTAGCATGCACCTAAGTCCACACAAAACTTTTGTGGGAGGAGAAGGACAATCACCGTGACAGACTTTAGCCCACTGGTTAGGATGTAAGAGATCCTGGTTCAATGTGCCCTGCTGCCTGACGAGGTTCAAATTCCTTCACAAGGATGTCCCACCTCTCAGTTGAGTTTCCTGTTCACTGCACAAAGTAAATATTTGTACTACTTGTCTGGTTCAATGCCATTTACTTATGTACTGAAAGTGCAATGGCTCCAACAAGAGAGAATGAGAGCAACCCACATCAGAGGCACTCATCTGAAAAATGACACACATCTGTTTAAATCCCTTCTCCTCATCAGGCTCAGGGGCAAACTGAACCATGCTCTCCTACATCCTGGCTGAGTTCCCTAACCTCATGGGGTTAAAAGTTATAAAGAAAGCTCTCTTGTGTGGAGAGCTGAGGATGTTTTGTGTGGAGCTGAGGATGTTTAAAACTAGTGGATCAGGCCTTGGAGAGAAGGCAGATGTTTCCCTGCCTAACTTCATCTGGTTTGAGGATCACACTGGGACTCAGGCATGAGGTAACTGGAAGCATGTGCTCTCAGCGGTAGAAACACAGATGCCTAGGGAAATTCTGAAATGCACATTTAGATACCAAGTAGTGTTAGGTGCTACAGAGCTAGGTGACAGCTGAGCTGGCATTTTGTGGATCACAGTGATGCCTTAAGTGCCTACATCTCTTTGTATATCTGGGCCTCACTGCTATGTATCTCTGAAGATGGGTGGTAGGAAATTAATCTGTGGTTCTAACAGCAGGATTGTCCTTCAGGAATCATGTTCTGCTCAGATATACATGTCCAGTATCCATAAGCTGAGACTGTAATGAACTACGCTCATGGAGAGCATTGCCTAGTGGTCAGAGATTAGGCCCTTCAAAATGCGATGCAGGAGATTGGACATTCCCACTCAACCATGCTCTGGCCCAGAGTCCTGTAAGGCTATCAAAGTTCTGACAGTAAGGGGCTCCTGAAGGCTGTCCTCCCTGAGCCACATCTTATCGCCCTATGATTGTCCAAAGTTTACCATCTATGGGAAAGAGATGTGCAGGGGGTCAGGTCACCACTTGGCATCCCCTTGTGGCCATGTGTGGCATGGTAGCTTCTCCCTTGGGACAGCAGCAGCTGCCTTCTCCTATGGCTTGATCCTGGGCCTATCTTTCCCCCGCCAGGGTGGTCCATGGACAAAATAAGGAGAATTAACACAAAGTGAGTCCAAAGAGGTGGAATGCCTCATTCTCGGGGTGTAGCTGAAGCACGTATTCCCTTCAGCTCTTGTAGGGAGAGACCCTGCCTTCCCTCAGCTCTTTTCTTACAAGCTGCAAGTTGCAAATCTGTTCTCTTCCCAGGTCTGCCCCCAAGTTATCTGTTCTGATTCCTTTTACCTCTTCTTTCAGTCTGTGCCTCTCTTGCAGGTGTGGCAGGATAAGGCTAGCTAAGCCCAGAGCAGCTCCTTAGGCCCTTGATGCCCAATGTGGAGTTTGCATACTCTGTCATAAGCATCAAAGCTAGGTCTGATTTGACTGGAAGTTTTGAGATCTCCATAACAGTTTTTTGCAAACTCCTATCTGAAACTAATGTACTAATGTACCTTTTGTGTGCTTCATACAATTCCTAGCCTTCTTGAAAAAATAAACATAAGCCTCCTGTGATGCATAATCAATAGAAAGATGCCTGTTCATGTGAGATTTTTTTAGATATCATTCAGCTGTCTCAGAGATCAAAATATAGTGCCAGATTCTGATGTGAGCTACAGTGATGCACCTCTTTTGAAGTTAATAGCTGCACAATGCACAGTGACATATAGGGGATTTGTGATACTCCTTGGGATACTCTATATACATAGACAATGAATGCATTCTGCTTCTCATTATGTGGGTTCTGGGAAATACATCCTGGATGATAAACATCCTTTATTCAGAAATCTAAATATAATTTAAGTATCCTAACATAAATTAATTGTATTCATCTTTTTATTGCACTTCTCAAAACATCATGTATCATGAGGATGTAAATTACTTTCACAGGACATAAGAGGAGGTTGCAGCAATTTCTATTTGTAGCATGATGTCTCACTGAAGTGAAAGGTATATCAGACTTTGAATTTTCAGCTGAAACAGGCCACATCTAAGGAGCCTATATCACAGACAAAAAGTAATCTGGTTATATGTCTTTCACTCCAGGGAGAAAAGCTGACTCCATACCACAAATTGCATAATGTTCCTATATATAATAATCAGCTGCATAATATTTGCAGGTTCTGTATTATTGGAAGTTGCAGAAATCACACCGAGGATATAAAATTAGGATGTAAATAGTTATGCTATTGTATAAACAAGAAGAAACCTACCTGCCTGTCTATTTTGTCCCACACTTGTAGTTTGGCCTTAGAGAAGACACTTAGCTTTCCTGACCCTCATCTTCAAAACCAAATTAATAATTACTTACCCACCTTTATACAGTGCTTTGAGATCTTTTAATAAAAGGTGCTATATAATGTAAGTGAAATTATTAGTAGGAATTATTTAGAGATATTTTTTTGCCCGTCCTTGCAAGGCAAGTAGAATGAAGCTCTCCTCTTTTTAAGCCCACAGAAGAGATGCCCAGAATTACAATACATGCATCCTGAGATGTAATGGGCTACCCTCAGAAGCACCTCTCTAAAAAGAAAGCAGGAAAAGGAGAAAAGTAGGTGGGGAATTAGCATCGCTCTCTACATACTGGTCAGAGAAGCTTGCCAGCTATAGAGCTGCAGGGATAAACTGCCCCCTCTCACTTTGTCTAGACGAGAAAAATGAAATATGCTTAGCCATCATATGAGTTGATACATGTTAATGTTAATTGAGACATTTTCCCATATCACCAACTGTCTAGTTTAGACAAAACAGTGCTTGTAATGGAGTGCAGTCACAGAAAACCCCTTGGGCTGCTTCCTAGTGTCCTGATAAAGAGTATGTCTACACTACAGAATTTTGCTGGAAAAATGGCCAATTTTTTTTTTACAAAACTTGAAGAACATCCACACTGCAATTGTGTTCTTCTGCAAGAAAATCAAAAGAACAGAGGAGTTTGTCTTACATTGGTAATCCTCATTCTACGAGGAAGAAACCTTTTTCTGAAAGAGCTCTTTTGCAAAAAGGCGTGTGTGGACGGGGAAGAGGGAGATCTTTCGGAAGAAGAGGAAAGAGAAAAAAGCACAGGTGCCCTGGTGGCCACTCCATCCATAGTAATTACATCTTAAATGCGATATAGCATCCATTCAGTCTGGACGCTCTTTTTTGACAAAGTAGATCGCTTTTTTGATGCACTTTGTCAGTGTGGACACTCTTTTTTGGAAGAATTTTTTTCAGAAGATCTCTTCCAAAAAAAGCTTCTTCCCAAAGAAGGCTGTAGTCTAGACATAGCCAAAGCCACTGACACTCGCCTTCTTGCTCTCTTAGGCTCCTCATCACCTTGTCCTGCTGGACCAGATCTCTTGGTCTCCCCCAGACGAGACACAGAGCTGAGATAACTGCACACTGGCAATATGCTCTTTAACAAGGTGCCTTATTGCTAGGAATACTTCTAAATATGGTAACATTTGACAGATTGCTCAGGTTGGTTACAGAGAAAATATAGTTCAGAAAGTTTCTCCAAATTCATAATAATCTTTACTAATTATTTATATAACCTGAAGAAATGATTACCAAAGATTATGCCTCTTTTGTGCAGAGTAAAGCTAATAAAAATGATCATCAAACTCTGTGTACAGAACAAATTCACATAAACTGAGAACTGATCATGAATAAATATTGGCTAGAAATGGCAGGTTTCAGAATGAGGTTCTGGAACTGTCTTCAATAGGATTAGTGGGGGCTAACGGCTTAACAGGTTTTTAGATAGAACTTGATGTTCTTATACAAGGAATTATTTGAAGTGGTTACTAGACTCAATGACCCAGGTGATTCATTTCAGGCCCATAAACACTATTATTTTCCCATGAACATTGTATTATTAATAATTTACTATCATATTTTTGCCATCCACTGAAAATCTTGTAATGCTAACATATAGCATCTACATGTTTTGTTAGTCTATAAAGTGCTACCAGACCATTTGGTGGTTTTTTAGCATTACTTCAATTATTGTGTTATTTCTATCTCAACTAAAACACTACTAAATACTGAAAATATAAAAGTATGATACCTTTTAACACAGCAAGATCATTTACATGACACTTTTATTGTTTGCCACCCTGGTTAGAAATAAGAGGCAAAATCTCTGTCCTAAAGATACACACAGAAGAGGCTGACCTCCTAGCGTCAACACAGTCAGAGAACATTTGTTTACAAAGTAGTAATTTGATCTCCCTATACCTTCATTCTTTAGCACAATGTTAAGTATCATCCATTATTTTATGTGTTTTCCTTTTCACTCTCAACAAACATAACAAAACAGTTTTGTAACAGAAGCAACAATCAGAGCAAAGAATAATAACTGATATTCTCATGTCCAGATCATCCCCCTCATGTGAAGAAAACATAGGAAGCAGGAAAGAGGATAAACAATGTTCTGTAGAATTGGCCATGAAGCCAATAAACACTTAATTTAAATATTTTTCCATGAAAAAAAGATAATTTTTACTAATATTTTCTGCCTTTTTGACCAACGCTAATATCTGTGCCAGCATTCCCTCTGGGGACTGGTTGGGAAAAGAATGGAGTCAAAAAGAAGAGAAGCCTTTCACCTCTGTTCAACCTGGGATTCCAAGGCGAAAGGAAACCCTAGAATTCACATGTAAGGCTACGCAATTCCATGTTGCCATCCTGCCCTTGCCAGAATGCATGTAGCAGAAAGGCATAGAATTAATTCCAGGACAACTTTCTAGAGGGGAATTTATAACATTAGCCAGAGAGGAAGTCATGGAAAGTAGTTAGTCTTCTGCTCTTATGTTTCAGTTCCCAAATTTGTGTGAGGACCTGTCTCTCTGGAATTCTTGTACAAGAGCTTCTAGAAGGAAAATAGACAATACTATGGATCAAATTTTCAGTAGGGAAGGAAGGTTCAGTCCCAAAGTTTGTTGACATTATGTATAAACATGGAACTTTATTGTCCCATACCATATGGGAATTATCAAGTGGGGACTTGGAAAATGCTTGAGTTTCAATCCTTTACTTTTTTTCCTCAGGTCATTCTATCAGATGGCAAGAGTTATCTGCTCCATAATGTGTAACATGGATTCTCAAATCCCATGCATGGCTCGAAATTTGGGCAAATCTTCTTCACTGCTGCTCACATCAGCCCTTTCTCATTCCATGGTAGCACAGCTGATTCCAGAGCCATCTTTCCCTTATTATGATTGAGCTCTGCTTCCAAACTCCTTCTTGGGGAATTGATTGGAAAATAGACAAATAAAAGAAGATAGTATTGAGAAGGTCAGCAATAGCTTACATTTTCCACACCCAAAGAAATCTGAAGGAATGGTCATCCACTCTTCATTCCTTTCTCTTCTGCTGCACTCAAGCTTTGCGCTATAGCTACAGAAGTATATCAGTCGGAGCTTGCCATGGAGGCATTAGTCCCCTCTTTCATAGCTCCACCCTTAGATGCACCCAAACTGACACTCTTTCGCATGGTAGTGGAAAGGATGTTCATGGTTACTGTGTTTTACTTAGGAGCTTATTTGGTGCAAAAGGGTGGTCAGAAATTGTAACAGTGTGAGTGCGACCACCAGAGACACTCATTACAGTATTGTTGCTCTGATAAATCCTATTTTACAGGGTTTAATATCTCATCTGTTTCAAATCACACTAGACTAAAACTTGGTTTCCAGCCCAGATGCACATTTGTTTTGCAAAAAATAATATTTAAATAGGATTCATTTTCAATGTAGAGATCAGTGAGAAAATGAAATTCTCAGGGGGTTCTATTTTTTTTATTTTTGGCCTCCCACAAGCTCAGTAGGCATGTTGCTGGCAATGTGTGGTATTAGATGTTTTTGTTCAATATATTTGCTTTCATAGTCACGTTTTCATAATGTACCTTTTTCCACAGTTTTTCAAAAATATTTCTGTGTAATATTGTTGTATATAGCCTTTGTCCTCTGTAATTTTTTCCACAGTTTTCAAAACCTAAAATGATGACTCAGTTGGTTGCAGTACACTATTCATATATTCAAAAGATTGATCACAGTAAGAATTTTTAAGTTTATGCTCCATGCTGTGTAGACATGCAGAGGTGTAAAGGGAAGTACATGACTCTCTGCACCTAAATCAGTAGGGAATGTGGAGGTATTAGGGATTGAGTGGAGTCTTGGCTCCATTCTTCCAATGTGCCAGCCAACAGAAGTGAACAGATCTGAGGGAACAGTAATCCACTACTTGTAAGGACCATAAACAGATTATTACTCCTCTGGAGCAAGGGGAAGGATCGCAATTCTGAAGTATGATTCTTTCTCTATGCTTCTCACAACTTCATACCACTTTATGAAGAGTAAAGTGAAAAGACTGAATCTAGCCCAAAAGCCAAATATTACCTTGTCTCTGTGTGCACTGTTCTTAGTTGATAGTAGAAGTTGATGCAAAAATCAAAGGCAATATATTTCCTTATTTTAATTATAATCCTCCAGGGGCACCCATCTAATGATCAGTGAAAGTTACATACATTAATAAAAACAACAATTGCACAATATAATATTATAGGTGGAACTAGTAGCAACATCTGCAGTTTAGATTGTTCAACACTTTCCATTATAAGGCTATGTCTACATTGGAACGGTTTGGTGATGAAAGTGCTATTGTCATGCCAAAGTCCTCAAAAGTGAAAAACAGTCAAACTGATTTTTCTGCCTCCCACTGTTGACATTTCATAACCACATTGGTACCACCCCTGTCAATAGCTAAGAGTAAAGCAGTGTGGGTAAGTATCCCACAGTGCAGTGTTGTGGGAAGGCAGAGCTGATCCCTGCTGATCACCTCAAAAAGATATTTTGGTCTTGGAAAGGGTTCAGAAAAGGGCAACTAAAATGATTAGGGGTTTGGAACAGGTCCCATACGAAGAGAGGTTAAAACGGCTGGGACTTTTCAGTTTAGAAAAGAGAAGACTAAGGGGGGATATGATAGAGGTATATAAAATCATGAAAGGTGTGGAGAGAGCGGATAAAGAAAAGTTATTTATTAGTTACCATAATAGAAGAACTAGAAGACACCAAATGAAGTTAATTGGTAGCAGGTTTAAAACTAATAAAAGAAAGTTCTTCTTCACACACCATGTAGTCTATCTGTGGAACTCCTTGCCAGAGGAGGCTGTGAAGGCTAGGACTATAACAGAGTTTAAAAAGAAGCTAGATAATTTAATGGAGGTTAGGTCCATAAAAGGCTATTAGCCAGGGGATAGAAATGGTATCCCTGGCCTCTGTTTGTCAGAGGCTAGAGAAGGATGGCAGGAGACAAATTGCTTGATCATGGTCTTCGGTCCACCCTCTCTTGGGCACCTGGTGCTGGCCACCATCAGCAGACAGGCTACTGGGCTAGATGGACCTTTGGTCTGACCCAGTTCAGCCGTTCTTATGTTCTTATGCGCCTCTTGGGATTTTCTCCGAGTTCTCCCACAGCATTCTTAATTGCTGGGAGCAGCATTATGAGTAGCTCTGTGAGTTGGCTGTGCTGAGGAATGTCAAAACAGCATAGCAGTCTCTTCAGCTTTCCTTCTTCAGCAGTAGTCTGCCTGCTGCTGTATTTCTATATCTACAGAGAAGAGCTGGAGCATTCCAATGATTTGCTCTTTGTTCCCCAACTAGAGCAACTCACTTAGCTGTCAGATACTTCCCAGAGCTTTGAAAGGGGAAGGGTGCATGCCTTCCGGCAGCAGAGACCACAAAACAATGAGCACATTGTCTTTTCCCCTCCACTGTTTGTTTTGTTGAGAGAACTAGCTTCTGCCAGTATCCCACAAAAGTCTCACAGAGGTGGATGGTTTTTGTTGCCAAAACTTGGCAATTTTCCTGACAAAATTTTCATTGCAGTGTGAATGCTCTCACTGGTTTGTCAACAAAAGGCACTTTTTGGCCACAAAACATGCCAGTGTAGACAAGGTCTAAGGGTATGTCTAGACTACAGAGCTTTTCGGGATTCCAGAAATATCCCATAAAAGCTCTGCCGCATCCAAGGAATGAGTCCACTTTTCAGAAAAAAAGTTGGAAAAGCGGATGCGTTTTGTTGGCATCCCTGTAAACCTCATTTCACAAGGAAGAAGGGATGTTCCAAAAGAGTGGTTTTTCCTGACATTTGGCCCCATGTAGACGGGCTAAATGTCAGAAAAGCCTCTTTCAGAAGGAAAGCAGAAGAACCACAAGTTGAGTATCTTTTTCTGACTTCTTTGTAGTGTAGACATAACTTAAGAGTCTGTTTTCATTTGCTTATGCCTTTGTCAAACTTTAACCATTTGGGCTGAAATTTTCTATGCCAAGTGTCTGCTTCAAGCCAACGTGGCATTTGTTTATGTTTCATTTTCCAATTTCAGCAAAACCAGCCCAGCCATATCTGAGTTAAAAGGAGATGAGTTGAGAAAAAAATATGTGGTTGTTTTTTTTCCCCCCATGTTAAAAGTTTCTTAAAACTATTTCACTGAGAAACTCTAGTGACTCCATGTTTTGAAGCAGGAAATACAAATTTAGCAAAAGACATTGCTGTCAGGGGTATGCTTTTTGTCATATCCTTCAACTTCTGCCTAAATTTGGCCAAGAGACAAGCCTCTAAAGACTATAGTTTGCTCATGCTCAGAAGAATTTAGAGTTTGGCAGCATTATTTTCTGAGCATTATTTTCTGAGCATTAGTTTTGACCTGAGTATACTCCATCCTGTAACACTCCTACTTAACATAAGAACATAAGAACGGCCATACTGGGTCAGACCAAAGGTCCATCTAGCCCAGTATCCTGACTGCTGACAGTGGCCAGCACCAGGTGCCCCAGAGAAGGTGGATTGAAGACAATGATCAAGCAATTTGTTTCCTGCCATCCTTCTCCAGCCTCTGACAAACAGAGGCCAGGGACACCAATTCTATCCCCTGGCTAATAGCCTTTTATAGACCTAACCTCCATGAAATTATCTAGCTTTTCTTTAAACTCTGTTATAGTCCAAGCCTTCACAGCCTCCTTGTCAATCAGAATGAGCCTGTTCCAGTTCACAAACTGACAGAGCATGCACCATCCTAGGGAATGAGCAAGACTTTCCCAATTCTTGCTCCTCTTGGTTTTCAGTGGCCAATATAGTGCTGGACACCAGAATTGAAAGCAGGGACACTCTCTTTCCAGTGCTGTCAATGCTCCTCTTGATAGTATCAAGGTAGCATAGAGGAGGAGGAATCAGCCTGACTCAAATGCAAAGGAGCCAAGCAAACAGAACTGTAAACAGGGGCAGTATGCTGGGAGAGAAGCTGAGCCCTGATTAGGGGGCGGGGCTTCACTGATTAAGGGTCCTATAAAGGTAGCCTTCTAGTCAGGCAGTGGCACAGGAGCAGCAAACAGAGTTGTAAACAGGGGAGTTTGAGTGGGAGTTTGTAAAGGGAGTTTGGATTGTGGGACTTGTTTGGAGTTTGTTTTTGCTGTGGAGGGGGTGTTTTGGTTTGTTTTTGTGTTCACCAGACTAATAGGATTTTGGTGAGAAAGTAGATAAAACATAGAGGCATTAGTGGCCATGGCCCAAGTAGTAGAGAACACAAGGAGGATGATTGGATGTGGTAGCTGCGGTATGTACATGATTCTGGAGGGGGTACCTGAAAGGAGTTTTGTTTGCATGAAGTGCCGCCTTATCGAGCTGATGGAAGAAAAGATCCGAGGACTGGAGATGCAGGTGGAAACTCTGGTTGAGTTTAGAAGGGGGGTTTGAGCAGATGATGGGGCAAAGGCATGATGTGGCTGAAGGGGAAAGTTTAGATATGCAGATGGAAGCAGGATCAAGGGCCTCAGAGGGGGGACTGCTGGGCGAAGAAAATGGACAGTGGAAGCATGTGACTCAGAGAACCAGGCAGAGGAAAAGATGGGTCAGTGAAGGAAAAATAGAGCTCAAGAACAGGTATGTGGAGCTGGAGAATGAAGAAGGGGTAAAGCAGGTAGAAAATGAAGATGGAAGGGTGAGGAAGAAGAGAAGAGTGGCTAGTCCCATAGATAATGGGGAAGACTTAATGGAGACAACACCAATAATGAGCATTAGGAGGATACTGGATGGGTTAAAGAGGATTACAAGGGAAAATAGGAATGGCAAGGACTTGCAGCCAGAGGAAGCTAGAGATAGACCAGAGAATTTCACTGTCCCTAGGAAAAGACAGGTCTTGTGATTGGGGACTCCTTATTGAGAAGAATAGATAGGCCTGTTACCAGAGATGATCCAGAGAATAGAAGGGTGTGCTGTCTGCCAGGTGCTAAGATACGAGATGTGGAACTGAGGTTGAAGAGGATTATTAAGGGAGCAGGAAGGAATCCATTGATCATCTTTGATGTAGGAACAAATGATACGGCTAGATTCTCGCTGGAACGAATTAAGGGAGACTATGCTAGGCTGGGGAGGATGCTCAAGGAAATTGAGGCTCAGGTGATCTTTAGTGGGATTCTGCCTGTTCCTAGAGAAGAGCAACTAAGATGTGACAGGATTATGATGATCAATAGATGGCTTAGGCAGTGGTGCTATAAGGAGGGCTTTGGGATGTATGGTCACTGGGAGGCATTTATGGACAGAGGACTGTTCTCTAGGGACGGACTTCACCTAATTAGGGAGGGAAATAGACTTCTAGGATGGAGGCTGGCTCAACTGATTAAGAGAGCTTTAAACTAGGAATTTGGGGGAAACGGTTGGGAGATGACCAGGTAATCTCTATGCTGGATTTTAGCATTGAGAGGGAGGAAAAAGTAAGAAAGGATATAACTGGGGGTAGGAGAATGGACATAAGAGGAAGGGTAGAGTGGATACTAGTCTAATAGGTCATATTGGAGGTATAACATCCGTGCCAAATTGGGTAAAGAATGTGAATGAGGCCAAACAGCAAAAATTAAGATGTTTGTACACCAATGCGAGGAGCCTAGGTAACAAAAAGGAGGAACTAGAGCTATTGGTCCAAGAAGTGAAACCAGATATTATAGGAATAACAGAAACATGGTGAAATACTAGGCATGACTGGAGTACAGGTATTGAAGGGTATGTGCTGTTTAGGAAAGACAGAAATAAGGGTAAAGGTGGTGGAGTCACATTGTATATTAAAGATGAGGTAGATTGTAAAGAAAGAAAAAGTGATGGAATGGAGAAGACAGAGTCTGTTCGGGCAAAAATCACATTGGAGAAGAAAACTATCAGATCCTCCCCTGGGATAGTGCTTGGGGTATATTATAGACCACCAGGATCCAATTTGGATATGGATAGAGACCTCTTTAATGTTTTTAATGAAGTAAATACTCATGGAAACTGCGTAATCATGGGAGATTTCAACTTTCCAGATATAGACTGGAGAACAAGTGCTAGTAGTAATAATAGGGCTCAGATTTTCCTAGATGTGTTAGCTGATGAATTCCTTCATCAAGTAGTTGCTGAACCAACAAGGGGAGATGCTATTTTAGATTTGGTTTTGGTGAGCAGCGAGGACCTCATAGATGAAATGGTTGTAGGAGACAACCTTGGCTCGAGTGATCATGAGCTAATTCAGTTCAAATTAAATGGAAGGATAAACAAAAATAAATCTGAGACTAGGGTTTTTGATTTCAAAAGGGCTAACTTTAGTAAATTAAGGAAATTAGTTAGGAAAGTTGATTGGACTAAAGAAATTATGGATCTTAAAGTGGAGGAGGCCTGGAATTATTTTAAGTTAAAGTTGCAGAAGCTGTCAGAAGCCTGTATCCCTAGAAAAGGGAAAAAAATTATAGGCAGGTGTGTTAGACCAAGTTGGATGAGCAAGCATCTCAGAGAGGTGATTAAGAAAAAGCAGAAAGCATATAAGGAGTGGAAAATGGGAGGAATCAGTAAAGAAAGCTACCTTATTGAGGTTAGAGCATGTAGGGACAAAGTGAGAAAGGCTAAAAGTCAGGTAGAGTTGGACCTTGCAAAGGGAATTAAAACCAATAGTAAAAGGTTTTATAGCCATATCAATAGGAAAAAAACAAAAAAAGAAGAAGTAGGACCGCTAATTACTAAGGATGGAGTGGAGGTTAAGGATAATCTAGGATAATATTTGAACAAATACTTTGCTTCAGTCTTTAATGAGGCTAATGAAGAGCTTAGGGATAATGGTAACTTAACAAATGGGACTAAAGATATGGAGGTAGATATTACCATATCCGAGATAAAAGCCAAACTTGAACAGCTTAATGGGAGTAAATCGGGGGGCCCAGATAATCTTCATCCAAGAATATTGAAGGAACTGGCACATGAACTTGCAAGTCCATTAGCAAAATTTTTTAATAAATCTCTAAACTCAGGGGTTGTACCATTTGACTGGAGAATTGCTAATATAGATCCGATTTTTAAGAAAGGGAAAAAAAGCGACCCGGGAAACTATAGTCCTGTTAGTTTGATATCTGTAGTATGTAAAATCCTGGAAAAAATTTTGAAGGAGAAAGTAGTTAGAGACATTGAGGCTAATGGCAATTGGGACAAATTACAACATGGTTTTACAAAAGGTAGATCGTGCCAAACCAACCTGATCTCCTTTTTTGAGAAAGTAACAGATTTCTTAGATAAAGGAAATGCAGTGGATCTAATCTACCTTGACTTTAGTAAGGCATTTGATACAGTACCACATGGGGAATTATTGGTTAAATTGGAAAAGATAGGGATTAATATGAAAGATGAGAGGTGGATAAGCAACTGGTTAAAGGGGAGACTACAGCGGGTCATAATGAAAGGTGAACTGTCAGGTTGGAGGAAGGTTACTAGCGGAGTTCCTCAGGGATCAGTTTTGGGGCCAATTTTATTTAATCTTTTTATCGCTGATCTTGGCACCAAAAGTGGAAGTGTCCTAATAAAATTTGCGGATGACACAAAGATGGGAGCTATTGCCAATTCAGAAAAGGATCGGGATATCATACAGGAAGATTTGGATGATCTTGTAAATTGGAGTGATAGCAATAGGATGAAATTTAATAGTGAGAAGTGTAAGGTTATGCATTTAGGGATTAATAACAAGAATTTTAGTTATAAGCGGGGGACATATCAGTTGGAAGTAACAGAGGAGGAGAAGGACCTCGGAGTCCTGGTTGATTATAAAATGACTATGAGCCGCCATTATGACATGGCCGTGAAAAAGGCTAATACGATCTTGGGATGTATTAGGCGAGGTATTTCCAGAAGGGATAAGGAGGTGTTAGTGCCATTATACAAGGCATTGGTGAGACCCCATTTGGAATACTGTGTACAGTTCTGGTCTCCCATGTTTAAGAAGGATGAATTCAAACTGGAACAGGTACAAAGAAGGGCCACTAGGATGATCCGAGGAATGGAAAACCTGTCTTATGAAAGGAGACTCAAGGAGCTTGGCTTGTTTACCTTAACCAAAAGAAGGCTGAGAGGGGACGATTGCACTTTTTAAATATATTAGAGGGATAAATACCAGGGAGGGAGAGGAATTATTTAAGCTTAATACCAATGTGGACACAAGAACAAATGGATATAAGCTGGCTAGTAGGAAGTTTAGACTTGAGATTAGACAAAGGTTTCTAACCATTAGAGGAGTGAGGTTCTGGAATGGCCTTCCAAGGGAAGTAGTGGGGGCAAAAGATCTATCTGGTTTCAAGATTAAACTAGATGGGTTTATGAAGGGGATGGTTTGATGAGATAACATGATCTTGGTAACTAATTGTCCATTCATTATCAGTGGGAATAGGTCAATGGAGGGATGATAGGAGTCACTATAGAGAACTTTCTGGGTGTCTGGCTGGTGAGCCTTGCCCACATGCTCAGGGTTTAGCTGATCACCATATTTGGGGTCGGGAAGGAATTTTCCTCCAGGGTAGATTGGCAGAGGCCCTGGAGGTTTTTCGCCTTCCTCTGTAGCATGGGGTACAGATCACAGCTAGAGGATTCTCTGCATCTTGGGGTCTTCAAAGTATTTGAAGGCTTCAATATCTGAGATATAAGTGAGAGGATTATTCTGGGAGGGGTGGGTGAGATTCTGTGGCCTGCACTGTGCAGGGGGTCAGACTAGATGATCATAATGGTCCCTTCTGACCTTAAAGTCTATGAGTCTGAGTCAAAGGAGTTAAGAACAGGGATGAGAAGGAAGGGTCATAGAACCCAGTAACACCTAAAATCAGAGAGATCAGAGTTAGGCACTCAGGGAGAGATATATGCACAAGGAGGCAGAGAAGGGGTAGATGGGGACAGATAGAAATGGTACTATAGTTACTAGAGCACTTTTCCCTGCAGAACATAGAATTAATGAGTTCCAACTCATGAGTTCCAACATTCTTCTGCTGTGAGGATCTAACTATAAAACTAAGAAGGAAAAGTATGTGCCTCTGTATGAGCAGTGAACAAATGGTATGTGACTGTGTAATTAAAGACTGTATCATAAAACATATGCATAAGAGAGCTGGATTAAGATGGCACAGCTACCTTAGTTGTGGAGTTTCCTAAATTCTGAAAACTCAGTGGTGAACCATATTATTTAACTAACCTAGATATTTTTATGTGATAATGTAAAGGGATGCTCATCCTCCCATAAAGCACAGCTATCCACCAGCAAGCTCATTGCTAAAGTATATCACACACATCCAGCTTGTAGTCCCATTGTTTACATTGGTGATCAGTTACCCAGATAGGTACTCCCATTGATATCTCTATTTAGCAGCATTGGACAGTGGTAAACAAGCTGGCCCATAATAAACCCAATTTATTTTGTATTATTGGCTAGAAATCAGAGTAGAATAATGTGGTAGTTGGTATACTTATGTGGCTAGTGCATTGTTAAGTGAGTCAGTAGTGCCACTGCAGAATTTTATTAATCGTTATTTTTATGTAGAGAAAAGAGCACTGTAGTTAATAGGACATTCCATTCATTTCAATGAAACATATACAATTTAAGTGGATATATTTCTTATCTAGAAAAATACAGGTAAGAAAATGTTGTTGGTAGAGCATCAAATGTGGCCCAGTCATCATTCTGTGATCAATTTTAGAAATTCTGCCTCTGAGAATTAATCTTACTATACAAAAGTGCACTTACAGAACATTTTAATGTACAAAGTCCTATTTCAAAATCTAAGTTACTAGTCCCACTGTTTGTATTAATGAGAATATTTTTCAATGTATCACATAATATTTAATGGAAAGTTACTGCATAGTAAAAATAACATTGTTTCTGGTGTATTATATTCTGTCTACCCTGAGGGACTAGACTGGCAATCTAAACAGTTTCAACCAGCCATCATTTAAAAATGAACCTGCCACAGAAATATGTCTTGTTGTCATCAAAAATAGAATTTCTCCTCTAAAAATAAAAAGGTGAAAGAAGGGCAATATTGAATATGTGATCATTTAAATGTCAATATCTCACTATCCTTCATCAAAGGGGGAGAGGATAAAGGATAGTATTTTTTGAAAGTGCTCAGTATTGGTCTGACTGTGCTCTCATTGACATCAATAGGAAGTTTTCTTTTGAGTTCAAGAGAAGCAGTTAAGCCAGCACTGAGAACTTTTAAAAAGTCATCTAACTGTCTGAAGTATTTCTAGTGTAGTTGTTTGGTGAAATGTGTAGCATGTATGGATATATGATGGTGTCATGTGACATAGTGCTTGTATTGGTAGCCATTTGCAATCATCTGTGACTTTATCTCCTGATTTATATGAGTATATCTGAGAGCAGAGTCAGACTCACTGAATCAGCGGAGTGTACTGTTTTACACTAGTTTAATTGTCATCAGGACTCTTTGTTTTAAATAGACTTGGTCTATATATCCATCTACACCACCTCGAGCTATTCATTGGACACAATCTTGAAAGGTTTAGAGTTAAATGGATGCATTGTGCATGCAATACTTGTCAACACAGGTTATGTTCAGTGTACTTAATTCAGAGTTGCATTAAAATCAGAGTGAATAATACCGTCCTTATATTTTTAAACTTGTCCATTTCTTTTAAGCTATCATTTGTCTTAAATATTTAATCATCTCAGATAAATGTACTTCATTGGGTCTTAACTGTGTGTCACAATAAGATAAGAAAAAGGAAAGCTAAAGCAATAAAACTGTAAGGTGAACCAGAAGATATGCTTCAGAATTTATTGTAGTTTAAATAAAATATGAGTATTTTTAAGTGGATGTTGGCATAGTATTATTTGGTTTTGTGCAAGGAACAGTGTGTGACTAGAAGCTCCTAAAGGAAAGCTTTAGTGGCTGGAGATTTGGTGATTTTTCTTTCATCTAAAATTCCTCAGTTGTGTCTGTGTTTAGTTTTGATGTGAAACTGGTATGAAGGTAATATGATACAAGTGTTGTGTTTGGTGGGTACTGAAAAAGCTAGCAGTGTAAGCTGCCAATGTGGAATAGTCTGAATTGTACTTTGAAAAGGTATTAGGGATTACAGATTTACACTTTTTGAGGGCCCTAGCTTGGAGAAATCTCACAGATGTGGGTTATCAGAGGCAGCACAGATGAACAGGAGAGTGGTCCTGATGAATAAAAATGAAACGTAGTTATTCCCCTCCCCATGTCTTACTGTTTCTTTTTCTCATTTCAAGTTGTTTAGAGACCTAGAGTGAAATTGACAAGAATTGACAACACATGCTGTTACTAACAGCAGTGCCTCCATTTGATCCCTAGACGTAGGGGGGCAGGGAATCCAATTGTTATACTCTAAATATGACATGTGTAGAGGTAAGAGGCTTGATTTCCTTGAAACCGACCCCTTTCTCCTGTGGAATTGATCCCAGTGCTGCCTTTCAGAGGCAGGGGAGCTGGGTTGTTCCCCCCTCTTTAGCTTTCCGCACAAAGAAAACGTGGGTCGATACCATTTTTATTGTTCTGCTGGGGTAGGTTTGAAAGCGCGCTTGAGCATTTTCGATGCCTAATTGAATTGGACGTTGTTTTAGATACTCTTTTTCTTAATGGCGTAGGGCGGAAAGTCCCATTATAACGGCGCCCAGGGCTTGGGGTTACCCCACTACTGTAGCCCCACATAAAAAGAACAGGGGAAAGGGGGAGGGAGAGAGGAGAAGGTGAGTCGGGCTGAGAGATGTCTGGAGGGTGAACTCGTGTCTCTTTGGCGATGTTGTGGGCTGCTGTGCTGAAATCCATCCCTCCTGAAGCAGTGGCACAGGCAATAGTCGGAGGCATCTGATGCTGCCGTTTCCAGGGTGAAATTTCCAAGACTGATCGTTTAAAAAAAATCCTCCACACAAATAGCCAGCAGTGCAGAAGATCCGGCGTCTCCCAATGCAACCAGTGTAACCCAGACAGACATTTTCAAGCGATCTGCATTCAAACTCCCCACGCACACCGCACTAACGACCACCCCAAAACAAGGAGTAAGAGACAGACAGAGCTGGTAGGAGAGAGAGAAACAAGCCTGTCTCCCCCACACCCTCCTGTACCCCCTATCAGTTTTTGCAGGGGTCTGAGGAGGCTAGGAAGTGGCTGGCCGGCCGCGCACAAAGCTGCTGCCGCTGCTGCTAGAAAGAGCGCTCTATAGAGCCAGGCGAGGTTTCAGCACGAAGAATGCTGGACAGCTCACTGCACGCAGCATAGCTGCCTCCCTGCCTTTTCTCCCCCTCTCCCCTTGCATTACTGTACAGCTGGAGATGCATCTAAATTAAGTCCTACTGAACAACAAGTAGATCTCTGCTGTCCGGGAATTACACTAGACTCTCCTCTCAATTAAGCTGCATTTTCTCTTCATGGAATTGACCGCCAGGCATAATTATCCCGATTTCTCTCTCTCTCCTTTGCAGGAACGACTCTTTGGGAACCTGGTCCACCCAGGGATGTAAAACTGTGCTTACCGATGCATCCCATACGAAATGCTTATGTGATCGACTCTCTACCTTCGCCATTTTGGCTCAGCAACCTAGAGAAATAGTAAGTAACAAAGACAAAAAGGCAGGTTTAATGCAAAAGCAGGAAGATTTGTGGTGCAAAAGCTTCTCTGTCAGGTAGATTTCAGATGCTTGCGTTGAAGAATTGTTTAAATACTGCAGGTCGGCAAATGTTGTTAGTCTCCTGTTATATACAGTAGCTCAGATACATGAATTCCAGAGTCTTGTGATATAACTAAATCCTAGTCAATTTCGGAGGGCTTCCATCTCTGGATTTTATAGGGAAAGCCTTCTAATTGTATTGCAAATGTGTTCTAAACTTTCATATTGAACGATTGTCAACTTAACAGCCCCTTTCAAGGATGTAAACCTTTCAAGAGGAATGTAGAAGGTTTTATTGCTGTTAGTAAAATTAAAACCCTAGATAAGGTAGTTAAACAGATTGCAGATCTGCATTGGACGTGTTCAGTACTGGTTTTCCGTGTTGTCTGTTGACGTCTTTAAGAAAAATAACAAAGTTTGCATTAGAAAAGAGTGACATAAAAGGCATGAGCATCCACTGTAGGTGCAATTTCAAGTAAAAATACTCTAAAAAAGCAAATAGTTGTGAAGTTGAACTCAAAGGGCAATAATTTGGTTTTCCTCTCTTTGGAAGTGTGTGATCAGATACTGTGTCGAATAGTAAGCTTTAGCTGTTCGGAAACAAAGTGGTTGAGATAAAACATGACTTTCTGCATAAAATCTGGCCTAAAAATACATTACAGTAGTCTTAGCTCTTATTTGGTTGACCAAAGGTATCCTGATAAAATGTAATGTGCAGTGCATAATTGAAACCTTTAAATAGCATATTGGTAAACCATATAGAATATCTTGTCAAACTTTTAGGCAAAATCTTTGATTTTATATTAGCCAATATTGTTTTAATTTTAGAATGCATAAAAAGAAATCCCTACTACATAATACTAATATCTGACTAATTGATTTACAACAAAAAATCAGGTTTATTTTTCAAGGTCATATATTTCTTTTTGTACTGTTGTTATGTCAGAATAGCACAGTTTAAATATTTCTATATTTCCAAGATTTTCAGAAGAAGCATACATTTTTTGTGTTCTTTTATGTTGCCATTTCCTCTATATGATCAGAGGCCCAAGAAAATTAAGGGTGTGGAAATACTAGACTTTAGACAAAGTTATTAAAAGTCCTAAAGTTTGGTAATTTTGCAATGAACATAAGTCAGGTCATGGGTAAAGTATTGGATGATTAATAGCTGTAAATAAAACAAGCTATTTGTTTAGCACATTGTTTGCCAAATATTTCGACCTTTCAAGGAAAACAATTAATTAAATTATGTTAACTACTGGGGTACCTTTTAAACCTAAGTTACTATTGTGATGTCCTACTAATGTGTAATGTCACAATTTGCTTTACTTTACAAAACATTATATAGGGGCTTAATAGAACATTTTAAAGCTCTTAGGCCTCTCTGGATGACATCAGTAATTAAAGAGATTTCAGAGATGTATATGAATCAAAATGGGAATTAAATTAGGAGGAGGATATCTGCTTCATACTTATAAGTACCAAAGCTAGCTATGATACAGTAGCTGTTTAAAGTATTTTCCTTTTTATTGCTCTTTTCTGGCATTTTAATTCCTGAAAGGTGGTTTTCTCTCACAGTCATTTGTTGTACCCTACAGATCATGGAATCATCAGGCACACCCTCTGTAACACTAATAGTAGGCAGTGGTCTTTCATGCTTGGCCTTGATCACCCTAGCAGTTGTCTATGCAGCACTATGGAGGTATGTAATCAATGGACATGGCTAAATGAAAAGTCACAGTTGTTTGGAATGAAATTAGTATTTCAGAATACCATTAGACATGTTCTTATCTTCTATATGTCATAAAAGGAGGCATTTTAAACAAAATAGCTATCTAGTGCATGTTGTAATTGCTGTGCCAAAAATCTGATTAGTATAGTGGATTTGCTTGTCTGTCTTGGTCTGCTGGTGACATTATGGTTCATATTTTCTCTAACCTGTCCAGTATTAATGATATTACCCTTTCAGTGCAGTATTCCGACAGCTAATAAACACTTTACAGCATTCCTCCAGAGATAGATTCTTATTTTTGAAGTGAGGCTTATGGCCTATTTCCTGACCCACTTCTCCGCCATTTACATTTGAACATGAGGTATTTGTGTAATAAAAAATGTTCATCAAAGTCACAAGAAGTTTCAGGTTTTGCAGGGTCAGACTACTATGCTTAAGTGTGCATACTTCAGCTGCATCATTCATTGAAGGGCACAGAGTGAAGCAGTATGCCTTCAAAAACATGTTTGGTTGGGACTTTTTGGCACAGTCTAATAATGAACTTGCTTTATACCTTAAGGACATGTAGTATCAAAAGTGCATGGAGAAATTCAATATAAAGTGGGATTTAAAATAACACGATTAGTTACTGTGGAAGAAGAAAAGTGAAAAATATATAAAATGATGAGTGAGAGAGCCAGCAAACCAGGGACAGCTATTTATCCTTTTTCCATAATACAAAAACAAAAGGGCACTTAATGAAATTAAAATACGACAAACCTAAAAGGATAGAATAAATTGTAAGTAATGTATCATTAATCAATGGAATATGCTGCAACAAGTTATTACTGAAATAAATAGCTTAATTACCAAAATAAATAGCTACATTTCTCTCCACAAGAGAGACAGAGACAGAGAGATGGAGAGAGTGAGACGGAGGAGATTAGACATTTATGTACAATATATAAAATCTGGTTACACTGCCCAGGATAAAAAAAATTAAGGATTATCAGCCATCATGTTTTAAAGAATTAGCACTGACTACCAATCAGTTTCTCATCACAGACCCTACAGCTCTCCCTGACCAGTTTCAATCTGCCATGTTGTCAGTGGCCTCTTCTTAACCAATTCCAGATTGGGCAAGGCTTTTCTGCAGCTAGCCAGCCCTGCTGGGTCTTCAGGATTACTCAAGATGCAGTTGTGGCCCAAATTAAACAATAATATACATTGTTGAGGAGTGCCCAATGACCAAATTCAGCAGTGGCCTCCAGGAGCTCAATTTGACTGTAAGACCCTATTGCTTGGCTAAGCTAATGTGCAAATGCAAAATAAATAAATAATAAACTGAGTATACTATGGCTTCAGGCAGAGGTTCCCAATTCTCCAATTTCAGAATTCGACAGGTAATTATAGGGTTATTACTATGTCTTTTGCTGTTTCTAGCATTGTTGGAGACCCTGTCTGAGTATGATTGTAGTAGATGTCTTTTCCAGAAGAACATCTTCTGAATTGAAAAAGGAATTGTTTAATGTGACCTGAAAGTCATTAAAATAGGTTTTGGGTGAAATTTTAAAAAAGGACAATTTAGGTAAATATCAGAAAGTATGTGCTAAAATGGAGGCTTTTTAAACTGTAGAGTTACTTTTGAAAGTCACAGCATTTGAGTTATTTAAAGCTGGACTGAACAGACTTCTCAGGCGTACTCTTTAGTCAACAGTCTTGCATAGGGAGAAGGATAGGCAATGGATCTAATAAAGGTTTCCTATACTACCTCTTGTGATTAATGGTGTCCCCACTCCTGTTTCTCAGAAGCTGGGAATGGGTGACAGGGGATGGAGCACTTGATTACTGCCTGTTCTGTTCATTGCCTCTGGGGAACCTGGTAGTGTCTTCTGTCCGAAGAAGGATACGGGCTAGATAGACCATTGATCTGACCCAGTATGGCTGGTTTTAGGATTCTTGGTTCCAATGGGTTTGATTATCTCATTTTTAAAAATATTTGTAGTTAGCAGAACCCCCCTTCCCACAATTTGGATCACTGGATTGGCAGTACCTGCTCAAAAGAGGCCAAGAATTTTGGTCAGAAGAAAGGTGTATTAGCAGAGCAGCTGAAAGCTTGCACAGCATCTGCCTTGCTCAGGGAAATGTCATGGGCCTTTAACCTTCCTAGGTACTAAATTTACTCACACATTCTTACCCCATGTTTACATCTGAGCTTCTTTATAGTTGCAAAGTATTTTGCTTTGGGATCTGGTTCAGATACATCACTAGTAAGGAGTTAGACAATAGTGGTGTGTAGGCAAATGCATTAGACTTTTTGTATTCATCAGCTGAGTCACACACAGCCTTGGGAATCATATATTTTATGTATAGGAGGAACATTGGCTATCATATTAGCAAAAACTTTAAAAATAACAAATAGTCTTTCAGCACCTTAAAGACTAACAAAACATGTAGATGGTATCATGAGCTTTTGTAGGCACAACCTATTTCTTCAGAAGAATGGATTTATTAAAGGTCCATTTTCTAAATAAATAGGGGATGGGGAAGGAGAGAGAGAAGGAAAAAAGGGGAAAGGAATAGTCAATTAGAGTGTCCATGCTACATGAAGCTGATAGAAAAGGTGCAAATTGTTCTTAAGCACCCATTGTTTGGTTTTAATGACATAAAAACAAACAATGAGTACTTAAGAACAATTTGCACCTTCTCTGTCAGCTTCATGTACCATAGACATTCCAAGGGATTATTTCTTTCCCCTTTTATTCCTGTTTTCTTCCACCACCCCATCCCTTATTTATTTAGAAACTGGACCTTTAATAAACACAGTGTCAACCATGGTTATGCATCTAATACCTGGCAATAGGATTTAAACCCATGAATGTCTGACCCATTCAAAATACAGGACTATGTAGCACTTTAAAGACTAACAAGATGGTTTATTAGATGATGAGCTTTCGTGGGCCAGACCCACTTCCTCAGATCAAATAGTGGAAAAAAATAGTCACTCAGTAATATCAACTGAGCTCTAACAAAGTAAAAGGTATTAATAAATTGCATGATTTTCTTAAAATCCTGACACCCACAGCTCCCAGGTGATTTAAGTCAATGGTGGTGCAGAGTACCTATAATACCAGGCCAATAATACACTTCCTTGAAATAGTCAGCATTGTTTTGGTGTGCTTCAGCATATAAAATACTATGTAGCAGAGTGAGGACATTTACATATTAAGTAACTAGCTTGATACAGTTGTATTTTGTTATCCTATCAACTACTTTCCTAATAGACTTGTAAAATGAATAATATAACAAAAGCTGGCAACAGAGAGTCTGTGATACTCTGTGTTATAATTTAATAGTACCAAGATCAGCTATCTTTAGTATTTGGTCATATGAAGATGAAGGATTTATTGTATTATCGCTTCTGCGAATTATTTTGTATGTGTAGTTTAAACTTCAAGATTAATTTATGTATTGTAATTATCCTAATAATGTGAGTGTTTAAGAATGCACTTCTGTGCTATCATCTACTTTACTGCATCTTAATTATACATTGTGGGTACTATTCTCAGCTAATGTAAATCAGCATAGTTCTACTGAAGTGAGTTACTTCAATGGAGCTATTTCAAATTATGCTAGCTGTGGATATTTCTCTCTATGAACATTCCAAAGGAGCAAAGAGCAAAAGAAATTATATTACTATTGATTGGAATTTATGCAGTCACATTATTATCAATATGATGTCATATCAATAATACTAGTGGTTTATAATGGAAGCACTGATAGAATCTAATGTCTTGAGGCACCATGAGGAAATTATAGAATATATAATGGAAACAAAAACTTTTCTAACTGGCATGCTATTTTATATTAGTAGACAGTATCAAACAAGGAATAATGTAATAGTTTAATAGAAAAATATCTTTTACCTTTCTGGTAACAGAGCTCTTACATTTTAAAATGTCACCAGAATTTTGAAGAATTGCATTTATGGTTGCTTATCTGTTATAATATTAATATTTTCATTTTCAATGGCTTTAAAACCTTTTATTCTATATTTGTTTGGACAGGTACATCAGATCTGAGAGGTCAATAATTCTAATTAATTTCTGCCTGTCTATTATCTCATCAAATATTCTTATACTGGTAGGACAAACTCAGACACATAATAAGGTATGAATGATTATATTGACTTTTTATTTTAATATCTATCTTTTTGTGTTTAATTTGGATACAAACCAGTTCTAACAGGAGTAGAGAGGTTTTGGTAAAATATTAACAGGCAAAGGAAGTGATTTAATATGTTTCTTAATTTTTTTCCTTCAATAATCCCTTTTGGTATTATTCCCTTTAGATATGCTGTGTTCTCTGTGGTAGTCTTGTGTGTTTTGTAACAAAATTTCAAAGCTAAAATAGTTCAAAGACATACAACACATCAAAAGCAAGAGTTCTGGCTCATTATAATAGTTGTAATAGGATTGTGCTACAATGTTGGGTTTTTATTTTTTTATGTTTTTGTCTTTTTATTACTACACTAACACTCTAAGGCAAGTGTGAATTGCTTGGAAGTTAGAGTACTACTCTTGAAAATGTGTACAAGCAGATGTACTCAGATGCTGTAGCAAGACTGTATGGGTACCAGATAAATTATTAAACTATTTAAACCTTTCCTTGCTAACGGATATAGAATAGTAAGAAGCTTGTACATTTTGTTTATGTATATATTGCAGGATTTATATTAATCGCAACAGAATCTGGTTTCAGATTGTTAGTGAGATCTCTTTATCACATGTAGCCACTACTGGGTCATCACAATTCTCTGAGTGATACTGAACAGCTTTTCCAAGCAACAGAAAGTTGTTTAAAATTAAATAAAACTGGTTCAGATGATTTAGAAAAACAGTATACTGTATTCTTTTACAATTAACCTTAATATTAGATAGTACTGTACTTGTCTTCATCTATTACTGTCATTCATATGCACTTTTCAAATCATTGCTTAGTAATTTATTTGAACATCTCTACTTAGTCAATGAGAGGCAGATGGCAACAGGCTAAAAAATGTACCTGAAAATAAAGATTTGTACAATAATTTACAATATAGTATACGAGTATTGTATAATATTGTATAAGTGTATCTATTTGAGACTGCAGAAGTATGTCCAGTGAATCTCATTGAGGAGTTACGCATCTAAAGGCCATGACTAAATTTTTCAAAAGTGTGCAAGTGATTTAGGAGCTTGAGTCCGCTTGGAAGTAAGTGGGATCTGGATTCTTAAGTCATTTCAGTACTTTTGAAAACTTTAGTCCAGAACAAAAACTGGAAAAGTGATATATCGTATTTTATTATACATTAAGTTGCATTCGTTTCAAAGAAGAGCTATCCCCAGTGTTGGCATTCCCAAATGTGTTGCCTCTGCAGAAGTTTTTCTTTGGTTTCACTGTTCTGAAAAAAGAATAGGAAGTGAGACAGGAAAATAAAACATACCCCTTATTGTCAGAGATTGGACCAGAGATTGTAAGCATCATACAAACCATGGGTCTTGGTATGGAGAGAATCCCTAGCTAAGAGAGTGATATTCCCAATCCAGAATATGTGTGCTTGGATCTAGGGAATCCCGGAACCAAGGCAAACTTTAATTCTACTCCTCTGAGAGCTACAGCCCTACTCATTGCATCAACAGCCCTCTCATTTCTAGCTCCTGAGTTCCAGGAAAGTGTTTGGATGTTTCCTCAACTTCTTTTTTGATAATAAGAGATCCTAAGAATGAACAACTTCTGAGGCAATTTGTGAGCGAATAAGAGCACGTCATGATGTCTGCGTATTACAGTGTTTTGTGGTGTGAAAAACTACTCTAAAATGGATATTTTGTGTCTATATATACTCTCTGTAGTCCATATGTTGTCCTTGAAACATATGCAGAACCCCACATTAGTGAGGCCAGATCTTAAATGGATCAAGGGCAGAATATGATCTTTCTTTCCAAAGGAAAAAGTTTCTCTTTTATTCAAACTGGATTTTACTATTGTGTCCACTGCAGAGCTAATGTGTCATTACTCCAGAAGACCACCATTTGCATGCATGCATCATCTGAATGATTGTAAGCTAATGATATGTTTCAGCATAACTTTTAGGCACATGCTTAAGAGCCACTGAAGTCAGAAAAACTTAAGCATGTACTTAAAAACATACTGAAAATCATATAAGTGGTTTGCTGAATCCCAGGTCTAAATCCTTAATACTAGAATTTTTACTTTCGATGGTGATGTGAAAAAGAACCTCCATGTAGATTTCTGTGCCAACAGCTGGAGGGATAATCTTAGTTTGCCTTGTTAACTGAGAAAATTTGGTCTGGAAGTGGCAGAAATAGAGAAGATCTGTGTTTAAACCATTCTTTAGGAGAAAAAAAATCTGTTGTTTAAGTTATATTAGTACTATTCCCTAGTGATACAAACAGGATCCATTTCTGGAGTTTATTAATAGTGTGAGGGCCAAATGCTGCACTTTTTACACATGTGAAGGTTGAATTGAAATCAGCAGAAATTTTCACTGTCTAAAGACTGCTAGGCAATTGGCTCTTGGAGAATAGGCGTTGCTACTCTGGTACTTCAGCAGACAAGGAAGTAGTTAAATCATTAAAATAGAAAAGGACTTGTCTTCATGTTGTGTAAAGAATGAGAGACCTGATTTGCCAAGTTTGAATTCTATAGTGTCCAATTATCATTTTTGTATCACTACCATCGGATTAGCACTAATCAGTATCTGAATACTAATACCACATAGTTCAAGGATGTGCACATTTGGTGTTCTATTATATAGGCCTAGTTGTTAAATTTTGTATTGGATTTAGAACTGGATCTGAATTTAGGATAAGTTTAGATATGGTCATGGCCCAGTTCTAGCAGTAAATTGTAACAGTGTGTAAATTAAGCAAAATGAATATAAGATCATTACAGTCAGTATGTTGTTGTCCTGGCTTACAGATTGTAGATTCCTCTCTGTTCATTAATCAATCTTATTTGTTGAATAACTGTTCCAACTTTAAGAGACTTGTACTTGTAGGGTTATTTCTGTGCACTTGTAGGGTTATTTCTGTACACACTGGTCATTTGTCTTTTAAGACTGAGTGTATTCTTCATGGTTTGACATCACTTTCTTTTGTATATGAAGAATTAATGAACCTTAGTGAGCCTGAAATGCTCTACTTTTCTGTAAAAGTATGTTCTGTCCTTTTTTAAAGTAAAAAAGGGGTCATGATATTTCCCACAGGGAGAAATGGACAGAGTGTGTACTGCTAGGGCCATATAAAAGTAGTCTAAGTTCTTCAAAGTTTTTATATTTCAAATGCTTAATGTTTAAAGGCAGAAGTTCTTCCCTCTCAAGTTTTTCAACTTGAAGTTCAGACATTAGGCCTACGTGTAGGCCATGGAGGGTTTTTTTCCGCACCTGTGTTAAGATGGGAGAGGAAGAGGAGGATCATGGTAGTTGGAAGATTTGGGCTGGAGTAGCTGTTTTCACCAGAGAAGCATTTTTCTTTGATCCCTTCATACTGAAACATATTTGTGCAGTTTCTTGGAGGGCACAGGAGAGTATTGGTCACCTATTCTCAATGGCTGTGTCTACACTGCACCCCTTTTCCGGAAAAGGGATGCAAATTAGACACATCGGAATAGCAAAATCCGGGGGGATTTAAATATCCCCCGCGGCATTTGCATTTACATGGCTGCCGCTTTTTTCCGGCTTGGGGATAAGCCGGAGAAAAGCGCCAGTCTAGACGTGATTCTCCGGAAAATATGCCATTTTCTGGAGGATCTCTTATTCCTACTTGAAAGTATCTGCCTCCTACAACTTGAAAGTAGGAATAAGAGATCCTCCAGAAAAGGACATATTTTCCGGAGAATCACGTCTAGACTGGCGCTTTTCTCCGGCTTATCCCCAAGCCGGAAAAAAGCGGCAGCCATGTAAATGCAAATGCCGCTGGGGATATTTAAATCCCCCGCAGATTTTGCTATTCCGATATGTCTAATCTGCATCCCTTTTCCGGAAAAGGGGTGAAGTGTAGACACAGCCAATATGTTTTCCAAAGAAGTTTCCGAATGCAGAAAAGTCTCTGAAACAACACGTAAGACATCTGTAGAGATTTCTGTTCCTTCAAGCACCTGTTTTGAAAAAAAAAAAAAAGGTTGTTGGAGGCAGAATTTTCACAAAGGCTATAAAGCTTGATTAAAAGTGTCCATGATTAATTATCCTGCTTAAATAAAATCATTGTTGCACTTGGAAGGACATATGAAGCATGTTAATTTACTGTAACATTTTGATACTTCTTTCTGCTTCTTGGTTTCTTTTCTTAGGTAAAACTTGTTGTGTCTAAAATATTAGGCAAATTACTTAAACATGGAGATCTTTCTGATATGCTGAAGATACTCCTTTCGTGTGCTGAAGATACTCCTTTCAATTCTGATTTAAAACTCATTAATATTTGTAATTAAGGGCCTGATTCAGAATCCATTGAAATTAATAGTAAAGATGCCATGTTGAATGAATAAGATAATAGCACAAATAGATATCCTTTGTCAAATACAAGAATATATCCCTAAAATTTGTTGCGACTGCCATTTTTCTTTTGGGAACTATATTTCTAATGATTTGAAGGCTTGATTATTTCATGTAACTTCTTCCATATTATCTGCTTTCTGTTGCTCTCCCTGCCATCAAGAAAATAACTGCATTTCTTCACTGCAAGAACTTTGCTCCTTAAAGCTATAAGGATGTATTTACGCTACACCGTAGTTCAAAATAAAATATGCAATTTGAGCTATGTAAATTGTGTATCTTATTTTGATGTTATTTCAAAATAGCTTATTTTGTAATTTGGCACTGTCTACACAGCGCCAAATTTTGAAATAAATCATTATTTCGAAACACCCCTTACTTCTCGTGGAATGAGATGTATAGGGTCATCGGACTAGCAAGCCAGAAACAATGGACTGGCTGTTAAAATGCAGGATAGCTATTTTGGGATACTCCAATGTCCTGAAATAGCATTGCAGTGTAGTCGTAACCTAACTCTTGATTATACTCTAGCTCTGACTTATCAGGTGGGCTTTCTCCCCTCCCAGTAGAGTGCTGAGAGAATCATAGATTCATAGGGATGAAAGAGACCTCAGGAGGTTATCAAGTCCAACCCCCTGCTAAATTAAATCATCCCAGCCAAGGTTTTGTCAAGCTGGGACTTAAAAACCTGTAGGGATGGAGATTCTACCACCTCCCTAGGTAAACCATTCCAGTACTTCACCACCCTCCTAGTGAAATAGTCTTTCCTAATCCAACCTAGATCTCCCCCACTGTAACTCGAGATCATTACTCCTTGTTCTGTCATTGCTCCATGTTCTCACCATCCTCTTTGGAATCCCTCCTTCAAGTAGTTGAAGGATGCTATCAAATCCTCCCTCACTTTTCTCTTGTGTAGATTAAATAACTCCACATCTCTCAGCCTCTCCTCATAAGTCATGTGTGCCATCATTTTTGTTGCCATAAGCTGGACTTTCTCCCATGCATTCAAATCCTTTTTGCAATAGGGGCAGAGGGAAAGAATTGGATATAATACTCCAGATGAGGCCTCACCAGTGCAAAATAAAGGGGAATAATCACTTCTCTAGATCTGCTGGAAATGTTTCTACTAATGCACCCCAATATGCCATTAGCCTTCCTGGCTACAAGGGCACATTGTTGGCTCATATCCAGTTTCTTATCCATTATAATCCTCAGGTCCTTTTCTGACAAACTACAGCTTAGCTAGTCAGTCTGCAATCTGTAGCTATGCTTGAGATTCTTCCGTCCCAAGTGCAGGATTTTACACTTGTCCTTGTTGAATGTCATCAAATTTATTTTGGCCCAATCCTTCAATTCGTCTAGGTCATTCTGGACCTATCTCTGTCCTCCAAAGTATCTACCTCTCCCCGTAGGCTAGTGTCATTTGCGAACTTGCTAAGGGTGCAATCCATCCCCTCATCCAGGTCATTCATAAAGATGTTGAACAAAACCAGCCCCAGAACCGACCCTTGGGGCTCTCCACTTAATACCGACTGCCAGCCAGACATCAAGCTATTGAGCTACCTGTTGAGCCTGATAATTTAACAAGCTTTCTATCCACCTTACAGTCCATTTATGCAATGAATTTTTCTTTAACTTCATGGCAAGAATACTGTGGGAGACAGTATCAAAAGGTTTGCTAAAGTCAAGGTATATCACATCTACCACCTTCCCATGTGCACAGAGCCAGTTACCTCATCACAGAAGGCAATCATGATGTGCAGACATGCGCTTGGTGAATCCATGTTGACTATACCTGATCACTTTCCTCTCTTCCAAGTGCTTCAGAATGGATTCCTTTGAGGAGCTCTTCCATGATTTTTCCAGGGACTGAGATGAGAATGACCAGTCTGTAGTTCCCTGCATTCTCCTTTCCTTTTCTAAAGATGGGCACTACATTTGCCTTTTCCAGTCATCCAGACCATCTCCCAATTATCATGAGTTTTCAAAGATAATGACCAATGTGACTGCAATCCCATCAGCCATTTTCCTCAGCACCTCAGATGCATTGGATTCAGCCCTGTGTATGTGTCCAGCTTTCTAAATAGTTCTTAACCTGTTCTTTCTCCACTAGGGGCTGCCCACCTCTTTCCCATACTGTACTGCCTAGTGTAGCAGTCTGGGAGCTGATGTTGAGTTTCCACATCATTCAGTAAGGATCCCACACCTTTTCTGACCACCTTCTTTCTTTTTATCTTTTACATCCCTTGCTAGCAGCAATTCCAATTGCAGTTTGGCCTTCCTGATTACACCCCTGCATACTCAAGCAATATATTTATACTCTTCCCTAGTAATCTATCTAAGTTTCCACTTCTTGTAAGCTTCTTTTATATGTTTAAACTTGCCAAAGATTTCACTGATTAGGCCTTAATTGAAGCATTGTGACCAGTTTTGGGCACCACATTTCAAGAAAGATGTTGAGAAATTGGAGAAGGTCCAGAGAAGAACAACAAAAATGATTAAAGGTCTAGAAAACCTGAGCTATGAGGGACGACTGAAAGAATTGGGCTTGTTTAGTTTAGAAAAGAAAAGACTGAAAGGTAACACAATAGCGGTTTTCAGGTATCTAAAAGGGTGTTTACAAGGAGGGAGAAAAATTGTTCTTCTTGGCCTCTGAGGATAAGACAAGAACCAATGGGCTTAAATTGCAGCAAAGGAGGTTTTGGTTGAACAGTGGGAAAAATTGCCTAAAGGGGTTGCAGAATCTCCATCACAGGAGATATGTAAGAGCAGGTTAGACAGACACCTGTCAGGGATGATCTAGATGGTGCTTAGTCCTGCCATGTGGGCAGGGGACTGGACTTGATGACCTCTTGAGGTCCCTTCTGGTTCTATGATTTTGTGATTCTGTGATCTACTTCCCTCCTTGTGTGAGCAGCAGGTGAAACACAGCATGGCCTCTGGTTGATCCCTTCAGTTCTTCTACCAGGAAATTGTCCCCAACATTCTCTATAAATTTCCTTGATTGTCTGTTTACTGCTATATTGGTCTCCCAACAGATGTCAGGGTGATTAAGATCCCCACGAAAGCCAGGGCCTGTGGTCTGGAAGATTTTGTTAGTTGTCTGAAGAAAGCATTGTCTACTCATCCAACTGATCTGGTGGTCTATAGCAGACACCAACCACATCATTCATAGAATCATAGGACTGGAAGGGACCTCGAGAGGTCATCGAGTCCAGCCCCCTGCCCTCAAGGCAGGACCAAGCTCCATCTACACCATCCCTGACAGATGTCTATCTAACCTGTTCTTAAATATCTCCAGAGAGGGAGATTCCACCACCTCCCTTGGCAATTTATTCTGATATTTGACCACCCTGACAGTTAGGAATTTTTTCCTAATGTCCAATCTAAACCTCCCCTGCTGCACTTTAAGCCCATTACTCCTTGTCCTGTCCTCAGAAACCAAGAGGAACAAATTTTCTCCTTCCTCCTTGTGACACCCTTTTAGATATTTGAAAACCGCTATTATGTCCCCCCTTAATCTTCTTTTTTCCAAACTAAACAAGCCCAGTTCATGAAGCCTGGCTTCATAGGTCATGTTCTCTAGACCTTTAATCATTCTTGTCGCTCTTCTCTGTACCCTTTCCAATTTCTCCACATCTTTCTTGAAATGTGGTGCCCAGAACTGGACAAAGTACTCCAGCTGAGGCCTAACTAGTGCAGAGTAGAGCGGCAGAATGACTTCACGAGTTTTGCTTACAACACACCTGTTGATACAACCTAGAATCATATTTGCTTTTTTTGCAACAGCATCACACTGTTGACTCATATTCAACTTGTGGTCCACTATGACCCCTAGATCCCTTTCTGCCATGCTCCTTCCTAGACAGTCGCTTCCCATCTTGTATGTATGGAACTGATTGTTCCTTCTTAAGTGGAGCACTTTGCATTTCTCTTTATTAAACTTCATCCTGTTTACCTCTGACCATTTCTCTAACTTGCTAAGGTCATTTTGAATTATGTCCCTATCCTCCAAAGAAGTTGCAACCCCACCCAGTTTGGTATCATCTGCAAACTTAATAAGCGTACTCTCTATCCCAATATCTACGTCATTGATGAAGATATTGAACAGTACGGGTCCCAAAACAGACCCTTGCGGAACTCCACTAGTTATCCCTTTCCAGCAGGATTTAGCACTGTTAACAACAACTCTCTAACTACGGTTATCCAGCCAATTATGCACCCACCTTATCGTGGCCCTATCTAAGTTATATTTGCCTAGTTTATCAATACGGTCTCGCATGATATTCTTATCAAATGCCTTACTAAAGTCTAGGTATATGATATCCACCACTTCTCCCTTATCCACAAGGCTCGTTATCCTATCAAAGAAAGCTATCAGATTAGTTTGGCATGACTTGATCTTCACAAACCCATGCTGGCTATTCCCTATCACTTTATTACCTTCCAAGTGTTTGCATATGATTTCCTTAATTACCTGCTTCATTATCTTCCCTGGGACAGACGTTAAACTGACCCGTCTGTAGTTTCCTGAGTTGTTTTGAAAATAAAAAAGCATTAGTTGTCTGAGATAAACAAACACTGTTTTCCCCAGGAAAAACACAGTGCTAAACACAAATTTTGAAAAACAGTAAAAATGCATGTTACAGATAGGGAAATTAATTATTTTCCATCTTACCGGTTTCTATTAAGTTTAAGAGTGTGCTGACTTCCCTGCATCAGTGCCTCAAATGGGTTGGCGCGACTTTTTAGAAATAGATGTATTTTCAGGAGTTTTTGCTCTTTCCTACATGCATGCTTATCCATTCTGTTAATAGGATATATGTGTACCCACCTAGGAAAGAGTCCATCCTTTAGGGCACAGTGTGAGTTAGATGATCATGGAATGTTTTGTTTTCTTATTGTAGCCTAGGATTTGTGATGCTCACTATTGCAGCATTTTGGTGATAATCCCTTATTTACATGGGTTTACAACTCATCCATAAAGTCTGCTCTGTACTGAAATTTAGGATATATTTTGGGGTAGATGGGTAGGAAAAGGGATTTGAATGTATTCTCTTTGACAACCTAGAGTATAAAAATAACTAAGAATTAGTTTGCATAAATGCTTTAGGAATAAAAATAGCGTAGCAACCAAATAAAACATGCCTAAAGAGTTGCAGATCATTATCCCATAATTTGGATTATATCTCTTGCCTGTTTTGGAAAGAATTAACTTTCCAGTTACTTCCTTTTACAAAATAAATGCTTTATGCTCTCCTCCACCCTGACACAAGTCCAGGGACCCATAAAATTACAAAACCGTGGAAAAAGCCAAGAAGCAGTAGAAGTCAGTGTAGCATGTTCCCTCCTTACTCCCTGAGGTAGCTTGCTGTGTAATTAGGGTTCACCAGGGGCTGCGGAGTCTTTGGGGAGGGGTGGAAGGAGGGAGCAGCACTACATGGGGCATGCTTCCCTCAGATATCCAAGCGGGCCTTAATTCTGCTTCTAGCCCCTGTTAACTGTTGCCCCCTCCCTGCAGCCACCTTATAGAAGGGGTTATTGTGGAGGCAAAGGAGTCAGTGGCAGCACAGCTAAGAAACAGCAGGCAGAAGCTCCAGGGGAGCTGGAACACACACAGTGCGAAAACAACACTGTGCTTGAGTTAGAAAACAATGCATAGGGAATATATTTTGCCATCGAGAATGTAAACTCAGAGCCAAAACTGGTGACTTCTGTGGAGCATCACCCATTAATTCCAGCTGAGACTATGGCTACATAGGTGCTCCCACTCTTGTGTACACTAGAAAAGCATTTTAACCCCTTCACTGTTAAGTCTCACTTCTGTCTGTGTGTGGAATTTGAATGAAGAGGCTGTTTTTGAAGGAATGGTACAGCCATGTCATTGCAAAGTGTCTGTTCTCCAAAGACCAATACAAAGAGTGTATTTCATCCCATATGTCCTTGTGCTGTGCACTCCAGAGTACAGAACCTGTTAACTGAAGTGCAGCTCACTTAAAATGAATAGCTGTTAAAGTATTAGGCCTCTTTAAACACTGCTACTTCCCCATGCCAAATTCTGACAAAGCCTGTTAACTTCCAGTGGATTTATGCATTGCTCTTAGATTTTACCAGTGTCTCTGGAGAGCAGATCCTACATTACTGCCTCCTAAGTGAAGCTCGGTAGGCAGGTTGTCACTCATACTATTGATATCTGCCTAGGAGACCAGGCAAAGAAGCTATTTGAAAGCACTGGGTACTCTCTTTCTCAAAATGTCACAACTGTAGCAGTTAGTTTGGGATTCTGTAAACAAACTTAACTTTTAATGCCACAAGAAAGTGATTTTTTTAGAAATTAGAAAGGTGTAAATACTACCAGCAATACTTAAATGTTTGTTATGAACTCTGGTAAACTCTTTTAAACAGCATTACTCCACCCCCCAAAAGGGCGGGGGAATAGTCTTATTACAAGCATTCTAATATTTTACAGAGATTTATCCTTGTAGGGTTCAGAGTCCCAGTTGCTCCATCACAGAGGACATTTTATCATGTTCCTCCCTTTATGGAGTTTCTCCCTTCCTTACACTGGGGCCTGTTTTTAATTTCTATCTCTCCTCTGGAAGTCTCTCCCACAAACCTCAGGATAAATACCTCATTCCCTCACAAGCACCTGTTTGAGGAGTTTCAGGCAAGATGTTGATGACTCAAGCTACCTATTTTTGGCTTCACATGTTCTTTCTGGTCTTATGAGGTTTGTTTATTGGATTACAATTCAAATTGCAAAGTAGTCAATGGGAGGCAGATGAGACCTATAAAGCCTTGCATAGTTCAAATGCTCATGTGTTTGATATATACCATCACATTTCAGGTAGAGGCACTTGGCTCCTAAATAGACATGTGAAACAAGAATTTTAAACTCAGCTATGACTGAAACAGACTCCATAGACTCTATAATAATAATAACTAATCATTATAAATCAACATTCAAGTATCTGATGATTTTCATATTTTTGTGAGAGGCAAGATTTTGCTTGTCAGTCTTCCACTATGGGCAGCACAGATTACCAATCCTCATATCAAAACAGATAAAGAAACAAAATAAAGCCTTTGGTAAAATAAAACATTGTAAAAGAATAAATTCTGGACTAAATACAATAGCAAATGGACATAATAATAAATCAATTATTTTATATTATATTGATATTCAGTATTCGTCCTTTGTACAAACCAAAACATGTTAGAAAAATACAAAATGCTTTTAAAAGAATATAATTGAAAAGCACCAGATGAAAATGTGGTGCAATAAGGTTATCCATTTACTAGAATAGGTTTCTTATATACTTCTTTAGTGTTCCTCATTGTCTCTATATGTGTTCAAGAACATATGGTAAGTTTCAACCTTGAAAAACACTGCCAGGTTCATTTTTATAATTTTAAATTTTAGGTTTTCACACTTCTATCTAAGTAATGGCTTTTTAAGGCCCAATCTTGCAGATGTCAAGCTATTAGGAATACTTTTATAGACAATACCTACACAAGAGGGCTGATTAGAAACTTAAAATAATAATTATTTCCTTCATACATTTTTCCTTTACTATTTAACACATATAGGGCTGGATCCTGATATACATATACACATGAATAATGTAAATAGTGGAGGTTATATATGAATAAAGTTGACAGAATCAGCTACAGAGATGGATCATAAGCCAATAGTGCAAAAGTTTGTTTACTGTTCAGGAAAAAGACCTTGCTAGTTAATCAGTGTTCTTGTTATGCCTGATAATTTTCTTTGGCTATGGCAAATTAAGGATAATATACATAGGAATTTCTCAGACTCAGTCAAAATAAGTAATCAGTCTAGTCCAAATCCTTTCTCTGATAATAGCCACTACAGGTTGGACCTCCCTGATTCAGTAACCTCAGGACCTGACCAGTCCGGAATGAGGGAATTTGCCAGCTCAGGGGAGGTCTCTGGTCACTGCACTCCCAGGATACTGCCCCTCCCTCTGGCTGGCTTTGCTCCAGCCGCTACCACTGGGCTCCAGCCCTGGTGCTACAGGGCATGGGCTTAGCACACTGCCACCAGCTGGCTGGGGCTCTCCAGAGATGGAGCTCCCCAACCGCTGTAGCCCTGCTTCTGCCCCATCCAGCCGAGGCTTCCTGGGGCAAAGCTCTGTGGCTTTCCCATTGCTGCCAAGCCCCACCAGGGATCCTCTGGGAGGTGGCTCCATAGACACGGGGTCTCACCGGTCCCATTGCTACACCACCTGGCTGGGGTTCCCTGGGGATGGGGCTCCAAAGCTGCCCCACTGCTGCTGTGCCAGGACGGGACTCCATGGGGATGGGGCTCACTGGTCCCACTGCTGCTCTGATAAGCCAGAGCTCTCCGAAGATGGGGATGACTGGTCTGATAGTGAAGCTCCCCTCCACTGACCTTCCTGACTGGCTCACATTTCCAGGCACAGGGACTCTCTGGTCCAGCAACAGCCGTGATCCTTCCAGACCACAAATGTTGCTGGACCAGAGAGTCCTGGATTAAGAAGTTCAACTTGTACCAGCTTTAGAGGAAGGTACAAGAAATCTTGTAGCAAGCAGTCATAAAATAACCCTCCCTTGTGTTGAAATAGCTGGTGTTATTTATTACATTGGTTAATTGAAGTCAAAGTCATATATAGGATCTGAAGGAAATCCTCCACCAAATCATCATCAGTCTCTGGAGGTCCAGTTTAGGCTCTAAATGACTTGACAGTGTCTGTGTTTTCATTTATTTATTTCATCTTCCAGCAGGGGTTTTTTTTCCCCTCAGAATATAAACCAAGTAAACTTTTATGGGCAAATAATTATGTGCCATTGTACAACTGATTAGAAAATTGTCCTAGCAATAATTGAGAAAGAGAAATTCTAAGATAAAGTTAAGAAGCCCAGGATTTGTGTATAATCATGGCCTTTCTTAATGAACAGAATGGTGAGACTTTTCAGAACCCTGCAGGCAAACTTATCTTTTTGCAATAAAAATGCCTCCAGCTGTTAAAACTGATAATATGTCTGTAATGTCAGAAAGTTCAGCCTGCACTAGCTTTGTGTGTATTTAAAAACAGGTGAAAAAACATTTTTAATATCTTTTTGTTCTGAAGAAAATTGAAGTGAATGTGGAATAAAGAGTCCAGCAGTTGGAATAAGGTTAGCACAATGTTGTTCTGCCAATCATTGATTACATAACTGGCAATCATTAGAGGAACTGCATGTAATTTATGGTGTCTCTTTGTATTTCATAACTATCACATCTTCAAAAGATACTGTAGCTGAATAATTTCTTTAATGGAGAAAATCTAAGTGGATTTCTCCCTCTCACTATATATACAAAAAAAAGCTACTTCCCTGATTCCTTCCTCCCTCCCTCCCTCCTCCTTCTTCTTTCCCCAGTGCTCAGCTGCTGTGCTGAGGCCTCCCTCCTCCTTCCCTGGGAGTCAAGAGGGAGAGCAGAGGGCCCGGCAAGGATTTGAAGTGGTCTCCCTTTCCCCCCAACAGCCACTGGGAAAGTGCATGGCCCAGCAAGGTCTCAGAGCGGCCCTCCCCAGTGGCTGGGAGGGGAGAGTGTGGAGCCTGGCAAGGCTTCTGAGCAGCCCCACTCTGGTGGCCAGGGGGAGAGACAGGCGCAAGCTCATACCAGCCCCCCTCCCTGGCAGCTGGGGGTGGAGAGCCAGGGCCAGGAAGAAAGGGTTGGGGGGGGGAGCAAGAACCAGGGCAATCTCAGGGCAGGGGAGAAGAGCCAGAGCTGGGATGGCCTTGGTCCCACTCTGGTGGGAGGAGGGGAATAGCTTCAGCATGGCCCCTCCCAACAGCCTGGGAGAGAACAGGGCCTGCCTCAGCCTGGCCCATCTCCCTAGCTGCTGGTGGGGAGAGCTGGGGCTGGCCTGGCCTCAGGGAGGAGCCTGGCAGCAGAGGGAAAAAACCAGAGCAAGCCAGGGCTGCAATGCCTTGGCCTGGCCCTCCCTGGAGGCTGGGGGGAGAGCTGGGACTGGCTACCGCCAGAGAGGGGGATTGGTGAGCATAGTGAGCAGGGGGCACAGCCCCCTAGTTATTCTTTAAATCCCATTTTAAGTTAGGGAAGGGCTTAGAATGAAAATTGTATCCTTAATAAGCTTAGCTGAGCCATACAAGTCAACAATTCCCAACATGTCAGAATTTACAGCTGCTGAAACTTGGGTTTTCAAAAGATGGGATTAATTTTATAATCTGTTGTTATTTGCATTGAAATTTTATACTTCTTGTATGTAAGAGGGCTCTCAAGTCTCTGTCTTTTATTACATATCCTCTTGTGTCATGTCAATCAGAATTCAGGCTTGACTGTTACCAATTTAATTACTGCTGTAAAACCTTCATTTAGGTATTTCTTATCTTTTAAAGTAAATACGGAATAGTAATAATGTGCCACTGAAATGAGTGATCTCACAAGGCCTTCCAATTGTGCCACAATGTAAGACAAGGTCAATTTGCTAGAAATCATTTCCTTAGACCTCAATATTAGGGGCAGCATTAGTGCAGTACAAAAATTATCATAGCACTCCCTTGCTCTTTGGTATATTTTCACAATATTTGTACTTACAATTTGCAGGAGTTCAGAAACTGAACAAGTGTCTTTTTTTCCCATTACACCATAAACCTATTCAATTTTTCTTTATTTTGGCAACAAAGCTGTACTGTCCTGATATAGCCATAGTATTGTTGAAGACCAATGGAAATGTATTTTAACCAGATTTGTAAACCCTAAAGAGAAAAACGAATGTGATTCCATAAATGCCTTGACAATATGTATGCCTTAATTAAGCAATAGTGACTAAACAATTTTCTATTGTGTATTAATAAAACATTTGTTTTTAATGCTAACAAATGTTCCCTAGCTTAAGACAGGGAGCTTTCTTTTGTTACTTCAGTAAGTTATTAACCCAGGGGTGGGCAAAAGGGCCTCTGCGGGCCGGATTCGGCCCACCAAGTGGATGGATCCAGCCCGCGGAGGCCAGGCTGCTCCCTTGCCCTCAGGCAAATTAGGACCTGGGGGTGCAGGAGTTGCATGAAGCTTCCTTCTCCCTGCCCCAGCTCTGGCCCTGTGGGGAGCCCAGGGCACTTCAAAGTGCCATGTGCTCCTTGCAGGGTGGGAGGAAGCTTCCCATGCTCCCCCACTCCCAGGTCCTGATTGGCCTGGGGGTGGGTGAGCGTGCCAAACCTCTTCCAGGGCAGGGGTGCCTAGTGGGAAGGGAGGGCAAAGGTGCTCCGCTCCAATCATGGTCTGAGGGTGAGGTAGCCTCACCCCTTCCCATTTAGGCCACGCCCCTTCTGTGGTGGCCTGGGGATACTTAAATATTTTTTGAAGTGGCCCCCCGGACAAAAATTATTGTCTACCCCTGTGTTAATCCATTCATATCTAAGAGAACATCTGTTAGAACAGGCTCATTATTTTCAAAGAAGTGCCATTATCAGGATGTGAAACCTCCCCAAAACGGTATAGTTCTGCTGTCAAGTGTATGTTGTCTCCTGAGTTTTCTATTGTTATTAATGTGTGACCTGGACAAATTGTGGTTGAATGGCCACAGAAGTCAGTACTTTGGTGCATCATTTTGATGAGTGACAAAATGCCTTTTCAAAAATAAATAGAAGGTTGGATGACTCCTCTGGAGTACTTAGAAGTCAGTGAACATGTGTGTAAAGTGAGGAAGAGCCAAAGAAGCTCTTTTGGGGCAAAGACAGCTGTTTCCTGTGTGTTTGCATAGGTACCATTTGCTGTCTGTGACCTGGTTGGCCTCTCAGTGCTATATAACATTGAAGTGAAAAATTAATTAAAGTGAAAAAAAATAACAATTTAAGAAGCCTCAATGACATAATGGTTCTGCAAATTCTCAGCTAGTAGAGCTGCTTTTCCCTTTTGTCACGTTTCCATTGTATCTCAAATACTTAGGATTGTTTGATTCCCATGGTTGTCCCTTAGAATCTAGCAAGCCGAAACCTACAAGTACATTATGAAAGCTTGGGTAATAGCTTAGCAGTATCTGGTAGGAACATTAAGTGATGATGCAAATAAAGCTATTGAAAATGACCGATTATGGGTACACAAAACAGCTCACCTTTCAGGGCAGTCTCTAGTTAATTTCTTCTACATCCTTTTTGTTGATTTCATACTGGTAATGCTTTTCTGAGACAAGCTGTTTCTCTATTTGGGGAATTAAATATGGAATTTTGTTTTCAATGGCTTCTATTAAGACACAAAAACAGACCTATAATGGCATGCAGTTTTAGGTAATACAGTAATTCCATGCTGACTTCTAGCAGTAGAGTCTGACACCAGAAAAAGATCCAACTCTTCATTGTGATCTGCACAGGGGGATTTCTGTGCCCCTGTGGAAACCAGTTGACTTCAGTGGGACTCCTCAAATGCAGTCATCTGATCTCACAGGTAACAATGCAGAATTTCACCCTCAGGGTTTCCTAGCTTAACATGGCCTTTAATAGTCCACCCAGAAGATGAAGGGGACAGGAGCTCAACTCATGACCCCGTCCCTCATGTAAAAAAATTCCCTCTGGCTCCCAAAGACTCCCCTTTGGCCTAGACTAAGGGATAGAGCAGAATATGGTCAAGGTGCTTAAGATATTTGGTCTGTTTCAGCATGGAAAACATTGGGTAGATGTGACTCTGAAGATTGTGCAAGAGGAAAAACATTTATGATATGCATAATTTAAAGCTGGGCATTTTAGGCTGACTAATTTTTATTGATAAGATACCTCTGAGAGGTTTGTAGAATTGTATTATTAATAATTATTTTATTGATAAAAATGAAGTCCATTCTCAAGGCTCTGGGAATATTGCCAACTGAACACACTTTTAATGTAATGTATTGACAGATAAAAAAATGCCTCAAATCCTTTCACACTCATACCCTTAGGGAAACACCTTGGTAAATACATTATCCTTGCATTGTGCACTCAAGGTCAGCATCCTTGAGTGTTGTCAGCTCTCATAGAAGCATGAGGGGATGGAAAGAAAGGAGGACAGTTAGGGTATGTCTACACTACAGAGTTTTGTCAGAAAAACTTGAAGAACGTCCACACTGCAATTGCGTTCTTCCACATGAAAATCAAAAGAACAAAGGGGGTTTTCTGGTATTGGTAATCCTCATTCTATAAGAAAGAAAGTGCTCTTTTGCAAAAAGGTGTGTGTGGACAGGGAAGAGGAAGTTCTTTCGAAAGAAGAGGAAAGAGGAAAAAGCACAGGTGCCCTGGTGGCCACTTTGTCCATAGTAATCATAGCTCAAATGCAAGATAGCGTCCATTTAATGTGGACGCTATCTTTTGAAAAAGCAGATTGCTTTTTCGATGCGCTTTTGCTGTGTATATGCTCTTTTTCAGAATAAGTTTTTTTGGAAGATGTCTTCCAAAAACACTTCTTCTGAAAGAAGTCTAGATGTAGGGAACAGCCTTCCTCTAGTGCTGAACACCTCAGCTCTACTGACTGAAGTGCCGCACTGCTGCTGATTCCATCACTGAATAATACAGAGGGGGAGTGGCTGTCTCCCAGGTAACTAGGACTGAAACTGTGTCAGGCTTTATAGATCAAAATATATACCTTAAATCATACCCACCAGTAGAATAGAAACTAGTATCATCTATTGAGAAGTGTCCAATGCATGATAGGGCTGGTATTGCTAAGAAAGTGTCTGACCCTGCTCCAATAAAAATCCATAACCTTCCATCCAGATGCTGATGGAAAAAGGCAGTACTGGCCTCAGCATTTATATGGGAATCCAGGGACATTTTCCTTCTTAGGAAGCTACGTCTACACTACGAGTTTTCTCAGCAAAAATATGCTAAGAGGGACTCATTTGCATGAGTCACGATCCCATTTGCGTATTTTCTGCTGATCTGTTTTTTGCGTTAGGGGTTTTTGCGCAAAAACAAGCACTGTGGATGTTTTCTTTTTGTGCAAAACCCCCTTTTTCCGCAAGAGCAGTATACCTCCTTTTTGGAAGCTCTGGCTGCAACAGCTTCCTTTAGGACAGTGGTTCCCAAATTTTTTGGCATCACACCGCCTTTTTGATTTTTGAAAAACCCTCATGCTCCCTCCCCCCCAAACAGCAAAACCTGTTGAGCAAAAACAAAAAAAAGGAACTGACTGGGGCAGCAAAACTTCATGGGGGGGGTGACTGGGTCGCCTCTTGCCCCCCCCTGGAATTTCTTCATGCCCCCTCAGGGGGGATGCCCCCCAGTTTGGGAACCCATGCTTTATGATATGCAGGTTGAGAATAGACAAAATGCATTGGGCCATGTTCTTTTCTTTTTTCAGCTCCTCCCTCCCCCCGCTCCAGCCCCTGCCTGTCTCTAGCATGCCCCTAATTCATAGACTGCAAAGAGAGTCAGCATAGAACTATCCTAACAGCTCTGTGCCAGCTGGGAAACCTCTTTAAAATTGGGATTTGCATGGTGATTATTTTTTCCCAGTTTACAGCCCCCTTTATGCATGTCTGAGGTAAACAAATGTGATGATTTTCTCTAGGGGCTAGTTTCAGGCAATATTTGGCTCAGGTTTTATCTGAAATCCAGACAGTCAGCTATCCAGGGTTTTATGTGATGAATCATTTACAATAACTGAAAGGATTATATATCTGTACCAATGCATTTAATGCATAATTTAATAAGTCATAATTTGTACATAATAAAATCTCTAATCTCAATGATGATTGTGTTATTTAGGAGCAATATGATGTCACACAAGATCAAAACAATTCAGTGGTACATGCTTTTTAAAATCTGAAACTTTTTCTTGGTGTCTGGTAGACCTTCCTGTTTCTTTAAGTATTATGTGTAAGGTTGAATTCTATATCATATTTATAATTATATATCTTTCAAAGTAACTAAATCCTAATTAGACCAGAGATTAAACCACTCTAGAAAGAGAATATTTAAATTTGCTAATGATTTCTATCTAAGGGGGAAAATTACTAAAAACTGTGATAGTATTCTACTAAAATTGGAGTTCATGTAATTTTAATTACCAGGGCCTTCAAAACTACAGATAGTATAACAGGTATGCAACAGACCAGCTTATTTTGGAGACCAGGTCAGTCACTGGACAAAACCACTCCAAAACCTGCTTTAAAGGAAAGTCCACTGTGTGAACAGACAGAGCTGTAGTATTGACCTGTTGGGGAAAGGTAAATTAGCCAATTTCTCACATTTGCATGTGGGAGGCCCCTTAGTTCTATGGCTGGAGTTATCCTGATGTTCGTAGGATGCCGTGAGAGAGATCTGATGCTGAAATACAAATCTTGGGTTGGTTGGAAATGAACTATTCTTTTCAGTCTGACAGCCATCAAGACTTGGCCTGCCTTCCTCTGCTCCTCACTGGAACTGGGCACATCTTTACTTGATCAGTCCCTATACCTGATAGTTGCTTGTGGGGTAAAAGTGAAAGTCTTAGCTTTGATGGGTGCCTTTTCCTTTATTGGCCTTTTATATGAGAGACATTCACAATGAATGGAGACTTCCTTTTCCAGCCCCAGAGAGGGAAAAGTGGTTTTGATCTCATTTTTTTAAATATCAAGGAACTGTCTTAAACTATGCTTTCTCCTTGTAGTCCCCATCTCTGCCCCCAAGCTCTTCCATTTTTCTTCTGTCTTTAGTCAGTACCTTCCTTTCATCTTTTTTTCATTATAATTTTTCCTTTCCCCCTTTTGGTCTTGCTTTCTCCATTCTTTTTTTCTTTGTCCTTTTTTTTTAACTACCCTTTCTTTCCTTGTCTGCCTCCAGTATTTCGTTGTTCCAAATGATTTGTTCTACCCCTTACTATCTGAGGGACGCAGAAGACCTGGGAAAGCATTGGTCTTTCCCCATCATAATGTCTTTGAGGCTCTATAAAACACCCACCTTAGTGGGACATGGCCAAGGGTGCCACCAGCTTCACACCTCTAGCAGCCGTGGGCTCCACAGACACCCTGATAAGAGTGAGACTTGGGGAAAGCTAAGGCTTCATCTCCCGAGGGGTTCTGTATTTACTTAGGACATAGGAATAGGGCACACAGTGGGGCACACACTTACCCTAATAGTATATCCTGGGTTACTAAAAATGGTATGCCTACTCTTTAGGGAAAGTGCCCTCACTAAATATATGCTGGGTTACTATAAACAACCACTCACCTACATCCCTATGTACTATGGATGTTTAAAAAAACCCACCTGTTGTAACTCCCTGCTCCCTCCCATCATCCACCAGAATTTGCATATATACCCCCCAAGCTATGTATAGGGCACTATTTGTGTATTTTGAGCTAGGCAGGCTCATTGTATGGGTGGGTCACTCCCACAGGGTACATGCCATAATGTGGTATAAGGGCGTGTAATTAGTGCATCAGGCTTGGGCGCCACATTACTGTATTGTAAACTCTGTACCCACCCTCACCCCAACCCCAAAATCTGTCCCCGGATAACCTATGCACTCCATTGCTGTTAAACTTGTGCTTTAAACTTGTTCCCAAACATTTGCTCAATAAACTTGTCAATCTGTTCCTTTCTCTCCTCTTTTTTTTTTGTTTTTTGTTTTTTGGTTTTGATTTCTCTTTCTAATTCACTCCTGCTTTCCTCTCATAAAATGGTATTTGTCCCCTCTTCTGTCCTTCTTTACAAAATGTCAAGTTGCTAATAAGGGTACGTTTCAAGCCTTCTAGGCATATGCCCATGTTAGCTCTGACTTCCAGATAGAATAGGTGAGGCTCCATCAGTTTCTGTGCAAGCTCAGGAGAACTCAGATTCCTCGCCAAAGGTACATTCATTGTAAGTGAGTGGTTCACTGCCACTGAGCTATCCTATGAGAAAAGCTTTGTTTTCCTTTTATTAAAGTATTGCTTTAAAAGACAACAGGGAGCAACATTGTTCAATTCTTATGGAATTATTAAATCTTTTTTTTGAGAGAGATTCACCCTCAGAATTTACTGACCCAATATTTTATTCTAACATCTATATACATGCTGTTTTAACCCCCATTGTTGCAGTGTGTCAATGCATCACAAGCCTTTGTTTATCCTCTGTGATGTATGGAAGTGTTGTTATCAACATTTTTCTGGTAGGGAATTAAGAAGACAGAAAAACTGGCTTCTGCAAGTCTGCAGCAGAGCCGGGAACTCAACCCAGATTGTTGAGTCTTCTGTACCTTATTCACAAGACCATCCTTTAATTTAATTGATTTATACTTATTTGTCTTTCCTATTGCTATGCCAGATACAGCTCTATAGATTTTTTTTCTATTTTAGAAAGCTGGTATTAAGTGTCTCTTGTGCTTATCAAATATTGAGATATTTAGTGGTAGTTTTTACTAAGATGGGAACATTTTGATTATTTATGATGGTGCCTTTTTTAAATAAATTCTGCCTTTATGGATTATTATTTTTAACAAATTTTCAACAGTTATACCCAATGATGTTTTTAAAAAGCAAATAACATTAAATCTAGTTAGATGAGTTAATCAGTCATAATGGGAAACCCGCTTTCAAAATGACCTGAGGCTTTCACATATTGGGTTGTTAGGGGTTAGGAACATTACACTGGTCTTGGTCTGTCTTTTTCATTATAACTAGTGCACATGTGCATTAACACCTGCCTGTTAAAATCCAACTGAAAATTTCGTTGAAACAGAACCTAAGAAGGGCTGGATCTCTCCCCCCTTGTACCTAGTATATCCATTAATACCTGTGCAAAGCAGCTGTAGAACAATAGTAGAATGGTAGTATTTTTGCATTCACTTGGCACAGGTATGGCTGACTATGCAAAGTAAAGGTAGTAGAAATCAAGCTCTAAGTAGAGTTCAGCTGCTTTGCACTGCTCTGGTGATTCAAAGAACCCATAAACTCATCTTCACTGCCTTCACTGGTTAAGTACCTAGTTTACAGCTGCTTTGTGTTACTGACACAACATAAAGTAGCTAGAACAAACTGGTGAATCTGGCCCTATTTATTTACACTAACTAGTTGTTTTTCTAAAAGCTAGGAAAGTAGTCACTTTTCCATTAGATTTTAAATTCTTTAGTAATTACAATTCAAAACTTGAGATTTGTGGCCTCAATAATGTTATTTAAGGGACATTCAAGGGTTAGCATATTCCAAACATTACATACGTTTTTTACCAGAAAATGTCTCTTTATTAAAATGGTAATACAACATAAGCCCCAGCAATATTTTGAAAATGAGAGAGACATTTCTAGCACTGTGAGTTGAAGTCAGAGTAGGAAAGGGCCCCAGGAAATCTTAATGGAAAATGGGCCACTAATTCCATATAGCTCCTATTGAAGATGAGCCCCTTAACTTTAAGTACTGTGCGCAGAATACCACATAGTCATATGACTTCATATTTTATATAACATTATTAAAAGTTTAATTGTGACAGATTGAAGATAAAAGCGGAGTTTTTACTTGCCACAGTGTTAATCTGTTCACTTATTGGGATGCTCAGTTCTTCCACTATATGCAGTAGTCCTTATCCATGACTTTTTTAAAAGTCTGAATTGCTTAATGAAGTGGTCATTGTGGTGTGAAGTATGAAGGGGACTTACACGCAGAGCTAAAACCTTATGTTATACAGATGTAATAAACAGGATCTTTAATCAAAGCTGCTACACTTTGTGATATGACATTATCACTGCATTTGATTTTGGCTCCAGTCCTCTATTGGCTTCACTGGTGCCCCACAAAAGTTCAGAGCTCAATACAGCAGCTCTTGGGGCCTTGTTCTGTGTGATTTGTGGCAAGACTTGGTAAAACGATAGAACAGTTATTAATAGACAGAGCTGTGAATAAGTTAGTCTTATGTCATCATTACTGAGCAGTGCCTACTGATTCAAGTGTCAAAATACCATTATTGGAAATTCATATAAAATTTAGTAGTAAAATTATGAGTATTTTTTAACCATTCTCTTAAGACTTGAATAGAAAAAATTATCCCAGCTTGTAAATTGTTGAAGGATGTTTCAATAAACCCAAGGAAAAGATACCACTATATTACATTTCAGAGGTTTCTAGAGTGATTTCTATAGACTCTTATTATACTTCTATAGATCCAGACTGATTTAATACTATAGGATTTTTGCATACTGGAAGCAGCATTGGGTCAAGTTTTGCCATCATTTATATGGTTTCCATTTACCTTAATTAGAGCTGTGAGAGCATCAGAGGGCAGAATTTGGTCCACTTGAGACAACGTCAGTCAAATTCACAGTTACAAATCAGAATGGAAACCCCTCCTGATACAATCCAGGCATTAACAAATAATGAAATTAGTCAAAAGAAAATAGACAGGATCCTAGCCTGGTGTAAATCAGCAAAGCATCTCTAACTTCTTGTATAATACTTAGCTCATTTAATCAATGAATCATTTCTGATAGATTTTTTAAGACTAGTTTTCAAAATACTGATTAAAGTGGGCTGTATATTTCTGAACATTAAAGTACATGTACTAAGGAAAATATTTTTTTCTTCTAAGCTTGTAATGGCTAATACTATCATTTATTTATTCCTGTACTGGCATTTAAAATTAATTAGAATAATGTTTATTAATCAAGCCAGTACAGTCAATCATGTGTCTTGTTTCTCTTTAAAACCATTCTGCCTGGTTTAAAAGTAAGATTTAGTCTTTTAACTACAGTAATCCTAGAAGGGAAAGTGTTTCATGTAACAGCAGGTTGGACAATTTCCTGTACACTTAATATCTGGTATTGTACATCATGTTATTTCCTCTGTCTTTGTCTCATAGTTATGGCATTTTAGTCTACATTAGAAGTAAATCTGTCAAACAATGAAGGAAATTAATCGCAATTCATTATGAATTTTTTAAAAATCATGATTAATTGCCATTTTAATTGCATTATCAAACAATAATAGAATATCATTTGTTTAAATATTTTTGGATGTTGGGGGAGAAGTGGATGCATGTTGAGGAGAAGTGTGTGTGTGTGTGTGTGTGTGTGTGTGTATGTGTGTGTGTTTGTAGTATTTCAACATGCTGTCTCTTTAAGCAGAGCACACATCAGCCTGTATAATTATTCAGATAGTAGCAGCTGCAAGCAGATCCCACTGCTAACCTAGAGGCAGCATTGCAGATAAGTTCTCAGTCCCCCAACCCCAGCTCAGCAGAGACCATGTACTTGTATGGGGTAATAGGGACATCAGTCACCACAGCAGACAGGAGGCCCAATCCTGAGCATCTTGGCCAGAGGCAGCCTCAAGGTGGAGAGAAGAAGGGATAGGAGGAGTGGTGGTAGCAGAGAATAGCAGTGGGAAATGGAGGGGCACCCCTGCTCTACATACACCCACCTCAGCATGGTGGCCTGGGCTGTGACCCATCCCACCTACCCGTAGGGCCAACCCTGCTCCTGAGCCAGCAGCAGTAGATGGGCTCTCCCTGTTCCCTTACCCTAGCTTAGCAGCAATTGGGTACATGGGCATGGGGAGAGGAACACACTGACATCAGTGCCCATCATGCTAAAATTCGACACTCTCCGGGGGGCGGGGGGGATTGAACAAGGACTCCAGCTACCTTACCCATTACAAAGATAGCTTCCCCAATTATCACCTCTAATACCATTAGCTCACAGACATCTACCTTTCCCCACCTCTAATATCATTAACTCACAGACATTTACCTTCCTCCCCCCCCCCCCGCATCCCACTTCTGTTCTGAAATGTGATTTGTCCTTTTCATATGTGTTCATATTTTTTAATTGTATCCTTTGGTATATATGGTTGTGACGATTTTCTTCCACTATTTGATCTGAGGAAGTGGGTCTGGCCCACAAAATCTCATCATCTAATAAACCATCTTGTTAGTCTTTAAAGTGCTACATAGTCCTGCATTTTGCTTCAGCTACACCAGACTAACACGGCTACATTTCTATTACTATTCTGCAATTAATTGACATCCCTAGTTAGAAGTGAATATCTAAGGTTTTTGATGCAAAAAAAAGTGAAAATGTTATGTGTCTGCTGGCAAACGGCTCAAGTTGGGTCTTATTTTGCACAATGAATCTGTTTGGTTCTGGATAAGAAGAGAGAGAGAGTCAAATAATGCTTTACATTAAGTAGTTATGACATTATATCCAACTGAATTTATTACTCCTTCTATTAAGCTTTTCTGTGAACAATCACAGTACTGACAAGGCTGCCATGTTAACATTTTAAAGCTGCTAGAGGGGTTGATTTGCCTATAGGCTCCAAATGCATTGTGGGTTTTTCAATCATGTTACAAAAAGTTGTGACAGATTTGGCTCCCTAGAGTGATTATGTCCTTTATCCTCAGGCCTCTTGATCCCCTGGATCAATCTATTATTTGAATGCAAACTTTCTATTGATTTGCTATGAAACATTAAACTGATTTAATTTCGCAACTCTTCAGCAGTTACAGATCTTATTTACGACATTAGTGAAAGTTCATGCTCCAGAAAGAAGTCATTAACGTAACCTCATTTGCCATGTTTTCTGTACCATTAAAGGAGAAAGATTTTGTTTGTATTTAATAAATATGATTTTTTTTGTATTTAACTGGAGGCCTTTATTGATGAAGCAACACACTCATAATTTTTTCATTTTTCATTTAATGGAAAATCATAACATACAAGTATAATTATCATCAACTCTAGTTATTTCCACTAGCTTAGTATGACGCATATGGAGATACTTTGATCATACACAAAGTCTTTCAGCGGAAAGTGCTTTATAAGTCTTCATGAATTACACTCCTGTGAGATAAGTAAAATTTATCCCCATTGTACAGGCATGAAGGGTAAAATCTTGGTCTCACTGACATCAATGGGAATTTTGTCTTTGCCTGAAATGGAGCAGGATTTCACCAAGACAATATAAAAAGACTTGACTAATTTATGCAAGTGGCAGGTCTAGTAAAAGAATCATGAGCCCCCAATATCCAGTTCTATGCTTTAACCACTAGGACTACAAATTCTGGGATTAAGAGTTATGTTTCTTCTTCCAATTCCAATGCAACAGTCAGCATTTTTACAAAGTTCCTTATGTCCAATTCATTTTGAAATAATAATTTAAATTTTAATAAAATGCCTCTCCTCCAGTTTCAATATGAAACCAAATCACATTTGTGTGATAACACTTTAATAGTCTGCAAAGATTAAATGGCATCACACGTGAATGCATAGAAATTTGAAAATTAAGCTATATTCTTTTATGGGAAACTCTGAGAGATTGTTATAGAGAATAATCATGTTGCTATAGAATTTCAAAATGAACCCATAGATAGCTATGTCTCTGGGAGATACTGAGCCTTAGAGAAACGCCTTTGAAGAGTAGTCCTCTCCCTGTTTCTCTCTTGATCTGGGGCTGGGTAGTAACTTGCTACAATTATAAAACCTTGCTTGCCAATGTAGTTGTGAGAAAGCTCTGCTACCTCTCCATCCTACTTATCTGCTCTGGGGAGGATATGTAGGAATTTCTGTGAGGGAAGAGGGGGGAGCTGCTCTTTTTGTAACTGTAGACTAGAATGTTATTAAATATAAAGTTCAAAATAGTCATGCAATGAGTATGCATAAGAGAGGTTAATGAAAAATTTGAGTAGAAATACTGGTAAAATGATTTTGTTATAACATACTATAAATTTATACAGTAATAAAGGTTTTATAAATTAAAATCATTATCATTATATTTTATCATTTTGGCCAAAACCTTTGGATGTGAGAAGCAATCGATTATAAATCCCGTGGGAGACATTTTGAGGGAGCTGGGAAGGGTCAGTGATTGTTACCAACTGCCCAGCTGGGAGGGGAGCCTTATCACTTGCACATTTTAGATTGGGGTGGGCAATAATTTTTTATGTGGGGATCACTCCAAAAATTAGGTAAATGGCTGAGGGCTACACTTTTCCATTATATTAATGGAGGAGGTGCAGGGATCTGGGATGGAGGTTGTGTGTAGGAGGGAGACTGGGGTAAGGGATTAGGGTGTGGGATCTGGGAGTTTGGATGAAGGAGGAGATTGTGACCTGGGGCAGTGAACTGGGGTACAGGAGAGGGTGCAGAGTCTGGGAGGGGAGTGTGACCTGGGGTAGGGATGCAGGGCTTGGGTGGTGACCTTGGACAGGGGACTGGGTTGCAGATTCTGGGAGGGATTTGGGTACAGGAGAGGATTGTGGCCTGGGATAGGAGTGTAGGAGGAGCGAGTGCAGGGCCAAGGAGGGGGTTGTAACCTGGGAAAGAAGTTCAGGAGGGATGCAAGGTCGGGGAGGGGAGGTTTTGATCTGAGGAGGAGATGCAGTGTCTGGGAAGATGTATGGGGTCTGGAGCAGGGATGTAGAAGGTTTGGATTAAATGGGGTAGGGGCGCAGGAGGGAGGCAGAGGTTTAGAGGAGGGAGGGGCCGGTGTGCCAAAGGTAGGCTCTGGCTGAAAGACCTTACCTGGATGGCTCCCAGACAGCAGCCCAACAGATTCCTTAACCAGGGGTCCCTGCTTTTCATGCCCCTTTACTGCTCGCTACAGCTATAGGGACCATGTTCACTATTGCAAACACTGTGAACCCAGGTCATGGGGTGGGGAAGGGGTACTTCACATGCTCCCTGTCCTACAAACAGGCAGCTACTATTGGCCAGAAATTGGCCAATGAAACTTATGGGGGCAGTGGAAGAAACCTCTTCCCTCTCCCCTGGGCTCTCAGTGTTCAGAGACGCACTGGCCCTACAGCAGCCGGTTTCACTGAGTGTCAAGCAGGGGCAGAGCAGGCAAAGAGTGGGCTGAGGCTCTCGTGCGCCAGATCTGGTGGCTTTTTGCTCAAGCTCAGCCCTGTTTGATATATTTGAGTACGTCTACACTAGCTCGTTAGTTTGAGCTAGGTAGGGTAATTAGGGCAAGCAGAGTTGCAAATGAAGCCCGGGATTGAAATAATCCTGGGTGCCACCATTTTTAAATCCCCCCTTAGTCCGAACTCGGTGCCCACGGCTACACGCGGCATGGAATAGGTAGTTTGAATTAAAGATCCTAATGGAATGAGGAGTAATGGTAGTTCAAATTAGGATCTTTAATTCCAACTACCTACTCCGTGCCGCGTGTAGGTGCGGGCATGGAGTTCGGACTAAGGAGGATTTAAAAATGGTGGCGCCCGGGAACATGCAAATGAAGCCCGGGATATTTCAATCCCGGGCTTCATTTGCAACTCTGCTTGCCCTAATTACCCTACCTAGCTCGAACTAACAAGCTAGTGTAGACATACCCTTCGATACCAGTGGGGCGGCTACAAGTCTAAGCTCTATTCCTGGCTCAGTGGCACAGACCCATGCATTCACCGGAGGTCTCCCTTTGGTTCTCTGCCCAAACGAGCTCATCCCCCTCCCCCGGGGCAGTGGCAAGGCCTATCTGGGGAGGCCGAATCCAGCTAGGTAGCAGCTTCTTCTGCCTCAGCCACATCCACCCATATTGGATCCCACTAACTGTTAACCTTTGCTCCGAGCATTGTGCAGCTTGGGAGCAGGGACCTAAGGTCTGAAATCCCAGCCCTGATGCCCCCTTGGGATTTTGCTGAGCCCCAGAGCAGACCCGAGGAGAAGGGGCCCTCTCCTGGTGCCCTGGCCCAGTGCTGTGCCCCACTTTGCAGCCTGGAAAGGCCAGAGTGCCCTGAGCGGGTCCTCAAGCCCTGTGGAGTCGTGATTGCTGGGCACAGAGTGGTGCTGTTGAATGGGGCAGGTGGACCATGGAGGGGTGAATTCACACCCTTCACACCTCCACCTTGTATATGAGCCTGCTTGTGCACAGCATCCACTTGTTTCTGCATGCAGGATTCAAGGTGTGAGTAACCCCAGCTGATATTACTTCTTCTTGCTCCCCTTCATGGACATATAATCTAACATGATATAGCTTTAATTCACTAGTCATTTTTGTATCTTTAAAAGCCTGCTTGCATGTGCAGTTTAGGGAGCCACTTTCTATGTCTATTTTAAAATACTTCAAAAAAATCTGCTGTTATGACACACATAATTTGTTTGCTCCTTTGCTACAGCATGAAGTAGTGTTTTGATTAGAGAAGGAAGTCACAGCAATGTTCAGTTCCTTCTAAAATATTGTGTCATGCTGAGTCTTCTCTGTTTCCCTGTTGGTAGTGTGTGCATGTGACATACGGAGTATGAGGTAAAAAAACATTGTTTAGAATACGTGTGAAATTTTGCAGGCTATATTTTAAGCCTTCAAGCCCTATAGAATTCCAGCAATTTTAACAGTTGAAGTATCATTTAGTTCATGAACAGATAAAGCTTTGTTATAGACTATACAATTAGGCAGATGAAAAAAGTAACCCTTATTAAGCCTCGTTTTCATATAGCATATGATTTGAAAGGCAACTTTTTTCATCTTTGCATAGTCTCATATTCATTTTAGGGTTGTGGGCATGATTACAGCAGTTGGGTTTTTTTTTTTTAGTTTGTGATGGGTTTATTACATTTAATGAGCATGCAATATATGGCTCCACCACTTTGGCTGACATTTTGAAATTAGACTTCCAGCAGTGAAATCTTGTCAGGGATGGGTTTTAGATTACTCATGCTTTCATGATTAGAGCTTTTGGTACATAATGTCAAGTACTATCGTCCATTAAATGCTAAGTGAACATTCTATTGTTAAGGCAATAACAAGATAGAGAATATTTCTCTCAGACTATTTTTTTTGCTGACTTGGATTTTGACTTAATTATGAATTTTGCTCAAAGTGAAGCTTTGGTAATAGGCATATATATATGTGGACACAGAAGCATTTACTTGGTGCTTCAGAAATCATGTTCTGTGTCTTATGTACAACATTCCTATTAATGCATCCAATAATGATACTACATTTTTTAACGTGGTATTGCATTGTTGATTCATATTCAATTTGTGATATAATAGACTTTCTGGCTCCTCTTCAACAGTAATACTAACGAAGCAGTTATTCCCCATTTTTGTAGTTATGCATTCGATTTTTCCATCCAAAATGGAGCACTTTGCACTAGTCTTTATTGAATTTAATCTTCAACAGTTTTTCCTTTCTAAAACTAAGCTATTTTCTGATCTGTTTAAACACTGTATAATGGCCTGGTCCTATTAGATTACAAATCAAGGGCAAGGTTGCCATAATCTTCAACAGAGTAAGGATTGAACTCCAAGCCAAAATAATATGAGGCTTTGTAATAAAAAACCCCGAAGTGTCATTCCAGCATTGGTATCCACCAATCACTGTTTAACTGTTGATTAATTACTTGGTATAGAAGAAACCAATAATGAATTAAGTATTTTGTTATGGGTTAAATATCTCCTGTTTTGAAAGTAAATATCTTCAGGATTTATTTAGCAATGGGAGGCCCTTATTCTGTGACAACCTTATAATCCATTGAAATTATTTTTCAGTTATCTTGAATGCTAATGTGTGTTTGATTTTAACAATTGTTACCAATGTAAATATTTTTTCTCTTTTCTGTTTTCTATGCCATTCAGTGACAACATGTTTTAGCAGTATATATTTTCTACTTTTGAATAATGATCTTCTATTTTTTAATGTAATGCAATCTGTAGCTTTATATTGTCCCAGAAGGTAGTGGCAGAAGGCACTGGGCCAGTTATATGACTGGTGTAAGCAAGCATACTTCCATTGACTTAATGAACACAGTGCTAGTTTACAACAGTGGCAAATTTGGTTTATCTCATTTAGTCTGACAAAGAGCATCCCGCCGGTCTGTATGCTTTTGATTTTCACCACCCAAATAACTTTGGATTGGTTGCAATTAGTGGCAGCCCATAAATTTAACACATGAATCAAGTACAGATTTAATTTAATAATTTTCAGATATTCAGGGTCAGCTTTGTAAGTACAGCCAAAGTTCACAGAGGAAAAGCTGGAGTCTTGTGCAAAGATGACTTAAAACTTTCCTTTCCATTCTAATTTTGTTGTTGGTCTGTACATGGCTGTTTCCTCATGTTGTTACAATGGCCCAAGGTTTCAGGACAAAAATGTATCCTTTGATTCAGAGTATAAAGGCATGCAGACTACTCCTCCTCTTCTACAACCACACTCTTTTTTTCCTTTTATGCCAGGAGCAGATAAGATGTGTGGCTAAAGAGCCCTTACACTGATTGTTCTGCTTTGGATTGAGAATCTCATACTGAGGTGAATGTGCCTAGGCTGTTTTAGTATAGCTTTATGAATAGTCTCTACCTGCAGAGTGGTACTACATGGACACACAATTCCGGATGACATTGTTGTATGGCTTCCTAAATTATGGAATCCAAATAGCACCTTCACTGTGTAATGCACAACATGTTACTATGACTATATGTCCTTGGTCCCCAGAAAAGAAATCATTTAGATGATACAGTATATTAAAGGACAAATACAACTGAGAATTATGTACAGAGAAGTTAGACATTATTTGGTAAAGGGCATAGAAATTAGACTAGAAGAAGGTTGTAGAATCCAGATATCACAGCTAGCTATGAATAGGAAGAGAGGTAGATTTTCAGCTAGTGTGAATTGGAGACATTCCACTAAATTCAGTGCAGTTAGGCTGATTTATTCCAGTTGAGAATCTGGTTCAAAATATTTCTCAAAGGGAAAGAAAGAGGGTGACCGACAGAAAGACAGAAACAGAAGCCACACACCAGATTTCCATCCCATATTCAAGTACAGGCAGTCCCCGGGTTACGTACAAGATAGGGACTATAGGTTTGTTCTTAAGTTGAATTTGTATGTAAGTCGGAACTGGCTCCAGATTCAGCCGCTGTTGAAACTGATCAGCGGCTGACTACAGGAAGCCCTAGGCAGAGCTGCTCTGCCCCCGGCTTCCTGGAATCAGCCGCTGATCAGTTTCAACAGCGGTTGAATCTGGACTCCTGGGACAGAACAGCTGGGGCGCTGCCGGGTAGGTCCCCGCAGGACCAACCCGGCAGCACCCCAGCTGCTCTACCCCAGGCATCCCGCAAAAAAAGCCTGGTCTGCTGGGGGGGGGGGGAGGCGCACTAGCTGCGCTCCCTCCCCCCCCCCCCAGCAGACCAGGGAGACCCGAGCAAAGCCGCGGAGGCGCAGAGGTCCCGCCGCCTCTGTGGCTTTGCTCCTGTCTCCCTGCTGTGCTGGGGGAGTCCCCCCCAGCACAGCAGGGAGACCCGAGCAAAGCCGCAAAGCCGCACCGCGTCCTCCGGGGCGAGAAAAGCTGCTCCGGGTCTCCCTGGTGTCCTGGGGGGACTCCCCAGCACAGCAGGGAGACAGGAGCAAAGCCACAGAGGCTGGGGACCCCGCCGCCTGTGCAGCTTTGCTCCGGGGCAAAGGAGCATACCGCACAGGCAGCGGGGTCTTGCCGCCTGTGCGGCTTTGCTCGGGTCTCCCTGCTGTGCTGGGGAGTCCCCCCAGGACACCAGGGAGACCCGGAGCAGCTTTTCTCGCCCTGGAGGACGTGGTGGCGGGACCGCTGTGCTCTGGGCGGTCCCGCCACCCGCGAGCTCGGGGGCGAGAAAAGCCCCGTTCGTAAGTGCGGTTCTGACATAAGTCGGATCCGCGTAAGTCGGGGACTGCCTGTACAGGAAGCATTCGGAAACATCTGGGAAGAAACCTGGTGAAATGGGCATATACATGAGTCTCTCATTTCCAGAAAAGTAGATTGTCATAAATTTCAAACTTAGCTGCATCAAGAAGACCACCCTCTGTATCAGATGATTGGTATTGTCAGCTCAAGAAAGGGAGACCACCTAGACTACTGACTATGCATATGCATTGGCAGAACTGTGTGAGAGGAACTAGGCCCACACATCTTATGTCTCCCTCCAGCGTTTTTTACAATTTATAAACTTCATCAGTAACAATATTCACTCAGTTGTCAAAAAGCCACTAGCAATAACATGAAAATGTGCAGGTAGAGCCTACAGGGTCTAATAAGAATTTCGAAGTGCACTTTATCAGTATGTCAGAGCTCTGACATTTTTTACAGTAAAAATGTTTGTGTTTTGAGCAACTGTGATATATTGTTTTATTATATCCCTTAATGTTAGTGGAAATTAACATTTTATTGGGGTTAAATCTGTAGCTACCACAATGAAAATCAACACTCTGTTTATTTCAGTTTTAAATGCCACTTTATTTTATTAATTTTGTTAAAAAACATCCTTTTAAATGGGAATGGAAAGAGAGGGAGAATAACTTGGATAGATTTTGAAGGGAGTTTAAAAACTGAGTTCTAATTTAGGATTTTGAGCAGATAGCTTCCCACCCTGCTTCAATTCAGTGAGTATATGCTTTTCTGGGTCAAAACTCACCTCTTTCCTTGGAATTGCCTTTATTAACAAGTTAAACAAAAATAACCTAAAATATGTTTCAAAACTTTTGCTTTTCCTCAGCTAGCTTATGGATTTGGCACCAAACCCCAGATTTCTCTGACAAGAGAGGCTATTTCTACCTCCCTTGTATGGGTTAACAATATAACAATCTAAAGTGTCAAGGTGGATGGCTCAATAACATCTCTATTAGGGATGTCAACACTTGCTAACAGGGTGGGTCAGCAGAAGATCCCAACACCCTGTTACAAGCATGCCTAACATTAAAGGTTGCATTAACATTCATTTTAGGAGGAATTATTTAAAGGGTCTGCAAGACTAGGTGAGTTTGAGAAGCTAGAAAAGCAATTTTTAAAAGGCTCAGTCATAGCATCACATGTTTTATATTCCTAGGTCATTTTGTATCCCCTGCCCTCAAAGTTAATCAGTCAGAATACCAATTTTGATATTCTCTTAGGTTTGCAGTATCTTCTCCTGGTATGATGATAACAAAGATTAAAACATTCTGACATCTAAAGAGAAAATATACATAGAGGATCCCTTTCACAAAACGAGCACTGCTTGGATATTTCCCAAGTTAGCCACAAGGCTAGTGCTGGAATAAACCATTGAAGTTTGGAGAGGATGTTGCTATAACTGTTATGACAAAACTTTTTCATCATTTTGGGACTAAATAAGGCCCTTTTAGGACAGTCTTTGAATTCCTCTTCATAGCTATAAGGCTTTGCTGTCTCCAGTAATGAAGTGAGATTTCATACACACACGCACACACAGTCCATTCCATGGCCATTATTAAAGTAAGAAATAAATGATAATGCAACAAGGGGCAGAAAATTGTACACCCTGGCCTGAATAAAAAAATACAACAAAAATAGGGAACAGGACTTGATTTTTGAGTTGGATGTTAAAATTTAACCAGATCAGTTCTTGCAACAAAAGTATTTGCTGGCACCACTTCTCTTACATCCAACCACAATGTTATTCTGGCCCTTTAGTTCAATTCTCTTAATGTTAGACACACTCGGCACCCCTGCTTCCCTGAGAGTGCAAGCAACATGTATCAGTTAGTGGTGAGGGGTTCTACCCTCCCTCCAGGCAAGTCTCATGTATTTTTATTATGAGAAGGGGTGAACTCAGGAGTGACTTTTATGTGGCTCCCAAAATTGATTTATCCTAAATGGCTGAAAACTTTTCCCTGCTTGGTTACACAGTGAGCCTGATTCCCAGATATGCTAGAGTCCTTTTACACTAGGCTGGCCACACAGTACAGGAGAACATTCCTGTACTTCAAACCAGCTCTCCTTTCTCTTTTTCCCTGCTGCCCTAAATGCAAGTACAGTACAACTGAGCATTAGGTCTAGTATATCCCTTCCTCTTCTTTCTGCTTCCTGTGCTCCGTTGGTTCTCTAGTCAGAGACTGACAGTGCTGGTGAAGTTGATAAAGATTGTCTGAGTGCTATGAATGTGGACAACCCTATACACCTAAGTTTGGATGGGTAATGAGATTTTATTTCCAGTCTCCACGCACAATTTCAAGTTAAACCCCAGATGAAGCATTTTACCTTCTGGAGCAAAAAACTCTTGCTTTCCTTTTATAGAAGGGTCAAACATGAAATATTTGGTACAAACATTTAGCAATAGGATGTACCAGTGAGGCAAGTTCTTAAATAATGAACAATTAGGAGGGGAGCCTTACTGCACTGCCCCATGGGAGCTCCAGGAAAAGTAATGGATCCCAGACCTTTCTGATGTGGAGGAAGTGCCTCTGCTGTACCCCTGCTCTAGCACAGTAGTTGGCTAGTTCTGCTGGCTATCTCCTCCTTGTTTCTTCCACTCCTTTTGAGGTAGCATGCACCCAAGTGGAACAGATATAAGGATCAGTTCCCAATCTCTGGCAATTGCTGAAATAATGCTTCTAGCTGGGGCCTTTAATGATGGAAACTCTTTGTATTTCCCCTCTATGCACCTGCCCAGAGGCCAGCCAAAAACTGGCTCTTGATTTCTGTGTTGCTTGGGTAACAAAGAAGGCCTATTGTAAAAGAAGAGAGTTAGAATCTCTTCATTTCTTGCATAGCTCTTCATTTGTGTTGTTGACTTCCACAGAACTAAATATATGACTTGAAAGTTTCTGCATTATTAACACCTGACCATGCTAAAAGCTGAGGGGCAGGCTGCCATGTTTACAAAATTTTAAACTCTCAGTCTCTCTTATAAAAAACTTCACATTGAAAAATAAATATAGATTGAACCTCTCTAGACCAGCACTCCCTGGTTTGGCAATATTCATGCTCTGACATGATTTTAGTTATCTGGATATCCACATAATCATAGGGGTAGCCAACATTTTCCACGGACACGTTAATTTTTTTACATCCACCAGTCCTGACTCTCAGTGTTCTGTGCTCTAATTTACCCCTAAATGTCTCCCAAGAGCTCAGTAAGCAGTGGAAGTGTTGGTAATGCTGCTAGACCATATTGACCTTCAGTGGTTCAGTAAATTCTCTGGTTCAGCACCAGTCAGGTGCCTGACTAGAGGGATTCAACCTGTACAATAGAAAGCACTGTAATATTTGGGTAATAGAAACTTATTGAAACACAATCCACTTGTATTTAACAAATACATTACTTGTTTTTGTATATCTTTTAACACAATAACTGAGCCTTCTTCTGCCCCCTGAAGTCCAGAGCCTCACTCGGAGGTTGGTTTCTGCAGCCCCTGCCTCCATCTTTATACACTAAACATAGCCACTCAAAGAGGAGCTCATGCTGAATTGATGATATTGAGTTAGCTTGCCGTAAGAAGAGTACTTCTGTACCTACAGATCTCTAGCTGTGTTATACTCCTGTCCTGATCTTGATAATACTGTGCCAACCTTTTCACTTCAAGATTCAAACTTCATTTTTCTTCCTTCTCATCTACACTTGATAATGTAATGCTGTGTGTGCCCTATTCTCTGCAAGGATCTCCTCCTGTTTCAAAAATGATCTTGCCCTCTTGAGTACTCATCAGAAATAGGCTTTGTAAGAGTCACTACTAAATTCAATAAAAAAATAAAACTAGATATACTTGCTGGTGATTTTGAATTCTTTTATATCATGTAAGGTAGCGGTTTTTAAAGGTAGATGAGTGCTTCACACAACCATCAAGTATTTCAGTCAGGGCCTGCAAGCATAAAGTACTTTGCTTAAAAGACCTTAGGATGTTTATGTACTGAAAATCCTCCTTGGGTAATGGTGGCTTTAAAAGTATATCCCTGCCTAATGGCATATTAATAAGAGTGGAAAGAAAACAGCAATTGATCTTTATTCACTCGATTTTTTTCCCCTTCCCCCTTCCCCCTTCCCCCATAACACTTTCCCTGGTCAAATCTCTTTTCCATTCTGCCTCTCAACAAAATCTGGATTAAAGAAAGCCAGTTTCTCTACCACCAATAGTCTTCTTTCTGTTGCTGCAGTCTCTACCACTGTGCACTTCATTTTCTGTGAACAGGTGACAGGAAGTGCTCCATGGAATAGAATGGACTCACACCTGCCTATTTCCTAGATTGGTGACATCTTCAGAGATGGTAGGAGGGCAAAGGAAAACATTTTCAGAGGTACTAAGTACCTACAATTCCACTGACTTCAGGGATTGTTGTTTGAACTCAGCACTTCAAATCAAGCCCTTAATGAATTATGAGGTTAAGTTTCTCTGGGTAACCTTCTAACCTAGGTTTTAGCTCTGGTAATGGGGAAGCAAGGCTTGTGGTTACTCTTTTATGAACTATCACTACTGGGTAGAATTGCCCACTAATTGTATGCAGTAGTCTTTATTCTGTACACTTAATTGTAAGAGATATTACATTCTTATCATTTTCCCTGTCTTAATCCTGTCTATGTATGGAACTTCTGCTACTGTTATTGTTCATCATGCTATTCTTTAAAGTCATTAGCTGAATAATTAGGGTAATAACCGGCACATGTGGCATATCAAACCTCATTTTTATCTTTCTTCAAAACAGCAAATGTTTGAAATAAGTTAGTTTGAAAGAGTTTGTACTGTAAGCAAGTCTATATGGTCAGTTTAAAAAATAAGTAGTGATCTCACACACACAGTTTTTGGAGGTTTTGTCTTCTATCCATTTGTAGTTGGATAAGTTGCTATTTAGAGTATTTTGACTTTCTTTGCATTTGAAACTACCCTATTTATTCAACAGCACATACATTTATTCTACAACACATGAATAGCAGAAGACCAAACATGTTGCCATCTTTGTTATTTAAAGAAAACTCATCTCAACTAGCAAAGTTCACATAGAAGAGAGATATTTTTATGTACTACTGCATTTGTAAGACCCAAATACTCCTTGGGATCCCAGGTTTAGATACATAAAAGGTTTGACTAATAGATTTTTCAAAGATTTTTTCTTATATATATGTTTGCCAAGTAATTAGTATGAAAGCTTAGTCAAAAAGAAAATGTCATCTAGAGAACAGAGCAACTCAGTTAGCCTCACAGCAGTTTAATTAAATGGGTAGACCACGAAATAACTCCTCAATGTGATTTTCAGAAATAGAGACCATATATAGACAGTATCTTTTAGAACTGGATATTTAGTTATATGATCCTCATGCATGGGCAGTGGTCCCCTAATGAGAAAAATGCAGATTGACTGTGTTAAAAAAAATTTCAGTAACATGGAGTTATGTCAGCAAGTCTTTGCATTGAAATATTTGCATATTTGAGACAATTGTTGAATCCAAATAAGAATATTATAATTACTAATAGCTACCACTTGAAAACATCTGAGGAAAACCATTCCTGAGCTAGAAAATTAAGCTTTTTTGTTATCACATCAATGATCTTACATCCAGAGGTTGTTCATGAATTCTTGGAGTTCTATTACTATTTCAAACCACAATATCCAGAGTCATCCCAGCCAACCTCTGGGAGCTGCTACTAAGCCACCATGGCTCCTGATGCCCCAGCTACCTCCAGGGAACCACTGCCTGGCTGGGGATACAGTGGCCAGAAACATCCAGAGCCTTCTCTCAGCCAGCCATTCTCTTACTGGTGTGCCTGCTTTCCTATGATCATTCTACAGTATAACTCTCCCTGCCAGCAAACCACTCCCTTTCAGTTTTATGAGAAACAATCATATTCCAGGCACATCCCATTGTCCTGGCACAACCAAACCCTGACCTTATCAAAGAATCATAGAACTGGAAGAGACCTCAGAAGGTCATCAAGTCCAGGCCCCTGCTCTAGGTAGGACCAATTCCAACTAAATCAACCAGGTCAGGGCTTTGTCAAGCCGAGACTTAAACACCTCTAGGGATGGACACACCACTACTTCCCTAGGTAACCCATTCCAGTGCTTCACCACCCTCCTAGTGAAATAGTTTTTCCTAATATCCAACCTGGACCTCTCCCACCACAACTTGAGACCATTGCTCCTTGTTCTGCCATCTGTCACTACTGAGAACAGCCTCTCTCCATCCTCTTTGGAACCTCCCTTCTGGAAGTTGAAGGCTGCTATCAAATCCCACCTCACTCTTCGCTTCTGCAGACTAAACAGACCCAAGTCCCTCAGCCTCTCCTCATAAGTCATATGCTCCAGCCCCCTAATCATTTTGGTTGCCCTCCGCTGGACCCTCTCCAATGCGTCCACATCCTTTTTGTAGTGGGGGGCCTAGAACTGGACACAATGCTCCAGATGCGGCCTCACCAAAGCCAAATAAAGGGGAATGATGACATCTCTGGATCTGCTGCCAGTGCTCCTCTTAATGCATCCTAATATGCCATTAGCCTTCTTGGCTACAAGGGCACACTGTTGACTCCTATCTAGTTTCTCATCCACTGTAACCCCCAGGTCCTTTTCTGCAGAATTACTACTTAACCGGTTGGTCCCCAGCTTGTAACTATGCTTGGGATTTTTCCGTCCCAACTGCAGGACTCTACACTTGTCCTTGATGAACCTCATCAGATTTCTTGTGGCCCAATCCTCCAATTTGTCTAAGTCATTCTGTACCCTATCTCTGCCCTTAAGCATATCTATCTTTCCCCCCAGCTTAGTGTCATCCACAAACCTTGCTTTAAGTTATGATAAGAGGAATCTGCATACCAAATTTTGAGGGCCTAGTTCTCATTGTTTAGGAGGAGCTCTTGAACAGACAGACAGACAGACACACAAACTCTTTCAAATCTATAGTAAATAATAATTACAATTATAGTGATATCTTTCAACAGTAATCTTTAGGGAAAAATTCAGTATTATGTACAGTGTTCAGATGCTCAGAGGTTTTCTTTTTAAATTATTTGTATTGTCTGCATGAAATAAAAAATATTAAACTCACAGATAGCTAAAAAGTATTAAACAACTTTTAGTGTGGAGGTGCAACTTTCCATCAACAACACAAAGTTTAAACTGGAAAAAGCAAATAAGGATGTGTTCTTTAGTCCTCCTTATAACACAAGTACTAAGGGTCACCCAATGAAATTAATAGGCAGCAGGTTTAAAATAAAAGGAAGTATTTCTTCACTTAGTGCAGTGAACCTGTGGATCTCTTTGCCAGAGGATATTGTGAAGTCCAAAATTATAACAGGGTTCAAAAGAGAATTGGATAATTTCATAGAGGATATGTCTATGAATGGTTATGAGCCAGGATGGACAGGGATAGTGTTCCTACCCTCTGGTTCCACAAACTGGGAATGGGCAACAAGTGATGAATTACTTGAGGATGCTAACAATATCAATGAGGATGGGGATATAGAGAACACATTGTTTCAAATGGTAGAGGAACTAAAGAAAAATTGAGGGCCAAACAAAGCAAAGCACAAAACATCAACAAATGGGCTTCACTGGCAACTCATGATGTCTGAATTCCAGAGCAATGCACTTACACATTAAGGCTAACAGTGGTGACAGCAAACAATGTCAGGCAGATGCAAGGCTTCCTGGACTGAGAATAGGTAATTATGCAATTAATTTTCTTTATCAATTACATGAATGTGTTATGTATGGTCACAGCTGCCACATGCAATAGGAGGACTGAGAGTATTGCATGGGTGGGAAGTATGACTTCCCAGAAAGAAGCAGTGGATAAATTTGCAAGTAGCTTCCCTTTCACCTCACAGTCACTGCATCAGGGGAGTAAGAGTTCTTCATCACATTCTTAAAGTTGTTTGGGGGTGACAGATGAGGATGCCTGGGACTTGTGAAACTACTAAAAGGATGATAGGGTGAGGGAGCAGGGAAGAGATAATAACAAAGAAGAATCTGTTCAGAAAAATGTATATCTATAACTAAAAAAATGAAGACAATTTATAAAATGAAATTAAAACTGGGAAATTAAAGCAAATTTAATTAAGAAAATAGATCAGACAAAAAGCATAAAATACAATTAAAATGGTAATGCTGATGTAAAAGACAAATAGTGTTAGATAGATATAGTTAAACATCCAAAGTCATACAGGTATAAAAATAACGTAAAGTCAGACATTACTTTTCATTGTACTGAGAGATTAGGCATAATATGTATCCTCTGAGCTAGACAGAGTGGGGAAGTGAGAATGTAAAATTCTGGAAACAGGAAAGAGAAGTTGTGTCAGCAGAACGATCAGTAGAACAATACCTGCATAATATGGCCAAAACCAACAATAGTCTCTTGACTTTGACCAGTGTGTTTTTTAGAGATTTTTATTTTTAATAAATGGTATATATTTTCAATTACTCTGCATTAAAAGTTATTTTATTATAATTGTAAAATGCATTTTGAAGAATGATGACAATAGACCAGCATCTGGGTTCAAGCTACACAATGCATATGGAAAATATAAAATGCTGCTGCTTATTACTCAAGTACAATGAAATAGTTTGAAGCAATTATTGATGGTCTCTGTAAAAGGGAGAAAGTCACCTAAATGAGTTAAGAGCCTAAATTTCATTTTCAAAAGTGACTTCAGGCCCAATTTTCAAAAATATTTAGTCATCTAAAGATCCACACAGGAGTTAGATAACAAAGATGCTTAGATGATTTTGAAAATCCCATTAGACATTGGTTTGCATCTGTATGTTACCTACAACCCATTCATTTTCAGTAAAACATAAGCTCCTACTAGTGGGAATTTTTGGAAACATCAAAGCAGTTTAGGCACATAAGTGTCATTGAAATATATGGAAATTAGATTTGTGCTTTCGAAAATCTTATGATAAGAGTCTAAGTCATTTTTAAAAATTGCCTATATCCCCATTGGGCCCAGATCCTAAAAGATAATTTAAAAGTGATGTCAGTGGAAGTGAGGTACCTAAGTATCTTTCGAGGCTCTAAGCCTTGGGCATCTTTGAAATTTTCACAATGAAGCTCATTTCTGGTGGATTACCAGAGATAGCGTGATCCACAATCTGCCTCTCTTTTGCTTATAGCTGAAAATGTCTGTGCTCCTCATAGTGTATTACAAAGACCTGTGCAGAATGCACATGGTACAAAAATAAGAGTGCAGCACAGGAGATAAGAAGAGTCAGCAATGGCCAGGCTGAGGACTTATTATTCTTACTGTTTTGTAACAAATTCTTTCTAGGGTTCTTCATAAATTAAAAGAAATTTTACCTGATACCACTCACCAACTTTCAATTCTTAACACTATATGTCACTACCTAATATATTAGTGGTAATTCTATCTAAAAAATGGATGAGAGTTATTACTGATTCCAGCAGTATTCCCTATTTCATACATGAGGAATCACTGTCAAACCTTAGATTATTTCAGAATATAAGAGGCTTTTAAAGTACTACCCATAGGAATTGCTGGATAATTACTTCTCTTAATTTTCCTTTTAAATTTAATATCTTCTTCATCACACTGTACCAGGATTGATCTTATTACTCCTATAGCATCACTAATAGAAATAATATCCAGCCTTGAATAATGATAATACCACAATATCCCTTGTAAGCTTGTTCTATTGGCAAAAGTTTTTTCCCCAATATTTCCCATCTGTAACCTACATTTTTGTACTATTTTCACTAAAGAGAATAATTGATCCCTGATGCTTTAATAGAAAAGGTCAACACTCCTTTGCATACCAGCCAAGTTTAATTGCTTTAGTGCTGGTACCTTAATATGAACCTTTTGCTCATATCAGCAGCTGTGAAGACTATCAAACTGAAGGAGTTAGCCTCTGTGTAGTTCTGAAGCGATCCCTCAGAATTGTGCAGGAAAACAATCTTGTTCAACAGCAGGTATCTGCTATTTGCATTGTGAACATCTAGCACCTTTTAGAAGATAGTAATACTTGTGAATAATTTATCATAAAATAATGTTAAATCCATAGAACATAGAATCATAGGTCTGGACAGAACCACAAGAGGTCATCAAGTCCAGTTCCCTGCTCTCCCGGCAGGAAAAAGCACCAGCTAGACCATCCTTGACAGGTGTTTGTTTAAACTACTCTTAAAACTCCTCAGTGATGTAGATTCTACAGCCTGCCTAGGCAATTTATTCCAGTGCTCAAATGTCCAGACAGGAGGCTTTTTCTAATATACAACATCAACTTCCCTGGCTGCAATTTAAGCGTATTGCTCCTAGTCTTATCAACAGAAGTTAAGAAGAAGAATGTTTCTCCCTTCTCCTTGTAACAATCTCTTAGGGTATGTCTACACTACCCCGCTAGTTCAAACTAGCGGGGTAATGTAGGCATAACACACTTGCAAATGAAGCCTGGGATTTGAATTTCCAGGGTTTCATTTGCATAAGCGGGGAGCCACCATTTTTAAAACCCCGCTGGTTCGAACCCCGTGCAGCGCAGCTACACGGGGCTCGAACTAGGTAGTTCGAACTAGGCTTCCTATTCTGAACTACCAGTACACCTCGTTCCACGGTAGTTCGGAATAGGAAGCCTAGTTCGAACTACCTAGTTCGTGCCCCGTGCTGCACGGGGGTTCGAACCTGCGGGGTTTTAAAAATGGCGGCTCCCCGCTTATGCAAGTGAAGCCTGGGAAATTCAAATCCCGGGCTTCATTTGCAAGTGCGGTATGCCTACATTACCCTCCTAGTTCGAACTAGGAGGGTAGTGTAGACATACCCCTAGATACTTGAAAGCTGTTATTATGTCCCCTCTCAGTCATCTCTTTTCCAGATTAAACAAACCCAGGTCTTTCAATCTTACCACATAGGCCATGCTTTCTAAACCTTTAATCATTTTTGTTGCTCTTCTTAAAGAATTACTTCTCATGTCTTGCTCATAACACTCCGGGTAATACATCACAGAACGATTTTTGCTTTTTTTGCAAGTGTCACACTGTTGATTCATATTTAAAATGTGGTCCACAGTATTCCTTCCTAGTTAGTCATTTCCCATTTTGTACGTGTACAATTGATTGGTCCTTCCTAAGTGGAGTACTTTGCATTTGCCCTTACTAAATTTCATCCCATTTACCTCACAGCATTTCTCCAGTTTTCCAGATAATTTTGATTTATAATCCTACCTTCCAAAGCACTCGCAACCCCTCCCAGTGTGGTATCATCCCTAGACTATATAAGTGTACTCTCTATGCCATTATCTAAATCATGGATGAAAATATTGTGTCATAGAATCATCAAATTGTAGGAATGGAATGGACCACAATGTGTCGTATAGTTTGGTCCCCTGCCCTCAAGCATGACTAAGTAATAACTAGACCTTTACAGACAGGTGTTTGTCTAACTTATTCCTAAAAACTTTCAATGACAGAGATTACCTTACCTGACAGGAAGTGTTTCCTTATGTCCATCTTACACCTCCTTTACTAAAATTTAAGCCAATTGCTTCTTGTCCTATCCACAGAGGTCAATGGGAACAATTTTTTACATGACTTCTTGTAACAACTTCATATGCACTTGAAAACTATTATCATGTCTGCTTCAGTCTTTGCTCCAGCACAAACAAATCAATTTTTCGGTCTTTCCTCATAGATCATTTTTTCTATATCTGTAATCATTTTTGTTTCTCTCCTCTGCACTTTCTCCAATTAGTCCAAATCGTCACTGAAATGTGGCACCCAGAACTGGATGCAACGCTCCAGCTGTGGTTTATCGGCATGGATTAGAGCAGAAGAATTACTACTCATGTCTTGCTTACAACATTCTTCCTAATACATCCTAGAATGATGAAATAAAAGGTTTAATACTCTACTCCTCTTGTGCAGTAGCTTACATCTGTACAAAACCTACCAGTCCGGAATAGTGGCATTTGACTTCTGGTACCAGCCTGGAATGTTAGCACTTGAATGTTTCATTTCCAGATTGCACAGATGTAAATAACTGCACAAAGAGCAAGACAGCAGTATTTTAATGCACAAAGCTCCAGGCTGTGTCTACATTGGCGCGATCTTGCACCAGAGTGGCCGCTTTTGCACAAAAACATACTGCCTGTCTACGCTGGTGGGGAGTTCTTGCGCAAGAACACTGACGTTCTAATGTGTGAAATCAGTGCTTCTTGTTCAAGAACTATGATGCTCCCACTCAGGAATAAGCCCTCTTGTGCAACTGTTCTTGCGCAAGAGGCCAGTGTAGACAGGCAACGTGAATTTCTTGCTCAAGAAAGCCCTATGGATAAAATGGCCATCGGAGCGTTCTTGCACAAGAGAGCATCTACACTGGCACAGATGCTCTTGAACAAAAGCACATCTCTTGTGCAAAGGCATATGCCCGTGTAGACGCTCTCTTGCACAAATACTTTAACGAAAGAACTCTTGCGTTAAAGAATATTTGCGCAAGATCACGCCAATGTAGACACAGCCCCAATGTTCCTATGAACAACAAACATTAAAATACTTTTAGCTGAAAGTCATATTGACAATGTTAATCCAAATTAGAACAAGAGCATTAATATTTGTACAGTATTGAACCTGATGGGTAATTTTGGGTATTTTAATAAGTGACCTATGTATGAAGTCATATGGATACAAAACCCAGGAATATTCATTGTTCATTTCTTAAAAATCTTTCTGATACATGACATTTATGTAAGGCATGCATGTCCCTTGTTACATAGTATCTGTTCATTTCACGTTTTTTAATGAATTTATCCTCACAACTTCCCTGTGAGATAAAGAAGTACTCTTTTCTTTTTAAAGATGGGGAAACTAAGGTACCAACTGACACAAGGTCAAATTTGTAAAGGTATGTAGGAGCCTTAAAGATACAGATGATTAGAGAGGCAGGAGGTGCCCACATGCTTTTGAAAATCTCACTATTTAGGCAAATAAACATAGGAAACTTGTCAAATGTCACACAGAAGTCAGTGGCAAAGCAGGAAACAGAGCTCAGACCTTCCAAGCCCTACATTAGATCCATAACTTATGGGCTGTTCTTTCTCTCCTGCATTGTTGTAATATTTCTATTTTATTTATACAAATAGGACTTCTCTTCCAGTGGCCAAATAATGCCTGTACATTCCCAGGAATATCAAAGACCCTTACCTATTATCAAGATATTAAGCTAAATCCCATATCTGGTTGAGCCCACATGAATCAATCTTGATGGCCCCCACACTCTAATCATAGAATCATAGAATACTAGGGCTGGAAGAGACCTCAAGAAGTCATTGAGTCCAGCCCCCTACCCAAAACAGGACCAACCCTAACTAAATCATCCCAGACAGGGCTTTGTCAAGATGGGACTTAAAAACCTCTAGGGATGGATATTCCACCACATCCCTAGGTAACCTATTCCAGTACTTCACCACCATCCTAGTGAAACAGTTTTTCCTAATATCCAACCTAAACCTCATCCATTACAATATGAGACCATTGCTCCTTGTTCTGCCATCCATCACTACTGAGAACAGCCTCTCTCCATTCCCTTTGGAACCTCCCTTCAGGAAGTTGAAGGCTGCTGTCAAATTCCCCCTCACTCTTCTCTTCTGAAGATGAAATAAGACCAAATCCCTCAGCCTCTCCTCATAGGTCATGTGCTCAAGCCCTCTAATCATTTTGGTTGCCCTCTGCTGGACCTTCTGCAATGTGTCCACATCCTTTCTATAATGGGATGCCCACAACTGGATGCAGTATTTTAAATGTGGCCTCAACAGTGTTGAATAAAGGGGAATAACTTCTCTAGATTTCCTGGAAATGCTACTCCTAATGCACCCTAATATGCTCTTAGCCTTCTTGGCTCCATGGGCACACTATTGACTCAGATCAAGCTTCTCGTCCACAGTAATCCCCAACTCCTTTTATGCTGAACTGCTATTTAACCAGTTGGTCCCCATCTTGTAACAATGCTTGGGATTCTTCTGTCCCAACAGCAGGACTCTGCACTTTTCCTCATTGAACCTCATCAGATTACTTTTGGCCCAATCCTCCAATTTGTCTAGGTCACTCTGGACCCAATCTGGCCCTAGAACTGATCCTTAGGGTACTCCACTTGAAACTGACCGCCAACCATACATCGAGCCATTGATCACTATCCATTGGGCCCAACAAACTAGCCAGCTTTTTGTCCAATCCAATTATCGTCCATTTATCCAATCCATTTTTCTTTAACTTCATGGGAATAATATAGTGGGAGACTGTATCAAAAGCTTTGCTAAAGTCAAGGTATATCACATCCACCAACTTCTCCATGTCCACAGAGCCAGTTGCCTCATTATAGAAGCTAATCATATTTGTCAGGCATGACTTGCCCTTGGTGAATCCATGTTGATTATTCCTGATCACTTTCCCCTCTTCCAAGTGCTTCAAAATGGATTATTTGAGGATCCCCTCCATTATTTTTCTGGGGATTGAAGTAAGGCTGGCTGGTCTGTAGTTCCCTGTATGGTCCTTCTTTCCTTTTTTTAATTTGGATGCCAAATTTGCCTTTTTCCAGTCATCTGGGACCTCTCCTGATCTCCACGAGTTTTCAAAGACAATGGCCAAAGGCTTTGCAATGACATTTGCCAACTCCCTCAATACCCTCGGATTCATTAAATCTGGACTCATGGATTTGTGTATGTCTAGCTTTTCTAAATAGTTCTTAACCTGTTCTTTCTCCACCCAGGGCTGCCTACCTCCTTCCCATATTGTGTTGCCTAGTGCAGTAGTCTGGGAGCTGACCTTATTTGTGAAGACAGGGGCAAAAAGATCATTGAGTAATTCAGCTTTTCCCACATCATCTGTCATTAGGTTAGCTCCTTCATCCTGTTAGGGCCTCACACCCTCCCTCATCACCCTCTTATGCTAACATGCCCGTAAAAACATTTTTTGTAACCCTTGCTAGCTAGAATTCCTAATTGTGCTTTCGCATTCCTGATTACTACCCTGCATTCTTGAGCAATATATTTATGCTCCTCCCTAGTCATCTATCCAAGTTTCCATTTCTTATAAGCTTCCTTTTTGTGTTTAAGCTCAAGAATTTCCCTGATAAGCCAATAAGGTCACCTACCATATTTGCTTTTCTTACTGTGCATTGGGATGGTTTGTTCCTGTGCCTTAAGAACATAAGAACAAGAACATAAGGATGGCCATACTGGGTCAGACCAAAGGTCCATCTAGCCCAGTATCCTGTCTGCCGACTTTGGCCAATACCAGATGTCCTAGAGGGAGGGATCACAACAGGTAATCCCCATGTGATCCTCCCCTGTCACCCACTTGCACAGAAACAGATGCTAGGGATACCATTCCTACCCATCCTGGCTAATAGCCATAGATGGACCTAATCTGCATGAATCTATCTAGCTCTTTTTTGAACCCTGTTAAAGTTCTAGCCTTCACTGCATCCTCTGGCAAGGAGTTTCACAGGCTGACTGTGTGAAATAAGGCTTATTAAAGAAGCTTCGATAAGACTTCTTTAAAATACTGCCAGCTCTCCTATACAACTTTTCCCTTCTTGTTAGCATTCCAGGGAATCCTGCCCATCAGTTCTCTGAGGGAGTCAAAGTCTCCTTTTCTGAAGTCCAGGGTGTGTATTTTGCTGTTCTCCCTTTTTCCATTTGTTAGGATCTTGAAATGTATCATCTCATGATCACTGCTGCCCAGGTAGCCACCTACATCTACTTCCCCTAGTAGTTTCTCCCTGAGCACCAGGTCAAGCTGTGCATGTCTCCTGGTCAGTTCCTTCATCACTTGTACCAGTTCATCTGCAAAAATGACACCATCAGCTCAGGATTAAACAAAGTCTGTGAATGGCTAGCCAATTACAAAGGCAGTTTCTCCTCTCTTGGTGTTCATACTTCCAGATCAGCTGCTAGAAGTGGGCCTCATCCTCCCTGACTGAATTTACCTCGTTATCACTAGCCTGATTCTTGCCTGCATATTTATACCTGCCTCTGGAAATTTCCACTACATGCATCTGACGTAGTGATGTTTGCCCAAGAAAGCTTATGCTCCAATACATCTGTTAGTCTATAAGGTGCTACAGGACTCCTTGTCACTTTTGCAGATCCAAACTAACCTGGCTACCCCTCTGATACTTGTACCAGGAAGTTATCCCCAACATTCTCCAAAAACTTTCTGGATTGTCTGTATACTCCTGTGCTGGTCACTCAACGGATGCCAGGGTAATTAAAGTCCCCCATGAGAACCAGGGCCCGAGATCTGAAAGCTTCTCTTAGTTATCTGAAGAAATCCTCATCTGCCTCATCCACCTGATCTGGTGGTCTATAGCAAACACCAAACACAATATCACTGTGTTGTTCTCACCTCTAAGCTTAACCCAAAGACTCTCAGTAAGCTTTTCTCCCATTTTATAGTGGAGTTCTGAGCAATCATACTGCTCTCTTACACACAGTGCAATTCCTCCTCCTTTTCTCCCCTGCCTGTTCTTCCTGAACAGTTTATACCCTTCCATGACAGTGCTCCAATTATGTGAGTCATCCTACCAAGTCTCCATTATTCCAATCAAATCATAGTTCTTTGTGCCAGAGTTTCTAATTGTTTCTGTTTGTTTCCCAGGCTTCTTGTGTTTTTGTACAAACACCTTAGATAACTATTTGATTGCCCTACCTTCTCCATTCAAATCAGGGGTCTACCTTTGTTGCTCCTTCCTCCTTGTGTTTCTTCCCCACTCATCACAGGGCTTAGATCACCGTCCCCCAATGAATCTAATTTAAAACCCTCCTCAATAGGTTTGCAAGCCTACCTGCACAGATGCTCTTTCCTCTCTTGGGTAGGTGGATCTCATCTCTTCCTTGTGCCAATCCTTGGCCCCAAAACGAGTCCCATGGTCAAAGAATGCAAAGCCCTCTCTCTGACACCATCTGAACAAATATGCATTTACTTCCATGATTTGACAATCCCTACCTGGATCTTTTCCTTCAATAGGGAGGATGGATGAGAACACCACTTACTCTTGAAATTCCTTGATCCTTCTTCCTAGTGCTACATAATCTATGGTGACTTGCTCAAGGTCATTCTTGGCCATATCGTTAGTTCCTACATGGAGAAGCAGAAAGGAGTAGCAATCCAAAGGTTTGATCAGTTTTGGAAGACTCTCGGTCACATCCTGAATTCTAGTCCCTGGTAAGCAGCACACTTCTCGAGATTCCAGGTTTGGACAGCAGATGAATGACTCTATCCCTCTTAGGAGGGAGTCACTTACCACCACCAGCCATTTTTTCTCCTGGGGGGATGGTCGTGGAACCCCCTAATACCAAATGAGGATTCTAACTTGTACCTGCAATGGGCTCAAAGGCTCATTCCCATAGACGAAGTTCTCCAGGAGTGCCATGGCGCTCCATCACTCAGCTAACAGGAGAGGGCAAAGGGGGACAGTTGCCCTGGGGCCCAGTGATTCAAAATGGCTCAGGGCTCTTGGCTGCTGCTGTTGCTACAGTGGCAATGGCCAGAGCCACAAACTTTTTAAATTGACATCAGAGTGCCATGCCAGGCCATGCACTGTGGGCAGTCCTATGGGCTCGGGGGGGGGGAGGGGAAGGGAGAAGGCACACTGTACTCCAGGTGGTGAGGTGGTGCTGAGGGTTGCCTGGGGCTGGCATGGTGTGCTTCAGTCTAGCTGCCACAGCCCCACCCCTTCCAACCAAGGCCCTGCCTCTTCTGGGAGCATGGAGTCACCACCCTCTCACATACCTTGCCCAGGGGCCCATGGAGGCTGTTGGTGTCTTTGGTCCCCAGCCATACCTCAGCATTATGGGTGGAAGAGGAGGAGTTCTGTATCATCCAAGGATTTTCCTGTGCTGAGGTACTCCTGCACAGTGCAAAGCATACATATGATGGTGTGGCCGTGGGCCCAAAGAGTTCACATTATGCTGGGGGATGTTATTTTATTAAAATGTACCATGATTTTGTCAGCAGTATAATTTGGTTAATTCTTACTACTTTTCTAAAGCCATAAAATAAATATATCTAACACCCTTCACCTGCAATATAAGCAATGTTATGAAAGGACTGCTCAACCTTGATATGTCTTATAAGCGCTATATTAAGTGCAGGGAAAGAGGAATTCAGACCAGTGCCTACCAGAACAGCCTCCTTGGGAAAAGTATAGCCATTGAAATGGTCAGGTTAAATAAAGAATAATTCAGACTTACTTTCCTTCTGGAGTTAAACCATAGATAAGAACAGTAAGTAGGATAGAAACATCCTTAATTGTGTATACTGTGCTTTGTGCAGTTATGTGCCTTACTTTTTACGTACACAGCAGCTTCATTCATATGGTTAAACCATTCTTTTTCTAACATGGCTTGATTTGTCCTGTTAAATATATTGTAACAAATATTTTTGTAATTGCTAAGAACTGTGTCCGGTATATACCAAAAGTGGTCCGTGACTTGAATCCTATGTTTCATTATCAAATGTGCGTAAATAACTAGTATTTCTAAGAATGTTCATTTAACTATAATTTGTTTCATGATTATCAAACTCAGAAATGAAATATTTCCTATCCAAAATCTCTTATTGAGTACGTACATATAACCAGCACTATACAATTAAAAGTATATATCTACTCAGAAAGTCCATGAATATTGGTTTATTTTCAAATCACAATTCCTGCCCTCAAAAAGAACTAATAGCAGCTTTGGACTCTTAGAAGTCTGGAGAGTAGTCAAGGAACAAAAACACTGTTTTTTCTGGTTTTCCCTTAACTTTGAAATGTAGGAATCCATCTTATTCATATGATGCCAGTACATATTGAAACAGCTTGAGAGAGTCAAAATTTCTAAGCCTGATTTCCAGTGGTTGACTGTATCACAATTTTAAGACAAATTGGCAGATAACCGCTATTTTGAAGCAACCTCTGATATCCTGCATGGATTTGTTTCTGTCCTTTTGATAATTTTAAAATTCCTGCTGAGGTTGGCTGCTGCAGTCACCTAGAACACTAGAAATCAAAATAACAGTATCCACAATATGTGAAGCACTGTTCATAGTGTGCAAGTCTGTATCTATGGCAACATTTTTTTGCCCATTTAGATTGTTTTCAAGCAGCTCTATATCTTCGTCTTCATGGCATTTGCTGACTGAAATATAGCAAAAAATGCATTTCTGATAGTGTCCATGTCTAACCGTCTGAGAGATGTTTTTTTCTTGACCTTCACAGCACTTAACCAGTCTATCTCCAAGGCATATATTCACTAAGGTCTCTTTGTGTAACAGTCCTTGTGAGAAACTTTATATTTTTAATGGAATGCAGTCAGTTTAAAATCTAGTTATATATTATATCATTCATTACCTGCAGATCTGAATGTTTTAGAAAGTACAATATGTATCATTATTCTATATATTTGTGGGAGTTGAAGTGTAGCCAAGTAAAATGACCTCCACAGGATCATTTAGGATTTTAGAGCCCAAACTGGGAAGAGAAACAAAGCCTATTCACAAAATCTCACTACCCTGCTCTAAAAATTGTTTCTGATACTACACATATCCATGAGTCCTCCTTTCATAATTTGTGGACTTGTAGTAAAGTATTCCTGTTCTTTAGATGCTTTTTCCCTCCCATTGCTGTGCTATGTGAAAGACCCACAAAACTTCAAGGAAACATAATGATATGCTGAAAACAGTGAAACTGTCTGTACTAAAATATACCGATAATTTCCCAAAGCAAATAAAGTGCACAAATAAAGGAACTTTAATTTCTCTGATCTCATTCAGTTACATTAATCTGTTATGTGTATGAATTGGAAGTATGAAACACATGTCCCCAAATATTGGAAGACAACAGTAATTCTGATAAAGACCAAGGGATGCTAATGGAATTAGACACAAGATTTCAGTGTGATGCGGCAATAAAAACAGGGCTTTTGGGGGCTGCATATACAGAAGTTTTACACTGTGGAGCCAGGTACTTGTGCTGTCAAGGTAGGATCTCTTCTCTTGCATTGGATGTGCATCCGGAGAAGACTTCTTCCCATAGATGCAACCCCTTTCTAGCTCCCAACCTTACCAAAAGCAAGGGTGGTTAGCTGCCTTCGCAGCAACATTTTTCTTCTATGAGACCTCATGAGGGGAACTGCACAATGGAGTGAGGCAGTGAGTAATGTGATGGAGATGCACATGGAGATATCTCAGAAAGGATAATATAGACTGACCTGGATAATTTGTGTCACTGATATTCTGTGGGAATTTGTTAGAGCAACTGTGCTTAAGGGGAGCTTTGGTATGGAGCTTCACTGTACAGGGGTACAGTCAGAGGTACAGCCTATCCATACAGATGGCTCTTTGGTCACAGAGACCCACTAGCACCAATGGAGTTTGAGAGAGGTTCCACAGCCTATTTCAATTTGACCTTTCTGTTCCCAAAAGGTCTGTACCTTACACATAGGCTTCGTCTAGACTAGCATGATTTTCCGCAAATGCTTTTAACGGAAAAGTTTTCCATTAAAAGCATTTGCGGAAAAGAGAGTCTAGATTGGCACGGACGCTTTTCCGCAAAAGCACTTTTTGCGGAAAAGCGTCCGTGCCAATCTAGACGTGTTTTTGCATAAGAAAGCCCCGATTGCCATTTTCACGATCGGGGCTTTTTTGCACAAAACAATACCGCGTTGTCTACACTGGCCCTCTTGCGCGAAAGCATTTGCGCAAGAGGGATTTTGCCCGAATGGGAGCAGCATAGCATTTCTGCAAGAAGAACTGATTTCAGACAATAGGAAGTCAGTGTTCTTGCGGAAATTCAAGCGGCCAGTGTAGACAGCTGGCAAGTTTTTCTGCAAAAGCAACTGCTTTTGCGGAAAAACTTGCCAGTCTAGATGCAGCCATAGGCTTTACTAAACAAAGCAATGATGAGACTGTTCAACAGATTCCAGAAAGCATATAGCTGCTAGTTCAAACCATGTGCCAAAGACATAAAGCTGAAATAGTCTGTAGAGGATCCTACCTACTTCGGATACTAAGCAAATTGAGATTGTTGTCTTCATTACTGAAGTTCTTTGCTTTAATATTCAAAGCTACAAGCACTTAAACAAAACATCATGAGAAGTGAAAGCAAGTTATTTTGTCTTTAATTTTTTCCTAATCTGTATCCATCACTGACTAATTATATTGGGGTCTGCTGCATCTCATTTTCTAATGTATTACACATGATTGACATAACACAGTCATATGTATCTAAGTGTTATGTGGCATTTCATCCAGAATATAGACACTATTTTAGTGGCCAGCAAACCTACTATGAATTTGCCAAAACCTCGAATTCCTGTAATTAAAAGTTTAGTCTTTAGTAGTGAGTTATTTGTGATTTGGGACCAGAACACTTGTAAGGCAGTTTGAAATGTATCTGCCAATATAAAAACAAGTTGTCCTATTTCATCTTAGGGTATGTCTAACTACAGTGTTATTTCGAAATATTTAATTTTGAAATAGTTATTGCGAAATATCTTATTTTGAAATAACACATCTGCACACAAAATGCATTTCGAAATAGCGTTTTGCTATTTTGTAATAGCATGTCCACACTGATTGGATGCTGAATCGCATTTAAGACCAGCTGAAACCAGTTCCGGCAGGGCATCTGGTCAGGAGTTACTTTGTGTGGCTGCTACCTGAGGCTATCTGAGGCCTGTGCTTAAAGAGACCCCCCCCTGGACAGCTGGTTCTCAGGTTTCCCTGCTTGCTTGCCTACCTCGCTGAGTGACAGCAAAGCATTTTTTTCTCTGTATACTCTGGTTGCCTTCACTCGGGACACCACAGCACCATGGAGCCAGAGCTTCCCCTGGGCAGTCTGGTGCTTCTTTTGGATGTGTGCAAGTGCAAGCCTGGCAGCACTTTCTGGAGGCTCCCTTGCAGCATCTGCTGCAGCCCAATCCCCAGGCCATCATCCAGACCCTCCTGGGTATGTGGAGGAGCAGCTGCAGCTCCTGGATGCCAGCAGCGACTGGTGGGACCACATCATCCTGGAGTGCTGAGGAGACCAACAATAGACCCAGAACTTTAGGATGAAGAAGAGCACCTTCATGGAGCTCTGCGAGTGGCTTGCCCCTGATCTGCAGTGACGGGACACGCACATGAGGCCTGCTATTCCCCTCCAGAAGCATGTGGCCATTGCTCCCTGGAAGTGCTCCATGCCAGATAGCTACCGATCCGTGGGGAACCAGTTTGGCGTGGGGAGAGCCACTGTTGGAGCAGTATGCAGGTATGGCAATCTCCAGCCACTGTGACAGGAGGAGAGGTATAAGGAGGGGATGGGCTGCCTTGGGAAAAGGCGGGGAGGTGGTGCATGTCCCCCTCCATGGGAGGGTTTATTCTGTCCCTCTCACACTAAGGACTGCCCCCGGTGGCCAGGATTGCAGGGGGGGTTACTCCTAGGAAATGGGGGCACGGGGCAGTGGCGGAGAAGGAGCACTC